>NC_134414.1:143810521-145228021 GCF_030867145.1 Opisthocomus hoazin
AAAAAAAGCAGTATTTTGTAGGAAGTACTTGTTTTGATCTAATGACATTCCTGCCCAGTAGCAGCTTCTATGAAATCAGAATTTTAGATTAATATATAATTGATTCAATTCTTACATTAAGGAAATTATGTTAAACTCTCTACTAAAACGTGTCTGGTATACCACTGTAGCTCCGGTATTTATCCATGCAGTACGACATGCAGACATGGCAGAATTCAAGATGAGCAACCACAGTTCCTGTTCATGCTAGTAGTAATAGTAGCTGTGTGTATGTATCTAAGTATCTATGCAATTTGGTCCTACATACACACAGCCTCCTGTGCTCAGGTGCATACTTCATAACTACTATTCCAGATTTTAATATGGAGACCTTCAGTAATCATTTTACATTTAACTGAAAAATATCACAATATTTTAGTACGGGATGGGAAATTTGAGGAAGTTGCTCCATCTCCTACTTAAATGGTAGCACTGTTTGCGAAGAAAGATAATAATGATGGTTCAGCCAGAGACTGATGCATATGATTACAGTTATTTCATAAAGAATTCAAAACTTCTCTAGGAAGACATTAATGTGGGGGCCTTCAAAAACAGCCACAACTGTATCGGAATTTCGAATGCTGCTCAGATAGCTGCAACTCTGTATTACAGGCTGAACGTGCCAAAAAGCAGAGACAGATTTTAAAGGTGGAAATCAGACCAGCACCTGCCTTGCTGAATTAGATGGCACTTCACCATCCGACATTTCCTTTTTACATTTCATATAATTATTGAAGTTTTTGGCTTCTTTTCTATTCTGAAATAATAAAAATCTTCATCTAAGCATAAGAATGAAGAGTGAAAGGAAAAGAGTTATGCTGGTATTATTTGGGGAGTATTTCCTATTTTAATATAATTTTCTTGAAGAGATTAAAAACTAAAAGATAACGGAAGTCTTCAGAAATGAGGTTTCAAATTTGAAGTCTTTATTTCACTACACGATACAGAAACAGTGCCCTTATTTATGCAGGAGACACACAATACAAAGCGTGATTTTTTTAAAGGATCACTTTTATTCGGCTACCTGACACTGGAAATCATCTGTGCTCTGCTGAGAAAAAGATTACCTACAGCCACTTTTTAAGTACATCCTTTTCCTAGGAACATGCAAAAGAAGGGCCGAATAATCCCTTCCAGTGTTTTAAGGACGCCTTGCAACAGAAGTCAAGGGAGCCGCCTCAGTTCTCTACCAGTTGAAAATCTGGCCAGACAACTGTAACGTGTGGAAACCTTAAAGGCACAGAAAGCTGTCCTTGTCAGCGTTCAGACCTGTGTAATCCACAAGTGCTATCTGACTCTGAAGCACTGGTAATGGACTATAGATCCTGACCACATAGGAATAAGTCACATTAGAGAGTGTCTACTGAAATCAATAACATGTATCCAATTTATGATTCTTTTTCCCCTTACAACTCTTACAGCTACCATGTGCACGTCATTAATCTAACAACTGAAAAGTACTTTAAATATTTTCATTACAAGGTACCTCCTGTTAATACTAGTTATGAAAACTAAACGTACATTGAGGCAAAAGGGAAAAAAGGGACCGGTGCTTCTAAAAACGCAGCTTCATTGCTGGCAATAAAAATTTAGAGCCCCCCTCTTCCTCCCTCCCAAACCCTCAGGTTGATTCATCTCTCATTCAAATTTAAAATGCACAGAGAGGCTGCAACAAACCCGCAGAAGATTGATATGCACCGCACTCCACACATGGTTTAGCTCTTTATTCCGAAGCCTGGCATGACGATGCAGGGTTTCATGATATTATTATTTCAATATATAATAAACAGGGTTCGATATAAAAACAGTGCGATGCAAGTCCCCTTTAAAAAAAAATACAAATTGTTACTATAGCGCTTTGAGAGAAAGGGAGCGAGAGATTCACAATGCAGGCTCAGAACTTGGCAACCTGTAAAAGTGCCCAGTCGAAAATTACTAACAGCTGGAGATGACAGTTGTTTTAACAGCTGAGCTGACAGGATTAATTTAAATGCACTGAAATCAAAAGTAGATAACACCTGTTTAGTCTTCCAGGGCCATTCGACAAGGTAGGCCAAAGGAAAAAAGCAGCGCCAGGGCTGCCCTGTGCGAGCACGTGTGCGCGCGTGTATGCACGCGTGTATGCACGCGTGGGCGAGCCTCCCTCGCCTTTCTTCTCCCCCTCCTCCTGCGGAGGACAGAAGGACTTCAGGACAGAAGGAGGTACTTCTGCAGGCTGGTGTGTGTAGGAGATGGGTGGCTGGTCACACAGCAACAGGGAGGCCGACCCCCGCCAGCCTGACACATCTGGTTCCCATCATGCCCACCCTCCTGCTCATCCTTCGTCCCCCTTCTCTTAACCAAGGTCTCTGACCCATACCAAACGATGGATAAAGATCACCGGATTTTAAAGCTGTAGCTCCTCACTCCCGCAGCCCAGCCATCCTCCTGGGTTAATTAACGCATTCTCTTCGAGCCCCGAGTCACCGCAGCTCCCACACGCTCCTTCCCCAAACTCAAAACAAAATGAAAAATTCCTCACCTTCTTGCCATGCCAAAGCTTGTGACTCGCATGTCCGTAAAATAAATAAACAAATTCTACACGGTGTGTGAGGAAAAGCGTGTGAAAAATCAAGAAGTTTTTTAGGCGCAGGCACTGAGGGGATGATTTCACGTTTGCCGCTGCGGTTACGGTCCTCCACCATGGCACGCGGGCGCAGTGAGGGCTGCGAGGCCGGGGCATCGTAGCCCCACGTCCCGGCACAGCCCTCGCTCCACGTCAGAGCACCAAGACATTCAACGAGGAGAACTGACTGCGAAAGGAGAATCTAGGAGGGGGTATGGAAACCAAATCTTTCGCAAGCAGCGTAACCACCGCAGTAAGCAGCAGTGCCAGCTTCCTGCCGCACAACCACCCTGCAGGCCCAGCGCCGCTGCTGCTCTGCCGGTGGACATCCCACTGAGGCAGAAGGGAGCTCTGCCTGCGAGGAAGCCACCGAAGGAGGGCCCAAGGCTTCCAAACTCAACCTGCAATCTCATGTCTGGTCAGGCAGACAAATGGGGCTGAGTCGTACTTCTCTCCTCAGACCTGCGCCTAGTCCTTTCTTGTAAGCGGGACCACTGTCAGGCTGCACGCCCCAAGCAGTAATTAAATTTCACCGCTGTGAAGTATACACAGTTATTACTATCAACCATGCTTTGAAAACATGGAACTTGGACACAGAATGAAGTTCATGTGGAAAATCTGTGGAAAAAAAACCCCACAAAACAAAACCCAGAAGAAATTGTATTTTCTGACTCTGCTCTGTGCCTTCAGCCACAGAACCTATCTTTCCTCCTTGCATTCCTCCAGAGATGAAAAAAATCAGCCCTATGGTTGGTACGACGCTGCTGCAGGTGTATACTTCATACAACAAAAGGCTGCGTTCAGCTCTTCCTTCTTGTTCCACAGCCCTTCAGCAGGACGGAGGTGAACTGAAACGCTCACTTCAGCTAACTGCAAGTCTATCCACCAGGCTGTCACACCAATAGAAAAGCATGGTTGGCACCTTCCGTTTTTGTAGTTGAGAAAAAAAGAAAAAGTGTTCAACAGAATGGTTCAGAAAACGTTTGATTCATTGATATCAAAAGCCGGAGAATCACAGATATTCTCGGCTACAGCATTAACCCTTGCCAGAAAGAAAAAGAGAAAGAAAACCATCCACGGCAGCTTTCTCTTCGCCGTAGGTTTCAGCGTACTCAGCTTGTATTCTCTTTGTGTTTCCAGCCACTAAAGCTCCCACACGCTCCTTTCCACCTTCCTCTTCCCCAAACAGCACGGCACTTCACAGAGCCTAATTTATGGTACCAAGAAAAACAGAACCGTTCTTAACCAAGCTGCATCTATATTTACTCATTTCAGAATTTCAAGTCCTCTTATAGTCCAGGTAAAACTATTTATCTGGACAAACGTAAATATTGATGGCAATTCTGACAGGGGAAAGAGGACCCAAACGCACCTCTCCGGTGTGGGCCCTGTGTGCAACGGATTTAGATAAAACCACAATAAGCATCGGTTTACCAAGTCTGGGTCTAAAACTGTCCTCATTTCATTTCACAAGAGAATGCCAAGACACTTTAAAATTCAAGTCACGTGAACCTTTCTCTAGAGGGTACACTTTGGATACTAAATTAATTTTAATGAAGCTGTGGAGTGCCTTGTGATGGGCTGTACCTGAGTTTTATTACTGCAACCCAGCCTACACACGCGAGGATCCACTGCACAGTGCCGTGCTGCCCATCTCGCCAGCTTTGTATCCAGGGCAGGAGAGCCAGACTAAAAGACGGACACTGACACCAGTCCTCATCTACTCCTGGGTAGGAAAGGGAAGAACTTCAGTCTAATGAGATATGAAACTTCCTTACTTGCTGAAGCATTGAACTTCTTCAGCAAATGAACCTAGAGTTTCCCAATACATTACGAAAATATTGGGCTAATACCAGAGGGCATTTTCCCTGTTATTTTTCACGTCCACGAACCTCTGCATGTCTGGATTCTGGCCAAGTCTGGAAACAGAAGTGCCAAGGAACATGTGAGAGGCTGTCCTCCTGACAATTCCAATTTGGCTGGTTGCTGGAAGTGACAGAAATCCCCAGAGAAAACCAGCACTAATGATAGTTCATTGCCTGATACGCACACATAAGATCCTTACTGTCTACCAAAAAAAAAAAAATAATCAGGAAATAATTCAAAGATGGGGAAAAAAAATTGAATAAAACTGAGAGAACGTGTATTTTAAGTAGTAAATAAGCCCTCTACTCCTTATAAACACACATCAAATAAAGTAGCAGCAGTGGTAGCTGCAGCAGTAACAACGATGATGATGGTGATCATGTCAGGAAAGCATGATTACCATTGCTTGTATCCATACTTCATTCTTACAAATTTTATAAAATCTATCTGCACTTCTAACTAATTAATTTCTATTAATATTTACTGAAAAAAATTCTTGCTTTTTTAAGGGGTTTTTTGAAGTTTTTAGTCTACTGGGTGCACGATGATAATTGCTGCTGTGTTCTGCTTAATGATAGAGTTCTTTCCCTGTACAAAATAAGAAGCAGTTTCTTCCCCGCTCTTTATTTCTTTACACCACTCAGAGGCTCAAAGAAGATAATTACAAACAATGCCTGAAGAATGGTTCAGTTAATGTTAATTTATACAACAAACTAATTACTACCAAATGGTAAAAAATCACATGTGGAAGTTCCGGTCTCCCACGCACACAACTAAACCAGCAGCCATCTGTCTCAGCCGGGGAGCTCTCAGTGACAACCGAGGAAAGCAAGGCAACGGATGAATCCAGATACACTAACTGCTTCTTCTGACACAAAATCGTGGCATTTAAACACCAGGCTCTGTATGGTGATCTTAGCAGTGGTGTTTTTTTCCCTTTCATTTATAAAACAAACAAACAAAGTACTGGCATCTATAACTGCCTCTCTGTCTAAATTTTATCTCAATCCCAAGAGCTTAAGATGCGGTCTAAAATACCTCCATCTATCAGCTGTAATTCTTCCGACAATTTCCACACAATACTCTTTAGAACATCCGTAACATACTTCCCATCAGAAAGCACGAGGGGGGACAGTCTTGGAATCTGATTACAGTATGTTAGACATCATGATGGAAAAAATGGGCTTTTTTTGTTTCATCGTTTTTTTCACAACCTGAGAAAGCAATTTTCTGCAAAACCTTGAAAAATCAAAGTCAGTACAATTGTTAAACACTTTTGTGGGATGCTCATTAAAAACTGACAGGGAGAAGATAGCTGGGGACAAATCCTGAAGCATTTGTTCAGTTTAAAGTCTCATCGAATTCAATGTGAGTGTTGCTTTATTGAGGACTTCAATACCAGATCCTTTACATGAATAAGGACCTTGGCATTTTGACTGTTAATTATTCTCTGATTAGCTTGCATCTAGTGAAACAAACTAAACACAGTATTATCCCCTAAGCTCTGTTCAAGAAATCTCAACTCCATATTCTCCTCTCCCTGTGAGATCAGAACTCCAACAGTCATCAAAGAAAGTGCTGTACATGAATAGGAGCAAAATATCAGAGTTTAGACTCACGGTACAGATTTCAGAAGAGAAGATTTCTTCCCTAACAATAAAAACTTACAGATCTTTCTATGTTTGAATGTAAGGCAAAATTCTTGTATCGCAGAATGGCATCTACATATCTTATTTAGACCAGGGCTGCCTTCTTACATTTATATGAATCCCACACCAGTGCCAAAGCGAAGCCTTCCGACTTCATCAGAAAGAGACAAGCCAGGAAAAGGTAAAGTCTGAAGATCTTTCAATAAAGACTAAATGTCTATGAACTTGTGTTTCTCAGTATTTATCTTTTCATGAAGAAAGAATATGTTTCAGGTGGCCTGAAATGATCACAGAGGAGGAACAAGTGCTACAGCAATTTAAAACAAGATCCCTGTAATCTCATATTCATAAAGTAACACAGTGATTATTTCTACATGGTAAGAACAGTATGACAGTTTAAATGAAGTAAACAAGAAGGGATCACAAGAGAACCTACGTAACCAAACAATAATGCCTAATTATTCCTCATTCACAGTCCTTAACAGAATTCTAATATATTAAAAATAAAATACAGGGAAATGATTCTTACATACAGCCAAGAGCATAAAATTTTACACAATAAAAGATGTTCAATGAAGTGAAGGAGGAAGAAGCAATTTTCCTGTTGCTCAGCCCTGTTTCACCTAATTTCTTTTACCCTTAGGTTACACCATCCAGAGCTGTCTTCTGTGAATGGAAACTTAGAACCCTTCATAACGATTTCACTTTGTTTCACCCTGTTTTCACTTTTTTTAGGTCCGTGTTATAAAAGATTAGCTACTATTTAAGTTTTCATTCCTCTTTTAGAGTGGCGTGAAAAAAAAATCACAATCCTAGTATACGACGAACTGGACTTTGCTGTAACAAGTGAAATATGAGAACTTTTGACAAGGAGTTGGTGTGTGAAACGAATCACCGAGTGCCAGACCACTGAGTGGGATGAGACAAAAAAGGAAGGGTCACTCACTACAGCGTGCGTTGCAGAAAAACCTGTGTCTGAGGGGATGCTGCGGACACTCTGCAGCCCTTGGGCTATGACTCTGACGTCAGGCCTCTTCCCTCCTCTTTCACCCCGTGTAGCCTCAAGCAGCTCTCACAGCCAAAAGTCTGCCTCTAATTTTAGTTCCCACTCCTGGCACATGTGTCCTAGATCACTGAAAGCCTTGAATTAATACACTAAGACCCAGCATTAAGCTAAAGAACTGACAGCTTTATGGAATGTATTCAGCCTGCGAGGAAAGCTACCCGGGATTGCCTAAACAATTCCAATGCCCTCTTCCAGCAGGAACAAGATTTTGGGGAAAAAAAAAGAAAAAAAAAGGATCAAACAAGCAAATCCCCACTAGTATTTTCATTGTTCCAAGATTAATCAGATTGCAAGGGTGCATCCTAAGGAAGAAGAGAAGGTCTGAAGAATACTACAGCACATCTTTTAACCTCCCTTAAAGAGTTATACAGAAACGCTTACATTTTGCCACAATGGTGCCTGTTTATGCAAAGGCAGGCGGCTTCTTCATTCTTCTGCTATTGATGCTTCTTCACCTGCCTTTGTTTCTACAGAGACTTGTCTACTAAAAGAGGTGAAGCAGATGAGTTAAAAAACAGCCACACACTGCATCTCGTTTGCTCCTGAAAATGCTGAGGAGTGTGGTGGTTGGTAGATTCAGTCTGATCCCTGGTGAACATTTATAACATGCAATACAAGCAGATCAACTGTTAGCAACAACATGTGAGAAACCCTGTATGAAATGGAACCTGCAGCTAAACTCTTTCTCTCTAGCACTTTAATTGCAGTTTGCTCCACGGTCTAAGGCCAGGACAAAACCACAACCAACTAAAAGAGTTTACGTTAGAAACACTGGGAAAATTTTGCAGTCTGGCAATGCAAGAAAGCACCTCTAATTACGTTGTGTTCTGTCTTCTGTGAGCTCCATTACTTCAAAATATTGGGTGATGCATACCATAAGACATCCACTGAGTACTGTGTTCCCCCATTCAGTAAATGGTCTAGCAAACAAATACTGGTAAAAATGGTAATGTAACAACGCGATCATCTCAAAAGGACTGCATTTTTGTTTTCCAGCAGAAAGAACAGGTTATAGCCTAAATGCCTATGTCATGTGTATTATTCATCTAATAATTTTATGGCTAGTTACAGAATGATTCCCAATGACAGCTTCTTAATTCCTCTGAACTCCGACAGGATCGGCTTGGCCAAACTTGTAAAGGAAGCACTCATTTTGCCTGGATTTGTGTCCCATACCCCAAAGCTTCACAGGAGCTGTGAATCAATTAGATGACACAGCGAGAGGAAATGCATAAAAAAGTCTTAAAATAAAATAATCTTCAGTGAGATGTCTCCATATTTAGTTAAACAGCATTGCTGATTAAGGCTGTACATGAGCTCAGTGTGGAATCCAGAATTGTTGCAGCTGAAAATCATTAGCGAAAGCCTGCTGTCCTCTAGTTTCATTTTCATATATTAATTTCATGTACAAGGAAAAGGAACTATTTGGAAATACATTGCTTTATTTAAGCCTAGTGTACAGACATCCCAGCAAAAATACATTAACATGCTTTACACTTGCAACAAGACAGTGATCTTACAGGATTTGAGTGAATGCACAGTAATAACTACAGCTGAAACAAGTTTTCTGCTTAGTTATTGACTTTTTTGCCTGGTTTTTTTTTTTCCTCCTAGTGCCCGACTCTGTGGGAGATAAGTTACTGAAATGGGATATGTGGGCAAAACAGAAAAAAAAAGAAAAAAAAGAGTTTAACAAAAAAAGATCAAGGATGCATACAAAACTGAGAGGCTTTCTTCTTCCATGTGATCTTTGTCTCTGGACTATTTACCTTGAGATTGTGTGGGCTTATCTACAGTACAAAACTAATGCAACATTCCAAACAGTACTGGAAAAACAGGACACTTGGATAACCACTTCCAAGCCGGGAGAGACACCTTCCTTTCCGATAAAGCACTTGGACACCAGTTGTAACTTCGAGGCCGTGTAAATCTTTAGCCATGATCATTCTTGCTTACAGGCAGAGCAATGTAACAACTGGTTTTGGGGTATTCTTTTTTTTTGAGGTGGGAAGGAAGTTTCTCCTTGGGCATATGGGATGGGCTTTTGCAACTACACTTCCTCTATATTTAGAAAAGATTTATAAGTAATGGCCAAATAGCACGTCCCGTACACAACCAACTGCCTATGATTGCAGGTAACAGATAAAAACTACTAAACTTCAGATCGTCTTCTAGCTGTTACCTCCTGTGCTTCTGTTATTTATTCAGAGATTCGATAATTTAATCAATTACAGCTAAAAGGCTCAGGTGAGCAACTGAAGTCCATATCCTTCCCTGCATGTTGCAGTGTATGAACATGTGTGGTAAATTGCTGTTTCTCCCTTACGGGAAGAATCTGGCTCTCCACGTCACACACTTGTGGCTCTCCTTCCTTGGGCTGTATAAGCCAGTACCTCCAAAAGGCAAGTCTGGGTGCTAATCCACCATGCACTGTATTACTCAGATACAAGTATCCCACTGTCTAGGAAATACAAGTTTCTAGCAATTAATGACTGCATAGACTTTGGTGGTGTTGTTACCTTTCAGCTCCCTTACTAACGCTCTTTCGAGGAACAGGCCTAATCCCTGTCTGTATAGGGATGAAAAAAACCAACTCACATTGGGTTCTTTACAAATCCTGCATTGGGTCAAACAGCAGAGCCGAGACGAGCAGTGGTACATCTCATCCCCACTCCGCCGGCTTCAAAATCAGCCTTCTTCCTCCAAGTCGAACGCCCCTCTGCCCCCAGCCCCCAACCCCAATTCTTCCTCACGCCAAGTCGGGAGCAACCCCTCCGATTTACGGCGTGCCACAACCCTGCGTGGCCACCTGTCAGTCAGAGCTCCGCTGGTCTTCAGGAGGGCAAATACAGAGGAGGGGGAAGGAAAAAGCAGGAGGGCCTCTGCACTGATCAAAAATGTTGGGGGCGGAAAGGAGGGGGGAGAAAGATGGACAGAGAGATGGAGCTAGATTAGAGGGTAACAAAACTAGAGAGGAAGATAAACAGAGCCAAAAAGAAAAATGTCCTTTGTTCATTTAAATGGCTCTCTGCTCCCAAGCCCTCTGCATGACTAATGCCACGCCGTGGTGTGTAAACCTCTCGGGCACATAACACAAACAAAGCGTAACTCGGCCTGGACAAACAAAGGCCTAAGCAACAGTGATTGAATTCATCTTAAAACAACAAATCAATTCTTCCCTATTAATGCCCTAAATACCAGCGTAGGAGCACTGTCCTGTTGTAATAAACAGCCATGTGTTCAATTACCGTCTGTTTTCCCAACTACTGCTCTCTTCAGTAATTACACCATGCAATGCATTCTACATTGACATTATATTAATGTGCTGGGAGGAGAGATCTTAAATACGAATTAAATCGAGGCTAAACATCTCAGAAAGCCTTACCGAGTCGCACAAGTGCTAACAGGGCATTCCTCAGCTGAAAGCACAGACTGATTTTTCCCTTCGTTCACTTTTCGCTTTCAACCCCTGGCTAAATAAATAAATTAAAACGCAAGCTTGAAAGAACTCTATTGCCCTGGAGACCGCCACAGTAAACCTTTCATAAGCTCTCTCAATGTCCACTTCACCTGCCCAAGCTCACGGCTCAATAAGGAGCGTTTCCTAAGCATCAGCTCACGTCACATGAGCTGAACAGCAGCAACCAAACCCCTTCAACAACAGCCAGGTGACAACAAAGCCAGGCAGGAAAAACAGAAGCAGAAAACTTTCTGGACCGAGACAAATGCAGCAGAACAAAAGTTTAAGAAAAGGTTTCTTACTCTTTTGCAGAACCGTCAAGCGACTTCTCTTGACTACTGAATAGCACACAGCAAACAAACCAAACAAAAGACATGATGAAAGGCGTATTTGCTTGTGCAGGGCTCCTTCCCCCCCACCTCCACCTTTCTTTCCATTTCCTAGACACCCACACTGCACCGTTTGCATTGTGTTGTTAAATAACCACTAGCAACCCAGATGAAGCAGTGGAAGGGTTTCTATGATGCTGTCAAGCACCAGACAGATGCTTGGCAGAGTCAATACGGTTACCTTTGGGTTGTGCCAAGGTTTGAAATGAAAAATAAAATAGCAATAATAATAATACTTTGAGAGAAAGACAGAAACAAGTTAGTGCACGGCTGTGTAATAAATTTTTAAATCAACGGAGTATCATCCTACCTGCTGGGTTTTACTTTAGCAATTTGAACTGTTATGGAAACAGATATGTAAAGCTTTGCTTTTTTGCCTGCGTACCGGATTGTAAGAATTTTAATAGAAAGCAAAATAAAATTCTGGGGGTGTAATGACTGCAGATTTCTAGGCCCTCTCAAACAGACTCCTAGGTTTCTGCCGCAAAGACATGCCAAGTACGTCTAACATACAAAGTATGACAAAATTCCAAAATCTGTTTCAAAATAAGATGCCCTAGGTGCTGCAAAACTTTTCTCACTGAGGCTTCAGAAGACATAGAAATTTGCACATTTGGAGAAAATAAAATTCTGAAACCTTTTCTGACTAAAATATTACAGTTCACTCTCAAAACTGCAGCACGTTAACATTCAGATACATTTAAGTGTCTTAGTAACAACTGCTCATTTGTCCTACTCAGGTCATTAAATACAAAAACACCCCCAAAACTTCTCCAGGTTTTGAAACTCATTTTTGTTTGACTAGTTTGAATTTTTTAATTTCAGCTGCCAAACCAAGTCAGGGTAAAAGCTGTTTCCACCTGACCCAAAATGTTTTATTTAATCCTAACTGAAATGTTTTCATTTCTCTTTCAGATTAATCATCTTAAACATCTAAAACCAAAAAATATCATTTCCAGTGAAACATTTTGTCTAAAAAGGTTGACTGTGTCAAATTTTCTACTATTTTTGGCTAAAATTAAATTGTTCAATTGCTACATGGTATCAGTCCTCTATTACCATTTAACAGGTTTTAGAGTCTGTGTCCCCCCCCAACTCTCCTTAAGCCTGTTTTGAGCGCTTTTTGAATTCATACATTGCAGTACAGGAATCACACACATATAGCATGTTTTCTCCTGAGGCAATGCAGAAACCACAATACAATTAAACTGTATGAGAAGAAAAGACAACGAAGGGAGTCCTGCCTTCCCAGTACAGCTTATTTACAAAGCAGGAGATGTACAGAATTGTGCAAAACTGGCAACGCTCAAACTACCTTAAAAACATCAACATTAAACAGACACCTAACTAATAACAGTAAGCAACAGCTTCAAACTTCAGAGTGTTTTTACAACGCTACTTCATTAGCTAAACAAGCAAGTGGGAGCTGCTGCAAACGCTGCTCCTTGCCATACCAGAGGCTTTCCCTTGCTTCTGGTAAACAGCAGCCACAAGCCAGCCTTGCGAATAGCTCATGACACAGACTGAGATCTAAAGCTCATCAGACAGGATGACAGGTCATCTTTATCAACTTCAAAAAGCCAATCCACAAGCTCATCCCAGTTCCTTGCCTCTCCTTCCCTGGTCGCTCTCCTGCTCATTTGGCCATATTTTCCCCCTCCCCCTCCACTTACTTCCCACAAATTGTGCTGTTAAGAAAGAAAGCGGGGAGCCCTTCAGGTCTCAGCATCCCGGGCGCAGGTGGCTGGAAAACTTTGAAGTGAGCTCTCCACTAACTCTAGAGCTGGCCGTGCCTCCTCCATAAGCAGCTCTTATTAAAAAAAAGACCAAGTATCCACTAGAACAAAACCAAGCAGGCCTATTTAATTAGGGCAAATGCTTGATATCCACTTCTTCATGTTAAACCACACAGTCACACAAGCCTGGGAGGTCTGATTAATTTTAATATGCACGGTCGTGACAAGCGCCTCGGGGGTAAGAGAGGGAAAAAAAAAATCCCACAAAACCCGCTAGCTCAACAAATAGGTTTCAGCTAAATGTTGTGTACATTGCCCAGATTAAGATGTTACTATTCAGCAAGGGCTTGAACCTTCAATATGAGGCACAAGAGGCCTGAGAAACAGGTGGCTCGCTCTTCACTCTTGAATAAATGACGTCCCCAAAAGCTGTGGCACATAAACATACAGAAGGAAATGGCACACTCCCTCACGTATATTTGTATATTAGCGGTCTGGGTCAGAGGTTTCTCCAGCGGTGATCTAAGGACTGAAATGAAGCTCAGGAAGCTAATGGCTTTTCCAGGGCAGGGGGAAATTTAACAAAGAGAGAAAAAGAGAGAGCACAAAAAAAAAGGCAGACTGCAGACTGATCTAGCTGGAATACATCGGGGGCAAGTGGCTGGAGGTAAGATCTGAAGGTAAGAGTGGTAGTAAGTTTTGAAACTCCCTACTGAAATTAACCACGGCTATTGACGAGTCTGGTTGCCTGGGGAATTTGGGGCAGACAGGAGCCCAAATAATTATTCTGGGCTTGGTGAACCACGTGTATGCTGTACTGTAAAAGATGGGAAGTGAAAGCTCAAGCGTTTTGCTTTGGCTGCTGCTTGTCCAATATTGCAGAGTGAATGTACCCTGGAAGGAAATTTTAATTATGGAGAACCATCAGAGAAGACTTTCATTCTAAAACACAGAGGGAGAGACGGACTGCATCTTCTCTCCAAAAGCACAAGTTTCCTGAATCTCACTTGACCATAATGCTTTCTTCTATATTAAAGATGCTGTATCAGCACCTCAGATGCCTTTATCAAAAGAGAAAAGAAAATCCAAAAGCTACTAACCTTTGAGGATGTAAGCAAGAGAGACTTGGAAGAGAATCTAAGTAAATTTTGAAAACATTCATTGAAATAAACCGTGACTATCGGGCTAAACTATTAGGAAGGAAAACACTTAAAATCTGAAGGAGACAAATGAATAAACTTCACTTTGAGCAAGTAAGAGCTGGCAGGGCTTCAAACTAGGCTACCTCTGTTCTGGAGTTAAAGCACTTGTTCATAAAGGTTTAAGCCACCACAGCATTTAACTGTGCCTTCTCTTCACACTGGCCTCTTTCATAAACTTCATCTTTTAAATTTTTTTTAATTATTTTTTATTTTTATCAGCAGCATATGAATGCACATTTCCATATGGCAGAGTCTTTGAAAGAAGTGCATGGAAGTTCGATGCTGGCTTGCTGTAGAAGAAAAGACATATTTTCTGGTGACAGACTGCATAGATGAACATGGAGCCACAACACACTTGAAGCATCCTTCCACAGTAGCAGGAGTGAACGAACAAAACTTAAAAGTACTCAACTGCAAAGTATCCTTGTTTGTCCTTCAGTAGAACAGCATTACAAAGCCTCTTCAACACGTACTTTGTCAAAGAGACAGTGAAGAACCAAATAAAAGACATTCAAACTTCAATAAACTAGAGTATCCTTAGGCTTTTCCCGAATCTGTTCACTTTATTTCTTTCCATCTCATCAGATTTGATTTAAAAACCAGAGTCTGCATTTCAGAGGCCTCCCCCCTTGTGCCCATTAATGGTGTGCTTTGGAATTTATGGGTTAAGAAGAGGGAGACCTACTGATTTCTTTACAACACATGTTGATTAAAAGTTTGATAATATTAGGAGATATTCTGGGATCTTATTTCATCTAGAGAGCCTGAATTCAATATGGTACACTTTTATAGACTACAGAACTGCTTAAACAACGGCCATTTAAATTACCGCAAGAACAGGTGTTGTAATTTATAATGTAAACTTAAACATCAAACACAAATAGCCTTTGGGGGATGTTCAGAAGACAAAAATCATGCCCGAGAGACCTTTCTCATCCCTTTCTTTCTGACAAAGTAATTACTTACAGTATTCCAGCATACTATAATATATGAGGCTCTAGTAGTCACACTGCCTGTTAAAGCCCCGCAAACATATGTATTACTTGCTTATTAAACACATGAGATTAATTGTTCCTGCTCAGAAGACCTAAGGACTAGTAGAACAAAATTTTGAAGTAGGAACAATATTAAACACATTAAACACAATTCTTGTGTGTGCATGTTTATATATATTTATGTCTAAATATATTTAATACGCGCACTTTGATATATATGTGTATCTGTGTACATGCATTTATATAAAATTCAGAGTATTCACCTAAACAGCCAAAGAGCACCGAGTTTCAGAGGTCCATATTATAGAAGAATGAGCCATGCAGACAAATGAGTGCACCCACACATGCACACGCTGATATATGCCACCTCCGTGGTCAGGTAGATGCCTATATGATCCCTTCTATCCAGAATTCCTACAAATTCTGTACAATAACATAGGTTTGGTTGCAGAAGATACAGTATGGAAGTTTTACAGATTAACAGACAGATACATAATCTATTACAAACATATAATGCCAAAATGGAAAAAGAAGACTGATTCTTAATTAAAAGTTAGGAGATATAAAGAGCCGGTGAGTACTCCAGCTTATTCTAAAAATAGGAGAGAATTTACTTGTTTGCCTGTTATTTTTTCCAGAAGCCAAGCCATATATTTAGAGGAAAGGCTACACAGATTTCAGAGATTTAATTTTCCACAAGCACTGGCCATAAATTAAAATACAGCAATCCAATCCCATTAATAGTGCAAGAAAAAGCTAAGTGGCTGCTTTGGTCTTTGCTTTCATGAACTTGTGTCAAGCTCAGTGACTTCAAAGAGATTTCCATTTCATTTCTACAAATGAAGAGAACAGACAGAGAGTCTCTGCCATCCTCTGATGCCTTAAGAAAACAGAAGAAAAACATGCCTGTATCTCATTCGCCTAATGATTTTAGCTGCAAAAGGAATCCCATGGTCGGCAGACGACCCTCAGGGCAAGGGCTCGAGGTCTGTCACAGTATATAAGGCTTCTCCAAACCCACTCCATTATCTTCATTATTGTATACCAGGAATAAAAGGGGACTGACTCCTCTTCTGAAGTTCAAGTTAGAAAAGACAGAATGTTTCATGTAAAATAACACTGTGTGACTTCAGTAATAGGTTTATGCCTTTGGGGGCCTAATGCTAAAGCTGCATATAAGGATTTTCTGCAGAATTTGAGAGAAGAAAAATGAGCACAGTATTAGCAATGAGTAAAATTCCACAAGCTTTAGATTCACTGAAATGCTCTATGTCAGTGAATGACTCATTGTCAATCACCCACTTTCATACAGCAAGAGTAAAATGGCAAGTTGGGGGGGGGGAAGCACGTGGAGCTTCAGAGCTAAGTATAAACCCCTATGAAACCCCAAATCATACACATATGCAAGGAGGAAAAGGAAGTGACAAGCTTTTGGGAAGTTCTTAGGAATCAGCAGGTAGGGTGGCTTCCTACAGGGGACATTTACCAAGGGCATGTATACATCGAATGCACACTCTGAGCAGTAAGTTTTGTACCACTGTAAAAATCCTTGTCCTTTACTGACAAAATTTACTAATTATTAACTCTTACTTTCTAACAAATATAATTTAAGAAAACCATTTGCCGTATATCAATAAAGTTTCTTAAAAACTGTCAGACCTGTTATCAATATTTTGGAATATCTCACGTGTCCTCAATAACCCCTTTAAGGGAAGTCCTTTCCCTGACTGACATGAGGTTTGGATAGAGACCTAAAGTACCCTTCTGTTTTCTCTGACTTTGAAGAAACAAGCCATTTGAAAGAATGCTTCAAAAGCACATTTCCCATGGTAATTCAGAAGACAATTTCAAACAATAAAAACAGAGCAAACACAGCCCATCGTACAAGTTAAATAATATATAAACTTCTGAGCACACAGAGAAATGGGAATCTGGCTCACATCTGGTCTTCGAAAGATTCACAGGAAACTGATTTAATTAAACCTCAGCTACTGGTGCAAATGTTTCCCTTTCTTCCCAAAGAGAAATAAAGTATTATATTATTGTTGTTGACATAATGCAGCAAAGCTTAACCAAGATTCTTGGTCTTCTCCTACAAAGCTCCACAAGCTAGCAAGACTAAAAAATGTTACTGAAATACACAGTGATGTTGCATTGTTTCATGGTTACCTACATGTACTACCAAAGATTCCCACTTGTAACTTACCGTATTCATGGGGAAATTCATTTGACCTGGATAGGCTGGAAGAGTGGGCTAACAGGAACCTTATGAAGGACAAGTGTAAGGTCTTGCACCTGGGAAAACATAATCCAGGAGTGCAACACAGGCTGGGATCCACCTGGTTGGGGAGCACCTCTGCGGAAAGGGACCCGGGGGTCCAAGTGGACAAGCAGCTCATCATGAGTGAACAGAGTGCTGCTGTGGCAAAGCAAGCCAACAGGATGCAGGGTTGCATCAACCTGGGCATCACCATCAGAGATAAAGAAGTCATCACCCCACTCTACTCAGCATTTGTCAGGCCACACCTGGAATAGTGTTCAGTTTTGGTCCCTGCTACGCAAAAAAAAAGAGGTGGACAGGCTGGAGAAGGTCCAGAGAAGGGCCACAAAGACGATGAAAGGACTGGGAAGCCTGCCACAAGATGAAAGGCTGAGAGAACTGGATTCGTTCACCCTTGAGAAAAGAAGGCTTAGGGGAGACCCTATCACCATATTCCAGTATTTAAAGGGTGGCTACAAAGAAGAGGGAGACTCCTTTTTTACAAGGAGTCACACGGAAAAGATGAGGGGTAATGGGTACATACTACTCCTAGGGAGATTCCAACTGGACACAAGAGGAAAATTTTACACAAGGCAAACAATCAGCCCTTGGAATAATCTCCCCAGGGATGTGGTGGATTCCCCAACACCGGACATTTTTAACATTCAGCTGGACATGCTTGCTGGGCCATCTTGTCTAGACCGTTCTTCTGCCAAGAAAGGTTGGACCAGATGATCCTTGAGGTCCCTTCCAACCTGGTATTCTATAATTCTATGATTAATATGCTAATTACCTGACTAGCAACCAGTGATGACTGACAACTGTACTTTAGCACTACACGAAGAATACATGACACTAAGTAGATTTTCTGCTGGAGTTCAAATAGAGAAGACATTGTTCTTGCTGCAGTATATAGGGAAAGAGATTCATATTTGTGGAAGATCTCTATGAACAGTCTTGCCATCTGCACCCAGAAATATACATTTTTTAATTAGCCACTCTATAAATAATCACTTTGGTGGAAGGGAGGGGGGAGGGAGTCTTGTCAAAATGAAGTATTTGTCCCTCACCACCTTTCAATGCTCTTATGCAAGTCTAATTTTCTTCCTAGCCAGCTCACCTCTCTGGCCTCTTTTTGTTTCATGTCCCATTTCCCATTCTCTTCTAACTTCTGAACTTTTGTTAGTTAGCTTTTAAGGAGAAAGGGGGGGGGGAAACAAACCCTTTCCTATTCATTTTTTCCTGGATGGGGAGTAAGCAGAGACATGAATATGGCACCCTCATAATGATTTAACTAGGGCTTAATGAAATTTTCATCACAACCTGCTGTTCATTTTAATGGCCTTTGAAAGACAATAGAACAATGGCTAGAGGGAAGAAAAGATTTTCTGTTGCATGCATTTGCAAAGCTCAACATTCAGTTGCTCCCCCTTCTCTCTCTCCCAATCTCTTCACAAAGATGTAGGTCTTTTGTTTGTACTGTGTATTTTCATTTTAGCAGAGCTGAGATAATGCATAGGCTCTGTAATAATTCTCATGTCTATCCGTGGCCTTTCCTTAATAGTAGTCCGTGCAGTTTGTACAACCTCACCCTTAACAGAGTATTCATACGTTGCCCAGAACCCCCTGCTCTTTCCTCTCTTGTGTATAATAGTCTGGTCTCCTTTCCCCCCACCCCATACCATACACAGGGAAGATCTTTTGCATTCAAAGGCACAAGGTAGGTCATGGCACTGACCATTCAGTCAACATAAATGCAAAATGAAATGCTGTGATTATACATCATATTTCAAAAAATGCTTAGACACAGAATGTGTTTCCCAACAGACCCTGACTGTGTGCTCCAGTCAAGAAGAGAAGACTAATTTACAACTGTCTCATGTTCATGTATGTGACAGTGTGGCTGTGATTGTACCCATGTTTTCATTCCAGTATGCAGGTTGTCCTAAAATTTTCTTGTAGATGCTGTCAATTTATGCTTCAACACTGAGGCTGGCTCTGACAGCCATGCTTTTAAACATTGGAAATAGATTTCTACAACAGGATAGGCAGGTGTAAATGAAAATGAAGTCCTATTACAGTGCATTAGGGAATAAGGCTCAGTGTAGTCACACAACCTAAACCGGCTCACAGTCCCTTGGGAATGTAGCTGTAAATATGCATGCTGGATACCTACGGAGAACATAGTGAGAACTTCACCTTCCAGTCAGGGGTTTGACTCTGCCCCAAATAGGCAGAAATCAAAAATCTTACTTAAAGGAAAGCTGTTCTGTGGCTTCTCAGAGGCAAGATGTTCGGTCTTAGTCTCAGCCCACAGTGCGCAAGTGGCATCTTCACCCACTGGATATACAGTCTCCAAAAGAAACCGATTCTCCAGAGATGATACCTATATGCCAGGGTTGAAACTTGCTGGCCAGACATAACATAGAGAAAGCCTGCACTGTGTCTGTCTGTGTGGTATCTGCACCACAGATAAATGGAGGATGACATGATAGGACATGCTCCAGACAAAAGCTTTCATGTATTCCAAATTTAACTTCTTACCTTTCAAATAATGACATACCTACTCGATAATTTCATCAAAAAAATGACACTGTTTTTTGCTCTAGAAATGGGGAGGGGGGAGTAGTGGTGTAAACGGCCCCCAGGCTATTAAAATTACAATGTTCACCGTACCCATGTTGAGGAGGTTGCTGTGTCTATTGCAACTGTGACTAAAAGACCGTTATGTCAGACAAAGGCTCTCATTTGGGACAAGTTAAAAATGCTAGCTATAATGGGCTACTGCTGAAATTTATTTCTAATATAGACAAGAACTATGAGTTCTTTGCTTCAATTTTGCTAGCAAGAAAAAGCAAATGGAGCAGAAAACGGGAAGATTAAAAAGTATACGTATCCAAAGAATCTGGAGAAAAGAAAACAAACCAGAAAATTTTGGCCAGTTTCCCAGGCCTTACCTTCTGGCTCATTTTTGATGAGCTCTTCCATTTTCCTTTGCTTAAGGGTGTCTACAACATCCGCGAGGCTCCCTTTGCGCCTTTCAGGGGTTCCCAGGGCTGTGCTGGACAACGATTCTCCACTCTGACGCCCACCTTCTTCTGCCTTCAAGGGTGAGGTAGATGAGTTGTGCGGGGCAAATGAAGACATCACTTTATTGCCATCAACTTCCTGAAAGGGGAGAAAAATGCGATGAAACATTTCTTTCTTTTCTTAAAAAAAGAAAAAAAACACAAGATGGAAAGAAAGAACAATACTTTGTTCTTTGAGTTCATTGCTGTTTGTTCTTCTGTTGAAGTCTTTAAAAAGGCATGCAATGCTTCAAAAACAGCCAGAACAAAGCCTATCCATAAAGCATAAACCAAGATTACAGGCTGAAGCGAACAAAGATAAGCTTGCAAGAAAGAAACATAAAATACAGTTTTTCCCTAATTGAGAAGAAGTGTTGTACTCATACGTTTCCTAATAACAATGGTATTGATTACCTTTAATTGTTTGTTCTTTTACAGCTTTCATTCGGAGAAATCTTCAGTTTTTAAAAGGACCATTAATTTCCTGACTTTTTATAAAGTACTTAATGCCTTGATGGCTAGTTGTTGTAAGAAATGAAATAATAACCAAATATTAAATGCCCTTCGCCATACGACTCCTTTTAACTCGCAGTTCAAGTAGTTCTCCCACCTACAAAGGATGAAGCAATTGTTTTCTGTGTTCTAATTCTCTTTCTATTCTCCTCTTCTATCTCATTTCTTGTAGAGACAATATTTTTCACAAAGGTGGTCCTAATGACTTTCGCTGGTGGCACAACGGCAAAACTCTGTGACTTCCTGGAACACACACACCATCCTCCTCACGTGAGAGTCCACAGAGGTCTACTCATTAAATTTAATGGAAACCAAAACTGGTTCCAGCATCTTCAAACTTGCCTTCATTAACGTGAGAACCTTCTCCTCCACGCCTCCTCCAACATAAAGCAATGCTCTCTGCATATATTCCTTTCCCCTTTTATGTCTCTTTTATGCCCTACCCTTCTGTACACATCTCTGAAACCCTTTTTTTCCTCTGCTAATGTACGCCAGCTATACCTTGCAAAACTTAGGTCAATGTCCCCAAACAAAGCTTGCTGCAGAGTGATACATACACAGCATAATGTAATGCTGCAAACATGAAGTGTTTATTTTGATCAGATTCTCTAGAGTTTTTTTTTTCTTTTTCATTATCCTTACATTCATTATTTCCTTATATTTTTGTATTGGAGATGTTTAATGAATATTATCTCCATAAAAACTCACTGGACCATCTTGTTACAGACTTGGCTGCAAAATTCTTAGTAATTTTTAAATTGTTATCATTTCATAGGGTATGAAAGCGAAACATATATCGTTTTTAGCAATCTGTGTCACAATTTTAGCTTTTTTTTCCCTGAGCAATTTTGGGTGTCTTTGGTTTAATAAACCCCAATATTTCTGCAAAAATTGTGTCTTTTCGTAAATAGCACATAAATTGCTAAAAATTATCTCAATAAAATTTGAATAAAGCAACATGAAGTTATGAAGTAAAAAAGGTATTTTTTTTCACGGACTACTCCATTCTGGCAAAAAGACTACCTCTGGTTAAGAAAACTTCCAGTGCAAACAGTTTTGAGCAGCTTGAATGTGTTATACCAGTGAACAAATTCCCTAACAGAATCGGATTTAACTGAGATTACAAACTGAGCCATCATATACCCCAAAAGCCAAACCCAGCGATGCTAACGAGAGACTT
Organism: Opisthocomus hoazin; assembly: GCF_030867145.1. Taxonomy (NCBI): domain Eukaryota; kingdom Metazoa; phylum Chordata; class Aves; order Opisthocomiformes; family Opisthocomidae; genus Opisthocomus; species Opisthocomus hoazin. Next base: position 143,832,550 of record NC_134414.1, read on the forward strand.
TCTACTGACGTCAATGAGCTTTTGACCAAGCCCTAAAAAATTTTCCAACTCTAGTCAACAGAAATGCTCCTTTTTTTTATCTTGCAACTCCCTCCATTTTTTTTCTGCACTTGGAAAATTACTAGTTGCTTAAAAACTGAGATGGAGCCGAATGTAATTTTTTTCACATATATAGACCAGAATAAACTGGTTTTAACACTGATCTAGACAAGCAAAATTGTTAACTTCAGCATCAGTTCAGATTTTATGTAACATTCAAACCCATTATCACCAAGTGGCAATTTTTTTTCCTACAGACAAGGCCAAAAGAGGAAATATCTTGAAAGCTGCTTTCTTATTCACACATTGAAGACAGATAAGCCAAATATCATCCTTAGTTACAGTTCTTAAATCTACCTATATCATCAATTGTGTATAGGAACAGTATTGTTCATAATTTTACCAGTTTCTTAGTTTTATTCCAAATCGGGAATCATCACTTCTGTTTCCATGTACATTTTGGGTCCACGCAAGTGTTTTTATATGTACAAATTTATTCAGAGTATAAACCAAGTTTGTTATAAGAGAAGAAGCATAAGAACACAAAGACTGAATGATATGTAAGGTAATATAAAGTGATTTTTAAAATCACAAAATGCTTGGAACTGAAATGGAACCCACAAGTATTTTTGAAGCTACTCAAACTTCCCTGCCTCTCTTTCTGGGGAAAAGGAATTGTGAGGGAAGAGGACAAGTGAGCAGTCTGTAGGTAAAGCATCAGGAAAGGGCTCTGGATACTCAATTCCTAGTTCTCTTAAATGTTCTGTGTAACCATGAAAAAAGTCACTTTTCTTTATGCATTTCAGTTTCCTACCTGTAAAACAGGCACAAAGGAAGTAATTTCTTATATTGTAAGTGTCTTGGAATGATAAACTCATCAATAACGCGAAGATGCGTTGGCTAAAAGCCTTTATACAGAACCACAATTAAGAAGACATTGTAGCTGAAAAAAAAAGGGAATGGGAAGGGTTCTACACAGATTCTTTAAAAGATAAATTATATATTAAACTATTCATCTCAGTAATCACCCCCAAAAGAAAATGTTTCCTTAGACTGCTCTCGTTATGGGTGCATGTATGCAGTGTTTGCGTATTACATACATGGGCTATTTATACACTTGTGGGGTTTAAGATACACTCTACTTAATCAAAGCACATATACAGTAGGGGAACAGCTGCAATCACATCTCAGTGGGCTAAATTACAGTACACCAGTGAATTATTCATTCAAAAAGATCTGTAGCAATCACACATTCATTGCGTGATTTGCAGTCTAAGAGGAATCCTCTCCCCTCCATCGCAGCGGAGGAGCACACACATCAGCTACCGCTGTTGATGAGAGTCCTACGCGTATCCTCCAGCACAGCAGCTCGAGAATCTGCCTCCCGCACTCATCCATGAGCTTTTTATTCTGTCATTCAGAACAACCACCTGAAATGCTCAAATGTTATCTGGACTTTTGCTCTACGTCCCTCTGTTTTATTTTGCTCTTTCTTAAGCCATTACTGGGGAAAGTGAAAATAACTTTCAATGGTTCAGGATTTTTATTTTTACCATGTAAAAGGAAGGAACAGATACTTCCACATAAAACCTTCTCATGTCAATGGCTGTACAGAGCAAAAAAACTTCTAGCAAAGAAACTCCTCTGATACTATGTGTGAGAGTTTAACCAGCACCCTGAAAACACCCAGAGAGAAATACTTAATGGCAAGAAAGGTATGTCAGCAACAGTTTAAAATCATTTCCCTGAGAAGGAAGTTCCCTCTCAACAAGTGAGTTATAGCAGGTTCCTTTTTTGAAAGGACCAATTCACATGACTTTTTTCAGTTAACTGAGAGAAAAGCAACTACACTGTGAAGAGCGGTAGTGAAGAATCCCAACATCTACCTCTGACATTTTAAAATGAAGTTCACCAAGCCACACACAAATTCTGTATCTCAGTCACCACAAGAGTGGAAAAACAGACGCTCTTTTACCTAAGAACAGTCTCTCTCCCCTGCGTAACCATTTCACCTGTTCAAGCTTGATTACATTCCAGCCTCTGGCATGGCTAATCCTGGTAATAGTTTTCTGCAGTTAGCAGCTGCTTCATGGATGGGGCTCTATTGTTCATCTGCACTGCGAATCGCTCTGCTAATGTGCGCTGGCATAACACTTCATCCAGCTCTGAGCAGGGATTGTACTCACCAACACCTGATGCTGCTGCTGCTTGCTTTTCCCACTTCGGAAAGGCAGACAAGCACCTACACAGATCCCGCCGAACCAAACACCCTAGGCTTCCCCTGCTCCCCAACAAGCAACAAAAATAAAGGACCAGCCCACGTTACGTGTCATCTGCTTCTGTTCCAAGCTAGAATCCAAAGGAAGACTTGTTCATTTACAAAAAAGTTGCCTCTGTATTGCCAAACAGCCTTCCACCTATGGAGGAAATGCCTCTTCCAAGGTTTAATGATAAAACAGGCTTCTGCCCTTTCAGGATGAGGTCAATAATCTTCCTTTGTTAATCTTGGGCAAGCTTTACTTAATCTAGCCCCCTTGTCACCTTTGTGATTGACAGGAAAAGTCATGCCACTGGACAATGGACTTATCCTCACTAAGCAATATCTTTTCTAAAGATTACACAATGTTACCCTTGCTCTCATAAAAAGCGCAAACATCTTGCTGTTAAAAGATACTATTCATTCCAACTGTATCTTTCAAATGGTCTCTCCCCGTTTCCAGGGTCCAGCCGAGGCCTGTCTCACTTCTACAGGGGGACAATGCAACACTTAATGAGAAGAAACAGGTTGTACTTGGTGAGATTACCAGAATGCCTCTTAATGCTCTCAACAGATCTCATCTTCTGCTTCCTCATCTTGAGGTGCACGTTATTCCTATCTGCAATTCAACTCGGACAGAAAACTCCGTTTCTGTGACATTGAAATTTTGTCTCAAACCAACCAATATAATTGAAGCAGAAGAAAACTCAGAACGAAGTCTGAAACTGTTAATTACCACCATATGGTACGCCAAGAGGCTGCATCTGCAGCAAAAAAGTTATTGGGAGAATCAACCTTCTGGCTTTGCAGCCAAAAACACCTGGAACAAAATCTTGTGTCTTTAAAAGAAGCACTGATATTGACTGATTCTAAGAAGCTTGAGATCCTAAAAGCAACCTAACAGGTTCTTTATTCAAAGCTGGGATTTTGCCCATACTTCGCTCTTTTAGAATGTGTAAAGAAGACACAAAAGCAAATATTTTGCTCTGCTTTCTGCATTACACATGTAGGCCTACCTATTTTATAGTCTCCATAGTGACCAGGAAGCTGGTAACAGCATGACTTAAGACATCATCAAAAACCAAAATACTTCACACTTCTGAAGACAAACGATTCTCATACAGTTCAGTACTGTTTGTTATTTATTTGTATTTATTTTACCTGATAAACTTTTAGGAAATGAATATCTATGTTTGAGATTCAACACCACAGCTACTTCAAGTGAGAATGCGAAAGCTATAAAAACACTACCAATGCCCACAAGAGGTTCACCAGCCATTACGAGAAAAACCAAACTTGACATTTCCAAACTTTTTTAAGGTTTAAAAGAAACAAAACACACACACATAATATCCACAAAGCAAGTATGATCTTGTATTTTTTCTTAACCTTCCACTTACAATCCTTATCTTAATTAATGTAATTAACTTACTTCAGTAGCATAAGTGCCATCAGCTTTCAATGCGACCCATATCTTCAAATCACTTCAGTGATCTGGAAAATTCTCTCCTCCTACATTCTACATCATAGGGGCTGTAGGGCAGGTATTACCATAAACCTGTAGTTTACGGTGGCTGTCAACCTTCCTTCAGGAAGGTGAAATACATATTCCACAACGCTTCCCAGTGGACACCGTTTTTTTCACGCATTAGAATTTTTTTGCTTCTATCTTACATTTAAATAGGTCTTTTGTCCATAGGTTTTCCTTCATGGAGCAAAGCTGTTCACCAGTGGCGGAAAGGAATGATCCCAAGGAGATTTAAAGAAACAGTCGAGGATACAGTGAGAAAAAGGGAGACTATGTAAAAGGGCATCGGGGGGGGAAGTGGAAGGGGATAAATACACCATTAGGAAGTAAGAACTGAAAAGATCAAGTAATCCAAGGAGGGATAAAAGAGACGTCAAAGGGTGTCACATAAACAAACTTTGAAAGATGTACATCCACAGGCTACAGTTCTGCTATTAGATCCATGCAAACTGACAGCTATTCTTACCCAGATTCTTTTTCCTAGGACAGTGGTTTTAATGATGATGAGGAAGGAACTGGAATGTAATGGAGAGTGAAGAAGTTGATGAATTCATCTGAAGAGTCAGCTGAAGAGGACATCATGGCAGAAAAGTAAGAATTTTACTTGAATTAGGTGAACTAAAGACAGTAAATAGAGATACACATTTTGTTCTTTTTACTATGATCACGCTACAGTCAAGCAAAATACATTCAAGTCAGATTTTGTTTTGGCTTTGCTGAGATGATGTATTTGGGACTCCATGACCCATATTTTGGAAGTATTACCAATTATCAGACTTACAGAATCCTGATCACATCTAATCCTCCCTCTAAAATGTTAATATTTCACTTGGTACTAGAATTTTTTTCAAATTTTTTTTTGGCAATCATTAGTGTCTCTTGTCCTTCAGGTTGTATTTATTTGATGTCAAGTGGTGCATCTAATTAATGACCTCTTTTTGATGAAGGAGAAGATATACTGGCAGAGGTTTCAACAAGAAGACTAACAGGTATTTCCAGTGTTTGACTTCTATGAACCTAGTTGAAAATGATCTGAAGCTCAAAAAGAAGACCAACTGCTCTATGAACTCTACGACATCAGACATTTTCCTTTCTTCTACCTTTTTCCTCCATATGTAAAACTCAGACAATAATATTTCCTGCAGCTTAGGGCATTTGATAAAATTAATGTAGAAAACCTAGAGATTAACGGACAAAAGCCTCATAGCAGTTGTATTTTCATTTTTATTGATGCAATAAATACTCAGCCCTTACATTACCCTGTGGTGCACTACAGCCCAATCACCTGAAACCGGAAATTGGGAACTCTCTCGTATGTCAAGCGCCACCCCACAATATCTGACAGTGACACGGAAACGTACTTTGATTTTTTCCAAAGACCATCATACCCAGACTGCTGACACAACCGCATCAGCAAGAGAAAACTTCAAGCATTTCCACAGTTTGGAGATGAGTTGTAAGGAAATGCTGAGTTGCGTTCACACAAAAGGAATAACCTATAACCCATTTTGCATTGATTTCTAACTTTATCCTCTGTGATTCACAGAACACAGGAGCAGATTTTTCAAGGATTTAAAGTGTCTAAAGATATAAGGAGGTGCCTAGTGGGATTTTTGAAAATGCACAATAATATATATTCATTTAATTCCTACTGATTTCATTACAGGTCCCTGAAAATAAAAGAGTTGGAGCCAGTACAGTGCAATTGGCTGACGCTCTGAACTTCTTCAACAGACCATTATCAGACTATCTACAGCACAGAGCACAATCTGATAACCAACGCTTTAAGACAAACATTTCTTCTCCTCTGGCTGTTCTGCATTCCAGCCCATCCCCAAATACATAGCACAAGTTTAGTGTTTCTTACTGCTTATCCCACCATTTCTATGTGATTTACTATAAATCAAAGAATTATATGCAAACTGTGGATCTGTTTGTAGCAAAATATATATGAGAAAATGTTGTAAGTGAAATTTTAGAACCTTTTTATACTGGATGTCTAACGGGTTTTTTAAAAGTTATTTTCTTTTGCGCTACAGATTTTGGTTTTATTTTTAGCCCATCTCTTTGTTGCATTTCTTGCAATGAGGTGTTCCCCATATATAAAAGTAAATTGCAAATTTTTATACAGAATATAGGTATTAAACACAGTAAAAATAGTCATGACCACTTTGTATCGGGTAAATGTGGTTAGTGACATAATTCCTGATATCCATCCTCAGACCAGATCTCTCCCTACTGCTTCTTTCTCCAGCAAAACTCATTTTAAGAATGTAATATAGGATTACATCTATTTGCTTTCAAAATACTTAACAAACAAAACTGGCATTCTGAGAACTCCTAATACGTTAGCTATAACCTGCAAAAACGAAGAACATGTTGTACTATAACAGCCTTGTTATCTTCATGCTAGTAATCTTCATGCTTAAAAATAATAAATAAAACTCTGCAAAAGCACTTTTAAGACTTTTATGATCTCTCCCCCAGGGGACTAAAGATCACCCTTAAGACCTTGCTAAACAAAAAATAAAACTACTTATCAAAACAGCTTGGCAGAGTCTTCAGCATACATTAAATCCTTCTAATAGTTTGGAAATCATGCAGTATAAAACGATTATCTTTGTAAAAATACAAGCCTACTAACCACATACAAGAACTCCGGCTTTGCAAGTGTCATAAAACCTATGCCGAGTGTCCGAAACAGTTTCATCACCAGCTTTCTTACGATGAAACAAACCCATTACCTGTGCTAACTCCTCAAAAGAATGGGAGAGGACCGTCTGAACAGAACTTAGTGATACAAGCAAAGGAATGCCACAGGCTAGCAATGGCTCCAGGGCTGTTCCCAGCTACCTAGCTTTCATATTACAATTCACCACAGCTTTCAGATGGAAAGGGATGTAAGATCACAGAGTCACAGAATCACAGAATGTTAGGGTTTGGAAGGGACCTCTGTGGGTCACCCAGTCCAACCCCCCTGCCGAAGCAGGGGCACCTACAGCAGGCTGCACAGGACCTTGTCCAGACAGGTCCTGAACATGTCCAGAGACGGAGACTCCACAACCTCCCTGGGCAGCCTGTTCCAGTCTGGTAGCCTACAAAAAATGGTACCAGACAGACGTACTTCACCACATTCCTTTGTCTGGATGGCTGAGAGGAGAGTAAAGACAACCCGTGTACAATTTGGTCAAAACTGTGTCCTCCGTGTTGTGGACAAATTGGAGGGTATCTTGTCTGGAGAGACCAACTCTCCAAACTGGGGAACAAAAGAAAAGAAAATAGCCTGCACCCATCAGGGCCTGCGCTCATGCAAGGCAGTGTGATTCTGCCAGGTCCCTAGAGCAGGTACGTACCGAAACGGCACGCTCAGCCCTCCGGTGCGGTCCCTTGTCGCTTCATCTGGGCTAGTAAAATGCCTCAGACAGACAGTGAGGTTTCCCATTCCCCCTACGAATATTCTACACAGTAAAATAAAAAAATCCTCATTGCTCAGAAACATTGCCTCGTATCTGCTTCCTTTCAGCCCAAAACTCTTCTCCTAGAGCGGCTTCTTCCAGCACTCTGGACTATTCCTGTTCCATGTTAGAGCTTGTACCATCCACATCTTCTTGGACCGTCAGCATATATTTACTTTGTTATTACTGGCCCATATTGAGCCTTTCTTTTTTCAGTCTTCCCTCACAAATCAGCTCCTACAACTCTTTAATCATTTATTGCTTGCATCTGAAATCCCTCCAATTTGCTGACTTCTCTAACGCCGCCAGAATTGAACACGTTATGTGTTCAGAGTTATGAGGAGAGGGACAATTACCTCCTCGTTACTGCCTTTTTTGCTGCCTTGCTGCATGACAAGTTCGTATCTGATTTGTTTTAACACACCTAAGTCTTTTTCAGCGTTACTGTTTCCCAAGGGCCTTACTCCCATTGATTATCTGTGTTTTGGATTATTTTATCCAGCTGTATCGGTTTGTAATTTTACGTCTGATTATTTCCCGCCATGCAGTCTCCCCTTGATGCCTTTGATACGACTGTTCTATTCTCCCTGGTGCACCACCAGCAACTTTAATGACTATATTGTAATTCCCTTGTTCAAACTTCTGTAACAACGTGTTTATCTCTCCACATTTCTAAAATGTTGCTACAGGCGCTCGCTGTCCCCTGAATCCCGTACAAAGAAGAAGATGGCTCACAGCAGGCAAAGGGCTACCAGAGCCAGAGTCCTTTCAGTCCACATTTTTTTCCAGCCACCTCAGAGTAACACAAGAGATGGACGTTGCTACTAACTGGGAGGCTCTGACAGGCCAAGGCAAGCAACAAGGTAGGGTAACGAAGGACACCCGTGCAGAGCATATTGCCCTAGGAATTCTTCCTTACGAAGGAATTCCTCTGACAATCTCTGCCATTGCGGCTTTCCAAAGCAGGTACCCATCTTGTTCTGACGTTCAGTATATCTGCCTCTTTCTACTAGTTAAACAAAATCCTATTGCACAAAAGCATTCCACCCTCCTCTCAACAACTTCATGCGTTACTGCTTTTTTTTTTTTTATAGGTACGTTACCTGGAACACTCAGATGAGATGCACGAAGCACTGTATGAAGGCAGCACCTCGCAACGCATGCATACTTAGCCAGTTCATTCCATGCAACTTCCCATAATCAACTCTTTTTGAATTATTTGTTCTTTCTAGTTTTGAAGATCTCAGCCCACACATTTAACCCTGGGAATCTTCCACATATCCTACAGAAATGGTAGGTGCATGGCTAAATCCACTACACTTGTAAAATAACCACGTTCTGCTTCATATATGTTATATATTGTCCATGACTCTTCTCATTTCACATCTATTTTTTTACTTTTACCATGTATTTGTTCTCCTGCTTTTCAAAAGATTACAACTAGACTTACAGGATGATAGACCTCGCACACAGCAGCCAGTTTAGACTGTGGCCGAGTCATGCAAAAAACCCAATAAACTCTAGTTTATGACAGATTCACAGTTGTTCTCATTCTGAAGATCAGTTATTCTTTTTTTCTGTTCCTTTAAACTGCAGTCAGTAGCACACATCGCCTAATATGAAGAGACTTTCGTGATAAGATGATATCAAGGGATGTTGTGACACTCCTGATTAAGAATTACACAGTAAGCAAACTGTACAGAAATGCTAATTTTCCTCTCCTTTCTCATCACTTACCTAAATTATTCTGTGTAATACAAATGATCTTTATTAGGTTTATGGCAGTTCATTCTCATTCTCTTATGCCTTTTTTTTAAAGAAATCATATTCCCGTAGCTGATGAAGTCCACTATATATTATCCTTAACAATTAATTTTGTGCCCTGTTGTATATCATGTTCACACCAAACAAAAAAACCCAAATCACATCTATTCTTCTACAGTCATAGGCAACTACCCACCACGAGCAGAGGATAAATAACTTCTGCTGGAATTGGCATTTCTTCTCCAAGCTCCTCTGTGAATCACCAATTTCTGAGTATTCCCTGTAGTTTTCAGTCATCATGAAGTGATGCTGAAAAACCCACAGAATTGCCCAACCCAAATAAGACAGACACAATTTTCTCCATTTTGTCTGGAAAGAATGTAAGCTTACTTTGTGACGAGGAAGTACTGGTTGACTAATAGAGCACGGTTTTACAAAATCTGTCTTTTTCTGACCTTAAACTTATGAAGAGTAAGTCTCGGGATGCGATCCAGCCATGTATCACTGTGCCTACCAACACTGAGCTAATGTACAGAAGGTTTCTAAAAAAAAAGTTCTCCGCAATCCATTCATTATACTTAGCAACATCAAACAGGGAAAAATAATTAAAGAGCTCCTATTGAGCACCTAGAGACCTTAAGCACAGACAGGGGGTGAACACAAAGACAGCGTATTTGGTTGTAAGAGTCACACTTCATCTTTATATATATTTTTTCATACACATTTAAAAAAATTACAGTACATTTTGGAGGGTTTTCTTATTTTTCTTCCTTCCCTCTATTCTGGTCTATGAGTGCCTACACTTACGCTGAAACATACACTTATACTGAAACATACTCAAAAGAGTTACATAAAATTTCTGAAGTTTTTTAATCTTCAGATGTGCATGTGTGTGGAGACTACGTATTTCACAAATAAATTGCCTGAATAAATTCAATTATGTGAAGTAAGTGAAAATCACATGCAAATGATATTATAAACAGAAACTACGCTGAGAGCTTATTTGCACTGTGCAAGGTACAAGCAAGCAAAAGCTAGTTTCCAATGTGTAAGACCGGTCCACCTGAAAAGCATCCCATCTTCCTTGCAGTATCGTTGACAGTACTCGAAGCTGCACTTAGAGGTTTATATAAAGCTCTCTGCAATACATTTCGGTATTACATTTCTGTTATTCAAGCACTACATAGCGTCTCACAGCTTAAGGTTCAAAGAAACTTTTTAAAAGGGGGCCAAAAGAAGATGTTACAATGACATTATGCTGCAACATCTGATGCACCTGACCACTGACCGCTGTCTTGAGTAGTTAATGTAGTATGTCATGGTCAAGTTCATGACTACTAATATTAGCAATGGTTATATAATAAGACCATTATGTTTCTTTCATCAGTATCATGTATTAATTGGCAAGCACGTTTGTGTCATTCATAGAAATGTAAGGTACTTTATTCCTTCCATCCAGGCCTTATGTTAAAGAAAACTTAAAAAAAATTTGGAAGGACCACATACATACTCTGCCAGCTGCCTTGTTTTTCAACCCCGTTTTACACAACTTCACCCTGTTCTCCCTGATTATTTAGAAACCATTCATAAAATAAGGAACTCTTTACATTGTAGGTTCAAATTCACCTCAGTCTATATAAAATCAAGATACTATTAGCACATAAGGAGTTGGTAATGTTAAAAGATTAGATGATATATCATCGCAGGTACCCAAATCAGCCAAAATGTCATCTTCAAAGGAGAAAAACTGGGATTACGAAGGCCCACAGAACAGGACAGGGATGCAGAGTTGTATTTTCAGTGACCAAATGGAGAGTTTCTGAAGACTGTCTAAATAACATCCTTTTGTAAACATTTTTCTACTAGGATATTACTTTTCACCCCGCTTCTCCTGATTTCAACATATTTTGAATTGAATTTATTCTCTAAAGAAGCTGGCCAGAATATTGAATGATTAGCAGAAGTTTCAGATGATGTCCATCAGCAAGATGCATTTACCTCCACAGGTTATTTTCAGTGACAATCATAGAACAGTTTGGGTTGGAAGGGGCCTTAAAGATGACCCAGTTCCAAGCCCCTCACCATGGGCAGGGACACCTCCCACCAGACCAGGCTGCTCAAAGCCCCATCCAACCTGGCCTTGAACCCTGCCAGGAAGGGGTCATCCACTGCCTCTCTGGGCAACCTGTGCCAGTGCCTCATCACCCTCATAGTGAAGAATTTCTTCCTTATATCTAATCTAAGTCTACTCTCTTTCAGCTTGAAGCCATTACCCGTCATCCTATCACTCCATGCCCTTGTAAAAAGTCCCTCTTCAGCTTTCTTGTAGGCCCCCCCTCAGCTACTGGAAGGCCGCTATAAGATCTCCCTGCAGCCTTCTCTTCCCCAGGCTGAACAGCCCCAACTCTCTCAGCCTTTCCTCACAGGGGAGGTGCTCCAGCCCCTCCCATCATTTTTGGGACTCTCTTCTGGACCTGCTTCAACAGGTCCATGTCCTTCTTGTGCTGGGGGCTCCAGAGCTGGACGCAGCACTCCAGGTGGGGTCTCACCAGAGCAGAGTGGAGGGGCAGAATCCCCTCCCTCGCCCTGCTGGCCACTCTTCTCTTGATGCAGCCCAGGATACGGTTGGCCTTCTGGGCTGCAAGTGCACACTGCCAGGTCATGTTGAGCTTCTCATCAACCAGCACCCCGCAAGTCCTTCTCCTCAGGGCTACTCTCCATCCATTCTCTGCGCAGCCAGTACTTGTGCTTGGGATTGTCTCGACCTGTTCAGAAGACTAAACTGTTCTGGAAATCTCACATCCAGAACATTTTATTTTAAGCTTTTGTGTGCAAGTTTATTCGTTTGCATCGCAGCTATTATTCACTTAACTAAAAAGCAGAACTTTCTCCCTTGGAAGTAACAGAATGAGTCTTAGTACCGGAGACATCAGCTTACACATAGTGTACACTTCATAAAGTATGACCAGAATTAGCTGCGAAAATTTCTCAAAAGAACTAGTAGTTTGTATTAGGTTTTACTCTTTTGCTTAAGCACTGATGAAAAGAAACGCTCTCTTACAACATCCAGTGAAGATACTAACAAAAATCAACTGGAAAACAGACAGCAACAAACATCTTTGGAAATCGCTGCTCGTTCTTGTGACTGCAAGGGTTCCATTAATTTTAGACTGGCACAGATTAGTAGAAGTTTACATAGAAGCATTTGTGTTCTGCTTCTGTAACAGGTGAACCTCCAACAATGTATGGGGATAGCAGAACAGTGGCTTTAAAATGTCATCTTTATTCAACATATTTGCTCCCCATGTATTTTCTGAGTCACGTCTATCTGCTTGCTTTATTATTGATTAAATTTTTTTTAACTGCCATTAGCACTGAAGCGTCAATACAGCTACAAAAGAAGGAACTAGACTCTGCTTTCCAGACATATCATCAACAAAATAGTCAGTTAAGTACCATTTGCAAAATGTTTATTACTGGGGATGACGTGAGGCGAAAAGGACACAGCTTTATTTTCAAACCTCAGGTTAAATTAGCATTATAGGCAATTAATAAAAATATCATATTTTTATGCAACCAGATTTGACCTCTAAAGCCACAGCAAGACAGAAAACATGGGACCCTTTAATGTCATTTTTACAGTCATTTATCTGACTATAACCACACTTTAAAGTGTTAAGGTCAGCTGGTCATGAAGCATGAGCAACACTTCTGACTAGCATGCACTACATTTGACTTGCGAGTAAGTAAGGGACTGACACTCCATTAACCTTCACAAGTACAATTATTTATCAAAACAGTTCAAAAGAGTACCCGACAGAGAACTGATAAATCTGGAAGCGAAAAACGAAACTGTAACAGACCAAACTGATCCTTTGCCAGTGATGAAGAGCTATTTCCTACCACAATTCCTGGTACAAGTCCTCCATCTCGCTTTCTAACACAGCTATTCATTTTAAAGGACTGTCCTTTAATTCACATTGGTTTTGACAAAATCTCAGAGCTTTTTTGCTCTTTTTTATTTCCATCTTCTTTCTTGGAAATAATATATGCTGATATCCTGTATTTATGGGCATCTTCAAACACTTCCCTGAGAAAGACACGCAGAAAATTCAGAATTGTGACACATTTGGTCATGTACTCTCTTGTGCTTTTAGTTTCAGCACAACGTCCATGTCTGTTCACAATATTCCCATTTGTTGAGCTGTCATCTTCCTACCACCATATAAACTTTATTTGTTTTACTACAGGACTTATGGTGGTTTATTACCATGTGGCCTTCAAATTTTCTTAATTTTGTAAGATTTCCATAATATCCTCATGTCGTGAAATTCTATCTGCCTTTCTCACTGAAGCATGAGGTTGAGTTGTTCATCAGCAGCTCTCATCTGCCATCAATTACTTTTACTTTTTGACTGCAGTAGCACTCTGCACTTCCAAAGAAGGGAGAGTTTGCCCAAAATCTTCCAACCAAAAGTGCCAGGAGGGAGAGCAGAAAGAAAAGGGGTGTGGTGTTCTTTTGGGGTTTTTTTGCATGGGGAAAGAAGGAACCGGAACCAAGATCAGTGATTCGACTATTTTTTGTGAAAGAATGTCAAAATTTCTCACTTTCTAGTGTTAAACCATTCATCCTATGGGGGAAAGTACAGCTCTGGTCTAACCACTGCAAAGGTGGAGGAGTCCGAGCAGCACATCACCAGATGCGTACACATTAGACAACCAACTTGTGCTCACCTACACCCCCAGTACACAAGGCACTGCACGAAGATTTACTCACGATCAACTGGAAATTTCATCCATCAATGCCATCTTGTCTTGCCTACTGGTTTTCCTTTGGCAGGAAAGCACACCCCTTCATTCCACTGTAGCCCAGACTGATCTCCAGCCTCTCTCAGATGCACAGATGGGAAGAAATCTCTACGTATTCACCACTGGAGCTGCGGTTACCACAGCAGAGCTCCGAAAGCAGTGAGGTGCAGCAAATTCAACTACATTCCTAATCTTCACTCTCCCTTTAAGATCAGCACTTCTTTCACTGCTTTGTAAAATGCACCAAGTTCCATGAGCACAAACAGCTATGATTTCCAGATGGTTCGTATGTATACCTTCTTTCTGGTGGTCACAGGAAAAAATGTAAAAATAGAGAGACAAGGGAGAAAGAATCGTTTTAAGGGGAATGTGTTTTTTCTCTTATCGAGTAGCCCAAAACACAGTAAAAAGAGAACTGTTGACTGATATCAAGGTCAATTTCTACTAAGTGTCTTCTAATAAAGTGGGAAGATTGACTTGATAACTCCTTTTAACAGAGGATTTATTAAATCCATAAAATACAGAACAGCACAGCCTTCATTATATGTTACCTTATTTCATCTTGTATAAACAGTGGATTCCTTAAAGATCCTAAAGAAAATGGATTTTGATTTTAAATCTTTATCTTGTACATACGAAAATAATTATGTTCAGGTAACTGAGTACTTTTTAAATGTGACTCAGATAATTGATATAATGAGGTCTGATGTTTACTTTTTTCCCATTGACTTCCAAATCAAACGTCTTAAATTTAAAAGATTTCCTCCCTGCCAACTCGTCCTCTTGGAAACTCACTCTAGGACCCAAGACTCAAAGTTTCTTCTTCCTCCTCCCCATAAGAAAAGGTCCTGTAGTCAGACTTCACTGGCAATTCTTTTGATACACAAGAGGCACCATAATCCATTTCGCTATTCCACAGCTATGCAGTCAGAGCCCTGCAAAGCTAAGCAGCCCTCAAACTTGTCTTCTGCCAGTGAACTGAGCAAAACACAGTGGCACACAAAGCTTTCCTTCCACTAGGAAATTTAACCACAGCTAACCAGATTAGTACCAGAGAGGATTTAACTGCAAGTTATTTGAACAAAACTACTCGGTACCATTTACGAAACAGTGACTGAGCCACCCTGAGTCTGTTTTTACTTCGAATTAAGAGTTTTTCAGTAGCACCTCAGATGCACCTGCTGCAGACCTCATTGTCACTAATGGAAAATCACCTGTTGCTAGGCAGGGGAGACAGCTGTTAGAATGTAAATGGTTCCACTACTACTGGTTTCCCGGAAGCAAAAAGAGTAGAAAATTTTTAGGAAAATACAGTAGAGACAAGAACTCCACCTACAGAAAGACAGGTTTGAGAAGAGGGAATGTGATCTCAGTCTTCAAACACAAAAACATTTGCTGAAAAGAGGAACTACCTTTCTCTTGCTGCAGCAGCCAGGACAAGAATTAATGAGCTAAAACTGAAGCACAAAAGGTTTGTGTTATACATTAGGAGTAACTTTTTAACGGTAAAGACAACAATATTCTGGGACAGACAGACTGGCAGGTTGTAAGCCTCCTGGCACTGAGTAACTCTAGGAAGTTGGACTATTATCTGATAGAAAGGACATTGGTACAGTTGATCCCTGGACTGAAGCTGGGATTAGGTGACTGTAGCAACCCCTCTCAGGCCTACAATCCATAAAGTGCAGGGCCCACATACATGGAGACATAGATGGGCCCATTCAGTAGGGGCTCTACACATCTGTGAGAGACTTACTAAGCTGGATCAGGTTTTTTTGGTTGTGTTTTGCTTTAGATTTTTTTTAATTTTTTTTCAAATAAATCAATAGGCTTGGGCCATTTTCCAAAGATGTGATTTGGTAAGATTCAAGCCAAACTTCTCAAGCTTTACTCATGAGATAAGTGCTAAACAATGAGCCAGATTCATCAAAGCTTTATAGACTTACCTAAAAGAAATAGAAACTGATTAAGCCAACTCATTTCAAGCCAAATCAGGCAGTTGAAAATCTATTCCTGAGACTTGGAAAATCTGTCTTTTTTAAAATTATTCTTAAAATATGCTTCAAGAGTCCCTCTTTTGTAGGGGCCTCAGGCAACTCTGTCAAGAATCTGTTTTTTTCCAGTCTGATTAGGAGTGGTATATTTCTCATGTCTATAAGAGACAGTTAAAATATGTGTATTTGTATATATATACACACACCTACATGTTTTTACCATATATACTTACATATCTATATAACATAAAGAGTCAAGAATTTTCTATTAAAGATTTGGTAATAAAAGAAGTGGATTTCCTTTTCAAGAACATTAATAATTAATTTGGTTCTTTAGTAAATGGAAAAAAAAAATTCAATGGTAGCGCTGGACACCAACGTACTCTATTAATGCACAAAGCAAAAAAACTTCTCTCAGGCGGGTTTACGAGCCCTAGCACATAAAATCTACAATACTTCTTAGTACTGCTCCTTAGAGTACTTCCTAGGGGGAGGTTAATTCCCATGTTTCTTCAGCTCTTGGTGTCTCTACCAAGCAGGATAACACCTAGGCCAAATGAGCTAGTTTTTGTGTACATCCTACAAAAATCCTACTGGAATCACCAAAGTGTTTCAAACAAGGCATCAAAAAACTCTTACTAGAAGAGAGGAGGACATAGGCCTGGTGTTACCTAACCAGGATGGACCACAGTGTTGACTGTGAACAGGGAAAGCACGCATTGCCTAGCTCTGCACAGTAACACAGTTTCCAGCACCCCACATCTCACTGTTGAGCTGGAGAAAAACTGGGTTGAAATTGCTATGCTGGGAAAAGTGCTGTGCAGGGGATGTTTCGATTTCTATGCAGAAGCAGAGAAGAGGCCTCCATGCTCCTCTTCCCATACACCTTGTAAATTCACTAGTAAATTCAATTTCAGATGCTGAAAGTTGTTGGTACTATGGCGATGGGCGCAGACTTAGCCCTGCAGACCACTGGGTGGCTGCCCCTCTAGCCCAGTATCAAGCATTTACTGTAAATGTATATGTCAAAGCAATGAGAAAACATTCAAAACCTTGCCATGCTTTCTTTTTCTGTTTTGTTCTTTTCAAGGAAAGTACTTCCAAGAACATGGGAAGACCACGTGACTTTGAACTGGAAAACCTGAAAGATCAGTGAGCCTACCTGCTAATGAGCAACTTGCTATTGAAATGAGCTCATTAGCTTTCATTTTTGCTGGCTGCTGATCGATTCATGAGCCACTTACATGGCCTCTGTAAGCTGTACATAAATTATCAAATGCATTGATTTCTAAAAGTAATAAGTCAGGAACTCAGTCCTTTCCGTATCTCTAGTGAAAGTGCTTAGCACAATGGCCTTCAAAATTCATCCAAAGAAAACAGTAATAACATCAGTGTTCACAGATACATTGCATCTCAAATGGCAAATATTCTACTGCAAAAAATAAGCTTTGCTGGCATCTCAGAGAAGTGAATAAAAGCTTGCCTCTGAAAATGTTACATACAAAATGTACAATATAAAACGCACAGAATTTTGCATGAATCTGTGTAGGCGGCAGCTCAAGAAATTCACAGTAAGGAACAATTGTCTACAGCAAGGAAAAATCCAAGCTAGATGATCTGAAAGTCCTTTTCCATCTCAGATCATTCAATTTCCATAACCTTCCTCATATGACTGAAGTAGTGAAAATCCTATGGCATCCTAGAGTCAGTGCTGAGTTTCTGACATAAAAGCATTTTCTCTTGTCAGCTGACAACCTAAACAATGTAGGAACAGAACCTGCTAAAGACTGAAAGATTCAGCAAGGAAGAGCTAGGGAGGGACTCCTCCACCCAAACACGCAGACATAATGTTAGCATTTTCATCCCATATGGCTATCTCCAATGCTAGGCTGGCCAACCTGACTTCACCTGGCCTCCCAACTGCTTCTAAAAAATTACAGCAAAAATTAGTTCTTTGGACATATATGCTTGCAAATTTCACAGCACTTCGTAACACTGATTTGCAATAATTTGCCTAAGGTCATGTGGGCGTTGATCCAAAGCCTACTAAAGACAAAGCAGTCTTTATATTGACTTCAAAGAGCTTTGGATTGGACCCACAATGAATCACTGCATAGTAAACACAAAAATCGGGAACAGAAAACCTGGTCTAAGGAACAGATGTCATTCTCTCCTTCATCATCTCTGTTTACTGAAAAAGACAGGAACGCGACATTTATTTTTCCCTTTCTTCTGTGTCACGTTGCCAGCCCAATGAAAGGGCTATGGTCCTTTTCCCGCTTAGCTGTATTTCTAGGATCATTATTTAATTCTAAAAATCCTCTGATACAGTCTAACACAAGAGCCCAACTCCATTTCAGTGGTGTCTTCATCACCTTGACCCTCAGTAACAACAGCACGAGAGCAGCTGACTGGAGTGCCACCAGAGAGAGCGACGTCAATGTGTGCCAGCTGAGGACGGTGCCAGGAGAGCGGGATGGCACACTTCCTCCTAAAGAACAGTCAGTTTAGGACTAAATGCAGTAATAATAAGGAGTTAAAATGTGCAGACCCGAGAACATTGCTTAATCCCAGTTTACTGAAAGGACATGTCATTTTTAGAAAGTTGTCCAAACAACTGTCTTAATATTCTACACCAAAGTGGCTATTAATCAAACAACAAAGGCCCAATTAACACATAGCTGTTGTCACCTTGATGTTAAAAGCCTCTCCCTTCCCCCTTTCTTTCTTTCTTTTTGTCTTTAATGTTACAACCTAACCCAAAAACGCCTCAGGGCCCTACAGGGAAAAAAAAGACAAGATAGAGAGAGGAAGGGAGGGGGAGAGGAAGAGAAAGTGGGGAGGGGAGAAAGAGAGAGAAAGAGAGTCTTAAATACCATCTCTCCTCTAGGCAGCAATTTCCACAGATGAAGAGGTCACCACTGTTTAACAGTGTGCTGCCACGTTAATTTAGTATGACAAGATAAAGCAGTAATCTCTGCTCGAAGAGGCTGTAAACCGCCTGCTATCCAGGGACATGCTCGAGTCGATTTGCTCTGTATATCACTTTATACAATTGCCGTGACAAAGCCCCCTGAGTTCCCTCATGTAAATCTCTCTCTCTCCCTCTCAACTTCCCTGCCAGTCAGGCAGCATCGGATCCGCGGTAAGCTATGCAAACTTCACGTCTTACGCATGCCAATGGACCCCAAAGCTCCCCCCCGCCCCCAAGAGAAGATGTTTAGGACTTTGATAATCCATTGATCCCACTTCCATATCGGCTTGTATTTTTCAATCTGTCGTGTTAAGTTGTCAGAGAGGGCGATTAAACCGATGTTTCATGTTCCGAGATTTGCGTTCCTGGGAATGATAGTTTTCAAAGCCTTTCTTGCTAGGTTCTGCTTAAAGATTATCCCTAAGAAAGCTGATGTGAATATTATTACTGGCATAAACCTGGTAATAAAACCATAAAGTGTTTTAGGTAAAGGCATTTTAGAGATATTCAGGGTTATAAACATAAGAGTTTAAAGCTGGATAGAATTTGGAGTGCTTAAAAAAAAAAAAAAAAAAAAGGAGGAGGAAAAAACAGCGCCCTGTCAGGCTGTGGAGTTTTCTCAGCATGAAGCAAAACAACATATGTAAAAGGGAAAAGGGAACTCGCATGTCTACGGAAAACAAATGTAATTACAGAACCACAGAAGAGGACAGAAGAGAACACTGACCTGCATAGTTAAGAACAAAAAGAAGACACAGCATCTGCAGCAGTGGTCATGATGCTGCCTCAAACAAAATGTAGTGACAGCTATTTCGAGCGAACTAGCTAAGAAAGCTGCCTATGTCTCCAGCAGCCTGCACAGCTGAAAACGTGGTCTTCTTGTTGGGGAAATAGGGTGAATTTTTTGCAGTATGTTGCAACTCTCATATGCCATACTGCATCTCTAGAACATGCAAGTTTTAAATTATGTCTCCTCTCTATTTCACATTTAATTTGTGTCGTTTTCCTACGGCCTGCAGGCATGATACAAGTCACAGCACACAATATACCAAATACGTTGCCAAAATGTTAAACTGCACACATGTATATATACCCACTTGCTGGATTAAACATAGATGGGGACATAAATAGAAATAAAATAAGCACAGCAGACAGGTTTCTACAGAGTAAGACTGGAACTTCAATACAGTTTCTTAACTAATCTTTTGCTAAGTCTATCTGCTAAGCCTGTGCATGGCATTTGGACTTGCCAGTAGAGCTATAAAAATGACCGACCAAGGCTAAATCAAATCTTTTTCACACAACAGGTTACATATACTGTGTTCTCTTTAACGAATTACATTTAATAATGAACGTTGATATTCGTTGCAGCTGATAGTAAGAATGATGAATGCTTTATTAAGCACATACATTTCTAATAGTAATTGAGAAGTAATTCCCTAAATTTAAAATGGGGAAAACCAATGGAATCAATGTCATTTTTCAATATCAAGGGAGTCTTCTCAAAATAGCCTTTTAAAAGCATGTTAGATTGCTTCTGTCCTCTGATTTACGTTGCTAACCAACACATTTTAACCTGTACATGTAAGGTAAAATTTGTTATTTGAACTCAGCATTGCTGGCTGGATATACAACAAGAGGTTTGCTTTTAGGGAACATCCAATTCTTAAAAACCCACTAAATACCATCAGTGCTGGTTAAAAATGAAATCTGCTAGAATATTCACATACATACAATAAAAAAAAAAGCTAAAGAGCTTGAACATGGTTACTTCTACAAAAATACGGGACAGTATTTATACCGGAATGCCTGTTACTTCTTTAACTCCACCGTGTACTGTGAATGGGATTACTCTCACCTAATTTTAGCCCCAAATTAGACATCTAGTCTAAGCTAGTCACCAAGCCTCCCTCTATAGGCAATGGACAAGCACTTTCAGAGGATAATTCATCTTTCTTGTCTTAGATGCTTATTTGCAGATTGGAAAGGTTGTTCTAGGAGGGTGGCTATCTTTTTCCACCTAACATTTCTATGCCTAAACTTTGGTGAACTGAATCCCAACCTCATTGTATGGCATTCAAGAATCTCCATGAGCCTGGAAATACTAATAGACCATAGACCATCATGGATGAAGGACGAGTATAATTTCCATTGTACTAGTGTAAAAATTCAGGCACAGACAAGAGAAGTGAATTGCCAATGACAAATCAACAACTGGGAAGCTCAGAATACAGTCTAATTTCATCCAGTAAACTGAAAACTTGCCATTTTTGTTAATGTTTATGAAATTACAAGCATGGAGTCCAACAACTGTTGGTAGTATTTTACAGAGCAAAATAAAGACACAAGCCTTAAGTATAAAAGTAAGATTTCTGTTAAATTAGTTTATTCACATGGAAAACCAGGGAATTCGCTGTGACCCCGTGTCAGTATATTACCCAATACTCATGTTGACAGCTTCAAAACTGAAGCTATGGTCTCTGCCCAAAAGCTAAGTTTACACTGGCCACAAGCAAACAGGAAAAGTACATCATCTACCACAGATGTATTCTCTGCAGAACTGAATTACACTATTTTCAGTTGTGTTTGTAGATATATAAAATTCTGAAAACTGTTTTCCAACAGAATTTATCAGAGTGGTTTAAAAAGAATTTAAACAAGTCATACATGTAATTATCGTGCATGATCACTCTGCTCTCCCTCACACTCTACGTGCATTAATGTCTGTCAAGACAACATAAATCTAAAAATAAGGAAAAAAAAGGGTATTTGCAGATTTTATACCCATAAAAGTAAAGAACATACCATGAACTCAGATTGTAACATCAGCCAGACGCAGGACACAAACTGAAGTGAGTTGAATGTTTTGAGCTCTGAGATGCAGAATGCTTTATAATCCCAACAGAACTAAGCACTATATAGCAAATACTTATTCATGAAAAAGCAAATTGTTTGGCCAGGCAACTACCTCACACTCAAGGCTTTTTTGGTCGAAGTTACCCGACTACAGATTTCTAAACTATAGCGATCAACAGCTGAGCTTATCACCCTAAGCTCCAGTTGTAACCTACAAAGAAAAATGGGCACTTCTACAGTGTGATTTCTCTGACTTACTTAGAAGCTATGTTAGGACAAAATAAATCACGCTCTGTTATTCCCTATTTACTTCCATTAACAATAAAGTTAAACCTAAATTTACTACCTTGCCTCCAGACATACACTTTGTAAACATTTAGTCTGACCAGTCCTCACCCTTGAATCCTCATGCCAAAAGTGACATTGTGATTGACGTGAATCAACAGAAATTTACTACCGAGACTGCTATCATCATAGATTTAACTGAGAGTTATACAAGAAACGAACACTTTCCTACTGAGTCCTAAATCCACTAAGTTCTGCGTTTGTATACGGTTGTTTTCTTGAGGTCCACAGATCCTAGGCAGTTAGATGCTAACCTCAGCAAATGCTATTGACTTGGAACACAGATGGATCCAAACCTGAACAACTCTCCTGATTACAACTGCAGCAGTTTAAAATTAAAAGGACGGGAAAGAGGGAAGTTTCACTTACAGTTTCAAAGATGAAATACACACTTTAAATTCAATTTGAAAATCAACATAGAGGAGGATCTGAAGAACAGATATTTTGTATTATTTCTGGCTACAATTAATAAGCAATGCAAGCTTCTACTTCTGACACGATTCAGTATACAGATACACATACAATCTACCGCAGTAATTCAGGCTCAAGATGTCAGGAGGATTTTACCTTTTGCTATAATATTTCTTGTTTTATGTCATCAAACTCCAATCCTACAAAAAGCTATGTGCAGAAGGAGTTACAGTCAGTGACCTCTCCTTCCCTCCCTCTTGCTACCATCAGCATTAGGTTCCAATCAACCAGATTATTTTTCGGGAACAGGGTCATAAGCTAAGCATTCTGGGGCAGGAATGTTTCTTTTTTCTGTCTCTATAAAAATAAATCATGCTCTGGGTACAATACAAATAAAGATAATAACAGTCTGATGTTAGATTTTATTGGACCATGTTTCGGACAATCTATATAATTTGCCCGTTGCCTGTACAAACTACAAAAAGTTAATCTTTATAGCCCTTTTTTTCCTTGGGGTGGATTCAGTTTTAAAAGCATAAAATAAGGATGCTGAAGCAGACTATTTCCATGCATAACGACAGTCTTGTTTACACTACCTCGGCAAAAACTACCCTTAGTTAAACTGGGCACAAACTCCACTCAGTTACATCCACTGGCTTATCTAGTGATGCTAAATTCACAGGACTCACTGAGTCTACTTCTCCTTTGCAAAGAGCAAAAATTCCTTATCTGGTCACACAACTGTACCTGAACCAGAAAAAGAAACAAATTAACAGTGTCAAAGAGAATTTGGAAATGAGGCGGGCCAAACTATTCGGACAACCTTGCTACCCCAGAGTTAAAGGGCTCTTTTGAGTAAGTTCGTTTCCTCCGTTTAGTTGTCTTGAAACACTTTGGAACATTGGTGGATTCAGAAACATTGCAGCATGTCAGTATTCGCCCGTAGGCAGGCTTCTGCACATGCCGTAGGAGTTAACACATCCATGTCAGATGGCTATACTCAAGCAAACACATATTGAAATCTATAATTTGTTTTACCACAGGTCCCTCTCCAGCCATTAACCTCTAGAGAAAATTAATAAACCGCTTTATTACAGTGGAGAAGGTGGTGGTGTTTCACTGCTGTACTCAAGAAAAGAGGAAGTAGTTAGCTCCATGAAAGAAAAAAAACATGACTGGATGACGTGACACTTTAAATGCTAGTGCCTGCCTGAAGCCATGTTTTTATCATCACTCCAACCATCATTACTTTTGGTGAATCTGCAAAAACATTAGCAGTGGCAAGAAAAATTACAGAAAGAAAGCTGGCCTTGGCACAGCCTAACCAAACTTAAATTTGTGTAACCTGGAAAAATGTACTTAAAGAGACAAGGCAAAACACATGACAGAGCATTTCACTCAGCCAGTAAAAGGACAGAAAAGAAAGAAACGCTTCAAACTGTCTCGGCAAAAGGTAACATCCTAACTACAGACACAAACATCTGATAGCAAGAGAAGAGACTGTAAAACATGATTGTGGGCATTGAGTGTAGCAGAAGGTTCTGGCACTTCTAGAAGCCAGAGTTGACAATCACAGAGATTCTGCACAACCCTGAAATCCAAGAAACCAAGACCAGTACTTCACAATGTGTTTCAGTTTTGGTGTATCTCTACTGAAAATTGAGCTGCGCAGCAAAAAGCAACTGCCCTCTAAGTTTATTGACATTCTGTCCAAGCAAATAGCACAATACTTTCTTTTACTGTGCAATGTCTTCATATGAGCTATTTACTAAAAGTCTTTAGAATGGATTAAATAATAAAAATGACTAAGTTAAATATGACTACAAGCAGAGGAAGAAAACGGGCAAGGCAGAAAAGGGTTTTCAGAGGACAACTGCAAGCAGAGAGAAAGTGATAGAGTAATATTACTCTTCTAAAGCTGGAAATATAGAAAAAGGCCTTCTCACCTGCAGTGAAAAGAAAGGGAGAAAGCCACACCAGCTGCCTGGAGGAGGTAAGGTGGATATGAAAAGTGTATGCAGCAGACAGAAAGCACATGGGGAAAGTGTTCTGGAAGTTCTAAAATGAATGGGCAACTACTGAAGCAAAAATGAGTCAAGGTGGTGTGCAAAAGTAGAAGTTTGCACTGCGTAGGATGCAAAATATACTCAGCTTAGATTCCCACGTGCCTTGCCTTGAGGCATGTGTCAGATAAGAGTACTAGAAGTCTGGTACGCTGCTCTCAATTCTGCTAGTAGTTACACTGCCAGCCCAAGGCCACAAACTTCTTAACAGTGCAGAAGCTTGGCCAAAGGAGATAGCTCCATCGGTTGAAAGGGAAAGCATGAAAGCATAACTAAACTTCTGCTGCCCTCTCTTTCCAGAACTATGGAGAACTGGGTGTTTAATTTGCAGCAGAGTTTCTGCCTCACTACTACACTGTAAAGATTCACTATCAGCAAAGAAAAGGTGGCATTTCAGATTAAATTTGGGCAGAGTGCCACAGGTGATGGACCTGGACTGGAGAAGTTGTATGAAGACCACAGCTACTGATTGAGTTCTGGTAGGATGGTGATACCATAGAGCCTAGCTAGGTTATGTCACAGATACGGATTGAGTGCTGAAAGCAAAAAACTGTATCAAGACATGGGAACACTTACATGTAGTCTCTTTACACTGTTCCTATAAAGCAATTTGCAGTTCTGCCCGGGCTTTCTCCATACCCTAGTCTTCCTCAGTGCTCCTTCAGATTGGTAGCTTCAAAATTTTGTTCCAAATCTGTGGTATGTCCTACCTCCCTCTGGGAGACATCTTTGTCCCAGTCTTCTGGGTACTGGCTGCACTGTACTGCTGCGGGCACGCCGCTGCACTTCGAAGCCAATGAAAGCTGCACATACCACTAGGCTGACCTGAGGCCGATGCACCATTTCCAGTAAAAATGTACCATCCCCAGTGAGATTACCTAGCAGATCTCAGCAAATGTGTGTAATCCCAAACTCAGCTACTCACTGAAGGCAGTCTGGATTGAGATACTGATTTGGAATGCAACAACTGTGTCCACTGTGGATGTCCTAGGGCAGATTACTTTGCTTAGGAAGATAACCAAATTGTTTTCTTTTAAGGCTTATGTATTTTTTTTCATAGTGCACTTCATAGTTCTTTTCTCTTCACTGTAACAGAGACCATGTGGTTCAAATATTCCTATTGACTGTGGGTTTTATGGTTTTACCTGTCTTTTTCCTGTAGAATTTTTCAGCTATTCACTTGAATTAGATTTTACCAGTATTTATGCAAGAAGCTTAAATGAAGATATTTTCCAGTATGAAGTCAATGAATTGATTCATAGGCATATAATCACTTGCAAACAATGGATACATACAGTTCCCAGCACTTCTATAAAACAAAGGTGTTTACTTTTCTGTTGATTATTTTCTGCCTAACTGCATTCAAATGAATCCATTAAAACCGTGACTGCTTCACAGTAAGACGATCTTCAGCAAAAACAAACAACTGCTGTTTCCACTTCTCTTCATGGCCTTTAAAAACTACAGTCATCTGCACCCTGTATTTCAGGCAATTTACAGATGATAAGTCTGGTCTTGGTTTGTTAATTTGTTGTTTTAAATGTAGTTCTAACCTTCCTGCCTGGGGGAAAAAAAAAAATGTTTTCTTACCTCATTACTTATTTGTTGTCCCCTCAGCAACCTTTGGACCTTTCAGAGTCTGATCAAACACCAGCGAGTCATCTCAAACTTCAGCCAGTCTTTATGCCCATTGACTTCAGCTGGAATGCTACATCCACCCTGGTTCTCCACGGCCACAAGCAAGCAAAACTCAGGGTGTTTAGAGAATGGCAGAACAAACCAAGGGAACTCCCACTAGCATACTTCTGAACTGCACTACGGCTTTGATCCCTGCCTCACCTGAAGAACGAAAACATTTTTTTTCATTTACCTTTTGGAACCTGTACAACAAGCAGTTTGCAAGCAATTGCTAAACATGATGAGCATTACTCACATACATAGATCGGACAGCGCTGGAGAGCCAGGAGAATACAGATCACAACAAGGAGGACAGGCAGGTTACTACAGCTTAAACAGAAGATATATTGTCGGGCAGATACCAGAGGCACCAAAGCTCTTTCTGGCTCCATCATGACTGGTTCTCTGTAACTGCAAAGAGTTTTCTAGCGTCTGGAGTAGGCAACTTCTACAGCTTTTGATGGGTCCAGGCTGATTCTTCTTTATTTGTCCCCTTTCCTAATAGTCCGCAGAGTCATTCTTTGAAACGGTGCAAGTGTAAAGACTGAAAAGATCAAACTCTAATGCAAGCCTGAAATTATATTGTGGAAACTGCTTTCATGTGCTACTTTTGTGATGACATTTATAATGCAATGTTTGTAACAATGCAACTTCATCATTTTATAAATATCAATTTACCATTAAGAGAGGAAGGAACATCAAAAAAAGACAAATGCAAAGTTACCAGCATTTCAGCTTTGTTTTAATTGAACTAGTCTTGTTCAGATAAGCCTGTCTATCTCTTACAAAAACAACAGTTTATAGTTTAAACTGTGAAATTGTGTGTGTGTGTGTGTATGTGTGTGTGTTGTAATTATGGTGCCTGCTAACAATTTCATACTGCCACATTGCACATATGGCTTCCAAGCTAGCTTTATCTGAATCTTTGTGAATCTATTCTCCATGCTATTAAACTGAGCACATTCCACATCGTTCAAAAGTAATTACACTTTTGTCTAGAGTGTAGGAGACTGCTCTCCCCAAACAATGAAATTCTCATTATTAGAGCTGGCACAATAACGGCACTGGTGTTCACAACACTGAGCATTGTACCATCACAATAACTTATCCTAAGCTTGATGCACAAAGGTACACTGGAAATTAAAATTTCTCTAAAACCACTGTGGGGTTTTTTTTTTTAATAGACATTCTTTAGCTTAGTATAATTAGAGTCCTATTTGACTTTTTAAAAAGCTATATGCATTCAGATTACCATTCTCCTCGCAACTTCTGAATAGTAGCTAAGTGCTGTAGCCACATGTTGTTCTGATCCAACACTATTCACATGCTGACGACCCCAGACCAACAGGGGAAGTGCAGGCCAGGATGTACGTGATAAGAGAATTCAAATGCAGCACTAAACAACCTTTCATTCTGGACAAGCGGAGGAAAAGTAGTTGTGTTGGTAAGCTCTGTGACCAGTAGTACTGTTATTTTTAACAGGACCAAAATTTCTTAATACAATTCCCGAGTTACAGAAGAATAACTTCATTCACCACAGAAATGCAACATTTTTTGGCGTGAAGCAATAAAGCTATTTGACAGTGCACTGCAGTATTACCTATAAATGTGAAGCACTGCTGACAAAGAATTCTAAGTCTCACTGAAAGTGCAGGACAAATGTGGGCTAGCAGTGCAGCCACGCAGCTTGGAACAACGGGACAGTGGCAAAATTGCACCTTACCAGTTTGATCTTTTGGTCATAAATTTTTTTTTTTTTTTTTTTTTTAAACTCGTGCAGCATTTGATTAACATTTTACAGTTAAGAAGAATGGTAAAATTTGACCACAGTATATCATGCTCATGGTATACTTGAATCAGTGTGTATAGCCTTGACACCTACTTTCAGAAATTAGCACACAGACACCGCTGGTGAGATCAGTAGTCTTGAGAGGTGGCAAAAGCAACATGGTAAGGCAGACAAATAGTAACAAATAAAATAAACCCTCATAACTTAGATGAGCTAACAATCATCTGTGCTATATAAATACTGTAGCCTTCATAGATTTCTTCAAAACAGGTACTGACTGACACCGTAATCCTCAAGCGTTTCCCTGCTAAGTTTACAGCCTTGTAGGAACTTCATAAGCGGACTCTCAGATATATTCTAGGTCAAATGACTTGTCTTGTATTTTCTACTGAATCTCTGGTTTACTTCTGACAAATTATTGTTTCTTTTCTTACCAGTGGAACAGCTTTCCTACTTGCAATAAGTATCTAGTTTCTTCTGTCAAGAGGAATGGAGTTTGGGACAGAGTTGCCTCTGCCTTTCACAGAACCACAGAATGATTGCAGTTTACAGGGACCTCCAGAGGTCATCTAGTCCAAACCCACTGCTTGAGCAGGGCCACCAAGAGTCAGTTGCCCAGGACCAAGCCCAGCCAGCTTTTGAGTATCTCCAAGCAGAGAGTCTCCACAGCCTCCCTGGGCTACCCGTTCCTATGCTCAGTCACCCCCACAGTAAAAACCATTTCCTGATGTTCAGATGGAGCCTCCTGTGTTTCAGTCTGTGCCCACTGCACCAACCTTTCTCTGGCTGCAGTTCCAGCATTCTCACAAACACCCTGTTCACGTTGATGGGAGGACGGGTTTTGCAGCTTTTTGCCAATTTTGGTCAGGTTTGAAGATTCCTTTCTAGTGATTCTGCCCCCCTTTTACAAAAATGTACCCAGCATTCCATGCTGTCTCTCTAAGTTGGCATCTGTTGTAGCTTGGTGAAGTGCAACACAGTAAATTTTGAAAAGTCTAAGTTGGGTAAACTGCGGAGTTACCATTCTGGTGCCATCAGCCCTTGACCTTCAGGATCCTAGGATGTCCCAGCTGGCAGGACTTGTAAAAGCAAGCACAGCTGGAAGTAACCTATGAAACAGAGGGTCAATTAGCAGCCAGAAAAGTGAGGCCAAGAAAGCGATTCTCAAGGTTGAAATAGTTTTCCTAACTGTTCCTTCATGACCTAATGCCGAGAGGCAGAATATGAGGAGGCAGGGACGGCTGTGGCGACACGAGGAATTCAGTTACGCAGCCTGCTGATGAGGCCAAGCTGTGTAATTCCATACCTTTCCCAGATCCCTTGGCTGTGGCTTTCTTCTCCCAAGATTGTTCCCTAAGCCAACCGGGTGTCGCACATGTAGCTAACACAGAAAGATCTCTCCGGATCTATACCACGTCTATCCCTTGGGAGCAGAGTCTTCAGCCAACAACCATGCACAAAGCAGTATGGTTTAAGGGGGTGTAGCAGAGTGATGCACCGCATGATTTCAGACCAGTTGTATGTCTTATCCTGTCTTACTGGACATTGGAGAGATCTGTAAGGGTGTACCCTGCTAAGGACAGCGTGTGGCTGCAAAATGAGAACTCCATAGTCACTTGCAGACTCGGTTAGTAGGTGTAGTAGCACAGCTGACAAGCTATTAAGAAGTGTGAAGCACACTGCTGGAGCTTTATCAATAAAACTGTATTGGACCGCACCGTGTGGTGGTGTGTGCACATGTGCATACACCTGGATTTGCTTCCCAGAGACTACAGAACAGCACAGAATGTCAATTCAAGCAGTATAAAAGTGACCTCTGTAATGTTACCAAAATGAATACCCTTTGGGAATGACTTCTGCAACTGCTAATCACCCAAACTGAAGTCATCCAAAAGTTATCCAAGCACTATGTTCAGTTACTTCTTTCTTACACGACATACTACAACAGCAGAGCGAGTGATTATGTATATTTTACTCATTTACATTGATCTCTTCCTTCTTTCTAGAGACACACAGGCTACATCCATTCTGACCTACCCGGATAATGATTTTTACAAGACACTCTTCACTAAAAAAGAGATATTACCAAAACATCATGTTTATACAAACTGACAATTTTCTTAAATCTGTATGAAGACAAACCGAGCCCCTACAACCTCTCAAACATGCTTGAGGTAAGCCTACAGCACCTCTCTACTGCAGCCAATCTGTCCAAAAAATGCAATAATTCAGTATCTTGTATTATAAGGAGACAGAACACATTGCTTTGACATCACATTAAATACAGCCTTCATAGCAGAAAGTCACACTAGATGATCAGCTAAATTTCTTGGTCTTAAAAACAATAAATTAATAAAGAAGCTAGTTAAAATCAGTTAAAGAGAAGTTAAGTGTTTCAGTGAGGTGTAGTTAAATATATAAAACATACGCTAAAAGATGAAAAATAAACAACCTAGAAAAAGATAATGACATGTCTTCCCTCAAGTAATTTTTGCAAAGATGCTCTTTCTTCATTTAAAGTTGCAATAACACAAAGTAAAACTAAATATTACAAACCACTGCTTGAACTTAAGCATTCGACCAAATCGGAAGAAAAACTGATCAGGATCAGTGAGTCCTTTTGTCTAGGAGAGCAGCTTCGGTGAATATCCAGTGACGTGGTCCTATGAGAAATAATAATCCCTGAGGCTTTTTACTTAGGGCTTGTTACATATGCGTAATGAGCTGTAAGGGCTTTAATACCACTATGGAGCTGTTGCAGGCTTTTATGAAAATACACTATCACCTATTTCGCAATGCCTTTTTAAAAGCCTTTCAAACATGCAGGTCCGTTCATTATCTTCACTTAAAGTGAAATTGTCACTGCCCTTGTCGAAGTGGGGGACTAACAGAAAAGTTACAGTCAATTTGTCAACAGGCAAGAGCTGTGTGTGTTTACAACAGACAGCTCTGTCGAGGCGCCTAAGTCCTGGGGTCTCAACGCCTTTCCCTGCACCTTTCAACCTTTATAAAAATGTATCACAGTACTCTGTATGAGGGGCCCAAACACGTCACGTTATAACAGTGACACTACGTTACTAGTCAGAAACATAGCACTGCTTTTTGTGCTTTTTGTTTGCCTGTTTTTAGATAAAGCCAACTCTGGACTTCCAGTGGGCTACTAAGTGTAATGAATTGAGTGCACGGTGTCATTTGTAAAGTGCACAAAAAGGTGGGAATTCACAAGCGAAAAAGTGGTAGGCTGATTTAATTCCATAAGCACAGCAAATTTTCTTGCAGGTATCTGTGGCATGTGGAATACACATCAGTGGTGAATGTTTAAAACCAGCAAAATCCGAAGTTGCTTTTTTTTTTTACCCTTTACACAGACTTCCATGCCTTGCTATTACATAAGCTTGGCATTGCGGTAATATTTCAGACACGACGCCAAACATGACTCTCACTTACAGTGTTCCAAAACCATTTACTGTTTGCTGAACACATTCACTTCAAATTCACGTCACCATAGCTAAAAAATTTTAGCACCCTAAATGCCAGCAGGCAAAGGTGACGAAAAATGGAGTTTGCACTGCAAGTTGTTTTTTAGCATGTGTAGTGGAGGGTAGAGGCAGTCCAGCCAGGTCAAAGCTTTCACATTATTGTAGCATGTTCTGTACGTGTAACTGCGTATTGTCTACTCCATAAAGTACAGATCTGGATGCCAAACTACTGCAGAGGCAGAATTCAAAGAATGGATGCAAGCACAATAGACCATTAGCAAACCTACCATTGTGTTGTGCTGAGAAGTGGGAGTCCTATGGCCACAGTTCTCTTGCGTCAGCAGAGAAACAGGCTGAAATTCCTCAGAGTGAGGCTTGTTGGGAAAACTCACATGCAAGGGAAGGTGAAAGGCTGGGAGCCCGTCACTCTCCTCTTCTCCCACTTTCTGTCTGCTTGTCACCATGGCTACCTCTCCATCTGCTTCCCCATACGGAGAGGCTGGTCGCTTGGAAGACATCCTGGAAGGAACAAAAGAGGAGAAAATAATGAAACCTCCAAATAAATCCTTAATGCCGTCATTGTGTGGTTAGGGGCCATTGTAACAGAAATGCCTTTTTTTGTGCTGGCAGAGAGCAGGAAACCATCCAAATACCACTGCAAAGCATACACAGTCGGGAACAATGGCCAAGCAGGTAGCAACAGAACAGTGGCTTGTTTGTTGTGAGAATAATACGCTAATATACCACTCTCTTGTATTCTGGCTTCTTAAACATGAAAATTCACTTAAGAAGACTGTATAATGAAATACAATTCCTTTAAAAAAATACCCATCTGGTTTTGCATTTGCAAGAGACTGTAAGAAGACAGAATGTCTCCCGATACAAGCTATTGTCAACTCAGCTTTTGAGGAATAATCATCTGCACGTATTTAACCATAACTGATAAAAAAGTAAAGTGAAATAAAATAAAATAACTCGCTAGCAAGCCAAAACGTTTGTGTTTACAGAACTTCACCCATGTGAACAACAGAGTGTTACAGTCATGTTGCAAAAATCTTTTCAGGTTCGCAGATCTGGGATAGTTAAGCAATTTAATATTTGGACATTAATATTCTAAGTTTTTTGACCACACAAACTCAGCGTTGTACTAAGTGAATGAAGATTTGTTATCAAGATACCCTATACTTCCTACTTACAGCCAGATCACAAAAAAATACATGTAAATGTAATGTACAGCTACATCTATATTTAAAAGAATACACAAGCAAGACACACAGAGTACGTATTATAAAAATCACACACAAATCTTGACTTTAAATTCAGACCCACATTCCAAAATTTCAGAGGCTGTCTGATAACACTGTGCCGAGACAGCACGTGTATACCTTCTACTTTTGGAAAGTCTGAAAGCATCCTTACGTCATTGGAAAATCCAGTTTTCATCCAAACCAGACACTACTGAAAATCCTACAGGACAATCTGAACCCAGAGCACCTTTTCAGCTTGGTCTTCAAACTAGAGGGGTCCAGTGAAGTATTAAAATGCAGACGACTTCTGGGATTAATTACACCAACATTGTTCATGAAAATCAGGGTATGTGTATGGATGGCATAATGGGCCGCTGTGCCAAGCAGGGGCTTCTGTAACAAGGAGTGGAATGAGAAATACGAAATCCTACAGGCGTAGTCAGAAGAAGAAAAGAAAGAAAAAAAAAAGAGAAATATTTCACAGAAAATAGTAAGTTATGGACAACGAAACTGAAGACTATTGTATGTAAAAGCTGAAAAGCCAGGCTGAAGTAACACCGCTCCTCCTCAAAAATCTAGTATTTATGATTCTAATTATCCCGTTTTGATTTTCCACTTCACAGTTAAAGGACTGCATTTCAAAAGGCCAGCAGCCTCTTGAACCATGTGTGGGGCTGCTGTGAGGTGGAGCATGTCCATACGATTTGGCATATTGAGCACGAAATGGTTCTTAGCAGCAGTCAACTGGGTCTGAAAACAAACAGTGACTTTAAACAGCCCTTTGTTAGGACTTATTTTGTTTCTAATGATCTCATTTTGAGCTTTGCCTCCTGAGCCAAGTTAGATTATATTAAAAAAAACCAAAAAAAACCCCAAAAAAAACCCCTCAGACAAAAAAATCCCTACCAGAACCTATACTCAGCTGCATATTGCCTGTTCTTAACACCACCTATTGCCTGTACACAGAGAAGCAATCTGTATTTTCTATTAATGTTTGACTTAGTCCAACAGACTAACGCTTCATACATCCTACCTGAATTCTGTCTTCTAGGCTTTCCCACCTACGTGTCTGCAATGAAGCATATGTATAAAGACAGAGATCACCAGATAGACTCTTACTGGCAGTTTTCTACTAGCCCACTGAATTCAGCATTTTACAGCTATGTTTGATGTGACAGATCCCAAGCTTTTCTTCTGCAGAAACCATGCAACTCCCTCCTGAAGTTACTGTGAATTATTCATATTCTGCATCACACCGCACCAAGGTACACATTTGCTATTGATTCCGACTATAACATTTTGATTACTTATTTCAATGTTGCCGTAACAGAAGCTTGGGTTTTACAAAATCTCTTTCTGAAAATCAGCACTAAGCGATTGTCTCAATTCTGGCAAACAAAAAGGGAGGGACGCAACATCATTAGTCAATTATGCCACAGTAAGATCCTATATTTCAGGACATTTAAATTCAATAAGAGGACTGAAAAATATTGTAAACCATCTACAAAACTCTCCACTAGTATTCACTTTGACAACACAATATGCAGAGAGGGTGCCTTGCTTTGTATTGATGATTTGTATTATATACTTCATACCCATGTTGTGTTCAAAATTCTTACTGCTGTTAACCCAGAATAACCCAGATTCTGTCACATTGCTTCATAAGGAGAATTTGACTATCATGTTGAAGTAAAGCTCTTCCACTAACTTTACCAGTGAATATGCGGTTTCCTCTACTGCGTTTAGTTAGCGTGCTGCAGATCATCTTCGCCTTCTGCTTGTCACTGTTCCCAACAGGGATGATATTTTCTGCAGGGAATTTATAAAAACAGCCAAGGAAGGCAATAGAGGTGACCACCTCTATGCACTAGCAATAACAGAGATTATTATGGTTTTGATCTAAAATGAAACCCTATGGTCTGACTGTAGGCCAACCTACAGTGATACTAAAGCGGGAAGAAGACATTTTTTCCTTCCTCACACAGCTCTTATAAGACCCAGTTTAAATTACAAGCCTTGTGCTGCTCATGATGCTAGAAGGCTAAGAAATTGCTAAAATAGCTAAGGTGGTGAAGTTATATATCTAACTTGCACCAGTCTTCCAAGTGACTTGGACACTGAAAGAAAGAGCTGCACAACCCTGGGTAAGGGTCACACAGCTCAGAGGACGACCGCAATTTGTTTTCAGGTAGCTCTGTCCATAGGCAGCACAAGTTAGGCATCATCTGGCCTTTGGCAGGTCTCATCATCATCTTTAACCTCAGACACAAACATCACAGTTACACAGAAATCACCCACTCCTTAGGAACATCTGGGAAATTTCCACAAGAAAAGGGGCAAATTAAATAAACAAATAAATCCATATCTACTTTTGGAAATGTCTTCCAAAAGGACAGTAATTATCAAAGCCTATAGCAGCAAACGATCAAACCCCCGATAGGTTCACGAGCAGAACATGATACAAGGTAAATTCGTTCACAGGTGGTCTTTCGTTATTTCTGCAGCTTTATTGGTCCCTTTCGTGCATTTGAAATGCTCCCACACTGCGTATTCCTGAGTTCTCTTCTTTTCATACATCTTCATTTTCCTACTGAGCCAACAGTAGGTCCTAACAGATTCTATATTCGAGATGCAAGTGGAGTTCCCATTACAAACCATACACAAAGGGAAACAGCTAAACTCTGAGTAACAACATTATCCGAAACGGACTGGAATTATCCTATCTTAACAACGGACCGCAAACATCCTGGATCTACCCTCAATGATAAGATGACAGTTTACAGCTTACAGGACTTGAAGATCTCTTCCTCAGACTAGTTTAACTCAGAGGGTTTTCAATTACACACCTCTGAAAGAAGGTTTACAATGAAAGAGGAAACATCAGTTTCCTCAAATATCAACTTATGGATAGGATTAACAAACAAACAAAACACCACAAAACAAAAACCCAAGATATAACTTTCAGAAAAGTATCAATAAGGCGGACCAGATTCTGAATCTAAAAGTGTGTCTCTGCAGATGAAATCTGCTCCAACTGAAAACTTGCAAGAACAGTTGCATTTTGAGCTGTCATTAATCATTTCTACCAAA
This sequence comes from Opisthocomus hoazin, assembly GCF_030867145.1. Taxonomy (NCBI): domain Eukaryota; kingdom Metazoa; phylum Chordata; class Aves; order Opisthocomiformes; family Opisthocomidae; genus Opisthocomus; species Opisthocomus hoazin. The sequence continues at coordinate 143,868,327 of NC_134414.1, forward strand.
TATAAATAGCTAAACGGTAGCTTCTTAGACAACCTAAATCTGCACAGTTCAGACACAGTGGGACACAGGCAGTACTCAGCCCTCTGTAGAGAGACATCAGAGTTATAAGACCTATCCCCATACCTGATTTTTATCAGTGGTCAGAACGGAACTGAAGATTCAGTTCTGGTGACGAATTCAAACACAAGTCTATTTCTTGAAAGGGATTCTTTTTTTCTGTTTTTGCAAAGGCTTCTTAACATGCAGAAATTGCATTAAAAAAACATGTTTTTTGTTAAATTTTATAAATTAAATCAATGTTTTTCCTGGTAGAAAGAGCATTTTTTTCAAGGAAGTAAAATCTCACACTTTTAACTCACTCTTCTCCCACAATATTTGATGCGATCCATCTTATAATACCTTCTCCACGTATTTCTTTACTCTCCTTCAACTTGCAACAGACTCTTCGTAGGCTTAAACTGATACCCTGTGTCTACTGATCTCAGTGGCTTTGGGCTGACTTCAGCGTGGCTGGATTTTCCCACTGGAGACAGGAAGCTACACCGCGTCCACACGAATTGTTTCTTCATGCCATCTACAAGTATTGGTTCCACCCAAATAATTTCAGGCTACCAAATAACATTAGTTTGTTTGTTTCCTTGTGTTCAGTGCCTCAAAAAAGTGATCTTTCCATAGCTCTATTTTTATTTTTATTATTATTATTATTATTAACAGAACCTCATTTAAGTCTCCCCACTACATTTCCATTTCTTCACTGGTTTTGGTTCATTTCATACATGATTGTATACCCAAAACAAGTCTAAGATGGTATCCAGTATTCAAGGAGATAGTGCCCTCTAGCACACAACCAGCATCCATCCCAATTTGATTGCTCATGCTATAAAATTCCATAAATTTTATGTCATAAAACTGTAATCTTGTTACATTAAGCAAAATACCTCAGAAACATTTCAGATACCCACAAAAGCTTTTGGAGAAATGGCTTATCCATGTCTTCAAAAGTGACAAACACGGATGTGTCAGGAGAAAAAGATACGAGGCCATAAATCTTAACTTGTTGGAAGTTAATTAAGGGATTCATCAATCACTGCACAGCTCACCCCATACATATACAGGCAAAATCCCGTCAGCTGCCACAACCCACAGCAATCTACAGGTTAAAAACTCCCAAAGTCCCTCTGTTCTGACTATTTATAAATGACTTTGTATAATCTAGCATTAAGACCTGTAATTATAAAACAGCATTAAAACAGGCCTGCATAGTTACGGATAATTATAGTTGGTACACTTTTTAAAGAAATAAAAAGCTTTTCCATTTAAACGCCAGCTTTGCCTTTCTGACAGCTCCAAGTCCACAGGATGTAGAGAGATGATTTAAATTGTATGTCAAAATTTTGACTGTGCAAGAGTTTCTTTTTTTTCCCCTTATCAAGAGAGGCATTGTTGTTTTCTCACCATAACTAGGCGTGACAGCGCCTGACTGGAGTCGCGTAGCCAGTTTCTGAATCGGCATGAAAAACGTTCACCTCTCGAGTTTCTCTGGCAGCTATAAACCAAGCCTTTCTCGTGGGTGGCGTTTAAATCACTCGGCCCCGTACACAGGAGACTGGCGCAGAGCTGCATTCTGAAGAGATGCACAAGGCCAAGAGGAGCAGATCTGATCCCCCAGGAGCAGTGTGCAGGGTCATTCCAGCTCCCAGCAGCATCAGGAATTTACTCGCAAACACAGCCCCATTCCAAACCAACTGCTACACACTAAGCTAGTCCCAGGAACTCCGGTGGGGTTCGGTCTGACTCTCTTCCTGATCTCATAGGGATATTCCCCTCTAATTATAAGTACGTGTTGGAAATCGGCAGACTCTGCTTTTCCACAGGAAATGCGATTACAGACAGCAGCAATATTACATATACATATACCTCATGTGTAAGCATACACACACACGTACAGATGCACAAACACAAGCTTATCCACAATGTCAGCAATCCCTCTGCCTCGTGTCTGCTCACGTGCAGTGCTAATAGAACGGTTTGTATCCCCGGGTTTATCGAAGCTGTGATCTCTCTACAGACAGGCCAAGCAAAAGGTGCTAGTTAAGGCTAATGACTGTCTCTATTCCATTTTGGCCCCAAATTCATTCATTATTTATGTACACTGAGTAACTAGTACCTTTAAAACAACAACTCTGTTCCTTTTGACAGGCTTACTTGTGTAATAAGGTATTACTCAACATGAGTAAGGGTGATAGACTCCCACACTCTGTCCCACTGGGAACTGCAAGCCCGACTTGTTTCTACACATACCACTAAAAACAGACTTCACTTGGCAATATCTTTGAGTCATTTACAGCCTGGTTTGGAATTCTGTACTGAAGTAATTTTACAGTTTAGAAAAAAAAAAAACTAGAAATAAGTGTCTCTAATCTGCTAATCAATAAAAATGTGCATGAAACGCGCTCTCATCTGTCACTCACACCGAGACAGAATAATCTATTAATTATTACTTTCTAAGATCGTATCAATCAGCCATCTTTTAAAATGCACATATGTTACAAATAAGCTGTGTCCTTTGAAAAGAGTTGGTGAACAAGTCACTTTTGTTAATACAAACCAAGATCGCTACGGCATAACCTATGGAACATTTCTGTGCAGTTGTCTATTATTATAGCCACCACAAGTAAGCCTATGGTTAAGGCCACCCAATCAGTTCCATTTCATCCAACTCACTTTCTCCCCTTTGCTTTCCAGACTTGCTCCCTGCATGGGGTAAATTTAACAATTTTTTTCAGTCCACCAATTTAGAGGATTCTGATTATAACATTGGCAGGGAATATGCTGTCCCCCATCTATTTTAAAGTTTGCATTTTGAAGTATAGTACAGTAAAGTATCAGCAGCTTAGCTGATAAACCTGATATTCCACACATCGTGGAAACTGTTTATTGAGAAAACGGGTACTGTTCAAAATCCCAGCAGTAAATGGTTTCATTTTGACAAGTTTTGAAACCCTCATATAAGAAAGTTGTTCCAAGTGTCTTTCAATAAAATGTTAACAAAAATCTTGTAAAATTCCTACTTTTTGTTAGAGAAAATAAAAAACAACTTTCTAGAAACTCTATGCTCAGAACTAAAAATTTACCATCTACATTTTCTTGCATTTGCAAGGAATTTATGCACGAAAAATCACTGTAAAATCAAGTCTAGGAAAAATACATTGTGAAAAAAAGTTCACGTTGAATGTCCCCAGTGTGTGTTGTGCAGATTTTCATTGACCTTTTGAAGCAGGTAACTGGGAAAGATTCTTTGTGCATGACTAAGTTGTTTAGTGAAATACTCTAGCCTGAAACAAACCAACCCTCAGCCAAAACAGAATTTATAAAGTGACAAAGCAACTCCTATCAAGGTACTATATTCTATTACTGCAAAGAATATTACCCAATTCTTTTGTAGATCTCATACAGAACTTTACATTATTGTTCCTGTTTTGTACAGCAACTAGTCGGTGTTAAGCAGGAATGTTTAGTCATTTACCCAGGGACACACATTCAAAATCAGCTTCAGCATGAGAACCTGTATCCTATTTTTTGTTTGGTACCTGTGAACTTCATATAAGCCTTTTGTTCTTCACTAGTCTGTATGTCAACTAAAAGAGCCAAAAATCTAATAGTATGTTTATAAACCAGGAACTATGGTATCAGATTTTACTTCTGCTGAAAAACATGTGTCTAAACAATCGAACTTCAAAACCTGGATTTTTTGAGAACTTCTCAAAACCACGTAGTCAAAATGCGGTTACGGTATAGGCAACATACAACCGTAACGGTGCCGTGTCAAAGACGATGAGCATCTATCAGCACAAACTCTGAAACAGCAGGATGCAGTCATTGTTGATGTTTCAAGTAAACTGAGCCTGATCACTGGCTTCTTTCATGCAAAAGACTCTGCTTGGATGATTCTGAATTAAATCCACAAGCTCATTTATTTTCCAGTGCATCCTCAAATTAACTCTGGCTTCCTTCTCCCCCACCCCAACCTTTTAGAAACGTACCTCCCGCCACTCACTCTTCAGCTCCTTATACATCTTGCTTTTTTACTTTCTATTATTATTATTTCATATTTGTCCTTGTGTCACAGCAGAAATAGTACAGTTTTGGTTTTATTTTCATGTAAAGTTTTAGGAACTGCTCACTGCTGAAAGTACTATTGCAATCACTATGACATCAGGTAATCATCACTCCTCTACCTGCTGAACTACGAAGAGGAATCTAGGCAAATAATTAGAGATTTTGGGTCTCTAAATTTCACTGTACAAACTAATACTTGACGATGACAGAAGTCAGTCAGTCTCCAGACGCTGAGTGGGAGAGCGGTGCTGCATGCTACAAGGAATCCACACATCTCACACAGACGTGCATCCCTAATTTCCATTAACATTGAGTGAAATGAAGGCAAGGAGTTGAAAAAGCTTTAAAATTATGACAATTATGAATGAGTTATTATTACAAAGAAATCTGAGGAAGCACGGGCTGATTCGGAAAAGTTAGCTACTCTTCAACTTTTGCAATTTAAGGAGCTTATTCTTGGTCATTCATAGTCTTTGTATAATCAAGCTGACATAAAATTTTCTTCAAGAATTAATAAGTGATGAATTACTTTCAGCAGAATCAATACTAATAATAAGAATTATCTCCCAAAAGATGCCCAGATTTCAGGACGAGAAGCCTTTCTTCTGACTGAGATCTCAGTAAAATATGACACAGCTTTTCCCACTCTTCCATCACGCCACTGCTCAGTAATGGGAGCGCCAAAGAAACAGCTATCCAGCTTCAAGCCTTGCTCTCCTTTCCCCGTTCTTTCCTTACTTCTATTTCAAATTCTACAAATGGAATCCCTGAGTTTGTGTATAAACACAAACAAATCAGAAACAAGGAAACAAAAAAAAATAAAAGTCTCTTTTTTCCCCACTTCACTCTGACTTTCCCTACTGGTAAATTCAGAATAGTAAGTTTATATTGCATGTACATTTGTTTCTAATAAATGTACATGTAACTGCACTAATGAAATAATTTTCAACACATCCACTGATGTTTAAGCATCTGAACTTGTAGTATGGTTCCACCATTATTATATAAACTCTTGCTCCAACCGTCACTCAGACATTTGCATCATGTCTAACACTTCTAAAAAAAAAATGCAAATAAACAGGGGAACACATAAGCACGCACATCCATACGTACACTATCTGCTTCCTGGTAAAACTGATCATGCCAGTAAAGTATGTATGCATATCCACCGAGAGCTTAACTTGCATCGCTGAAATATTGGGCCTCTAAATAACTTTCATGGGAGCAGAATCAGGGCCTAGGAGAACCCATGTGTACCTTTAAGAATGACAGGCACAGTGAAACGTTTTTCATGTGCATGTGTATGAAAAAAAAAAAATATACGTAGGCAGATCGATGTCTCTAATGGATGTAAACATTTTCTTTCCAACAGGTTAATTCCAACTGCCTAGAATTCTTATTATTTTTTTGTTCACACACACGTGTGTGCTCCCCACTTTCCAGAGGGTTTATACATGACAGGTGCGTTCTTGGCCCAGGAACAAATCATCCTGGAGAGCCCAAGAAAGAAAAATCAAACTGAACTTGAAGATAAAATGACAGGGAATAAATACATTATTGCCTTTCTATTATGTTAAAAAAACAAAAACACAAAAAAAATTTGAACATTTATAACGTCTAAGCAATTTGAGGTAGAATTTTCAAAGCTGAAAAGAGCTTGTTGCAAAGCCCAGATGTTGCCTTTCAGAAACTAGTGAAAATTGCTGCCTCTGAAATACCAACAGAGTAAAACAAAAATTGTTTAAATAAAAAGAATTTTACTCAGACATTCTGATATTCCAAAAGATGAACTTTTTTCAAGTGTTCAGGCGGTTTTGCATTCCTGTCTTCTACTTCAGATTATCCATAGAGTCATGTCATCTCTCTTCCAACCGATGACTGCATAAGGGGTAATACAGACTAAGTTCATGGTATGATGTGAGGGCTCCTGCCTCCCTCACTGTGCATACTGTACTATGGAATCTCCTTCAGTTGTCTCGTGAAAAGTTGACAGTACTTGTATTGTTTTCCCAGTTTTTACTCATAAAACCACAAGAATTAAAAATCTACATTAACAAACGTGGGGTGTAATCACCCATCATAGCACGTGCCCATTCACTCGCAGCGGTATTGTACAAGCCACTTCCATTTATGTAATTCTCCGATTTCTGAACATTCGTGTTCAGTTTCAAGCACTACCGAACGCCTCTCATAACTGCTGCTTGCACATACTAGCATGCTTCCTCAGCACCGTAACTGTGCATGAAGGTGAGTAGATCGACTTCAGCTCACCACTATCTAAAAGCTGATTTTTTTGCTTTATCTGACTCAAGAAATGCCTGTCAGATTTCAAAGGAAAGAACAATCATAAACAGCTGATAATTACCCAGCTTAACAAACACTAACCCTAGATACTGCTGGAGCTGTTAGCTAAGAAAAATATAGCTATTAGTCATATAACACACGTATATCCTTCCACAAACGCATATTGGTATGCAAAATACAAGCAAACCCACAAATATGGAAATGAGAGACCATTCTAAAGAGACAACATACCTTTAGGACCATAAGGAGTCTCAAATTTTACTTTAGAAAGGCTGCAGTGGTGGGCACTGAAACACGGTCGCAAAAAGACATCCACTTTAAAAACCTCTGGGAGTTGGGGGGTGGGGTGGAAAGGAGGAAAAAAACCCTGAAACCAGTATCTTTCCCTCCAGGGAAACTCAGGGGACGCCTGCCATTCACCCTTCCATAGGTACTTTGTCTACCTTCACATTTGTTGTTCAACAGCAGTTCCCACCCAGCTCCACAAAGACCCAGCTGTATAAACCAATGCTGTCAAAGAACACAGTTAAGGGATGGATAAAACAGGGAGGGGTGTCTAACATGCTGACCACTGACTGAGCTTGCAAGGATAAAGAAGCCTTGATGGAGAGAAGTAATCATCCATTGCTGTTTGTTTATTTTACCTCCTCCACCACATACTGGAATCTTTTTTGTTTTTTCCATCACCAAAACCATCCCCCACTGAGAGGCCTTTGTGATCTAAAAGGGGCAGAGCCCCTCTTTCTTAACACTGGCAAGTTTATGTGGGCAGATTCATTCAAACACATCTTAAAATAAACATTTGGCTCTCCCCCTACATCACACTGTCCACACACTGCCTTCAAACACACTTAAAAAAAAATCACCATCAAAATGCTCTTGCCTGGAACTGTTTTTACTGAAATGTATTAAAACAATTTAGCAGTCTAAGGCACATTATTGCCATGGATGTCCAACTTCAGATGAGAGCTACAGTCTTCTGAAAAAAATAAATACACATTACAGCAAAGTAAACCTGGCTGCTATTGCCATAACAAGTGGTATAATAGCTTTCTTGAAAAGACTTCTTCCATCACAAACCTTCTCTCCGCTGGGGATACACCTAATTATATTATAAGTGAATCTGAATCCAGATGTTCAGATCTAAAACGTATGTCATGAGTATTACATGGAAAATGACCACTGCATGGAGAACAAGGCATTTCAAGGGCAGCAGTGGCCTGAGCTCTGCAGGGAGTGAGGACCTTCAGAGTCCTTTAGGCGTAAGAGGTGTAAGTGCAGAGCATCTTGGAAAATTAACTTACCTGTTACACAAAAATGAACAACCAAACTTCCTTACTTCCCACTTCTTTTGTTATTCTACACTCCCCACACGTACACTGCTGCTTTTGTTTTTCTAACTACACGGATTTGGCACTGAGACTAATTCAAGTATGAATGCCTATAAGAAGATTCATCACGTACAGGCAACAGAAAGTAGATCTCCCAGAAAGCCTTTTGATGTATCTGAAGATGATACTGGAAAGAACACTTCTCTATTGGAAGAGGATGCCCAGTCACTTCATGGGCTACCTACTGCAGTGAAGTAATTGATCCGGAATAACTACAGTCGCATTAAACTAGGACATCGAGAGAAATCACGGATTCGTTTGTATCGGACATTAACAAACGCCTCCATGTCGCAGGCTGATGACCAGCTGTGTTTTCAAGGTTACCAGCCTGAACTGGATACAAAGTGCAACAAGGAAGGCCCACTGTCCCATTTTAATTTCAAAAAAGTAATAAACAACTTTTGATTCGGGTAAGTAGTCATCTGGCAAGCCCTACAGCTGTTTGAATGACACCTAGGATAGAGGATTGGTTGACTGATTGAAATACATCACAGAAATTTGATTTTGCAGTACAGCAACATCCTTTGGCATTGATCATTGCCGAAGAAGCACAAACATTGAAACTATGACCAGGTACTTTACTGCTGAATACCCTCTCCACCTCAGTATGGGCTAATACTAATTACTTTTCACATATCCCTTCTGTGAAACAACTAAGGATTATTCTCCCCTCTGAAGTAAATACGGATTACTAACTCCTTTTTACAGGCTGAGGAAATACAGAAGAGGATTTTAAGTGGTCTGTACACCACAGTGTAAAAAGACGACATTGATGCATGGATTAAGACACAGAAGTTCTCCATCCCATGCTCAGACTATGGCAGTCTAAGTCTTACCCTTCTATTTGCAAATGATACTCTTAGACCAATTGTTTCTATCTGCTGGCTGATAATCAAATATTTAATGTATGCCATAAAATGAAAATATGAACTCTACAGCAGTGCCTCTTATTTGTCATGCCCCATTACTTAGACTGGGTGGTAACATGCGTCCATATGATGGTTTTCAATTTTATTATAGTCTCTATTTGCTCACTCACTTAAGATGTTTAAAGAAGAGCTGTATGGATTATCAGACAGTCTGAAAAGTTCAGTTCAGAGCTCTTCAAACACATTCATTTTCATCTTATTAGCACAAGTAAAAGCCTTAGGCAGGTAATTTACCATCCGGTTTATCCAAAGGGACTTCTAAAGGAAAAGCCAACCTTTGTAAATTGTTTGTGATAATCTCCAAATTGATCATTAATTATCAGCTGCTAGTGAGCGTTTCTTCCATCAGCGCCACTGTGAAAATAATGCACTTCTCAGAAACTCTACCATTGTTCTTGCCACCTGTGTAATCAGCCATTATCAAACCCAGCAAAGTTACATGGCAGGCAGCAGCCTCATGATGTGACTCCTGTCCAGCAACTCCATTTTCCAGGCAGTTTAAAAATTAGTTCTCCACCAACAGGAAAGCATTCATTATTAATGTTATATTTTACATTCTATACCTTCCCACATATAGTAGCAGCTACAATTCATTTAGACCCGCTCAATAGAGCTTAATAAAGCACACATTGTTTTGCACTGCCAAACTCCAGCTGATGTACAGAAACTTCATTTTCTCTTTTGCAGTTTTCTGATTTTCTTCTAGTAGAAGTTAATGCTTACATTCTAACAGCAAAAATCTAAAAAGATCTTTCCAGGCTTCGTTTGTGACAAAGAACTCAGGAAGAGATAGCTGCAAGTAAAGCAGATTAGTCTTAGCTACCCTCGGGTCCATGTCGCACAGAAACAGAGGGGCCCGTTTTGTACAAGAGACCGCTTGTCAAAATGCAGCTCAGCGTTGACGTAAAAATTTTCACCAGTGTTTTCCAGAATTGCTGGCCATGATACACTACACACCATTTTCAGAATTTCAGGCAATACTCTGACCAGTGTACGGCCCTTGACATTCTTGTAGTTCCTACTTTTAACTCCATTGAACTCAACGGATAGTCGCCAGCTAACTTGACTGGAGCAGCCCTGAATGTCACGTACCTTGCATCTTCCAAGGGATCAAACACACCTGACAAACCAGATTTTAATAAACTCTTTCACCAACCAGGAAACCCGACCATGACAGCAATAAACTGCAAGCCTGGCAACTACATAATTGTGCACTGTCACACACACTATAGTTTAAGGAAACAAAGCATTAACATTAGAGGGAAGACATAGGCAGATTAATAAAAATTTTTAGAAACATGGTATCCTTGGAAAAGGCTATAGATTCCAAAGCACATGACTGTATTTTTCTTTAAAAATGGTCTATGGGTAAAAAACAACAACAACAAAAAACAAACAGGTGAAGTGCCCACCACTATCAGCTGTAGGTATAACCCAGCAGCAGCTGCAGCCTTTCACATTTGAGTATGGCAGTCCTAGCAGCACTGTAATATGGTTCTCTATTTTTGTAATAGATTAAACACAGAATAATTCTACATACGTGCAACCACGTAATCTTTAACATACACAGAGCAGAAGAGTTCTGTTCACATCAGAGAAGACTGGCTACTTGTTGGGTTCACGACCCAGGTCCACCAGCAGCGACTCCACACTGAGTCCTGATGACTCCAAAAGCAATGGGATTACAGCTGTAAAGATGGAAACAAGGCAACAGTACCACAGCTGAAAGAAGAACCATCCCTCAAAGACAGTTTTGCTCAGGTTGTCTCAAATTCACCTAATTTAGGCTTACAATTGTAGCACAGGATCTTTAAAATAAGGTATATGAAAATTCAAATTCAAAGGGCAGGAAGCCTGAAATGGAATAGTCTCTTACAGAGAGAGGAGACGCAATTCTACTAAAAATGAAGGGAACAGACTTGTATTTTCTTCAGCAAGACGGTGCCAACAAATGGGCCACTGCTCTTGAGAGAGCTTGAGTTTTAAATACTGCCATCTTCAGCAAAGAAACAAAAGGGATCCAAACTATTAAGGTGCAATTCTGTTTTGGACCGGGGTAATGTCAAACCAGACCTCCTCACTAAACAGGCCGGAGTGCTGGATGCACTGAGAGTCATGTCCATCTTCTTCAGTTTGTTTCATTTTCTGTTTTGGGGCCTCTTTACTACTACTTCTACATTGCCAAGTCTGGCAGAACCAACTACTCCACAGGCCACTGAGCAGCATTTTAGTCTAGTCATATACCATAGAATCATGTACTAATTGCAGAATCAGATTTAGCCCCCCTGGGATCTGCGTAACTCACTTCCAGGATGTATCCTGACCATGAGAGGCACAAAATAAACATTTTTGCAGAAAGGCAGGTATCTTCAGAAGAAGAATTTAACTTGCAGAATTTGAATGCTGGTCACCATCCAAGTGCATGAGAGACCTCAGCCTGACTGTCAGATTCTGGGTTAAACCTGTAGGACTGAAAATTAAAAAACGCAATCAAAAGTGAAAACAAAACACAATCTAGTGAGAGAAAATAAATCCTGTGATGTCACTTATAGCTAGTTCTTCTCAGTAGAACTACACTAAGACTCTCAATGGGTGCTTAATATTGGAAGCCAGACTTATCATCAGTAAACAGTTTAATAATCCGGTTACATAAGCAGTAACAATTCCTTGGCTGGTAGTGAACAATCTGATATCAAAGTTGTCATCTCTCAAACAGAATCTTGGTTGATTTTCTGTACATCAGTAGTCCTGATTAATTCAATTGTGTTCTCAGTGTGTTTAGTGCCTGTGTAGATACAGGAGAAGAGAGTCTTGCAAAGGTCTCTCTGAGGACCGAGTGAGCTTTGAAATTCTAACTTGGGCAATGTTATACGAAACAGAATCCCGCTCACTTGCCAGGAAGCAATAAAAGCGAACTCGGTGAGACTGCTCATGTGAATACATCTTAGCAGAATCAGAGCCTGCTCGAGCCACAAGGGAGGATAAACTTAAATAAAGCATTTCAGTATAACCATTCTTTCATCAGTCTTTAGTATGTATTAGTAGCTAACATCTGAGGAAAGGGAAGGTTTGCTGCTTGGCAATAGCGTGGTGTTAATGTAACACAATCTGTTAAATGAAAAAGCAAAATTAATTCCAATTTGATGTCTTCACATTTCACACTCCAGAGACTCTTACGGACTGAAAGACAGACAAGAAGGGGTAAGGAAAATTTAGTGAATTTTTCCAAACTGAATCATCTATTTCTTTGCATTTCACCTAATTAAGTCAAGAGGCAATCTGAGGGAGAAGTAAGAATGGTGTCTTATTTACATATGTATTTCTTAACGCTTGCCCACAGCGGCGAAAGAAATGTCTGTATCTGTCCATCATTCACTGCCTACTCCCCCTCTTCCCCTTGTCCTCTCCACAACTCAAATGTTTAGCCTTACTTCATCCTCACAGCGAGGAATGGATTAAGCAGAATTACTTACTGCTATGCCAATTAAGGAGGAATTAATTACAATTTTGCCTCCTGTCCCTCTAAGGTTGCAAGTTTGCCGACCAAAACCAGTCGGAATGCAGCTAAGCAGAGAGCTGCAAACACTGAGGAGGATGGAGGTACCAAGTTTTCCTCCCGCTATACTCAAACCTCTGGCTGCAGTGGGGTGACTTAACGTAAGTCCTTGTCTCCGGTCAAAAGCGTTGCCACAACTGAGCTGTTGTGCTCCTCGGTACTTCAATTCCCCAGGCACATAAAAGGGGATGGTAAGAGTGCCTATTTGTCAGCAGCATTGTGCAAGTTAATCCCTTCATATTTGTAAAGCATCTTCAGATCTTAGGACAGAGGGCACAACAGAAGTACAAAGTGTTATCATCATCATAATAAACTGGTACATGTTCCAATTAGACTGTTTCTAGTGAATTCTCTCTGGATTTCGACTCAGGACGTCTTTGGCTTCTGCAGTTACACACATACACTGTCCAAACCAAAAAACTGGAAAGCGACAAAAGACTTTTTTCTTCAGCAGACCATTTTTTTCTTATTTATTTATTTCTGAAGAAATACTTTGCCATACCACCTACCACCCACATTCACTTCCAGACTAATTATACTTTGAAAGACAACCAGCATAAAGATGATTATAGCATACTGAGTCGAGGGAAGGCCTAGTCAAATAAACAGGATAACTTCCCTTGGTGCGTCTCTCACTTTTTTCCACTGGATGATGAATGCCAAAACCCATATAGCCATGCACCTTAGAAAAGACTAAAACAACCTTTGTTTCCCTTTTTTACTTCCTTTTTGCCACTCCTCTACATTCCCTCCCCAACCTACAAATTGCTAACCAACCCCTCCTGCTCACCCTGGTTACAGAACAAAATGAAGCAATTCCAAATGACCCACTGCCACTAAATAAAAAAAACCGCAAACAAAAAAAAACCCCACACAAACCCACAAAAAAAACAACAACAAAAAAAAGAAGAACAAGAACTGAGGGCCCAATATCATGCCACCGTTAGTCTACAATGCAAAAAGTAGGACAGAAGGCAGCTAAGGTGTCTCTCATACAAATTTACTTCCATAAGTCGTTTTCCCCCCTTCCCTCCCTTGCCATTCCTTCTCCCATTCCCTTCTCCACCCCACCACAAGACCATGGATGTTCTGCAGACAAGCGTTTCACAGTGAGGCCGTATCACCTGAAAGAGTTAAAAGGAGTTAAAAGCTCCTTTTGACTTTAGTACCTTCTGAAGCGTGTGAAGAGGATGCCTAATGCTGCAAAGTTCTCAGCATTTCCAGTTGCCACCGATTCCAACAGAAACTCCGGGCACTGCATTTTGAGCTTTACAATATCAGGATAATTAATTAAAAAAGAGATAATAGTAATTTATCTGTGGTGATTTTCTATAAACCCTTGTGAGTCTAACTCCTGCTTTGTTATCCCAGTACTACCTATCGCCTTATAAAAGGACATTCCTACACAAACAGAATATGACCCTAAATATCTTTCTTGCACAGAATAAATGTAATGCTGCGTATTTTGATGAATCACCACATAAAGCAGAAAAAGACACACTCAGAAAAAGTACGCAGCTGACTTAACTAAAACATCTTTAGAGATTTTTTGCTGTAATTGTTCTGAGATTGTGTTTTTCTTACAGTCTAGCTTTTTTCACACACCAAAACCAGTCAGTATTTACCTAAAGCAAAAATATTTTAGTTCAGTTCTTTGTCATTATTTATTCTAGTCCATTTGTCACATCTATATAGCTTATATCATTATTGACACAGCTATATGAGTAATAACATGTATCATGCCTCTATCTTTCTGTACACAACTCATATAAAGAAGGATGGGATAGCTCAGCCAAATGAATAATTATTAAGGGTATACTTTCAAAAACCAGAAATCAATTGTTCATCACAGTAATTCACTGTGGTCATTCATTACATCTCTGCTGTAGATCCCGCTCTGCTTTACAGGATACACGTCATAACAACAGGCATCGTGAAAAATACTGCAGAAGTTTCAGATCTAAAAGACAAATACATTAGAGTAGTCTTTTGCCACGTGTGATAAAAAGATGAAAACAATCACAGGAAAAAAGAGGCTGAAGTAAACAACAGTGCTGGTTTGCTGGTACACTGGCATACTGCTCTAATACATGTATTTCGGGACTTACTTCTCATAGAATCTGGTAACATTTACCACCAGGGCGCTCTCGCAACTGACTCCTACTAAACATTCCAAGGTTCTGGCTTGATTATCTGAACACGATGGAAGACAGCAAATGCAGATGAAGCAGAGTTTTAGAACTGAAGGGCCCACATGCCTAGCAGGCATCCAAAACTGTCAAAATAGGGTAACAAGTAGTTTTATACTAGAGCTTTGGAGCATCATGGCCATAATGCATTGCTTTAATTCTGTCCCCTTGAAAAACTCACACAAACATAAAAGTCATGATCCAAGCTTTCAGACTTAGTATGCCCATTAACTAAAACAGTATTCAAGAAGAAACAAAAATAGGTTGCACAACAAAGAGGCAATCAAAAGTTCAAAAATTAAATTCAAAGCTCTCCGTCAGCATAGCTGGGAAACCCAGGAGCTAAGCCTGTCTACCTGAAGTGTGTCACGGGACAGTATGAATCCCTTTGTGTGTATTATGCTGAAGGCCTTACCTCAGGATTAGATGTTGAGAGGAAAGAGTCTGTGGCCTTCTTGCCTATCTAGATGCTTAGATAGCCTTCAATGACTATACTATATAACCTGTAAGGTATTACCTGTGTCCCACTCCTTAGTCTACAACAGCATCCAGCTGCAATGTCATCTTTTAGTTAATATGACCTCTATTTCACAGGACCAAAAAAACCCCCCAAACATTCTAATTTGGATTACTGGCAATGTAAAACACATCCTACTACC
The DNA here is from genome assembly GCF_030867145.1 of Opisthocomus hoazin. Classification (NCBI taxonomy): domain Eukaryota; kingdom Metazoa; phylum Chordata; class Aves; order Opisthocomiformes; family Opisthocomidae; genus Opisthocomus; species Opisthocomus hoazin. Next base: position 143,883,474 of record NC_134414.1, read on the forward strand.
ACCAAATGTAACACATCACAGTGAAACTAAAAAAAAAAGAAAAAAAAGAAAAAAAAAAGATACTATAAACCATACCAAAATGGCCCAAAATCTATTATTTAATTGATGTCATGTACACCCATTTCAGTTTTGCACAATTGCTTCTTCATTCCCAAAACATGAAATCAGTCCAAGGGGACTCCAAACTATGCTGTATTTTCCATGTTTCACTTCACTAAAATATTACAAATACGTTACCATGTATCTGGGATTTTTTCTGCAATCATCACAACAAACCAATGTTTTCATAATATCGCCACAAACCACAGCTATTACCTCATACAAGAGCACAATGTTTTGGCAATGCAGTGCAAATAGTAGGAACAACTTCAACATCATCTTCCAAAATAGTTCTTTGAAACATTTCCCATAAAAACAGTAGCGACAAAAGCTCTGCCACTTCATTCCTTCCCTCTACCTTCTTGATGGATGAGAAGAAAACAGCGAAACAAGCAGTGCCCTCTCCTACCTCCTTGTTCTTGCAAGGCTCTGGATCACAATCATACACAGCTACATCACACTGAAGTCAACAGGACGCATTCCAAAGAGTGGACAAATTACATGCATCATCTAACCTGAATGCTCCAGAATAAGGCTTCAGAAAAACGGACTACTTAATACCTGCCTATACCACATGTTCTAATCAAGCCATAGGGAGGGCTGGGACAACATCTTAATGATACCAAAAACATGAGTAGTATCCCATTTTAATGTGGAAATTACATTGTCAATTACAATGGAAAAACATGAAGACAAGGTGAAAATTCTTTTGTTAGTGTCCTGATCTTGTAGCAAGTCCAAAACCTACAGAACTTCAAAGGAGTCAAAGCCACTCAGAGCCCAACAGGGCTGGCCTTTATTTGTGTGTTCAATCTACCATATTCCTTCTCAGACTTTACTCGAAATGGTTTCAAGCAACTTACTGTTAATAAGGATTAAACCTACTTAACTGAAGTACTTCCAGAGATCACATCACTATCAGGCCTGATTAATGGGTCTTGAAGTCTACAGCAGCGAGGCTGCACTCCTTAAATATTCTAAATATGACTATGTATTTGCATTCTGGATTCTTTCTCCGTGAAAACCAGTGCGTGCAAAATAAATTCCACAATCCCACATCTTGTATACAAAGGGCATCACACATATCCTGCGACTTCAGCTATTCTCCTGAAATTATCTGAGTCTCACACAATCACACTTCAAACACCCCATATGTCCGGTTTGGTTATTCCTCCTTTAAAAAGCTAATAAATGCAATACTTAGATGCAACTGTATTTCATCTAAAAACAATTATCTGCAGTACTTTGTGCCAGGAAAAGCATCAATACGAATCATTAACAACGCTTCCACTTTATTTCCTTCCCATTTAATGGGCCCAATCCAACACCCAAGTTAGGTCAATGGGAGTCGTAGAATTGTTTTCAGCAGGAGCTGGACAGAGCCTTATGATCACCCAGGAACGCGGGGCTTGTGCAAGGAGGCCGAACAACAAGCACAGCCTCTGTTTATTCACACAGCGATACTGCAAAGACAGAGGAGGAACAAGCTTCCCCGAGATGTTCCTAGTACCCGGAGCTGCAGAGGAGCCAGTAATAAAAGCTTTGGAGGTGAGAGCAAACAGCGCTCTCCAGACTTAATCAGTCCTCATTTTCTAAGACTACCAGTAAGAGCGTCAAACTCATTTGCTGAAAACCAGGCTGACACGAGGCACTTGGTGCCTGGCGAGAAGCAACTTTTACATATTATTCCCCTGAAGTGTTTTTAAAAATTGAAAAACACAATACAAGACCCATCCTTGGTGCTACATATACCCTCCTAAACAGGATTCTTTTCATCTTGAAGAAAAAACAAGTCATCCGCACAATACTTCACAATCACAGTGCACATGGATTGCTTTACTGAACTCTACCTGATAAATGAGTCTAAAATGTAGATCAGTTTATTTCAGGCACTCATTTCTATGTTTCACACAGATAAAAATAAGGCTGGAGAGAAACAAGCTCTGATTTTCTCCCCAAACACCCCTAGAAGTGGTATATTTCCAAACAGAGTAGATGCATGAGCCAAACTATTAAAAACACTGAATTGCCCTCAAATTCTGAAAGGACGTACAAGTTTTTTTGTACTAGCTGACTCATATGCAATTCTTCCACACACAACTTTTTATTTCTTTATGAAAATCATGCACTCTTCCTACACACACGTTCACCCATTCCTCCTGCTTGCAGTATTAAATAGAACATCAGACTCTTTAAAAATACAGATGTTATATAGCCTTTGAAATGTAGGAGCCATCTTAATCTTGGAGACTTCCAAATCTGTACCCAGGGCTTCCTGGAAGGCACAAGCAGCACATAACGCTTCGAGGGACTTCCAAGGTCCCGTAGTGACATGTGCCTCACCTCCCTTTGCCTCGTACTCTGGAGCTACACAGCCAAACCGGAAGGCTGACACACTGCAGCCATTTGGCACTTGCATATTGCAAACGTCATTTTATTTTGGATTATGACCATGGCAGGCCACGAAGAAAGTTGAAGTCCAGCCTTTGAACCCAGTTGTTCACACCCAGCTTTAATGCAAATACAACTGTAACCTGATGGCAACATTGAACTGGCTGAAAATCAGGAGAATGAGCCACACCAGATCTACCAAGTGCATCGTCCTCTGCGAACCATCCTCTGTCCACCTCAAGCTTTTCATAAATTGGACATCTGAACTTAACAGAAAAGGTGACACAATGCAGAAGTTTGTTTACAACCAGCAGCAAGAGACACAACTAGATTTTTAGTGGTGAAAAGGGGCAGAGAGAAGGAGAGACCAAGGTATTTGTTCAGTCCTTGTTACCAGCACGAGGGAATTTAGGCTCAACAGCGTAAATCAAATTAAACAGTTCAGAGACCCGTCTTGAAAGCTGCCGTTTTAATACAGAGGGGGACAATTGGCAGGTTGTTTAAAACTGCAGCTGCACTCTCGTACCCTCTGCCTCCTCCCACACCACCGACTGCCGTCTCAAATGTACTTCACCACACACTCGCTCTGGAACTCCCTTCCAACCACTGCGGACTGGAGGAATCTACAGAAAATAAATTGACAATAAATATGACTGTATTACCTAAAGGGAGGAGGAGGGGAAGCAAAGAAAACGACCAAATTGTTGACATTGGTCAAGGAGACTTCCCCCTCTAAAATTTCCAAGAACACGAGGGCTGGATAGCAAAGGTTTCATTGTGAATCCGCTCGCGGCGTTTCTTACAGAATTTCTTCTCACCCATCCCTGAACACAGGAGCTTATTCTTGTGCGATCATTAATACTGAACAGCAGATCGGCTGCCATCTCCCACCCCCCAAGAAACCCATTTTATGGCATGGAACACGAAGAACTGCTTCGCTAATAAGATGGTGAAGTAACTTCAGCAGAGTTGCTACGGGAAGGCACGGTGACACAGCGGCTGGAGAACTGGCTTTCTTGCTTTCCACTAGGATCAACACTTCCAGGGCCTCCGAATTTTCTCAAGTTTAATCAGTTTATTGGTTTAATCTCTACCTGTGAGAGTAACAGTGCTCCCCACACAAATGTAGAAAGCATGCCCGACTGCTTGTGGGGAGAAGGTGAAAGGAGAAGAGCTGAGGAAGGAAGAGATGGGACGGGAATAATACAGAGGACGGCAAGTCTATTAGCTCGTTAGGGCTATAACCTTGATACTGTTAAGGCTTCTTTCACACGTGTTTTTTAACAAAGTCTGATTTCTGCTGTCCATACATTACAATTCATCTAAAACTACATAGAAGCTTTTAAATTTCCATTATTATCATCATTTTATCCACAGAGATCCAACTTTATCTTTCTTTCATCATCTCAGATGTTCTCCACAAAAAGACAGACTCTGCCAAATAAAATGTAATAGTTAAAGGCAGCACTTTCTCAGGAACACGTAACATAGAGAAAAGGAAATCTTTATGAAATGAGAGCGTAAATAACAATTAGTCCTTTTATTCACTCTCCTGACATCTCAGAAGCAAACAATCCAGCCCTACTTTTAAATGAAAATTATGTTTATTGAGAAAAGCATCCAGCAACGTTATGATCAGACATAAGCAGCTCTCTAGACACAGCAGCAAGGAACCTTTAGCCCTGTCCAAAGGTGTTAACAATGCAGTACTAATGTGACACAGCACTAAAAGGATGGCCAAACACAGAGGCTTTGTTACATGCAGAAGGTTGCATTTTCGTCATCTTTTTCCAAATGTGCACCTCAGGGAAAATACTATCAAACCCTTTTAAAGAAGAAAAGCAAAGAAGAAACATTTTGTGCTATGTCTTACTAGGATAAATCTAGCAAAGGCAAAGAAATCATACTTTGATTGCTAACAAAGAATAAAAGCTCCAAAGATTTTCAATTTTTTACACAGTGCATTTTCTTTTGCTTAACCTATTAAGAGTAAAACATGGACTGGTCAGAGTATCAAACTGACACATGCTCAGATCTTCTCTTAATTTATAAGGGATTTTTTTATACATTTCATTAATAGGTTTTTACCAAATATTTTAGTCTCATTCATTCTAAAGCTTTAAACAGATGAATTGGGTCAAAATGATGGCATTATATGCCTGTAATTTCTGCTATCAACTTTACCTTCCACCACTGCACCACTAAAGGAAAACTGCGGTCCTGATTTAAAGCTGTAAATTCAGATCAAACGGGAAAGTGTTAAATCCAGAAGGGCTTTTGGTCCATTAACTTCCATGCTGATTTGACACGCTCTGCAGTGCTTGGGCAACAGACTCTGCTCTACAACATATTCCTAAGCAAACAGTGCTTTGTGTCATAAACCATCTGGGGTGTCAGTTCTAAGGGCCACTCATCTAAACTCCTCCGATATGCTTGGAAATGCTGAGGTGCAGAACAGAAACTTTTCTTCACTACAAAATCCCTTTTGGAAGAGTAAGGAGATGCTGCCGTCGGAGGAACGGCAGAAGGCGCAAAATTTTGGCTAAGGCAGTTGTTTTCATTATTCCATTGAATAAAACCATTGGACACACCAGCTTTCTAGAAGCACTATGATTTTTCTAAGATACCACTAAAAGTGATACCATTCATAACCTGGACAGTGCTCCCTTTCATATCACAGCCTATAGTTGCAAAGCTAAGTGCCAAGCAGATGGCTGAAATCTGTTTTGTACAAAAAGTGCGTGCGCACACGCCGTTTTTTTAGATTGAGTTCTTTGTATTCATGTTCAGGCCTAGGTTCTAGCCATCAAAACACTGGCACTGCAGCAATCATTAGCAGCATTTTAGACAACTGGCAACTAAGGTATTTGTAGTTCTCCACAAAATGTTCAGCTAATATCTCCCAGATGTACAATTAAGGCAAAAGATCATCTTCTTAAATTGGTATCAGTGCTTTGGATGGCCTTTCAATAGACTGCACATGTATGTAAAAAGCTATTTTATTTATCTTCATTTTAAAATAATGTTCTAACTTCTATTACGCTCTAATTTTTTTAAAAAATACAGGCTTCCATGTCAGACTCTACCCAACTACAACAGCAGCAACTTCATTCATCTTGTTTTCATCTTTCTAATAAACATCAAGAAGAAATGTCTATAAATTGTTTCAATAACAAAGCTCTGTCTTTCTTATCTGATAGCCATTTAGTTTTATTTAATATGAAGATGTAAGTCAGGCTATGCTGCTCTGGAGGAATCGGCTCCAGATGAGGGCAGTGAGCCCTCCAAGAATCCCCTGATGAATCTGCTGCTGTTACACTGGACAGCCCACGGCAAGTCATCCCAGTTGCAGGTACCTCAGTCAACTCATTTGTAAGTAGGTTGTTTATTACCACAAACAGCAAAAATCAGAAATGCTTACCAGCATGGGGCTCTGCTGTCTGCCTGGGGTTCTCATGGAATCTGGGAACTGGTGACAATAATTTGACTGGTGACAAATTAACAGAGGTCACACTTCTGACAACTGAGGTTATCAAACAAATGCATATTTGGAAGAAGGCATTTTTGTGCAGCGGTCTCGCTTAAGACCTTGGTAGTCACAACTGGGAAATACTACCTAAGGAAACATGCAGTTTCAAAACAAAGATTGATTTTGTGTACAGTGCCAAGTCCACCAAGGCCCAGATGTTAGCCCTGGCAGAATTCAGGTGCATTTTCATCACCGCCGTTCTGATCAGTCCAGTCTGCCAGGGACACACGTTGTTTAGGAGTAACAGATAGTTAACGTGTCTTTAACGCACACTAACTCTCAGAATCTACAGATCTGCAGAAGCCTGCAGAAATCTCTCCTGACGCTTTAGAAATTCTGGCGGCACTGCAACTGATGGAAGTTTGCTGCAAATCAAGGAAAGTCAGGCTTCTGCTCAGTGATCTCCTCATGAGTCACCATTTCATGCCATCCTGGTTTACTGGGGTGAAAAAAACATCAGCCTTATTCATAGAGTTGAGCAGAACGTTAATTAATTAAGCGTACATTTTTAGGACCTGACACTGAACTTCAGTGCCACTGAGTCCAAACTCTCAGAATGAATGGGCACTTTTTTAAAGGATGCCTTGACTGGTCCTACCATAAAATACGTCTTTGTGAACACACTGCTGAAAAACTACTACTGAAGCACTATGGAACATGCCTGATTATAATCCATTATCTCGAAAGTAGTTTCCCTCTTAAAAAGCTTATCAAAGAAAATAACTTCATAGTTCAGTCACAATATTCATAGGCTACAGAGATCAAATCCACCCAGGTCTCCTTAGTTTATACCCATTTCTCAACAGTGTGTAGTAAGAGGTGCAACACAGAGACTAGATATAAATCCACCTGCAGACCCCAGCGATTCAGCTCTACTCTTACTGAGCATACAGCTGAAAACGAGGAAAAAAAACTAGAACAGATTAGAACAACTTTTAACATGAGTGAGAAAATAATTCCTCCCTTTTAATAAGCCTGTATCATTTCAGATCTCTGTCACACATTCAAAAAACAGACATCAAGTATGCAGGTAAGAGTCGCAACGCATTTTGTGTTCTGCAACGTGATTTTTGCTTTTAAGCTAGTTGGTTTTGCTCACTGTGGCTGCCTACATTGCTGCTTTCAGTAGAGTCTGTTCCTCACATTAATACTCTCCATGTGAAGAATTTTTTCCTGGACTCCCCTAGTGCCTGGTCCTTAGGTTACAGAACACACAACAGCTCTTGTACATGTGGCTGAAGATGTTAATTGTTCTCCAGGATGAAGGCTTTACCTGACCGTTAGCAGCACACACTGTCTCTCAATTTACTGCTTAAACACTGCGGGTGCCGCTGCCTAACTCCACTCCTCCAAACTTGCCTCCAGGTAGGGAGTTAGTTTAGAAGCACGCTCAGATAACTGGAAGGGCTACAGATGGAATTCCCTCCCAGCCCTAACTGATGCAGCTTGGGCTGTAAATATTTCTTTACTTTATACTATTAATTACACTCCAAAGTCTCTATTTTACATATTCAAGTAATTTGAAAGTTATAGTTCATCTTGCTAGAATGAGACCTTTAGAAATTATAATTGGACAGACAGAAGTCTGTAATTTGCAGTTCTTAGGATCTCAAGAAGAAAGGGCTGGTCTTGAGGTTAAAAAACAGGACTAGCAGTCAGCATCTCCACTTTTTACAACCACCGATGTAAATGATTTTGTGACATCGTCCCTCAGTTTTCTCATCTATAGACTGAGGCCAATCTTGCCTCCCAATCTAAAGAGCACAGAAATCTTCATGATTTGTATATTAATGCTTTCCAAATGCTCTGAATTCCTAATCAAAAGACTTTATAGGAAGTATGAGTCTATTATTAGCATTATCAGTACTTCTAACAGTAAAGCAACTTCTACATACATACATGTGGAAAATATACAGAGAGAGAATACGCATGCATATATATTGCTCAATTTAGAAATTCTAAAGCATGGCTTCACGATTGAAATCCCATTCATGAGCCATGCTAGGGATCTCTTACCTACTCTCTGTTTCTGAATTTTCCCCATACAAAGACACATTGATATTACTCTAAGCTCCAAGCACAAAGGCTGCTCTGTGGAATGGAAAGAAACCTTCTTTTTTGTGTTTGTACAGTGATGAGCATAATGGGGTCCTGATTCAGGATGCTTGCACTCTACAAAAACACACTAAATCAATGACATTAATACACATGCAGATTATCTATAAAAGAGATGCGTGGCATACTTGAGAGTGGCACAGTATTTTTCCCATACTTCACATAGTATTTCACGCAAACACCATAGCCTAATATGGTTTCCCGAGTCACCCAGTTGATTTCAGAGTTTAGGCAAGAACAGCAAAAGTGAGCAAACTTACAAAGCATAGGCAAAGGATGACAGTCTTCCACCAACCAATTCTGCCCAGTTCTCAGTTACGAAACCAGAATCAACTTGATGTTCATATATCAATAGCCTTCTTTACAACAAACTGAGCGTATCTACTTAAATCTCCAAAACCCATGAGCAAAAGACAAACCAAAGGCTGAACCTGAAGAGAGATAGGCACTTTCTATGTCCCTGCGAATTTCAAACTCAAAAGCCTGGATATTTTTAACAGACATGGAAAAGAAACCTATTTGGCTTTACTCCACATCTGCAGTAGGAAACTAGCAAAAGAATAATGCTACATGTTCTGTTTTCATTTTATTTCATTTAGCCATTCAGTTCTATTTCAGTTTTGTTTCATTTAGCCTATTTTATTTTAAATAATCATCATGTTTTGGTGATTCACATTTCACACAAGCACAGGAACAAGTCATGTAAATACAACACAACAAAATGACCCAGTTTGTTAATAGACATGCCAAACGGGTAAGAACATCCTTCCCTCCGCCCTTACCAACCATCACCTTCCCACACATCTCATTTCTATCCAAAAAAGCCTCTGCCCCAGTGAGGCCACAGCATCGAAATTTAGGGAGAAAACCCTATAAACAGAAACTTGACTAAACCTTTGGAGAAAATGTTTTCAGTCTTGTTTTACAAAGTAACGAGGCCGCTCAGGGAATTTCTCTGAAAACGGAAGAATTCTCTAAAAACACAGCGTGGCCAGAACTACATCAAGCCAATGTTCCCTCCCGGCACAAAGCTCGGTTGCGTTGCTTCAACCCTAACCCAGGCAGGCCATTCCAGAAGGTGAGAGGACACCGTACGCTTCACGCCCTTCACTGAACATTCTCTCTCTTGAAACAAGGAATACCTCAATATTCTAAAAATTGTATGCAGAGATACACTTTTGTCTTCCAGCTTGTGATGAATTTTAGCTGCATCACACTCTATTAAAGCATAGTCTCTTTAGGATTCCAAACAAACTGAAGATAATGCAACTTAATGCAACCCAGTAAACAGACATAGAGAACTATAAAGAACAAACACGACTGCATCTGTATGCATGGGTACACATACGCTTGAGATTATTTTAGGCTCACTGTTACAGTTGGCAAAAAAAGTTTGGTGACATCTTTTAACGCAACTACGGTAAAGAAGGAATAACAAAATTAAAACCTGTTTGGAACCACTAACATTTTCCTTACTCTTGGTCTTACACTATGTCTATTGAGTTGGCAATGGAAAGTAACTCCAGCTCACTGTCAGATGCATTATCTTTGCCCATGCCCAATCTGCGAGATGAATGAATGAAACATGGGCATTTTTTCCTTCCCACGTTCTTAAAAAGTCGAGTTCAGCACCAAACAAACCAAGAGGATGAAAACTCTATGGGTTTCTCTTTACATAAGCTACGTTCCTAGGTCTTTTTTCTCTAGAGCTACAAAGGTTCATAAAGAACATTAGATCTAGACAATGGTCTTAACTATGCAAGAATGGCACATACACACACACACACACACAGGGTTCCTCACCATTGAAAAGAACTCCGATTATTCAAACAAGAACATTAAATTTCTATTCACCCTGCTTATATTTCTGCCCCTCAAAGTAACAGAAATATGTTAAGATCAGTAAGACAGAAACAAATATGTAGTAATAAGACTGGAATACAACCACACAGAAAAATTAACACTAAGGTAACATGTTATGGTATATTTAGATCAAATAGCACGCAGACACCCACATCCTAAGAAAAAAGAAAACAACACAATGAAGACAGTCTATATGAACTGGAGAAAACACAAAAGCAGAAGTACATGGTAAAACAAAATAAAATAAAAATATTATAAATCTCAAAGAGATATGAATTGCCACACTTGATCTTTCAAAGAAGAAGCATAAAAAAGGAAATCTAGAATACCAAACATAAATTTTAAAAGTAGCAAATACATTTCTCAATTCTCAAATTGTAATTATTACCTGATTAATCCCACAATACTTTTAAGGGAAATAAGGTCAAAGCCATTTCAAACTTTCAAAGCGAGCCCCAAGCTTTTTCTCATTTTCACTTCAGCATGTTGAATTTTTTTTTTTAGCCTAAAACAACCTGACAAAAGGACAAGTTGAAGAGAAGTGACATGCCAGATCAAAAATACAGGGTAGGAAAATGTTTAAAAATGTCTTTCAAAACAACCAACCTCCCCAATACCACAGGCAGCACCTCTCATGCTCCTGAACTTCACATTAACATCCGACAATTCTAGCAACCAGAATTCAACTCATGCCTCCTTTCCTTCTTTTCCTGTCTAAAAAATAAATTAAGTGTTGCACCTAAAGAGAGACAGACGGCTTCTCTGAATTGCCACCGCACATCTCACAATTTCCATTCACTCCTTACATTCCTTTCAAGCACCGCGGTCCCTGCAAGCAGCGCTCACCAAAACTCTTCCAAAATCTTCTCTAAATTCGCTCTCTCCCACCAACCACGCGTGGAACCACACGCTGTCACAAGGACATGTGGGCTGAGGAGCAACCCCCAGAGCGTCCCGGCTTCCCGGGCTGGCCAAGGCCCGGCGTGGAGGCGACACCGGCGTCTCGCACGTGGAGGAGGCCGTGGCGTGGGGCTCCCTCCTCGCTGCCCCCCGCCCAAGGCACAAGCCCCTCGGACCCCGCCAGCCCCTCGGTTGGCTGTAGGAGCAGTGGGACACGTGGCAGACCGCAGGCTGGCATCGCAACCCTCGGCACAGGCATGGACGGAAACTTTACGGCGTCGGGGTTTCGCCAGGGGGTCTGCGGGAGGGGATGCAGAAGGTACAAACGCCGTAAATCCCTGTCAGGTACAGCGCGCCCAGTCGCTCGCCCTCGCCCAACGACCAAAGCCAAAAGCTCAGGAGAAAAACGCAACCCATTTCAAAAGTCCGAGAAGTTCTGGTTCAGGTGATACAATAACGTGGCGAGGGTTTGCTTCATCTGCAGCACAGTTTTTAACACACTCCAGTACAACATAATTCTACCTTCCATTGGAAGTACAGGACACTTCACACATTTTCCACGTTAGGTAAAAATCCACAGATACTTTAAAAGGGAAGAGCGCTTTGCTTCTAAGGATGCTACTTAATAAACAAGCTCCTTGCCATCAGCAGAGACATACTACAGCTATCGATTAATTGCTGCGAGCATTTCTTTTTCTCTTGACTGCAGTAGCAGAATTCACAGGCATTGAGCATTTCCAGTGTGCACAGATACTACACGACAACATGTTTTCCCCCCCTCCACTTAGGAGTTAATTATGCCATGACCAGGCCTGAGCAAGAAATTAATAAAAAAAAAATAGAAAGCCAAGAGGATGTCAAACTGACTTCTGCAAGAGTTGTGAAGGCAGAGGTCTCTGACACGCAAACCTGCATGTATCCTAGTCGATATTAAGAGATTGTTCGGGGTTTCTTTAAGCACAGTATGAAAAGCATGTGAAGAAACTATAAATCTGCCTCGGGAACAGATACTCTTTTTCCTGTAAAAATACCATAAAAGTGTATTTAATACAGCTACAGATAGATCACATTACACAGACACGTATGCCTATCCTATCAGGGAGCTTCACATTTAAGTAATTCAACCAGATACTACACGCGTCCTAAACGATAAAGCCACAAACGCTCATTAAAAGCTCCCCGAGAAGTAGTAAATATTTTGTAAACTAGTTATATATTTAAGATCTCTGGACAGCAAGAGAAGGAAAAACAATTCCTCTCCTATCTAAAGGTACCAGTCAAACACACTAAGCACGTAAACATCGCAAGATGCTTGATGGGAGAGTGTGTGTATGTGTTGTGTGTGTTTTAATTAACTCCTTGAATGCATATGACGAGCCAGTCACCCAGAATTAGTAATGCCAAACTCCCGATTTGATTCAAATGCAGTGAATACAACAGTCGAATTGTGCGGGCTGGTGTGTCACTCGTCAGCTCTCTCATTTGGGCTTTTGCCTTCCAAGTCTAGTCCACAATTTAACAACTGGTAAATTATTGAGATGTTCATTAAAATCCATAATCTGTAACAGTCAACTTCTTCCTCACTAAGCACAACAAATGAAATTAGCACACGCAGGACATTAACAAGGAGTCTGCAAGCGCATCAGTTCCTTCAGCCTTATCTCAGAGAAATAAAATCCTTTTAATTTTTGTCACTGCGAAAACCCAGTATCTGAAACTTTAACTGGCACTGTATTTTTTCTTCAGATCCCAGACCCCTGGAACCACAAAACGTAAGCAATAAACTCCTTTTCTCAAAACATCTCCGTGGAAGGTAAAAACTATTCAGCTCGACATAAAAGAAATATCATTGTTTTCTGTTAAATGAGGGAATAATCACTCTTACTTCTACAGGCAGATTTTAGGAGAGTGGGACGTCATTCTGAGCAAGCCTGTTAATAGAAAGGTATTATTCTTTCTCCAGAATTCTCAGCATACGCAGCAGCAGAAGAAAGCTTTTAGGGTAACTTTAGCTAAGAAAAGCACTTAGGAATACGCAAAGTTTCCTTTTAGGAAAATGATTTCTCCATTTGACACTGTTGGTACAACCCCAAAATAAATTCAGTGGGAGTCTGAAATGACTCGTGCAGTGCAGCAGTGAAGCAGCTAAGTATATTTTTTTCCTCCCAGCAGAGGCTTGCTTTACATCCTTGAGCCTTTCCTTTCTACAAGCTAGTCAATAGCACAGAGAACGTTTCGAGCGCGCAGAACTGGTGGCTCGAAATGTTAAACTTGTTCCACTGTCCCCATCCCCACCATTCCCATCCACACCTTTTGTCTTTTCTAGCTCTTCCTTTTTTCCTGTGGAAGCATTAACCCATCTTTCCTTCTTCCACAAACATTTCATACCTCTTTACCTTAAACCGGCATGCTAAAAATAAAAAAAAAAAAAAAAGAGAGAGAAAGAAAAGGAGAAACGAATGAACAAGAGAAAGGATGTCACTCTGTCTGGATGCCTACCGCAGCCTCTCTCAGTCTACAGAGAAATGTAAATATGCAGTAATTAATTTGGGTTTAAGAACATTCCATACACTAGGGACATTGTTAAGCAGTCACTTTATCTATTTTTCATTTATCTGATTTTACTAAGACATTAAAACTTTATGCTGGGCATTTCTGATATTTTATAATTCTGTAAATCTCACAGCTGTCTGCGATGGTTCTGGCTGTGTTGCCTCTACCTTTTCCTCAATGAAGTAAACTTTCTTTCTATTTGAGCCATACTTGTTATACTTCTGTATAATGACCCGTCTTTTTTTTTTAAAGAAAGAAAACCCAAACAACAGAAAAGTTACTCGTTTCAAGACCTTTAAAGCCAATTCAGAGTGCCACAGGTACATCACAAAGTACGTCCCAGAAGTTATCCTTTCCCTGCACAACAATCGGAGCAGATTCCGGTTATAATTTCTTCCCACGTTTCTGCAAACATCATCCCCCTCAGCAAACGCATCTTCATGCTCTTCTCAATCCAGCAGCCGAACCACCACAAACAGAAATAAAGACATGCAAGTAACTTCTCAGGAAAGGACGAAAACCCTCACATTTTTGGCATGGTAATTAATTATACATGCTAATTCACAAAACCTATGCAATTTACTAGCGGTGCTGAATGAATTAATGAACGTTTATTCATCTGACACCGAGGATCATTTTCATTCCAAGTGTGTATCGTGCATGGCCCCTGATAACGGCCACAGACACACAAGAGAAGTCCCCTTGGTTCAGATCCCTTCAGTTGGGGTGACCGAAAGTTTCTGAACTGGTCGCAGATTACCGAGATACACTGAAACCTCATGGGAAAGACGACAGGGAAAGAAGAATAACCTGCTGAGATACATACAGACGCTCCGAGATCCAAACTGCAAACAACTTCGCCTGATAAATCTTTATCTCCTCGTAATTTGCTATTCAAGTTTAAAAGGCAATAGCGGGAGATGGATAGTAATGACAAAACTGAAGTCGGTCATGCAGATACAACACGCTGGACCCCAGCGACTGGAGAAATGTGCTCCAAGGACTGCGTTTACTGAGAATATAATGTGCCGTAACTGTCTGAAAAACAATCATCGGTGCATCATGCATATATACGCATGTGAACTCCGTGAGCATGTGTGTCTGAGGGTCTGTGCATCTCTGTGTAGGAGAAAGTGGCTCCTCACGGCTGTTTTCTGATGAACACACATCTATTACATAGACAGTATCTACTCTGTGTGTGTGTGTAACTATAGTCAAACACACGCAATGTAAACAAATGGTAATGATTAACAGATACTGGCTTGTATTACCAATTTCAACTGCAGAGGGAAAATTGTTAAAATAAAAAAAATATTAAAAAAAAGATATGTCCCGAGGTTCATTTTTATTGCTTCCCATTTCTACTGCTTGCTATTATCCGCATAGCAAAAGGGGAGCAGCATATTGATTATTTAACCAGAATGTTTACAAGAGCAAAGCTGGGAAAAACAAAACGTACGCCTGGGGGGGGGAGGAGAAGAGTAGAGAAGCTCATTCTATTTCTAAGCAAGCTGTTTTGTCCAAAATGATTTGTTTATATACAAAATTCATATAAATATATACTTCTAGTGCAGAGAGACTTCAGATTAAAAAAAAGTTCCCCGACAGGAAAATGAAAGGACTTCATTCTGCTTCACAGAGTTTACAAGTATTCAGTTCATCACAAAGTTCAAAGAATAACCGAAATCGCCTGCTTGTAAATTTATATGTACCCTCTCAGTGAAGCATATGAAATACTCGAATCTATTAATTGTACGAACAAAACAAATGCACGATCATGACGCCAGC
Source organism: Opisthocomus hoazin (assembly GCF_030867145.1). Taxonomy (NCBI): domain Eukaryota; kingdom Metazoa; phylum Chordata; class Aves; order Opisthocomiformes; family Opisthocomidae; genus Opisthocomus; species Opisthocomus hoazin. The sequence goes on from NC_134414.1 coordinate 143,898,712, forward strand.
TCAGATTCGACACCAGAAACAGTAACGGTTTCCTCAGGTAGTTGAACTAAGTTAAAACAATGCACGTGAACAAAACCAATTTTGTTCTGTTACTGTAATGACAACCAACCAAAGCAAAACGCCGAGTATTCCGAGCGAGCCCGGAAAATTAACTGTATTAAAGACAACCCTGGACCAGTGCAACCATGCCAATTCCACTTTCTAGTAAGGAAGCGTTCTACTCGCAGGACGAGGACCGAAAGTGCTATAATAGTTCTTTTCTATGTTTCCCAATTTTATTTCTCCCTGATCTTTCACTTCAAGCGTTCTTTCCCGTCCTTTCTCCGCACGCGTGTTCCTCAGCCCACTTTAAATGTCTTTCTCTTGCCTTCACTATCAAATTCAGTAGGTTTGAGCGCTGAACAGCTTGACTTAGCATATTTTTAACCAGCTGGTCTAGCACCTAGCTCGTATTGCACAGTCAGATACAACCAAATGTTTATACAGGAGGTAGCTCTCACGAAGACGAGAAGGACCTAAGTAGCACGCATCCTGGCGTTCTTTTATTTACGAAACCAAAGTTCGGATTGTTTCCCGCAGCCGCCCGAGGGGTGCCGGGCCACCAACGGCCGCGGGCGCCCGGGAAAGCGCTCCGAGACCTCTTCGGGAGCGCCGGATCGCGGGAAACCGGGACTCAACTCCCGGCGGTCACAAGTCGGTGACAGCGAGAACTTCATCCCGGGGGGAAGGCTCCTGCTTGGGGCAAGGGGAGAGGGTCGCGCCTCCCTCACCCCGCACCGGACCCCGCCACGACTTGGAGGCAAACAGTATCTTGCGTTACTTTTTTTTTTTCCTTCCCCCTTCTCTTTCTTCCTCTCTTTCTCCCCCCCCCGCCTTTTTTTTCCCCCTCCCCTCTCTTTCCCCCACCCCGGACCTTCTCCCGACGGAGGGCCGGGGATGTTAACTTGCCTAAAAAAAAACCATCGCTCCCGCTAGATCAACAAAAGGGTGATGCGCTCGGCGGAGCGCCCGCCCAAGTTTGACGGCAGGGAGAGCCGGCAAGCCGAGCCCCCCCGCCGGGCATCCCCCGCCGCCCGGGGGTCCCCGTGCAGGCAGCCGGGCCGGGGCGGGCAGGCGGAGCGGGGCGGCGGAACGAAGCTGCCGCGCCGCGGCGGGGGGGGCCGGCGGGGCTCGGCGGAGGGCGAGGGGCTCCCCCGCCCCGCCCCTCCCCGCCCCCGCCCAGCGAACTGACACGGCCGCGGTGCCGCGCGGGGGGACACACGCACTGGGGGGGGGGGGGGGGGGGGGGGGGGCATCTCCTCGGCCTGCCGCCGGAGTTGGATGGGCTCGCACACGGACACGCAAACATGCGTGCTCATATGAATTAAAAATAATAATAATAATAAAAAAAACAAACACCGCCACAACAACAAACAAACGGGACACAAAAAAATAAAATAAAAAAGGGATGGGGAAAGACACCCCCTCCCCCCGATGCTCCCCCCCCCGCCCCGCCCCGCCAACTGGACTCACCTTTCGAACTCCTGAGGTAAATCAGGGTCAGTCAGCATGCTGGAAAAGCGCAGTTTCCCTTTGTCACAGCAGCCACCTACGGTCGCCTCCAACTGAACCTGTCAAGTGAGTCCGAACCTTCTAAACCGATTGATTTTCTCCCTCCCTCCCCTCCCCTCCCTCCCCTCCCGCTCCCTCCCTCCCTCCCGGCTCGCGCGGAGCGAGGACTCCTTGACCAGTCTCTTAAAGGGGCAGCGCGCCTGGCGGCCGCCTGCTCGCGCGGCTCCCCCCGACCCCCGCCTGCCCGGCCCCGGCCCCGCCAAACCGGGGCAGCCAGCTCCTGCCGTGTCCTAAACACCGGGGGGGGGGGGGGGGGGGGGGTTGGGGGGGGAGCGCCCGACAATCCACCCAAACCGGCAAAGCGGGAGCGAATGCCCCGCGCTGAGGAAGATCGGCGGGGAAAGGCGAGAACACAAGAGCGGGGTGATTGAATTGAAACAGTTATCAACTCCGGGAGAGTTGGGAGAAAAGCTTGGACAACATCAAAATGTTACCAAAGGCATCCGCGCTCCGGGGAATTTTCATTCCTTTCTCCCCCCCCCCCCCCCCCCTTCCTCTCTCTTGGAGGGGGGGGGGGGAAGAAAGAAAGAAAAAAATCCACCGCGCACAACAATCAGGCATTGTTCCGAGGGAAGAAAAGCAACTTTGACAGATTGAAATATAGCAGAGGCCCCTTCCAGGAAACCTGTAAACAACTTGTCACTCACCCCGCAGGTCCCGCTGCCGCTCCCCGCAACGCGCCGCGCACCCCCCCAGCTCCTCCAGCCCCGCCACACGGCCCCGCTGCCCGCCCGGCAGCCGGCAGCCGCCCGTCCGCCCGAACAACAACAAAAATCAACTTTCCCTCCATCCGCGAGGGCTTTTCCCCTGCTCTTTTTACCCCCCTCCCCTCCCGCCCCGGGCGAGCGAGAGCCGTCCCTCCGCTGCGGCTCCCCCGCAGTTTCCCGTGCACCGGGGGGTGGGGGAGCAGCCCCCGAAGCGCGGAGCCCCTCGGCTGCACCCCCCAAGACGCCCGGACCTGGCGGCCGGGGGGGCCGCAACGGGGTGACGGCCCTCTGACCCGCCACATGCCGCCCCGGGGCCACCGCTCCGCGCCGGCGGGGGGGCCGGAGGGCGGGGAGGGCAGCGGGCGGGAGGGGATCCCCGTCCGAGCCCCCGGGGGCTGCTCCGGGCCGGCCGGCCAGAAAGAGAGGAAAAAAAAGAGGAAAAAAACCCCCAAAAACCTGGTCTCCCTGTTCTTTAGCACACACATGCACGCACACCCACGCACAGCCACATATCTATAGTCCATTCTTTCCACTTCCCCAGCCCTAATTCCTTTCTCTCGTCGTCTTTTTTTTTTTTTTTTTTTCCTCTTTCCCTCCTCCTTTAATTTGCAGCTGGACAACATTAAGGGCCTTTAAAAAACACGAGGTTTTGACCTCACAACAGTTTGATTAGGTCCACTGCCCCCTCTCTTCCCCTCTTATCCCTACCCTCCCAGTGACGCGGAGAAAGCAAGTTTACTTTTTGAATCATAGAGACGCCTTCACACAAAGCACCCGTAAAACGCTCAACATCTTCATGCCCACCGGCTTAAAAAAAAAAATCCAAACAGAAAAGCTTATTATTTTTACTAATATCCAACAGCTACACCGCTTAATTCGCTCCGTTTCCCTCTCACCACTGGTGCTACAAACTCGCGGGCTCACGCAGGGGCCAATCAGCCCAGTGTGGGCACGAAGGCAGCACCAGCGAGAAGACTCGCTCGTCACGAGCGGCAAACCCGCTAGCGACTTACGCGCGCCATGCCTGAAGAGCGCGAGGCCGTTCGCCAGACAAGAACGCCGAGGCTGAGTTTGGCGAAGGCGCCTTCGCCGCGGCTGGCAGACGAGGACCTGGATGGCTGCCTCCAGCCTGCCCCACGCCGGCTTCTGGCACGGGGTGGGCCTGATGGCTCCTCGCTGCGGGGCAGGGTGAGCCGACTTCCTTCAGCAGCCCCTAGCAAAGAATATTTTCCACAGAGGTCCATTCATAGGAGTCTGGCAAACCCAGTTAATGCGCACGAGGATTTTTCAGTTGTTATTTAGTTGCTAGTCCTTTTAGGGCAGCTATGAAGTAGAAGTTAAAAAGGCAGCAGATGATTAAAAAGAACAATTCCAACTACTCTCTCTTTCATCTGAGGGTCTCAAACCATGTTAAGTCTCACATTACTCCTCTGCAGGTAATAAATATAATTAGGGCCGATTCCAAAACTTTATTTGTATTGAAAAGTATCTCGCTCCGCAGGGGCTCCATTCAAATCAGCAAATCTCTGTGTGGAGTAGGAGGCTACTTAGTAGGAGAATTTGGCCTCAAATAAGGAAACTGAGACGCAGACAGGCTTAGGAGCTTGTCTGAGTTGACGCAGTTCGCCAACTCCAGCAAAAGGATGAGAAACAAAGATCCCACGTGCCTCACAGCCGACAACGGCCCTTACGCTGCTGAAATGTGCCGCACATTTCAGCTTGTTCCCCCCCACAAAGCCGTTCCTTTTACACCTACTATTTGCTTAAAACATACTTCAGTGCTGTATTCACATTTGTGCGGCCCCTTGCCTTGGTCTTTCGTTCTCCCCTGGATGCACCATTGCCCGTCCATAAACAGCGTGCCTCCTCTGCCACTTCTTGCTTTGCTTCCCCTATTTCCCAACACTTGGCCCTGGGAGAAGTTTGCAGGCAGAAGTCACTCAGAAGCCTCAGCTGGAGGAAAATTAAGACGACCTTTGATTCAAAATCTTTCAACAGTTTTGGTGGAACAGGACTATCACATTTTGACTGCACGTTAGCCCCACTCAGCTCCCCAACCTCACATCCTTCTTTCAGCTCAGCTCAGCTCCACAGCTGCCCTTCTTCTACCACGTCCTTCCCTCGTCTGCTCACACACATTCACCCCTTCCAATATCATTTCCTACTCGAGCTTTTTCAGGGCAGTGACCGCATACTCCTGCAACCTGGGATTATGCCTACCACAACGGGGCTCCTTGGTTGCCGGCTCCCAGCTAATATGATTATAAACCAGAGCAATCTCCACCAACCTCAGGAATTATGGAAGAGGACAGTGGCCAGACTAGGAAGAAGTAGAAAGAGACATAATAAAAGGGGGGGGGGGGGGGGCAAAGAAATGTGCAGGGGAGAAAACAAAGATAACTGAGCAAGATGGGGGGCTCAAAAGGGGAGACGAAAAGGAAGAAAGGAAGGAAGTGGAGATCACTCCCCTGAATGCTCCTGACATGAACCCTTCTTTTCCCTTGCCCTGGTTTACTTTTACCCCAATACATTTTGTGCTCAGGTACCTGCCCCTGCTTCCCAGTTTCCTTCATTTTATGTTTTCTGCAACCACTGAGCTCCCTTTCCCCGCTGAGTAAGGGGAAACAGAGTTGGGTCCAAAAAGGAGAAAAAAAGTTACTATTGTATTAATATTGTATTACTGTATCACTGCATTGTTATTATTGGATTATTAACAGTCTAGTGTAGGGACTTCTTGATAAAATTATGTTCTCACAGTAAATTCAGCTGCAATCACATGAAGGAGAAAAAGCAAGTTAAACAAGCGCTTTGAGGGAATCTCTGAAACCTCTCTACAAATCATCGCGTATCAACCTTAAGGCTTGCTTTTTGGAAATCGCCAGGACATGTCACAAAAGCTGCTATCGCATCAGAAAGCGGAAAAAACTGAGGGATTGGGAAAATAATCACTGACTGAGAAAGCAGAAAATGGATGCAATACACAACTGTCCAGTTTTCAACGTATGAAGTTTTATCTTGTCCCGAAACTTTAGTAATAGCAAGGCCCAACGCCCCCTTTTACTGAGCGGGTCGTAGTTACAAAGCCTGCTTGCAACCTGGGAGATCCACATTCAGTCCTCTCAGTTCTCTTCTCAAACTGAGAATTCAGGCTAGAAGTTCAAATATCTTCAACTGACAAGAAAAATGAAACCTCCCCCACCCCTCCCCAGCAGTTCAGTGAATCTGCATGTCTCTTGCTTTTCCTCCCTTATGGGATGCCCCAAATAAGCAAGTCCGGGTAAGAACAGGACAATTTGTGTTGAACTAAACAAGAAAAGGTCCAATTTTCATTTTGGGGAGGGGAAATAACTCGAATCATAAACTCCTATTTGAGTTTCTGTGCTTAACTGATTTTTTTGTCACTACCATGGTTCTCCAGTTCAAGAGGTGAACCAAAAAATCAATTATCCACCCAGTTCAAGTCAGAAATACCATAACTCTGGAATACCGCATAGACAATATCCACAGATCTTTACACAAGTATACCAGCAGAAGGAAAACCTGAAACGAAACACTAATCTATTTTTTTATAATCATCAGACGATAGTGCTTCAGCCTAGTGCCCGTGGCAGATACTGCAGTACAGTAAGTCAAAGAAGTGCTGGGGAAAAAAAAAAGAAAAAGAATAGAGTTTTGGGGGATTTGTTGTTTCCACTCTAGGTTTTAATAATAGAGACCTACAAAGTCCAAGGAAATGTAAGATGTTCCACAGAATGATTTACTGGAAAATTCTCATAGAAAATATGCAAAACTCTGAAGATCCTAACTGGATTTTCTTTTTTAGGCACACATCCAAAACAACTGCAGCACTGAGACCAAATCTGTAAGATTTCTAAGAAAGGGTGTTTCAGAACAGGTTACGAGATAGCGGATGGAGACGAGAGTGGGCTTGATGCATTTACTATGAAGAATATCTCGCAAATAATGAGTGCTTACTTCAGAGTATGGAAATGTTTAGCTACAATTCGGTTTGGATCATATGCTTAGGAACAGATTTTTCCTTTCAGTGTGCATGCCTAGCTGCCATTTCCATTAATGGGAATTAAGTACATGTGTCAAGAGGAGAAGTTAACTCTTAGAAATATAACTAATCTGTGCTTTTTTTACAGAATGTAAATGCCACATCAGGCATGTTCGGTGTTGGCAAAACGGAGTGCTGAATATAGTATAGCAAAATCTGAGAAGGAGAAGGCGGTCTGGAGGACTGAAATTTCTCTGCTATTTAGAGTTTTTCAATTTATTGAATTTCTTCAAGCAAAAGTAAAACCATCTCATTTGCAAGTGGGAAGCCCTCATTTATCAGCTATTTACTTGCAGTTTCAGCAAGGGCCTACCAGCTGCAGCTCTCCCTGTAAAAGAGAACTGACACTACCCTTAAGAAGAAATCTGAACCTTCATCTAAAATTTGAATTCAAACTTCCCTCAGGGTCACTAATTATTACAATAAAAGTTCCTAATCATTATTTGAAAGCGGGTCAGCACTCCTTGATCATGTCCACTCAGCATCTGCCAGGGTAAAGGAATCTCAAAATTAATACAAATGTAAACTATAATATAAATGGTATTTTTAAAAAGAATTGCATATATGTAAATACACTTAAAATTAAATTACATATATATTTTGGCAAAAAGTAACTTCTAATTGTGAAAATGAGAAAAATTAGAGAGAGGACACATTCCTCATTTTGTGTTGTGTCCCCCTCTCCCCAGTTCCTTCATTTCAGGTATAGCTTGTTTTGTTATTTCTCTATACTGTCAGTTAGCAGGGTCTCTTTACTGTTTGTCTTAGTAGCCTTGGTCTGCACAGAAGCAGCTTGAAAAAAAAAAATTAAATAAAAACAGGACAGTTTAAAAAAAAAAAGTCACAAAAGTAGAGAGCACATCCATGGACAGGAACCATGCTTGACATGATTTAAGAAGCTAACTAGATTTAAAATTTGCAGTTTCTTGTTAAGGTTCTGAATATAAAATGTTACAAAAACAGGAACCTGTTGCTCTAAGTCTTTTTTTTCCTACATTCTTTTTTCAGCACAGTTGTTTTGCACGGAATGTACCGTCCTGACCGAAGCCCACAGCCTCACCTTAGGTGCAGTCTCCCTGCTCTGCCTCCATCCTGATCGGGGTGATTCTTTTCCGAGTGACAGGCCTGTTTTCTGTCAGTGCCCGTCTGATCTTCAGCCTCTCGGCTGACAATGCCAGCAGGAATGTTCCTCCTTGGTGCCATTTCCTACGACTGTTACGAACATGTAAATGCCTGCCACAATATACCCGACAACGAACCCAACTCATCTCATACAGGTAACCAACTCCCATCAAAAGGAAACTACTCCCTTTAGCCGTGGTGCATGTGCAGAGGAGCGGTTGGTAGAGATCGAGCCGCTTTTGAACAGGCGGTTTGCCATTTCATAGCCAAACATAAGCTTCAGAGCCTAAGTATCCCAAAACCACAACTTCAATCTATTTGTAAAAGTAGATAATCGTTGAGCGTGATTCCGAGTGCACGGAAATTGAGATCTTTCTGCTTAACCCAGCTGGTCTTTCTGCATGTGTCTCAATATAATTCTTGAAGGTTTTATCATCACATTCTCATCGCTTCTCCGGTAACAATTCTCTTTTTTTAACTTCACCACTGAACAGGATTAGTCATGACGTTTTGTCTCGGTATTTCTAATCTGACTGCTTTTTCCACTATAGTCTGCTCCTGCTAACCTGTGCGCCAAGGACGCCAGGCTTACAGCAAACAGATTTGCTTCCATTGATTGTCTGATGCAAAACAAGCATCACACAATTAAAAGCACAAGGGCATTTTGGAATAATCCACATTACCTTGCCCTACGCACTATGTGAAGGCATTCCACCCTTCCTCTTGCGGTCATGAGCTTTGCTCTGCTGTTTGCAATCAAAATTCTCCACGCCCACAGGTGCATCTACTGTCTGACTCTCTTCACTAGAAGCCGTTGTCTGTTAGTGCCATTATGGCCTTTTATTACACTTTTAGCATAGGACTACAGCCACCCTCAGCTAATCGGATGGAGTTGTTTTGCAGTGGGCATGACTTTATTTCATATACTCCATTGGATTAGAGAAAAAGTGGGAATATAAAATACTTCCAATATATACTTCTATTGCCTTCGTACTGGAAAAGCAATGAAGAATGAGGTCTTTTGTAAGAAATATCCTCTATGTGAACCAGTTTACAGTTTAGACTGCAATTGTAATTAGCTGAAGAACACAAAAAAGGTAACATTCTTACATTCTGTAAATTGTTCATGTATTTTATTGCTTTTTAGTCTATATAATCATAAGAATTCATGTAACTGCTATCTAGTAAATGTTTCCAAAAATATAGATGCTGAAATGTATGGTTTTTAAATTCAGAACAAATTTGTAAATATATTCCCTTTCTACAGTACTACACACAAGTTCTCTACATTACGTATACGGTCCACGATAAGACTAATACAAATTAGTGTTTATTAAATGCACTTTACTGATATTTAACTTGTTATACATGTCACCGGGAAGATCAAACTGTAAATTAAGCGACAATTCTAATGACATTAAATGCATCTCTGTTATAAACCATGTTGCTACATCTTACACTTTGCACACTGGAACAGCAATCAATGAGTTATGTAGAGTTATGTTTCATTTATAAAGTTACAAAGGCACACCATACCCAATCATTTATTTTAACGGTGTTCTAATGCAGTTTTATGAGTGATTTTCCACTTTTGAGTAAAAGCAAAACTAATGCCATTTGGTTCTGTCAAAGCAAAAAGCTGAACTCCTACTTCCAACACACAGGTTCCAATTCAGCCTCTATTACAGAGAAATAAATGTGTAAGTAGGGTATAAAATAGACCAATGGCCTGTTGTTATTGCTGTTCCTATGGCGGCTTAACTCTTGCTTCTCATCTCTCATTACATGGGACAGCTAGAGGCTAGAAACATTGCCGGGCCAGCGTGCTGAAGGCCCCTGGGAATGCTTCTGCACTTTGCATGGGGAAAAAACGAGAAAATACTGCTACAGTATTCCGAAGCATAAGTATGGGAAAATCAGAATGTCTGGGGACACTCTTCAAAAGCCCTAATGCAGTCCAGGTACAGGGTTGACTACCTGCTACTACCAATTAGCCTGTAAGCAAGACAGATTGCCACTGAGGTATATTCAGAATATAAAAGAATCAGAAAGGAGATATAAAAAACCACAGCCAACCCCCAAGAAAGAAAAAAAACACACACACCACTGGATTGAGACAAACATTCATTAAGATTAAAATACAAAGAAGTTTCTCAGGAATGTTTATCAAAGAAAATTTGTGTCATAAATTTTCCTCTGCCTGGAGAAGATCCAAACCTGAGTGTCTCTTCTCTTGCCATAGAACATTGTACTGAATCCAGACTGCGCATTTGGTCACCCGCTTTTCCCCTGAAATAACATTTTCTATTTCTGATGTGGCTTTTGTTTTGTTTTACAAAGTTTAATTTCACTTTCTTTGTTGATGCATTTTCCTTTTGTCATTATTTCAGAGTTGTGTAGAAGTAATTAGTGACACGATGCCAAGGACTGAACCTCACAAGCAACCTAAATATTTTGATTCACTGAGAACGCAGTCCATAATTTACCAAGTGCCTGACCCCTGCCCAATAAATAAAACAAAATAAATTAGATAACTTCTGCACGTTAACAGCCTGAGGCATACAGAGAAAAATGTCAAAATGCGGAAACAGTGAATGTCACCACATCAGATCTCAGAGATAGTCTTTTGACACATTTTCAGGAAACAAAATCACACCCGTACATACCTTTTTAGCTTTTGCCCCCAAACGAGCAATCCTGTCAACCATCTCTCCTGGTATTTGCATGCAGCCACTGCCCTTTCTTGAGAGCAGTGTGGTTCAAAATCTGAGCAAAGATTCCACATGTGAGAATGTCACAGGTGAAACTTGTTTTCTAATGAATTCTGAGCTAGCAATAGAAAGGCAGCAGGTGTCTCCAGAAGTGCAAATTGAGTGGAAAATAAAAGGAGACAGACACCCCTACCTTTTTTTTTTTTAAAAAAAAAAAAAAAACTGGCCTTTTTTTTTTTTTTTTTTCAACTTGCCATAAATTTCTCCGAGGGGTCCCAATACTGCAGTCAAAGTTAAAACCTGCTGTCTGCAGTCAGGACAAGCTTTTGGCACAAAAGCAATCATACAGAACTTTGTGACTACAATCTCTAAAAAAAAAAAAAAAAAAAAAAAAAAAAAATCACTGTTTTTAGAGTGATTTGTGGGCTATGACACATAGGGCCACTAAAAAAATGCCCACAACATTACCAGAGATTTGTGTTTAATTGCATGAAAAAGTTGTATACAATTTAATAAAAGCAAATTTTCTTACGATAGTTCAAAAAACCACCACAGAATTTAAATGGGAACTCTTCCTCAAGCACAGAAACTACAGCCTGCTTCAAAACAAGAGACAGTTTTCCACTATATTATGTCCTAGACGTTTCAAAGCAAGGCGGGCACAAGTGTTCTACAGTGAGAGAGAGAAGTTTATTCCCCATCTCCTGCTGGTTGCTGTAATTCTGGCATATACATTACTTCATAAAACATTGGCCTAAGTATAAAGTGGCTTAAAATATAAAATAAACCGATTTTTACATGACAGAAAAAACAGGCAAGTGGATTACCGAGTTTGATACCACAAAGCACCAACCAAGATGCACCGTGAGGCCACAACATCTCTCAGAGGACCACAGCTGACCGGTGCGGGTTCAGGCACCCCCGGTTGGAGCCCATGGCTATGCAGGCCAAGCTGGATAGACAGAGCCTGACGTGTATTACAGAACCTCATCTGTTAGAGGGGTGGTCTGCAAAGATGGGAGAAGAGCAAATTTTCTCATGGCTAACTCCAAAATCTTGTACTTGGACACATAACGCAGAGATAAAGGTGCGAGTCTTCTATTTCTCTGATACGGAAATACTCTGGAAATCTGGACCAAAAGTGAATTACAAGTTGCATAAAATACTGTTTCCTATTTTGTATTTGTGTGTTTGCATTTGACTGAATGATTTGTTGTTCTTGTAATAACTGAAAAAGAGTAACTGATCTTCCTTTCTTTTATTTCATAAACTTCTGTTTTCATTATTTATCTTTTCTCTGAACAGTCTCTTAGCTTCTTCCTCATATAGAAGTCAGTCTATTCAAGATTAAAAATTGCACTGCTTCTCTTTAAATCTCTTCTGTTTCTGCTGTATACATTCTTCAGGTGGCCTAACCCGCAAGGAACTGTGTTGCAGGAAAGGGCTTGCTACTGACATATGCCAGTCTAGTATTTTCAGCATTATCTCTTAAATTATTTTCGACAACTGGATCTTGTCTTTGGATCATTCCACCTACTTTGATGAAGTATTCCATAAGGAGACATAGGTAGTCTTCCCTTACATTCCCAAGTGGTCACAGTTACGGTAGAACAGAGCAGTGAGCATTGTCACATCCATTTTTCCACCTGATGTGCAATACTCTGCATTTGTCAACACCAGGCTTGTGTAGGCAACCTGCCCATCTTCCTGCATGGAGCCCTCTACTATCTTCTTCAGCCCCCACTTGCATGATTCTGCCTCAGATACAAATGTTTCTGTACCGCTGGTCGCACTCATTTTCAATCCATTAATATATCTGTGTGAAACATCACCTTCAGCACTCAGACTTTGGATACTGCTGTTGTTGTTTTCCTACACCAAACATTGGTAATACACTTCTAGTTTTGTCTTCTGTCCCCAAGAGGACTATCTAATTCTTGAAAGTACTCCTATCCCACAACCACTTTTCTAATAGCCCCTTGTGAAGGTCATTTTCCAAAACTTTCTTTAAAGGGGAAAAAAAATAATGATTGTCTTTTACTGTTTGTTGACAAGTTTAAGGAATTATCATTATACATAATTTTTCTTTACAAGAGCTATGCTGATGAATAGCTGTGGTATCACAATACCCATCTACATGTCTTCTAATTTTATATTTTATTACTATTTCAACCAATTTATCAAGTAAGGAAAGAAAATTCATTAGACTAATTCTCAATATCAATTCTTCTGTTCAATTAAAGAGAAGCAGCAAAATTGCTTTCTCCAACCCTACAGGTTAGAAGCCAATATTAAAGGAAAGATTACCTATTAGGTTAGCAGCCCTATTTGAGCTCACCATCAATTTCCAGTAGCACATTTTGATACGTCTAACTTTACCTGGTACTCTGTTGCTCTTCATTTGATGAGTTTAGCACCTACTTTTCCTTCACTTCTTTCTTTGACAGTAGCTAATCCTCAATATTGCAAAAGAATGACTAGAAGTTAGATTTCCCTCTTAAGTCTTCTGTGACAGAGTATGACAAGGAAATAATTTGGTTTCTCAGCAAACTCATTATCCTTCTTACCTATTATTGTGTGTTACAATACTAAGATACAGTACTGAGGGAAAAATTATTTACAAACTTGATGTGGACAGCCTTTGAGAAAATATCTGAATTTACTGCTTGTAATTTCAGCAGACCAACTCCATCCTCAAGACGCTATGCTTGTTTTGGATGGGGTTCTCTTGCATTCCTAGCTAACAATTATCATGACATCCTCCAGTTTTAAGCCACACCCCTTCCAACAGCACCCTCCCCTTCCTAATACTGTCTACTGGGCAGTGCATACCAAGTCTTCAAACAACTTGGAACCAAGTCCATCCCCTAGACTCGGTAAGCCCTCAGGGGTTGATACACTTTCACCGTACGTTGATTTACCAAGGGAGTCTATAAAAACAGAGCCTGTCTTTGTGAAGGAGGTACGAAATGGCATCGGCTCGCTAAAGATGAGGGAACTATAGCTTTCCGCATCAAGCAACTGGGCCAAGGACTTTGCGAGATTAAGCCACCATGTAAGAGTTTTGATAGTCTCTGTACATGGTTGGACTTGCATTAGAATTTTAACTGCGAACACTGCTTTCACGATTGGTAAATACACACAGCCTCCCTCCCACTCTCTCCGATATCCACGCAGCACCTGCAACATGACCTATCCCTAAAATACAGGATATTCAATGAAAAATTCTTACTACTGTATTTTTAAAGGTCGTTACACACAAAATCTGTGTACCACAATGGTTGTTCATATGCAGCTACACAGTGAGTATACTACATGGGGAGGACTACAGCGAGCAAACCTCTGAGAAACAATCTGTTGGACTATTCAGATTCACATGTTTAAGAACACCAGGAACAAGAGAAAGAGGCTCACCCCCATCTACATGGGCAGTACAAAGGCAACAGGCCTATTACATGTGCCTAACTGAATCCCACATCACGTGGACAGTGAATCCCTTGCATCTTTGTTGCATTAGCTTGACCTCACAGTCCCTCTTTGCATAAACCAGGAGCACTTGTCTAGGATTTTCAGATATTCAGCATCCGTAGCTGAAGAGTCAGATGTTGCTGAGCCGTTTCTCGTTGTCCACAAATCCCATAGATCACTGCACAAAGCAACGCGGCAGTAGTTTATCACTGAAAGCCATAGCACATTGCCCAATTCTTTACAGTTTGTGTGTCTAGAGATGCGTTCAGACTTACCCCGTTCACCAAGTCAGTTACGACACAGAAGAGGACCCCTGTAAGCAACACATACAGGTCTCATGGCATCATTTGAAACTGGAAGCCGACACTGACCATTTCCATTCCCATACCAGTGAGTAAATGTTTTCTCACATTTAGACTATGGACATTTCTTACTTCTGGTGATCTAAAATACATCTATAATATTTGAGGTCATCTCCTTAACAGTGTGACTATACTCCCTGTACTTATGCCTTTATTCACAGGTAACCACGTCAGTGTCATTGTTTTCTCAGTATTCATAGAAAGCATTCAGTTTGTGTACTGTGATCAATATCAAACAGCAAAAAAAGTACAAACCTAACAAAATTAATGAAAAGATAAGCGTGAAGTGCCTTTATGAATATAAAGAATCTATAAAGCCGTCACTAGGTGGGTCCATAGCGATGGATTAGACTTTGAGAGATATCACATGCAAAACATTAATGCTTAAAACAGATGCAATACAGACCAAAAGAGAGTCTGGAAACGGGAAAGCAAAACAGGAGAGATTCTTTCCTCCAGTTGCAGAGCCATCAGGCCTCGAAACCAAAGGGCTGAGGGGCTGTATTTTGCACTGGCTGCCCACCCTTGTAGATGCTTTTGTTAGGAAGAGTACAGTCTAAATTGTAACAGAAGTTACTCGTGTTCTCTGGTAAGCAGGTCCACACCTGCTCACATAAAAGCAGTGTTTCTCCTTTCTGTAGGAGTAAGGTTGAGGGTGAAGGAAGGTATTTTTTACAGATCCAAATCTCTCCATCTTCAAGCCAAAGGAGGAATTTTCCTAATTTATCCCTGAAAGTATTTCTTTGGGGCAGTGAGTGGAAAGGAAAGTGTCATTTCTTAAATTACTTTCCTCTTGAACTGCCATAAGAGCAGGGTGTGGGTTCCAGGCAGAAAACCCATTATTTCTGGTCTGGTCACATTTATGTAGATCTAGCCAGACTTTAGCCAAGAAGGAAACTGCCTCAGTGTGGCCACCATGACAGCAAGGAAGGAAGAACAGGTATTTTCTCATTTCTGCTAGGCAGAAGCTCCTATCAGAATACAAAGATGATGGAAAATGTGGGTGGATTATTTGGTTCCAGCTGGCTCCACATCACACAGTAAGGAAACGCCACGATCTTTGACAGGTTCATATTAGCAAAAATCAAATAAAAGATTATGGGAAAGCTTCCCCATTCCATTATCAAATAATTTGGGGGAGGGAGAAGGATGGGAGGCTAGCAGTTTTTCTTTCTAAGCTCTGAGGAACTGTCTATTTTTATGACCCTTTTAGTGTTGAAAGCATTGTCTGAAATAAAGACTAATCTCAAAGGATGTGAAAGCAAACCTATCGTTAGACTATTCAGAAAATGTAAAGCAGGAAGAAATGAACCATTTTCAGCTAGTGGAACTGCTACGCAGCAGGTCTCACTTACTGACTAGCGATAGGTGCCAGGGTCTGGGAGCACCCCAGCCCTGCCTGCCCCTGCCCACCCCTCGGGGCTCCCCTACCATGCCCACTGCCCCACTTCAGCCCCCCTGCACCGCCAGCCCCTGCCCCAGGGATGCCACAGCAGGGCTGGTCTCCAGCTCCCCACAGCCCTGCCCAGCCATGGGCCTGCCGAGGTAGGCCCACTCATGGGCCCACATCCCGGCCCAGCCTTGGCCTGGCCCCGGGGAGGTGCCTCACGCCTGGGTCTGGCTCTGCCCTGGTGCCCCACAAGCTGCCCTGCTCCTGGCCGGGGCAGTAGGACAGGCCCTGGCTGCCAGGCCCTACCCGGCCGGCCTGGGGGGAGCACCCGGAGCTCCCAGCCCCTGTTCGCACCCTGACGATAAGCCCTACATCGTCACCCACCCAAAACACTATCAACAACAAAATGCCAGTAACAAAACCTACCCAACAACCTCCAATACCTAAACCGAAGAAAAATCAACGTCTCAAGCATCTTCCCTAGGGAGACGAGAGTGGGAACGCACCGTCCATACAGCGTATGGAATTAGGTGCCTCAAACACGAGACAGACTGATCTGCAGAGTCAATAAGGAAGTAATGGGGACAGTATTTAAATAACATCCCCCATCGGTGTTTGAATTCCCTGCTACCGAGGAACTGATCTTTCCTCTTGGGACCCACAACTCAACGGTGTCTTCTACCTTTGGGTCTTCCCGGACCCTAAAGACTTGCTCCAGACGCCAGGCACTAAAGCTGCAACTACTGAGCAGCCAAATGCAGTAAGTCTCTCTGGAAGCTGCTGCAAGATGCAGAAAACTCAGTTTGATGGGAAAGTTAAGTAGTACGATGCTGACCCACTAGCACAGCAGGTAAGGTACGCAATGGAGAAGACGGTTGTCCAGCTTCCAGACTCCCTTCTATGGCCTCTTCCTTCATTTTACATGAAAAGGCCATGGATGAAGTATTAAAATTGTTTCATTATCTAATAAGCTAGGAGAGAAATCTCTTTCTGTGGCCAAATTAATCTTTTATTCTTTCTGGCCAGTTTGAACAATTGCATTAAGAACATTGCAGATCTCGGCCAGTCCCACCTTCTTCAATTCTGGTGGCTGGGCCACTTTCCTCAAAAGTGGGAAGCACACATCTGACCCCCCTTTGGCGAGAGGAGAGACTATGACCCAACAAAGCAGCATCTCATTTGGGGATCTGGAGAGATCTCTAAGGAAGACAGATGCTCCACTGTTCATTTCTATTGAGACAGGGGCACTTCTGAGTCCACTTTATTTTAAGTTAAGGATCTCACGCAGTTGGGAAGTTTCAGCACAATCAGGGTAGACAGAAGCTAAGAAGAGGTTCTTGGGATCACAAGATTTCATTTAGGCACTCAGGCTCTGTCCCTGTTCACTTTAAGCACTTACAGATCTGAGCCTAACTGCGGCTCCAATTAAAGAGAACAAGATATTCCCTATGTAAAGAATATGGATGTGGTTGGAATAAAACTCCCAGACAGGAAACAGGCTGGAAATACATGTAAACTCAAGAGTTCGAACCGTGTGTTTAGCAATCCCTTGCAATTCATAGCTTTGTTTCCTAAAAGTACGTGTTTGCTACAACTTTAATATCTGCTCAAAGCCGTTCAAACGTTCAAGGAGTGGCATCAGTTAATTTTTGTTAAGTATTACTGTCAAACCGCGCTAGGATATATGCAGAACTCATCACATGGTTCTTTCAGTACAGTTAAACACCACACTCAGCCAAGACAACGTAAGATAGTAGCACTATGGTATGAGCTAAGTACTATTATATCATCAGGACACTCTCTCAAATGAACACTCTAAAGACACTCAGTAATTTCTGAGCAATTTTGACTATAAAATTAACCCTTTTTTGATTTCAAAATGCATGACCAAGAAATACATATCATGTAATCACTAGATACAGAAAACATAACTCAGGTAAAGACGAGCTGCCTAATAGTTTGAACAGGTGACCATAGGGTAGGAATTCCCCAGTTTCTAATGCCAGCACTGGTTCAGCTTCTTTCAAATCTTTAAGGTCTTGTCAACTCTAGCACTAAGTATCCCAATTCTAAAAAAGTTAGTATCTATTTTGTGGGGCTTCCAAGAGAATCAGGTAGTTAATGGGATTTTTTTCACAGCACTTTCAAAATATAGAGTACTGCATAAGTGCACAGACTGCTAAAAGAACTGACAATGGATCTGGAATTTTCCTTTGGTGAAACGGATGTCTCAACAGCCACGGTTTCTCTCATTGAGAGACTCTGTTTTCTTTCAATCACTGCTAGTATGTTATTAACTTCTCTAATAGATGGGAAGGATTTGCGGAAACCAAGACAAGAGTTCAGAATAGAGGTGGATCTCAGTGGGGCTATATTCTGCAGCTTCCTCTGGAGTCCTCTCATCAATCATCTGTTACTAAAAAGGCAGAGATGGTGCAGGGGATGGAATACTACTTACTGGATGACCTGGAAGTGTCGTGAACATTCATTTGAGGAAAACTCCATGTTTTCTCATGCTTAGTTTGCATTCTTCTGGGTTTATGGCTGTTCTGAAGAGATGAAGCTAACAGGGGTGGCCATTGTAGCTGATATGCTGTTGGGTGTGGCATTTGGATTTTGGTCAGCTGCAGATTTTGCTTTATATGCATGTCAAATATCCAAGCTCTTGAGTAATGTTGATAAACTGGAAAAAACATTGTTGCAAATCTGATCTATTTCATGTCAATAATGCTGCAAAAAAGCCTCTTACCTGCTATTTTATACTGTTTGCTTCCAATTAAGCCTGAAAAGAGAAAAGCAGGGAAGAAGGCAAAAAGACCAACAAAACTCAGAACTTTTAAAGTTCTTCAGAAAGGCTCTGTTCAAACAGCAGCTCAAAGTATAGTCTGGTTCTTATTTTATCCTGAATTGGCTTATCCATCCACCATAAGGACTTCTTTAATTCCTGTAAAACAACTGTGTGTTCAGGAGAGCGTCTATTCTGAAAATGTGTCTATTCATAAAAACGGTCTTTCTGAATTCTAGCTCTCCAGTATGTTTGCAACTCAATGTGAGATTTACTGGCTGACAGATAAAAGATGTCTTTTTCAAGCACCAGTCCTGAACACTCAGTGAGGGATCATAAAAATCAATCTGGTTACCTTGTGGCTCATCCAGCAACAATAGGAGCAGACAATTTGTTCACTGTCAACACGTGGACAACTCCATTGCCTTCGCTGCCTTCAGTGGGGCTGTACAGTTTAGGCAGCCTTGCGGAGGAGCCACATTCAGACGCCCGCTCCTGATGCACGGAACAAAGGCGGTTTCATACCACTGTTCTCTGAAGCTGCCGCTCGTAGTGTGGAGCAGGGGTCGGCAACCTTCCAACGGTGATGTGCCAGATTGTAATTTTCTTTCCCAAATTAGAGTTTAAGAATGCTGGCAGGAACTTTGCAGGAGCCAACAGACGCTGCCTCTCAAAGAGGCAACATGCTGCCAATCAGCTGATTGGCAGTATCTTGCCTCTGTGTGAGGCAGGGGCTCTGGGCTCCCGGGGAATTAGGAGCTCGCTAGGAGCCAGTGCCTCTCAGAGATACCTCCTGCACCGGCCTTCCTATGTGCCATTCTAAATCTGCTCTATGGTCTTTCTGCCACAAGTGGCCAGCTCCTAACTTCTCCCCTAAAAATCTGTCCAGAATTCAAAGCCATATCCCAGCCTGGGCACCGATTCTAGCACGGAGCCAAAGGACCAAAAGAAAATAGCACTTAACACACCCTGAAGCTTGCAAACTCACAGGAAATAATACAAACTTCCTCAGCTGTGCAAGCCCATTTGTAAGTCTGAGTTTGTGTCCAGGGGCGCCTGGGCAATTCTAGGGCCCAAACACACATGTTAAAGAAAAATTCACCTAAAATAATTACACGTGCCCTTGCAGTTGCTTCAAATTCCCATAGCTCTTTCCCTTTCAGGACTCGACAAACCTTTTCAATTAGTCAGAGAGTAAATACATATAAATGCAACACACTGGTTAGGGTAGAATAGGTAACTGCAAGCAACTCCATATATTTTAAAATGAAAAGCACTTGAGAAAACCAAACAGTCATTTTCCGAGTTTTTTGGCGAGACAGCTATCTGAGCTTAGCTGAGACATAAAGACCACCATCTCTACTTTTTCTTTCAAAAACTTTAGAAGGGGACTAGAGTCTTCCCACCTCTTTCAGCTTTTGCATGAGTTGCTGTCATATTTTGAAAGCACACAAACTGTGCAAGTAACCAGCAGCACTGCTGTCAGCCACAGTGAAGGGATATGAGCATAGTACCATGCTCTCCTCAATTCTACGTTTTCCAGCCAAACTCCGTAGGGATGCAATTGATAGAGCTGCCATCGTGTCTTCTTTGAGGCTTTTAAGAGCGGTGCTGGCTCCTTCCCATCTCCTTAGTTCTTTTTCCGTGCAGGGTGTAGTTCATAAACTTCCGCTAAGAATAGCAGTGGCCCTAACTCTGTGCCACTAGCAGTATTTCACTGGCTTTTGTTCAGTAAATAGTCTAATTCTGCTGAGCTGGTAGCAGCTGAGATTGTAAGTGATATATTGTCCTAGCATTAAACACACTGTCACCTGGCAGAATGATTGACTAGAGTCTGAATCTTGGCAGAATAGTGTTTTGCAGTTAGTTTGGCACTTCTTTATTAAGTTCAGGTTAGATTCACTTAAGGAATGCGCTTGCCAGCTATGCCATGTTTTCGACTTGATATCCATCATGATGACTAATGGTCTATTTACAAAGATATTAATAATGAAATTCTTACCTTCTTTTCCCAGCCCAGCATAAAACACACCTATCATTGTATTCTGTTGAAGCAAGCCAAATTCCATTAGAAACATTTTCAGACATCAGTATAGGATCTTTCCGTACTCTACATAAATCAAAAACCTTCTAAACAGGAGTGCATGTTTTCAGGAATTGGCATTGTTCAAAAAATGACACGTATTACACAAAAACACTCTTTGCTTTTTTTCCTCTTCTCTTTGCCTCTACATCCTCTAATTCGGTGAGCCATCTTAGGAAGATATGAAATTTTGAGCATCTGCCTCCATTCCCATGCAAGTATCAGAACAGAACTATTACAATGGCAATGCCTAGGAACCTCAGCCACCAGTGGATGGTAGTTGCTACACAGAGAAAATCACAGTTCCTGCCCCAGGCATTTTGCAAGTTAGGAAACAAGAGGCAGGAGTTAGACTGGAGTGGTATGGAAGCAATGAAATACATTTGCTCAAGGTTATTATGCACCAGTCTCACGGAGACCTATCAAGCTTTTTTAGATATTAAAACAAACTATCAGTCAGCCAGTTTCAACAACTTCATACACTTCATTGTCCCTCTTTTCAGACTATCATTGTTTTGCGGTCTATTGCTTAGGAATGGCTCAGCTGTACCATTTCACCTTCTGCAGTAACAGACTTCCACCCAGGGCTGTCACTGCTGCTTGGAAAGCTGAGAGTACAAACTGAAAGACACAGCGGTGTTATGAAGCAGTTACAAAGTGAAGAAGTTAATCCCTACAAGCATATAAATCGCCATGCCCAAATGCGGTACAGTTCCTGTAGTATATTTTACCCTCCCTGTGAAATATGAATTTCTCTTGCTCAACTACCCTCGTGATATCCATAGATTTTTTTTTCTGAAGTACCTAGGGCCAGATTCTCAAAAATTATTTAAAATGTAATAAGATCGCTCTGTAGTATTCAAAGATGCTTACAGAATTAGTGTTTAAGCACCTTTTAAAATCCCAGATGACACTTTGATGAACCTCCCAGTGCCTAAATGTCTTAGGCACTGACCCATCACGCTAAAAATTTGCTCAAAGCTTCCTCCTCTTCCCATACACAGCTCAGTGTTCTGTGACAATAAAAAACCCTTTCTTCCTGGGTTAAATCTGGTAGCAGCCAAGTTTTCCCTTGAAGTATTTAATTAATCTCATTGCCAAAGTATTCTTCTTGATAAAGAGCCACTTAGCACTCAGAATTAAAATTTATGGGAAAGAAAGCTTGGATGGGATTTGTCTCACCTAACATTACAGATCTTCAGCATAGCTATTAATATCCGAGCTAGGCTTCCTTCGCAGTTAGCAGATAGAAGTAGGGTCTCACAGGACAGAATTCATTTGACCCCTTCTAAACAACTACTAAAGGCTTTGGTGAGTTCCATCTCAGAAGTGCCTGCATCTCTTCTTTGACCAGAAAAGAAGAACAGATAACTAACTTGAGCCTAGTATCTGCTTTGCAGACACCTGAAGTCAGGTGAGATGGATTGCACCACTGTGGCTGGAGGTTAAAACAGGATGTTGATAGTCCAGTTTTATGAATGCTTTCCTTTCTGTCATTGACTCCAAACATCACCACCAGCAAACCATTTAACTTCTCAATGTTTCAGTTTATGTATCTATAAAAAAAAGGTATATTCTCATGCTAGTACATTCTAGATATGCTGCAGAGTCATAGGAAGGTAAAGCTAGCTCTTGAAAGTGTGTTGAGAACCTCAGAGGGAATATATTAAATATGTGCAAACCATATTAAAGAGACTACTGAAGAATGGGGAAAACAACTGACATGACTTGGAGCAAGGAATAAAAGAGATTAAATTCCACTTGCTGCACATAAACATTGTGAATAGTCTATCTTACAAATGTTTAGCATGTTGCACATGCTCAAGCGATCTAATATTTCAAGGTGGATTTTCTCCACACCATGAGGAGAAGCAAAGAAGTTGGTTAAATTGTCATCTCGAGTTACAGAGCGCACGCAAGCTAGGAGAGTTTTTTGTGCCGCTAAGCCTTGCAACACTATAAATGAAGCTCTTGTTGCAGGGTGCTAATCTTCTCAGAATTCTTATTAAAAATGGATGATTGCATGTACTTCCAAATAGCCAGGGCATCAGTTTTTGATTCACTAAGCCCATAAGCATTGCTCCCAGTGCAGTTTTGCAAGCTTTTTATAAAAATGAAAGGGAAAAAAATTGAGGGTTAAGACAGCTATTTGCATGGGGTTTTTTCTTCCCCTTTTTCCCATCTAAGAACGTCAGGAGGAGACACATGTTTAAGCTGTTAGCCAGGACAACAGAGAAAATTTTGTTTCTGAACTTGGCACTTTCCCAGTCTGTGTCTGGAAGCAAATGGTTAATGCTCCACACACAGCCAGAGGCGCTGTAAAGGAGGGAGAAACTGAGCACCCGAGGTGATTATAGCTGAAAACACGACTCTAACATAGGGAAATAATTCATATTTAAATAATTGATTATTATCTACAAAGTTATCATTATAATCGTGTTTATAATGAATGCATGTTTTACCAATTTGAAATAACTAAGTATTCTAATCTTAGCAAGCTTAAAGAAAGTCTGTTAATGAGATAAGAATATTTTCCTTTCTGCATATGTATTGACTGCTCTTTTCTTTGGTTCAGAAAAGATGCTTGCAAATGGATTACTCTGGGATGTGTTCTTGCAAATTCACCAGTGTGAATGCAGGTAGTATCAGGAGGGAACATTGCTGGGAAAAATCTAGGTTGCTGGAGGTGTCAAATTGTCCCTGCTACTTCAAACTGATATGGTCTTTCCCTTCAGTTCATCATGCTTTTCCTTCAGTTCAGCGGTCTTTCCATTCAGTTCAGTGATGTCTTCACTTCTGTATTTCGTTAGTGGCTGAGCCAAATCCCTCTCCTGAACATCTGTGAACTATTTTCAACTCAAGGCTGTGGGATACGGAGCATCCTTGTTTTAGTCGGAACTGATGATGCTCTTAGAGGAGCACATCCTTTGAGTATCCTCAGTGGTACTTATTTTTCATTCTTCCCAGGCAGAGCACAACCTTTCATTTGAGATAAAATCTGTACTATAAATATCAACACAGTAGTCACTTAAAAACCTATGCTCGTACTGTATTAGGTGTTAACTTCCACCAAAATCAATGGAATTTAGGAATTTAAATCTCTTTAAGGATTGGGGATTTAGTCTAATATAACAAGCTGTACAGGTATTATACTTGGAAACCAATTGGCAAATACAGTTGCCAGAGAATATTCCTGCTTATTTTACAAACAGGGCCTCATATATTCCACATTTTACCTAGGGCTGGTGAATCACCAATGGCGTAGCAACATCATCTATACACTCACGGTGAACAGCTCGACACGTGGCAGGCAGACACCTTCCCCATGGGCAAACCTGACCGTTGTGGTCAACAGATGGATTCAAATTCAACACTTTTGGCTTGGAAAGGTGGAAGACTGACAACAGGTATTTTTCCTGGATGTGTGTTCAGGACCTCTTCATCTGCTTCCCTAGTAGCTTACAATAGTGCTTGGAATTGTTCCCCTTCAGGTCACGACGAAGGGCACCAGTTCTTCCTATTTCAGATCAAAGGGAGCATTGTGACAGAGACCACCCTTTAGGTTACTATCTGTCCAATTAGATGGACTGTGATTGATTATCTGTTGTGTAATTTAAGGAATTCAATTTTATAAAATAGAATTTTGAAGCATTTAAAAATAACCTAAAAATACTCTTTTGCCTGTTTTTGCAAGATGCGTACAACTTAAAATGCCATTATTTTGCTACATGGCAAAACACTGATTACCAGTAATAGACTGATCCTTCAGGAAAAGAACAAGTCTTCTTGTTACAATACTGCCATTGTTGAGAGACTAGTTCCCCTGATAATCATAATCAGCACTTGATGTTCCAGTTAACACTACTGAACATCATTTTTGCAGGAGGATGTAAACTGAAACAGTACTTTTACTTTTCCTAATCACATTGCTGCTTATTTGTGTATTTTAGCTCAAAGCAGGAATCTGGACTAAACTTGTGTTTGTCAAAGTACCAGGAGGTGAGCTCTGGCTGCCGGTTACACATTGCACGGATAATCACACGTGTGTGTGTGTGTGTGTGTGAGAGCAATGGAAAAGCAATGGGAAGTCAGGAAGCAGAGCCATTTCCAGTATCACAGCCATTCTGCCTCTCCTCATGTCTTCCCTCCCCTATTTTATGAGCTCCTGGAAAGAAGTCTGGGAACAGGCCTCCTCAAGAAGCAGTGCTGCTACGGAGTTCAGAAACACCAGGAAACAAAACAGAAGCCCCGGGGTCTAATAAACAACATGGAGTCTCCGAGGACTTTTATCCACTTAGAATGATTATTTTAACAGCATCCAAAAGGTTAGTGTATATACTGATACAGGCTACAGTGGCAGGGATTATGCCTTTGCCTCCATAACGAGCATACAGAGAAGCAGTACCCTTCAGTAAGGTCTGTGGAGACCAAGAGCAGACATTCACTAGACATGTCTCGGCTCACAGCCAGTCCTTTTTTCCAACTTGGTGGGGAAGTCAGCTGCCCTGTGCTTTCCTTCAGTTCAGAGTCATCAACTTCTACAATTTAGTTCTTACACAGCATAAAATAGTTGCTCACATGAAGAGCAGTATAAGATCAGTGTCCTGCAGTCTCAGCCCAAATACATCCTAGTGGCTGTTAATTCGTAGCTTGTCAACCCAGCCCTTTTCCTAAAGAGTAATGCTCACCTTCAAATACCCTTAAAATTGTCTTGGAAAATGAGTTCACATTGCTGCCATTGTTAGTTCAGAAGATCTATCCCATTTCAAGCTTTATATGTTTATTAATTAAAAGGTGACCGAAAATGACATTATCAAAGCCTGCATTAAATTGCTCTCTTTATTTTATGATGGCTATAGGTCCCCAAATAGAATTGAAAGGGCCACACATGTTACAATTATTTCTTTTTTCAAGCAGAAGCTACTTTGTCATCATATACTAGATTCAAAGCTAGAGGCCACAGTCAAGCACACAAAAGAATAGCTGGCTTTTTTCTCTTCCGAATTATTGATATGTAAGAGAGAGGACAGAGTAATTGTTTAATCACTGGCACATTGCTTTAAATCTAATTCTCAGCACACACAGAGAAAACACAAATGGATGGAAAGGGCACTGAGGCATTTGAGTTGATTGATGGCAGGTCAGCGGCCAATGCACAACAGTTTAGATATAAAACGTAGCAAATTAAGAGCATCACATTCCAAAAGCATTATATGAAGCTGATCTCAACCAGAGAGATGGTTGATACCATTCAAAGGTAGAAATACTCGCCAATGTGCTCACCCAGCTGAAATGTGCAATATTATACAATGGATTGCACTGCGAAAGAAAAGGTAGGAAAATTGAGGATGGGGTATATTTTTGCTACTGTTTAGCATTTGCTTCAAAGCAGTATTTTCTTATTTGGCTAAATATCACACTCCAGAAGTTGACCCTTTCAATTAAAAGAAATGACAGTGTCACTCACGAAAAGTAGTCCCAATGGCCTGAAAGAGTACAGGTAAGCCATCCAGCTTTCAAGCTAAATTCAGGTACACGGTATGTCTGTCTACATAGCAGGTAACTTTTTACATAGCTAATATTTTATACCTACTGGACATGCACAGCACTCTACTAATCTGGCCGATCCACTTGGTCTCAATGAAAAGGCAGGAAGAAAGTCTCCATGGCTATTACACTCTCTGAGGTTTCCTAACCGCTTCACGTAATTAGTTCTGAGAAGTTTTAAAATGCCTTTCCTTTCCTATTTCTGTGATTTGCACTGGATTTTTCACGTAAATATTTCATATCTGCAGTTCACAGGAGACCATACAACTGAACAGATTATAAAACATAGTAAAGTTTAGAACAACACATAGTAGACTGGTAACAGGCGCTCCTGGAAGTTTATGAGGACAAGAAGTCCGTGGTTTTCTGATTGCCCGCTGTGGATTTGATGTCAGCGTAGCATGAGAGAGCAATTATAAAGTTTTAAAAATGCATTATTAGGCTCTGGTTTTAATAAGTACTAGCGGAGAAAGTCGCTGTCAACAACTGGAGAGCTAGCAACTGACAGAAGAATCAACAGAGCTCTGGAAAACCTCTGGACATGCAGCTGGATCGGGGATCGCTCACAGAGCTGTTCAAGCTAACTGTGGGAATTTGGGGGATAAATTTTGGACATCTTTTTTTATGATGTAAGGTGTTGCTGCTCAGGGCTACAGTTCCAGCTATTTTTTATGTCCACATGAAATTCTGCGGGCTGCCAGGACTCGAGCACTGTTTCAATACTCAGATCTGAGAGCTCATGTTATAAGGGAGCTACAACAGGTTTGCACGCATGTATGAAATGTGAGCTAAGCAGTTTCTTCAAATTAAAGTTCTTATGAACCTGTTCATGTAGACGGAACCAATTTGGCTGCTTCCCAAAAGTGTATCAGAATCTGCCCTTTGATTGTCAGGCATAAAAGATCAGGCAGCTCACTGCCTGACCAAGGTGATTTGTTATGACCTAATTGTATATTTAGATGTAAATGTTGTCTTTGGATTTGCCTGTAAGGGCACACTTTGACCCTTTACTTTTTTTTTTCAGCTGAAATGAAATTATGCTTAAGTAACACACCAAAAGAGGTAGGAATTTGCAGTTGGCACCATATAAGGATTAGTGTTATCTATTGACATTCCATTAATCAGGTATTCCTCCTGCTCAAATGATTCAAATCTTTTTTCAGGACAGAGAAAAGAAACATGACTTGTACTGGAAATTAAGATGTGACCCAGCCTTCAGCTGCAGGTTTTCCTCTTTTCTTGACACTACCTAGCGTAAATGACAGTACTGGGAGAAAGCCCAGCTAAGAATACTCCTAAACCAGGGAAATGTACCAAAGCAATATCTCACTCTTCAGTTACTAATTCTGAGTAGTGATCTCAATAGCACTGTTGCTTGTTTGCAACATTCAGCAAATTATATTCAGGATTGGGACTGGTAATCCTGAATTTGTCCAAGAAACTAAATGACCCAAGGAACGAACCATATGTAGAGCTACCTATTTGACTATGGAAGAAATCCATCTTAAAACCAGGGCATTTCTGTAATACAGTGCAGCTGAACGTTGCTGCTGAGTGTGGTATAGCAGCTCTGTGAACGAACAGAGACTTTCAGTCCCTAGAGCTCAATTCATTATCCTGCACAAGCATTAATGTTATTTCTTTGAAACAGAGGAAGAATGGGACTATTTCACTAGTATTATTGGCTCCATATACATGTAGAATATAATAGAACATACTACATTCATATATTTTAGTTGGAGACGTCTGGCTATTAAGAGGGAACATTTATGATTAGAAACACATTAACCTTACCTAAAAAGTTCTGGCTTAACAAGTGGAGACTGTTTTCATCATGCCTGGAAGTTTAATAGCCTCAGAAAATCATCACAGATCAATAATGTGTTATCTTCTATGATGGCTAACCATTTCACTATCCGTTTATAAAATAATGCTTTTCTTCAGAGCACCAGGTCCAGGCTAGAAGTTGTAGCTTTACTCCCTAGATGCACTGTTTTTCTTTTCAACCGAAACTGCAGAGAGAGTAAATACTGTCAAATCAGACAGTGTTCCAAGCAGCCATCCTGACAACTTCATCTTAGTATGTCAACATACCAAGTGTTTCTCCTAGATACCTCAACAGGCCAGATTCAGTGACCCCAGAGCCAGAGTAACTCTCAGGGCCAGAAGCGGCTCTTCCTGCTGGCTAGATAAGAACAACAACAAGAGATGTTCCTTAGAGGAAATAAGGAAGACTGAAAGAACGAGTGAAAGAGGAAGAAGAATGGACATGCAGAGGGGGGATGCTGGAAGGAGGCAAAATGGAAATGCAGAAAGAAAGAGGCTAAAGAAAACCAGAGGAAGTGTAGATAGCAGGGGAGGACGGGACAAGAATTTGAGCTGCGAGTGACTGAGTTTATACCCAAAGCCCTCAAATTTTCCATCAGTCTCCTCTTTTATTCAGACTCATAAATACATGCAGCTTGCTCCGCCATTCTGCTACCTGGCGGGCTGACTCTTCACAAAGAGCTCCCCTACGCTACTTCCAGAGGTACTGAGGCCACCCGAGAGCTTCTTTTGCTGCAGGCCTAACTCTCTTTGAGCAGTTTCCTTTCATACCTGGCCTGGCAGGGTTTGCCTGTTTTTGTCACACTGTCAGATTCCTGCAGCCGCTCCGTAGTAACGCGCCAGCCACTACAGGCCATACGTGGCATGGAGGAAGGAGGGGGCAACGCCAGAAAGCGGTCAGGTAAAACTGCTACCTCTTTTCCAGATGCACATTTAGAGATACAAGGCTAGATAACTGCATTCCTTCCCAGTTCATTCCTAGTCAAGAAAGCCCCTAACAGCCAACTCTTGCCTATAAAAGCTACTGCAATAAATTTTTTTAAGCGCTACAGATATGGAAAAGTCTGAGTGATCAAAAAGCATTTTTGGTTTTTTGTTTGTTAGATCCAAGGAGACAAGCTGTTATTTTATTGCTCTGTGTAGATGCTCCTGCTTTGATGGACAAAATGTCTAGAACAATTGGACCACAAAGTGACATAAATCCCAACAGAACAAAAAATATACCCATTACCTACGGTATGTCCAGAATCAATCTCTGTGAGGGATGATTATAGTATTGACCTGAGATCTGTCAGTACATTTTCCTCTGAGAAGTCCCTAGTGCTTGTAGACAGAGCCCCTGTGGGGGTTAGCTTTCACATACACCAATACAAACTGAATACTAAAAACTCGCCTTGTGTGTGTGCTTTTCTTAGTCTGATTACAACAATTAATGTCTACTAATTATTAGCTGGATACAAGTTGGACTAAAAGCAGGCTATGAAGGAGATGAATATATACTATACAAAGAATCTATATCACCAAGTCCTCCGTGAATGAGATGCTTAGCAAGTCACTCCACAATATAAGCCTCTAACCTCAGTGTGCAGTCAAACTGGACAAACTCCAGTCAATATCTGAACAAATTTGGTAATCAGGATGGCAGCAGAAAGGAATCAAAAGTTGAACAGGGGACAATCAAGAACAGAAAACCCTTATTGCTTAGTGTATTGTAACTTCTAATTATTAGAAAGATCCTCATGCTCATCTGGAATTCATATAATCAGTTTTTTCAGACAGTCATTTAGTCTCTGGGGAAAACAGAAAAGAGTTATTGTATCTCCTTTGACAAAGCAAGATGCATCCATTCTGAGTGAGATAATTCCAAGTGGACTAACCATGCAGAGTTGCCTTCGAACATCACATCATCACCCAGACCCAAATAACCCACCCAAGCCAATGAATTAATTGATGTACAAAAGCAGAGTTCTGCTGGAGGGAAGCAAAACCTACAGGACACAAACCTTGTCATGTAGTTCAGTGTGATGCAGATGGACGAATCACCCTTCTAGTTCCCCTGGACACTAACCAAAATAAAGTAAGGAATTTTAGTACACTGCTGACTAATAGGATTAAAAACAGGTACATGAAATTTGAGAAATGTCTCCCGACACTTAAGGCTGTCTTGGCAGTCTGTTCATCACACAGGAGTGAAGCCGTGATATGAGAAGCCGTGTAACAAGCTGAACACTGTAGCCCAGGGCTTCTGTGCAAGCAGAATATCTCTATCATCCTGTTGTTTTCTCGTACACCCAGGAAAACCGAGATCAGCTAAACAGTCCACAACAAGGTACTCAAAAGAAAGACATGTGCTGCTCCTGTCTTTAAAGAGTCAGAATCTCAACTCTCCTTGAAAAAAACAGGGAAATTCAAAGTGAGTTGCTCTGCTTGGGACAAACATTATTGCCGGGGTGGCTGGTACCCCCCCCAAGAACCGTATGAAACAATCGCTCTCTGGCCAGGACCCTCAGCACTCGGACCACATAGCTCGAGAGCCAAAGAGAGGAGAAACTCACAGACAGGAGATGGCAAAGCTCCCCCAGGAATCCCAGCACTCTATCCCACAGCAGTACAGGGTTAAACACGTGTTGTAATCCGAAGACACCTGGCAATGCCTGATCTAGATTGCTTTCAAACCCTGTGATAGTGTGCACTTGTGGCTGATCTCACGACACAGTTCAGGCTTGGAAGCCGCACCTGAATTTTTCAAGGATCAGTGGTTACCCAGCCTTATTTTGTGGACAAGTATAGCATTTGAGGGACAGCAAGTTCCTTTGTATTTGCATTTTTAAAACACTTTCAGACTGTTGCAAAAAGTTCTTAAATTAAAGCACTTGCTATAGAAATGAGAACTGTTCATAATTGGCATAAACACGTGTTACTGCCTTAAACCCTTATACACGGACAAAGATGATTTCTACCTGGCATTCTGCAGCCATTCCAAGTTTTAGCATACTAACAGCTTAGAGGATGGGACGTGGATTGCACGTTACAGCGTCTGGTGCATTAAAGAGGTTTTTAAAAGTCATTTTACAGCACATCTGCAGGAGACTACTTTCAAGCTGGGACTACCACTACATCGAATTTGAATAAATACGTATTTTGCATGTTTATAAATACACGTACAACAAAGTACAAATATGCACACTGTGTACTTCTCTGTAAGAACTCCAAGAATTTTTCAAGCATGGGTTGATCAACCAAAGAAAACTGCAGAAATGGATACAGACATTCCCATGTCCACTCTTCTAGTTGAGTAAAGCGAGGTAAAACCCCAACAGAGAGTGAATCCCGGGGTCCCAGACTGCCGGGAGTACTGAGTGCCAGCTCCCAGCCAAACGCTCACCCTGGCTCTGCTACAGGGCTTGCTTCTGCCCCAGCACTCTTGCTGAAGATCCTGCAATGCACTTACTCATCTTTAATCATGTAAGTACTCTGGACCTTGCAAGACCGAGCCTCAATGAAATATTTAAGAGACACGCATACAAAACCAAAGGTAACTGACACAGGAATAACCAGGGAGTCTAACAAATTGCTTTAAAAGAAAGGAAATCTCCATAATGATATAAAGAGAAAAATCCACTTATAAGGGGGAATAATGAGAAAACAAAGATTCAAATGTTTTATATTTGAAGCTGACAGACAATGCGTGCTCAAAACCTGAAATGTTCTACAATAAACCTCATTGCAGGGGATGCGTGGACAGCAGAAACAATCACAGGAAGACTCGGGCCGCAGTGGGAGATGCGGAGGTAACTTCAGCTACAGCAGCACAACGGTTGCTGCTGTTTACCAAGTCCCATATAGATCTCATCAAGCTACTGCTAATTTCAAGAGTGTTTTATCACAGCTGGGAAGAATTCATACCATAGAAACCTTGGCTTTACAAAAATAGTGTTTTTTGAAGTATGCTAATTATTTTATAAGTATTCAATGACTGAAAATACTTTAAAAGTAAACAGAAACAAGAGTGGATTGAGGCTGTGGCTTAAAATTGAGGTGGGAGACCTTTCAGTAGAAGCATGCAAACATTTTCAGCACAGCTTTCGATGGATTAATACATTATGTTTCCTCTTTTCTCTTTTTTTCTCCCCATAGGGTTGCATCAAAATTTAATGAGCAAGAAAATGTAAAGAAAAGGAAAAATATTTATGGCATCATTTAGACAACAAAGATTTAGCGGCCATAAAAAAACCCTGAAGTTGTCATTATTACTATTTACATTAGCGCTCAAAATATAATGCACACTTTCAAAACACAGAGATATAGTTTATGTCCTAAAAATAAAAGAAATTATTTTCGAAAGACAATGAGAATGAGGACCTGTACCCTCTTGCAAGATGTAACTTGTTGGGCTGGGTTTCTAGTCAACACCTACGGCTTTATTCACTCCTCAGCTGTGCAGACAAAAAAAAAGAACTTTCTAATGGTACGCAGGCACATTTTTATGGCACGGTTGTTTCTGTCACGGAAATGTATGAACTCATATATGCAATGCCAGTTACAAAATATTTTTGGACTGGTTTGCTTTCCTTGTTTCTTCCATGCTGAGCAAGGAAAGCTCCCGATGTCCCTGCATTTCTATAGATCCTACGTAGGAATAGAAATTAACTCATTTAAAAGCAAATCCAGACATGTTAGTCTATGGATTGTTCTCATTACTGAGGCTTGCTGGCCATTCCCAGCAGCCTTCCACTCCCTCCCTGAACACAAGGGCAGAACTAGAAATGACAGAACAAGCTGCTGTCACAAGCTGAGGTACTTCTCATGTGGACTGCCCTCTCCTTTGCCTGATGTCCCAAGCCTTGCATAATCTTGGTCAAGTTGAGAGGAAGAGAGAGAGAAAATGATTACAGAAAAGATCTCGTCCCGTTGCTCACGTTGACTTCCTCAGGCTAGTTATTAATATCATTTGCATCATCCGGAGCAAGATACTATTCAGTATGCTGGAAACTCAGCAAGAATATAACCCAGGAAAAAAAAAGTCTAAACATAAACTTGCTCATAAATCCTGACAAACATGACTATAGGCATTGCTGTGCAACTACGATGGGGAGAACAGAATCCTGATGGACCAGTCATAATGTATACAAATATTGATAGATCAGATCTGCTCAGAGATGGCACATTTGTTGGAAGACAGATGTATCTGCTGATGCTTAAATGCACAAAAAGAGACAGGGATCACGAGTTGATCATGCTGTTTGTCTCCATCCATCCACTATTGCAGTTCCCTACTCTTCAACAGCACCTGAAGGAAGCGGGAACCAAAGCCACTGCTCAGACACGATGATCTTCAATGTCCAAACAACAGCCAACATAAAACTTCATGCAAGGTACACTACAGGGCATGTTTTCAGCAATTTGGGGGGGGATGATGCTTGGGGATCTAACTGCCAAACTCCCATTATTAATAGAAGTCGCACAGCTAAATCCCCACATACTATAGCGAAAAGATTGCCTTACATTTCTCTCTGGTACCACTCCTGATCTGTGCTGACAGCTCTCTCATCATGAATAACATTATGTCAGGCTGCCCAACGATTCCTGAAACTGTCAACAATGTTCAAAGTCATCTTCTCCAAACTTTTTAAAACTTAATCATCTTCACTCTGGAAGCATAAAAGTTGAATGCAATAGAAAATGTGCAGATTCATAGCATGTTTTACTGACTTGCTGGCCAAAGGCTTCATCTAGCTGCTGAAACATTTACATACTACAAAGCACTGTCTGTACAAAGACTGTCCTTAGAAAGGCCAGAATATACATGAGATGGCAGAACGAGTTGAGAAAGTATGGAGAACAGTGCACAGTGTACTTGCTTTCTACGGTAAATTACCAAAGCCTTCAGTCAATCCAGTGTATGCAGTCAGCCTAGTTTGGGGAATTTTGTAACACCACATACATACACAAACACAGCTGAGAAAGAAAAAGTCTTAAGAAATCTTAATTTCCTTGTCTTTTTTCTGTTTAAATCTGACTTACAATGTCACTTTTCAAAGTGTGGAAGACCATCAATCCCTCCGTTTCCCTTCATTTGTTTTTTTTTTAATTACTGATCATCAATGCAATGAAAAGTTCCAGACTGAGAGTTTAAAGAAAGAGTAATCAATGTATGCAGGTCCACAGGGGGCACCAGTAAAGAAAATACCACCAAACAATCTCCTGAAAGGAAGCCAATGAACTTGACATTTTTAAATGCCTCAATTAAAAATAAATACATATATAAAATGTTTCAAATTGTGTGCCTGGTAAATGTTGTATATACTTTAAATGCCTGTGTTTTACATTATTCTTTGTTACTTTTGCACTCCCTTTTTGCTGCCTGGAAGAGTGTTTTCAGCAAGAATGACATTAACTGGCACCCCCAGACCTGCAAACTATTGACCTACATGTAAGCCAAGCACACAACAGGATCAGGAGGAGAATAAAATCTCTCAAAAGTGTATGCAACAAAAAAACAGACAGCAATGAGTAGGAAAACTATTTCTTTTCCCGCTAACTCTGTTAATCACTGTACATGAATTATAGCAGGTGCAACATTCCTAGACAGAAAAAAAAAAAAATAAAAATTATTTGC
The DNA here is from genome assembly GCF_030867145.1 of Opisthocomus hoazin. Classification (NCBI taxonomy): domain Eukaryota; kingdom Metazoa; phylum Chordata; class Aves; order Opisthocomiformes; family Opisthocomidae; genus Opisthocomus; species Opisthocomus hoazin. The sequence goes on from NC_134414.1 coordinate 143,933,004, forward strand.
AGCTAGAAGATGCTCTGTAAACCTGCTCAAAGAGAACCACTGTAGGAGGGGATGTAACAGAGTACCATGAAATACCTACTGCAAAAAACCTCCAATGACTGCTACTTTTCTGTTACTGATATTTTTTTTTTTTTTTGTTAAAGTTCATAGTACTTCCATGAAAACGAACCCTTTCTTCTGTCATCATCTACCCCAGGAAGTACGTGCGTGTTGGTAAACATTAATCAGGAGACAAAATCCTAGCAAGCTCATAGGAAAACCCATTTAACTGCCTGAATGGCACAGACAGCCACTCCAGATTTCAAGAGTTAATCCAGACTGAACCAACTTTCTGAGTCTTCTGAAATTCACCATTCATTATTCACAAATATTCCAGTGCTTCTCTCCAAGCTCCAACTCCTCGAACCAAGTGACCACATTAGATCATACTGGGCTTCACTTTTTAAAATTTGAGATTTAGTGTTAATGCCCAGAATGCTCCAGCTGATTGCACTGAAGAAGTTCAGGAACAAAACGGCAGAGAAAAAGGGATGCAGGAGTTTGTAATACCAGGACTATTATGGCAAGTTGGCATTTTGGGACTTAATTTATGATTTTTGAACAATCTTTGCTGGCAATGCTTCTCTTTTATTCTACAGACTGTTGAACCAAAGCACATTAACAACGCAGCCAATAAAATCTCTATGCACTGTATTGAAGTCCTCTTCAAAGATCTCTAACATATGTTTTGTGAAGAAATAGAGGGTGTATCTGTCAGTTTCTCTCAAGAGCTAATAGAGCACAATTTCATTTGCAGAGGAAGGCACAATTATTCTGCTGGTTCCATATTAACCTGAGAAACCCTTTATACCAAGGATATTTCCTCAAAATCTGTTTCTACTGGTCTTTTTCACTTCTGAAGGAGCAGAAAGGGGTTGAAGTAGAATGAAGAAACAGTCTCACAGAGTGCCCACATGATACATCCTGTCTTAAAGAAAGCTCTTATTTGTAGGAAATTTATTCAGTCACGAGAATCTAAGCATAGCTCCCTGTTCGCAGAGAAAATAAAAATTACACAATAGAAGTCCTGTCATTTTGGCACTGGGCAACCATGGATAGAAGTAAAGTAAGGAAGAAGTAAAAGTGACCAGCAACAGTTTCCTTTAACTTCTTTTCAGTTGCCCCAGTCAAGCCACTGATGTGGTGTGGCCTAGAAAGGGATCAACCAAATGACTATAGCTCATGTGTTTATAGCACACAGGCGTCTCATACCGTATTTGCTACCTAAGAAACAGATGAAGCATTTTCTCCCTCTTTTTCTCCCCTCCTTTCTTCTCTTTTGTCAGAAAAGAGATAGCTGTATTAGTGAGAGAGAGGCAGAGAGGTGGTTACTCGTTAGCACCATGTTCTCTAATGGCCAACATGCACCAATAATGTTGCCATCTCAAGGGATCCAGCCACGGTGTGCATCTTCCATGTTTGCCAATAATTGCACTAACATTCAGTACTGTACCACGTAAATTACCTCTACCAAGCAGATACAACATTTAACATTGTCGTGAGACATCACTAAAATATTTTTACATCCAGTCTATATTGTTAAGTAGACCAGTAATAACAAGCGAAATAACAATTAGATATATAGAAAAAAATTACTGACAGTGAGGGCGATACAGCATTGGACCAGATCCCCAGAAACGGAGTCAGACCCTGAACAACCTGAACTAATTTCCAGGTTGGCCCTCCTTTGAGTAAAGGGTTGGACCAGATGACTTTCAGAGGCTCTTTCCAACCTAAATTCTGACTCTATGGTCTAAAGAGCCAAAGTGTCCACTGCTAGTGGCTAGTTGTGGAGTCGCATATGTGGCAGACTGGTTGCACATTTCGAACAATTCTCCGAGGGAAATATCTCAATAAGTTGAAAGAGAAGGTAAAAATGTCTCAGGAAACGCTAGACCAAGAGATATGAACTGTTGCATCTTGTCCCTTTGAGTTCTCCACATGTCCTCAAACTCCTATATAAAGAATAATTACCAATTCTTTGCTATAGAATAACACAGAAATAACACAGATCTTGGTTCTTGCAATGATTATTCAGAAATTTTTTTGGTAAAGGAGTAGGTTTGCCAAGACAGAATTCATTCAAGGGCTGCTTCAAGCTCTGCTGAATGTTTATATCAACTTTTATGCAATCTGACATTCCCAAAAAGAACTGACAGTAATGGACTGGAAATGCACAGAAACCGTTACACAACGCAGAAAAAAAAAAGAGTTTCAAAAGAAATTGAATTTAAGAGCTAAATTTCTTAAACTGGCTCTGAGAAGAGACTGACCTGAACAGAAACCCTTTGAGGAACTTTCTGTCTAACAGCTCAAGATGACACTTTGTGTTGCTCCAAAATGCAACACAAAAGTTGTGATGTGAGGCTGCAGCAATATTCCCCTCTGGGCTTTATTTTGTCAGATTTGACTGACCCAAGTAGACTTCATATCAATTAGCAAGAAAGACAGGAAGACCTTCCAGAGAAGCATCAGACTCTCCAGAAGCAAGGTCCTGGCACTCCTTTCTGGAAACCTGTCCCCATCCCACGCTCCAGGCTGGTGTTAGGTGGGCAGCAGCCCACTGGTGCCGCAGCTTGTGAGATTGCAGGCTGCAGTGCAGAGTATCTCACCTTCCCCACCTCAAAAACACCAGCTGGCTGGGGCATTAAGAAGACTCAGCTGTAAACTGGGTCTCCCTAGACAAGCATATAGCATTGCAGACCTTAGCAACAGTGCCAGGACATGAGAGGAAAGAGCGTCTTTTGCAGTTCCCTTCCTTGGAATAACAGATCTCTCCTCCATTTCAAGAAAGTGAAATGGATCTAAGTGCATACTTAGAAGTGCATGCATAGAAACAGAATTCCTTGCTATGGAAACTTTAACAGTTCTCCAGGAGGATCCTTCCATCTCTGTAGCTTCAGGACTCAGCAAAGCTCTTCATGCCTGGGCCACCCTGGAAATTTTTTCTAAAAAACTTATTTTTGATTCTTGATTCCCAATCTTCTGAGCCCAACTGAAACCATAGCAGACTGAAACGTATTCTCATTTTTCCCCAGCAGTCACTTAAATTGACATTGCATTTTCTTTATTTTTCTCTTTCCTTGATAATTCCTATCTAGAGATAATGCTCTTTGGTGACTAAATGCACACATGGCACATCCCAGTAGGAGTAACATGACTATTGTTTTTTCACATTATGATGTCTGTTTAACAAGTAATGGGCTCTGTCCACACTTTGTCCCTGCCAACCTTTTCTACAAGACATCAGAACAGTGCAGGCCAATAAGAGTTATGAAGTGCCCCCTCCCTGCCCGTCTCTAAGAACAGGAAGGGTAACCCTAGCGTCTCTCCAAATTATAATGTAGTTCAAAGTATCATCTTTCTTGAACTTGTTATGTGGAGTCATGCTGGTTGTCTCCAATAAAGGGTGAATATTTCCATCCCCCCCCCCAATTTTGGAGGGTTCTTAATGATTGCTTCAGAATGAACATTGCTACTAAAATACAAAAATACTACTTAAACAAGCTTGTAAAACCTTCCTCTTCCTTTCTTTATACTGCCAACAGTCTCTACTCACTACTTCACTCCCCAAATTTTTCCCTCAAACAGTACTGTCCCTTCTCTTGTTTGAACACAGACAACATATAACCATCTTTCCTCCCCCGCCTCATCTTGACGTGTTGCAGAATTACTGAGGATGTTCTCCTCAGAGCTTGTAAAACGATGGCTAATTGTCTGTGAGGTGACAACTGCTCCATCCAAATGTCTGCAAAACATCTCAGCAAGTCTCTTCAATTAACAAAGTCAAGTATGATTGATTTAATTTTCACTTGAGAGCTCTTCTCAGAAGAACTAGTTCAGGTGTACCCCAAACAAGGCATTTATTGAAACAGAATAGGTAAGAATTAAATGTTCTGCATTTATACAGAGCTCTGCATCCAAGCATCTCAAACTCTTCATAAGCCCTTAATTAATTAAGACTCAAGTTATCCTGCGTGGTAGAGAAACATAGCTTTGCCTACTTTCGAGGTCAAGGACTGAGGCACAAATAGGCCAAGTGAATTGGCCAAGATCCCACAGAAAGCACGTGGCAGAACTGGAAATTCAAATAGCTTCAATTCCAACACTCCTCATGCTCCCCACACGAAAAAGCTATCGTACCTGCATTCATTCTTTCCTCCTGAATATTTGTATTTTTTTAACATGATGACTGTCATTTCCAGTCAGAGGGAGCAATGCACCATCACTGAAGCAGCTCTCAGAAGCTTCTTTAGAGGAAGAAAAATATAAGAACAGTACTTCAGAGCAATGCAGAATAGGAAGTTTAGGGTTGTTAACCTGATACTTGTTCTGATTTTATCAGCACAGTCCAGGTTTGGAAAGCTCAGATGAGCTAAAATTGGTAACTTCGATATTTTTGTGACTTTATGTCATCATCCATAACGCTACCAGATAGCAAAACATTATACATGATGACATAACACCTGGAGAAAGCATTATGCTTATCAAAGGGCTGTGGGTTTAGCCAATTCAGTTCAAGAGCTCGTGAGCATTTCTGAGCTTTTAGCCAGGCTCCATCAGCTCTGGTTATTACCTCCATCCTTTTTCTGGCAAGCTGCTCTGAAATAAGAAGCAAATAACGTGGCCACATTGTCTACCCTATGCAAAAGCCGTGCATGGGTTTAATAGTTTGATGCACAACAGGAAAGATACAGGTCACCGTCATCTGTTAAACCATGACCTTGTGAAGGTAACTGAAAAGCAATTTAAAAAAAAATTAAAAAAATAAAGAAAACAAGACTGCCCTGCCTTCACAGATCTCTGCCTTTTGTGTGAAGGCAGCTATAAAATGCGTGTCAGGGAAGTCACAATACTGCTAACAAGAGACAGTGGAAGAAAAGTTGTCTCTCTCACTCAGAAAAAAACCCGGCATAGCTACTGTAGACGCTCCAAGTCAGCGACTGTTTAGTCAGAAGTTTTCACCGACTCCTGAAATTCAGCATCTCGGGGGCCTTTGCCGCTTAATAAAGACTACAGGGTGTTGAGAAGCACAGTATATTATTTCATTAAGTGCTTTTCGGGAGAAGGGGATTTAGAAGTAAAACTGCTGGCTTTGTGTGGCAAGGTTACGACCTTTGACAACTTTGGAGCTTATCTCTTTCATCTTCCCACTCCCCCGAGACCCCGAACTTGCGGAGGGATGGAAGCGGGTAAGCCGGGGCCAGACAGAGTCCAGCATTGTTGTGGGGCTGCCTCCTCTCCCTCTCCCTCTCTCCCCTTCTCTCTCTCTCTCCCTCTCGCTCTCTCTCTCTCTTTTTTCCCCCTAAACAAAACAGATCTGAACTGAGCCAAGGAAACAAAAATGTATTGTTCCTCGCAGATGGAAGCGAGTGTCGCCTAGGTAACCAGATTAATCTCCTTTTTCTCTCCCTTCCTCTCTTGTAGTGCGGTAATCGGTGGGCTCTTTTCACAAAAAAGCCAGCCTCAAAGCTGGGGCTCTAACTAGGTTCCTAATTAGCTGCAATTTACAATGAAGACAACATGATGAGATAATAGAAATTTGCAAAATAATGACATACCTCAGCAAAATATTCCTCCTCCTAAGAACCATTTTTATACAAAAACAATAAAGAGGGCCCTTCTAAAGCAAAGCTGGAAAATGGTGGTGTATTATGTGACACAGAACATTATTGTTCGCCTCTTGTTCCCCCAATCAACAGCTTATTGTTTGGCATCTTAAATAAAAATGACTCAAATACAGGCCACATAATGATCTCCATTGCGCTAATACACTGTATATACAGAGTAGTCAAAAATGTACCCAAGCCAAGGCCAGTGGGGCTGATAAAGTACCGGGGCCCAGAAAGGTAATTTACAATACAATGCACTATTATTACTGGCCTTAATCACACATATCTTTCTGATTTCTGTCAGGATGCGCTCTGACATCAAAAAAGGGCACCCGAACAGGGGGCAGCTAGTTAATGAAATATGATGGATCGCATTTGTTTTCATGTGGTGGTTAGCTCAAACGAAGCAGCCTCCAGACTGTTAGCCAACAGTCTTCTCTTGTGCGACATCAAAGGCTCCCATTGACGGGGGGAGAGGGAGGGCGCGGGAAGGGGGATTGCGGGGAGACAGCGCAGAGGGAGGAGCGCCGACCGACTCAAAGGACCATTAATCGTAATCTCTACCTTATGTCCAAAAGGGGAGAGCAGAGAAACATGACGGGCTGGGGCCAACCTGCTGCTGATTGCAAAGAGGAGTGTCAGCACCTCCACGCGCAGTGGAGTAGCGGCACGGCTGATACGTGGCCGCTGATCTTTGGCATTTTGCTGCACAAGGGCAACTTGTCATCGCAGACGTGAGGAGCACATCCCCGCACGGGAGAGGAGAGGAGAGTTCAGGGCAATTTTGATCTCAACGGAAATATTTCATAAATAGCAACAGATTGTCTGAGACTGTCAGGAATAACAGCAGCAGGAACAACAAAAGTAATTCCTTGTTTATTTGTGGACTCATCACCACTGAGTGGGGCAGCTGCAAATATTCAAGAACTACTGATCAATGGATTGTCTCTTAAGTAAGTGCAACTACAGCCACTTTGGGCAAGGGCAGGAAAGCATCGTCACACACCCTGACCTGGGCTTTTGGTTCCTGAGTACAGCCAGAAGCCTAAGTTCTTCCACAGAGTAACTGAAAGGAATCAGAAATGTCGTACTACCAAGAGAGCAGACCAACTGCTGAAAACTACTGACGGGGTACCTGCCTCTAGCTGTACAGCAAAGTCCTGCAAGACAGTTTACAATGAGGGCCAACCACCCAAAGAAGCATTACAATACTGCTGCCATCTGTTTGCACAACTTCTTTCATCTTTAAGGATCTCAAAGCACTTAAACGCTATTATAAGTTTGCCGAGGAGGGCTGCTGAATACATTAATGATGAACATTATGCTATACAAGAACAAGGAAAAGAAGATTTTAGAAGTACCCCAAATAGAGCCGTTCTAATGACTACTGCCATGAGATTTTTAAACAGGAGACAGAACAGACTGGACTTTGGGGTTTAATATGTTATTCAGGACACTCACACAAGAAACACATGGGATATCCATTCATCTTCAGACTCCTTGGAAGTGTAATGGGACACCTTTAAATCAATGACAGTGAACCTTCAAACAATAATTAAAAGAAGCAGCATACAGATTTAAGACAAAGAACGGCACTGAAAGTAGGTTTCAATTCTGCAGTTGTGTCTGCTATAAACAAACACACCCTGGTCTGCAAAGATTTCTAGGAAAAAGAGAACAAGGTGGACAAATGTGAAGCATTCAGTCTTCAAATGGGAACAAACAACAATAAGTGATTGAAGGCCAGATTCTGAGGTGCTTACTCATACTTAATGCTATTCTCTCCATGCAAGGTCTGATTCAATAGAGTACTTGCAGAATAAGGTGTTATTCAGTATAAGAGCATCAAAACTGGTTCTGAAAAACCAAATTACATGTAAGGTACTCAAACTGCCAGTAAGACAGTCCTACTCCAACAAATGCTGAGCATCATCTTCTCCCACTACGGGAGCTGGCAATCTGCCAGCAGTATCCTGACACACAGGATCAGGCAGCACCTAAGAAAAGAGCAAGAAAGACAAGAAAACTGCTTTGAACCTGTGAACCCAACTCAGCGTAAATCCTGTGTTCACATGACTGAACGTAGAAAGAAACGGAGTCACCGGTGCTTTGCTGCACCAACTGAAGGCCAGACCTAAAGATTTGTGTGTCAGTTTGGTTTTGTTTCCAGATACTATATACCTTTCTAAGGAAGGCTGAATATAAAGCCTGCTCTTTTCAGGCTCATCAAAAAAAGCAGACTCGATTCACGATTTAGATTGCTAAACACAGAAATACGCTTTTACCTGGAACATTTTTCTCCTTTGGAGATTATACCCTACTTTTGCTTAATCTATCTAGAGGTTTTATCATTGCATTCTTAGATAATCCTGCGTGGAACAGCCACTGCGCATTGAGAATGCAGAAAAGCAGGAACAGCATTACTGCCCTGTATATCCCGTGCCAGAGTCGGAACAGCAGCTCTGTATCTGTGCAGCCTGGTATGATCAACACTGGCTTGCCATTTTATGCAGAAACATTAACTCTACCAAGCAAGCGCTTCCCCCGTCCATCCAGCTCCTTGGATGGATGAAATAACTCCAGAAGATGTAGCTTCCCACAATTACAGAGCTCCATCTGATGTTGCAGGCGCACAGCACAAACTGAATTCAATGGGATTTCTGTATATTCAGCAACAGAAGTTTTGGGACCTTAAATATTAACCTTTCTCCATAACAATCATATCCAATGTACTGCACCACAGGAGGCCAAAACGCTGGGCCTGATGCTGCAGTATTAATCTCATCATCCCTGTTATTTTTTTTTTAAAACTAACAGAACTATTTGTGCAAATAAATGTTGTGAGGCTGGGCACTCAATGCGTTTTCTTTTCCAGCATCTCCAGTGGCTGGCACAGGCTGAGTTCTCCAGCATGAATCTAACTGAGATCTTCTACGACGTTCCCCTGGAATAGCACCTGCGCCTTTGTGGCCCTGGACTGCTCTGCCAACTCACATTTACAAACAGCTTTTGAAACACGACTCTAACATCCCTCAGTATGAGGAAAATCTGGTGTGTGACACAACGGGCTCGCCTTTATTTTATTGTCATTATTATCTCTCTCAGGCTTTGGAGAGCTGTGTCACTCAACACATTTCTTTAGCATCTCTGATAGCCTTCAGTCTTCCTGCATCTTCTACTTTTGAACGACTAGCCAACAGCAAGAAAAACTACATAAACAAATGGGTTCACGCAGGATATGAGAAAATCCATGCGGCTAACTTCAGTTAATGTTCTTCAACTCTTTTCCTCCTTCCTCTACCCTTACCCCTGCCCCCAGGGGAGGTGGGAGGAATGGTTTAAATCAATAACCAAAGGCTTCAATTTTACAAACCCTTGAGCCATTAGAGCTCCGAGTCCTGGGTGCACCCATCATAACCTCCCCCACCCCTGCGTGCACACACACACGCACGCATGCAATGCATATAAAAGAAATGCTCCCAGCCTGGTATTAACAATGTTCCTTCAGTGCTCTTTACTTAAAGGAAGAAAACAATTAAGTGAAACCTTGAAGTAATCTCATTCTGCCTATTTAGCCTCTTCATCCCTCAATGTGTGGTTAGTAAGTGTTGCAATCAGGGGCTAAGGCCTGCTATCATTCGGCCTTAATTAAAAAAGACACAAGCAGTGGAGCTGTGAATTAGAAATGTAACAACGCACTACCCCTGATTAATTCGAGGCTCATGTTGGATTAATAACTCCAAACAAAGAACAAAAGGAAATTGTTATGCGAATTGCAGCCCTCCCAGGCCAGACAAAGGTCAAATCACAGGATTTCAATTTCATCCGGAGTCGCTTAATCAACTCCCTCGGAAGGAAGACCATATGCAGTCCTGAAAGCTACCCATTGTAGTCGTGTTGTCACTGGACCTGAGAGACGGCACAGAGATAATCCCAACTGTTCCCCATCTTTTCTCCTTCTTGGCTGTTTCTTTTCTCCTTTTCTTTCTCAGTTTCTTTTTTCTCCCCCCCCCCCCCCCCTTTTTGTTTTTAAATATGACAAAACCTCTTCATTAGGGCTAATGACTAAGCAATAAGGACACTATCTGTCAGAAAGCGGCTTTTGTGGTTGCTTCCCTGTGGAAACACCCTGGCTTTCATTGCCCATGCAGCTGCAGAGGCAGCTCCGCATTTTGAAGGGGGGTCTTCTCCAACAGCAGAAGTCACACACTTCTGTGCTTTGGCAACTTGTGGCCACTTAGAAGAAACAGCACTCAGGGGAGGCAGGGGGGAGCGTGGCATGTCAGAATAGGACGGGTTGCACACATTCAATGCACTGCCTGCATCTTAACACAGAGGCCTTGTGGGTACATCAGCTGGGGAAGAAGGATATTACTGTCCTGAAGACCTATCTCTGACTGAAATTAAGCCACAGAGAACAAAATTGCATATGTTCTTGCTGTTCATCCCCAGTGAAACAATGACAGAGCAAAGCAGCCCTCAGTTTTCATGATCTAAAATACCTTGTCCCTCCAGTGAGCAGACACAGAGCATGCCCCCTGCTCCACCGAACACAAGTTCTCAAGTAACTTGGCAGGACAGGGCGTTTTATATGGACTGCATAAAAATAAAAAAAATGGAAAGCCCAGGTCCACCTAGGAACCTGGCACCTCATGCCCAAGAGTAAACATAAAAGCCTATAAAAACTGAAAAGGAGCAAGGAAAAAGCTTCAGGATGAGGACCTGCAGCACGGAGTTCATTCTCGCTCTCGCCGCCTTCCTGAAGGGCTCTGCCCATCAGCCCAGCAACGTCAGTTTGCCACACAGCTGTCTGCAGCTGGCCCAGCCTGGATGGTGCAGGTAGGCTCTCTCCCAGCCAGATCCCTACTGTTTATACACAACATCTGAAAAGGCGCGCTGGGATTTCTCAGGGTTTTTTGTTTTGTATATGTTCTGTAACAGCAACACAGTTCAGGCCCAAATTTACTTTCTCCAGGAATCACCTCCAACAAGAGGCCAAGGGCCAACAACACTTCCCACCTCGATGTAGGCCTCTTGCTTAACTCAGACAAATTTCTCCTGATTTATGTGGTAATGAGACATAAAGATTTAAGAAACTGTCCTCTTCTACTCTCAAATGCTGGTCCCAGATGTATTCTGCATATGCACTCGTTACTGTAGGATTTCTGACAAATGCACCATAGCTCTCTGACTTGATTTTGACAAAAGAGATACCTTAAAACCCCCAACAAAACTACCAAAAACCTGGTACTGGTGCCTGGCACTGCATCAGTAGTTTCCAAACCCAAAGGCACTGATGAATAAGGGTTAGAGTTCGCATATTAAATCACCTCAGGAAATGCAGATGTAGACTCTGTAGAAGCCTCTTACCTGTTGTAGGCGCTGGAATAAAATTGCAGGTCACTCAGTGAACTTAAAAGATGATCCTGTTTTGACTTTCAGCTTGGGATCATCTCCACTCAATTCTGTCACAAACTACACTTGGTCTTCTTTCCACGGGGCCAGGTAGACACCTGCTGTCTCCGAAACAGCTGTTGAAAGGGAAGAAGTGGTTTGTGAATTGCCCTGTTCTGAAGCCCTTTTACACTCAGAAATATATACCAGCTTTAAATACTAACCCAGTAAATGACTATTCAGCTTCTCTGATGCTTTCCTTTGAAGTATCTGTTCACTTTTGCTTTACATATTGATTTCTTAGCATGCAACCAAAAATTAAGACGAAATACCTACCGTGCCATGGAAAAGGAGAGTCACATACTCAGAAACCCTTTTGCCTCTGTTACCCAAGTTATTAAATCCAAATTACATGGAATGCAAATTCTGTTAGAAGTAAATCTTTCAAATATTCCACTAGCTCCAAAATGTAATTTTTGAAATCTGTTACTATTAGAAGCTCAGCAACAAATGATTCTATGTGCATTACCAGTTATTGTAGCTACTTCCACTCTTTGGTGCAAAAGATCTAAGCTTTAAATGTGCAGCTCCAAAACTTTAGCCCACTTACTTGTCTATTAAAGAAGGCAACCTGTGCACACATCCCAGTAAGAAGAAATGGGAAGACAAGCTTGTCCTGTTCCATTATTCCTACCACAACTGCTGTAGACCATTCTTCGCCTACCGTCCCCAAAAGACACCACCCTCTTGGAAAAATCCTCCTGCTTTCAACAAATTCTGAACCTGAAGTTATTCTACTGTGATATGAAACAATCATTCATTGCAGATAGAAAAATGACAATAGCCTTTGAGTACAGCCGAAGACTTTACAGTCCTTGACTTCATTGTAAAAATCTTCACTGGGAAACACTCTGCAGCATCTTTTTGGAAAATGACCGTCTGGTGTTGGTATTCATTCATGTTATTTCTTTAAGGCAAGCAAAGGGCTCACTTCCATAAAATCCAAGTGGAGTCCCCTCAGGCTGCACACCAGCATTCTGTAACACTGTTTTACATGAAGATTCAACTTCTTGCGGCAGCTGAATACAGGAGAATTTCAACTTCACGTTTAAAGCTAGTTAAGCTTGTAGCCTTTGGTCTACCAGGGGAAAGACCGGCCACACATTTCCAATGTATTCTAATTAGAACAAATATGAAATTTTCTCCAAGAGTTAGCCCACCTCCTGAATTTTAGCACCTAATTTCATAGGCGTGGTCCCCATGTTCATGAGACATCGTTACTCCTCTCAATACAGGCCATGCACCTCTCGCTGATCAGGGAATGGTGTGCAAATAAACACAAGCGAAAAACTGACATGTCGAGAAAAAATAGCTCGGCAACCAAATACATCCACTGCTATTGTAATACAAAACAGGCACCTAAGACAGCTCTCCTGCTTTCCACAGCAGGTGGCAGGGATAGGTAGGCATTGGGGCATCTGCTCCACTCTCAACCCAAATGCCAGCACAGGTGTGCTGGTTTTGGCTGGGATAGAGTTAGTTTTCCTCATAGTTGCTGTTGGGGGGCTAAGTTTTAGATCTGTGCTGAAAACAGCGTTGATAATACAGGGATGTTTTCATTACCGTTGAGCAGTGCTTACGCAGAGTCAAGGCCTCTTCTGCTTCTCACACCACCCCACCAGCGAGGAGGCTGGGGGTGCGCAGGAAGTTGGGAGGGGACGCAACTGGAACAGCTGACCCCAACTGACCAAAGGGATGTTCCATACCATATGATGTTGTGCTCAGAATGTAAAACTGGGGGAAGAATGAGGAAGGGGAGTGACGGTGTTTGTCTTCCCAAGTAACCGTTAGATGTGATGGAGCCCTGCTTCCCTGGAGATGGCTGAACACCCACCCGCTGATGGGAAGTCTTGAATGAATTTCTTGTTTTGCCTTGCTTGCGCGTGTGGCTTTTGCTTCGCCTGTTAAACCGTCTTTATCTCAATCCCAGCGTTTTCTCACTTTTATTCTTTGGATTCTCTCCCCCACCCCACTGTGGGGGGAGTGCGAGAGCAGCTGCCCAGTACTTAGTTGCTGGCTGAGGTTAAACTAAAACAACAGACCAGGTAGCCAACAGCTCCTGCAGCGTACATCAGATGAAAATCAGCTACAAATTCACTGAGGATGGCGAGGAGAACTTATCTCAATGGCTGCAGGCCCACCCAGCCCCTACCACCAAGTTTGGCACATATGCATTCTGCATCTTGAAGCCAAGCTTTGCCCATCTTCATAGCTCCTGCATACGCTGCTGAGAAACGCAGCTTCCAAACAGCTAACTCTTGGATGGGGACAGGCGTAGCCTAAAACCTTCACCATGCCACTTCCAGCACAACTGCCTCCCTCTGTGAGACAGCTACGCTGAGGCAGGTAGGCAGGCACGGCAAACCCCAGATAAACTACACCTGGGGCCCAGCAGACTGCCCTGCATGTTCATGCAATCCCTCAAAATACCAGGTGGCTTAGAGTCCATCCCGTTCTCCTTGCTTCTCTCGGCTACCTACAAAGATCGAAAGGGCCTATGAATTTTTATAAATCCCAAAGCATCAACAACGGGCAAGCATTTAAAGCTGCCTTCAATTTGACTTGCTCTCTTCCTTTCAGTAACCGTCTCAAAGTTGCATACCTGTTTCCTTAAGCAAATAAACCAATAAATTTCTCTGATCTTACTTGACATTTTTTCCATTCCTCTCCCTTGACTTACAAGCTGCCTCCTTCTCTTCCCTTCCATTCAAACAAGCTGCTGGTGAGAGATATTTCTCCTCTGCAGCTGCTACCAAGTGCGCGATAGCTTTCATTTATCTCTACCTCACTGACCCCTCATCTCTTCTCAAATCACAGATAAGAAACAACATTTTCTTATCTTGCTGAGAACTGGGAACATTTTCCACTTCTATTACAATATTACCACATCTATAAGGCAGTCTAAGAGAAAAAAAATGTATAAATATGGTAGTTTTCTGCCAAATTCCAAACAACAGTTAGGACTATGGTTTTTCAGTGGGTAGTACTGCAAACCATGCTGTAAGTGAGCAGCTGTATCGAAAGATTAAATACGACGGGACATGCGGAGAAAACCAGTTATGTCAAGCGCATTTGTCTCTCTCCAAAAAACCCAACCCAACCGGGCAAAGATAATGTGGGTTCTCCTATTCACCTTACCAAAATGCTACTTTGGTTAGAAAGAGAAAAATCAGAACACAGCAAATTAGCTTTTCCTTCTTGATAACTTTTCTAAAGAAGTCCAGCACCTTTACTTCAGCTCAACTTACAGAATTGCACACTGTTTCAGAGAGCTGCTGGGCAGCTGCTGCACTCCCTCACAGAGGCAGCTCCTCTTCAGTACTGGCTGGCGTTAAGTGGGGCAGGATACACAATCTAATTGCCATAAAGCTGTTTAATATACGTAATTAGTCCCATTGATATCAATAGGAAAACATATACTGTAAAAAAAGTAGTACAGGAGAAGACAGACCTTTCTGCAATAAAACCACACAACAGATATATCCAGCCTAAGCACGCTAGAATTTACTTTCCAAAAAGCCCAAACAATAACTGCCAATATAACCACATGGATTACGTATTCTTAGTTTATAGAAAAACTGGAGTAATGTCCTGTATCTTTGGTAGTATGACCATTGTCTGATTTTTTTTTTAATGGAAGAAACAGGTTTAGTGAGAAAATTTTGTGGGAGAAGTTTTTCCTACTTAAAAAAATTGAAATACAACAAATGAAAAAAATATCAAGAAAATATCTCAGTTTTGACAAAATTTCCATGGCAGCTGAGACACGTAGAAGAGAAGTCCCAGCAGCTGGAGACGCTGGCCCTCTGAATCGGGCAGAATAGAAACTTCAGCCGTTTCTACCGCATCACCACTACCACTGCAGCTCCTGGAGTCTTCTGGCTTCTGAAGAATATCATAATTTCCTTGAAAGATACAGTTTTCATTCCAAGACATAAAAATATTTCATGAAACAATATTTTTTGTTTTCCATTTCAGGCCAGCTCTAATGGTAACTACGGGGATTGCCAATTACTGTTCTAAATCCAGAAACACAGTAAAGCTTTTCTTTTAAGGTCATTAAAAGTAACTTCCTTGCAAAAGAATGCATAATACTTTCACACGGTGATCAAGAATCTTACCTAATTCTTTGTTACTATGATGAGAAATTACACAAAGGAGTAAAGCTAAGAGTCTAGCAATGTTATCTAAAAAGAAAGAGCCTGGAAAGAGGTTCCAGAAGCTTGACAGAACGGGATCCCGTGAAGCCTTATTTCACCTTTCCTGTCTTTTTTTTTTTCTTTTTCTTGGGAAATCTGTCTCCTTTGCCTTGATGCCTTTGATTGAAAGGTATTGTGCAAGTGATTCACGTTTGCGCAGCTCAGAAACATGAGCACCAACAAAAGCCAAAACATACAATTTGGTATATTTGTTTGCTGACTAAACACTTTTTCTTGTCTCTGTCTTTGCTTGGAGGGTAAATTGTTGGTTTCAAAGCTGAATGACTGCTTCAGTAAGCTGGGTAGCAGACTATTGGTACAGTGTGATAATTAAGGGATCTTAGTTCTTAAACAAGGCTGATAAAACAGAAATCCCTCTCCCTTTTTTCTGGATTACCTTTAGAACTGAAATCAGAGCACGCTAAATGAATAATAATTTGCACCTTCTGTGAATGATAGAAGATTGAATCAAATTTTAACTAGACTCTATTTGTAAATCCCTCAGGATGACATAATTACTATTCAACACATACCTTAATTAGCTGTACACATCTATTTCATAGTATTTAACAGGTTTAAACAGCTTTTATTGTCTCTTGAATGGATGTTCCATTCTTCTCAAAATGAAAATTATCCTGAATTTCCTAAACTGGAAGAAATTTGCTCACAGAAGACAAGAAATGACCTAGAAATTGCTGTCCCTATAGTCAAATAGTCATCTCTTTTAGTATTTTTAATTTTATTTCAAATTCATTAATGGTACAAAGAATTGATAATGCACTAATGTAACTTATAGTTGCTGCTGCTTCTTTCCTTTTGATGGAAAAGGATCATACCTGCACTGTCTGGTGAAAAAAAAAATCTACTCAAACTTTTGCACAGAATTGGATATTAATACAGGCCAAGTTGGGACACGATTTGTTTTTCTAGTTTAGATTACAATATGACCTTACCTCTAGGAAGCACTATAGCTTTCATTGCTCCATCATGGATCAGAAACAGGTTGAAATTTGGCAAGTCATACCTTCAGGTGAAACCGAAAAAATTCGCATTTGAGACCTTGCTCCTCACGTTGTGCAAAAGCAGGTGCCTGCTCACACGCAGAGGCTGTTCCTCAAACGAATGGGCTCTGCGGAGCAACACGGCTCGGCTCCTACGCTGCAGGCTGCCTTAGCCAGGGCTGGGCGCCCCGCCACGAGCCGAGGCTTGCCGCTGAATCGCAAGCACAACCTCCCCTAAAATGCTCCGCTGCTTAATTTTGCTGACAACAAAAGCAAACGACGACGACAATGATTATGTGCAGACACATATGCACGTGGTATGTTTTCATTATTTTGTCAAACAGCCCCAAGTGAGATTAAAACGTTTACTTAAGTACTTATTTTATACTCCGTGTCATTTGCTTTCTGTTCTCCTTAAAATTTAACACACAAGACGGCTGGCTCTTCAGCACAACTCACTGCTCCCGGGACCAAATCTAAATGAAGATGCTCAACACGCGGGGAAACGACACAGGCTGAGCCTGAGGGAGAGGGGAAGGCAGGGCTAGAAGCGCCCGGCTCTCCCAGCCACTTTGGCTTCACTGGCACCAGAGGGAAGCCAAGACGTCCGCAGCCGCAGTCAGGGAGCACCTCAGGGACCCAGGACCTGAGAGCATTGGGAAAGGGAAAGACCGTCCAGGATGAGGCACACATCTGCAGGGTGGGAGAAACTAAACGACTTGAGGAGATGACCGACAGTCTGAAGGATATTTTAGGTACTACCCCTCCCACCCACCCAAGAGTCATCAGAGCAGTACTTAGAGTAATAAGATTTGCCATAAATAGTGATGCTTAGAAACAAAAATGATTTGCGCTGGAGATCCTTTTGCTTTTATCTTTTTCTTACATCTTTAGGGTGTCCCCATGTTATATTTTCAAGTTTTTCACTGCAATTCATTGGAGTAAAAATTTACTTTTACAGAAGTTTAGGTAGAGATTCTCACACATTCATGTAATCTCAGAACGGGGCTTTACAAGCTCTCTGATAAAATTGCAGGCATGGTGTTGGGAAACTAATCTATTTTGTCACTGAAACACAATCAAAACAAAATAAATCTAAACTTAGTCAGGAGCCCTTCTCATTTCATAGTTATGTTTCTTTCAGTGTGTATGTTGAAACTGTAAATGCCCAGTCATTAAAAATTGAAAAGATAACGATCATTCTTAAATATAGAAATCTGACCCCACTTCTTTCTCAGCAGATTTAGGGATGAAGAAAGAAAAAAAAAAAAAAAAAAAAAAGGAGGGGGGCAGTGTGTGTGTGTATTTATGCCAAGATGCTTTACACCTTACCAGCACCTTTCCTTGCACCAAAGTTTCAGCCTAGCCTTGCTCCGGTCTCAGCTGCAGCAACATTCCTAACAAGAGAAGGTAACCGGGTCCCCAGCCTTTCCTCTGGGAAACTGCACAGGTTAGAGCCAACACCTGCAAATCCACCGTGAAAATCGGAAACTCATTGGAAGTCAGTGCAGGCTTGGAGCAACAGGCTGCTCTGCTCCCATCACGCGACCCCGCCAACAAGGCACGCTGCAATCTCCTGCGCCAGCGCCTGTCCCGGGCAGCCCGCGGGTTCCTCCCGGACAGCACGCTGCCGGAACCTCATTTCGAGGTGACAAAAAGATGGACCTCATGTTGCTGCACTGCATATCTATCTTCAAGTCATTACTCTGGAAAAGAAAAAAGCTATTTGTGCTCTCCCCAGTAAACTTGCTTTTCTCTTGATTTTCCTAACATTGCAGTGAAACTTTCCTGCCTGTCGTTTCGGTTGCGTGTTTTGTCTTGGGAAAATTGCAAATCACAGCGAGCAAAAACACTGCCATATGTAATTACTGCGTAGTATTAAAGTAGTGCTGGATACTCTCTAATCACATGGAGTACTGTTGATATACATATAAAAAAAAATCATATTGATTACTTATATATCACACTGGAAAGAGAAGTAGTTTGAGCTCAGCTGGCTACCCAGGAAAAACTACAGGAGGTCAAAGAAGGATTTACAATTCTTTTCCGCTTAAATGACATCATCTGTGAGGAAACGTGCATTTTGATGGAATGCATTATAGAAGAACATTGTGAGGGTTTAAAAAAGCGTGATAGGAGAGCCAGGCAGCAAAGACATGCAATTTTGAGCATCCTAAAACAGACGGTAGCACCAGCTCCTGTGGATCACCCAGTACATTCAGTCCCTAACCGAATCCTACCGCCTTATAATTCTTATGCCATATTATTTATTATTTGCATTATATGTTACTTGCACTGCAGCATCCCCAGCAAGGCCTCCAGGAAACCCCGTAGGAGTATTTTCATGTTTGGCTGATTAGTTTTGCATCTGCGTAAAAATATTTGCCTTGTTGCCTGAAACCTTGACTTCAGTGCGGAAACACACTCAGAAAAAGTAGGAAATAAATCTGATCTTTATGCTTTCCGTCTCCAAGTTAATAAAATGTTTAAATAATTAACTTATAATAATTACAGATGAAATTTATAATATGAAGAATGTCTTAAATTTCGTGTCAAATTTCGGAAAGCACTTCTGTCGAAGTTGCGCTGAAGCCCCAAGTAACTGCAAACTGAGTGGTGAGCGAAGGCACCTGAGCAATCAATAGCCATTCCAAATTTGACTTCATATCTCTGTGGAATATGTGATGAGAAAAATCAGCTAAAACAGCATCTGCTGTGTACGGCCATGATTTCATCATGAAGGCAATAGCACTTACCAGTGAAACCCATTCTGTGGGTAACACGTGGGGGAAAAATCCCCATACACGCTCGTGCGCCTCCAGAAGAACGAAAACTTGACAAAAACATCAAGACTGCAGTGTTGTTTTCTCTCACCATGAATTACTGTAAGCGGGGATATTGCCTCTACACACTGCATGTTGGCACAACCGCAGTTCATTCGTGTGTAAATAATGTGGGGCAGCATTATACAAATTGCAGATAGGGCACTTAATTTTATTAAAGAAAACAACTGATGCAGTAGCAGCTACAGCAAAACTGGGATGGTAAACAGGTTAATTCTTATCCAAGTTTTCCTTGGGCCTTTCGGACAGCTAATAAAGACACTTTATGGCAGCCATACACTCAGTGACTTTGCCTGTGCTAGCTATGTTGATCCAACCAGTCTCAACAGGGTCAGAGAAGACTCTACAATCCTACAGTAGGAAAGACAGATACAACTATGTCAGCTAAGTGATTTGGCTTTATCATTTTTAGCATGAAGAAGAGAAGGCTGAGAGGGGACCTTAGAAATGCCTACAAATATCTTAAGGGTGGGTGTCAGGAGGATGGAGCCAGACTCTCTTCAGTGGTGCCCAGCAACAGGACAAGGGGCAATGGGCACAAACTGAAGCAGAGGAAGTTCCATCTGAACATGAGGAAGAACTTCTTCCCTCTGAGGGTGACGGAGCCCTGGAACAGGCTGCCCAGGGAGGTTGTGGAGTCTCCTTCCCTGGAGATATTCAAGACCCGCCTGGACAAGGTCCTGTGCAGCCTGCTCTGGGTGACCGTGCTTCGGCAGGGGGATTGGACCAGATGACCCACAGAATTTCCTTCCAACCCCGAACGTTCTGTGATTCTGTGATTTCCTTTGAGGGAATCTGAAGAAAGAATTCCTGGACTTTGATTACTTTGGACCTTGAACAACAAGATCATTGGATAGAGAAGTCAGTCAAACATGGAAGAAAGAACAGAATATATTAATTCTTACCAGCCATTTGCTTTGGTGAACTCGAGCTGACAGGCATTACCCCGTGTCATTGGCATTACTCCAAGTGGGAGTTGCCACGCAGTGGGAAAAAGTGAACAGCACATTTGGGATCTGGTAGGCAGAATATATCTGAAAAAAAATGTGGTCCTAAGTCCCAGACTACAGCAGATCTGTGCTCTGAGTAGCTTACATTCATCCAAACCTTCTTCTGTGTCCTTCTGTGCTTAGATTAGGCTATGCACACAACCTATTTTCTGTTTATGCAACATCTGCTCCACTTTGAGATTGCGAGCAAGAACATTTCCAGGCGCCAAAGCAGGATGAGATTACAGAGTAGTGAACTGAGCTGGATAAAACAAGGCTGGAGCCACAAGACTTAGGTTCAACTCTGATTTTTTTAAGATTCCAAAAATGTCTCTATTTTGCTTTAACGTGATTTGCCACATCTATACCTCCTTGCAGTTTCCAGAAGGAAGGCAAACAGGGTGCTTAATTAGCAAAAGTTCATCTAGTGCTGTTCTCACATGACCAGAGTGTCAAATCTGGTGGATATCATGTGTAGTGCCATAATTAAACCTTCATCCCTGATTATTCAGAGCTCAGAGAGTCGTCTAAGCCTTGTCATCCGGACACAGCGATGTTCTTTTACCTCTGGAACGAAGAGGGGACTCCGGGAAGAAAGAGGACATCCAAGCACAGATGATGCCGGTATGACAGACACCCACCTTGGGGGAAGATTGCAGGGACCGAGAGCTGTGGCACTGCTGAAGCAGGGGGGAGACACCGGGGATGGCCGCGCAGGACCCCCCGGAGACGACCGGTTCAAAGGAAGAGAGCGGAGGGGCTCTTTTTTCCTAAGGACCAACTAGCGATGCTCGTGGTAACGTCTGCAGTAAAATTAACACCAGTTCCTGTGAACCACCTACGTGGGCAGAGAGACCACGATTCGGTCTGCACCAGCAACAGCCACTACGCGTGGAAGATCTCTTTAATTTTTTTTAATAACAACAGGCAGAAGGTTAATCATGTGACCAAGATGACAACCTCAGGGCTGACTGACAGGACCACAGAGCTGCTCTTGCCTTCCGGCTGGAGTTGGCTTCACTGCTTGCATCTCAGCGCTCACTGGCAAAGTACACGTGAACTAAGGAGATGCTGCTGCTGCTGCTGAACTGACAGCTCAGGCACCCCACTGCTACTCTGGGAACCCACAAGCTCGCAGAGGAAGCCCAGTTCAAAGTCACAAGCTGGCCAGAAAGACAGGAGTTTATCAGTTTGATTATCCAAATAGCTTCAGCTGGGTTCAGTGGAATAATAGTTCACTGGTAGCCTAAAAAAAAAAATTAAAAAATCCCTCTTTACTTGGCCATGATTGAGGGTTTTTTCCTCCTTAGAGGAGGCTGCAAGACAAGGAATGCCATTCAGCTAACTAACAGGGACTGGCTGCATCAAAAAGCAGCCAGGATTTCTCCCTCTCCCCATTCTCTCCCTCCCCAACACAATAGACCCGAAAACAAAAGACAGATTATTAGGTTTAAGTATGTAGCCCATTCTCCGCATACCCCTTCCCCCCTCCTCCCAGCCCTGCCTCGGCACATCTGGTAACCATGTGTGGCAAGTGCTAATGAAGACTTTCCTGAGCGAGCTACAATTAGTTCCGACTGCTGTTCGCCTCTCTCGGCTGTGTCGGGGATAAAAACCGACACAAAACACAACAAAATCTTCTCTTCGCTGTGCCTGAAACCTCCTCCTGCCCCTGGGATTCCCCCTCCTCCTCGTGCTGCTGAAATTAAAACAAAAAAAAAGTGTAAGCAAATACTTTCAGGCTCTCTTCCGCCTGATTTTTTTTTTTTTAAATCAGCATTTTATTCATTTTGATTGAACACGACAGGCAGGCAACAGTGCTTCTATGATCCTGTCTACAATAGAGAATTGTTAAACAGATGTCCACTTTTCTTTTTTTTTCCCTTCTAGCCTGGCAATATCATACACATAGCAGTTTTATCTGCTTGAGCAGACCGAATCTGTGTGTGTGTGCGTGCGCGAGCGTGTGTGTTGCCATTTGGAGTGATTAGAGTAAGCCGCACAGAGGCAAGATGCATTGTGCGCAATTAAGGCCATCTCCAGACCGCACATTTGTGTTTACCCTCGGTCTCTTCTCCTCTCCCCAATCAAGGTACTCATAGAGCCGTTTCAAGTTTCAACAAGGACCACGTTAACTGCTGGTCACCACATGAAACAGAATGCCAAACCCCAGCCTCTCCCCAAGATCTAAGCGCCAGCCTCCCCGTCCTCCTTCACATCTCTCTCTGGAACCGCCGTGGCCCTCACCTTGGAAATTCCTAACGATTCCCCCCAGCAGACGCTCTCAGCGCAACGTAAAATTTCGCAGTGTGAGACTTCCCGTATTCTCTGTTGTTTCTCTTAGCTGTGTCACGCAACGTGATTGCCACTGACCAACACCTACTTGAAAGTACGTTCCCACTAAACAAACAATCCGGATAATTGCCGTAGAAGTGATGATATCTGCATACATCATATTTCAATTATACCTTATTCACGCAAAAAATGGCTATGACCCTCCCACGCCTTTTGAACAGCGCTGTATATTGAAATGCAAAAAACTAAGTTCTAAAAGCAGAACAAAAGCAAAACTGATTCTTTAAAAGGCATTATTCTCTTAAAATACACACTTATCTACTTGCCAAATGATTTCCCAGAGAAGATGATAGGCTCGAGTAATGCAGGGAGGGAGGAACAAAAGGGGTTTTAATCACAGTTCGGATTAAAGTGTTGTATAACAATTGCTCTCCCTCCAGGCATATATACTGTACACGCTCACTGTAAATGATCAGCATTTAAAGAAACAAAGTGCACCGTGAAGCGTTTAACATAAAGACAGCCGCACATACATTAACACTTTATTAATCAAGAGACACTGGGTATCTTTCTCACTCACGATACCAGAGAGCAGCACTTACGCACACAGGACCGACAGCCAAAGCTGGGCAGGAATGTAGCTTCTCCCTACCCCAATTTTAAGTACATAAAACCCACCAAATTAAAAAAAAAAAAAAAAAAAAAGAAAAAGAAAAAAGCACAAAATCTTCCTAATTTAAGGGCCTCTTTTTGGACAAAAAATATTGCTTCATCTCCACATAGTTTAGTTTTCCTCTGCACCAAGCAGGGAGTAGAGCAAAGCTGTTGCACTCCCAGCAATATTTTTCTATAAAACATAAATTTTACACTTTGAAAAAAAGGCTAATTTTACTGGTAATGAATACCAGTAATAACTTAATGAGTCACCGCAGTTCATGCTTTAAGGAGGAGCTGGTGCTAATGCGTGAATAATTATTGACACAATTAAGTGCCCAGCACCAGGCCTGTTAAACTGCTGCTGGCACGTGAGGGCTCCTTAATGGCTCCGCAGTATCGTACAGCAACCCTAAAAGGTTTTAAAACACAGAGAGCTCCCCTTCGCTACCGCAAGGGATCCTCCCATCTCAGATCCGTTCCCCGCCAGAGAACGCTGAATTGCCAAGGATTTACAACCCGTGCGGGGTTTCGTCCTGTTGCCGGGCTGAATAATTAGCTATTTGCCGAGTCAGCAAACAGTCAGCTCACCCTTTGACCTGCCTTGGTACAGGGTGTCTGGTCAGCAACCCCGCCTGCCTCATGGTCGCTCTGCAAGCCGGGGCTGCTGCTGAGAACCCAGCAGCTCCGGAGCGCAGGACCCCAGTGACACGCTGGCCATTGAATCCTCAACTTCGTGGGCAGGGGTGGGGGGGTGGAATTAATCTCCAGCTCACCTGCAAAAAGTCACTTCAAATAAAAAAAAACAGTACTCAGCACCAAAAAGTCACCGAGTGAAACCTCTCCAAGCTGCTTCACCCCACCGTACGCCTAACCAAGATGCACATGCCGCCTTCGCCCCACTGCCACACTCCACTTCTCTCTCTATTTCACAACGTGTGCCAGCGTACAGATGTCCCAACAGAGCACAAACCAACTCTCCGGCCCCGCTGCACACACCACGCTTATCTCCGCCCGGTCCAGCAGAATCGCTGGAGGTATCTTTGCAGGTTTCCAGCAGAGATATTTGCGAGGCAACATGATCGTCGGGAAAGCCGTAAAGAAGCCACCTCTGGCCAACAACTCTCGACCGTGTTTCACAAGACAGGCACTCGCGTCCTCTGAACGGACGGGGCTGTCTCTAAGTCGAAACGCCCTGCCAAGATGCCTCATCGGTTAGCTGGAGCAACACATGCGCGCAGCACAAAAATTGACCTTCCTTTCTGCGATCCTGAACTCCCTCTGACCTTCCCCAAGCTATTCCAGCACACACGTAGGTCCGTTAGATAGACGGACAGATAGACAGATGGGCAAGCAGACAGACAGATCAGAATACTTCATGTTAAAACCTGCACAGCCCAAGTACTGCATCTACAGTGTTATCACGAGGGAGTCCCCGGTCCGGGGTTAATAGGAGGGTGTCTGAGCGTGTCAGGCTGTGGTCACACACTGGCTGCCAAGGTAGCTATCATGTCCGAGCGACGCGCGGAAGGAGAGAAGAGGGATCCTCTGGGACGGCACAGTATCGCCCTCCTGGTCCTGCCAACACGAGGGCACCATGAACGGGGGAGGCAGCAGTGGGAACAACTAGAAGGAAGTGGACACTTCTGCGAGTTACAATCATATTCTGCACGCAACTACCCTGTGAAAGACTGCATGGCAAGCAGCCGGCTAGTCACTACAGCGTGTGTGAGCCTCCTGCGCTCCAGAGCTGCTCCAACGGACGGTGGTGGGATGCCATGCCACGAGGAGGAGGGATGGTCAGATAGGCTGGACAGACAATGTCCACAATGGGCGGCCAGAGTATCCGCCCTCCTCCTGCCACGGTTTTCCTGTCTGGCCTTAGCAAAGCACTCGATCGCTCTGCATTTTCACATCTGTGAAATGGAAAGGAAGACGCTACCATCTTTGCAGGACATTGTAGGCACATGTTCAGTTTAAAACCACGTGTTGTACTGTATGTAACAAGAACAGTGAAACCTGACTGACCTGAAAAATACCTATCCTCGATCAGAAACTACTGAGCACACAGTCTAATACTTCTCACACAAGAGAAGGCTTGGAAGAGAGATATTTCTTCAAAAAATAAATGCCTTCATTCATTTCTATTTATCAGATAACTGGAGATATAAAGCCCAGTCCTTGTTCCTGACAGACACCACAGGCCAACATCCAGCTTACTGGGACCCGGAGCATAGCTGCCGGTTGACCATGGCCCATGTGATGACACATTCCCAACAATGCAGTTCCACCAGACTTCCCGCAAGCCGAGGCCCTATCTGAAACACCAGAAATCAGTGTA
The DNA here is from genome assembly GCF_030867145.1 of Opisthocomus hoazin. Lineage (NCBI taxonomy): Eukaryota > Metazoa > Chordata > Aves > Opisthocomiformes > Opisthocomidae > Opisthocomus > Opisthocomus hoazin. The sequence goes on from NC_134414.1 coordinate 143,958,431, forward strand.
AGCTGGGAAGACGACTGGCAGGACGTGTGATGAACTTCTGAAACTGTACAGTAAAGAAATCAAGGTTTACTGGGGGTCACAGGAGGATACGGCAGACTTTGCAACAGCTTAGCAGTTTGTGCACCCGTCCCATGAGGAGCATCCCCCTCGCTGCTCCATCAAGTCGTGCATCAGGCAGGCACCGGATACTCCCTGTGACTACAACTGGGGGCAGCGATGAGGGGAGAGACCCCTGTTACCCTCCACTTAGGAGCCAGGCACCTACAAGTCTGGGTTTGATAGACACCAAATTCCTTTCAACGATTTAGTGTCTATTTAGTTATGCTCATAAAGGCAGTGAGTGAAAAATAAACCTAAGCACCTTCAGGACATAGTCGGGAGATGGTCACAAATCACCTTTTCACCAGGACATGTCCTACAGCACACTGCACAGTGGCAATACAACGCAACTTCAGTACTTCTGCTTGTCCAGAAACAAAAAAGGGGGAAAAAAAAAAAAACTGCATGAGCTATTTGAGGAAAAAAATCTAGGGCTTTTTTTGGTTCAAAGGCAAAAAGTTACCGAGTGGCAAAGCTGTAGCAGGCTTTGTCACTTGGAAATCAATGAGCTGCCAGTGAGAGTTTCACCCGTAACTATTATTATGCCAGCTTAATGGTGCCAGACCCTCCATAAACGGCTCTTGACCATTTGCCCTAATCACAGCAGAAGACAGCGGCTCTAACCAGAGTGGTCCTGCGAAGCCAGCTTAGGAGAGTTTGTGTGGTTGTATGAGAGCAGGATTTCACTGCCGCGCTGCCGAGACCCAGCCACTGGTAACTTCCAAGCTGCCCATTCTTTTGTGTAACAAATCAAACCTGCAACACAATATTGCCACATCCCATGAGTATATTGACACAATTGGGACTTCAATCCCAATTTTGCTTTGTGCTTTTCAAATAGGGCTATTTATCCTAAGATAAAGTGCATGCACTCTACCAGTACACTCAGGGCCCGATCCAGGGGTCAGCCATGTCAGGGAAGTGGAGTCCGTGAATACACTGGGCACCGGGTCGCCTGAGGACGGGGCCCTCCCTGAGGTGCTGACCTGTGGCTCAGCTGCAACAGGAGCCAGAGAACCCTGAGACGCTTGCAGAACCAGTCCCCCTAAAAAGAGAAAAAGTCAATGAATTTTTTATGACCTGCAGCACTAGATGTATGTTTTGAAGTCAGCTGGTGTGAAAACTGCAGGGAAAAGGAATCAAACTTTAGGCTGTTGGTCATAGGTTTTTATAACGTGGAGCAGAAAAAAACAGACATTGTGTTTGCATTCTATTTCTGGGCCTTTTAAGCTGTAACAGCATGAGTGGTATTTGCATCAGGAGTTACCATATATCATTGCAAGCAACATATGCATAGATGGAAAAAAGATGACGGCAGCAGCAGGTTCAGTGAAATCTCAGGATCTCTCTGCGATAGGGACCTGTTAAAGGTTTGGTTTTATTTAGCGTAGCTTAAAATGTCATTGGCATATGTGTTTCTCAATTAACACCAATTTAATACACTCCAGAAGTGTTCTATTCTGAGAGCCGGCTTCAGAGTTTACAAAGGATCTAACCTGACATTTCAGTACAGGATATCCAGCTCCATTTACAATCAGGAAAGCACATTATGAAGGCTAGATTTTTTTTTCTTTGACATTGTGTAACGTTGCCTCTAATGATAAATACAAAAGTCAGAAAATCCTAGCAAGTGGTGCTGTAGTATGGAAATTCTGAGTCCCTCCAACCTCTGTGAGTCACTTGTATCCCCAGATGAAATGGTGCCTTGCAGCAAATGCAGAGCAACAGCAAGTGGACAGTTGATTTTGCTTCCCAGTGCCTCACCAATGATGTGCATTTTGCTAAACAACTTCTCAATTGACAAACTGCAACTCACCAGTAGAATATGTTATAAATATATTTTAAAAACCCAACAAACCCCAAACACAACAAGAAATAGCCAATAATCCTGAAAACCCTGGGCTTTCTGTCAAAAATCTGAAGAGAGAAAGATTTACTGGTGATGGCTTCCTAAATGATAAATACAGATGTCCAACAGGATCCCAGAAACCAACTACTGAAAAGCTAAAGGATTATTTATTAACCAAAAGAATGAATAAAGAACAGGCAAGTATCATTTCATATGAACTTTACACAGACTATATGAATGTCTACAATCTATTTAAAAAGGGCATCCGGCGTTATTAATATTGATTTTGGAATATACAATTCATTATATGTAACGGGCCAAATTCAGGCCTGATGAAACCAGTAACATCAGAGAAGCCGTACGGGACAGAAATCTCTCTCTTCAGATCTAGTGAAGTGTTTATTCTGAAATCAATAACAACAGAGCATACATTCAAAAAACACTGGGGAAAAAAGGTTAAAGTTACGCATTTCAAAGTTAGGAAAAACTGGCATTCCACTTGCCCATTAATTCTGCCCTGTTGTGTATCCATCCTCTGCACTGAAGAGGGAAAACTAGTCCAGGTTCTTGCAGTTCAGAAGTATATCACAGGGCATTCGCACAAGAGGGCAGACGTGTGATCGGAGGGACAACCTGAATTTGTCCTTAATTGTCAATATTTGGCTTTGCAATTTGCTTTAAACACTGTTTTTGCATGAACTTTCCTCTTTTTCTAAAGAAAAAAAAAGATTAAAACTAAATATATTACATATAACCACTGAGGCTTTCTAGATCACACCTCCTTGGCAAGGTTTAATCTCTGCCCCTGTGCACTGAAGTCTACCAGTTGAGCTTCAGGGTACCAGCTGGAGTCTACAGAAAATACGGTACCGTCCGACCTGTAGCCAGGAGACCTCACCACTTTTTCCCATTTCCCAGCTACATTGCTGGGGAAACTCCAGCCAGTGCCAGCCTAGGGAGGGAGAGGAGGGGGAAATGCAACGTCCAGGGAGCAGGCTGGGAGGGCACGTGCTCCCCGTCCTGCTACCGCTGCTCCGGCAGCTCCGACGGTGCCTAGGTCAGTCTGTGCAGCAGGAGTGGAGGTGGTTTGGCACCAGCTGGGCTCAGCTCCTTGTAACACCCCTGTCTGGCTGATGTCGTGACACTGTCACACATGCTTGGCAACGACAACGAAAGTGAAATGGTGACTTTCACAGGCAATCTAAATGCAGGGGACCGCTACTGTCTCTTGCAATAAATAATTTGGAATAATCTTTCTCTGCAACAATATTCTCACCTACACATTGTCTAGAGTATGTGTGTTTGTATGCACACATACATATATAAACACATCCTTGAATACGCACAGTTGGAGAGACTTCATCCTGAGCATAACTTGCCAGGAAACCCAGAAAATTCTGATATATAACGAGTTAATATCTTAATAGATGTGCACATTCAAAATGAGAATTGAAGCCTGAATTTGATCAGGAATGCATGTTGAACTCTGGTATAGGGAACACTGAAATTCAAAATCATTATCCCAGATCTTTCTTCTTCTTTAATTCAGAGGAAATATTGTGCTTCAGATTCTTCAATTCCTCGTTCCAGAGCAAGCCTAGAGTTTCTTGCATTGTTTTGGTCCTTTGAAAACTGAACTCAAAAGATAAAACTCACCCCCCAGGCACCCAAAAAGCGTATTCAAACCACCTAACTTCAGACACCTCACTGTTCATAGAGTCAATGGAGGTTCCTACCACGGCTGCTTTGAAGCTCCCTTTGGATGAGCCTGCCTATCTCTACTGACTGTACCGGTGGCTTTGGCTCCTAATTTAGGTACCTAATTTAGATGAGGTTACATGGCATGATAATTTCATCCCCAAGCCCTACTGTAGCACACATATATACACTCTAGTCAGACACAAGCTAACTCAATCCCAAATGAGTGGGGTCTGAGTTAAATTCAGGTTTTAGCTACAAATGGGCCTAAGTAAGCGCAGACATAAATGCCCTCAAGCTCTAAGAATCAAAGATCTTGTTCTAGATGCGAGTTTCTCTGACCTACCTATAACTTCAGCTGTAAATTTGGATTATTCTTTTCACAAAAGAAGCTATAAACCCACTGACCAAGGTTGCTTATTTGCTTTATGCCAATGATACGTAATGTCAACATCCCCATTTTTGAGCATTCAGTTATCATTACTGAACCATTTTTATGCTATACTTCCTAAGTGGCAGAGAACTTTACAGAAGTACAAACACCACGCCTGGCACTTGTATATCACTCCTCATTAAAGCGTTACCTCCCTCCCTTCTCCCCCCGCGGCTCACGACACGCAGCGCTGGGAAACGAGCAGGCAACTGCGTCCTGTTACACCTACAAAGAAAATCCTACCAGCACAAGGCAGTCTGCGCGTTGGACCCGGCAAAGGGCATGCCTCAGTGCAAGTCCTCCACCTGTGCTGGGTGTACAGCACCTGCAAGGGTTAAGAGAGTGAGGAGAGCTTTCAGAAATACCTAGAAACAAGGATACCTGCAGGGCGTGCTTGGTTTGTTTTGAAGATGTGTTGTTCTAACACAGTGGTTTGCTGGTTGAATTTGTTGCTATTTGATATCCTGCTAGACAGCTCTGTGGCTGGACTTGTGTGTCAGATCAGTTAGGCTTTCTGTCAGGATGTTCACTTCGGCGACGATCAAAACCCTGGGCTTGGCCGCGCAGGCCAGCCCACACGGCAGGCTGTGGTGGGACTGTACTGGGCACGGGCCCTGCTGCGGTCCCCACTCCGGGGCTGTTGGGGCGAGGGGCAGCTCCCCTGGCACCCCCAGACCAGGCTGCGTCCCGTGGGGCACACTCACCGCAGAGGAGAGCCGAGCGCAGAGACTGGTCCGCTACACGTTCACGCACTGCTTCTCCTGATTTCTAGCCTAAGTTACTCCTGCCTCTACCTTTTCTGTCCTTTCATGCCTCCTTCTGGGGGCTTTAATTTATATTACTTTTTCTTAAATCAAGAGGCAGGTGCATCAGATGCCCTCCTCAGTGGATGCCCAGCCTCCTCCTAGGAGGACGGGAGGATCCTGCCAGTCTCCTCGGCACCCATTCGACTCGACTTGGTGAAAACGTGTGGTGTCCCCTCCTCCACTCCTGAAAGTGGACAAATCCTCCGGGAGCGCTTCACAAATCTCCCCCCTCTGTACTGAATTCATCCAAACACGTTTTGTGACATAAAATTTTGCCTTTCCAGTACATTCTCAGGACCCATTTTGAACTCTCAGTGTTTATAACCAAAGTACTCAAACATTATCTTTGTCCCTAATAAAACTGACTGCTCTTTGCTTCTTGCCTCTTCTCCGCAAAGGACTTCACAACTGAAAGCAACCGCATTTTCCTAATGGCCTCCTGTGACGGACTTTATACAAAGCATTTCAGCACTTCAATAAATCATATCCCCAGTTGTTCCCTGACCACTATTTTGCAAATTCTTCCTAAATAGGAGGAAAGCCCATCTAATTAGTTAATCTTTGCACAGTATTTTGAAGATGAGAAGTGACACGTCTGTTTAAGCATCCTTATGCCACCCGGTGTGCTGCTTTCGGTTCAGTCTCCCAAACCAATCAGGATCCAACAGTTGCCCCCACGGGAGCCATCCCGAAGAGGCCCAGCCGCCACCCTCGCTTTCTGCCTTGTTGGGATGCTCCTCGGGTGACATCACTCTCCCCATGCACATCAATATCTTTCCTAGGAAGAAAATAAAAAGCCCCTCCAAACCCTAACTCTATAGTTTGGCTCAGTACTACAGACCTTTTTCTATAAATACACGCACGCTCAAAACTCTCGCTGGTTTGGGGAGTGGTCCTAAACTCTTTACTTGTATACTCATTAACACTCTCTTGCACCAGCGGTGCTGGAGGAACGGCTGACTGCTGCGAGAAGGGAGGCGCAGCACAAAGCCTACACGACTTTGAAATTTTCACTGCTATGCAAACCAGCCGGAGAGTTCCTAAAACACAACAAAAGCAGAAACAACTTCTAATCAGCACATCTCCTCGGGTCTGGAAGGGAGACTGGTGAAGAAAGAAGGCAGCCAAAGTAAGAACAGCTCTCTAATTTACAACACAAAGCATCAATTAAACAAATTAATCAAAGGACAATTAATATCTTGTACAGTAGCAGGAAATTCAGACCCTGCTTGTGCCGCACATGCGATCGGTTTGGAAGCTGGCGAGACCCCACGTCGTGTGGTTTTTATTGCCGAGGAGCTGGTATTATTTCTCTTTCATCCAATGCCTTTGCTTTTTGTTTTCTGTTTTTAAGCAAGGGTTGCGGTTGTTTCTAACCCATATGTCTCTAGTTTTGAGCCGCGTGGTTTGCCCCCTCTGTCTCTCATCATTGTTTTTGGCCCAGTTTCTTGACAGGAAATGCGAGATTTATTTTATCTGGCCTGAACTACATCGTTCCTTCCTGACTACTGGTGTTACTTCACTCCACATAACAGGGCTTTGCGCTCACTGCCTGCGCGAGCTCAGAGCCCGAGGGGAACGGGCACATTTAAGAGGAGTGGTGAGAGAAGGGGAGAAGGCTTCAGGGCAAGAAAAGACAATAAAAGGCAGAGGGGAGAGGGAGAAATGGTAAGAAGTTAAGATGTGATGTAAACAGTTTTGGTTTGGAGGAGATCGCCTGTTTTCCTTCAGCCAGCAACAAGCTGAACTGCTACTACGGAATAACTCTTGGATACGGATTCAAGCCAAGCTCGTAATGCTAACGTTATCTGTTGAAGCAGGACATTGCCAGGTAATTTAGATCATAAATTCAAGAAAAAGAGTTACCAACATTGATACAGGAGTTTTAAAAATGTTGCTGAAGCAGGTCGCTCAGCAGAACAAGCAGCGCAGAAATGTGAAATACTTCTGCGGTTAAGAGGAAAGCAAGCCAAACACAAACAAACATACGAATGCTGAAAACCAAACATTGGTTTTTAAATGAATTACATTTGAGTTCCTCTGGTGCTTGTAGAATGATTTGTAAATCTTTGCCTGGTGTCATCAAGTACATAGTAAATTAACTTGTAAAAGGTGGGGCAGGATCTGGGCTGGGCATTGCAGGTCTGCTGAAACCCACGGCACCCAAGAGCACAACAGTCTTGCAGCTGCCAAACTCCTTTTTGACTCATCAAATGGCTAAAAAACCCCATCTCTCCCCGTATACCTGACCTAAAATGAATCCAAAGCAACAAAGCTTATTGTCCAGCCAGCAGAGGCACACACCTTGCCAAGCATCCCAGCCTGCGGTGCATTTACTCTGAGCGGGGAACGCAACTTCCGCCTGCCCACTTGCTTTTAGCCTTGAAATTGGTCTGAAGTTGTTCACAGCTTCAGCTAAGCACAGGGGTAATGGACACTTTTGCCTAAAACACACCCAAACACTGGAATAAGTACCTTTTTCAGACTGAATTCTTAGGCTGGTCTCAAATTCTGTTTTGTAAGACACTTCTGCCAAAGTCATCCCCCACAGCATTTTTACCTGTGATGGTTTAGGAGGAACTCAAATGCCTGCTGAAAGCCTGCAGTCACAAATTAGTTACTAACCAGGAAGATTATGGAGGCTAAAACGTCTTTGGATAACTCCACAAATGCTGATGCTTTTGTGACTTTCTACTGATTCTGACCAAAACAAATTCTTCAGGCTGGGGCCAGGGGCCTGGGAGGAGAAGGGAAGGATGGCTCTTCAGGAAATCTGAAAGGGCATTAGCAGCACTGCAAGTCAATAGTAAAAAGCAGTCCACACTCCCTCATGGGAGCCTTTTGCTACCTTTAGCACTAAGGCACATTACTGGGTCTGTACCGCACCCCTGCATGAAGCGCTGGCCGGCTCTGCGTGGTGCAGAAAGCCAGTGCTCTGTCTCGTGATGTTCTGACCTGCATAGATGAGATCCTGAGCAACATCCCAGACCTCTGCTTCCCAAGCATCACATCGCGGTCCCACAGGCAGCCAGCCGGCTTCCTCTCACCCAGGTGAAAATGGTTTCTGTACCAGCTGGAAGGTGGTGTCTGGGGAGAAGGTTCTTGCTCCTCGTCCCAGAAAAACAAAGATTGTGCACACACTGATTCAAGTGTCTCATTTGCTTGGTCACAGCTCAGAGAAGGGTCTGAAAAATGTCAGAACTGGTACAAGGAAGAGCATGGGACCAGGTGCCTGCAAGCAGGGAGGAGCAGGGCCTCACCTTTCGGCAGTAGGAGGTTGCTACATTGGCTCAGTGTTGAATTGTACCACTGCATGACAAGGTGGGAAGAGCAGAGATTGTCCTTTGCATTTTGGGTCTAGTTAATTAAATGGGGTGCAAATCTCTAGCTGAAATGTCAAGGAATGGGTTTTACTGCAGCACATGACACTAGCAGCAGCCTGACTTCCTTCTGCATCCTGAAGTTTCTCTCTTTTCTATGCCGTTTTTACCTCAAATTGCTTATCCTTATGAAATAGGAAGCTCTCTTGGTTTCCTGGTTTAGAAACACACGATCAAGCCTTATGGTCCAGTTCTGTTCCCTTTTTGATGGGGTCTAAGGACTGGAAAGCTTATCAAATTAAGAATGGCCATTTAGTAAAAATGGGCTTAAAAATGGAATTAAAGTTGGCAAGAGCTTTACAACAGAGTGGTTAGGGAAATATTCCCAGTGCCATCTTCCTGAAGCTCAACCCCACACTCCTACAGCAAGAGGCTAAAACCTGTGGGTTGCCGTCGGTGGTGCTTCGTACCCTTCAGAGCCTGCCTACTTCATCGCGATTAGGTTTAAGTGGTGTTTAGCATTCCACGATTGCCCTACTTTACGGTCCCTTCATTTTCCTAGCTTAAAAAATAGCGATGTTGCAACACTGTAGTGTTTCTGTTGTGATTGTCATGATGGAAGCAGAGCCAATGCAATTTGCCCATGTTTTACTAACCGCCATCTGGCAGGGACATGGTGACATGCGAATCTTCACAGGACTCTTGTTTTTCAACTATCTGCTGGACAACTAAGGAGATCACCAGGCTGCTGGGATGACTGCCAGATGGGAGGCAGGTATGTTTATGAGTTTAAGATTCTTATTTTCTTTCAGTGCTTTCACATGCTGTTCGTGGAGTGGCAGGAAAAGTGAAAAGGGGGAGGAGGGGATGAGTCAGTGACTAGACTACAACTGTTCAAAATCACTTTGAAGTTCTGCAAAACACAGTTGTTTCACAGTCCACCTCTTATCTGCTGATTGTTCTTTGGCCTCAAAGTCTGGATGGGCTTCTGGGGAGTCTTCCTTTCCAGTGCTTTGCCCAGTGCTCCCAGTCTGACAGGCGAACACGCCGCTGAACATGCACATGTCACTCAATAAAATGGCCATGCTTGCGTTTCTGCCTCGTCCTTGTAGCTCTGGTGAGCTCTGGGGTGATGGAAGATCAGTCATATACTGCCTCACTGGTCATTACAGGCAGCTGACATAGCATTAGCACAGTGGTGAAATCTTACACAGAAATCATAAGACAGTTACGGCAGCTTTGTATCAAGAACAAGAGAAGTCTCTGCTCATCTCCCTGGACTTCTGGGCTGCTACAATGGCAAAAAAATGTTGCAACAAGATGGAGACTGAGTCTTCTGGATGACAAATGCCCATGTTACCCAAAGGGTAATGATGACATAAAAACTATATAACTATTTTAAAGTTTACTTAAAAATGCCACAAGGAAAACCAGCAACTTCTCAACGGTGAAAGGACAACTGAGGACAGGGGACGAAGCAGTCAGTAGAACACTGCTCCTCAAGTGGTCCCATAGGCAAGCTAACTTCCTCTGGAACAAGCTCGGGTCTCAGCTACCTGATGCCTGCTAAGCTCCCCTCCTAGATCCCGCATCTCTGGATCTCCTCACTGCTGCAGGTCTCAGCTGGCAGGAGGGTGTGTACCACCTGCCTGGCTCACCAGGGCTGGAGCCAACGCTGTCTCCTGTCAGCATTTCAGAGAAAATCAGCAGCTTCAGCACATTCATCTAATAAATGCTGGTATAAACTATTTCAGTAACTCTGCAGTAAATATTCATCCCTGTCACATCCTGCATACCTATACCTAACGTCTTACCCTGGCTCACCTTCTTGCAGCAGGGCCAAAAAATAGTCTACTTGTAGCCACTGTAATAACTAATGTTCGCAATGACTAAGGAAGAACTACAGATAAAAACACAAGCTGCTTTAGCTCAAACTAAACAGTCATGGCTCACCAGCTAGGACTGAAAGATTCATGTCCAGCTCAAATGGAGAGGAGTATCTGTGGCACACTCTCATTGACATGTTACATTAACAGAGCTACGCGCAATAAATCCTTATCCCAAAGTAGGCTTCTCGTTACAAAGATTTCTGATGAGGGGGCTGGTTTGGAAGAACCCTGTATTGCATCAGTTAAGCCAAATGAACAACTCCTCACAAATTTCCCTCAAAACAAAAAACAGATCACAAACAAACAAACAAAAAATCCCTCACCTGTCACACTCCAGTTGGAAACCAACCCATAGTCATAGATGAGGATAAAGTATGCTACCTGCACGCATGCCTTGCCTTTCTTCCCTCACCCTAGGTAAGGCAATTACTATAGAAATTATCTGCTCAATTATTAATTAAATATCTATAAATTCACACACTCACAGACCGTCTCTCTCTCAATAGGTCTTGGCATCAGGGAGCACACAGAATTTTGGCAATGAGCTGAGAGTGGAATAGGCGGCACAACCTAGACATGCCCAAGCCTTCTTGACACAGGAACAGCTTCTCTTCCCTATGCCAGTGGTTCACTTGGTGCCAGCTCCGATGCACACCCCCTTCCAGGAATGGCTCTCATCCATGCTGGCAAACAAAATGATAGAGAAGAAAATATGAAATTACTCTTCAAAATGTAAGTGGAAGGATGAGCACGGCGCCAAGTGAGAAGTATCCAAGTGTGAGATCCCACACTGCTACATGTCAGTTGGAAAGATGACACAGATACAGAAAGTCAAGCAAACAGGTTCGTCCACAAAGGGAAGCTAAAGGATATCGTTTGCATTTTGGATAATAAAATATTTAAAGCAGCACTGCACAAATTATAAATAAAAACACTAGCTGCAGTCACCAAGAATGCAAGCACCCTATGTGGAAACCGGCCAACAAACCTCTTCATTAAATACAATAAGATCAGAAGGAAATAGAAAAGTGGCTACAGACCTCTGAAGGCCAGCAGGTAATGCAAGCCAATTGGTTATTCAGTTCTAATTAAGGGATCCAATACTTATTTTGGACTACTTACAGAAGAATAAAGCAAGAGTTCAGGGTGAAGTAAAGTCTACTTTATTTAACAATCTGTGACTGATTATAAGGGAGCAGCAAGTTCCAGATGGGTGGGAGTGCTCACAAAAAACCTCTATTTTCCTACAACTTGCAATCAATGCTTTTAGTTCCATGTACACATTGCCACTTAACACGACAAGCGCAGCAGAACAAAGAAATGTGAAACCAACTTTGCACCAAAATTTGGGGACTGAAAAGGACATGCTTTCCCACTCCACAAAGGATGTAGTTCAGGCTTCTAATTTTAGCATCTTATTCAAGATGATACCTGATTTAGAGCGTTCCTCAGTCAAGCTCTCAGCTCTGACCTAACCCTAAGAAACTGTTTAATTCTATTGTGCAAAATATGCAGGCTTTTGGAGGCAGAGATCACGCCTGCTTCTGTGCTGGATAAAAATCATCAAGCAGATAGTATTTTAAAATAACGTTCACTTTAGTTATTATTTATTTGCAACTAACTGTTTTTAAGAGCTACTATCATTTTGAAATGAACAATCGTTTTGCTTTCTAAATTCCTCTTATTCGTGTCCTCATAACCACCCGGATTTATTATTGCTGGTGTGCAAATCACATGGAAGCATGGAAATCCCAATAGTTTGCAAAAAATGTCCCTTTTCTGTTATAATTGCAAGTTTAAGAAACTGTTCATTTTTATATTCAGAAAAGGCAGCATACTTCAACATTGTGATTCCCATTCTGAGCCTTTGCCCCACTCCGTTCCTAATCCCCACCGTCTTGGCACAGCGGTGGAAAAGCAGCAGGACCACGAGTAATGTTAAAAGCCTGGAACTTAGCAGCCTTAATTGATTCATATTCTGTGCAAAGAAAAAGAAAAGGTCTATGTTTGTCTCCTTGCAGAGCTCCTAAGTAAACTCTGCTAGACAGAGTACGTGCATTAGGCTCACCGTTTTTTCGCGGCTCAGCAGAGCTAGGTAAGATAGCAGAACACAACTTTCCCTCGCAAGGATTTCCCCAGGCAGCTGCTGTAAAAGGGTTAATGCCTGATGTTCCCATTAAATCTGACCTGCCTCTCTGTTTTGCCCTAGCCTGATATAATTCTTGTTTTGCACCTATTTGCATGGACAAATGGAGTGACTCCATTACAAGTAAAGCACAACGCTTGCTCTAACAAAAGGTAAATTAATTCTAAATGGACGCAGGCAGTATTATTTCTACTTACGCTTAAAACAAACAAACCAGGGCAAAGCCCGCCCATGCACTGTGCTGCTACTCGCCAAGAATTAAAAGCTCCGCTTTCCGAACCTAATGGACGCAGAACACATCTGTAGGCATCCATGTGGACTTTGAACAGAAATCAATACTATCACCTTGCAGCTGCCAGCCAGGATGATATTCAGCCCCCCTGAGCTCTCCAATCCAAAATGTCGATCGTCTTGGGCCTAAACTTTCAAGGACCAGTTATAGCCTCTGTTGCTGGGAATTCATGGTCAGGTAGGAATGGCAGCAACAACAAAAAGCCGTCAAAACCTTACTAGAGGAAGCCATTCTTTCATCTACCTATTTTTAAATCCTGACTCCAAATTTTTTTTTGACACTAAAAGATTGAGGACGGGTGTCTACGAGGATTGATTATAGGATGTGCATTACTTTCGCCAACTGTCTGAACACACTGAAGGTCAAAATAGACCAAATAATGGGATAGGAGCTGGTGATTGCAACACAAACCCTCTAGGAGCTGAACTAACACTGCAAAAATCACTGTTATGATTAATATTAGCTGACCCCAACTCTGAAAGGCTGAGCACAGACACCAGATACGGGAAATGGACTTACTCCTAGGAGGTGTTTCACCAGAGCAGGTTTGTGACAGCAGCAGTTAGGCAGCGCTGTTTGGAAGATGTAATGAAAAGATCCCGATGCTGAACAGGACATTGTTCAATATTCCAGCATATATTTACTAAATATGTTTTACTAGGAGAGTTTAATACTTGCATTAATAGCAGAAATAATTTTTATAGGGCTAAAATATTAATTGCTCAGAAGCTGATATTACCATACGCTTTGTATTTCTTAGGGATGTTCAGGAACTTTCTGTTATGCTGTTTTGACAGAAAAATAGTCTTCACTAAATCAAAATTTCTACAAGAAAATTTTGATTGTGCCAAAATACTCTAATGAAATTAAATATTTCAAGGCAAGATCAATGCAATTTGAGCCTTTTCAGTATATTTAAGCTACATGCCAATGCCTATACGTGATGGCATTTAGCCTAAGACATTTGTGCAAGCAACTGAAGCAATTCTGGAGCAGTTAGCATAGAACTTCTGAGGGGCAGGGGAAGTACGGGTAGAAAAAAACAAAACACTATCTGGCTTTACAGAAATTAAAATTGGGGGAATTACAAACTTCAGTTTACCTTTACTTTCCAGAAGATCTGAAAAAATAAACAAACTTTTTGTAAGCACATGAATCGTAACAAGAAGATAAATAATACACATCAGTATTGATCTGTCAAAAAAGTATCTTGCGAAATGAATCCCATTTCTTTCTGTTACTTATGGTTCTGTGCAGAGCACCAGAAATAGTAGTTTCCATACTTGGATTGTGGTTCAGTTTGTGAAACTGTCTGACACTACCTGCATGAAAGTAAACTATGCAAGCTGCAAGAGAGATGGTCTTGCTGGAACTATCACAGGACAGACAGGAAAACAATACATTATTACAAAGAAAACGTTATTAATGGTTCACTACTAGAATGGAGGAATGCAAAGAGCGGCTTTCTGTGACGGTCTGCCCTAAATCTGGTGCGACTCAATATTTTCGCTAACAATTTGGATGACAGAATAAAGAGTGTTCTTATGAAATCTGCAGATAGCATCAAACTGACAGAGACAGCAAGTAGGAAGACAGAATCGGAATTCAAAATGATCTTGAAAATTGGAGGAGCAGCCTGACAAGGATGCAATCGGTACAAGAAGATGTAACTATAATTAGGTGGAACAGTTAACTTCATAAATGCAGGATTAGGAGCAAGTGGTAAGGGAGCAGTTCTTCGGGAAAGGATCTGGGCATTACAGTCAATTACAAGTCAACAAAGTGATGAGATTGTGAGAAAGGCCAGCATCATGCCGGGATGTGTATCATCACATGAGTCATGAAGATACAGGAAGAAAACCTTTCACTGTATTCATCGCTGGTAAGTCCTCTGTAGGGAACTATTTCGGGGCATTTCTCCTGAAGAGAGATGTGTTCTACCTGTGGACAGTTTCTAATTTCCACCCTAAATTTAATGACCACTGTACGTATGAACATATTTTTTTCTTATCCCTTAACTTAAACTATTCTTCTCTTTCTTGGTGTATTATTACCGGATAAATCACGTAACTACTTGATCTTGCTAGGTTAAACAAATCAAACCCTTTATTCTTTTTCATTAAACAGAGTCTCTCTTCCCCAGATAATTTTTGTAGCTATTCTTCAACTGGTTCCTGTTTAAATTAATCTCTTTAAACACACGTAAACAGAGCTGTACACAACATTCTACATGCTTTGCACAGTGGCTTTCTTCCCTCTTTTGCTGGAAATACCAAACCTGATACATCTGCACTCATACTCCTTTTTTTCACATTGTCACATTTAATATTTCAGAGTAATCCTATAAACACCTAAATGTCCAGGTCTTTCCCCCTCACTTCGAGGAAGGGAGGAGGTGACAAGGAATAGCAAGCATTCTTGTCTTCAGTCCTTAACCAAATGACCTTCTTGTTTATGCTGTAAAGTTTCATCTGACTTAATCCCCTGTCCCTCAAAGTCATCTAATTTTTCATTATTGCATTCTGACTCTCCCCTAAAATGACAGTGCCTCTCAAATCTGTATGGTTGGTTTCTGTTCAAAACACAACTGCAAAAGCAATTAAGTTCTTTTTTTATTGGTCTTCTTTTTCCCTTTTATTTAGGTATATGAAGGATTAAAATCATGGTGTAAACCATGATTTGCTGGGGCTTTGTTTGGGTTTTGTTTGTTTGCTTGTTTTTTGGTTTGTTAAACAGAAGCCAACCATATGAAGTCTTGAGTCTTTAATTCCATAGCTGTCATGACCCAACCCTCTCACTGCTGAAAGACCAGTAGGTTGTGCATTCCTTTTAACCCCTCTGATAGGTTTATATTGATCGAACATTTTCAAAGCTGACACTGCAAGGGAGAGAAAAAAAAAAAATGCAAGATGGAAATTGCAGTTCCCAATCAGGCAACAGGCTTTGTCAAAGGTCAGCTCTGTACTAGAGTTCACAGTTCTAAAACATATATTATTTTCTCTCTAAATAACACGCAAGAGATTATTCACGATCTACTACACCAACGCTTTTCATAGTGCTGTAAAACATACTATTTTCTATGTAATGGACTCCTCAAACATATTTTGGCACTGACAGAACATTTCTAGGTTTGATAAAAAAATTATAATCTGAAATTTTATGGCCTGTCGTAAGGAGGAGATCAGGCTAGAAGAATGTACAGCCCAGATGATGTTCTGTCTGGCTCTGCACTGATCTCTACAGTTCCTCAGATTCACCAATTATAACAAGCACAAATGGATTATCCAAAACAGAGTAAACAAACAATATTTGAAACACTAATACTATTATTTAAAATTTTCTAAATGTTGGGCTACTTTAAAGATGAATCAGATATATTTTTATTCGTATTTCAATAAAATATGTGTGTGTCCGTGCGAAGGGATGAGATAGTGAAGGTCAGGGCTGACTTGTGTATTAGAGATGCTCTTTTTCACAGTCTTGTGATTCATGCTCTTCCACAGTTTTCTGAAGCAAGTATTTCAGATCCGGCTGCTGCACAAGCCCGGTAACTTGTTCTCATCACAAGTTTCCTAAGGAGTCTCAGCAGACAGATGGAAACGATACACATGCGCAACAGCCACTCCGACACAATAGAGCCACTGTATCAGCAATGTGGGAAATACAGCATCCCTCCATCCCCGAGCATGCTGTAAGGCACTGGACTGTAACAGCTCCACAGAAGTGTTTGTGGTCTACAGAGTCAATCATCTTATGTTAAAAAGTCATAGCTGACACTACTATCTCTTTGGCACAACACTTTAAAAAAATATCAGTTAAAAAGGAAAAATCAAGGAACACACCAAAGCCACACAAAAGTCAGAGGGATTTAGTTACTTGCGACCAGCAAAGCACATAAATACACGCTTAGCTTGACTCCAGCGCAAGTGAAGACAGGACTGACATCTTTTGCTGAGTCAGGATTTTAGCACTGAACATTACCTAAAATTGCTCTACTGCTGAACACACTAGGTACCTTCTTAATCTAAAATTGATACCATATCATGCATCCCACTATTGGCAATAATGGAGTAATATCGTCCCTGCATACCGAGTAAGATGCACTTTCATGTATTCCAATGACACAGCTTTTTCAGAGAAAACCCCGTGTAATTTGTTATACATGCACCTTAAAAACAGTTGTTTCTCACATTTGTGCCAACAGCTGCTAGTAAAGCATAGCTGAGTGCATGCTGAAGGGCAGCCTGTTCAGCCACCACAACCCAACTGGGCACAGTTCCCAAGCAGAACGGAGGTGTCCGTCAAGCAACTACCGAAACTCAGGCTTCAGCTGGACTGATGGGTCCGATAACCGCCCTAAAGCCCGGCACCTGCACTGCCCTTGGGTGGGCTGGGGCAGGGGGCGAAGCAGAGCTGCTGTCCCAGACACTGCTGCTTTCTCGGCTGGCTTTGCTGTCGCTGCTGCCCGGCTGCTGGGCGAGGGACAGCTCGAGGCCCTGCAGCAGCCAGGCAGGGCTCGGAAGCAGAGCCACCATCCGAGCGCAAACGCTGCACCGAGTCAGTGACCACCGCAGGCGGAAGCAACCTTTCCCCATCACGTTCAGTAACCTCTTAAAAAACACATTTATGTCACCTATTTTTGAGGATGAAAAATTACTGCTGGGGTTGGTAGGGAGATTTTTTTTTTCCTGTTCTCAAGTGTCACTGTGGGAATGAAGGAATGAATGAGGGGGGCTTACTCTTTGTAGCCATGAACACCATGTGTCTGAGGATAAAGACCACCTATGCCAGAGGATTGGAGGGTTTGTTCTTCCTGTTTGTTTGGGAAAAGAACATCACAGAAAAAAAAAAAGGGAGGGGGGGAAGAAAAATAAAAGGGAGGACTAATTTGGATGTCAGAGCACGGAGGATGTAGACTTCAAAAGTATTTCGTACTGGTTGTCAGCTTTCCATATATACAATGGCAATAGCAATTATAAAAACAAATAATCAGACATTTGAGTTGACTTTATCCTTGTGTAAGTACTGGAGATGTGCAACTCTGAAAGCATGTACAATGTAATTATAAATAAAAGCTGTGGTCTGTCACTAAATTGAGCTATTTCAGAGTTTTAAGAGTAAAAGATGGCAACTCTGGACTTAACAGTACTGATGCTGTTGCAGTAACATCAGCCATCAAACTTCAAGCGGAGCCTGCGTTATATTTCAAGATTTTACGTTCACCTACTAAGACTGATTAGCTCGTCTAACTCCCTGAATGGAAAGTACACTTCAGGACATGCTTAAATATATCTGTATCTAGGGAAGTACTTAAATATGTGCTCTCACAAACGGGTATTTCTCTGAACTGGGGTCTTCTCAGTTGCTCAGAACAGATGCTATCGTAGCCTACAAAAAACTGGGCTTCCAGTACAAGTCTGGATGATGTGACTGGTGTTTTATGAATACCAAACCTCTTAAAAAATTGTCACCTGGCCAATTTTTTTGGTTATATATTTACATACACAGACACAGAGAAGTACAGTGACACTTTAAATTTGTGCATAATAAATGAAAAAAAAATTAATTCTGAAACTAAGAGTCAAAACATTCCTTGTTTTTAAATAAAAATAATCTCTGGATTCTTTTGTATTTTCCACACAAAGTGCACAGGATCAGCAAAACTTGTATAGCCAAGGTTTCCTTGGAAAACATTAAGGTCCCTATCCCACTTGAGACATCAAGTCATTACTACTAACCTCTTCCCCCACTGAAAAACTCCATTAGCTTTGAAAAGGATTATTACTTCAAGGGGAAACAAAGTGCTCAGAGAAAGAAACCCTCCTGAAAATGAGAGCATTTTCTCCTTGCTGGTGGTGAATACAGACTAGTGTTGTACACCCACACCTCTGCAAGTGAGAGGATGCTCCTCCTCATGGTGTCCCTCATGGGTCCGCAATGGGACCAGTGCTGTTTAGTATCTTCATCAATGACACAGACAGCAGGATCGAGCGCACCCTCAGCAAGTTTGCAGATGACACCAAGCTGAGTGGTGTGGTTGACATGCCTGAGGGACGGGATGCCATCCAGAGGGACCTGGACAAGCTGGAGAAGTGGGCCCATGAGGTTCAACAAGGCCAAGTGCAAGGTCCTGCAAATGGGTTGGGGTTACCTCCAGTATCAATACAGGCTGGGGGATGATGTGATTGAGAGCAGCCCTGCCAAGAACAACTTGGAGGTACTGGTTGATAAAAAGCTGGACATAAGCCAACAATGTGCACTCGCAGCCCAGAAGGCCAACCGTACCCTGGGCTGCATCAAGAGAAGCGTGGCCAGCAGGTTGAGGGAGGGGATTCTGTCCCTCTGCCCTGCTCTGGTGAGACCCCACCTGAAGTCCTGTGTCCAGCTCTGGAAATTCATGGAGCTGTTGGAGTGGGTCCAGAAGAGGGTCCCAAAAATGATCCAAGGGCTGGAGCACCTCCCCTGTGAGGAAAGGCTGAGAGAGTTGGGGCTGTTCAGCCTGGAGAAGAGAAGGCTCTGGGGAGAGCAAAGGGTTTGTCTTTTAAACTAAAAGTGTTTTAGACTGTATATAAGGCAGTAATTTTTTCCAGTGAGGGTGGTGGAACACTGGAACAGGTTGCCCAGAGAGGTGGTAGATGCCCCATCCCTGGAAACATTCAAGATCAGGTTGGGCGGGGCTCTGAGCAAACTGATTTAGTTGAAGATGTCCCTGCTCATTGTAAGGTGGGTTGGACTAGATGGCCTTTCCAACCCCAGCTGCTCTATGAAAACCCCCAGCTCACTGGGGAGGGCTCAGACAACTATCTTCAGACAAGCTGCACACATGCCATCTTTGCCAGGGCTAAAGTCTGAACAACCACATACTATGTGGGAGAAAAAGTTATTTTCACAACTTCGTCCTGCCCAAGATGGGTCAGACAAGGAACTGTGCCCAGTGTAGTGGACTGGAGGGTTTTTTTGGAGACAGAAGCTTCAGATCAGAATGTAGTTGGGGAAAACCAGCTGAACTGGATAGTAAGATTAGAGAGGGGCTGCAGAGGGTCCCGATGCAGTAAAGATGGATTGTACTCCAGATGTGGCATCAAGGTTACTAAAGTCCTCTTTATCAGACTGTGCAAACACATAGCCACATATAATTGTTTACAGCTCTGTCAAAGATACCTGAGGCTTAGGGTCCCGCAAAACACGGAGCAAGAAAGGGTCTTTATTGACTGAACAAGCAGCGACCTGTTACTGAATGTGTTTGTTAGCACTTCCAACGTGATCGTGTGTCTCCAGCCATAATATGAAATAAAGGGCCCTTTCTGCTCAAGAAAACCCTTCTCTGTCCCAGAATTTGCAAAAACACTTTTTTCGATAGTTAGTATTCATTACATCTGGCTGTTTTTTTCCTAACCTTTCTGGCTCACTCGGTTGCAAGGCTACATTCAGGGTACTTCTGGCTCCTAAAGGGGATGAAATTTTCCTTTACATTTTGAAATAGGAATCAATGAATTGTTTTTAGCAGTTTTTGATAACTTCGCTACATAGTCCTTTGCTTTGCGGATTTGGTCTGGGTTTTTCTTAGGTGCCACAAAGCTATCAAAGTACAAATTACTGTACATGCTATTTGCTGACATTACAAGCTGTGATCTGGCACTGAAAGCAACTTAACTGAGCTGAGATAGTGGCATGTACTCTGTGACAGATTAGTGCACCAGCGAAAGGAAAAGCTCTTATTTAGGTAACACAGCAAGCTTTTGTCCAACATATTACACATTAATTTGGTGACCTGAAACTCTTGATGATTCCTTAGCAGCTAAGGAGAACTGCTAGTACCTTCACTTCTTTACAGGGCTAACTTTTCCTTTCCAATCTCCTTCATCCTTTTCTCCTACTTCAATACTTTGCAACATGAAAACAATGGAAGCAAAAGTTAACATGCTTCAGCAGTCCCCACAGACTGCTTAAATAAACACTGCGATTGCAATTTAGACAATCTGGAGTCCATTCAATATTAAATCCCCATCTCAGGCTACAACTGCCAAGCAAATAAAGGATTCATGGAGTACTTTACACTGTCCTTTACTACCGCAACCGTTGTCACTTGACAATCCAGAGGAGGAGCCTGCGAGGTCTGATACTGCACCAGCTACATCTGTCAACAAGACGACGGAGAGCTCTGCTAAGCAAACAGGCTTGATCCTGCTTTACACAGTCTCCCTTTGTCTTGCCCCAGCTGAGCCCCTTCTAATCTTCTCAGGCTATCTTCAGCAGCACAAGCAAGAACTTCTGCTGGAACCAGGCACACAAAAGATGCCTTTCTTCACCGCTGTGTACTGTTCAAATGTTTATGTCACTCCACCTCTGTCCTCCCACCTTTACCCCACGTTCCCACCCACCGCACAACTGGAATGAACACATCATATTATTTGCAACAGCCATTTATACCAGTGTTTGTCATGTCAGAGAGAGGAAAACCCTCAAATCAACTAAACCAGCATTATCAAAACAAAAACTTTGTAGGTTTGGGAAATGCACTACAGATCTTACTCTCCATCAGCCGCAAGCTACTTCAGTTCCTTATTTTGAAGCGGCACCTAGATCAAGCTTTCGTTATGGTACTTTGTGTCAAGATAAGTAGGTTTGGTTATAGAGCTCTCATTTGTCTCGTATAGAACGCCGCTGGTATTACAAATCGTCACCACCTTCAAAAATTGAATCCGCTTGGGAACATTTAGGTAAAAATGACCAAGGTACACTACTGTAGATGTTCAGGCTGGCCAATACAAGCACTGGAAATCTTGCACGGAGTATCTTTTTTTCATAGCTAGCTAGCTTAAATAAATGGTACATAAGCAGTGTCACCAGGTAAACCCACAGGACACGCTGTCTCAAAGAATACAAATTAATGCAAGATTTCCAGCTGTTTCGGCATCAGGAACTGCAATATTTATTCTGGAAGGAACAAAGAACAGATGTAGTTGGATAGCAAGAGTTCATCTGGTTTTCAACCACATTTGAAATAAAACCCCGTTTGCCATTATCATGTCAAAAGCAGTTGATAAACGTCAGGAATCTGGGGGAAATCCTAATGTGTAAACCTCGACTTCCAATTGCTCACCCAGGTTAGAAGGGGCCTCACAGGACAAAATCCTTTATCAACATCTGTTAAAGCAACTGTTAACAAAAAGTGGTTTCCTCAACTAGTGAAATTCCCACGAACCACATCTGTGGGGTTTTCTTCCTCCCTTCGCTCGGTGACGATGCTCCTCAACTCGCCACCTCCAGCTGCTCTTGCCAGGGACATGCCCCCACACAGCCACGGGCAAGAGGGGTCCCGGGGCCTGGAGTCGCCTTGGCTGCATTTTGTGGCCATTGCTTTATAACAACCGGAGAGAGGTATTTTCGTAAATAAAGCAAGCATTAGCGCAAGCCCACCTCCTGGCCATGCCCCGTCCAGCTGCCGCTCGGCCGGCGTTCGGGGACACACGGAGCCAGGGCGGCACCTCCCAGCCCGGCCCGCGCCTCGCGCTGCACCCCAGGCCAGCACCGATGGGCCCAGCGCCTTTGGCTTATTCCCTGGCTGCTTTCTTCAATGATTTCCTTTAAAAATACGATGGAACAGAGTTAAAAGGGATGCGTAACCCAAAGTCGCAGCTACATGACTAACCATCCACCTGCGCTCTGTGTCTTGGGCAGTTAGTGTTTTCTCCCCACGTAGATAATCACACATTTCGTACGCGATCAGACTGATGCAGTATATCGGACCTGACTGACAGAAAGATCAGTACATACACAAACCTGGGGTGGGGGGAGGGGAAGAAAAAGAAAAAAAACTAAGGAAAAATCCGACGTAAATGGGCCTCTGCCAGGAATGAATCTAGCTGGTTAAACATATACTAAAATCTGAATATCTCTTTCAATCCCTCATTCCTCCCTCCAGAAAAAAAGGAAGAAAGAAATTCCATTATCTCAATAGTATTTGTTGTCAGCAGCATTATTCTCTACTAGCAGGAGAGCCACAGAGCTCTCCGCTCCCTCACGATGAAGCATGCCTCTAACTTTATACCCAGTTCCGTTTAGCTGCCTTTTGATTACCATGTCTCTGCAGCCGCGACCATTGCATTTTTCCCCCCCCTCTGCCTGTGAATGTATATTGCTCCACACAAATGGTTTTGATCTTTGATTGTACCGAAGCATCATTTCCTAACAAATACAGGTTGAGGTTACAATTCATATATATACTAAAGGTGCAAATTCCACATTCATCCTAAGCTTTTTGCCTCCCCTGCGCTTTGGTGTCCTGTCCCTCATTTGAGGTACTTGTCACACATTTTTCAAGCCCTGTGTCATGCATGTGGGTCTTGGCAGGTCACAAGTTACCACCAGCAGCCTGTGTGACTCGTGCAAACCTGCTTCTGCTCCCCATCCGATTTCTTTTCTTCTCGCTCTCCAAATACCATCTTGCCTGCCCCTGCTGAGATATCGCAGAAATGTTCTTCATCAACATACAGTGTCATCTAACACATGGAGCCTGCCAAGTTTTCATGTTGTTATATCAGGAAAATATCCCTCGGGGGCAAGGGGAGAGGAAGAGGTCATTTTTCATCTATGGAAGAGTGAGTAACCCTTTACCTTTGGGACTAAGAGGGTCTTAATTTAACAAACCTTCTTCCCTGTCATACTGATGCTGCTCACTTGCAGACCACGACAGTCTAGGCAGCACGAGAGCTGGAAACTAAAGCGTACTTGCAGGAAAGTAGCAGTTAAACTTGGCTTGCCATGCTCAAATTCAAAATAATTAAATGCAGAATGGGAGAGAAGCCAAAAATATTGGAGTTTCCAATGCAGAGGAGGGAAATTTGTCTGGTTTCCAGGTGTGATGAGCAATCCTCAGAAGGCTCTTATCAGTTCAAAGACGGAAGCCCAAAATGTGGGATTTTAGGCGAACTTTAGTCAAACTGTATAAATCTTTTGAATCTTCAAAAAGATTCAGACCTGGGGATCGCTCAGGAACAGGCTTCCTCAGGGATGGAGTGTCTTTTTTTTTTTCCCCCCAAACAAAACAGTTCTTTGGTATTTTCCACTGTGCGCAAACTGGCAATACCACAGTTAAGTTTTTCATGATCACCTAAATATTTTTCTGGGGGGTGGGGGGTGGCTACTAGACCAAAAAGGGATTCCATGGCTCAATGGGCGTTGCTTTTGGCTATGGACATTTGCATTGGGACCGGTACCTTTCATTGCCTTGAGGCTTAGGCTCTCCTCTAATACAAGGTAAGTGAAGCCGCAACACAAAATAAGCCTCCAGCTGCTTGATGAGAAGTGGCTGCTGATTGGTTTCACTTTCAGAGGCGTCTCTGGTGACTCCACAGACAAATCAAGCCTGGTGGTACATAGGACATTTCACATGAAATGGTGCCTGGCAGATTTTTGAAATGGAACTGCTGAAAACTGTTATCCCACCCACAGCCCAGACACCTCACAGAATTAGACAGAATTAAAGCATGGGTTTACACTAAGGTCCCACAGTACGAGCCTATTAGCTCAATACTCCCCTTATTAGCTTACTGAATGCGGACTATATACCAGAACAGAACCGATTCATTTTCCAGCACTGGTATAGATGAAGAAAAAAAAAAAAGTTCCTCTCATTAAAGCTCTTCCCAAAACATCACAAATTTAACTCAAATTGTTAGTCATGAAACCTTCAGAGTCAAAAATTCTGCTTTTTTCAGGTCCAAACCAGTTCTGTGTTTGCGGTGCTATCGGCCTCATACCTAAACCAAATATCCAGCTTTACTCGGATTTGGAATTGTGCTCTTAGCTCATTTCTGTGACACAGCCTTGTTTGATTTAGAGATGTTAGGCAATAATATCCTGCGAATACTAGCGACCTGTCTATAATGACGATAAGATGGGGCATGCAGAACTCTACAGCCACTGCTTTTTCACCTCCCCTTGCAACCAAGCTAGGCAGCAATCACCAGAGGTGGTCAACACTATATTCCCTTAAATAAGGCTGCAGACAAATGTTTTTGCTTTGTTTTTTGTGTCCCACATACAGCAACTGTTCCAGCAATACTAAGCACGACCAAAAATTTTGTACAAAAAGCAGTAAAGCTTTCAAGACTTTTTTTCGCTTCCGATTTTGAATCATCTCCTCTATTCTGAGAGATGACATGGAGACAAGAAAAAAAAAAAAGGAAATCTCTTTGTTAGACACGGCCTCCAGTTCCTCAGTAACAAAACTGTGCTTTCTGCCTCTTTAATTACACCTGCCCAGACCCCTTGGGACACAGACTGGCACTCCTGATCCTCGGAGAGGTGCAAATCGTGTCTCGCTGAATACCGGATCGAGTCTCTGAGCATTACTGTGCCGTTCCCTGGCCCTGTTTCTACGGCACTACCACTCCATTTTGATGGCTGCAGGTTTGCTCAGCCTGAGGAACTCTGACCAGCCAGTTAGTTAGAAAGACAATATCATCCTCCATTCAGAGCATTTATTTTTCTGCAAAGTACAGGGTAAAGAACAAAAAAACAGCATAAGCAGCACATGCATAGATCTTACACATATCACTCTGCCTTCTCCTGTAACTCCTCTCCATTCATGAGAGCCGTTATCTTCTGGTAGGAGGAGCAAACTCTTTGACTCAATCTGTTTGCTGATGCTCCTTGAGCATCTTCCCCAAACCACTCAATGTTTTTTTTTTTTTTTTTTTTTTTTTTTTTTAATTCTTTTTTTTTCTTTTAAGTTAGAAGTGCTTACAGTGTGATAAAAGTTGGTGGGGTGGCTAAAACAGCATGAGAGAACATCTTCCTTCTTTTTTTTCCCCCAAAACCTCCTTTTACTCTTCCCCAACTTTTATAGATTATGTCAATCAGGAAGGAAAGCTAATAAGACAGTGAAAACCCTCAGAGCCAGTTTTCTGGAGAGAATTACACAGCAATCAGGTTCAAGTTCTGTTGCACCTGCAGGCACATTTTCTTGAAGTGCAGCTTACTGTAAAGCTTCGTGGATTAGAGGCCCTTGTTTTCCAGCTCAGCATCATCTGCCCCTAAAATGATTTCACTGACTGCACTCCGACTGTTATCAAAAGATCCAAACTGGGCTCTAGATAGAGTGATAATAGCCCCTGCTTTCATTCACTTTTTGTTTACTTCTTGCAGAATAACCCATCATCCCACTTTGCCTCATCACAGTAATCTCTATATAGGGAAAGATTTTATGGGTAGCCTCAAACACTTTCAGTTCAGTTTAACCTCTCAGTATAATAGTCTCCTTCACCCGCATGCTTGAAAGATGCGGATACCCTTAACCCGAAGGTTCATCCAAAATTTGAATCCCAGTCTTTGGACAGATTCTCATTGCTACTCCAACCTGTACCCACCACGACATAATGAGGAACCTCTTCCTTTTTTCCAACCACAGCAATAAAGGGAAAACAACAGCAAATATTGCTACTTTCAGACACCCACCAGTTGTTTCCACTGCATAAAACCAGAGAATGAAGCAGATGAAAGAGATGGAGTAATAGGGTACATCCTCTAAAGGTGTGGCAAGATGAGTACAGGGGTGTTCACGTTCCTCACCCTTCTTCTCACAATGGCAAGCCTAAGTGATTGATATTATTTTCATACTGGATACGATCCACAAGTACCAGATTCTTTAAAAAAAACAAAAAACAAACAAACAAAAAAAACCCAAACCAAACAAACAAACTCCTGAAATTTTCAGTCATATTCTGATGACAGAGGATCAGAAGATTTTGAGAGATTATGCTTTGTACTGTTTTGCAGAGCAATGACCAAAACTTCCAGATTTTCTGCTCTGCCTAAAATTGCAACCTGTGCAGAAAGTCTTCTATACCATAGGACGGACTTTCTCACTTTGGAGAGGGAAAAAAGACAGAGTATCTTTGCTTTCTTTTACATAAAGGATTTTCTTACCTTTTACTTTCATTAAATTAATCCCTTTGAAAAACAGCTATTACACATACAGTGTTAAAACTAACCTATAGAAACTGCAAAAAACAGTCCCCAGTTAGATTCCTTGAGTACTGGTAACAGGAAAGAAATTTATCATGTTCCTGATACACAAAATACAATATGCATGCTTAATTCTAAGAAAGTCCCACCTTTTAAAAAATATTTAATAAAACATCAAAGCCTCCTATTACTTCAGAAATCCGCACCAGATTCAAGCACTGATATGCAATTAAAAGAAAGAGCTAATTTCTGTAAGGAGGTGCTCTACTTTTAAAGATATCTTTATGTAAGTGATATTTTTTCCCCCCAAATTCAAATTGTAACTGTGTGTTAAGTGACAAGTGAAATCTTGGCTTCAAAATGGCAATTTTAAGTCTTAATGACCTTCACATAGCACATTTGAACATCACATTAAAAAGATAAGCCTTTGAAAACTTTAAAATGTGGGTAAGTAGGAAATATTTGAATAAGTAATTATGAAGGCTAAAGAGAAGAATGATATATATCATCACTAGGTCATATTCAGAGAAAATACATCAGATCTCAGAGAATAAGTCATTCTTAAAAAGACCCATATTTGTATGAATGTGTGTTGCAGGTAATGAGCATACGCATAAATATCATTCCTAAAACTCCTCCAAGGATAATGTTCACGAAACAGTAGTGTTAAAGCCTCTGATTCAGCAGAGCGCTTTTGTTTCAGCATAATTAGCCAGACGAAGTCCTGCTCAAGTAAACTGTCTCACTCAAGGAGTGCTCTTGAAAACAGCTACATGTATGCCATAAACAGATGTGAGTAGGGTCAAATCAAATCTTTTAAATCAATAGAAGTTGTAACACACTAGCACTAAGGATTGAGGACCTAGGTAATAAGAAGCATTTTGGAAATAAGAAAATAGTTCTTCACTGCTTGAACTTGAAGAGCTGAGTAATTCACAGCTGCCTGTGGAATTTTATATCTAAATTCCCATATAAATTATAAAAGGCCAGTGACTTCAAATTCCCTAGGTGAGACTGAAAATTTCAGCCACAGTTCCTAGAAAGTTAAAGTCAACACCACTACAAATGATCTTCATGGACTGGGTGCACTGTGATTTGTTAGACTTGCAAGTTGCGGCCTCCCTAAAATGAGACGTACATGTCTACATGCATGATACCCTCAAACCGGATCAAAAACCAGTCCCCGATGAACAACATTACCATTCATAATTTAAGGGTGAAAAAGAAAGCAAAGAGGTCCCTTTCTGTTGCAGTTCAAAGCAGAAACAAATAAGATACCAGTCCGCAAACTCCTGTGCTGCCGCAACAGCACATAACAAAAAAAGTGTACCAAAAAATCTTTCACATTTCTCGGTTAGGGGCTCCCATGTATAGATGGGTCATTTGGGGTTTTGATAACAGTAGAACTTTAGTGGCGTTAACTAAATAACGTTTTAATCGTGACCTCCAGGGGTGTCTAAGCCACGCTACCTATCAGGGTTTCCTGTATGTGTTCCTTGTTTTTTATTTCTGCAAACTTAAAACTGTTCTGAAAATAATGACTAGATTAAATAAAGAAGAAAAAAAAATAAAAGAAAAAAAAAAACGAGGAGAAGGAAGAATGCTGTAGTTATAGTTACTCAATACCTTCCACATGGGAAACAGCGAGTTCCTGCAACATTTATTTTGGGATGCTAAATATAAAAAAGCAATCTAAACTCCTGAAAGAAGGGTAATCTTTTATCAGCTCATGCACTCAACCTCATGTCTGAAAATCACGTCATTTTCTACATTGCAAAACAAAAGCAAGCAGACAGAATTTCTCTAGTAACCTTAACAAGTTTTGAATGTCTTTACAGCGTGGGCTTAAGTCTTCTATACGAGGTCTGAGCTTTAAATAAAGTTTGGTTTGGTTTTGGTGGCAGAGATACAGCTGCTTTGACAGGGAGGATTATAAAAGAAAAACGTTCCACTTAATTTTAAAATGTAATGGATCAAATGTTTTTCATACAGCTCATCTGACTTTATTTGGTAAACTGAGACACTGAATTATTTTATTTCCTTGTATTTTTTAAATTGTTGCCAAGAACCAGACTCCCTTTACGCATCCGGAGCTGCACCTATTTACACCAGCTAAGGAGTCTATCTAATAACATTTTTGAAGAGACATGAATCAGTTGCACATGAAAAAGAATGCGAAGTAATGAATACAAATTTTGCATGCGGGGATCTGCTTCCTCAATTTGCAGATGTAACAGCAAAACTTCATTCACAATGCTGGCGATCAGTAAGCAGTGCAGCCGAACTTGTGGTCTACCTGTGCCAATGTGCCTTCAGCTTTGGGGCTGCAGAGGGTTTAAGTCCAGATCAAAACCAAATTTTGTTGTTTGGTTAATAATGAGCATATTAATTCATTTCAACATTTACAGCAAACACAGCAGCATTGCTGAAAATCCTAATTATAGAAGCGATAAAAATTGCAGCATAATAATTGTCCCCCTCTGTCTGAGCTAAGCCATTCACGGCTTCTCCTACATCATCTCCTTGGGCTGCCCAGGCCTCCCCTCAGCCTCCTCTGCTAAATATCGGAGGATCATCGAGGTGAGGTCATTTCATCACTCCTTGGGAGGAAAGGAGAAAAAAAAAAAAAAAGAAAAGAAAAAAGGAGGAGAAAAAGGCAAAGCATCTGCTAAAATCTGACTTCATTTGATTTACTCTCCAAGACTGTTTTTTATTAAATATGTTTGACTGCTATCTCTAATTAAATGTAGAATTAATTTTGGCAAACTAACCACAGATGCAGTTTATGTTCAATTTTATCAGACAGATTTATTTATAAGCTGTCAACTTCTTGAAAGACTTCATTTTGGAGCAGTTTTAAATTGCTAACAGTAGCTGTAAATGGGGCTACTGTTCTCTGGAAGACTAAAGAAGAAGTATGCTATAAATGTCCATTCCATCTGTGAGGAATCATAAAACAATCACATTCCTTTATATTTTTTTTTCCCCTTCCCTTCCCCCTCCCCCCTTCCTTCTTAGGACCTTTATTAAATTAGTTCAACTCAATTAAAAATAACTTCAAAAACATTTCAGGGCCCTTTGTTTCAGGGAATACTTGGAACTCTCTGCACGGAACGTCACCCTTTTAACTAATCCCTTTTGGGGAGCAGAGGAGAATAGTGGTATTGTGACTTCAGACAGTGCTTTCAAGGGTCTCTACTGTACCGAATTGAGGTCACCGCCAGACAATGCCCAACACCCAATAGCCATTCAGGCCTTCTTCACAACTCTATCAAACGTGTCTTTCTTTCTCGCGCGCGCTTTCTCTCGTGGCAAAGTCACAGGACAATGGAGAAAGCCTCCAGCACCATTTATGGTCACCATATTTGCACATGACAAAGTCTATTCTTCCTGGTTTGCCAATTCCGTGGTAAAAAAGAATGAACCCTGGATAGATTTTCCCACCGTTACAGTTGTTCAAACTTAGCTCAGATTAAAAAAAGGAAACTCTAAAAACAACAAAAAGCCCGTCTAAGAACAGTAAGTGCTGTTCAAGAGAGTAGCTACTCCATTCTTGCTATTTTGGTATATAGGGAGAAGCTGCAGAGATAAAGTGGAAGATTAAATATGCTACATTATAGCCTGCATATGCATGGCTGAGTACACAGTTCAGTGCGACATGGAGACGAAGGATAAACCAGAAACTATTGTTTTTCATCGTATCGTTTGCCATTAGCCGCATTAGAAATCTCACTGTTCGAACAACAATGCAGCAGCTCGCATGCACGATTTGGTTTTGCTTGGAAAGGTTTAACTGCTTTGACTGCAAACAACAGCAGCAGCAAATCAATAACTGCACATTTGTGCCGGCTACTGCTGCTATTTCTGAAGACGTACCTCAGAAGTTTTACTCTTTCAACAGATGAGGATGAGACAGAGACAGAGTGAGAACGTTGCACTAGATACAGCGAGCTTGCTGCCAGAAAGATTTTTATTTTAAATATGCGCTACAGATACAGTATTCTTCACAACCTAAAAAGATCTGAATGAAAATGTGCTGCTGTTTAAAAAGACTGTTTATAACCAGTTCTTAACTTGACATTTGCACTGCCTCACCCACGCACCTCCAAAACACACACATCTTTTTTTAGTTAATCAGAAACCATGAACCCCCCACCCCGCCCGCCTGACAACAGGGAGCACAGCAACCTAACCTGCAGACAGTCAAATGCCATTAAACTCATCGTTAGAGAATAATTTCAGAGTGTTCACCCTGTAATGAGACAACGGGCTTTCTTCATTTCTGTTTCTGACCATTATGGAAAAATTCTTCCCTCTGTTATGCACCACACTGCTTGCATGGCAGTAAGCTGCTGCAGGCTCCCGCCTTCCCATCCCAAAAAGCTGACCCCCAGCCCCACGACACAAATCCCGACAGTGTTAGGAGCTGCTCCTGCACTGGAACGTGCCTCGATTCCCCTCTGCGTCCCTCATACCGCTGGAAGGAAGACTGACGCGTGGCGATCAAACCCGAGCGCTGGGTGGCAAGGCGTGCTCTAACGCCGCTATCTACCCCTTCGCAGAAGGTCCAGTGCGCAAAGGGCACCGTCAGCCGTACCTACAACATACGATCACTTGGGACTTTGAAGAATCACAGAACAAGGGCTTCTAGTAGATGGCTGGGTGTTTTTTTTTCCACCAGGATCAAATATGCTTTAGCTGAATTATAATACTAAGCCTCCCTAGAACAGTTATCTCAAGGAACTAGCATGATGCTAAGGGCCAGGTTCTGCTTTCACTCACAAGGAAAACATACAAGTACTTAATCCCAACCTCCCTCAGGAAATCCCATAAGTATGGGCTTAATTTTAAGAACCTTCCCCAGCATGAATGTTCATCTGAATCAGAGGCTAAACATCTAATAAAGGCGGAAACCAAAAGTGTAATAATGTCTAGGAGAATCTCAAGATCCATCAGGAATGAGTTACCTTAACCAGTAAGCCTACATGAGATCTATGGATGAAAAGTTCTACACAATGATAAAAGATATTGTTAATATATAAAAAAATATAGCATATTCTATTTAAACAGCAAAATGTATGTGTTGGAGAACTGACTCATAGGTTCCAGACATGGAAAAGACAGCCAATTTTTTAATACCACTAAGTTACTTCCAAATTTGCTCCCCACATTTTGATTGTATGCACACCCAGATATGAGTGAGTCAGTACCATTAGCGCATTCTTATTTGATAGAGTAAAACTTAACTATCTGATCATACATGTGAGCATCATCTATAGGCTGATGTCCAAGGGTTTCTGCCTATGAATGGAAGCCTATGTCAAGCTGCAGGAACAAATTAAGAGGCTAAAAAAAGGACTTCTTGAAAGTTTGCTGGTCTATAGCATTTCTTTCTGTGTTCTGAAACAAAAAAAATTAGGGAAGCGCATTTAAAAAGAATGACTCTCCAATGAAGGAAGAATAAAAAAATCTACTTCGAAAACATGATAACACACCATTGAACATGCATGTACTGTATTGAACCTGCCTTTAAAATTGCTCAGCTAGGTAAATATATGTTTAGGTATTTTCTTAACGTGTTTTACTTGCAATTACTCACTTTTCATAATAAAAAAATACGATAATATCTTCAAGAGATGGACGATGTACTCTTCGGAAGTTTCATTTCTGGAGCTTCTATATTAGGTCTTCTTTGAAGCCACATTAAGGGCTTTTGTTCACTACCTAGTGGATAAGATGACTTTGAAATCTCTTCTGAACGCACAAACCACATGACAAAACCATAATTACTTATCCTTACTCTTTGCGATCTACACTTCTCATAAATCAAACATACTTGCAGAAAAAGATCTGTTCAACTCCAGGTTAACCTGGGTCCTAGAAGAAACTAACGCTCCATCGAGCAGTCATGAAACACAGGTACAGAGGAAGGAAAACACAGCAATAGATGGAGCAAAACTCTAAGCCCCGGTATATATATATTTTTTTTTCCAGATGCTGATCTAAAACATTACAGAAAGAATCTGAAAATATTTACTAAAAATATGCAACTAGTCCTTTCACACTGAGCCCTGGATCACGGCTCAGCCTATCCCTGCTTGTTACCAGCAGCAATCGAGTGGAAGACGGGCTGATGCCCCAGAGAAGAGATGCTTCTGTTCTTTACCATTGCTGGTGCTGTGCATCCTCAGCCCTGCTGAGGAGAACTGCAGCCCTCCCAGTGACGGCCTCCGAGTTATGGCTTGACAAACTGAAAGGCTTCAGTCTGGAACAAGCCAGTGTTGGGTGGATTAAGGAAGCACCATTCTCAAAGAAACTGCTGAATCTACCAAATCTGATATTATTTATTTTTATAATCAAAAGCTAATGTGAACCACATTCATATTCAAATCACACGTGTTTTAAAAAAAGATGCAACAAATTAAAACAAATTACGAGTGAACTAAAAGTATACAGCCCCTCATCAAAACTGTAACCATTTTTAGAATTCAGATTTGAATTCTCTTGTTTCAGACTCAACTCTCCATTACATGACAGCACTTAAGTAGGAGGAGGCAGGAGTGAGAAGTCCAGCTTTGCTTTCTGGTAGGAGATCTCCCTTTATCCTCAATTTTTTTCACCACCTGAAGTGCATATCATTAACTTAGCAACACAACTGGCTGCTTGAATGAACATCTGAGGCGAGAACACAGGGCACTGATGATCTTTAGGCCAAAATTCATCGTGCGTTTCTGTAGCTGCACATATGCAGGCTAATTAGAGCATTGATGGAAAAATCCCTCTATCCTTTATAGCTCCTATCCTACAGGTATCTGAAGGATCGCGGGCTGAGTTCTTGCATTGTTATGCTTCTTTGAAAAGGCTGGGGCTGGGCGGCAGCAAGAAAGGATGCTGCTCTGTCCCTCTTGCTCTGTCAGGGAGGAAAAAAGCCCCTGCTCTCTAGGGGCATGCTGCAGGGGGGGCAGGCAGAGAGGGCAAGAGAGAAGAGCCCAGATCAAGTACGCCTGTGCAGCTCCTGAGGAGTCTCCTTCAGAAGCAGCACCCTGGTTGAGCAAGGAGATGATGCTCAGCCAAGTCCCTCGGGTGATGGAAAGAGACTTCTCTTGGTGTCTCAGACTGGACTGTGGATGGTTTGCTACAAGAGAAGTCATCTCAGCATTGGTGGGCTTAGAGCAAGGCTGCAGAGGAGAGCCTAAAGCACAAGGAGCAGGAAAGAGATATTAAAAAAACAGGTTTTCTGTACCACTTAACCTCATTCTTCTGAGTGTTCTCTCCTTTTTGCTCCCAGATATATATGTGAAATAAGGTCTTTGTCTAAGTAAAACCTGGATGTAGAGTTTAAAAGCCTTTTCTGTCCCTCTGGGAAGCTCACTGAAGTAAAGACCTCCCCCAAACTCCAGCTGAGTCACAGTCCCATGAGAGGATGGATGCCAGGCAAGGCTGGGAGCTGCAATGAGGGGGCTGCGTGACAACACGGCTGCTCCCTCCTCACATCAGTGATGACTTGTGTCCCAGCAGACAGGGCCAATGTGGGAGCGTTACAGACTTTTCAGAGGCAACCAGCAGAAGCAGGTGAACTCTGACGGTCTTCTACCGGGTGAAACGTATAAGCACCTGGCTGATCTATAACAGTGTTGGAGTGAGTGCTATTTAGTATTCTGGAGTGAGTGATGTTTAGTATCTCGAGGTTGCTTGATGTTGGGTTTGCAGTAGGGGTCACTCCTAGGAAGGCAAAAATGTAATGTATATAGTTGAGAAGAGCAGCCTCAATAGGAGAACAGCCAATAACGCTTGAAAAATGCTCCCTGTTCCAGAGGTAGGAACACATAGGGGAGGATAACAGGGACTGAACTATATTTTCCTTTATGCTGTTCATAATAATCTACATAGAGACATCTTGGAAATCACTGAAATTGAGTCAATTTTTATTGCCCTTTTAAACTTGGATTAGACTCTAGAGTTTATTGTTATGGGATTCAGGCACCCATCTTTCTGACATGCCCATTATGGAAAGAGAAGGAAAAAAAGCAAAATAACCCACTGTTTTGCTTAAAACACAGTCAGCAAAATCTAAGAGGATGTCAAGCACCACCAAGGAAGACAGATAAGCAGACAAATTGATTGACAGATTTTTTTCAAACTGTCTACATCCATGATGTTAGTATAGTATGGAACACTGAGACATGCACAATGTAGAGTGATACATGAAGAAAGTTATATTCTAAATTAAAAAAAAACCACAACACATTTTCTGAAGTGAAAAGATGTTCATGAGTGTCAAAATGCAAACTCAGAAGGGCTTCTGGATACGTAAGTCCACCATGCAAGCTAGAGCAACACAACTTGCAACCCTCCACAATTAGAAGGTAACAAAACTTAGTTTAAACCCCTTTTACTCCACAAAGTTTCATTACTTTGCAGTTGGGATGGGCTACCACACCCAGACAGTGATCAGCAATAACCTTCACTAGGCACTGGCTCAGCCTGGCAACCTGCTGAGTCGGCAGCAAATCATTTGTATCTGAGGACTTCAATATTTGTGTATACAAAAATATATCCACACAGCTGATGTGCTAGAGCCTCTCTATCTTATCTCAGGGAGAGCCAAGCTTTCAAAGATGCTCGATTTCACTGCTCCCTTGCACTGAAATCATCCGAGCTCCACAAGGGTGGCAGGATCAGCGTCTAGTTAATACACACAACTCTATCAGTTCATTTTTTGAATCCTGAGGAGCTCTTTTTTTGCTGCTGGATGATACAATGCAGTGCTCATTTCTAGTTTGATAGCATCCAAAGAACTTTTGGACTCACTTTTATGTTTCTGGAAAGCATCTGTTATGGAAGCCCTTATAAATATAAATTAATGTGATCCCCTGTAGAGAAAACACACAAGATCATGAGTCCCCTTAATAACACAAAGGGGCTACCTGAACATAAGTATAAAGATATATTAGTGCTATGTTTTCTTTTTTATGAGAACAATTTAGTTTTCCCCTGTCCTTCCAGCCAGACTTGGCTTGTGTGATATTGACAGAAGAATCATATAGTTTCAGAATGGCTGCCAGTCTGCTTGAGGCATATCTGAAAGCAAATCAGCAGCAGCAAGGAAATTGACATTTAGCGAGAGAATAAATTACAGGACATTGAAATATCTGTACTAGAGCTGTAAAAAAGCAGCAAAAACATAAAATAAAAAGATGACCTGCTACGGGTGGGGGAGGGCAGAGAAGGGAAGAGGAAGATGAAGAGGAGAATAAAGTTATGTTCTATACGCTATGCCTAGTCTGAAAAGACAAAATAAGACATGCAAAATGCTACAAAGGCTTCAAAATCTGGTGCTTAAAGTTAGGACATGCAGAGTTATAACTGCCTATACAGTTCATCATGGCCCCATCGCGTAGATGAATTGCGATACAACCACAGCACAACCACAGATTTCCTTTCTGCAAGATCCCTGTACCATTGCACAGAACAAATCTCCTCACAAAACGAATCAAGCATGGGTTGTCAGCAACCACACAGGTCTGGGGGTTTGATTCACTTGTTGCAGATTGTGAAGGTGTGTTGTGAATGAGGTGAGGGATGGAAGGAAGGAAACAAAAGCTCACATTAGCAGACAGGCAGGTGGATGTTGCTGGGGAGGGCTGGATCCCTTCCCTGCCACAGCCTACATGCGGTCACCTGTGTAAATGAACTTTCCCAGGCATCCCAGACTCCGTCTTCCTCATTTTCTGGGTGTGGGACTTAAAACAAATAGACAGAATGACTGAGCACTCACAGCTGCAACCTGAGTCACTCGAGGCATTACTCTGAACATAAGAAGTGCTACATAAAGTTTACTATTGCAAAGGAACACATAAAACCAGAAGATTTTTAGTATCTTCAATTGTCTTGGATTCACTATATTAGCAAAATTTCTGCTCCCTAGTTTCCCGTCTGTAAGATAGAGATACCCCCCCTTCCTCAGGTTCCCAACACACCTATTGTGAAGATAAATTACAAGCTTGTGACGTACTTGGATATCCTCTTGAACAGTGCCATACAAAAGACTTTGAAAAAATAAATAATTCTGTCTTCAGAGCAAGAATTATATGTGATTGAACGGTAGGGATAGTGCTACACACTGTACAATATGGAATAATGTAAGATTGAACACTTGCTTATTAATTGACCATCTTCATTCTGTGTGGTCAATGAGGCTCTGCATAGACGAATAATTGTACATGATCATATAATTGTAGACTGTATCATATGTACAGATAGAAGAACCCTGAAATGAAATTACACAGACAACACAGTGTTGAGCAATGTAATTAGAGTGCTTGACTTTGCAAGCAATGTTATTTTAACAGAGCTTTTGTGCACGTAATTTCCTACATTTTTCAAAAATGTAACAGAGAAAACAGCAGTTTCACCATATTCATCACGCTGCCAATGACATATCATCTGGCTAAGGACCTCCAGCTCCACTTTCCGTACACACCTTCGCTCTTCTGCTAATGGCAGTAACTGAGAGCACAAATAAAGTCATACCTGTGTAGCTCTTGCACAGTGAATCTTTCAGAGGTATTTGATGCCAGCAAAAGGGTATCCATTCCAGGTTCCTGACAAAAGGTACTTGCTCTGCCCTTTTCTCTAAACCCTTCCGACTTTATCTTTTCTCCACTCCACATCCACTTCTGTCCTAGTCTTCTTGTCTATCAGTATTAACTCACAATATTCATGATCCACTACCAAATCTTTCCCTTTACTTCCACACCTCTACCTCAGCACATCTCAAAAGCACGTAAAGCAGACATATGTAGGCACATACTCAAAGTCATGGCAAAGGCACCACCCTGACTCGGAGATGATCACTTGGGAAATTCTCTCTGCTTCATTGCTTTGGAGTATTAAGACTATTTGAATGAGAGCCTACCAGTTTCTCTTTTTTTTTTTTTTTTTTTTTTAATGGCTGAACCAAGTATTTTCATAGCATTCAATATCAGAACAGTAAACAAACAAACAAGAATGAGAGTGTGAGGTCAGACCAAAGGTCCACCTTGCCCAGCATCTTCTCTATGAGAGTGACCAAAGCAGATGTCTAGGGAACAGCAAATTTAAATAAATCAATAAATCCGCCTGAGGCAGATATTCAACACTTTACAGTCTTATAACAGGAAGTGTTTGACAACTTCAAAAATATTTTTCTTCTGTAGCACCCTATAAATCTCAGTTACATTCACAAAATTCCACTGGAGAGACTGTAATTGCTGAAACCAGACAATCACATATAATAGGAGAAAACAGACAGTTCCTCAAGCAATACGAACAATAATGCTTCTGGTACACCACCCACCCTTCCAGACTGTCATTTTTTTCTGCTTGTGCAAATGATGCTGGTAAGAAGTTCGCTTTTAACAAAACTTGTATTCTCCCTCCCCAAGGTACACAGTCTTCCACCTCATCTTTCTACTCCCATACAATTCACACAGACCTGGTTTTAAAGGAAAAGGCCTGTTTGTCAAAGAAAGAAACCTTCTTGTGGTTTTCTATTATGTGTTCTCATGTTGAGGATACTACCCCATCCACATTGGTGAAGAATTCTAATTGCAAACCTGAGTTACTATCGCTATTCGGCGGCTCCCAAAGGCCTCAGGTTCTTAGTTAACCTAGAGTGATTTCTGACTGACCCTGGCCTGCCATGTTTCTCTGTTTCTGACCTAGTCACATGATGCAAAAAATGGGAAAAAA
The DNA here is from genome assembly GCF_030867145.1 of Opisthocomus hoazin. Taxonomy (NCBI): domain Eukaryota; kingdom Metazoa; phylum Chordata; class Aves; order Opisthocomiformes; family Opisthocomidae; genus Opisthocomus; species Opisthocomus hoazin. The sequence goes on from NC_134414.1 coordinate 143,996,667, forward strand.
AAAGTTACAAAGTTGGGAGAGCGAAATTGTTTCTTCACAAAGAATATTTTTCAACATTCAGTATGAACTACTGAAACATCTTTAAAATCATTCAAAATAAGAGATATAAGAAACGGGAGAAAAATGGAGCAAAAATGAGGGAAGTTGGGAAGAAAAAAAAAATAAAAGAGAAAAACTATAGATAAAATAAAACCAGAGCTGTCAGAAGGAAAATAAAGCACCTGTAGTCTCAGCAGCGCTGTGGACTCTCCCCAGCATCTACCCCTCCACAGCAGCTCACATGAAGTGCCTGACCTTTGTGAAGCGTAGCACAGCGGTGCCTGATACTGCGCCAGCCAGCAGCGCTACGCTGTTCTGCGTCTTCGAAGGAGAGGTGGGTTAGAAATTTTTGGAGAGGAGAAGAGGTTAAGCAGGGCAAAGAGCACGCATAGGAAAGACAAGTTAGTTTCCCAGTATCTCTTTCACTGGTGACTCGCTGTTTTATGAAGACTTCGGCCAACCTTATAAAGAAAAGGTGAGAAACATCCCATGGAAAAAGATTTACGCTTTTTTCCACAGGTCTCGCACAGGCAGTCTGCTGGTACAAAGTCCGGGGGTTTTGCTTTCCACAGGGTTCAGGCTCTCAGGGTGTGGACGTCTTATCCACTGCCGCAGTTCTTCACCCATCACACCACAGCTGATTGCTCAGCCAAGGACTGCTGTGGGTCCAGATTAGAGAACAATTACGAGTATCAGCAGGTGAAGGTCAGCTGAAAAATCTGGGCTTCATATCTACCAGAGGTTGCTGAATTCTTCTCTGCGCAGTGGGAAATGTTGGCCCTCACGTCAGGAAGCCAATACTGTCACCAACATAACACTACTGACTTCCCTATCAAATTGTATCTGTAAACATCCACTCATGTGAGCGGCTGAGACGTTCTGTTTTACGAGGTCTTACCCAAGCAAAGTCTCAATAGCAACTGGTATTGATTATTTTTTTTTTAGAGTAGCAAAAATGTAAGGCTTTTCTACCAGGATCTGTATAAAGGTCTCCAGGGACTCCAAGAGTTTTGAATCTGTGGTCTGCAATGCATCTTATGAAAAAGGGAAAAAAAAAAAAAAAAAAAAAGAAAAATCACGCTGCACTTTATGAACCTAATGTCGATCACAGTGTCATCATTACCTCGCTGGCTGGCTGCAAACAACAAAACCAAAGGGAACGGACAGGGAGACAAACAGGAAACGAAGCAAGAGTAAAGATTCTTCATTAAAAACAACAACGACGTCCTGGAGGGAAGCAGTAGAAGAGTTATTAATCAGAGAATGCCTCCTCACTGTCTAAATCTAGGCTGGCAAAGTTTATTCTCTCCAGGACAGAACCCAGGATCAAAGGGGGTAGTAAAAGTCCACAGCCTTAACAGCGACAGCAGTCAAGCAGATATTGGAAGGGGATGGGAGAGAACGCTACTCGGGGCCTCTCTGCTTCTCTCAGGCAAGAAGCAGTGATTCCAGGTCAATCGCCTTTTATCCCAGACCTTCCCTTTTTGTTTTAACATTTTTGTCTGCTGCAGTTTACCTTTCTGTGCAAAAATAATGCTTTGCTTTTAAAAAGCTGTTCTGAGCCACTTTAAACAGAAACTGCGGCTGGAAACGGGAGAAACGGAGGAACATGTAAACAAGATAGTTCCTTGTTTAAAAGAGGTACCTGGACCTGTCAATGAAGGATGTACTGAAGAAAAACAAGTGGAGGTCTTTTTGTAAGACTGAGAAATAAGGAGTCTTTATCTCACAGATTTTCCAGGAGCCTACACATACTTCTATAGATTCCTATGTACAATAACAGAAATGCTGAGCAAATATAAATCCAGACCTGACCTTTGTGGTTTTCTCTCATCCTTAAAAACAAAGTCACACGAGACCTGAACAACTTCCAGTTTTGCCCGTACAACACTTGAACTTTGTGACGTGAAAGGATATCCCGGGGTTCAGCCAGGCACGTGAACCAAGCGAGTCAAGCTTCTGAGGTCAGTTCTTCTCTGCCTCTCCCACACTTTTGGTTGATATTTCAAAACTATCACAGTCTGTGAGATACCATCCATCTAACAGTGGTTGTGGCCACCAACTTTCTTTTCTATAATCCCTCCCCATTTTTCCTATGTAAGAGCCTTAAATGAAGTTTGTTCCAGACTATTAACCTATGACAGAAGACTGCAGAGATAAGATTTCACTGACACATAGAACAAAGAAACAGAAAGGGTGTGAAAATTGCAATGACAAGGTTGCCTTGGTAGTTGGAGATGTATGAAATGAAATGAAATAAAATATCTGACAAACATCTGGATAACACAGGTAGGGCACTAATCGCTTTGGTTGAGTCAATCAGAACTGCATTTAATAGAGAGCAAAAAAGACTTCATTTACAAACCCAACTCCTTAAATATAACATCTACAATTTATCCACACTGTGCTGCTTCAAAGAATAAACGATATAAGCTCTGCTACAAAGACATATATTCTCAGACTACAACATTTCTAAAACAGGGGAAATAAATATTCCATTACACTGAGACCAATTCAGATTCTGTCTATAGGAGGAAAAGCTATGGCACTGGGAAAACTACCCACGTAACCGTTAAACGGATTAAACTAGTCTCATGGGTCAGACAGGATCAAGACATGTTTTGACTGTGTGTCTGTTTTCATATACACCGAAGCGAAGATGGTTTTAAGCTCAACATGCCACAATTCTGCAGAAAAAGGAGGAGGACTGAAACTAGAGCCAGACTGAAGTGAGTTATTTTCATACTTGCTGTTGTTGAGAGGGAGCAAAACATCAAAAGCAAAATCAGGGGGAAAAAAAAAAAGTAAAGGCTTGCATACAAATATCATCCTCTAGAGAGTTTTTACGAAAGTGCCTGTGCTAACACCTAGTTTGACACCAACTTGGCAAAAGTCACAAGCTATATTTCCTTCTGCACAGTTTAACTTAACACACACACACACAGAGCACAAAGCCAGCAAGGACGGTGCTTACATTTCCCCCAGATTTTTGTGCCCTATCTTCTGGCCCAGCGAGTGACATCCTTCCTTTCTGCTGCAGAGCAGGCATAGGCTCAGAATGATCTGATGACCTAGCTAGCGTCTTTCAAGCCTAGCTGGAAACCCTCCTCAGAGGGGCGCACACCAGGAGTGATGGGATGCTTCAGGGATTTGCAGTTCGTTCTAAGGGGTGCCAAGATACCTGTACGCCCCTTGCATCCTCAGAGTTTCAATCTACTCAGACTGCTGCTCGATTTCATATTGTCTGTTCCAGGTTGTCATGGAGCAAATACATGTAACCCCATGGAAAAGCATACGAAAGCGAAAACAACAAAGAAGCTGCAAAGCAAACAGGATAGGAGAAATACTACACGTTTGTTTTTGTTCGAGTCCAGAACAGAGTCTTTTGCTAAGGACCAAAAAAAAAACCTAAATGAATGGGTCTTTTTTTCCATTGTTGTTTATGACCATAATTTAGCAATGCATTTACTAGCCAGTGTAATCATCAAACAGGCTTTGACAATTAACAAAGAGACCATGAAAATGAAAGTAGCAAAATGGAAATGAATCACAGCTTCACCACAGCAGAAAACATCTTTCTGAAGAAAGACAGACTAGAATGAACACTGCTCCAAGTAAATCACACATTAATTAAATGAATTAGCAGTATTACTATTGTCCCACTTGGCTACTCACGCACATTATACAAAAGGACCCTTGCAGCATTACGAGTTTCTGTCTTTTCACCAGATACTTGTGTCATGCCTGCTTCCTAACTGAGATTCCTATTTCCAATAGCTATGGATGACAGCAAATCCCTCTATACATCCCACAGCAAATCAACTTTACGCAGACAATATCCAGCAGTTATTCTGAACAGTGTCCTTCCGTCATGCCAACCTATCCTATTTTTGGCAGAGCATCTACATAGCACTGCTTCCACACTGACAAGGAACCAGATAATACTTTATGATAGGCAAGGAGAGTATGTTCCTCCTGCTCCGCTTTGTGGACTCCCTCTTCGGCCACAGAAGCAATCTGGAATGGCTACATGTGTAGGTGCAGTATTTTCAAAGGCGTGATGTAAGTCAAGTTTCCAGTCCCATGCTCCAGTGTAATTCTCAAGACTCCAAAGGGTCCAACAGCTTCCCAGGAACCAACATAAACAGCTGTCTATGGGTATGAGGACCTACTTGTCTAGCACAGTTAAAAACAAAAGCACATCTCCTAAGTTTCCTTCCTCCCTCTGAAGGAGACCCCACACACAATGTGGAGGGCCTCTGGAGCATCAGGGTACCATGATGGACGTGAATCGTGTGCTTTGAAGGTGTGCCAGGGAACAAAGCTGGCTACGTCAGTGGTAAGATGGGGCAGGACCATGGGCTCCCAGAGTCAAAGCACTGGATGCAGCTGGTCTGTTGACCCCGTATGGTCTGCTGGCCATACTGATACACGGCAAATCATCTCAAAACAGAATTGCAGCTGCGGGTCAGCATGAAGCAGGAGCTGATTACACATCTGATGGTCAGTGCATGACAAAAGCTGGATGTAGAGTTTTAGCTGCTTTTGTCAGAAATTCATATTATATGGTGCAATTCATATTATATGGGGCAAGAGCTATATAAAACCAAATTCAATTTCAAGTGTACAAAATGTGCATTGTGTTCACAACAACTTTCTGCTTAAATAGACAGTCATATCTATATTAACTACAAAGTGGCAAATAACCCTCTGAAATCCACCAGTAAGACCTATTGCATCATTGCTAAGGTGCCAAATAGATTCTTTGTGGTCTTTGAATATGGGAGTGTATTATATGAAAGAATCTGACTTCAGGACCTTTGCACATGACAAAAATCAGATGCTTAATGGGAATGACCTTAAAGAAAACCTGGGACCCTTGTATAAGCTGCAGTCCTATTTCCTTGGCATGTTGTCAACAACTTGTCAACAACAAAGGAAATTTCAAACCAGTATTTGGTGGCAAAGGAAATAAATACAACCAAATATGTAACTTAGGATAAATTTACAAGCATTGTGGCTTCGCAGTTGACAATTCTTAAAAGGAAATTTGCCTCCTGATGTTGAGGAAATAGGTGGTCCAATTACTTTATTCATTCCAAAATATTGTTAAAATCATGGTCATAATGGAGCAAACACTGAGCATCCAATAACTTCCAATAAAACACAAGAAGCATGCAGACGCTCTCCTTGGATGCGATGTGAGAAGCTTTGCCCTTTCAGCCACATATCCTGCAAAACAGGCTTACTGTAGATGTGCTCAGATTAAGACAGAACATACTGACCTACAGAGCATTTAGTCCTAGCTTAAGCTGGGTCTTCTGTTCTGCATTTTATTACATCACACAGCACTTCTCTCTGTGGTGGTGTTCTTGGCATAAATGAAGTCACAAATCACCATTGTTTAAAATTATTAAAGGTCTTTCTGCATCAGTATTATTATTAGCATTTTAGTTTAAATGAATAGTCTGCCGTTTTTCAGCTGCAGTCAAATAAACCAGACTCCAGATTCTGCTGGAAAAGGAAACCCCACACTGTCTCACTTGAATAGAAGGCCAACATGCATTTTTGGCTGCGCCTGTCAGCTTTCCCTGACTCGATACAGAAAATTCAAATGCCTACAGACAAATTAAAGTGGGAGCATAATGCATTAAAAGATTACTTGTGGGATGTTGACATTCAGATAGGAACTTCACACCTTCACTTTATCCTCACGATGCAGCAAAATACAGTCCTACGTCCTAAAACTCGGCAAACTCCAGGGAAGCTCACTAGGGCTTCTACTGTGCAGCTCAACACTGCTATGTAATTTCTGCCTATTTCATATGAAGGAAATCTGTGTGTGGAGAAGCATTTTTTTTAAATACTTATTGAGGCCACACTGCTAGTGTATTTTAAAAAAGACCACAGCTGATTTTAGGTACCAGCACAGTGGCTAGGTGGATTATGATAGGGTCAGTCAATCTTTTAATCTTCAGCCTTAATTCTCAGTTGAGGTCGACAATAGCAGAAGGAAAATTTCCATCATTCCTTCCAGGGACAACAAAATATTTAGCGGTATTTTAGGCGGTTTTGTCTTCCTCTTAGACAACAAACACCAAGAACTGCTAGAGAAAGAGTACTTACACGACAGACAAAGTGATCTGAACTTCACGGACCAACTGACAAATTCTGTGTTTGTTTTACATTTCAATAGACAAAATGCTAAGGAAAGAAGCCATGAGCACTATACACAAAGCAATTCACGACCCCAAATGTAAATCTTCCTTCATCAGATAGCTTGGCTCTACAGTTAAAGTAATTATTTTTTTGAGTGTTCTGAATGTGTTAGAATGATGTATTTCATATGTATAAATTACCTCCTGCCTTGTAAGGTTATCATGGAAATGAGATCTTGCTCCAACTCAAGCAAGCCCAGAGATAAAGGAGACAACAACAACAAAGAATATCAGCCCTTCCATCTCCCTGTATAAACAGTTTGAATAGCCTCCTGCATTTCAAGGGTTCTTGTCACTGATGATCTTTAGGATCTTGTAGCTGAACTCTACACTTCAGCAATGAGGACATCCAGTGGCAATCACCAGCTAGCTTACGTGACGCAAGCGCTTTCTGCAAGTCTGAATTTGATATCTGAGCCTATTTTTGTGTTACTTACACCTGCATGGGATGAATAATATCCCTTTTCTTGTTTGGTGACTGTTTTTCTCGAGCTAAATTGCCTATTGACTCTAGCCTGAAGCTAAGCAAAAAGGGCAGATAATACAGTGGAAGCCATTAAATAATGTGGATTTTGCCTATCATTAACGTGAATACCATGAGCAATTTCAATCCCTAAAGAAAAGCCGTAACAATCTCTGACATCGGCATACAGCAATTGCTGATGAAGACTGACTGCTCTAGCAGCAGATCTTCTTTATAAAATATTTTATGCATTAAAACACTTGGACAAAGCACAATTATTTTCTACAACAGGTGAAAGGCAATTCTACTGCTATTTTATGAAAGAGGAAACCAAGGCAGAAAGCTGAGGCTGCTTTGCGAGTTGGGGGCTGAAGCGGGATTAAAAGGCAGGAGGCTGCTTGCTGAGCCAAATTCATCCCAGCCCCAACTGCCTCGTTTGCTTAGCAAGGATCGTGTTGTGCTGAAACAGTGCAAGGTGAGAGGAGGTTGGAGGGACGGGTGCCTACGTTTCGTAATCACACGCTTTTCTGGCTACCCTGAGCAAATCCCCGCGTAGCGCTGTTGCTAGGCTTGTTTTTAGCGCAGGAAAGTCAGAAGTTTGCCATCACAGGCAGCAGCAGCCGTTGCTCTGTACCCGCCTCGCTAATGGAGAGAAGAGGAGATTTCGAGTTTCGTCGCTCTAAAGCAGCCACCGCTTCAAAGAGTCCCCAAAGGGAGCCTCTCAAAAGAGTTACTGCTTCTTTAACCTAACCGGAGGCAAGACCTTGATAGGAACGAAGGACAGAGCTGCGACTGCTTAGGGAAGAAAAGAATTGAAAACAATTAGCGTGTTGATGTCAGCTTAAAGGGGGTCACCGGGAGATCAGCTTTCCCTGCATCTGTTCTTTAATTAAAAAGAGAAAGGTGGCAGTGTCCACTACTCATCACTATGGTAACATTTAAATGCCACGCAGCTGGAACTGGCCGCCCGCTTGCTGTGGAGCGGGATCAGCCGTGAGCGGAGCAGGTACGGGTCCAGCGAAGGGCAGGCGAGGCCCCTCGGCAGCTGCTCCGGGAGCCGGGAGGCCTTCGCAGCCAGCGCAAAGCACCGAGCGCGTCGGTACGGGCGCGCATTACGTACCCTGCATCGCTTCGGGTGGCGGACGGTGAGGGGAGCCTTCCAAGGATGAAAGCCCAGAGATGCCACGTCAGGAGAGGGGAGGATGAGGATGGAGGCGAGAGCGAGGGGGGGTTTCGGCATGTTTCTGCTGTGGTTGCGTGCCGGTCACCCTCTGCCGACCGCTGCCTTTGCTCATCGTTAGCACGCTAATGCTGCCCCTGCGACGGTTGTCTATCATCTTCATCGCTGATTTAAGTTGCTACAAAAATATTTGCCAAAACTATTGTTCGGTTTGCTCTAATAATAGTTATTACATTATTCCTTCAATTAATTACAGACAGCTGCACTCCCTGCTTTTTCTACTTCCTCTCGAAGTACTTCTTGCATTATCAGCACTGACAGGAGTTTTGACCACAGAAATGTAGGTGTCTCTCCCCCCCCCCTTCTGGTTTCAGTAATTATTTGTGTGATTGCTTGCATATTCTTCAAACTGCAGTACTAAAATAACACCACACAAATGATACCAGGCCAAAATAATATCATATCAGTGCAATTAGAGCAAAAAATGTCTAATGCATTTTGCAAATTAACATACAGTCCTGCAGTTGAGATTCCATCGCATATTTTACCTGAGAATTAAAAATACCGGGGTATTTTATTCCTTGAACACTATTTCTGAACATCATATCTTCTTTCAGCTTGAGACCTGTCTATGTCAGAATAAACTACACTGAATGCATGTATCCAAAAGTCTCTGGAGCGCTCACCACTCAGAGTCCGGGGACTCGAGGCACAGGAAAGAAGAGTCACTGTATGCCAACCTAGCAAAGATCCTTCCATTCTTGTATTTTCATACACAGCTTCAACATCTTGCCTTTTAAATATGACAATACATTAACAAGATTATGGGGATGTATATTATCCTATACTATTATGTGAACAAAGCACAAATGATATTCCCTTCAAAAAAGAACCTGTTAAAAGCCCCTATTACACCAGCAGCAGAATCAAGAACAATTGAGTTAATGACTACATAAAATATAAGAGACATCTTCAGTTAGACCATGAAATGTCCTATTAACACAGATGTTTTTAATGAGCTATTTTAACTTGTATCTGGCCTCCCTCAGCTTAAACCTCTCTTAGATCTCCTGGTCATTTATTGCTGGTGCTCTAGCTCACTCTTGGATCTAATCCTTGATTAGTTCACATTTCTTGGCTGTGACTATTATAACACATCTAGCCACCAAAATATATCATTTAACTTTTAGTCTGCGTGTGTCACATTGTGTTTGAAACATCCAACCTTCCAAACAAATAAAGGTACATCAGAAGTTGAAACATAATATAGTCTAACATTTATTTTTATCCAAAAGGTTGCACTACCGGTACTTTTCTGACGACACACATGTAGGTCCATTAATAATATTAAGCTAAGCAATTTGATAATTGTAATCCATTAGCAAAGACTTAGCAAAGAATCTCCATGGAGTTCGATATACAGTCCCACTGAAACGGATCACTCTTACACTTCAGGTTACTTCAAGACTCCCAGCCATTGCTTATGGAAACAGGAGAAAGTATAGGTAAGACACGCATCACAACTTCTGTTTGAACAAAGAAGATCGTACTTAAGCTAAAAGAAAGAACAAAAGAGAGACAGAGACTCTAGCTCCATTGAGATCAACTGGAAAAACGTCACAGTTCTTAGCAAGACTAGGAGTCTAGTATTTCCATGGAGAAATTATCTAGAGCATGGTAAATGGAAAACCAGTAACTCTCCCAGTAGCTCAGGCATTACGTATCGGCAGGGCTGACTCTCTTTACAGCACAATCCCCTGCCCCTGTGGCCGTCCACCTGCTGGGGCAGTATCACCTGTGAAGCTGATAGAAACAAGAAGTTTATACTGCAGCTTTTGGCAGTTTGATCTCCCCACAAATACTGCTTGAGCAGGCAACTACAGGATGACCACGAAAGAGCTCTGTTACCAGGAGGACACCAGTGAAGTCTCATACCTATTCACACATTCCTATGTTTTTACAGTCCCTTTCCTGTCAAGCCCCCAAAACTGCAAATCATTAATACTTTCCTGTCTGCGAACTGGTAGATTAAAAAGACTGGGAATACACATGTGCGCTCTAAACCGCTGACACCTTACATAAAATTATAACACAGGAATGACTGTACCAGACCAGACCACAGATCTGCTCAGTTCAGCGATGTCTTCTGCCTTACGCAGTGCCACAAGAAGATGGTAAGGGGAGAATACAAAAACAGGGCCACCACAGGGCAGCATTTCCTCAGTAGATTCTCCCACTCTCCAGCAACTTGCTGGTGGTTATGCTGGTGTCCTTGACGGATTTTTCTTCCATGGATTTGTCTAAACCCTTTTTCAACCCATGCCAGTGCTTGGTGCCCATGACTTCTTGTGGCAACAAGATAAAGTTTTAACTGCACATCGCAAGTAAAAGCAGTTCCAACTCCATGATGTGCTGGATCCCTTTGCTGTCACCTAGTTCTGTACTAGAAGAAAGCGTCAACAAGCATTTCCTATTCACTTTCTCTGGAGCCACTCACAAATTGAGAGACTGCTATCATTTCTCTCTTGCAAGCTTAAGGATCTCAATCTACTCTTCCTCACGTGGAAGTCACTTTGTACAGTGGATTTTTTACGTCTTTCCTACTTGGAAGATGGGTGGAGGAGAGAGAACAACCAGAAAGGAAGAGTCTGTTCCGTATGTGGTTGAACCATGGATACAAAACTAATGACGTAATAATAATAAAAATACAGCAGCAAAATACTGTTCTCTGTTCCTTTCCTAATAACTCTTAGCGTACTTCTTGTTTTATTCATTGGTACTAAGCATTGAGCTGACACTCTTGAGGGGTAAACTAGTTTATAGTCCACCACTTTGTACACAAAATTAGAATTATATTTTTCCCCATATACCACAATTTATATGCACAGATTTTACCTGCCATTAATTTTACCAAGCAGTCATTCACTAACGTGAGATCCTTCTCTACAATCTGTTTTGGTTTCAAGTCCTTGAATAACCTACTAGAAGCTGCAACCTTTTTTTCAATTTTCTTTTCTCAGATCATTTACAATATGTTGAGCAACAGATCTCCTAGCAGTACAGACATCCTATGAGACTACACCACTGGCTTCCTTACACTGTCAAAACTGTCTATTTATTCCTGCCCTTTGTTTCCTACCCTTTAGCCAATTATTTATCCATGGAGACTCTTACTCCTTATCTCATGACAGCTAAGTTTTTCCAGGAGCCTTTGGCGAGGGACCTGTTGAATGCCTTTTCAAATCGAAGCAGGTAACACTAGGATCTCCCCTTGACTCCTCTGCAGAACTGCCGTGATCTGTGAAACACAACTTCTGTTAACAGAAACCACTTTAACTCTTCTGTAATAGCACATATTTACCTTTGTGTTTACTAATCCTATTCTTCACCGTTGTGTCCTCCAAATGGTCTGTGATGGTGTCTGATTTCCATTTGAATTCCTCTAGAGATCGTGGATGAATACTGTCTGGTCCTGGCAATTTAATACTCCACGTTTTGTTGATTTATTCTGCCCTTTCCTACTGACACTGGAAGTTAAGTCAGATCCCATGACACATCCCCCACCCCCTATATTTCCAGTAAAGAAGGGTTCTGGCAGAAAGCATCCAGAGTATTTTCTGTCAGCAGTGCAAGGAGATTTGTGTTCACATGATCATCCTGTATAGTCTCATCTGCTGCATCCCACACACACTTAGATAAACAGAGAAGACCCTCCCCAGTACAGACCAAACCCAATCTGGGTGCTCAAAATCTAAGCCTAGACATAAAATTCAAATCTGAAAATTACTCCTATCTGTTGCATAAGCCAAGCACGCTGTATGCAAGATACCGGCACTGGTCGGAAAAGCTTAAAACCCTGCAGGTTTTGTCATGCAGATCCCAGCTCGGTACTTTGCACCAGCTCCATTTCACAAAGTTCCTCTGTCTTCAGCAGAGCACCTACTACAAAATAACATTGAGCAGACTGTATATTAAAAAGCCATCCCACGCATATTTATAACTAATTTATTCTTCATTTCTTCTGTGTTGAATAACTAAATTACAACAGTGGCTCAGTAACCCCTTTTAGTTTAGGAAAGGGCAGCAGCTTCATTTGAGTAATATTTTAGCCTAATTAGTCCATTAGTCTCCAGTGGAGACCAGAGGAGAATGGAAACCAGTGAAACAAGAGTCCTGCAGCATCCCTTTTAAGTAACAGACCTCTGACTCATCTGATATCATCTGGCAGCCCTCATGATCCCTTCAAAGATATTTTGTCTTTTCCAAGTGTTCCACAGAGACACCAAGCAGGCGTTTGCGAGGAAGAGGCAATGTATTAACATGGCCGTTGTAGATAAGCCCACTTTCTAACAGAGTTTCAAACTGTTCATGTGCTGAAGAAGCTTCAAAGTATCTGAGGATTTTGACTCCTACTCTTTCCCATACCCTACAGAGTGTGGGTCAGTCTCAAAACAGCACCTTGTCTTTCCACAAGGATGCTGCCTGAGTGGACTTGCTGCATGTGGTTGTCCAACTCCCATTCTGACATACGTTTAATGAAAGCGTGGCCAAAAGAAAATACACATTTTCCTATCTGAAAAACAAAACGATTTAAAAACCCGTTTTAGACTCTTTGCCATGCAATGCATAAGTGGCAGCTATGAGGTAGTATAAATACAGATATGAAGGTTCAAGATGAAGAATCTGAAGGACTTTTTTGGTCCTATCTAAGAATCTGAAAGTTAGTGCCTAGTTTCAATCAATTATCCCTTCAATAAATGGAGAGAGAGCCTCCAAGAAAATGGCCATTTAAGATAGGCAGGAAAAACCATTCACTTCAAGTATGCATCTGTATCTATTCACAACAAAAAAAAGTTTAAATTATTAGTTTAGCTGAAGCACCTAACAGAGAAGTTGCTGGATCAATGAGAGATGAAGCCTGCTTGACAAGTGACAACTGACATGTAGGTGAGCACCTCGAAACATCTTCTCAGTTCTGTCACAGCACCATAAACACAAGACCAATAGTATTTTCTGTTCACAGAGGACAGAATTCAAAGCCCCTGGAAGCTGATGAAAAGGGGTGGATCATTCTCAGCAAGACCACCTTGTAGCATTTTCATCAACCTCAAACACTTCATAGAAAAAAAAAATCCTGCAGCCCAAGTCATCTGCTCTTAGAAAGCAACGTTAAATCAGCGTGTGCATACATGTGTACACACGTAGGCTCACCCATGGCTGCAAGTCTAATACTCCAGCATTGCCCTTTCTTCTTTTTACCACTTCTAAAAGGAAGTTGCCTCGTTATGCATCAGACTGCAGCCACACCTACATCGCTACCAGTGCTGAACTAATGAATTCAAGGCTTGCTCGAACATACACGCTACTTCAGCGCAGTGACTGAAGGCATGCCTTAGCACAGGGTTGTTCTCCAGTTTTGTGTTCTGTTCAAGTTAGATGTGCAGAGCTTAAATGAGCAGTCACTGGCAAAAGACTGCATTTCACAATAGGAATGAATTTTCAAATGGTCTCATGTTTTATACATATAATTTAATACTATGGCATGTCTTTTCATCTGAACAAATGCAAAGTCTTTTGCAAATATATAGAGCACATATATAACCACTGAAATAAAACTCTCAGCTAGTATAAGGAAGAAGAACTGTTAGTCTCCCAAATAAAAATCATCATTGTTAAAATAACATATCAAGCAGTCTGGTGTCAATGCACGAAAGATGGGGCACTGGTTTTATAACTCTCATCCAGAAGAAATGCTAGTTGTAAGCTGTATGATATTCTATTTATCTGTCTCATAGTCATGAAAGACCAAGCCTATTCTGCTGGGATTCGAGTGTAGGATTTTCATGAACAGTTTATTTACAATTCCCAAATAGCACTTTCACTACATTTTTTTGTATTTTTTTCTGATGTTGTTGTTTGGCATTGTAAGCAATGAGATAAAGAGCACCCTACAAACAAAATCATGGCTATAACTTCTTTTTAGGTATTCACAAGCCTGAACTGCATGTGAAGTTTCTTCCCCAGATTCCTGACTTTACCTGATAGCATGAGAGGAAGAAAACATCCAGCCTTCAGCTCCCATGTGGCTAACAGCCCCTGAATAGCCGCTTTAAAGAACAAAACCACTAATCTAGCTCCAGTCATCAGCCAGGGAGTGCAGGAGCTCCACAACCAGAGTTCCTCTGCACAACAGAACTGCTGTTCATTTTACTGACAGATACATGTGTAGAAAGGACAGCTTCAATTTGAATTTCTTTTAAGAACTTGACCCAAATTTCACTGAAGCTGAAAAAGCTACGCCTGCCTCCGCCACTTGTATTGGCATAGAGAATCTGTTGTTTTACCATCTTTAAAATGATAAAATTTTATCCTTCTATGCCACTGCTTATCCTAAAGAAATGCAAAGCACTTTGCAGCACTTGACATAATGTTGTACAAGTTATCATTTCACCAACACCCTGAGAGGATGCTGCTCTTTACCAGAGTGCTGATACAGAAGACAGGAAGAAAGAGGTAACCTTTCATTGTAGGCAGCACAATTAAAGTACAAAGATTACACTCTGGAAACTAAGAAAGAATGCTAAAACTAATAACTGGTACCACAAAAGCTGTGATGACCACAAGTAGGATCAAAAAGAGAATCTACTGATCAATTGTATACAACTCATATTAATTCTTATATTATTTAACAATAACCTTCTCACTTGCAGTAAGTTCAAACTACAGAAACACCTTGTCCAGTATTCTTTGTGGAGTCGCGGAAAGTTATCAAATTTTTTTTTTCCATATTAGAAAAGATTGTTTAATGTGTTAATTTATTTTTATAATTTTTTGTTCCATAAAGGACCCTTGTGTTTCCTCTCAGGAAAATATAGATAGCTGTCTGTACCACATGAATATTGGGCATTATGTACTTTCAGGTCATCTGAAAACCTCTCAAGAACGAAACCTCACGTCTATTTTGGTAACGTCCTTTGGCCACTAGCTGGTCAGTATTTCAGGGGATGTGGGTGAGGGGCTCCTAGCTCCTTCCAAGTATATCTCCTGATTTATGGCAATAGGTAACTGGACAAGACAATAGCCATGCACTTTGATTAAGTTGTGCCTGTAGAACTTACATTATCTCCCTTCGCACATACAGAATGGAAGTAAATAAAAGGAAGACAGATTGGCTGAAGAAACCACATTCCGTACAGATATAAAAGCCACAAGTGTATTTCATGTAAGCTTCTGCATTTCCATGGAGGTATCCAGTGCACTTGACAGGAGCACTGAAATGAAATCTGACCCCACAGGAACGTGGGAGTCCTCATGGGCCAGCAAAGGTAATGACCCAACCTGTGCATTAGGTCGGCGCGAGATGCAGCAGAATACACTGGGTAAAAGTGGTGAGCAGGCATACGCACATGCACATTAAGGCACGCAAATCTGTACATCAATGAGGTTTTTAAAATCAGATTAATTTCTACACAATTAACAAGGCTGTTGAAAGATCTGCTTTACAGCTGCTGCCGCTGCCAGGAGATGATGACAACTAAGGAAATGAAAATCAAAGGAGGAAACAATTACAACAATACTCACTGAAACTATTTAGAGTTCTCTTAATAAGTCAGAGAAACAAGTAATTGAAAGAACGTATTTTATTGCTGATTAAGATAATACTTAATTTAGGTCTTTTTAAAAAAATGAGATCAAATTAACAAATCAGTTCTTTCATTTGAGCGTGAGTGAGAGCTCAGTGCATTCTGCTCATCACATCCCACGGCCCGGAGATTCAGAGGGCAGGCGCTGGGAGCGAGCAAAGATGAGCAAGGTAGGACACATTCAGGGAGAAGGGCCAGCTGGAAAGCGGAAAGTGCCAAAATACAATTACATATAGAATATTAACTCTTATTCATTTAAATCTAGCAGCACAACTGTAACTACTCTTTGTTTTTCTACACATTAAGTTATATTGGCCTTTTCCTGTTCTGCAACCGTCAAACATGGTAATGCCAAACATTTTAAGCCCAACATATAAACCTACGGAACAAGGGAAGTTTTTAAAATAAAATGTTATATATGTTTTATAAGCAGAAACATTGCCAGCATCTTCTTTAAACAATAACAGCCATATATCCTTTTCTTTTAAGTCTTTAATACCATCCTGTCATATCTCTAGATATTGTAACTGAGAGATATGGAAATGTAAAACAGTTAGAAAAATAAGGTAGACGTGACCGCTCTTTCTTTGAAATGAAGTGGGGGAACCTAACTAGTTGCCATACTGCAAGAACAACAAGGGGCCACTGCAAATTTTCTCTTAAATTTCAGATTCTGCCCTAGTATATTATTCCTTTTCCTGAAGGATGAAATAAAAGCTGAAATGTAAACAGGATATGACAAGACTTTCAGTTCTGATAAAGAAAAGTAGGATTAATAAAAAAAGATGAATATGTGCTTTTAAACAATATGTTATAACCTGATGGTATTTTGAAAAACTCCGACATATAAAAGTTAATCACAAAAACACTGGCAAACTTGCCTTTGAAGGGGAAGGCAACAAAAACTTACAGAACATCAGAGCTCAGAGAGAAAGGTAGAAAGAACTGTAAAAGGGTTAAAATGATGAAGATTAAGAAAGTGCATGACAACCATTCTCAAAGACCTGATCTGCGCTAACAAAACCATATCCTATGCTTTTGATGAGACACTCACAAATGATTTAGCAAGAGGTGCTTTTGAATTATACCAGTGCTTTTTGGCAATAAAATGTGTTTTTTTGAGTTTTCATTTGTATCTGCCCTAAGCTGAAAACATCTTTGCTAGAAAATAAGATAGGAATTAAGCAAAACAAGGTTGAAGGTATTTTTAAAGGAAAATTACTCTAACAATGAATTTATTGCAAATGTTAGCAAAAAATGATTAAAATAAATTGAAGAATTCAGGAAATACTAAATCTAAACAAATGTAATGCAAAAGAGGGTCCAGATTTTAAGCTATTTAAATCAAGACAGCAAGGCATGGATTTCAACAGAGCTATGAAGCTTATAAAGGCCAGAGTTCTACCTTCTGCTAAAATTCGGTGAGTTCACTGCTTTTTTTGAGTGTGTTTTAAAATAGATGCTTTAGAGTATAAAAATGCCTGTCTTAAGCTGCACGTTAATTAAAGTTCAGTCTGTCTTTGACATACAAGCTGCAGTCAGTTTACAATTAATTGCTCTGAGGTCTGTTCTCTCGTGTCAGCTAGCTGGCTTACTCCAAAGCCTAAGGTCCCATTGAGCTCTCCGAAATGGCACGATCCACAAAAGTCACTCTGCACCCCATAAAAGTGCAAAATTTACTCTCTTGGAGAGAACAGAGGAATGATTTTGCTGGAAGTTGCCAGCAAAAAGAAAAAAATTTTTTTTCAAGAGTAGGGCACTTCTGCATGGTGGGGAGGAAGAAGGGGGAATGCTGCCAGATCCTCAACAACACAAACCAGCAGCAGCTCCACTGCAGTCCTAATTCACATCCGCGTTGAACAACCGTGATTTCACAGGAAAGCAGCATGTTCTCCTTTCTACATTTTATGTCAACACCACCAAATCCCTAATTCAAAACTCTGTGGCATTAACAGCAAAGCACCCATTTCTCTTAGCCACCCTGAATCTAGCCCCAAGCTGTTACTAAGTAAATGTCATCTTCAAGAGGTATCTTTTGCCCTGAAGAAATACACATCTGACTAATATTCAGCTCCTGCTTCTGAAACCAAATACACACAGCAAAGTGTTTCAGTTTTCCCTCTGCCAGGTCATCTAAGAAAGAGGCAGGTATGTGATACACCAATACCTACACTGTGGCATCTACCTAGAGAGGAAAATGTCTTTTAAGTAAGTAAAAATATTGCTGCATCCCATTCACTTTCCAGTAATATTCTGAATCCTTCAGTGGAAAGACTTCACTGGACTTAACAAGGACTTCAGTTAAAAGAAGATACCGGATGCTCACGGTGAGTGAATAAGTATGTAAGACAGACAGACAAGCACAACCTGACCATAAGACTAAACCAGGACCCTTTGAAGAAACTACCAATTTGGGGTGAAGAAAATCTGGGAATGAAATCATCCCCAACACTTCAAAACGTCAAAGCACTGGCAAGACACAAAGACTGCATTCAAGGGCAAGAAAGCCTAAAATTTATAAACCATTACACAAATGTTTGTGTGGATGGTGGTTCTCCACCTGCTGCAACTCCCCGTGCCAGCACGGCCGGGCTGGAAGCTCCCCACACCCCAGCACCAGCGCGGCCTCGACAGTGCACCAGGTCCTCAAGCCCCAGTGCAACGCTGGATTTCGCGTAGCTCCAGCATCTCCTTTGTGACATGCCGAGATTCTGGCTGGGCTGCTGCCCATGGAGACCCCCCCAGCACGGGGTGTGTGGCCAGAGATCCAGGCACACAGGGAGCACCAGTGCCCCGTGAGGGACAGCGGCTGGGCCCCAGCCCAAAATGTCCCTTAGCTGGCACAGCACACAGCTAGAGCATGGGAAATGTAACATATATACATATGTATACGCATACACACAGCAATTCAAATAAATGGCACAGTGAAGGCCACATGACAACCTTCGCCATTTCCCCAGGTGCTTTTGCCCTGGTTTAGCCAAAGACGGGTCTTTATCAACTCAAGATATAGCTGCACCAAGCAGTTCTGGAGCCTCCAAGGAAAGGAGCTGCATTTGAGTCAGGCTTGCGGATTTTAAACTGGTTTTGATCACTTTGTACAGTTTTCCGCCATCAACAAGGCCCACCCCGCCACACAACACAGTTAAATGCATCTCGGTGTGCTGCCACCAGGCCTAACGAAGAAATCTCAAAAGCTCCTGCTCATTACACTGCAAGGAATGTCGCCCCGGGAAAGAAACTGTGAGCCATGGAAGATGTCGGTATACACCAATGCTTTTGTTGGGTCAAGACAATCAAGTAAAATAATTAGCGGCAAGATACTGGGTCTTCCAGCTCTCGGGAAGCGGTGCGGTTCTGCACGTTGTGCTCCCCAGAGAGGCTGCAACTATCCGGCACAAAGAAATTCGGAGCCAAGAAAAAAAAAAAAAAAAGAACATGGAGGATTTCTTTCAAAAATTTCATGCCAGATAATTGTTTTATTAATTGTGAAATGAGAAGACGTATTAAGCACCGCATGGCCCGGGAGTGAGAAATTCAAGAGTATCTTCCGTATTTAGGGAGATAAAGAGGAGATGACTACGGTGTGAAATCGGGAGGAATAAGAAACTGGCTTCCCCTTTTAAGAGCAGCATCAATTAAACCCAGGGGAGGCGGGTGCAGTTTACTAGTTAATTAGTCCAGGGATGTGGTCCTTTCATGTGTAATTCAGAACAGGAACACCTGGCGTGCGGCACTTCAAAGCACGGGGGAGGAAAAAAGCCAAACAATGCAGGATAGGTCACAAAAGAAAGTAACAGCACAAGAACAAAAACTGTTTATATCTGACCTTCACCCTGCTGTAAATAAAGCAAGACGGTAGGGCCCCCTCCTCCCCGCCCGGGGAGAACAAACAGCTCTGGGCGCGCTGGGGGAGGAGCAAAAAAAGACACCTCCCCCCCCCCCAAAAGAAGAAAAAAAAAGAGACAGAGGGGGGAGAGAGAGAGACACCACAGTAACTAATTGTTTTACAACCTAATTAAAAGGAAACCAGACAGCAAGATATAGATAGGCATATAATGATTTTAATCACGTTCTGAGATGCAGAACCACTAAAAGACTGAGAAGGGAAACGTGATTCGGGCTGGCAGAAACGCTACCTGGCGCCAAAGAAGAGCGGGGCGGGTTTGGTGCACTGAAATCCTGCATGGGCCCAGACGCCAAGGTCTGTGACTGGATAAAAATTTGGGACAAGTTATAAAGCTTCAGACTAGGAAGGAGCCAGGACGGTGCTTCGTCCCATAAACACATGAGAATATATGGACCTGCTCCTTCAAACCCGGAGCGAATCTCAGCAGCGTGCTCAAAGGTTGCTCGATCCCTTCCCATAGCTGCTATTGCACAGCGAGGCTCCTCTGTAGCACGCCTGAATCGTGCCGAAACTGGAGGCAGATGCACCGTGATAAAACTTTTACAGTGCTTTACCTCATCAAACACAATACAACTCATTAAACCTCGCGCACCAGAGAAGCGGGTGTTATATCTGTTTTACAGAAGGAAAGCCAACAGACAGATCAATTTAGCAGCCACAAGCCACAGAACGATCAGTAGCAATGATCAGCCGGCTACTCCACTTCTTCAGTGAGCTTGCTGCTCAGTCAGCAAAAACCACCAGAAGATGGCCAGATCTTGCCATATAAATATCTTACGGGATGTCATCAGTACAGAAAGGTCTCTGACGAGGATCATTCCAGCAGAGCACAAGCATGCATTTGGCCACATAAGAATTTCAGATAAGTCTGGCAACTTCCAAAAAAACCAAAATCCCAATTTCTGAATGCATATTTGAACTAGATCCCGTTATTGTATTGGCGATTATTGTATTTGCTCATCACTAAGCTTGATCTAGCACAGTAAAGAAAAATGCTGTTATTTTCAAACACTGGACTGCAATTTAAGAAACATGATTTATTCTTTAATCTGCTGCTATCTTTCTGTGAGTCCTGGAGTAATTAAGCTCTGAGTCTCATTTTGCCATCTGTAAATGAGAAGTGGTGCGGAGAAACTGTGTTTGTGGAAAATGTCCCACAGAAGGGAGGCGTTATTACAGATAAAAGCTCACTTATGTTTAAATAACAATTTCTATGTTTCACGAACTCTGAAAAGTTATGAAGCCCCCACATCTCATTCTAAACCACTGTTGGTTCCCCAAATAATTTAAACAAATCAAGAGAAGAAATGCCACAACCAGGACCATTCTGCAAAACTTGTGCTTGTTAGATATGGTTCTGGGTAGGACAACAAAAAACATTTAAAAATTCTCTGGACATAACTCACCGAACAGCACTGTGTTAATAACAGGAACAGCATAAACACCCTATGTGGCCGATAGTTTGGGATATGGGAATAGAAGAAAAACTATCCCTCTACTTCTCCCTTCTTTTCCTTAAGAAGCAACACAAACTATTTTTTTCTTTTTCATAATTAGAAAATGGGTATATTGGGCAACACAAGTGGAAATACATTTCAAAACAGGCTTGGTGATAGATGGGAATTAAATAAACAAATAAATAAAATTAAGTACACTTGGTGATTTGCCTTTGTTTGCTTCTCTATCATTTGTACCCAGGCTTGGGATTACAAATGTGGGAGTATTTTCTAGAACGAGCTTTGCGAACAGCCTGAAGACCTCTCAAAGTCTTACTCTTCACCCGTGCTGAGATGGGAAGGGCAAGCTCCCCCTATTTTAAGAAAAATTGATGTTATTTAATGAGCAGTGACCTCTCCAGAACCTGTACTTGTCTTAACGAAACAAGGCCATCGTTCAAGCTGCTACCTAACAGGAGTTCAGTGCTGAAAGATGTTTTGGGTTTTTTTCGGGTTGGATTGGTGGGGGTTTTCTTATGGGTTTTTAGTTGTTTAGGGGATGGGGGGGGAAAGTTGAAAAGAAACATCATCCAGCACAAGCCTCACGAGAGCAGTGGTAATAAGATGAAATCTAAGCTGATCAAGCTTTTATTAGGTGAAGCCATTTGACAAAATTCATGATGCTCGAGGTAGATTTCTCCATGTACTTCTAGATATAACATGTGCACTGCAAGCCCAAACCCAGTACAGACTGTATCCTCCTGAATTGGATGCCCATAAGACAGATCCCTCTTTTGTCAATTCTTCCCAAAAATCCTCCCCACTCCACCATGACTAGGACATGACTAGCATCACCTATGCATGCTAGTCAACAGGATGTCACAGCAAACACTCCCTGGGCTCCCAATGCCTCCCAGAAAACGAGGGCACAGCCCAACCATCCTCCTTAGGCAGCACAGTCGGCATAAGTGTCAGCCAAAGGGAATTCACAGACCTTGACCCCCAACTCCCTCGTTCACAGCAAAATGTGGAAAGGCTACTGGAAACAGGGCTGAGCTGCCACGCCAGTGCAGTGCAACTGAACACCTGTTTTCAGAGATGACCGGCTGAAGGGCTCACTAACCAGCTGCTTTGTTGCATTGATAAAAACTGTAAAACCTGGTCTCCAGGGTGTTTTGCTATGTACATCCTTAACATGAACGCATTTATAGACCTATGAGGAGAACAGGTAAGAGCAGGTGGAAAGTGGTTGGTGACCTCCAAGCTCAATGCGGTCAAAGTGTTTTTGCAATCACACAGCTCACAGATGTGCTTGGCTAGTCCGTGTAAACCAGGGGAAGTAATTGTTAAATACTTAGGACCATTAAACAACACACACCCCACAAGCAGTAGCAAACATTCAACTCCAAAGAGGAGTGAAAGGGGAAGGAGAAAATACTAGATGAGGTCAGTAAAAACCAACGGAAACACTCACGGGTCATGGGATATTACTGAGGCTTCAGTTCTCACCAACTTGGGACCTCACTGGGTGATTCTAGGTAAGGCAAGTTAACCAGCTACAGAAATGTATGCACATATATGCTGTAAATATTATACCTAGCCAATATATAAATATATCCAGCTGTTAACATAGAATTGCAGAATTTATTTGCCTTTTTTTGTGTGATTTTCTGTTTCCAATTTGTAATTACAAGACTGCTCTTCAGTCTTGTTGAACAAGCCCAGACTTTGCCTTACCATTAAATTTGTCGCCTGTTGTGGTTCAAAATGAACTGGAAGAAAGCTGACAGTCTCTCTGTACTCTTGCCTCCCTGAATGGAGCGGCTCAGCGCGGTACAGGAAGAACATGTTCTCAGGAAGAAAGGGGCCTGAGCAGCATTTGCTTAAAAGCAGCAAAGAGAGAATAAAAGGGCTCAGAGTTCCAGATGACAGCAGTTAGGAAAGGTTTCTCCAAAGCAGGACTAAAGTGCAGCCTTTCCTGGAAGAAAATAAAAATGAAGACCTGAAGGCACACCCCAAGAGTTGCACGTGTTCTTGCCAAGGAGCAATTCTCACAACAAGTCAGATTTTTTGGAGGTTATTTATCATGCTGATGAAAGACTCTTTCTTTGTGCAACGTTTGACTTGCTGCAACCGGAAATAAAACCTTCACTGGTTTGAAAAAAGAAGAAAAAAATGCAAAAAAAAAAAGAGTGGACATCTTCACAGGGAAGATTCAACTCTTTCTTTTGTCTCTGGTCCCTCAAGACAGGATCCATCTGACTTCTGGATTTCTATAACTCCCTGAGGAGTTAAAAGGTAGAGAAGTAACCAATTTCAGGTACGATTCACCTGGGCTGTTTTAGCATTGAATGTTCGTAAAATGAACTTGCAAACTGCCTGTTCTCCCCCTTGATTAACAGGGACTCCCAAAAAACAGAGTAGAGCTTCACTGTGTTCATCCTGGAAGAAAGATGCCATGAGTCCAGGGCCGGTGAGGCTGGGACATGCTGCCAAGGCTGTTCTCCCAGGCGAGCCTGGCAGGGAGCAGAGTATCTCACTGGGGAAGCAAGCTGGGAAGCATTTGCTTCACTACCATCTCTAATGTTTAGGTTTGTTGATGAGCCCCCTTATGCAGATCTAAATGAAAGCAGTGCTATCCCAAGCATTTGGGATCTCTGGGCATGAACCGCTCTCAATGAAATTTGATGTACACAGGTCCCTCTTACAAACATGTTACCTTGTACAAGAACTCCCTGGACCCACTCATCCACACAACACCCCAAAGCCCCAGACTCCCTACAGACGTTTGCTGGGATGAAATCAGCAGCATTTTTCACTCTCCCCCAGCAGTTTCTAAGTCCCAGCTAAGCCCCACTGTCCTACAGTGGCTGTTAGCATCCTCCCACAAAGTTGCTGGGGTCCCGCTAGGCCAAGGTGTCCACTAGATACAAAGGGACTTCTGAGACCTTAGAAGTTGAGTTCTTCTCTGGTTCAACGTAAATGCCTACAAAACTCAAGTGGTTGTGAACTCACAGGCTTTTGCACTACTTGTCTAGCTTCAGCAATAACCCAAATTGCAACCAGGACATAAATCAGAGCTAGCACACTACATTTTGGAGAAATAAATATTTTTAAACCGTGGTATCTTCATATGCCAAGTACCCGCATCAATAAAACCTCTCCAGTGTCTTACAGAAAAGAGTAGCACCTCCTAAACGGTTAGCACCCTTCTAGCTAGTGCAACTATGATAAGTCACTGGGAATAAAAGTAAGCACAGTGCTGTTTTATTTGTGGCACTTCTATTCCCTTTAATGTGTGCCTGATAAAATGTTTTCTGAGCATTGCCTTTAGTATATGTTTATCCCAAAGGGACCATTCCAGGAGGACAAAAAATGCAGCACCCACCACTGCCAGGTTTACCTTCAAAGACATGAATACACACTTCATTCACTTGAATAAATTTCCTTTTTATCTAATACATCCAGCGATGCTTCAGGCTTGTGCTTGATGAACATGTCCTACCTTTCAGCAGAAACTCTGAAACAGAAGTTAAGTCAGCTAAGAACAAAGTCACCCTCATGAAAATATTTGTCATGAAAGCCCATATTTCAACAAGAAATGTGGTGTAATTTTAAATATTCTCGCTGTAAGAAACCACTAACTTTTTGGGAAGTCGGTCCCAAGAGGTTGAGAGGTGCTAAGTGCCTTTGACCGCCATTTATTTTGGTGAGAAAGAGGACACACTTAAACAGGACAGCTCTGCTTCTGTGCAGCTAAAATGAACACTTTTCCTCCATCTGTATCTTCATTAAAGGGGGGAAAAAAAAAAAAAGTGAGGACAAAGAGTATAAAGAATGTTACCTCACTTTCAGCAGCTTTAACCATTTGCAAAGTAATGGAGAGCGCCGCTTCCTTCACCTCAGACAGACCAAAATAATCCCCACCCCACCTCCCGACACTATGTCCACTGCTGCTTGTGTCCCAGCGAGGCGGCAGGTTACACTCCCCGCTCCTTGAAAGAGCACCCTGACAATATGCAGGCCTCAAATGTCAGAAGCTATTAGAAACTCTTAGACACACAATATATCTCCATCCCCACGTTCTCCCCTTACGCTGTGCAACAACAGACAACAGGCATGCAAACTGCTCAGCTGCAACTGTTCCAAGTCGAATAATTACAACTTGTCAGAAAGAATTAATTTTCCCATTTCTCATAAAGATGTGTAAAAATTACCATGTTATTATACACTGACACTCTCTGGAGGCAGACACAAAATTTAATTTTGAATTCTTTCCGCATATTAAATTAAATCCATAAATAAGAGTTTAGGCATTCACTCGGAAGCATATGTTCATTGGGAGCGAAAGCCAACACGAGCCTGGCTGTAATGGTTGTTGTAATGTTTTAATAGCTCGCTTCTTCTAAGCACCAATAAATTTACATGATCATAACAGTCGTGGGCATACAAGAAGCCCATTACTGTCTGGGCACAGGCAGCAGCGTTAACAGGATGGAAAAATGGAAAGGGGGGGGAAGAACCCTTAAATAAAATTAGGCAACTGCACTTGTCAGCTGCTCCATGATTGAATTTTTAATATTGTGGTCAATTGGTCAAAACAAATAATGGGATAAAATATTTTAATGTATTTAAAACCTGCTTCTGTGGTTAACAGAGTTTATCTACCTCTTTCTATATACAGCTTCAGACTTGTCAGGCTGCATTTCCATCCTGCGAGCGCACAGACGGGAGGAAGGCTCGTCCAGGCATCCTCTCCCCCAGCTTCTGCTGGCCGGTGGCACAGCACCCGGACCCTGCCGTGGGGGGCTGTAAAGGGCCAGGGCATGGCCGTGCCGCTCCTCAGCACCGAGCCCCACAGCCACAGACTGCTCTCGGCCGACGCCAGCGGATGTCGAAATAAAACATGCGTGTAGGGTGGATGGCAGCCGGTCCTACAGCCTTCGGGATGCTGGGTAGAGCCTGGCAGCACTGAGGGCAAGGGAAGCTGCAAGCCATGGCTCACCATCTCCTTTCATCTCACCAAGACAATCCCACTGCAGGCTGGACCCGTACAAAACCAGCCTACGTACTTGCTCCCTCAGCCGAGAGTTGCACATGCGCAAGCGAGCAGGGTATCTCCCTGATGCTCCGTCCTTTTTATATTTCTAATGATTTATCATTTAGATACCTTCATAAGTGAAGCTGAGTTTCCCAACAGGGAATTAAAATGTAATATAAAGGTTAGCTGTAAAGACGGGCTCCTGGAACTAGTTTTTAAATATGGGCAATGAATGATAACAACTAACCTCATGCCCTGTTCAGATTAGACCACCATGCACTGTCTCTGCCTTCCTTACATGTACAGTCAGATGGTTCTTCTAAAACTTAATTACTTAAAAAAAAATAAAATAATCCAGTTATCTCCAAACCTCCACTCACCACCAGAAAAAGTGGGAATATATGTATATGTAGCATGTGTGTACAGTATGTATACATGCACAGCCACACACTGCCAATGCACCACACTGCAGGGTGAAAAGAAATCCAGCTCCTCAAAAAACCTCTGTAAATTACAAGTATTTACAATACATATTTTTTTTCCTACCAGGATAGACAATATATAAAGAAGTCACTATTATCTCTACAATCATGTGTTGGTTCAAAATCAGTTTATGCAGTAAGTAGTACCCAGAGCCTTACACACCGCCGTGGACAGCCAAGCATTTGTCAGCTGAAACCATACAACATTTTGAAAACAGCACTGAAAACCTATCTCCCACTGAAGTCAACAGAAGAAACAGAAGACTCTCAGCAGCTCTTGTGGGAGTTGGACGGGTTCCTAAATTCTCAATTATTTGCCCGATACTCCACTGATTTCCAGACCTCCAGCCCAGGGCATTCAGGTCTGTGCGACTCACATGGGGATGAGCCAACCCTGTATCATGGCATCAGACCTGGCTGCCACGGCCGCAGTGGGGAGGCAAAATGAACACCAGCGCTCGTGCCTCCATCAGGCAAGAAGCAGCCAGCAAAACACAGACATCCTTCATCAGTAATATCACTCAGACTTTCTCTTCTTGGAGAGAGTGAATGCAGCTGAGGTAAACCGTAAGCAAAAAAAATACTGCCTTCTGAAATCTGCTGGGTGATTTACAGCATGCAACACAAATCGAGGTCGTCAGTCTAATTTCCAGGAGGTATCACCGTAAATACTGTCTCAGGTGACGCTCACACTGTCAATGACTGTGGAGGGGTTGTGGATGCTCCCAGTGCTCAAGTTTGCCAGAATTTCACTGCACCAAGTCTTTAATAATTGGAGATAATGGGACAGAGCAAAGGAGAGCCCAGCAGCAGTAACACTGTCTTGGTAAGGTTTAGAAAGTCACCAGCAAGCAGTGGTAGCTTTGTACGGACTTCTCAGAGGTAGAGATTATTCAGAAAATGAGTACGACAATAAAATTTAAAAATAGCTCTCTGAAGCTGAGGAAATTTGGGGGGTTTTCTGTGTTGCATTTTGACATTGTGTGTATTTTCAGTGCATTGGGCAGGAGAATGAATTCTGAAACCAAAACTTTGCAGGAGCTTTTGAGAAAGTGTCTTCTGGTGGTGCTAGATACAAAAAACCTGAAGCACCAATTTTTCACTTTTCATTGACTAATCTCACCCTTACTCAGAGCTGCAGTGATTGAAATCCTTGTCACCAACTGTGTAGCAGCTTCTCTGAAATGAATTTGCAACCTCAGTCTAGATCCTAGTGGGCAAAAAAACCTCCCACCCCACAACCCAAAAACCCCTAAAGCTCTAGGTATTAATTGGCCATCCTTGCTGGTGGTCTCAGGACGGAGGCTATGGGCACCGAAAATGAACAAGCTCCTGACCTTCTTCTGATCCTCTCCGTGAGGGCTGAGACAATGACTGGGCTATGCACTGCCATTTCCTATTTAATTAAACAGCTAAATGGAAGATTTCCTCTGTGGCTAAATGGGAGGTTTCTTTTTCCAGTGCTGCTCTCAGTCTACTCACTCCTGCAGTCACCTGAATTGACTGTAACATTTAAAGGAAATAATTCTCCCCTTCAGTATTTCAAGCACAAAGGAAAGAATACTGCACCAGTGCTGCCGCTCAATTTATGTAGAGAGATTTATACATATGTCTTCCAATTTGCATCATTCATTTCTTTTTAAAGAGACAACCCATGTCATTATTCCCTTTAAAATATATGATACATTTACCTCTAATCCCACTGTAGAGAGAACTTCTTAAAGGAGAGAAAAAGTTGCTTCCATGTAAGATGTACAAACTTCAGCTACCTGGTGGTGATGATATATGCACATTATATAATACATATATGTGGAAAACAGCCTTGATGTGACAACCGAGTCCTGAGGCATCGTAGTAGTCACTCTGCGTTTGAAAGACAGCTTCTCTACCAAACCACTCAAACAGTAAAATGAACACAATATACTCTCCAGCTAGAACTATGCCCTTAAGCTTCAGTTGGAAGAGGAAAAGAAAACTTCTCATTGAAGTCTATTTTAATTAGGACTGCAGAGAACCAGTTTGAATGAAAGCTTGCCTATTTTTTTTCCCCTTCCCCCCTCCACCCTCCCTTTTTTCTTTTTGAAACCCCAGCTAGAGTTTAAAAAATTCTTGGGTAGGGGTGAAAACCAAGTGAAAAGCTGAAGTAAACTTGCATTTGAAGGTCCTTTAGCTGAAGAAATTCCCCATAAAAACTTGGATTTAGGGATGACAAAGAAAGGATGAGTTCTTATATTCAGTCTGCTTCTCCCATATGATCTGCAGACTGGCTCTGTCATAAAAGCTAGAAAACACTAAACAAGATATACAGCATTTGCTTAACTGACAAAATATTCACTGATTATTACTGCCATTAGCCTGTTCTTTTTGATTTCCCTATGTATTTGTTTCTCAGCATTTGGGATGTTTAGTATCCTGACATGATGTGTCTCCAAAGCTTTGTCAGATGCTATCTTTCTAGATTAAATACATACAGAAGGATATGCTTTATACTTGCCTGTGGCAAGTGCCTTGTTTAAGGATGGACTTCCAGGAAGGTCACAGAATCCGTGCCCATCTGTGCATGCGATAACAGCTCTGCTGTACCTGACTGTCGCAACTTGTGCTAGATTTAGTAATTACGAAAAGTTTGAACACAGCACAAACAGCTGGAAAGCAGACGTCACCTACGTCATTTGCATTCACCTGCCAGCATTTGTGGTTGTCTGGAATACCCTCAAAACATTTCAAGCGAGGGGGCTTTTCCTATATCCTAGACTGCCTGGGGTATCAACTTACCCCATGCGCCTCAGGGTCGTCTGCTGTTCCTTTAAATACATGGATATTGGATCAAAGATTTTGAGTTTGTTTCCAGGCAAGGGGAACACAAAGCCTATTTCAACAGATGCAGAAATTATTGTGAAGCAACAACGCTGCAGAATTCGGTAAGGAGGTGAAACAAGAGAGCTTCAGTACAAACCCAGTGCAGGCATAAGGAAACCGTAATCATATCTAATTAGAGTTGAAATAATGTTTCCCTTTGAAATGTTTAATTAGCTCTGTTTTATTACATAAACATTCTTGATGCAGAGCATACTGAGCTAGAAGAGTCTGATGAGTTAAACAGTGCAAAGTGCTCAGGCGCCCAGTGTGGGGCAAAACCTGACAAGGAGTGGCTGTTGTTACCAGATGTCTGGACCATCAGTGGAACCATGATGCTTGCTGCAAACAGCAGGCTATCATTTCAACCTTTGTTGCCTCTACTGAAGCCTCCCATCGCGCTTTCAATTTAACAGCATCACAAGGAGACAAAGAAATTTCTTACAATATGCCTTTCAGTTCAGAGACAAATCCCATTTAAACTTGTTCAGCCTCTCATAACGTATTAGTTATTGTTGCCAGTCTGCATGTCCTCTGGCAACACACTACTTGTTCTGGAGGAGGGAAGCTTTCTCTTCCCCCCCCCCCCCCCTTTTCTGTCTTTTTTTTTTTTTTTAATTCTTGCCCTTCAGTTTGATAAAGCAAGACCAGATTTACTGGCAAACTTACAGCACGCTTGTCACAAGCTTGCAGCAAATTTAATTAACCTTATTACAAATATGGTTTTCTTGAAGATTACATCACAATCTGGTTTCACATCGCCTGCTGCTGATTCAACATATTCTGTGCTTTGGAGAACATGTTCATTTTCTGAAAAAGGTCAAAATGTTAAAATATCTAAAACTTCACTATTTCTTCTGAGTTCCTGTTCAAATGGTGTGGTGTACCAACTCTGTGTCTTACAAGCAGCGTTGTTACCTCGCTGCATGCCAGTTGTAGATGGGTTTACTTCACGATACAGTTTACATCCCTTTAATACCAGGGATGACCAGATGATCGAAAATTTGCTGCTAGTTTAACCACTCATTATCACACTGGGACAAAATCACTACAAATTTAGAACTAGAATAAGCTTTTGCCCAGCAAGCTAGAAACAAGCAAAAGCTGCTAGCATAACTTGGAATTTCGGCTTCGTAAGGACAGAGTTAAAGTATTACTTTTGCTCAAGAATACTGAGAGTGAAGATGCATTAATTGGTTTTGATTAGCAAAATAAATTAATAACTTTTTACAGTCAGTACTAGTTTTCAGACCCTGAAATGTTTGGTTAAAGGATTTTTCAGTCTCTGTTTCCAGAAACTGGAACAAGAAATTTCCTGTGACAGAAAACGCTGGAATAAGATTTCTATCAGCGTTCTTCAGACTCTAGAGAGCTGGTTTAAAAAAAAAAAAGAAATCTTGATTACTTCCTTGAACTATACATGAATTCAGAACCTTTAACTATTTGCACAGCCTGAGTTAGTCTCCTTGAAAGTGCATACTGTCAGCTAAAACTGTGGGAGAAAGAGAAGTCCTTACGTGTTTATTTTTTCTTTTAATGTCTAGAGGAGGACTGCCCTTGTCCATATTCATGTAATAACAAAGCAAGACTTCACAGGCAGAAATTCTGCTACGGTGTAGGAGGAAGCAGAGGAAAAATGTCACAGCATCTGTACTAAAACCCTCTTTATAAAGCATAAAGACAGAAAAGGGTGTAAAATAAAGACACCTTTGCTAATCACTAACTCTGGAATTCTATTAGCACACAGGTGTTATCAGATCAGTGGGAAGTGGATGCAAAAAAAGATTATGCAGAAAAAAAAAACAACAAAGCAAACATTAGTACAATAGCAGTGATCTAAAACCTCGGCATATTCAATAACGTTCTGGCTCCCACACACCGTACAGATAAGGTGGCTGACCAACACAGCACAAGTGCATCAAAGGCATTCCATGAAAAGCGGCTATGCTCTGCAGAAGACAATCTGCAATAGCAGAGTTACTAGTAGAGGGTCTAAACGTGTGGCTATTGTGTGTCAGCTTTTGTAGGATACCAAGGTGCTGACTCCCACATGACAAAGGACGCTTTTTGCATTTACGCCTGTGTGTACATAACATATATTTGGCATTATTTTACTTTTGTATGCTTAAACAGAGAGGTTTGAAAACTCAAGTGAGAACACTCATCAAAGAAAGACAAAAAGGGTCTGCCTACCAAGGTCACTTTTTCTCCCTGCAAGAGAAAAACAAAACAAAGCAAGCAAAACTCTCCACCCCATTCCAATAACCAAAACCTTTCACACTGTTCTGCTAAACTTAATTAATCTGTAGGTCATTCTAACACTGCCATACACAGAGGTTGCGCATTATTCTATTGATTCATGTGAAAACTAACGCAATACAAATATTAAATCGTTTAAACAGAACTAAAGTCCTTGATTCTCTCAGGAATTTATATGCCTTTAGGGACATATTTTGAAACTTTCTGCAAAACATCTGAAGAACTAGTTAAGAAATGGACAAGCCAACTAAGGAAGATGCTCTGCTGGGCCTGTTACTCCAGAACAAGCAAGAAATGGTCACGGATGCGAAAGTCAAAGGGAGCCTTGGCCACGGTGACTGTGACACCGAGGATTTTAAGCTTCACAGAGGAGTGAGAAAGACATAGTAGAACCACTGCCTTGGACCTCAGGAGAGCCTGTTTCAGCTTGTTCAGGGATCTGCTTGTCAGGATCCTAGGGAGACTGCCCTCAAAGGCAAAGGGTCTCAGAAGAGCTGCTTGGTTTCCAAACCACAACCTCCTCAAAACACAAGTAGTCTACTCCTCTGTGCAGAAGGTCTAGCCAGGGTGGCAGAATGGGTGAACACAGAATTCCTCAGATAGCTCAGACACAAGAAGTAGTCTGCAGATAATGGAAGAAGGTACACAGGACAAACAGAGATATTGCCTGAGCACACAGGGAGGGAGTTAGAAAAGTAAGAATTCAAAGAGCTCTGCTGGAGGTGGAATTAGCAAAGGACATGAAAAGCAGTAAGAGGAGCTTCTGCAAGGACCTTAGCAGCAAGAGGAAGGGTAAGGCAAGTATGGTCCCACTGTGCTTAAAGGGGTAGAGGAGCTAGCGACACAGAATGTGGAAAAGACTGAGGTACTCAACCCATTTTTTGTCTCATTTCCACTGGTAAGGTTTGCCCTCAGATCTCCCAGGTCTCCAAGCCTACTAGCAGTCTGTGAGCGTAAAGCAGTGCTCACAGCAGACGAAAGTCAGGTTCGGGATCATTTAAGCCAATGGGACACGTACAGTAGGACCAGATGAGCTCCATCTGAGGGAGCTGGCTGATACTACAGCAGGGTCCTGCTGTATCATCTCTGAAGGGTCAAGGCAACCAGAGGAGGCAGATGGCAAGCTGAGCATGAGCCAGCATGGCCCTGGCAGCAAAGCCAGCCAACAGCCTCCCAGGCTGTGCAAACAGGAGGGTCGCCAGCAGGCACTCGTGGGACCCCACCTGAAGAACCATGTCCCACTTCAGGCTTCCCAGAACAAGACAGGAATATGCTGGAGCAAGTCCAGCAAAGGGATGCCAGGATGGTTGGGCGCTGGAGCACACAGCATGCGAGGAGAGGCTCAGGGAATGGGGTCTGTCCAGCACTAAGAAGAGAAAGCAAAGGGAAGCCCGGAGGCAGAGTTGCTGCTTAAAACTATCCAGTGTGAAGTGAGAGAGAAGGCAAAGTCAGAGTTTTGTCAGTCAGGTAGCAATAGGATGGGAGACAATAGAAATGACAGTCAGGTATAAGAAAAAGTTTGGTTTTTTTCTTACCAGATGGGGATCACACACTGGCATAGGTGACCAGAGAGGTTGTGGAGTCTCCATCTTTGCAGACATTCCAAACCCAGCTGGACACAGACCTGAACAACCTGCTGTAGGAGGTTGGACAGATGATCTCCAGAGGCCCCTTTCAACCTGAATTATTCTATAATCCTACAGTCACACAGAATATGAATCAGATTGATCTCCTGCCACTTAAAGACATTACAGAAATATTCGTACTTAAATGAATTGTTTTGGGTTGTTTGCACAGTTCCTAACAGCTCCAACATCGAGTGATTTACTTTGCGTATTTTTACTACAATTTCTACTACAGGTTAGACCTCTGATTATTTACTCAGATCCTGCATGCCTTATACTGGTGCTGTACACCAAACGTCCCATTCAAAACAGGCTAACAAACGTGTATGCTACCCCAGCACTTCAAAGTAATTTACTGTTGCTTGCTTTTCACCCATGCATTGGCCATGAAGGTTATATATCAGAAATCTCTTCTTTGGGAGCCTGTGCCTAAAAAGTGGCAGCTCAGCAAAGCTTTTCCTCCCTCTTCTAACATGCTTCCTTTTCTGAAAGCCCTTAAACACCATAGAAGAGAAATGTCCTTTTTAGAAGCATTAAATCCTGTTTAGATATATGGATGGCTTTGAGAAGAATACTTGCTGAAGTGAGTGCTTCAGGCTTTTCCCTTCACCGTCTGTGCAAATGCAGAAAGCTTCACGCAAACGGGACAGGAAGGTGCCTGGAAACTTAAGAGCACACAGAAGTTCACTACAGTAATTCTGCTTCCTTCATGGGACCTTCTGAGCCCTGCCTCCTCGTCCTTGCTGCTCCCTTCCGGGCACTCTGACAGAGGGGAATATGGCAGAGGGGAACGGAAGCAAAGGGAATAAATTCACCCAAGGAAACAATCACTGCCCGTAGCCTGGGGGTGGGAGGAGAGTGTAGGAAGGGAGGAGGAAGGAGGCTTTTTCTCTCTAACAATTCTATACAGTGCTTTGGGGTGCTATAGAATCAAAGGGACCATATATAAAGGCTCAACATTATTATAAAAACACTACCATCACATCCAAAATAAATGCTTTGAGATTTATGACATTTCTGAACTCTCAACTCTTGGGACACAACTGGGGACCTTTAGCTGACTTGCCCACTAATACTGTTACCAAAAAACCTGAGAGAAAAGACAAGACCACTGCTGATTGCATATAAAATCGCAAAACCTGAGATCTTTACAGCAGCCAGCTCTCTTATCACAACCCTCCATGGACAAAGCACCTGTTTATGCTGGCAACAAATGAAAAAAAAACACATTTCTCTTGTTTAGTAGGGCCTTATATTATTACAGTACATAAGAGACCTGCACACAATTTTTCCTCAAAATTCTCGAATTTAGCTGAGCCGGGAATAGTTTTCCCATCCTTGAGAAAAACTGTGCAATTTAAGCCTATTGAACTGGATATATTCCAACAGAAATGTATGGTTTCATTAGAAAAATTCAAGAGGAAAGTAGGTTTTACAGATGAAAAAAATTCTGACTGGCTCTAACCTTCAACTGTGGTAGATACGAACATTACAGTGATTATACCTGCACCGATACACAGAATAAAGTGGAAGTGAAAATTCTTAGGGAGTATGCAAGCAGTCTTTCACAACTTGTTAACAGCTAGCTGAAATGCAGGTGGGGAAGAGGTGAATCGGAACTTTCACTGAGTGTACGTCGCAAATTCCAGAAGTATGATTCAAATTCACGATCATGGACTAGAAACAGGAAACCTAACTCTCTTTGGTTAAATACCTCACTTTATATGAAAAAAAATTAAAATTATCTGATGGGAGACCAGATATCACACTCAAAGAGGGAATCTCGCTGACAATGGCCAGCTAGGAAATCTTCTGCTAGAAACTCCTGTCTTCTAAAACAGCACAGCCCAATCTTGCAGCTGTATATGTGATTGAGCCTTTTCTAAGCAAGGTAGTGGGGCCACATGCCACACGTCTCCTCTGCCACACCCACCACCACCACAAGAAGTCACCCAGCCTGCAGCCCACCACTGAAATGGGCTCAACATACACAACAAAGTGGACCATGGGTCAGACGAATTGTCCTGGTAGGCTGCATGTGCCCCACAGACTAGAGACTGGTTAACCTGCTACAGACAGAGGAACGCTGTGTTTTGCAGTGCTCACGGATGCCTCCAGGAGCGATGCGTCTAATAGGCACTCCTCTATCAGCAGTCAATCTTTTGGGAAATGCCCACACACACCATTAGGGGGAAGATAGAGGTAAAACTTTCTCCAATTTCTTCTGCAACACCTGTGTGTAGCATAAACATGCATTGCTGCCATCCTAATCTGAATGATGCCAATGCTTATGGTATTACTGGTAATCAACAGTGGAGGAGGTTTGTTACATAGACCATATGATAGCCCAGTATCTACTCAAAGGATAACTCAAGAGAAGTGCATCACCATCCAGTTCTCCTCTACAACTTTTCCAGATAATGGAAATTAACAAATGTGATTGGAAGGCTGCGGAGAGTTGCTGCAGTGACATCCATTGCACATAAAAACTAAAGGCTAAAACTGAAGATAAGCAACAGAAAAGTTAATTATGAGAACTGCAAAGCCAAGCTCTCAAAAACTAGGAAATACTGTTCTTTGTGCAACCACATTTCATACTGTATGGAAGGTGCATATCTAGTCCAGGAACAAGTGGACACTGTAAACAATTTGAGTATTTTTAACTGCTACTGCCTGGGAATGACACATCTGAGGTTTGGTTACCTACTCGAACTGAGA
The DNA here is from genome assembly GCF_030867145.1 of Opisthocomus hoazin. NCBI lineage: Eukaryota > Metazoa > Chordata > Aves > Opisthocomiformes > Opisthocomidae > Opisthocomus > Opisthocomus hoazin. Next base: position 144,032,537 of record NC_134414.1, read on the forward strand.
GTGAAATGGCTTCTGACCTCTTGCCCTGGGAAGCTGATGAGATGAAAAATGTCACCACTGTGCCCTGTGCAAGGCTTGAGCAAGCTTAGTAAGAGTAGATGCACTGGAGGTTGATCTGCAAAAATCTGGAAAACTCCAATGAACATTTGCAAATTGATTTTTATAGGCTGATTAAATATGGATTAAAAACAAATTATATGCTCATAGGAGCAGAAGAAGGAACATTCCTGGCACAGAAGCCACATATCCATTCAAACAGCCACAACTATTACATTTCAGGTTACTGCTTCAAAAGGTAAGGATGACAATTATCCAAGGAAACAAAAACTTCTCAAACAAATTACTTTTCTGTAGCCCTCCTCTCCACAATGTCTGGGATGAACTTTTCAAAAGAAAGAAAAAAAAAACCACCACAAAAAAATTGACGTAGAGAAGAAACAGGTTTTCACAAATTCATAAATTACTTGGGATTCCTACCATTCAGAGTTTTATGAAGAGCAAGAAAAAAAGCAAAGAGGCACTTTACCCATCTTTAGATGAAGCTAATCTTTTTTACCTTCCTTTCTTCACTTCCATTAGTGATTCCATCAAAACAGCTAATCCAAATATTCTCTAAAAATTTTCTGATTTTATTTTGACATTTCAACAAGAAAACTATCCCTCTAACCAAGATTGCAGTTTTTTTAATGGCTTCTTATTTCTATATTCACAAGAGTAGCAACATGATTCAAATATAACAAAAAAGGTTATTTTCATGGTATACATATGTATAACAGAGAGCTCTTCAAAACCTGTTTTGTCAGAAAAATTCAATACCTCTAATGGAAAAAATTCCCATCTTAAGTTTTCTGGCCCAGTTCTTCAGGACCATGAAATTAAATAAATAAGGTTTGGAAATCTATGAGATTACTATCTATTTATAGTAGAGCTCAGTAATCTTCAAGCACTTCTCATTAACACGACAGTTACATCTCCTGTGATTAATACTTTTGCAATTAATTCTAGTTCCATTTTGTTGAATAAAAACGGAACATCAGTATTGCTTCAGATTTATATGACATCTTTCATTGCAAAGTGTTTCTAACACACTTTTAAAAAAATATATTCATTATATACAGTTATCAACTCAACAACAAAATGAGCCACCTGTGGTGGGCAGGTGAACAGCTGAAGGACAACACAATTCATAAAGGAAGTGGAGAGATAATGGGAATTCCAGCTGCCATTAAAGCACAATCTCAGTCTTTCAGGATAGGTCAAGGATTTTTTAAATCCCCAGAGAACAAAACAGTTGAGTCACAATTGTAAAGGTAAACTACAAAGTCAACTCACACTTGTTGGAATCTGGGTTTTGCTCCGAAGACCTTAGATTTTGCTTTATGATGAGCTACCATAACTTGACTCAACAAAACAGAACTCATTAAAATAAAATACTATTAAAAAAATTCCTAAACTCTATAATTGGTATTGGTAAAAAAAAGTAGGAATGGGAACGATAACATTGCCTACATAAGTCCTTGACATACAGGATTTGCTGTAACAGTGGCACATACCTTCACCTCTCACTGATTTTAGCAGCCCTCGCACTTCAAAACCAGTACACAAAGCCGTGGACCACGTGTGTCATCGCAGCAGCGGAAACGGCTCGGTTGAAGCATTTCAACAGTTACTCAACTACCAGGACAGCATTCAGCTTTTGCCTTGGGAGACACCAGCTCTGTGATCACGGTTCCTGACAAACTCCACTGTTTATTGCTCAAGAAGGATTTTTTTTTAAAGCTTTTTGTCTCTAATGTAGGCAAATGAGGTCTGCAAATATTCACTAGAGTCAGGCATGCTGTGAGTATCCTCTTAATGAGACCATAAGGATGCAAGCAGGAAGAGCTATTTCAGCGGGTCTAAAAGGTAATACCCAACAGTTAGACTTCTTAATTTCACCTAAGTGTGAGCAACTGAAAAGTAGAGGCAGAAAGCATTTAAAATGAGGAACGAAGAAATACCATAGATGCCACCATCGATTTAAAGAAGACAGGACAGCTTTCAAGAGTTGACTGAATCAGGTGAAAAAGCAAAACACGAATGCCCAAAATAATCACGTGGTATACAGTTCCTTTTCTCTTTTCCAAACACTTCACCTTTAAAATAGTTTTCACTCTTTAAGAAAATACTGAACACTCCAAAACTCCACCAAACTCTAATATTTCTTAAGAGGCAGAATATTATTTATTCCAGGAATCATACTTGCTAATCAGCCGAACAAACAACTTACATCAGTAAGTTTCTCTGAAGAATTTCATAAAATTACAGATGTGAGATGCAGAATAACAAACGTGTACCGATTCCTCTGCAGAGATCACAGAAACTCTCTCTGAATAATCTGGACTGAAAGGGACCTCAGGTGTCCTCTACTTGATCCCTTTTCACAAAGCAGGGTCAGCTCAGACCAGGCTGCTCAGAGCTTTATCCTGTCAGGTTCTGAAAGCCCCCAAGAACAGAGACTGCACGGCCTCCGTGGGCGACCTGCCCCACCACCTGACTGTCCTGTATGAAGAAGCTTTGCCGCATGTCCAGTCTGAACCCCTCTAGTTTCCATCTGTGTCCACTGCCATTTTTTCCTCTCACCATGCACCACCCAGAAGAGCCTGGCTGTTTTCTCAGTCCCCTCCCCACAGCACCAGCCAGGCTGCTGTCAGGACCCCTGAAGCCATCCCTGCTCCAGGCTGAACTAGCCCAGCTCCCCCAGCCTCCCCCCCCAGGGAAGGTGTTCCAGCACCCAACCACCATCGTGGCCCTCTGCTGAACTCATGCGGTTTGTCAATGACGTTCTTGTAGTGCGGGGGCCAAAACTGGACACGGCATTCTGGGTATGATCTACCAAGTGCTGAGCAGAGGCAATGACACCTCCCTTCCCACAAGCTCCTGGCCGTGTCCCCGCTTCCAGGGCCAGGAGGCCGCCGGCCGCCCCTGCTGCCCGGGCACTGTGGGCTCATGCACACCAGGCTGCCCTCGCACCCCTTGATGCTCCTCACAAGTCTTGACTCTGGCTGAGCTTTGGCATTTCTGACAGCATCCCTGTGCGACCAGGCAATGTCTCTTAAGGTCCTCCTTTGTAAATACCAAAACTGCGTTTAACCACAGTTGATCAGAATGACTTCATTCTTTTAAAAGTCGCTAAAGCAATATTTTTTGGTAGAACTCAGAATTCAATGAAATTCTCTTCATGATAAATGTTAACATTTTTGTCAAAAGCTCCCCAAAATATCATCTAACTTTTGACCAAAAATGAAAGGTGGGGGTGGGGGGGGGTGGGTGATAAATAAATAAATAAATCTGAGTTTTTATTTGCAAGCTATTCTATCAATAAAATTAGCTACTAACTTTGCAGTGTAATTCACAGCGCAGTTACCCTACAATTTGTTTTCCATTCAAGGATCCCGGGCATTTTCCAACCAACGCATCATGCATTCTGCAGCAAGAGTGCAGCGGGCAGATGGGAGCACGGGTCTGGTGCAAGGTCACGCCAGGCACGAGGCAAGGTGACAGTCTGCCAAGACCCAGTTTGGTGACTTCAAGATAGCATCATCTTTTTTCCAGGGATTACGGCAGGACTTTGTTATAGAATTTTCTACTGAAAGCAGTATTTTATTCAGCTTAATAACTTCAGATTCTCATTGATATCCTTCCATAAATAGAGAAAGAATGGCATCTTTGTGTCTGTATAATCAAAATCCTATTTATACTAAACTGTATTAGATTACCATAGGGTCAAAACGTGCACAGTTATCACAGGTGAAAAGAACAGGTGTTTTCGTAGTGACTTAATAAAAAAAGGGAACTAGGTAAGGATTTTGGGGTTAAAAAAAGCCCAGAACTTAATTTCTGAGAAATTTTAAAATATAAACTGAAAATTGTACACTATGTAACACAAAATTTTGAAAGACTGTAGTAGTGATGCAGTAGGCAATTCTCGCTGTAACATGGAAGGAGGAAAGCAGGCAGCTTTGCTCTTTTCCCTGTGAGACTCATGCTGCATCCTTCCAGTGGGCCATTTCAACACGGGAACAATTGCCTGGGAAGGCTGCACCGCTGAGGGGCTCATTTTCAAACTTGGAAGAAAAAATCTCATAGGCAATTATTAGCTCCCTTTTCAATTCTGCAAAACTACTGTAAGCTTTCACACAACTATCTCAATTAGCAAACAACAGTTTGGTAGAACACCTTCGTGAAGTGGCACTCACATTTCATGGTCAAGTACCTGAAACCTACCATGATACCAGAAGCGTTGGCAGATCGTTACAAAGCATTTCTGACAGAGTCTATTTTTCTACGTTAATTAACTTGACTAGGCTGAAAACAGAAAGCCAACATACAAATTATGCCAGATCAGTAATAAAGCTTGTTTTTAAGTGAATGACAACAGAACAGAAATTTCTATCTACTCCTTTAACCTATGGATAACTAATTACAAATAAATCCTTTCTGTTATAAACCTCAAATAGCAGAATCCTGTGACAATGTGTTTCATAAAGGTTTTCCAACTCCTACACTGTTGGACTATTTTGTTGACTTTAGATCACCACAGTTGAAGCAATCTGATTGCTACTGAAAATTTTCTTACTCCTATTTTAAAATAATACATGCCTTGATCTTGGCACAACTAGGAACTGTATAAACAGAAGAGCAGAAAGCATTATTTTCTGAATTATAACCAATTTCTAAAAAAAACCCAAAAAACACAGTTTCTCAAAATCCAGTATTTTAAAAGTTTCATACTTACGTAAAATAAAATTTTCTATTACTACTTGACACACAGACAAAATTAACTTAAATTATATGCTGCTTTGATCAAGCCATCCCCTCTTTTTTTTAATTTGCTTTTTGGCTTTCTTGTTTACTTAAAAAAACCACTTTCACTCTCAGTCTAAGCCAGCGTTACCTCTAAATTCTCTCTCAAAGACATTTCCCTATGAGGTTACCAGTGACAAGGGAACACTCCGCCAACAGCTTTAAGAACACTACAGTAAATAAAACTACTTGAAAGACATTAGTAAGTTAAACCTGGGACCTGCCCAATAAACAGCTTTATTCCATCATTACACAGTCAACAAGCCCACACCGGGTCCATTGCCGTTCTGCGTTGTTACGAGCAACCTTTTACCACTTGTTGCTTCACCTTCTGCTCGAGCTGCTTACGCAGCACATGAAACAAAATGCGTAAGGAGGTTAATGAGGACTAGACAAAGGGCTGCAAAGCTCAATCAAGGCAGGCGTGGATCACTGTCTTCTCAATCACATCTCTGTTCCCCCCCGCCCGCTGCCCATTGCTGCAGACACACACGCATTCCAGCTTCGAGCCATAAATCTTACCGAGTCACTCAACTGACAGCCTAATAACATGAAAGAGGTATCTGCAAACAAGATGGTTTCAAACCACTGCTGGTGACCCTGAACAAATCAGGGCCCAGTTTCTTTTGCAGCCCGCATTTCTCCCCTTCAATCACTTAACCGGGCAGATTGATGTGACACTGCAGAAATAAACTAAGCTCCCTCTCAGACACTCACTCTCTCTCCCTGGCTGGCTCTCCTGCTTTCTAGCCTTCACTAATGATTAGAACTGTCTGTCCATATAGGGCAAAAGTCCAATGCTCAGAGTCATTTGGTGTCAGAAATACAGTTTCCCAACAACTTCACAAAAAACCAATCCCCATCACAAAAAACACTTCTTGCTGTCTTTTGTGTTTCCATTTATTAATTAAGAATTTTGCCCTTTAAAAGAAATCTAAAAAGCAACCAAGAAAAATAATACAACCCATCTCCCCATAAATGTAATGGTCTAAAACCTTGTACAAACATGATTGCAAATTGCACCCTTTGGGAACATAACCAGAATACTGTTGTATTTTGCTCAGAGATGGGAGCATTTGTTTTAATTCCCCTGAAGCACCTCTATCTTCCACTGCTCTTTAAAGCCACAGCAGCAACCTGAACCCCTCCTATCCTTTGACAGAGGTAAAAGCACAAAAGTTTGCAGCGATTTTAGCACACCCACACCCACCCTACGACCCCAAGTAACAAAGACATCAAATGATTTAACAATGATTATGCTTTTTCATGGCAGAGAACAACTATCAATCCAGACATCCTAAATCCCAGGGTAATAACTTCTTTAAAGCAAGTGAAAGGAAAATTAAATGGCTAGCATGAAGAAGAGTGGATACAGCCACCAAAACGACCAAGTAGAGAGCCTCTGTCTGCTATCCTGTTTGTGCAGATTTCTTCAGGATGCCACACAAAAATATGGGGAGAGCAAGTAGAAATATACATATTTATGAATTAAAAATATTTTTGTGCTTGTTACATTTAAATACTTGTATTATTACTTTTGTTTCCATTGTCTCACTTTTTCTATGGAAGCTTGCTAGACAAATAATTTGAAGACTGAGAACTTTATAAGCAGTGCTCATGACAGAAAAGCTAAACAAGGAAAAGATGGGAATTTAAAATCTTACACTGATAGACTTCAGCCAGTTTCTCTCTTGCTTACACGAAACCTTCTGGTTCCTATTCACTAGTGCAACGTTATCTCATCTGGGTAGCAGATTAATCTTGGTTTCAGTCAGCAGTAAGAAAAAGTGGCTTTAACATCACACCTAGCAGCAATCCATCTGACCTTCTCTCCAAACAATCCGATGGCCATATTTTTGAGGACCAGACCTCAGAAAAGCACAGGAAGAAATCATTCCTAGAGATTGCTGTCACTGTGTTTTTCATAGCTGTCTCGACAAGGAAAAGGACTAGCAGTGTAACCTTATAAAATAAACAAAGCGAAACCTCAAAACCGATATTGATGTCAGCTTTTGGAAGGTCCCAGTTTCCTGAGAAAAAAGGAGACGAATCCAGCAGCTAACAGCAAGCAACACAGGACTGTTCAAGTTACACTTTACTGAAGAGCACAGTAGCATGATGCGGAGATGGCCAAACTATCCGTAAACAGACCAACTGAAGTACCAGAACTCAGCAGTGGCTAACGTCCTTACCAAGAAGTGTACATGTATTTTAATCTATGCCACCAGCAGCAACAGTTATCTGAAACTAACGGCAAGTTTCAACAGGCCAAAACTGCCTCATTTGTATTACTGGCCTGTCATCAGCAGTTGCTGTGAAGAGCTTGTAGGGTAACAAGAACCATAAGCTTAAATAAATGTATGTGTAGCCAGCATCCAGAATAATATTTTACAAAAACCTACCAGGAATCTCTAGAAAGAAATTTAGGATGGGAGCAGTAAGCTAGGCTGCTAAGGTGACAGGGGAAATAACCACGATGCGCCCAGTGCCAGAAGCTCCAGAAACAGCCTCTTACAGCATTTAATGCCATCCGTGTACAATGAGTTATAAATAACAAAACCCATCATTATCTATCAAAGAGGGCTGACTCCAGAAAGGCCATTGTATGCATTTACATTTGTACTCCAGGAGTAGGCAAGTGAGGAGAGACAGACAGAAAACCAGTTCAGAACCTGGGGAGGCATGCAAGTGAGGACAACACCATGTTGTCAACTTTCACCTCCCAAATCTAGACACAAAAGTCAACACAACTAGAGAGGTACTGGGATGGTATCTAATGTTTGTTAATCTTTGTTTTCAGTCTTCTATCTGAAAGCCTGATGTTTAGGGGCCAGTATGCTGAAGACATAGTGTTGGGAAGAAGTTCTCTGTAGCCAATAGCTCCTCTCCAGCAGCAGGTGAGTGAGATGGCTCTCGTTGCTTCCACAAGGGTCACACCAGATTGGAAATGCTGATTTAATATTTTCTACTGAAATTTCACAAGAATAATATTGGTTATAAAGCTCATATAACATACTGAAATCCCTAAATCTTGTGTTTGAACTGTGTGACATTTCCATTAAAAGGCTTACTAAATTTAGAGCTGATGTGATGCAATTCTTCTGCCTGGAGAGATTTGCACTGTGGCATTCTGATACAAGTTTGGAATATTTCTACTGGTAAATATTTCAGAGTCAAGAGTTTTCTCATCTCTGTCATTCATTTTGCCTGTTAAAACAGAAATCACAACATTCTGATAGTTTTTCATTAAAAATAGTCAAACTTACTCTGCTCCTTAGAGTGTGAATTTGGTCTGCTTATTTACACCCTCAGAGTTTTTTTTTCTCTTACCACTTCAGCTTGGTCACACAGCTTGTTTTATACCATTGCTAGCACATGTTACCAGTCTCCCAGTTAGGGGAGACTGTGGTATCTTTCCCATTTTCCCACACTGCCCCGAGGTTTTTTCTGCCCACCCCCAAAATACCCCAATGGAAACAAAGCCCAGGAGAAAGCTGGGGGGAGAGCAACAAACAAACACCGAACCACAAACCCAAAATCAAAACCAAAGCCATTGTAACCAAAGATGTGAGTAGAGGAAAGTTCCAGTAGCTTGCTGTACGCAAAAAGGCAAAGAAAATCACTAAAGAACATATATAGTATATGCAGCCTGCTGAGAATGCTATTTTTCAAATGTCCTCAGCCCAGGATGGCCTATTTGCTGCTTTGAACTTATTTAATAACATTAAGCAAGAACACTTAACTATCTAAAAGAAGGATCAGTAGCATAAATCAGACATCATTTCACATATTTCAGGATCAAAGCTGTAAGGCAAAATGATTTGTGAGGACGTTTGAACAGCTCTAATATATCACGGTTCCTTTTGAAGGATACTTAGGCATATTAGTTGCCCAAATGATGATTTCTTTGCGTAGTTGTAGCCAAAAAGAAACGAAAATTGAAACTTTTCATTCACGAATTGGTTTTGTCTATAACCTTGATTTATGTATAGCATCAAACAAAGCAGATGAAGAACACCGTGAATTTGAATTATCAAAATTAAAACCAGGAGAGTGAATTGATTTTTTTTTTTTTCAAATGATCAAGGCTAATCGAAGTGACCAGCACAGAACCTGCATAATCAGTATCCAATACGAGTTAATACGAGCTATATAACCAATGAGAAGATTACACTCATATCTCATTCAAACATTCTAAAACCTGTCAGGGTGGAGCATGGCCTACAGTGCTCCTTGACTCAAGGATAAGCACTAGTTGTAGTGTTCAATTTTAAAGTGCATTTTTTCTTCATACGCGAAACTGCTTGCCATGGTGGATTGCCTAAGAAATGTCTCGGCTTAAAAGCTTCTAATGAGAAAGGCTGGATCAGCTGATTTTTCTGAGGTCCCTTCTGACTTGGGCTGTTCTGTGATTCTGTGAAAAATAGCAGTCATAAAAACTCCCCACACACTAACAGTTAAGATCAGAATCAAACTTTTGAAGGTTGTAGGTGTCGAAGATATAGTTATAAAAAGGGAATCTGAACTTATTCTAACCCCTTCCTCCTCCACCCCCCCAAAAAAAACACTCATAAAAGAAGGTCAACTCCTCCTTCGTGCAGCTCGTCTAGAAAATACAAGTCAAACAGACTGATGTGTATCAGTCTGGGGAGATGAACACTTGTTACTGATTTTCCCTAAAAATCCAAGATTATCTGTTGTTCTCTCATCATCTTTCTGTACTGGTCTTCAGGGTTTAAAAAGAGCTAGCTACCAGTTTTTTTTAAATCCAGGAAGATCCGGTCTCACAGCTGCTAGGGTAACAAACTCAGGACTTACATTATCACTAAGGATATCTCATTACCAGTTGGCTCCCTCATCCTGAATCAGTCCAGATGATGAAAATCTACCGTTCACAAGAAGAAAGGTAAAAGCCATAGGAGAGGGGAGTAGTACTGCTAAAACCAGGCACCAGACCAGCCTCAGAAATCCCCGACCCCCGGTGTGTGAAGGATGGATTATCACCCAGTCTCAAATAAAAGCAACAAGAAGTAGGCAAGAAAACCAATGGGAAATTAATATTTTCAGAAAATGTGCTTAATGGTCACAAAACATAATAGCATTTAATGCTTTATAAAAGTCTGTTTAGCCAGTAAGTTATTTAGATTAGCAAGTCCAGAGTCACAACTCTAATTCCTTGTGAAAAGGAATTCCATTTCTTTCTTAAAAAGTAATCCCCCATCCTTCTCCCAAGACATGCACGCATACACAACCTCACCATAAATAGCATTATTCAGTAATTACAGCAAAGAGGAAGGTTAAGGAATGCCTATTCTCCTGTGCTCTCCACCTATTAGCATACAAAACGCACTACATGCAATTAAATTGCAGCTCTGTGGAGAGGGACCTGGGTGTCCTAGTGGACGACAGGCTGACCATGAGCCAGCAGTGTGCCCTGGCTGCCAAGAAGGCTAATGGAATCCTAGGATGCATTAGGAAGAGTGTGGCCAGTAGGTCGAGGGAGGTTCTCCTTCCCCTCTACACTGCCCTAGTGCGGCCCCATCTGGAGTACTCTGTCCAATTCTGGGCTCCCCAGTTCAAGAAATATGAGGAGCTACTGGAGAGAGTCCAGCAGAGGGCTACAAGGATGATGAGGGGACTGGAACATCTCTCCTATGAGGAGAGGCTGAGGGAGCTGGGCTTGTTTAGCCTGAAGAAGAGAAGGTTGAGAGGGGACCTTATAAATGCTTATCAATATCTCAAGGGTGGGTGTCAGGAGGATGGGGCCAGACTCTTTTCAGTAGTGCCCAGCGACAGGACAAGGGGCAATGGGCACAAGCTGAAGCACATGAAGTTCCGTCTGAACATGAGGAAGAACTTCTTCACTCTGAGGGTGACGGAGCCCTGGAACAGGCTGCCCAGGGAGGTTGTGGATTCTCCTCCTCTGGAGATATTCAAGACATGCCTGGACAAGGTCCTCTGTGGCCTGCTGTAGGTGACCCTGCTTCGGCGCGAGGGTTGGACTAGATGACCCACAGAGGTCCCTTCTAACCCCTAACATTCTGTGATTCTGTGATTCTGTAAACTTCCAAACATATTTGCTAAAGAAAACTAAATACTCTGAAGTCCAACATTCTCAATAAACTAACAGCAAACTTCTGTTTCAGAAAAACTTCATAATCAGAGCTTCTACAGTATCATTTTGACATTATTCTTACGACTGCTTGCCGTATTTTTTTATGCTCCTCCTGTAAACTCTTTGACATTGAGGCCACATCATTCAAACAATTATTGATTAGTTTGAGATTCAGTATGAACTGAAGTCTAGGGGAAGACTGATACGAATCATGTGCACCCTGAATCAGGACCTCATAAGCTTGTAATGTATTAGACATTCAAAGTAATGCTCGTGTATTCTTGTACACATGCATACACGTACAGACACGGAATCTGGATGACAGACCCGACAGGAAGTATTATTGCAAATACATCAGAAGAACAAGCGGTGCGTACAAAACCACAGTATCGATTTACAACCATCTGATAATTGTTGACATACACAACTGTACTGATTTCATAACAAGCCCACTGGGTCAGCTCAAAGACCTGCCTCGTCCAGAAGCCTGCCTTGAACAGTGTTGGGTAGCGGATGGTCAGAGAAGACAAACACACACTAATACTCCATATACCATCTACAAGCGTGGAGGAGTATCCGACCTGTCAGCCACAGGTTGCTTCTCCATGCTTAATAGTTCTCAATGGATTCTCGCAAGAACTTTTAATACATTAAATGCCTTGTAACAAAGGGTACCACAGTCTGAGAAAACCTTGCTCACCTAATACTTCTAAGTGTTTCTGTAGACAACGCAAAGAAATCGACTTCCAAGGGAAATGAGGTGTGTAGGCAAACCTGATTTACATGTTTAACACAACAAGAATACATAATTTTGGTATTTGTTTAAATAAGAGCACTTGAAAAAGCATCACTTCCATAAATGCTGTGGGATTGAACTTTGCCCTTTGCTAAACATCATATCTGCAAAGGGCTTACTGTAGTATAGATCTCAGCTGCATGTTTAAAATATACCTGACATATGGGCAAACTTTCCCCAGATTAAGTGATACTGAAAATAATGACTATACACTGAGTCAGAAAAAAGTAACATGAAGATATGTGTATATTCTCCATCCCTCCACTCAGCCACCTTAAGTAAGATGATGTGTAAAAGAAAAGATAAATTGCACTATTCCATAGATTAGAAGAATTACAGAAAGGTCAGATATCTAAAAAGAGAAATGATATGCTGAGAAAGAACTGAAGAGTGTATAGCTCTAGGAGGGAAGTTAATATTTTATGTTACAATAACTCAGAAATGTAGGAATCTTAGCTTTATCTGGAAATACAACTCTTTGGATTCAAGTAAAATAGTGAAAGCCTCCTCAGTTTGGTTGTTTCTTTCTGAACGGGATTGAACTGGAGGACAGACTCTGACCCTCTGCCATCTAATGCCTCCGCACATGAACAGTCTCAGTTGGCGAGAATGCTTGGGAAGTAAAATCCCTCTCAGAAAAGCATCTCTGTTTCAGAAATCAATTTAGCACATATGTAATGCTAATTGTTATAAGTCAGGGCTCGGCGTAGAAAAAGGTAGCCGAATCAATCCTGAAAGCAGCAAAGTGATATGAAGTTCGAAGAACGAAACGGTAGTGCTGCTGAAAGCAATGGTATTTTTGTATAGCTTCAGAAAGACATATTTTTTGACAGATTTTTAGAAGGTATACATAGTAACGAAGCGGAATGCATAAGAACTTCAGTGTCTTAATATAATAACTTTAGTAAATTAATTTGCTAGTGCTAACAATACAAACCTGGAGATGGAGACAGGCAAACATATCAGAAAATGTCTGATTAACAAATACAGCCAAGACTCAAAATATACTCTGAGCTAAAAAAAATTACGTAATTTTAAGCTCCCACCCTTAGTGGGCAGATGCCCGCCATTCCTGATCCCCAAGGCTGACCAGGCTGTGCTTGCACAGACCCTTGAGCCCCCGGCACCCATAGGGAGGTGGGCTTGCCGCTGCAGTCAGGGCCCACGCTGAGGCAGAGTGGGAGTGTGGCTTGCTGAGCCTCTAAATGTGGTGGGTGAGAGAAACAGGAGTGACTAGATTGCTAAAAACAACAGTGTAATGAGGTGCTGGGGTATACCATCAGGAAAGCGAGCAGATTGCAGAACCAGGAGAGGAGGATTTCTGACATCTGGAGCTAGGGGAGGTGAATAATGTGAGCAGGTAACTGAGGGCTGTTGCAGAACAAACAGGGAATATGAAAAACTTTAACTGGTAGTCTGAAAGAGCGAGACAAAAATAAGCAGAGAATGCCATCATCCACTGAAAAGTGGAGATGAGAACCAATTTAGGGAGAAAAAAGACACTAAGGCAAGAAGATCATTAACCGTGTAGACAAGCCAAGAACCGACTGGTGAAGATGGGTAAACAGAGAAAACAGCTCAAGAAAAAAATTCTCCTCCCTCTCCAACACCCTGACAACTCTCCCTCTTCTCCAGGGTGATGACAGGGCAGTAGCTTACAGCTATACTCCTGTAGGCAGAGAGGGGCAGAAATCAGTGCAGCTAGAGGTGAGGCTCTTGCACAGACAACAAGCAGGGATCAGTATGATGGACAGGGTGACATTTCTGTTCCCCCCCCCCACATGTACATAAGCACTATTTAGGTTGCAAAGTAAAGAGCTGAAAGAGAACTGTGGGATTTAAGTTGACTGTGCAATCTTAATTCAGTTGTGTCCTGCATGTGTACTACGGTAGTCTATAAATACACCATGCCAGTCCTTTTTATGTAAAATGTCATCCATGGGATAGATTCTGCTTGCTAAACAAACAGTCATTTCATATTGTCAGCATTTGTTGTAAAAGCCTGGCCTTATTTACTCTATGTTATTCAGGTCCTCTCCAGTAAGGCAACTCCTTTTTGGCTTTTCTGTAGTCTCCCATCAACAGAATCCTTATGCCTTATTAAACACAATAGTCCACCAATATGCACACCCACAAGAGGACTAAATAAAGGTTGCACAAGTTACCTTAATTCTGCCTCCCCCGCCCAGTTTCTCAGTGCTTGGCTTTGTGTCTTACTAGTGTAATCAGCATTGCCTTTTATGGTTGATACCTGAACATCGCTGCAACACACTGAAGTCATGGCTTCTTTAGTTTCTGTAAATTTTGTTTAAGATAAAAGTTGCATGAAGACACGAGAACAGAAAGGATGAATAAAAACAGTATTTAGAAATGTGGACTATATCCTTCCAATCTACACATGAATAACATTTCAGAACCAGTATCATGACTACTCAATGGAATAATAGTCTTTGGAGCACATACCTTTAAAGAAAGGAAAAAGCAGCACTATGAGAGTTTAATGGTATAAACAGATGAGACCAGCAAAGAATGGGAGGCAAACAGATGGAGAGGAAACTCAAGAAAAAACCCCCACACAGAGAAATCCCCTAGAGCAGGTCACTGGCAGAACGGGGTCTCCGCAGTCCCAGCCCAGCGCCATCTCCCTGAGACCACGCAGCCTCCCCCTAAATCACAGGATGGAGCCAAATTAATCTGCGGGTCTTCAGTGGAAAAATCAGGACTAGAAATCAAAGTCTCCTTTATTTTAATCTATTAGCAGTACTAAAATTCACTTTCCATTCTAATGCACTGGTATTAAAGTTATCATTTTATCATTAAGATTATTGTTTTCCCTACACATTTGCAATAGCATCCATCATGATGGTATTGGAGAGCTTTCAACATCTCCATTTCAGTTAAATGAATTGCATAAATTCTCCTGTTTCTACAGAGGGCGAGAGGCACAGAGGATAAGAGGTTTTTAGCAGGGCTTCTGTAAAGTTAAAGACGCACAGATCTGCAGAGTTCAAGACGCATAGACTTTGCCTGAATCTGATTCATTATCTTCAGTAATACAGTAATTCAGTAAGCAGCAAGTATTAATGTAAAATCTTTTAGAAAAAATCTTTACCAGCAAAGAGGAGTATGTAACTTTGGCTGTTTCTATGGATTTTAATTGATTTTTAATCTGCTGATGGTAGACTGTAAATAACTGCTCAAAGCACACACAAGTGCCAGTCAATAGGAAGTTTTATTAGTTTGCTTTCAGAGAATTACAGCAATGATCGAAGGACTCTGAGGCACGCAGAGGCCCACAGCCTGAATGGTCTCTCTTCTCCTCACAGGCTGTTTGAACACTGCCTCCATAATGGTCCAATTCAGCCAGAATTTACATTGGACTTCCGCACCATGGAAGCCTAGGATGGATGCAAAGAAAGTGCTAACAATTTTTTTTTTTTTTGTAGAATAGGGCCCTAATTCATCGGCAAGGCAGCCAGTAAAAGCTCTTGTATACAGCACACCTCGTCTAGAAAGCATTTCAGAGTTCCAGAAAAGGTTCTGAAACAAATCATCCTTTTTTTCTTCCTCTCTGTAGTGAAAGGGAAGGAAAGGTTTGTGCATGTAAAAATTTACTTTTTTCCACTTCTTTTCATCCCTTTAAATGGCCTATTATTTATATTTTTATACAAGCGCATTCTGCAAGTGTTCCCAACACCGCATTCACATGGTTTTCTTCATACCAGTTGTCTTGTTGACCTTTAGCTTGCCCTACCTGTGCACAATGGCAAATTAGGACCCCTGAAATATTCTTCTCAGCTGGCACCCAAACCTTCTCCCTTTCTACATTCCCCTAATTTCGTTTTGCCATTTGAAAAGAGGTTCAACAAATAAATGAAGTTTAAAAAGCTAAGCTAAGAAATGCCTTATGTTCAGTGAACCCAGGCTACAGAAGCAGAAGAGCAGATCACCCTTCTCCATAACCAGCCTGGCCAACACCTTGGCTTCTAACCCTCCCTCCTCAGCAATATACCCTGTGATAAACAGCTCACCGCAACACATCTATGCAACCTCCACACCCCTGATGTTTTGGAGAAGTCCGAGGAATAGTTATCTCACACTGCACTCTTAGTCCTACAGTTTCGCACCAGGTATTTATGTGACTCACCCAGCAGCGGAAAGTAAGAGAGCAGTGCACAGCAGCAGTGCAGCAGAATACACTGTCAGTTCCACCAGCCACCACGGACCCTTGGGAGGTTGTTTCAGCATCTTGCCTATAATTTAAACTGACTACCAAAGAAGTATTTGCATACTTCAGAACAAAACAAAACAACAACAAAACTAAACCACAACCAAAAACAATAGTCAATTTACTTAGCCAATCTATACGTTTGTAAGGAGGGTGGCACCATCAACTTCTGCTCATCTGCTCACATGAAAAATAAAAAAAGGAAGCTCTTCGCTTAAACCTCACAATAGCTCAGCACAGGAGAACGAAAGGAAATAGCAAAAAACGGTCAGAAAAACTACATATGTATCAAACACAGGACTCTTCTTTAAGAGGACTTTGGCAGTTATAAAATGCACCCAGAAATTACTCACTTCACTGTCCATCCTTTAAATAGTCAACTCTACCTGATTCATGGGCCCTTTGCATTATCAAATTTGTGGATTAACTGTGCAGTAAGTATTGCAAAGATGGCTGAAGTCACCCAGTATTACTCGTACCACTCACATAATCAGTGATAGAGCAAGTATCCAATGACACATCCCTTGTAGTGGTGGAAGATGACACATATTTTAATTGCACATTATAAAGGCACAGGATTTTTCAAGGCAAAAAGGAAATCATACCATTGCAGAAAAAACACGAAATGCAAAACCAGAAGCTATTGAGATTAGAATATTACCCATTTTACCTTCGCTATTAAGATAAACGTATTACTTAGGAACACAAAGAGACAGCATCTTGGTTTCATGCCTAATTTGAGAAGGAAATATTGAACATAAATAATGTTTATGAAGATACATCTGACCCAGATTCCATGAGGGTATCATGAGGGTGTTAGCATACTTCTAATGTGAACTGCAAAGAGAAAAACTGGTCATGTCCTCACATGCTTAGATAATTTGCCCTGTGGTATTCTTGAGTGCGTCCTTTTATTTGGTCATTGTTAATAGATCTTACACACAAAATTGAGCCCACATGTTGCTCACAGAAGTATTTACTTTGGCGATTAACTACATGCCATGATCAGACAAGAAGTGTTATTTCTGACTCGTGCATGGTTAGCACATATTCAAGAGAAGAACATGACATACCATGCCAACTGAGATATTTTCCAGGCAAATGTTAATTGTGCCAAAGTCCTCAATGCTTTTAGGGATGGTAGCTGTTGCAATGATCACCAGACAGCTGCCAAAACCCTCCCAGACAGCGAGTTCCTTGACTACATATAAGAAAAACCAACCTCTTGGGACAAAATTACTTCCTAATGACATTCTGCATTATTTGACAGTCTCAAGTTAATTCCTTGGATAGATTCATACACATAAAGATGTGCTTCAGCAAGACAATTATTCTTCTGTTCTGTTTTGACTACAAAATAAATGGTTAAATCCACTAGTCACTGGCTCATAAAACAATTTGTAGAAATAATGAATTCAAATATACTAATAGGATATAGAGGTTCACCATTAATTGTTTAATCTATAGCTGCATAATACTGTACTGAATTATTTCCCCCCCCCTTTTACCCCTGCTAGGAACTGACACAAGTACAATAATTAAAATAAATTTCAACACAACCATCTGGAAAATTGCCAGCATTTTTAAGAACTTATAATTTTCTTCCTCCCCCCTTTCCCCAAGATAAAATACAGTTTTGACATCTTGGTGAAAAACAGTTGCAAACTGTTACTTACAATTTAGGAAAAATCACTGTTTTAATCATGACCTTTCATCTGTCCTTGATTTGGAGGAAAAAGGTTGGGGGAAATTTGCCACTTACAGAAATAATCCTACTGGGCTTTCGTCTCACTGATTGACAGCCTCATGTGGCTAAACACATTCACAATTATAAATAAAAACTACCCCTCTCAAAATGGCAGAACTTGTCCTCCATCAAGCAAGATGTGCTTGGAGCAAGTGCAGCTTTTAGTGGAGATGGTGAAAATTACCTTTGAAACGTGTGAAAAATATCAGCTCCTCTGGATTGTCCATCTCCAGCCACGTCTGACAAAAGGATACTCCCGATTATTGTTTACGTAACACCCAGAATAGCTATGTATTGGACATGTCATTATTATATGAATGAAAAGCACATTAATAAAAGCTAGTGTTAATAGTACAGTAATAGTATATGCCAATAGGCTCTCTTCAGTCTAAGATTATATCTGAATATGGGCTATCTGAAGGAAAGTACAGCTACACGATTAGCTGCAGTGTCCTTACAGACATTTTCAAAATGTGACAGATCACATTTGTAGTTTAAGAGTGTACAAAACAGTGCCTTGCTGGCATTTGTCTGACTCCACAAGGAACCAGTTTGGTGAGCTAAACCAGCAGAAAACGCTTTGCTGTTTCCCAAACTCAGGTTACTGCAAGCTTAACGTTCTGGCTGGGATTGCGGTGGGGCAGGAGAGCCCAGTGCCAGGCACAGGGGAGCTGTGGGAGTGCACAGCCAGGGCAGAAGGGTGGCAAGAGCAGGGCTGCCCCTTTCTTCCAACAGCCGCCAGCAGCAGGGGCAGGGAGTGCATCACCATACCGCATCCCAGAAGAGGAGATTGAGTGACCTCTGGCTCTGCTGCTGAAACCTTCTGCAGCATCTCCCTCAGGTCTTGATTTCTCCAATAGGTATACTGAACCATACTTACCTTTCTAAAGTGCTCTGAGACCATTGAAACAACTAGTTAAAGTGCCAATAAAGCATGTCCTGGAACTGGCTGACCAGCTCCCTTCTGTAGGCGTTTCTACTGACACCTTGAACACCATGCTGCTCTGCGAGAGGCAGACAGGTGGATGGATGCTTAGGAGGATCCGTTGCAGAGCACAGCCTCTAAGCAGCAAAGATGACTCGTGAATCAAGGAAAGGAGGAATCATAGAATGGTTTGGGTTGGAAGGGACCTTAAAGGTCATCTGGTTCCAACCCCCCTGACATGAGCAGGGACATCTTCCACTAGACCAGTTTCTCAGAGCTCCATCCAGCCTGGCCTTGAACACCGCCAGGGAGGGGGCAGCCACAGCTTCTCTGGGCAACCTGTGCCAGTGCCTCACCACTCTCATGGTGAAGAAATTCTTCAGACTCTTTTTTATGTCTCCCTAGACACTTATTTCCAAAAATCAAAAGCAAAAATCAGAGAAATTTGACAGAAAATGCTGTGTAATGATCACACAAGCCCCAGTCACTTTGGAGGGGGGAAGACCCACTCTCTTTTGCCTTTGGTGGACTTTAACCACTTCTGCTTATGTACTGGAACCGCACCCAAGTCACCAAGCGAGAGGACACACAGGAACTTCTCAGACGTGTGCAACCACACGTACCATCACAGGCACTTCAAACGGGCTTCATATATCAATTGCTGCTTTACTAACAACATTCCCACAAACAGGTCTTTTCAGACAGCTAGAATAAGGTATGAGTTTTACCGTATTGAAACGGACTCGGAAGTTTCACAAGCCTTCTGAGAAAAGGGTAGGGGTTTCCCCTCTCCCTCCCGCTGGCACACCACCTCCCAAAAGCTGGGGAGGTACCGAGCCGAGCAGCTTGGAACAGGACCCGTGGCAGCAGATCGGCCCGGGCAGAAACAGCGTTTGTCTGTCTAGGTAAGATCCCTGCCAGCCTTCCCACTAAAATTAGAAAACAGGCGACAGTACCTTGGCGCCTGTCACTTCCTGGAGACAAATCTTTAGCTCTTTCTGCAGCCAAGGGGTGGCATTTTGATTTCTGCCTGCCAGGTCCAAGTCACGGTGCTACCTGCTACCGGCCGGGCTCTTTGGTGGCAAGACCCTCGCCTGGCATCGGCCGCCTGCTCTACCCTCCGCCAGGTGGAATGGCGACCATCTCCCCACACAGCAGAAATGGCAGAAAGCCGAGCAAGGGTCAGCATGGCTTGAAACGGGTGAAACTTTCCCTAGGGGGGACAGTAATTTTTCCTTACCACACATTAGAGCTCCAGCCTGGCTAGGTCACAAAGTAAATTCAGCGTAGAAGCAGGCACACTCATAATTCACACAGTTATATCAATATCACTTTTTAATCAAAAGATCTCAACCTCTTTCACATACATCACAAACACTAAGCATCACAATATTCCTGTGACAAAGCGATGAATTACTGTGCCCACTTTTAATAAAAGTATTTAAGTTGATCTATTACCTATGTAAGTTACAGATATATCCTACTGTCACAATCTCAAACACATTGATCCTCACAAATCTTCTCTGAAGTAGGAAAATGCTATTTTCTCCATTTTGGGTAATTGGAAACTCTGGCACAGACAGACCACAGCCAGATGTAAATGGTCTAAAAATCCACCTAATCTCCGGGCCTCCACTTTCAGCTGGCTAGGCATTTCTAAAGGCCTAGAGACATCCAATAAGAAAACACTACATTAGGGATTAGGCAAAATTTAGGCTTACATTTGGGCTGAAAATTGCCCTTCATGCACTCGGGTATCTTTCCTGCCGCACCTCCCTGCAGCCGAAGCACGTCATGGGGCTCACGGCTACAAGCCGAGGCTGCACCCGAGCATCACAGGGGACAACCCCACACAGGCTCAGCTGTGCAATCAGGGCTGCAGGCTGTCAACTCTCCAAGCAGCAACCCTTCTCCTTTGTCTATAACTGAAATTAAAAAAAATACAAATATCTGCAATAGGAATAATAATAACAAAAAAGTTTTCATTGAAACAAGATGCCCATCCTCTCAGTTAAAGACCTAATACAGAGAAGTTACTTCTTCAAGGA
Source organism: Opisthocomus hoazin (assembly GCF_030867145.1). Classification (NCBI taxonomy): domain Eukaryota; kingdom Metazoa; phylum Chordata; class Aves; order Opisthocomiformes; family Opisthocomidae; genus Opisthocomus; species Opisthocomus hoazin. The sequence continues at coordinate 144,053,241 of NC_134414.1, forward strand.
GTGGCAGTTGCTTTCCTCCCTTAGTTGCTTCGCCTTCCTTATAAAAAACTATTTTGTGATCGTTAGAGAGGTTTACACTGTAGAAATAATGCTGAGAGGAAGAAACACAGAGGCTAAGTTTTTAATTTAATTTTTGAAAGTGAAAAATCTCTTGGGTATAAAATGACACCTCTGCTTTTTCTGAGCTACAGATGAGTTGAAGCACTTAGTGTTTGGCTATGCCTGCATGTATATTATAAAGTTACGATGCTGTTAGAGTTATTGACAAACCTCTTCAAAGAACAGTATTTTCTGTTCAAATGCGAAACGCAGCATGTTTACGCAAAACAGAAAATAAGGAGATGCTCCTCACCCTACTGTTTTAAGTCCACGCTTCATGAAACTATCATTAGATTATTACATTATTACAAAAGGTTCGAAAACAAAATACTGCTTTCAGAAAATTATAGAAAACCCATGGGTTTTTTTAATATATATTCAGGTCTCATTTACCCTTATATTTGACACAAATGAAAATAAAACAGCATTTTAAGCTCCTGGAAATGACAATATCATGTTATCTAGATAAGTAACACAAAGCTATTATTGAAATTCTGATAGCATTTGCTTTACTGGTAAAGGAAAATTACCTGTAATGCATAGTTTAAATAATTACTTTTAAACAAAAGCTTCTTTTCTACATTGCTTATTTATCTTCTGAGACCAGCTCAGCAGGGCTGTGTATTTTATTAAAATTGCCTTCAGACTGCTAATGGTGGGGTGTGTTTTAGCGCAGGAGAAAGGATGGCCATTTGACTCCTGTTCCTAATATTGGGAGTTGGTCCAGACACTGAAGAGCCAGAACTCTGCTGTGCATTTAAGCAAGTTAGCAACACTTGGCTTGCTAACGATACTGGCAACAGCATTTCAGGATGATGGGTCAGACAAACTGGAAAGCTTCTAATTGTGCTTACAGCAACAACAAAAACTATTCTTAATTCCCTTTTACTGACGTTTCACTTCATATCAGTCTCCTGACTGGAAATTATTTTGTAAGCTCTTGCCCAATATTTCTCAGTTCTTTTTCTCATGCTCAGTCTTGGATGTTCCCTGTGCCATATCAGGAAACGGTATAACAACTGCGAGCTACTCTGTGGTGAGTTTATGTGGCAGATAACCAAGACAAATCATCCAGATAACTTTCTGGTAGATTTTGTTTCCTCTCACAGGAAGCCACAGCCAAAGCGCGCTTTGATCCATGAGGCGCAGGCGCTGAAACCTGAAGTCCTCCTTCCAGAGAAGCCATGGACCAAACCCGCACCTGCACCCGTGGTTGCAGCTCCAAGCCCTGGGCGTGGGTCTTACCTGCCCCATGAGAACAGGGGGGGTGGGGGGCAGCTCTGCTCAGTCACTGCTTTCCATCACCACCAAGCCTTTCATGTGAACAGTGTGCGCAACAATGTTCTCACATCCTTACATTAAGCAAGTTAATCTGCTTCATTAAATCATTCTACACTTACATGTGATTACTTATTCACATGGTTAAATTAATCTGTTCAACATCTTTTCCTTTAAAGTCATTAAAACTCTAGAAATCAAAAACTACAATTTTTCACACGAGCAAACACCACAAATTTTCCCTATGCTTCAGAACTGAGTTCGGTGAACGAGGTGGTTTTGTGTTTTGTGGTTTTTTTTTTTTCCATTGTTGAATGGATATGTGACTGGAAGCAGAAAAGGAGACAAAAACTTTCTGGAGTTTTGTAAATGATCACGATATTATAGAATCAGAGTCATTAATGTTGGAAAAGACCTCTAAGGTCAAGTCCAACCATCCACCAAACACCACCATGCCTACTAAACCACGTCTTGAAGTGCCACATCTACATGTTTTTTAAACACCTCCAGGGATGGGGACTCCACCACCTCCCTGGGCAGCCTGGTCCAATGTCTGACCACTCTTTCAGTAAAGAAATTTTTCCTAATATCCAATCTAACCCTTCCCTACACAACTTGAGTCCATTGCCTCTCGTTCTATCGCTAGTTACTTGGAAGAAGCGACCAACATTTGCCTCACTACAAACACCTTTCAGGTAGTTGTAGAGAGCAATAACGTCCCCCCCTCAGCCTCCTCTTCTCCAGACTAAACAGCCCCAGTTCCCTTAGCTGCTGAGGCTGAGAGAACTGGCCAAAGAGGGAAAGTAGGATTTGTCCACTGTATTTCAGTGAATCTTGACAGCTCCGTAGAGCTGACATTTGCTGGAATTTTAAGTGACACTTAAGGAAAACCATGAAAAAAGTTCACTAGCTGATTTTCACAGGTTCTGAGGTGGCCACACACCACGTCAGCTTCAGAAGGAGACTTACTCATCACCTCTGAAAAACAGTCCAGATGCACACTGCCTCCAGGTAAGCTGGACCAACACCTCCCAGTAGAAAGCAACATTACTAAACACACATAGAAAGACGGAAAGCAAGATAAAGCTTTTGACTCTTCCTAAATAAAGCGCATTTCCCCTTTCAGAAAAAATGAACAAGAAGTTAACACCCACACATAAGCCTCAAAGCCAAAGAAAGGAAACCTTTTTGAAACCCTGCCCCTCAGCTGGGCCAGCTACACCACGACTGGTTAGACCCTGCGGACCATCACTGGAAACAGTGACGGGACTTCCCACAGGGAAGTGCCAATGAAATACTTGAGCTTTTAACTACCGATTCACGTATTCCCATTATCCGGTTTTCAGAAAGAAAAAAAATCACACACCTATCACCAAGTGTGTCCATGGCACATATATGAAAAACAGCTTGTTCATAGGAGGAAGGCAGAGGCATTGCTTATCTTCAGGGGCAACTTAGCAATGCTTTTTAATTGTGGGAATTTTTTGTTTCACAGAAGTGTTTCCTAAGAACAAGCAAAATCATTATCAGAAAAATGACTAAGAGCACTCTGACTTAAACTAGAGAGGCAAAAAGAATCCAGACACACACACACAAAATTTACTCACTTATAAAAGGAAATTGGAAACAATCATATAATCCACCAGATTAAAATTTCGGATTCTAAGCAGATTGATCCAAGGCATTTTTAGGTTTGTGACATTTCTCTTCTTACTCTCATCTCAGCTGCCCTAGCAACACCGCTTTTAGGAAGCCGACACATTTGATCAGTCATCTACTCTGCTGTTTCTTAGAGCCCACATGATTTTCATTGCTCATAATATCTAGGCAGGAGATCACCACCCATCCCACCTAACGTGATTCCCAAACCCATCAAGATTACTTTAAAAAAAAAACAAACTGGTCTTTGTTGCATTGAAACTTTTGTTTAAAAAAAGAGACAAACCAATAGCTTCTGCTTGTCAGAATGGGACATGTGAAAGGACATTTCATGCATGTTTTCTGGTGCACTCAGCTTCTTTAGTTACCATGTCCCGTTTGGTCCCGTTCTCGTGGATATAGCAGTGAGTGACGTGCATGACTAACTTGTGCCATCTAGGAACAGTCATCCACTGACTCTCAGCTACTCAAGCAACTGCTGGATGCAAAACAAAGGGACAAGAACCTTACCCTAAGTCTCTTCAGTGCTATAATATCATCCTAACTCCTTCTTAGAGCAACAATTCTTGCAGCTGAAATCCACAAAGACATAACAGTAAGCACCCTCGCATACAAACACTCCAATAAAACATCACAACCCAGTTTGGACTTGTTCCTTTGACATAAATATGATACCCTTTAGACCTGGAGGGTTTACTCAGTTTACATCAGAAAAGTGGCTCAAAAGCCACTCTTGCAAACAAGATTCAGTCCTGGATTTTTACAAAAACTAGCACAAAACAAACCAAAACTGAAGCCATCCACGCAAAAAAAAAACCCCATTCAGATCTCAGAGTCTAGGATGACACAGAAAACAAGCAGTGTGCAAGAACGGGGGCTTCCTCCCTCTCACAGCCACACTCAGAAATGCATGCAAATATTGTGAGCTTGCAGATTACCAATTTAGCAGCTGCTTTCATTCTGAGACCTTTTTGGAGGGGAAGTAATACAGTAACAGCAATTCATCCCAACCCACTTCCCATTGTCGCCACACAGACTCAAACTCTCAGGTCGACCAAAACCATATCTGCAACAGAAAATGGGATTATAATGAGAATTTGCCTGAGAATGTTTATATTATTTACTAAACTAGAAGCAAAATCCGAGGCAAGCGTACAACCTCAGACAAACTCCTCTTCATTATTTCAGAGAGCTACGCTCTCCAGCCTACAATGGGTGTCCAAACTGCAGACTTAACTGCAGATTTAACGTGCTTTACCTCATCTGCATGGAGGAAGTTTCAGCAAATGTACCAATACCCACTCTTTCTGATCAAAATCATATAGAGGGAAAACTCATAAAAATTTATACTTTATTTGGGAAAAGGTCAAATAATTTGTTTTTAATGACTGTAAGGAAACCTATCCAGAAAAAATACCAACCCCTCCCCCCAAAATCTCTGACTGCTTTTCATTCTCATCAGTAAGACAAGTTCTGCCACATGGTTCAAATTTTTTATACATCAATCTTTCTACTGTCTTTTTTTTAATAAGATGTTAAATTAAACTGTAGGGATAAACAAAGGTATAAATGTCTATACATACATTTGTATATACTGGAACATGCTGTATTTGACAGCTGTGTTCTCCACCCTTTCCATTTCACTTGTTAGCACCTTAACTGAGAACTCTTTGTAGCAGGATCCATGTCTTTCTATTCTTACTTGCACTGACAGTCCGAATTTGATCAGAGTTTATTGTAACAGAATGTTTATGTGCTAAGGAAATATAACGAGAAATCACTCACTATTCCTATTGTGTGGAAGGGCACATCTATAAAAATCAAAAGAAGCACGTGAGAAGATAATTTATAAATATTTGAGAGCTGAATGTATCCTGATCAAAGGCAGTGGAAATGGAAGCTGAACCTGAAGAATTATCTGAAGTCTGCCATACTTTAACTACCAGCTCCTAGCAGACAACTAAACTGTTCTGAAAAAGCACAGAAACTGAGCTTTAATACTAAACATATGACCCAGCACACACAGAGAGACAGCCTGATGCATTTCACTGGTTTGCTCGGAGATGATGTAACTTCATAGCAAAAAACAGATGCCAATATACGCTTTTGAAAATCTCAAGAAACTAAGAAAGCACTCAAAAATTAAAAAAACCCAAACATCCAAACGCAGAAGATAAATTCCTCCAAACCAAACAACACATCCCTAATCATCTTCACTTAAAGCTTGTTTGACATCTGTTAGTGACATACACAGTGTAAACACAAACCCTTCGTTCTCAGAAAAATTTTGCAACTAAAAAAAAACAATCTATTTTTACAATGCTTCCATTTACTTTCTATTGATGAGTTTTCTCATAAGTGCTAGGGACCAAATTATTTCAGATTAGAAAATGATTTATTCTTTTATCAGCCACGAACTTCTTTTGACCTCTGAGATCCAGCCAAGCTTGCTCTATGTGCCTGCAAACTCAGTCACAGGAGTTAGGTATTTCTTGTGTTACTTGTCGATAGAAGTCCCCTCCAAAAAGCAGCACAGTGCTGCTACACGGAGGGCTGTGCAGATGAGTAAGGGAGGTACTCCTTGCCCCACGGAGCCTGTTATCCTTACGTCAGACAAAGCACAACAGGTGGACCCAGCAGGGAATTTCAAACAGGGCAATACTCATTTTGGTGTTATTTCTGGGTCTCTGAATATTAAAATTTAAATGTATTCTCACAAATTTGCAAGAGGGGGGTGAAAATCAAAGATTCTTGCTACAGTGTGCTGCGAAGAAAAGGCAGAGAACCAGAAATACCTCCGTCAGTCACTCCCGGTTTGGGTAAGCTCTACCTTTTCAGACAGAGTCATAGGGCCAAGTACTGCAGTCTCACTCAGGCATCTCTTATGTATCAATAGCTTTGCCTCAGTAAGAACCCAGGAAAGACTGCGGGACAATTTATCTAATTAACTGGATCAGTAGCTACACCTGCTATTAAGATTACTCAACAAAAGTGACTAAACAACTACTTGCAGTTGTTCATACCTCACCAACATTTTGCCCCTTTGGCTGATTTATCTATGCTGCATGACTGCCTCAGGTTGAGCGTTTTGGAAACGGTGCAACTTTTTCCAAGAACAAGGTTAAGAAATATTATGCTTAAAATTCTTCAAGCTCTTCCTCTGGAAAAAAAAAAACACCCACAACTCCAGCGCTTCAAGCTTCAGAGGAAGGTTTGATATCTGGCAGCCTGGCTGTGGCTTTTGTCCCCTAGAAAAGCCTTCTGTCCTCAGGTGTGCCTCAAATAAGCCCTTAGAGAACCACAGTTCGCAAAGGCAGTTCCTAACGATGAGTGCTTGGCTTTCCAAAGTTGTTGTTGTGCTTTCACCACAGTTTTTATATGAAAGTGAGTGTGGCATCTTGCTTATACTGTATTTCACCTTTATGCCATTTAAACACCATGTAGAACAGGAAATGAGACTAAAGTAATCAAATGAGTCTTCAAAGCAGAGAATGCAGTCAAGTTACACATACCACACAAGTACCTTAGCAAAACATCTCTTGCAATCACGCAAACACCAGCCCAACTGTCCACACAACACGTTTGTCACCCTTGAACTGGGCAACTTTGCCCAAGTAGTTCACACGGGCTGCCACCAATTACACCACCTTATTATTTATCTCCCAGCCTTTATTGCCCCTCTCCTCAAGCTGCTCTCCTGCAGCAGGGACACTGTTCTGCTCCCGTCGTGGGTGAGGAACCAGCAAATCGAAGCATTTGCCCATGGTTACGCAGAGAAGCTGCGAAAGAACAGGGAGATCCACCCGACCGTGCAGGTCCTGGGCTAGCCTTGGCTCCCAGAGCTGAGTCAACCCACTGCCAACTCACACCAGCGCTTCCAGAAATGCCTCACTGCCAAGGCAGAAAACACACCTCTTACCTGCCAAGTCTCCCAGCTTAAATTGTCAACTCCTTTTTATCTTCTTCTACTTCCAACACTGAAGACAGGGAGGGTAAAGAAAAGAAAAGAAAAAAATATCAAAGGAAGAGCCACAACTCTCATTCAAAACCTTTCTCATATTCACTATAACATTTTATCCCAAGCAAAAATCTCAAGGAAATAAGTGTGATTTCTCCATTCATTTTAGCCCTTAGCAAAGCTCTCCGTGAAACAGGAGTGGCTGAACCTGAGATCAAGCCCTGCGGCAGAAGGAGGAGAGGGGGATCTCATTGAAGGAAAACTAAACTGAGGGAAGCAATGGGTATTGAGGAACAGATGGGGATTAGGATCCCAAGTACAGCAAGGTGCTTTATTCACAGAACTGTAGGAATACATGTGAATTTAATTAATTAGAAGTCTCTACTCAGACAGACACAAACTCACACAGGAACCTTCAGGGTCTGCAGAGGGGAAAAAAAGGAGAGAGAGGCAAGTGCGAAACTGAGCCACAGTCAGCTGAAATCAATAGAAAGACTGACAGCAATTTCAGTGGACTTTGGAACGCACCCGAAGTGACAGAAGAAAAAAAAAAAGATGCAGCATGAACAGGGAGAATAAATGAGAAAGCAGACTAATAACTCCGAGAAATATTAGTACAACTTAAGAATAGCAGGGGAATTGGAAGAGGAGGGTTAGATTATGCTCTTCAGGCTCATAAACCCTGGTTTGGTCCATCAAAATCAATGGAGTATTTCTAGATTTACATCAGTGTAACTAAGAACAAAATCAAATTAAGGAGTACAGAGTAACTGGAGAAAAACCAAGCATTATTGAGCGTTCCAATACTGGGAGGCTCTCAGATACTATGGTGCTGAAGGCCATGTTAGTAGATTGATTAAATGATTGATCTATCAGTAGGAGATTTATCCAATATGGGGAGGAAACAGAGAACTCTAAGTCAAGACTACTAATCAGCTATTATTTATATTTTCTGCACGCTATAAACACACAAAGGAGATGCTTCACAGAATTTGCAGTAATAAGAATTCCCAATTACTTCTCACTATTGAGATTAGTTCTAGCATATTTCTTCAACATTTTAAAGGTGTTTTGTAAAAGTTTTTTGAAAAAAGTCTTCCTAACAAAATCCCAGGACCTTCATGTTCTCATTGAGGTCATCTCTCCTTCTTTGAGTCTTACAAACTGATACCAAATGCTACAAAAACTAAACCCAGAGCCATTCATACTAGGAGACACGCACTGTTTTTCTTGGATGAACAACTGAGACTTTCTCTACACTTCATTGCTAGGCTCATCGCGAGTTTTGTATACGATGGTGTGAAAGTAGCAGTTTCTTTTCAGCAGTTTCATGCTCCCACAAACACAGACTAGTTTCTTTCAGACACCTACTTTCACTAATGTATTGCCATTCCTTATGTCATGTACACGCTGCCTCTGTTCTAAAAACACAAACCTCGATCAAAATAAAAGCTCTGACTTGAGCTAATCTTTCTTGCCTCTTATTTACTTCTTTCCTCCTAAAAATCACTACAGTTATCACATCGTACTTAGGTCCTTACCACTGGGATTTCAAATTACTTGAACATTATCTGGTTTTATTACAAATAAAAAAGAATAGACCATCTAGTCTCCCTTTCATTTCCATGTGTAGTCCATAAAATCCACCCATTTCTAATGACAGCTGCAACAAAGCTAGTCACATTTTCTGACATCTGCCACCTACATATGCATGCCTTTTTTCACGTTTTAGTAGCTGGCCTACAGGCACAGAGAAGGCTACTACTTGTAATCCAGGGAAATCCACTTAATCTTAAATTGTGGAGATTTGTGTTCAAATAAGTGAAACAAGAGGTTCTATCTAGTTCCTGCTCCCACAGGTAGACTTTGATTAATAATAGCAAGTTCAGTCCCTGTATTCCAACTACTAATCAGACCATTTAAAGAAAAACACAGGTTTAAATTTTTTCCAGTAAGTTTATAAAAGATAAAATAATTTTACAAAGGCCTTTTAAGGAAGAATACTGATTTTCCTTCAGAGAAGATGATGTCCTTGGTTAGATTTATTTATCATCGCATCTATCCAGACTTTCCAAAACGTAAGGCAACTTTAACCAGAACAAGAGGGAATTTTTCCTACAATGCTGTGGAGCTGTAAGTGGAAAGGTACACCTTCCCATATGGAAGGTGAATTTGTGTTTCACATATGTGCATTTACAACACAGCTGAGTCAAACATAGCACGACACACAAAACACTGTCCAACTTTGCATTCTTTATCAGTTCGCGTATCACTGATGAGTGAAAAGATTTGGGTCCTATTCCAAGGTCTAATGATCACAAGCGCCATTATTATTACTATATGTCAACCTATCGTTAAATACAGTTTCAGAGAGAAATAATATTTTTATAGCACGTCTCTGGGAGTTACATGCGTTTTGATCCCAAATCTTGGCTGCAGCATGATCAGAAAGGTACGATCCAAAACACTGTGGGAGGGAATTTCAGTAGGTTCCACCTGGATATTTATTTGAGCATGTTTGCTCAACTTTACTCAGAGATTAGGCTCTTAACTGTATTATAACATGTTTATTGCAAATACAGACTAGTAAATAGGCCACTAGTGCATGTACCTGTGATCAAAAATAAGAGGTCAGTGTCTTGGGCGTAACAGTATTTGTACTTGAGAGTTATCACCTGCTGCCTAGAGGAAATGGAGCAGAAAAATTGTCTGTAAGTTACCATTTCCCTTTCTTCCATCTCCCAAAAATAAACAAATTAAACACATTGTGAAAGGTTTACAGTAAGACCCATGCAAAACCTTCACCACAAAATGTAAAAATCCCTCATGCTTCATTACAAATCTGAAAAACAAGACTGTCTATCAGCAAACGACTTTCACACAGTGATTAAGAGTGTTCAAACAGAAACTTAAGGAAAGCTCTGAGATTCAGAAAGAACTATGATTTTAGGAAGAAATTATTTGAAGTAGAGTGTTTTCATATGTTATGGCCAAAAGCCAGGGAAAATCAATATTTTCAGAAACTGAAAACCATCTTGTTGGGCAAGAACTCTTGCAAACCAGTAAAAAAAAAAAAAAAAAGGGTAATTTACATACCCTCTCAGACATCCCCAGTCTTCAGGTGCAAACAAAAAACTTGTCTCAACAGTTGAAAAAACTTCATAATTCAAGAGGATTTTAGGGGGTTCTGGAAATCTTTCAGAATTAGGATAGAATTTATTCCATGTTAGAAATGCAACAGCACAAAACAAGCCACCTGTATTAACAATCCACAAAAATGGCATCCACCCTCCTGGCTCTGTTTTTGTGGTCAGCAAGACTTTACTCTCAAAGTAGTCCCATCACTTCACAACAATTCCCCTCAAAAACAATTCTGGGATTCTCATTTTTATGTTTTTTCAAGTAGTGACCTCTCAAAGGCAGGGACTGCCTTCGTGCAGCTTGTCCAGAGAGTGCCTGCTGCAGTGGGCTTTCCAGTTCCCACCCGCAGTTTCAGGGTACTGTTATCTGAGATGCTACAGTAGGACACATTAACATCCCTCAAGCTTTCATCTTTTTCTTCAGCACTGACAATATGCATTTAAGGAAAGAAAGTACAAAGCTGGACACTTAGAATCATAGAATCATTTAGGCTGGAAAAAAACCCTAATATTAAGAGTTGGACTCAATGGTCTAACACTACCAAGTCCACCACTAATCATGTCCTTAAGTGCCTTGTCTACACATCTTTTAAACACCTCCAGGGATGGTGACTCAACCACTTCCCTGGGCAGCCTGTTCCAATGCTTGACAATCCTTTCAGTGAAGAAATCTGAACCTACACAAAAAATGGAAGAGCAGCTTGAGAGGAACAAACTGCTTTGTTCACCTCAGTGAGGTGTTAACATTGATAACCCAAGAATGACAGTAACAGGGTTGAAGTTTAAACTATTTCAAGTTTGAAAAAAAGAAGAGGTTGTACAAAGCACGATATGACTTCCCACTGATGTTGTAGGTATGTGGCATTTGAAAGACAACCTGTTTAGCCTCCTCCCATCTAACTTACTGGCTTCACAGAGCCTAACACAGTACAACAACCATCCGAATAGGATAAATTCAAGTGGTTCAACTGAGTTCAAAAATAACACTCCGCTTAAGCAACTTGCATGAATGGAGCTGATTTTGTAGGCCACCCAAGAAGGGTATTTACACCCTTTTCTGTCCTCCTCTGCTCTCACTGTAATACTTGTACAGAAAATTTCTTAAATCATATATGGCAGAACCACTAGTAATCCATTTGCACTCTGGGTGAGCTTGGCTAATGAATTCAAATGGGAGCAGAACCAAGCCGCAGACTGCCAGATTTTTAATATCCTCATATTTTCTAGTAATGGTGTAATTCTAATTAATGTTTACTTTGTTGTGTATTTTATTGTTGAGCCTTTAAAGTCATCTGGGATCCCTTTGGGATATACAGCACTATATAAGTGTAAGTTGTTATTATCAAATAACAGTCACTGGCCATTTAAATTATACAATGGCTACCTGATTATACTTAACCAAGTTAAAGCTCTAATAAAAAAATTATTATATATAATCTAAATTAAAGATTTTTTCCCCAATTCAAAGAACCCAAAGTTCTTTGTATTGAGTATGCAAGTGCCCTGCAACACCTGGAGCTTGATCCTGCAGTACCTAAATCAGGTAGGACTTTGCTGTTGCTTTCAACGGAGAGGCGATAAGAGGCTTGGCAGAGCTAAATATCTCAACAATTCTACCCTTCTGAAGCAACAAAATTAAGACTTTTTTTTTTTCCAAAAAAATCATTTGATACAGTGTCCATCCTTACCTCTATTATTGATCCTGAAGGATCTCTAAGTGTAACTTTGGCTTTATCACCAGCTATGTATACATTACATCTGAGAAATTATTTCAGTGTTGCACAGAGATCCCTAAGCTTACATGAAACCAGTTAACTTGGCGTTGGTGCTGCCAGCTGGGCACAGTGTGAAACACTAAGAAGGCAACTGACCCTTCCTCTCTGTGGTCAGAAGTCCCAACCCTCTTCCTGTTCTATGATATATCCACAGGGACACAGCCTCCAAAATATTTACCCTTAGTCGCGCACACAAAATAGTCCCTGCGACCAGGAGAGGTATTTTAGGATGCAGTAGATTCTAGAAGTACTGTTGTCAGGCATATTTCAAAACCCTCAAATCACACGATCAGCAGCAAGGTACAGTGACATTTCATACACGAGGATTTGTAGGAGATTATTTACTTGGCTTTGAACTGTTAGAAATCACATCTTCAAACTTTGAATCCACTGGGGAAAGAACTAATTTAACTGAAAGTCTAACATATGAAAACATGACTGCAGGACTTAGGGTTAGAGAAAACCTCACTTTTGCTCTCTCCTAATAAATACCATGAGACTGGGGGGTGGGGGGATGGGGCGGGCATGGGTGGATAATACGTCTTTTCCAGCTGACCTCTGCCAAGCTGCCAAGTTATTTCCTTTGCTTCAGGTTTCTCATCAGTGGAACAGGGGTAGCGGCATTAACCTTGTTACTGATGGATAGTGTTATAGATGAGTCTATACTATATTTCAACAATAATAGATCATCTTGTGGATGATCTATTAAAAAAAAATTAATTCCAGAGTCCATGACCTGTTGGAAAGTGATGACTAACTCAGCTTAAATTCATCTGCACGGGTTAAGAACACGGTCAGCTCAGGATCCCAACAGCAGAGATGGACAGACCGCCCTATGGGTTGTAAAGGCCTAATAGAGGCTGAAGCATTTTTGCTGAAAAGTATCTATCTGTGCTGAATTACAAAGGCACGCTCAGATGACAATGTTCAAAATCTAGTGACCTCAGGTAAGTGCCTGACATTAGTTAGGATGAATCTGGAGCCACAACCTTGATTTTAATCACTTCTGGATTCTTCTGAAATTTGCTTTGGAAAAGAAAAAAAACACCCAAACACTAAGGTTTGATCTGAATTTCCCTCCTTCTCCTGCTTCCTCCCCAAAATAGTTTTTAAATTGAGAAATTACAGTGAGTTCATTTTTACGTGAAAAATCTACTAAAAAAACCATTACCTTCAGAAAATAACTTCAACAATTTCCCCCACCAGAAGTCTAAATATTTTCACAGAATCATAGAACGGTAGGGGTTGGAAGGGCTGCACTAGGGCAGTGTAGAGGGGAAGAAGAACCTCCCTCGACCTACTGGCCACACTCCTCCTAATGCATCCTAGGATCCCATTAGCTTTCTTGGCAGCCAGGGCACACTTCTGGCTCATGGTCAGCCTGTCGTCCACCAGCACTCCCAGGTCCCTCTCCATAGAGCTGCTCTCCAGCAGGTCTGCCCCAAGCCTGTACTGGTGCATGGGGTTGTTCCTCCCCAGGTGCAGGACCCTGCCCTTGCCCTTGTTGAACCTCATCAGGTTCCTCTCTGCCCAGCTCTCCAGCCTGTCCAGGTCTCGCTGAATGGCAGCACAGCCTGCTGGTGTATCCACCACTTCTCCCAGTTCTGTGTCTTCAGCAAACTTGCTGAGGGTACACTCTAACTCTTCATCCAGGTCACTGATGAAGAAGTTCAACAAGACTGGGCCCAGTACTGACCCCGGGGGGGACACCACTAGTTACAGGCCTCCAACTAGACCCAGCGCCGCTGATGACAACCCTCTGAGTTCGGCCATTCAGCCAGTTCTCAATCCACCTCACTGACCCCTCATCCAGCGCACTCTTCCTGAGCTTCCCTAGGAGGATGTTATGGGAGACTGTGTCGAAAGCCTTGCTGAAGTCGAGGTAAACAACACCCACGGCTCTCCCCTCATCTACCCAGCCGGTTATGCCATCGTAAAAAGCTATCAGATTGGTCAAGCATGATTTCCCCTTGGTGAATCCATGCTGACTACTCCTGATAACCTTCTTTTCCTCCGCTTGCTTGATGATGGCCTCCAGGATAAGCTGCTCCATCACCTTTCCCGGGATGAAGGTGAGGCTGACCGGCCTGTAGTTCCCTGGGTCCTCTTTCTTGCCCTTTTTGAAGATTGGAGTGACATTGGCCTTTCTCCAGTCCTCGGGCACCTCTCCTGTCCTCCAGGACCTCTCAAAGGTGATGGAGAGTGGCTCTGCAATGACATCCGCCAGCTCCCTCAGCACTCGTGGGTGCATTCCATCGGGGCCCATGGATTTGTGGACGTTCAGATCACTTAAGCAATCCCTCATGCAATCAATGTTTTTTGTTTCAAAGCTGATATTTCAAAACAAAAATTTCTACTTTCATGTAAAAATTGTTCATTTTCATTTTAAATGAAAATAACTGAAGTGAGAAAAGACTGCATATCTTTGAGAACAGGACCTTAACTCTCAAAGATGTGGGCTAAGATCGCACTAGCTGAAGATCCCTCTCTCCAGCAATGCAAACAACAATAACCATCATATGCCATAGGCCTTTCACACACAGTTAATGACTTCAGTGGTGCTCAGCCAACTTCCAGCAGCTGAGAATCCGGGACAGAAGCCCCAGCTGAAATTTGGGCTCCCTTGTAGGAACCTCTCTGTAGACACAAAGCAAGAGACAGCCCTCACAATACAGCTTGTAACTTAAAAGGACAGCATAACCAGAAGATGAGAAGTAGAGATTATTATTAAAGCGAGCATAACTGTCTGTCAAAAAGTGACAAAGAAATCTGGGGAAAAGCAAGGCATGGATTTCTTGAGTTCTGAGCTCCCAGCTAATGCTTCCTTTCTCAAAGCCATTGCTTGCAGTCAGTATGGAAGTAAAAATTTAATTAATTAATAATAATCAATAATGTTTAAGTACAATAGTCACCCATCAAAACTCCACAAATATTAGCTAACTTTGATTTTAAAGTTACCCACTGATCTTCCCTGCTTGCTGAAACAAGTTGTCAGTCGGGTTCTTCAGCTGCAGGAGGTGGCAGATCATCATCCTCACATGCATGCACAGCTTTCCCCTGAAGTTCTTCGTCAGCACTGAGACTGCCTGAGCCACCAGAAATCGCTGCCTTTTGTTTGACACACATCTCTGTAACATGTTAGCTGAAGAGCACGGGGTGCTATCCATCAGTCGAGCCACAACACCCCTTGACACGCCAATTAGTCAGAAGGAGTTGGAAGTCTGAATCAGGGATGATATCTTGAGGTGGGAAAAGGATCTCGGAGGTGTGGGGAGGAAAGGAGAGAGGGACAGGGGTGGTATGAGATCCACACTGTTGTTCCACCTGGAAGGATACAGCGTGTCATAAGGAATTACCGTTAATTTGCACCAGCAGTACAGTTAGCTTGAGACTGGCAAGCAACAATGACAAACAGCACTTGCAAGATCACATAATGAGGGGGCAAGGCTGCTTCACTGGAGCCGCTTCACTCAATTAGTGGACAAGGCTTTTAATGCTGCTATGCACAAGCAAAGCAATTTTGATTACTTAGAGCCAAGTCTCCATTTAGAATGAGTCAGAAGCTGAAACAGTTTTTTTTCTTTTAATATAATTTATCTACAGAGTATTCGAATGGTAATAACCTATCTGAAAGCTAGGTTAGCCTTTGTTTGTGCCTCAGTAATGTTGAAATGTACTTTTTAAAATAAGTTCAAATAGTATCTGTTCTAACAAAGAAAACTGATAAGAAGACAGCAAGCAATCAATACTATGCCAAAAGTGAGGGCCAAATTTTACTCTTATTCACTGTGATTTAACTCTGAAACTTTGAAAGGGGATTTTTGTAGAACAGCGAGAGATCATGACAGTACACTTAAACTTAGACCAGCTGCGTGCTTTGCTCATGTCCTTCTGTACTAGGTTTACAATTAATGGCTTGACTGATTGTATTAGCCAAAGACCAAAAACTGTATTACCTCCTGAGTAGTATATAAAATTTTCTTTGTTCATTTGTTTAATGAGGGGTTTGGATGGTTGATATTTAGAAAGTGTGATTTGATCCCAAGAAACTCACAAAACCTGAGCAAAGTTTGTTAATGTTCATTAAATGTTTCTGGGTTATTTCTGCTAGCTTAGGTCCAAACTTTAGTTTCCACTGTTGAAAGTGGAGTTGTACAAATAACCGTGTCTTAAGCATACTTTTGCTGGGCAAAAGAAGGTGCTGCCAGCAGTTTCAAAGTAGATCCTGTGAACAAGATGCTGCTGCCAAACTCTCCTTACCGTTATTTCTTGGGGATTAAAATATTCACCAAGATCCAGAGGACCTGAATTCACATTAAACATGATTTGGAGCAAGTTCTCTGTGTGCGCCATATCCTAATATCTGCCGTAGCCAGTGGTACATCAGGATCTCCTTATCAGTCTTTCCAGCTGAAGCTCTGCATGAGTACTTACATATTCTTGGCATAGGGAATAGACCCCAGTTACCTGTTTTCACAGGGATCAGCCTGCTCACAAACCCACATAATTATTCTATTTCTCACTCCATGAACATGTATGCATGAGCATACGTACATATAGACTAAGAATGGAAGGTGAGAAGAGGAAAAACTATATGGGAGACCTTTCTTCACTCTAGGAGGAAGGAGGATAAGAACATGGCTGTCTTCTGTCCCTGTGAGCAGTCCTTGTCACTAAGCTATACAGTTACTGAGTCTTCTTGGAAATCCCAAGAGATCAAAATACTTTGTTTCATATGTACTGAAATGAATCACTTGATGTTAAGAATTTTATTTTCATCTTTATTTTGGCTGAAATTACTTATCAGATTTGACCCAAATTTCTGAAGTACTTCAGCTGCTTAGAAACTGAATTTTTGGATGCATAAATTTGTTTCTGTGGAAAAAAACTCTACCCAAATATGAAACATTTCAGTACTTCACCAGGATTTCTTACAAGTGGGTGGAGGGGACTGGGGGAGTGGGGTGCAGTTGAGGGAAAGTGATTCCTTATCAAAAAATCAAGAGAGATTGTTTATCGCCCACACTTCTCCCTATATCTGATCCAGCACAAAGCTGGATTTTTCCACTGGCCTCTGAAGCACCAGGTACTGCTCAGTTGCTGTGGCAGGGTACTCAAACCAACAGACCAAATGTCTGATGCATTAAGGACACAGAGTGGATATAGGCCTTGCCTAAAGCACAGAACCAGGAACATTTTAAACTGATTCATTTCTCAGCTCTGGTACAGTTACATATGTATAATTTATTTAAGATTTGACTCTGCAGGGTAGCTGCATGCAATCAGTATATTGTTTTTTGTGAAGGTTCCCCCCTATTGCCCCTTACACAGATTTTAACTGTCAGCGTATTGGCCTTTTGAATTTTTGTTTTCATAATACCATAAGCTATTTGAACATACATTATTATATACTAATCATTGCTTGTCCAATTTTTTACAGGCAACAGCAGAGAACAAGAAATGCAATTTAGTTAGAACTTCAAAGCAATGTTTCGTTATCATCCAAACTGGGGCTCTTTTATGCCTCTCTCACTATTTGGTTTTAAAAGTGAAAGGAAACCAGTTGCTTAAATTTGTTCTTTCAGATTTCCACCCACCTCCTCCCGCTCTCAAAGGAAGGGCTTTATGATAATAGATAGGCTGATCTTGGGATCAAGCACAGATAGAGATATATTTACTGTCCTCAGATAGCAATAGTATTGCTTACATTCACATGAATTAAAGATTGCCTAAATCCTGCCTCTGAACAGTTCAAAACTTTAAAAAGATAGAGATCTATATTTGAATTTCATATCCATCTTGTCTCTCTATAGTGGGATGAACAAAAATACCCAATTCAATCACACCTGAACTCTATAAAAACTGAATCTTTCAAGATTGGATGTCATCCTGTGGACTTGTGCACATAATAAACCAGCCCTGAAAAACTAATGCAGAACAGCTCCACTCCACACTCATCCTTATTTCTTTTCAGAAGTCCCTTTGTATGGTTTAGCTGTGCTTTTGAAGTGGATTAAACTAGACTCCATGCTTCATTTTTAGTGGTGAAGCAAAGGGCCCACAACAGGAACTAGCGCAGAACAGTTTTGTGCTTCAATACGTAGCCGAGCTTATTCATTAATGACTTAATACAGTGTAAGCCTGAATAACATGCTCAGGTATAACAAGATGCTGGGTGCTTGATGAAAACATTATAGTGAAAAATTCAATGGTTTACACCTTGTGCAGAAGGTCATATTACTGTAGATAGTCAGAGTGATTCCTTTATAAATTAAAATGCACACATTGGCCACCTTGCATATTTCTAAACTTAAATCCAAGATCTGAAAATCCCTGTGCTATAGGTGCAGCAGGGTCAGCATCTTAGGACAAGCAGGACTGGTGCAATGGACTTCTACTTTTCATATAATAGCTCTCCAACCATGACTAGAGGTCCTGGTTACTCCACCTCCCTCATCCTGTCATCCCTTCCCCCTTTCTTTTTAACTGAACAGTCCAGCCTCGACACAAGATAACTTTTGTTAAAGTCCGTTTAGTTCCACAAAAGGAAAAGAAAATAAGATCCTCTAAACAAAACTTTGAAAAGCAAATCAACAATATCTTTGACGTTTAACTAAGAAACTACCAAAAAAATCAAAAGCTATTTTAAACTGTCACACAATAAGCAAAGTTCATCCAGGTGGAGGAATTGGTAGTGGAGCAGAGAACAAGAAACTGAAAAGGTTAAGGTTTTTCTGAATGAAAATGGTAACTCAAGTACACACTCAGGAGGACAGTTATACATATGTTTTTGAACTAAAATTCTAACCTGGCATGATTAATTTTGGCCTTAGTTTTGTCAAAATATTGGAGTCCATATGGCACAAAGCAAATAATTTTACATTTTTATTTTAAACCCCTATGTGTTTTTATTGTCTATTCCCTTCTCTTCCACCACACACACTGGCAGCCGCTACCAATACGCCAAATGCCAAATCAACCCTGCAAGCTGGCTGGCACAAGCACTCCACAATACTGGCACACGCTTCCTTTTGCAAGGGGATTCTCTCCGAAACCCTGTGGCACATCCAAGCATCCCTGCCTAGCAGCTGAGGACCCTGTCTACCCCAGTCACGTCAGCAACAGGGTGCCTTGACTGTGAATGCGTTGCCCTTTTCACTGCGCTTAAATTAAATAAAACAACAACACTTCGCATTGGTGCATCGATTCCCACTGCTGCCCCAAAGAATCAGTCAGTGGCTTTATACTATCTTTGCATCCAGCAATGGAGAAGTATTGCTGCTGCAGAAGGAGAGAATGCAAATCACTACAACATGAGTAAGATCAAAAAAAAAAAAAAAAAAAACCCACAACAAAAAAACCACCACCATTGCTCAGGCGAGCTGAGCAAACTCCTGCACCTACAATTGGCTCCACAGAACATAGATGTCCAAGTGGAGCAAAAGGGTGTCACTCCTTCACCTCTTGTACGTAAAACCTTCAGTGAGCTGGAGGGAAATCAGGTACGTGGAAGGCTTTGCTCACCCTGTCAGGATTCAAAATAGTATTTGAGGCTCAGATACTAAATCACTCCCTTTGCCGCCCTTGCTATTTTTTTTTTTTTGCCCATGCTTATCACTAACCCATGGCACAGGGCTTGGTTTTTTTTATATACATATTTTTAAAGATTTTAGTTAGGTATTTGTTCAGAGCTTAAGATAGCAGGCTCCTTAAATAAGCAGACAAGTGATACTATTTCTAGACAAAGACCCAGAATGAGCATTGGGAAGTCAAGCACGCCGTATTGAACCAAAGGTGCTTATACCTTCTAGTTCATCTTCCACACTTGTACATTAAGTTCACGACCGGGTGAATCCTGCCTCCCAGTGTGATAAGCATCCTCTACAGCTACAGGAACTGTGCTCCAGATCTTCAAGACAGCCCTGATGGCAAGATCAATATAATACCCCTTTTTCCCCTTGTAGCAGAAAATGGTGAATCCTTCATCCCTGACAGCCTGTTTCGAGGGAATTTTGGAGCATTCCTGAGACACCCCCATTTCTTGGTCTGCATTGTGTTGCAGCGTACAGGCTAGAGCAGCCTCAGCGTGGGGGGGTTCACTGTGCAGCCACAGTTGTTCAGAGCTCCTCACGTCAGCCCAACACCTGCAAACAGAGAAGACGACCATGCGCTGCTCCTCCCTTGAGTCATGGTAAGGAGCAGGCAAGCTTACCAGCAGCAGCCTGTGATGCTGAGGACATGGCCTGCAAAGTTTGGTACCACCTGGAGCTCCCAAAGCGCTGGAGGCTCCCTGCCAGGGCATACCACCTTGCTGCAGCCCAGCTGAGAGCTGACCGAGGAACAGGTAAGCAACAACTAATGATTTGACGACTCCTTGCCACAGTGCAATGGTCAACCGGGATCGCTCCACCGCAACAAAGCTAAAAACTTTCCTCTGTAATAGCCCCATGTAGAGAGGGGAAAACTTTGGCCGCTTGTAGCCACACAACACATCTGCAAGACACTGGGCTGTCTGCCTCTTCCCATATTACCAAGTTTCTGTTGGAGCAGCAACTCCACCTAACAAATGTAACTTTAACAACAGTAAAACAACCTAATAGCTTAGCATGCCAGGGGGCTAATGTGGTGGGCCATTTAACGCTGCACTAAATAGACCTGGTTTGATTCTCATTGTCAAGTGCTGAACTGAGAATTGCAACTGCAGGAGCAGTTCCTAATTCATTAAAGGGGGTCATTGCTCATAGGGTGGGGAAGAGGAAAGAAGGGGGGCAAATATCCGGCAACTCTAAACATTCCAAGTCGACAGAAGGTTGCACTCCTGAGAGATGCAGTATTTAGCTGAAAGCCTGACAAAGCTCTGCAGCTGGGAGGCCTGTGGTGGTTTTACTTGACATTAAAAAAGTTGCCATAAGACACTTGTAACCTGTATAATAGGCTTGGTGGGAACGGGGAAGCTGGGAATGAAAGGAAGGTGAAAACATCTTGCTAATAACACTGCGGTTTCATTTCAACTGGCCCTCAAAACCATACACCATGCAGGCTGCCAGCACGGCAAAGCAGCAGCAAAACAAACAAACTGCCTTCACATCTACACTTCCTAAAAAACTGAACCCCCAAAAGAGACCTGACTGCAAAGGAGATAACTTCAAAACTTAAAATGATACAACAAAACCAGCCCAAATTTACAGGGCACCTCTGCAAAGGACAAGTTTTATTCCTGAATGTTAGAACCCTAAAACAACCGTTTTCTCTAATTTCTGCCATCACTCAGATTGGCCTTGAATTACCTCCTGATAGGCCTCCCATGTGCTTGCAGATGAGAGAGTGTAATGGGGATCTGTTAATTAACTAGAAGCAAAGTTGCACGGTGGGGATCAAACACTGGATGCGTCCTAAAACTCCCACAGAGAAGATGAAATGCAGCGCAAACTTTAAAGACTTCCCGTCATTAGCCAAGACCTTGGCTGCTCCTGGCCCAGACCCCTCCTGTTTCAGAGAACAATGAGGACAATGATGGCAGAAATGAAATAGTGCAGCAAGGAACAAAGGAATTAGCTATTTACCCACAGAGAGAGAAAGGAAAAGAGGGGCGGGGGGGGGGGAAGGGGGAGGGGAATTTGCTTTTTTTTCCTACGGTTTCTGTCTACTTTTAATTAATTTACGGCTGCCAGGGACTTGCACACAGAGCACACCCAGCAGCATTGTGTTAGAGTGCAGTGTTAATACATGTAACATCTACTGTTTACTCCCAGGCAGGAAGGAGAAGGAGCCGGGGCAGAGGGGCACTGGGGAAGGAGGAGAGGAGATCTTCCTTCTTCGCAGCCGCTTGAAAGAGACGGGCAGAGATGAGCAAAAGGTTGCGCTGATATCTAACTTCTATGAACCTACTTCCATGTGAGAACTTACTCTTTAAAAGACCTCCAGGTAGGGTGGATCACTGTGGGCAAGACTTGCACTGGGTACTGAAATAAAAAGAACAGGGGCATCCAGGTGAGGTGACAGTGAGCACTGCACTGACAGCTCATCAGAAAACAAAGGGCCAGGTTTAACGGGCTTCCTCCAGTGCCCTCAGATGAAGGGAGGAGATCTCAGGGTGGAGACCCTCAGCCAGACACAGTTCTCTGCAGAGATACCCAGCCGCGCTTTCCTATTTCCAGAGCACTCGCTCTGAGCTAATACAGCTGGCCTCGCAGCAAGGCTAACTGGGCCAGGCAGAGCACCACGTCCCCATAGTGGCACTAGCAGCCAGCTTCTTCAGTAGCTCCATAGATAAATACTGCCCCTGGCTTCACTGAGCTGAAAATCCAGCTATGGCTCAACTGTCCTACCCCTCCCACACAAGGTCATGGCGCCAGACTGGGACCTTACTGGAAAGGCAACTGGATGCAAGACAGGATACTCTAAAACACCTAAGCTGTCATTATTAGCCTACGTATGAGAGACTGACTTGAGCACAAATGATAATTTGCTTCATCTTACCTCTTGTCTTAAAAAAAAAGCTGTGTCAGATGGCTGTTTTCATGAAGCCTAAACCCCAGGATGCAAAGCAGGATTGCATTTCCACTGCAAGCCTAGAGGAAAAGGCACAGAGAAGTCACACCGCTCAATGAGAGTCCTGCATTAAGGCTGCACAGCTCCACCTACAAAACCACCAGAGCTCAGAGCACGGCGATGGGTGCAGCATGAGAAGCTGAAGGGAACAGAGCAATTCTCCTGGTAGGCGCTCTGTGAACGTTTGCTTGGTCTTTCGTCTCCCTTGGAAGAGGAACAGAAGAAACAGAGACTCCAGTGAAAAACACGGGTCTGCCGCTGATCAGATTTATTCCCGGTTTAGACAGAGGCCTTAGGCAGCAACGGTTTCAGTCCGTATTTCACACATCGCTGCTTTTGATAGGGAACGGGAACAGGAATAGAGGATAAGGAGTCCTAAGTCTGGATATGAGCCTCAGGTGAGGATGAAGCATTTACAGTGTTTTCTGGTTGCTCAGAAGAATGGTGGTGGGGATGTGAGTCTTTCTCAAAGGTAAGCTGAAACGATACTACTATATATGCTTTAAAGCTAAGAGGCATAAACATTCGGTTTCTAGGCTACCTGTTCAGAAGAATCAGCATGTGTTTCACAGTTCAGCAAGAGACACAAAACCTTCTAGGCTTACAGTTAAGACCACCAAAACAACAGTTAAAAGGCCCATTGCGTATCAGGCATGTTTGGTTATGTAGGAGAGAAGCACAGAAAACTTCCCTGATGCTCGGTCCAGGGCACCAAGCTTGACTCACCACAGAATGAGGGCAGGGATCAGTGAGGGAACATCCTTTGATACCACTAACAGAGATGGGAAATAGACTTAAGGTGAACAGAGGGTTGAGGGACTTCATATCCTTCTCAGGTGTCTCATAAAGCCAGCTACCTTTTCAAAGGGGAAAGCAATGTCTTCTTTTCCAGAAGCATCTAATTCCAGTGCCTGATAGCTGAGTTTTCATGTAACAGGCACCATTTTCTAGTGTTGCCTACATATCACTCCGTCCTAACTGAATTCAACTAAAATATCTAGGAGTACATCTCTCTGCTATTTCACTCTTCTCTCTTCCAGCAGCTCTTGTTTCTTCCCCCAGGGGCTGCTGCTCACTGTTTGGAGAGCACTACTGTCATGACTTCTGTGTGCGATTACATTGTCCTCTACCAATGAGGCCCAGCTACCCACCTGGCACCCCAGGGACGACTGTATCATTTGTGTCTCAGGCCCAATGTGGCCCACACCACTGCAGCATCCAAGTGCTGCGTCACCACCTGGCACACCCACCCTCGCTGCTCTCCTTGTAAGTGATGCTACTATTCACGTTTGGTAGTTAGACATATGCGTGACCCATCTTGCCGTTCGTCAGTCGGGACAGCTTGCGGCAAAGCTGGGAACCAAGCCTCAGCTCCAGAGTAGTATTACTGGGGTGTCCATATTCCTCTTCACAAATAGGGTTCCCGTGCCTACATTTTAGCAACTGGTGTTTCCCTTGTTTAAAGCTACTGGACTTGTCTGTGCAGGTGACTGTAACATTTGTGTGTATGAAGGCACCATTTTCTCCATTCTCATTGCACTGCTGAATCTCTGGTGATACTCAGAGAGACCACAAAGACCAAGTGATCGTAGGGATCGAACGAGCTGGCGTGGCAGGGAGGAGGTCACCTTGGGTCAGAGGTGAAGCACATTAAGAAGGCAGTCAGCGGTAAACCTGCTTACAACCGTTGTCATTTTGGGGAATACAGACATCATTGATTTCAGGAGCAAGCACCACCACCCCTCATTGCCTGACTTAGAACCAAATGTCACTCATTTTTACAGGAAGATCTGTTTGGATCTTTACTTTTGAAATGGAAGAAATCTCTTAAAATTTTATAAAGACAGAGAGAATAAAGGAGGCTCAAGTTTATGAAATTTGTTCATATCTCAAGCAGAGCACACAAGACTAACTTCCAAGGAAAAACTGCTTTAACATGGTGCATATACTTGAGATTGATTGTTAAAAAAAGGTCTGAAGCACAAAGTAGCAGAGTACAGGTTTCAAATTCTTTGCTTTTATGCATCTCTGACAGCAAAATGACTGTGTTAGAATAAGTGATTTTTACAAATCTGTTTTATTAATTCATTTGGCCTATTTCACTGTGAAGACATCATCCCATCACAAAATCTGCCAAAAGGTTCAGTTATTATTAGCCTCTAAGATGCAAGCTAATTGCTTTCTGTGTTTTTCACCAAAACCAGCTGAGATCCTGAGGTTCACAAAAAGGATACTGCACATGCTCAGAAATTTTCCTGTCCTGAAGATTTTTAATTACACATTTGACATTAGTGTTCCCCAGTGTAAAATCTGTGTTATTTGTTAGGCTCGCATCTTACAGAGACTTTCGCAAGCCTGTAACTGCACACATCAACAGTCCTGCTGAAGTCAGAGGGACTATTCAGATGCATAAACACGTGAACTTGGCAAGCCTTCGCAAAATCAGAGTCAGACTGTATCACAGTGAACACTATAGACCTTGTCACAACTGCCTGAAATTAAATTCATTTTTTAAAGAAATGTATTTAATAGAAATTTTATGGGGAATTTGTTCAGTCTCTCTTCTCCTCTTCTCTATAAAATTATCAAAACAGATATCCAAAAACTGTAGTACTACACAATCCCTCTAGTTTTATAGATCTCATCCTTCCTTGAAGTCAGTTCAAGCCTGGAAGTAGTCCAAAACAGTCAAGTGACTTGACTTCTCCGACACTCCAATAACTCTATACTGCCATCATGATTTCTTGACACAGCAGCATCCCAACACACTACACTTTGAAACAGGCACTCTGTGCTCCAGTTTATTCTGGAAGCGGAAGGAGGGAGAATAAGCCTGACACTAGGTCAAGGGCTAAAGTTCAGCAAGTTGACTCCGGCTCAGAGCACAGTCAAATGAGCACCAGAGCAGGCTCAAGTGAGAGTCACCACTCCAGTTGGCTGTTATTTTTCTTTTTCCCCAAGGAGGACAAGTGTAAATACATTAATCCTGACCAACTCCTTTTACTGTGATAGTTTGTCTCGCAGATAAAGAGTTGAAATTAGCTATATAAGTATGTAGTAGCTAGTAATAATAATACAACACAGAAAGAATAATGGTACAACCGACTTTTCCAGGGAAAAGCCCAACACTCCTATTCTCAAGGGCAGGCTCCTCAGCCTAATGACGCCCTCCAAGAAGTGGAGGACTCGGCCTCGTTCCGCAACACATGGACACGCACAGCCAGGCTATGTGTTTGCTCGAGCAGCATACAGAGAGATAAGCAACATACAAAGGAGTCATCGGAAGCAATCACACTTCATAAAATTAGCAGTATAGAGATCACTTTCCATCTGTAACAGGCCAAATTACTGTGATGCAAGTCTTACCAATGCTCCTCCCAGTTTCCAAATTATTTATTCCAGCCACAGCAGTTCACCTAAACTTAAGCAGCACGTTTTTCTGGCTGGTTCAGAAGACAGCCTCTTCTTCCACTTTATTTCTTGAGCCAAAGCAATGTTATAAAGGTGCCAATATCAGGACAGTGTGCTTTATTTTCCCATAGCACAGACAGTGATAGGCCTGAGCTTTCATCTCAGGTTTTATATGACCCATATCAACCTCTTATGTCTTAAAGAGCTGGATGACAAACTTAGAAAAACTGTCCCTCTTGAAACTAAATAATGGAAATTTCATTAGACGTGAATAAACAACATTGCCAAATGAGAGAGGTCCAGATTTCAGGCTGACATGCAATTTCACCCTCCTTTCTCTCCCCCAAAAAACTTCTTTCAAGCCAGTGTATTGCCATGAAAAACTTCTCTTTTGACAAATATACAAACATATTTATTTAACAAAAATATCTGTTTTCTGACTACTTGACAATACTGCTTATAAAACATTGCCGTACATTTGCTTCAGCTACATGTAAGCCTAGAGCTAAATACAGACTTCAGTTTTCAGAGTTGTCAGTGCCCACCACCTCACCTGCTCAAATGCGGAGGTGAAAATACACATTAGCATTGTAAACCAGCTGATATATGCTGTATGTGTATTTCATGGATGGGGTACATGTAATAGAGTGCCTCTAATAACTCTAGTGACTTGTTCAGGAGCTTTATCTTAGCCTGTGCCTCATTTTTATAGGGTTGCTAAAACTTAAAAAAACCCACTTACAAGCACAGGGAGAGACTATTAAAGGCAGAGGTCTCTCATATAAGCACAACATGTGATCGGATAATATTGTCTGGATTAGCAGCTTTATAACCTAGCCAAGCCCCAGGGCTACAATTATCTGGTTGCATTAAACTGAAATCACCTGCAAAACCTCGCAGTGAATGAGCCCTTGGAAGTGTCTAATGTGCTGGTTCACACTTGCAAGTGAAAGCAAAATTCAGCAATGGTGAAGAGATGAACAAACATCACAGTGCGAGATTTTCCAACTAATGGTTCTCATTTTGCTTTGAAAGGAAGGTCTTTCCATTGCTTTTGGCTCTTGTTCTACATACTTTCCAAACAGAACAACATTATAACAAGGAAAGAATAAGAAGATAAAAGTCACAATACTAGCTACTACCAATGTGCACCTGTATAAAACTTGTAAACTCATTAGTTTTGATGCAGAAAATCAGTGAGGTCTATTCTAAGACCACTGCTGTAGGACAAACCAGATTAGACGAACAATCCTCCAATTCCCTTTGGTGCCCAACTGTTCACAGTGTGGAGGTTCTCAAACTACATTGTGATTTTAGAAAGAAACCTTCAAAAATAATTTACTTGCTCATGCTTCCATTATTTTTCTCCTAGTCCTTCACCAAGTGCCACAGAAACAGGAACAGTTATTCCACAACCATTTGTCTCGTACCTGAGGTTTTTGCTCCGCAAGACCTCCACAGCCTTGCAGTCTATCAAACAAACAAAGAAAAACCAACCCACAAATGAATGGTCAAATTAAACACTCTGACCAGCTCTCATTTCAGGCATTCACTTCTGCCTATCTACAGCTCCTTCCGATTATGTAGATGGACATGACAATCGCATACCACCAGCTGTTGTACATCAGGATTTACCAGCAGTTTTTCTAGAAGAAAACTATGAGTTGACGGATGGAATTATAATCAGGTTACACAGATAAGGAGGAAACCATGGATAAGAAGCTCAAAATTATGTGGTTCTGCAGGCTGCCTAAAAGATTGAGACTTCTCTGTCCTAGAAATGGCAATCACCTGGGGCACGTATGGAGAGTCCTGTATTTTAGGATAGCATGTAGACAGTGAGCTACCTCTCAGCCTTCTGCACATCTATGAGCAAAAAAACACTTCTTAAAAGAAATTTTTTATATAAATGTAGAATCTTCAATAAAGTCATGTGGATGGACACTCCTCAGCTAAGGGAGAGTGCTGTGGTTTTGCTATATATCATAGTACAAGAAGCTCTGCTACATAAGCCAATAAAAAGTCAACAATTACAAAGAAACCAACATTTGAAGAACTACTCAGGTACTACTGCATGGGAATTAACGGTGCTATTTTTTACTGGTGGTTGCTGCAAATCTTCAGCTCCTCTAGGCTGGAATATGCAAGTGGGAAGAAGCTTCTAACTAAATTAATTTTCATGTAAAGTTTAGAGACAATCTGGAAGATATACTTTAAAAACTAACAATGAAATTTGAAATAACTTAAACTGAACTAATTGATTTTGGATTTTATCCATGTTGGAAGCTATTTTCTGATATAGCGGTGGGGAGATGTTTAACATGGATACGACTGGTAAATGCTACTACACTTTTATACTAAAACCAGTTTTTTTTGTTGAAAATTAATTTCTTGCCTGAAAAGGATTAAAATAATTTCCCTTTAAAGGAGGCTTCACTAGATTGCTGCTCTATCTGTACTGCACCATCCAGTTGTGTATTTATGTCATGACTTGCAAAAGCTTTTCAAGGCACTACTAAATGTGCTTTGAACAGATGGGGAAAGGTAATGTATGCCATTTTGTCAGCACAGACATACACTGATTCTGACGCAAAAAAATGACATAGTAGTATATTGATTTTACATACATTTCCATATGCTTAAATAGCTTTAGACTGTATGTTACTGAAGCATTTATTTTAAGATAACAACACCACTTAAACTTAGTATTTTTCATTTATCTTCTTGTTAACAGAATTCATATTTAATTCCAAATATAGCTGGTTGGGTATGCAGAAAACAAGGAGGGGAGGGAGAGGAAAATCAACCTTACTATCAGCGATGTATTGAAAAAACAGGTAATTCTTAAACCATACAAGGCTTCAAGAATGCAGGCCATCGTAGCTGCCTAGATGATTTTCTGGCTACTCCTACCCACCTCACATCACCTTCATAGTCTTTAGTGTTCCGAGACCTGCTTTTCTCAAGTCCACATATTCACAGACTCCGTTCCTTACTCCCCAAACGCACATTCTTACCTCCTTGCACTGGCCATTTGCTACCTCAGTAAGGCAGATCGGAAATTTGTAATTTATTCTCTCGTCAAAGGTTCAATGTCTGCCCACGGAAGGGGATGTCTTGAGCAAGGAACAGGTGCCTGTCACCTCAGGGAAGAGCCATGCTCCTGCTGCTGCGACAAGCTCAGTCAGACACGTTAGTCATCTAGACTAGAAAGGATCAGTTCAGTTTTGGTCAAGCTTAGCTAGTAAGACGCTCAGCTAACTCTGTGGCTCACATGCAGCCTGAGCTATAGCTCAGCTGGATACAGTTGCAGTGACAGCATTATCCTCTGTTTAAAACAGAAAGAGTGAGGTAGGCAGATGGGCTATCTAAGTCTAGCTGAGTTCACCCTAACTATTACTCCCCAGTCACCACCCCAAAGAGAAAGGCAGGAAGAGCAACATGTGAGCATGTGGGTTCACAGCCTAGCAAAGAAATCCATGGGTTAGTTAAACCTGGTTAATTTTATCACTCAAGAAAGTTACTACTGGATACAAGAAATTTAGCATTTCAGAGACTTGTAACTTGGGAGCTGAGCTTTCCATTGAGACAGTAGGAACAATATTTTTAATAAAAGCAAAACAACTTATTTTTTCTCTCAGCTTGGGGACAGCTGAGCCACTTTGGCTGAAAAATTCTTTTTTTTTTTTTTTTTTTTTTTTTAAATGTCTGAGGCAAACACCCAAAATGGAAAATATCAGCCAAAGCTGAAATCATTTGGCATAGATATAAACAGCTGAAAAGAGAGTTTTAGGATGGAAAGCATCAAGCAATCTTCAACACAGATATAACTTGCCGTATCTCCTACTGCCTCTTTCCCCCCGTTCCTGCAATGGTCAGGAGCAGTGGGCTCCCCACCAGCACCTATGCTTCTGCACAGGGCAGGAGCAGTACCCAGCTTCTGCAGCAGGTTTCATCCCCAGAGTTCCCTGCTATATGACGCCACTGAAGCTCATGACTATGTAAGCCAAAGAGTGATAACTATAGATGTACAGAAGTTAGCAACTTCATATCTATGACAATAAATTAAATCACAGGAAATTAATGAAGGTCACTTGCTATCAGTATCCATACTAGGAGGAAGAGCTCAACAATCCAGAATCCCAGGTGCAAGTTGTTAAATAGCCATAAGTATGTCAAGAGCTTTAGGAATACGTCCTAACAGGACAATTCCAAAGGTGCATAAAATGCTGAAGAGAATAAGCCAAGATCCACCTGGGAAAGAGGAGTCTCGTGCATGATGACCAGTTCTGGGGTTTGGGGATCCTCCTTTGAACCACCTGACTTTGGACAAGAGTCAGCCCAGCAAAGCCCTCAGAGCAAACTATCCAGCAACAGCACCCAAACAAAAACCCCAGGGCCAGGATTCAGCCTCCTGAATCCGCCTGCATTTGCAAAGCGTATGTACCTACTACAGGTTTTGGGTAAAGAATATGCTTCATTTTTACAGGTAATTTTTTGCCTTGAGCAAGTGTAGCTTGCAATCACTGGAGGAAAAGACTTGCTTTGGTGAATTAAAATCAGGGGGTTATTTCACTAGAGACGCAAAGAAGCACAAAGCTAAAAAAGAATAACAAGTAAATATTTTAGCTTTTTTCTCTTTTTAACTCAGTGACATAAAAGCTCAAGACCCTTATAAATACCAAATAAGATTTCACAAGTTTGCATGGTTGAGTACTGAACAGAAGAATATTTTGGGGTGCAAGCCAAATACTTTATGTTAAGGAAAAAGGAATGAAAAAAAAAAAGTTGACCATAACCCGAGGCCTTGGCTCCAGCCAAGCGCCTGTTGTTATGAAAGCAAGGTGCTCCACACAATCTAATCATAGCACTAAACCTTGTTACAAGCCCTTTTACAGCTCCAATATCTGGGTTACATGGAAACACGCTGGAGAGCCTCCTTGTACTATGAAATAAATGTCATTCTGACTGGCATCCCTTCTTCCAGCGAGTAATTTCCCTCTGCTGATAAATCGATACAGCAAAAACAAATGAGAGCACACAATGGGCGCATTGAGGATTACATTTTTATTCATTTCAGAGCCCCTGCAGCAGAGTTTTTTAAACTCAATAGCAGAAAATGATGCACTTGAGCTGAGGGGGGGAAAGGCAAGAGTGCCTTAGAGAAGAAGAGAGAAGGAAAAGAACAAAAAAGGAAGAGAAAGAAAGAGAGAGAAGCGGAGGAAGAAGACCTCAGCATTTAGCATACAAGTCTAGATTTTCAAACACCTGAAGTTCAAAGTGGTTTTGTGTCCAGTAAGCATGTAGTCTGGCTCATTTCTAAGTTCTTGCTATTTGATTTAGCAACAATAATTTGCCTTGTTTTTCCCTGCTCCTTCCCTCCCTTTTAAAATTTCAGTCCTAACTGTTTTAGGTTTGATTTCAAGCAGCTCTTCTCACCCCTTCCGTCACAGCAGCTGTACTCATACAAACAGGACACCACCAGCACTGCCCACATTTATAATGTCTTGTACCAAAACAGTTATGTCAAAAAGCATACACTTGCTCTAGCAGAGATGTAACTATAGGAAAACGCAGAGAAACATCTAGACATCAAGTTTTCAGGTCAGGCAACTATTCCAGCATCCTGTGGGGTCAGGAGAGATGTTTTCAGTGACCTGTAGCAGGTTCTGACTCAGCCCCAAAATAAACTAGACCCAGCCTAGTCACCTTTAGTTATACAAGTGTGCCTCAAACTGAGGTCTTCAGTCTTTTTTATTTATGGAGCAGAAGTGAAAAGAGCAAAACTGCTTTTTCCCTCCATGCATTCAGCCAGAGAGAGTGCAGCCATGGATTTACTGAGGTGCAAACCCAGAGCCAGGAAACCGAGGTGTCGAGAAACTGCTTGGCAAACCCAGATTCTAAAGAGAATCTGAAGGGCACATCACGACACCAATAGCACTGGTGAAACCCTCGGGTTTCGAGTGTTCACCTGCTGTCAGCAAAAGGCCAGACCAATAGCTCACAAGACTGGAGACCTCAGTACATCTACAGGAGACCTGGAACCTGGACAGCCTAGGAGGATCTCGGGGCAAGACACCACATGTTACAGTATAACTCAGACTTGAACATGTCCCACGCCAAGGGCAGAAAATCTGGAGAGAATTCAGCCCTTGTCCCTGAAGGACTACCAGCAAATGCAAGCAGGGCTTTCATTTCATCACTATGTATCCACTAGGAACTGGACCAAGGTGACAAAACATTGCACATTTACTGCCGTGTGACTGATGGTTTGTGGCCACTTTCAGTAGTGCCATGGTCTAGGTTTGAACGAGCAACCTCAAGGTGAAGGGCTGTTGTATCTCATTACTAGTTCCCCATGCCTCATTAAATTTGCATTTATTTGGTTCTCACTGTTAGTGGTTCCTACAATGACCAGCTAGAAATTACACAGAAACGTGCCTTTTTTCTTCCTTTTCACACTCCCCCCCTCCCTTTTTTTTTTTTTTTTAAACCGAAAGGCCGTAACACAACAGCAACATAATGCGAAGTGAAATCCTTTTACAACCCTGGAAGGCCAAGATGTGTGCCCAATAAATGTAAGCAGACATGATATCCTTTATAATCACAGCAAGATGAAGATGTGAACTGAATAAATGCTTTAAAAACATCATAGATTCTATTAGATGCAAAAGATTGAAGCGTTAGGCACCTTTTAGCTCAACTTTCATTTAATTTACTGCTTGCTGTACTGTAGTCTGAAGGGAGTGAAAAAATCCTCTCTCTAATTTTTTTTTCCTTTTCATG
This sequence comes from Opisthocomus hoazin, assembly GCF_030867145.1. Classification (NCBI taxonomy): domain Eukaryota; kingdom Metazoa; phylum Chordata; class Aves; order Opisthocomiformes; family Opisthocomidae; genus Opisthocomus; species Opisthocomus hoazin. Next base: position 144,085,898 of record NC_134414.1, read on the forward strand.
AGCTGACCAAGGAGATGAAATCTGGGTACTTTAATTACCATTCAGAGCCAAAGGCCTGGCCTTTGATATGGAAATCCCACTTCAACTCCAGCTTGCTGCTGCCTTTCCCTGTCCCCTTCTCCTTCCAATCTCCCAACATGAATTTTAAGTAGCCTTGTCAACACCTGACCCTGAAAGCTAACAGAAGCCTGCGCTGCGAAGTTGGTGCTGTTGGTAATTTTTTAAGATTTCTTTTTTTTTTTTTTTTAGGAGGGAGGGGTCGCTTAGAAATTGGCCAAACCTGACTGACCAGATCTCAGCGCCTTCTGCTTCCAAGTGAGCGGTGCAGCCCAGCTGCATGCAGCAGCTCACATTAAAGGGTAAAAGAAAGACGACGCGGGGGGGGGGGAGGAACGGATGAAAGCTGTCATGTACAGTTACCCTGTTATTGTCATCTGCCTGCTGCATGACTCCCAGCTTTGCTATAATTATTAATTGCACTTGTCAACTGTCATTAATTCCTCTTTAGCATCCCTGTCTTGGAGTAATTAGACAGAACAGCCTCACTGCACTCATTGTTTTGAGAGGCCCCTGAAAGAGCCCAACGGGCTCTGCAAAGAGACAGCCATCATTAATACAATAGAGCACCTCGGCGTTAACCCTTTCAAAGGCGCAGAAATGGAAAGCTGTCGGCTCTCCCGTCTCACAACTTTTGCTGGACCTCCCCCTTTTCCCTTTCCCTCACGAGGGCTTCCACCCAATGACTCAGGAATAGCTGGAGGCTTCAGGTGCTTCAGGCTGGGGCACCCCACTTGAGGGGCTCCAAGAAGGCCTAATTTTCCAAGCGTGGGGACTCAGTGCTCCCCAGCTGTCAGTCAAGACGATATCTCGTGCCCGACTCTGAAGAGGAAGGCACAAACCACTGGACTGTTTGTAAAATTATCAACTTCATGTTTTACCTCTTTCATCTGAGATTATGGAGGTTCCCCAAAAAGCAGCTGTTGGATGTCCGTATTCTTTGATGCTCGCTTTCCCCCCTTACCTGAGGAAAGGGACACAGAATGCTTGTTCTGACTGCAGCCGCCAAGAACTCAGTGCAAGACCCCAAAGCCCAGCTTCGCTATCACTGCCCCCATGCTAGTCCTTCACATGGGACCCGACATGACACACTTCCTCAACCATATTATGCACTATAGCTGTCCCAAAATTCTCCAATTCCCAAACCCAGTACTCTCCAGCGCTGTTATACAGGTAGAAGTGATGACCACAATGTACTTTATGCTTGGCATTTACCTGGCGGCTGCACAGACAATGCACGACAGGGAGCAGGACTCTGTTTTCTCTCCCAAATTTGCAAAGCTAGAAACCATAAAAGCTCATGCACTTGGAACAGATACAGTAAGGAGGCCTGATTCTGAGTCTATGAGCAAGGGACAAAGCAACTGAGTGGGGCAATACTGTATTTGTATAACCAATCTTGAGAACAAAACTGCACTTTCAACTGGAAACATCAAGCTGCTGTGGCAGGGGAATGGTCACTCTCTGAACTTCATTTTACTCAAGTACCTGACTGCATAATGCTGGTTGTGGTTAAAAGAAATGCGGAGGAACTAGAGCAACCTGTTGCTGCAGCAGGGAAAATCTCTGCAGTTCTACTTTTAGTTTACTGCTTAGGCTTACCAAACTCTATTCTTCTGCAGCTATTCCACTCACTCTTGTCAACCTTTTACTTATAATGCTAGAATTCGGAGTTCTCAAATCAAGAAGGGAAACCAGCTAGGCAATAGCCAGACTTCATTTTAGAACTTCATTTAGAGAACTTCATTTTAGTTCCCTGAGGAGCTCCAGGGCCACCAGACAGACCTACGCAGGGGCTTGGGAAGACAATACCGTGCAGTCACACCCTCAGTCTCACAGCTGGGAGCGGAGGGAGCACAGACTTTTTCCTCACAAATCACGGGAAAGACTCATATTCACACTAGACAAGCAGTTTTGCCAAACCTTTTGCCAAACCTGGTCACATCCAATAACATCTTCAGCAACAGTATTCCTGAAATAATTTATTTTACATAAAACTATATAATCCTGGCTTAAACTGAAACCTAGAATACTGAAAATAAAAACGAATCTGCTTCTCCCTGTCTGCTAGCCTCCCTGCAACAAGAACTTTGTGAAAAGATTTTTTCCCACTAAATTTTGCCTATCTTTTTGATGCTTACCCAGCTGAGACCATCAAAGCCACAAATTAATGAAGCAAATATACACCAAAACAGGGTTTCAAAGTCATAAAATGTTAAAGAATTTTATTCAGAGCTTCACCTTCTTTGGATCTAGCTTAGTGGCTTTGATTTACTGAAATAACAGAGAGCTTTGTATAAAGCCATGTGGAATATATTTATAGCACATATAGAACCAGAAAAATCTTTCATAAGCATATGCATCAGATTTTTGGCAGAGTGCGTCCTGCATCAGAAATACGAATTTGGCCATATATCTGATCAGCAAACACGTCTTTGCCTTTCTCTATTGTGGCTATAGTCAACCAATGCAAAAATTAGAGTGATTTTTTCAAAACAGAGCCCAGTTCAGCTGCATGTTAAGCACCATCACTGATTAAATCCCTTCTGCATGTTTTAAAGATGGATTTCAGTGTCCCACAAAACTGCCCCTGTCTTTTATAACAACTCAGTTGACAGCCAGAACGTACTGCTACCTTATTAGTGAGAAGGTCAGGTAAAATGCCTTTAAATTGCACACAAGGTCAAACCTATCTAAAGGCCAGATTTAATACAGTATACACATATTGTTACAAATTCATGAATAGATGGTGACACTAGTTCCTCCAGTAAAGAAAACAAATAATTCTATTACACTTTGCTAATGCCAGGTGTTTAATTCACCTTGTTACATGAGTATGCTCTTGGGACAGATGTAGGCTAATCCTGATTGCTGCCAATGAAGGCACCCTAGGATAAAGCTGGCTGAACTCACTGATGATTTCAGGTCTTCGATGTGATCTGTTGAGACATTTCTGGGATTCAGCCAGAAGCTACGACGTTATCTCTGGTTATTTCAATAAGGTAGAAAACAATAGGTGGTTAACAGGTATTTCAGTGTGAATTCACGTGCTTTCTGCAGTGAACTTCTGTCACCAGCATTTTGATGCACGGTTGGGAAGTTTTGCCAGTTGAAAAGTGCAACTCAGCAAGTAGCTCTTTATCAAACGATTCAGCTGCAAATCCACGCATTCCTCTCACCCTTCATGCCTGACCCCTGTACAGCAGATATTCTCAAGTCATCCTCAGCTCACCTTTTCTCCTCTCTCCGCTTTACAGATCACACTAGCTAAAAAAGCAATTAACAAGAGTAAAGCACATACAATGCGTGCACAACTTTAAAAACATACCAATATCATTAGAAATAATACATTCTCTGTTCTGCAGTCTCCCCAATGAAGAGTGTTCAAGTGATGATTAACCAAGAAGCTAAATGTTCAGCTGCGATCTCAGCCCATTTTGAACAGTTTTTGCCCAAGGCAAACTAAAGCAGAAGATTAAAACCCCCTCCCAAATGGATTAAAAACCCAGTTAAGTGACCATCTTTGAGGCCATTATAGCAATAAGAAATATCTGTATACACATATATATTATATATATAAGAAAGAAAAACAACCCTCAGACAATCCTTCTCCAGAGAATTACTTCAACACTTTTGACTTCAGAGAGATTGAAATTCATTCTCCTAAGCAAGCAGCTTCAACCTAAATCAGAACTCACCTCTCTGCCAATCAGAACGAAGCTTTTTAGAAAACTTATACTTCCTAATAGTTATATGGGCCTTAATCCTCTTGGAAACAGTTTTAGGTCATTATTCCGGGAGTTATTAGGTTGGAAAACAGCTTCTAGGCAAATGATGCTATTCACAAACCTTTTACACCAGAAATAATGGTTGGATTATTTCTGCCTCAAAAGCAGTCTTGAGGTCTGATTTCTGATTTTCTTTACATCTGATGTTCCTGAGAAAACACACAGCTACTTGCTGATAAATAATAAATAATAATAATGAAAATTTTAAATATGTAAAAGTAATTTTGTAAGGACTATAATGGCAGCAATGAGAGAAACTTTGGATTTTAAGTGGAAGTAAAAGATAATGTTTTATCTCCTGACTTCTAATGCTCTTGTATGTTTCCAAGGGCACCTAAACGCTTTGGTGTTTCCCCAAAATACCAGTTTCAAAGGGCTTTCACAGATCTTCATTTTCTTCCTCATGTCTTCTAAAGTAATAGAGAAAAAGCAAAAAAAAAAGGTATATTTATGTCTTTTCCTTGCACAGCAGTTGAGAGAAGGATGACCACACATCCTGGAGTCTGGGAGTACACCCGTTTCGAGGAGCTTTGAGAGCACTTACTGTTTCCACCAAACGTCCACTTTGCCTTCAGCTGCCAGTGCTCTGCAGAGCAGGCTGACTGCAGACTCACCAGGCAGCTGAGCTCACAGAACCAGCATCGGGTAACCAAAATATTTCTGAAACTCCTCTCTGAAAACAGAGAATTATCTATTCCATTTTTAAATTTTTCTACCCTTGAACACAGAAAGTAGATGGGAAATAGGGAGTTGAGTACCTCCCCCACCCTGGATAGCTTCCTTCTCTTTCAAAAAAAAATTACCAGTATGTAATGTATGAATTTTCAGTAAAAGCAGAACAGACAGATATTTAAAAAAAAAAAAAAAAAAAAAAATCATTAGGGACTTAAGCCAACTTTTTTCCTTATATTACGTTTTCCTCAACGCTTGCACATACAACAACAAAACCCACCACGGAGCTAGATCAAGCTGGTTTTGCAATCCTGCCACCGGTTACTACTGCTGTGTGGGTCTAGATCTCCAACACGTGCACCGAACGGAGACTGTGGAGTTGGTGCATGCCCAAAGTAGCCTCAGGAACCGGGAAGCTGCAGCATCGTAAGCACTTCCACAAGCCACTCCACGTCTCCTCTCTCTGGACTTTAGCACCAGCAGAGTACACACAGACACCCTGAGAGTCCGGTCCAAAAGCTGCAAGTCCAAAAAGTTCTCCTGAAGAGCTGACCACTCCTCCATTTCATAGGGAAACTCAAGTGCAGAAAAAAAAATATCAGCGACAAGTCCACACAAATTAATCTGTGCTACACTGTGAACTTTACTTTCTTCTAGCAGAACAATACTGACATTTCAATGGCTATTTTTGCCCAAATAACCTCAGGATTTACCCCTGTCACTTTTACATATAATTGTATATGCATGTCAAGCACCCACGATCTTCTTTCCCCCCCCCCAAAAAAACCCAACCTGAATTAAAAACTTAGAAGCCTGCTTGCTGCAAATCAGTTATTAGTAAATTGTCGTCCATCAATTCTTACCCTGAAGATGACATTTCTATTATTTGCAGAACAAGGGGGTCAGGGGGAGGCAAAACCTCAGCATGACAAAAACTGCAGCACAAAAAGAGTAGCAGCATCTCTGACTAAATGCTTCACTGAGGAAGTGAGATCACAGAATCTGGTGGCCAAGAGATTCTGTGGTATCGCTTTCTAAAGTATATTAAAACTGTATTAATTTGCCTAGATAGCAACTTCATCATCATTGCTCAGGAAAAGTCCGAAAACCTACAGGAAAGGCCTTCTGAGGTAATCGAAAGCTAAAGAGATGTAATGTAATTAAAAAGAAGAAAAGAAAAAGAATTGTTATATTTGTTCTCCTTAGATATATTGGGAATAAAAAAACAAAACTAATGTAATAATGTATCCCAGCAGTTCAAATCTTCTAATTTATGTAGAATGGATTATTACTTAGACAATCTGACCTTGGGCAAAACTTCCTCAGTTGAGAAGATTTACAATCTAATTATGCAGGAAGTTCTGCTGAGACAGTTTGGGTGCAATGGTCTTCTATTACATTAGCTTAGCTAAAATTGCTGCTTCTTCGCTTGCTTGGTGTTCCAAGTACTCATATGAAAACAGAAAATCTTTCATTCGTATCCTTTATTTCCCTTTAGTTTTTCTTACCATTTCTGTACGCGGAAGCACTCATTCTCAACTGCAAATAGCAGCAAGGGGCTGAGGTTGTTAATGGCAAACTATGAGTTGCCTTTCAGGCTTTTGCTTTGGCCCCTGTTTAGTGAACTGAGTTTAAAAAGGACCAAAGTGCTTTTCATAATTTTTACAATGATAGTTGCTGGGTTATTGCTCCCCTCCCTTATTGCAAATGCCCCTGTAGAAAGCCTGAAGCTGAAATCTGTTCCTGTACACTTCCTTTTTCATCTTGCACACACAAAACTCATTTATTTTTGTAAGGTGGCTCAGAGATGTTTTGCTGCTGTCTCAGACACCTGAATATTTTTAGCAATCTATTTCATTAGATCATAAAAAGATCCCTCAACACATACAAGTATATACCGAGTTTTACAAGCCTGGAGAGAAGACGGGAAACTTGGGTCTAACATAATCCAAAGTATCTTTCTCCCCCTATATATATTACAGTGTATAGGATAAAGTTGAATATACAGACATGTCCTGTATTAACATAGATGAAGAAATTGGTGCCTTTTTTCTTTGGAGTGTTTTGATTTCAAAAGGGCAATGGATCATGTCACAGCCTTCAGTCTTGATAATTACCATGTGTAGTAATGCACATTTTTATCTACAGGTGGCAGACCTTTTAAAATCATCTTCAATCAAATTCATTAGACATTTCTGTTGATATCACCACCCACATTAAAAAGTAAGAATCTACAGCACAAAGTTCTAATTAATGCTGTTCAATTTAGAGGACAGATTTGTCAACAAAGTGGCTCAATTCTCAAAGGCTAGTGACCTCTCTCAGAATGAAAGCCTTAAAAAATAATAATAGTAGTAATTAAAAAAGAAACCAATTGCCCAATACATGGTAAGCTTTTCTTATTCAGAAATCATTCAGCAGCTCAAAGGATTTCTTTTTTTCTCTAAAGTAGAAGTTTCACTTCCTTGATTGTTAAGCACTGGCTGGTAAATTAGTGATTTCTTCTTTGATAAGCTTACTTAGAAGAGGGAAAAAATACAAGAATGTCACAAGTGACTTCTGGCAGTTAGAAAGAGAAAAGTGAATCATAAAACTTCTTCGTACCTCAGTCAATCATTTTAAAATACCATGACTTAGACTGTCATCTCATATGCGTGTCTAAGGCCGCAGAACCACAAAAGCACCAGAATATCATCAGTCAATCATATGATCCTGCATACAAACTTAAATAGATATTTCATCCTGACAAGAACAGTGGAATAGCCCTCTGCACATGAACAAAGTCATACCGAAATGAAGAAGGCTGTCCCAGGGCTTTATCTGAGAGTTGACCCTAAATCCTCAGTTACACTTGCCTGGCTCTTTACTGCTTTCCACACCTTTTCCTCATTTCCATCCATGAAAACTAGATATAAGTGTTACCTGTCACTGTGGCTGCATTTCTAATCCTGATGTAGTAGCAACTGCCACTCCCCTTGCAAAGGCACTAACTATACCAGAATACCTGGCTGTGATAGCAAGCTAGGTGAAGCCTAATGCTAGGACAAACTCGTCAGACTCCACAGCATTTGACATACTCAACTCTTCCCCAAGTCCACAATAACAAGATAACAACCATGCTAACAAAAAGAGATGCTTGTCTTTGAAACCTTAACTCAGCAAACGTTTACTATTCATGGCAGTCAGTCTAAGTATAAAGACTACTACAGGATCAAGCAGACACATGAACTGTGGGATTACCTGTATCTGAGTCTCCTGCTAGGCCAACAACAACAACATTTTACCAGAATGTTCCCCATCCACTCTCCCTAGCTGCCAGAAATGTCATTTTCTAAAGTATTTGTAAAAATTTAGTAATTGGGATAGATATGCTTACACATCACTACTACTGAAATATTGCGCATATATCCAAAAGTTTATAGCAATTTAGGGAAAATTCTTTCTCTCACCAGTAAATTTTAAAGCAAAAAAAACCCCAGCCCCAAAAATCTTCTAAATTTATCTTTTGGGGAGTTTTGAATAGATTGAAATAAAACTGCAAAGCAGCTTGAATGAGTAACAGAAAACATAGATAAGCTTCAGACATTTACACTGGGAATACACACGCTGGAGAATATCCTTATTTACTTGCCCACTCCTCCCCCTCCTCCCCAGTCCAAAAAAGTGAGAAAAACTGTGTACACTAGTGTCTTTTGTGGTAACTTAGTAAACTACTTCTTTCTTCACAAGCTCTTCCTTGATACCACACTCTTCCACACTGCTAGCCCTCCGGAGTAATTGCCGTATGTCTTTATATGGTTTTGTTTTCCTACCCGGTGCAGAGGAGGTGGGGTTATTTTCAGTCTTCGGAAGCTTGTAAACAGGATCAAACAGGAACCTGGTCATCAGCAAGAGGAAGGCTAGAAAAATAAAAGCAAATGCATATCAACAATTTTATTTTAAAAAGAAAATACATCCAAAACATGAAACAAAAGCCTGGGCTCTGCTAGACATCCCCCTCCCCACTCCTTTTCATTTAGTTCATGAACTCTTTTTAGCAGAACAGAGGGTGGTGTAAATTAATATGTGACCCAAAATATATCACATGGAAAAGCTGCCATAGAAATATGTATTAGCAAAAAAAAAAAAAAAAGGAAAGAAAATAAAAGTAGACATTATTAGAACTAAAGTGGCCCCTCTTATCATGATAAATCAATACAAAGATTGAACTAGGAGAAAGATATGACTATATATTCCTTTTTCCCTTGAGTGTTTAAACAGCTAACCTACACTCACCAATTCTGTTTTTCTATCCCCAGCCTATGCTTGCATGATTAGCCCGTTTAGCATGGTTAACGGTGTGAGCACGGCACTTTGAGCAAGAAGTCCTCTGCTGCATTTGCCTCTGCTCTTAGTTGTCACCCTGTGAGTAGGAGGGTTACTCAAATGTTTACTCTGTGACTTATTCCTCCCGCCTCGAGGTTCTCTGAGCTGCACCTGAGCTTCCTGTGAGGGTCACAGAGTGGCTTCTCCCCCAGGTATGACAAAGGCCAGAACTTCAATGACGAATGTTAGACAGCATGACTTCCCAAACCCCACCTTGTCCTCCACAGTTCAGGAGTGCGATGCACCCCAGATCTCTCTGGGCACCCATTACAGTTATGGCTGCTGCTGTTTTATCCCCAGGTCTTCAGCAGAGAGGGGAGCAGTGTTTTGTGGCACAAGGTGTATACGTGTGGCATGCATGAGGCAGGAGCTGAGAACCCTCTGCAGAGGCCCATGACACTGTCACATGGAAGAGTGCAGCAGGGTTGTGTCTCCCAGGTGGCCCTGCCGAGCCATCGGCTCCCTGTTACTAGCTTTGTGCGTTGGTCTACCTGGTTGCAAAACTGGGAAAATAAGGCTTGTGTGACTGAAGTGCACATCAAAGCAGTGACTAGAAAACAAAAAGTCTCTAGTACTACTGTTATTTAGCTGGATCATGTGAACAAAGCTGCACAGGCAAGTCTGAGACCATACTTGTGGCATGACACACCAGGTTCACACAAGCCAAAGTCTGCACCAAGTGTGAAGTGGCTGTCCTTTCAGTCAGGTTTTGCTTCCCTAAGCTGTATTATTATCTATTAATATCAATCTAGTCTAACCTAAACAAATCATTTGTAGTATGAAACTTACATGTGGCTAAAAATAAATAGGAATTTATTTTATTTTTAAGCTACAAAACACACACCACATCAAATTCTGAAATCAGTAACCTCAATATATAAAACCAGACACTTTCTCTACCGGCTTAACTTCATGGAATTACTTTGCTGGCCCTACAGCTCTGAGCGCGCTCCATGAAAAGCAGCAGCACATAAGACAGCCATCAAGAGCAGGGTGGTGCATGAGGTTTCCAAAGACAGCCATCCCTGGTTCATAGCGAGCCCTGCATGCAGGCAAACTCCGAAGATAAACCTCAGTTTCCTATATTATTTTTGAGCAATCAGATGAGCAAACAGAAATGTGTTTTCTGTATTTTGTACAGAAATTTCCTCAAACGTGAATTTCTGCTCTTAGAAAGATGATTATCTCTATGGGCTTTTCAAACCAATCCGTTTTGAAGAAGGGGGGAAAAGTCAATCTCCAGTGACATAAGTCATCAAAATTTCCTTTTACAAAGAAAGGTCAAGATCTGCAGGACTATCAGACTACCCGGGTACCAGCATCTCAAAGAACCAGAAAATATAAATTTCTTAACTCTTGTTACTTGGTTATCTTATTAAACATTCATCAACTAATTAGCATAATATAAAATTTGTCCTTAATCTTCCTTCTCTAACCCACACATTATTAATACAGCAGATGTGCCAGGCGCTGAGGAAAGAACAAGCCCCACTCAATTCACTGCTGCTTAGGAGGAGATCCTGGGACACTGAAGTCAGGTTGCAGGACGATCAGACATGTAACACCTTTTTACAGTAAGCATATATTCCCCATCACATTTTTGTCTTTCCCTGGCAATGTGGAACCAAGGCACAGTGCTACTCCCTGTCCTATTCATATGAGCAGAATACAAGGAAAAAGTAATACTCATTTTGCTCATTCTTGTGTTTTCTGCTACAAACTTTGATCAGCAGTAGTTGCTCATCCTTGTCTTGTCTGTGACCTATCTCCTCCCTTAACCAACCCCTCTTTACAAAACTTGTGATTTTCCATAAACCTGGATATTTCTAGGTTTTTGAAGAAGCCTTGCTTTCTATTTCTCTGTATTTAGCACAGTATCTTCTACCACCAGGCCTGGGCAGTACAGATACAACAGAAGACATGTAGCAATAACAACAGTAGCTGAAATAATAATCATTAATAATAGTAATATCCTGAGCTAGACTCTTCACTGGATCCAGGTTAGTTTACAACAGTGTGGTCTCCAGTTTATTCCAACACAATAGACTTCAGCATTTTCTACTTGTTAATTTTACCTACATACATCTTTCTAGTTGGTGTCAAACAGCATACTTCAAAAGGGTTGTTTTATGACTGTTAGAAAAGAAAAAGTGAAATTGAGCTAACGACTGGTTGTGAGCTTTAACGTGTAAGGAAGATGTTTATCAGGAGCAGAGCTGGAGATATCTGTGTGGGAAAAGACCCTCTAGAAAAAAAAACAGATCTACTTGGAATAAGCAAGCTTAACTAATTTGGTGAAGTAGAAATAAAAATGTGTTTATAAAAGTAAAATACCACTTAATAGCAACTGTTTATTAACAAGAAGGACACAGCAATCCGCAAATGTTAATAGAGACTTCAGAAATTGTGGGTTTTGCTACTGTCTGGAGTGGAGCGACCGAACCAGCAAAAAAGGATCTGTTGCCATGTGAAGAAATGTAGATCCTACTCTGCAGTTAAATTCAATTTCATCTTAACTATGGTTTCCATAGGATGTCCCTAAGAAAATTTATACTTTCAGCTATTTCTTTGACTTACTCTCTATTTCCATAGCATGTCCTACAATTTTTTTATTTCTACAGCAATGTGGTTTGGGGACCATTATTTGGGAGGACTGCGAGGGCGGCATTCCAGAAGCAGGAGAGAGCTCTGCGCACAGGAGTTAAATACACGGAAACGCACAAACAGGAGACTGAAGAAGCCCTTTCCAAAAACTGACACAATATGAGAGAAAATTTTAGATATGAAGAAGTCTTGAACTGTAGCACACATTCTTATGAAGACTTCTGCAACGTTATCATAGAGTAATAGATCATATACTGTATAATAGATCCTATACTAAGTTTTATGTATTGTATTACATTTTACTAAAATGATTAAAAAAAAAAGAAAACCACACCAAAAAAAACTTCACCACTGTTAAAATTCAGGGAAAAACAGATCAACAGCCTTCAATCAGGACAGCAGACAGTCCCACAGTGGTGGTGGGCCGGATCTCATCTCACCTAACCAGGCTGGGTATGCAGATAAGGCTATCTCCTAATCTACCACAGCCTTTGCAAAGTGAAATATTGCCATCGCAAACATCTGCTGAGTCTTTCTCAGGGATTTAAAAACAAAAAGAAAAAACAAATGCCCAGCCCACCACACAGTGTGCACAGAAAACGCAACCCTTTACAGTCACTGTGACTCACATCTCTCCACATTTCACCTGTGGGATGATTAAAGCTGCTTCCAGTTATGCACGGTGCAGTGCACTGTAGAGAACAGAATGAGACAAACACAGAAATATGAGGTTTCCTGCGTATACTTTCATTTTCACAGGAACTTCCTCAGGCTTAGGGCTGTTAGATTTTAACTCTTCCAGTATTAAGTCTGCTCATTAAGGTTGGGGTGCATTAGTGGAGCAGCATAAAGAAAACTATGCTGCTACATCTTCTGCAGATGAGGTCTGCAGTGTCTTGGGGTATCATCTGGCAAATTTTTGTCCACTCTTAAAAAATTGAATGCATATAAGAATAAAGTACAACTCTTTTTGAAAACCTGTTGTCTTCAGAAAAGATCCTACTTTCTAACTATAAGTTCTCATTTCACAAGGCAAAATCCGATCCATTTGTGGGCCTTTTCAGAACACTGCCTTCAGTGACACGAACTAGGAAGAATCATAGGTTGGCACTGGCTGGTTTTCCCCACACCAAACCAAAACTGCCAAAACCAGTCAAAACAGAGTGGGTTTGTGGGTGAGGTTGGTTTTGTTGTTCTTGCTGTTTATTTTTAAAGTCACTTTTCTGCTAGAAAAATACCAGCCAGCTGGTGCAAGATTATCTCCTCAGTATCTACCTGTTCATATGGCTGAGGGATAAGAAAAGTCTGGAGGGGTTGGTTTTTTATCTTTTCTTTTTTTTTCTTTTTTTAATCTATTTGCCAACCAGAGTCATTTATCCCCTATTAGATAAAGTATAATAGACTATACCGAAAGGGTCACTGGCCTTCCATTTAATGATATTGCCGGCACCAATCTACATTTTCCTGACAGTGTCCCTCAACACAGAATAAATGGCTGATCTCTTCACAATAACAGCTGATTTCTATTTATTAAGCTAAAAAGGTCACCATTTTCTACGGCTGGGCCGCCCTGCACTATTGATAATTTTATGCATAAACAAATGGCAAATTTGTGCCACATAAATATGCATTAGCAATTACTTTTTCCTCGAGCAACGCTCGCCGCATTCAAATGTGTCCCTCACAGGGCCTGGTGGCTTTTGTTTTAGCTCTTGAACAGCTAAACAAAAGAGCACAATAAACAGTTCAAAAATTGCCAATCAATAGGAAATGCAAATGCAAAGGTAAATGGCAAGAAATTTGCCCAAACAAATAAAACTAAACCAAAAAAGCAAAACATAAATCGTGCAAGGAAATAAATAAGTAAATGGAAAGGACTATCCCTTCCCTCCACAACACTCATGTCTTCAACTCTTATTTCTTTTCAGTAGCGAGATGGCTAAGGTGTTCTCCACATGGCAACAGTGGAGCTGGTACTAACACAGACCCCAGATGGGAGCACCCAGAATCTACACAAAGGTTGAGTATGTGCCAAGCAGGACCCATGCACGCATCCAAAGGAAGGAGGCAAAAGAAGGATGCCTGAGGAAATTCATAGTGGTCCCTCGGTTTAGCTTTCTGTGATTTCACGTTTCCATCAAAGATTGTTAAAGAAAAGCTACATGTGAAAGAATTGCTGAAAAAAGCTTAAACATCTTCTTGTAAACATTGATTTAGGATTTTATTACTGGAAGTGCCTAGAAAATACCAACTTGTCTGTGCCTACGTACAGATGTCTGTAGTAATAGCCTAATGAAGGTTGTCACTTGAGAAACTTGAACTACATATAATATCCTTTACCCCAAGGACAGAAAGCTTGATTTTCCCTTGTCTTATCCTTGGACTACTCATTTCCGACAGCAAACTGTAGTTGTATATAAGATGCAGGATAATGGAAAAATCAGACCCAGGCACTAAATTGGTATGAACATGGAAACCAAAACTGACAATTTTAGAAGAACTGATGATTGCTTTGAATTTTCCCCTTCAGAGGAGCTTCAGTGCTGTAGAGAACTAAGCATGACACGTACCGTGATTATTATCATTTGTAGGCAGGCTATTACGTGTGGACAAAGAATCCAGTTCAGTAATGCAGTAGCAACACATTGTGGACAAACACATGCTAAGGCCAGCTGTATGACCCATCCAAGCAACCAGCATTCTTTTCACATAACTTTTTAAGGCAGTAACTCTGTTTTCGTGACCAGGATTGGGAAATGGAAAGGCACGAAATATAGCCAGCAGAGTAAGTTGCACCTCATTCTACAAACATTTATGAAGAAGCCAAACTTGAAACATGTGGGCTTATCTCTTCTTTTTTTTTTTTAAATTATTTCAACAGAAATTAAAGAGCTTAATCATGTGCTTCAAGTGTTTTCCAGATAGGGGACATTATACAGCAGGTAACCCACATACATACATTCGTATGCTGTTAGAGTCCAAGATTTTTATTTTTAGCGAATGGGAATGTTCCTGTCAATGTAAACATTCAGCAGCAATCCTATGTTTTTGCCACCCATTCAGCTGTCACAAAATGAAAACTCCACAGAATTCATTTCCATGAACCATACTAAAAATCAACCAGCTGATAAATGTATTTTTTGCCAATTAATTCAGTTAATTTCTTGCCTTTCAGTTTCCCTGGTTTTGGCTTGGATGGTTTTATAACACCACTTTACACTATGACTTTTTATTCTGACAGAAACTGATACAAGTGTTAACAGCTATAGTGCCAGAGGTAATTGGTTTTAACCGTTCTCATCCCAAGAGCACTCTTACACATGGTCCAGGATGGGAAAAGCTACATTAAGCACAGGACAAGATATGCCCTCACAAAGCAAAAGTTCTCATTTTAGGCTCTTAGCCAATAGCACTCCCACACTAGTAACACATTTCAGCCACAAATCCACAACTTTCAATTTCTCTAAATGACAGGACGACCAATACAATACGGTAAATGTGAGATGTACAGAACCCCCCCTTGCCATCAACCCTTATCCGCTCTGCTTTTCCCATTATCACACACAAAAAAAATGGATATTGATAGCACCTCCTGCTTTGGGTAAGTCAAGGCACATCCAACAATTGCATACCCATAAAGGGAGCATCCTCAGCTAAGACACGCAGCCTTCTCCAGCTGGCCTCGGAGCTGCTGGGCAGCTGCTACTCAGACTTGCCCATGCAGCCAAGGGGCATCCACCTGATAGCATACACACTGCAAATCCCAAAGAGTTCAGAAATGACATATTACAGAAATTTGCATACCATTTTGTTAAGTTAAATGTGATTGAAAGACCCGTGATTATACACAAAGTTCTCCTAAGGTCGACAACAGACTAAAAATGCATGAGCAGGTACGCTAAAGGAAGATCAAATAAATTGTTTAAATGTCACTGCAAAGGTAGTTCTCACGAATGTCTCTGTGGTCAGCCTGCTGCCATTAACATAGTTAGAAAATCTGTAATAAGAAGAAAATTATTACTACATAAAATATTCCTGCAAAGAGACACTGCCGCAGAATCGCAATGAAAAGATGTAGCTCAATCTGTTAATGCCCATCCCACATGTGTGAATGTGATGAACAGTGGAGAATGAAATGGCTGTTAAATCTCTGTTAACAAGTGTATTTTAAATAGCGTACGTGGATCTTTCTGTATTGGTACCACGTCTTCACAAACTTTGATGGGGCTATTCATGTTAATCCCCCAAACTAGCACTAGCACAACAAAACCTCCAAAGAAGAGATGGTCATTTTCTACAACAGTGGGTGGAGTTGGTTTTGTGAGAAGTATGCAGCTCAAAAGGAGAAGATGGGAACAGAAAAGAAATTATTTTGTCGAATTCAAGTCCTCTTTCTCCCTCCCAATGAGCTCAGCTTCTACTCTTCTAACCCCCATTTTCAATGAAAGTTCTTGTTGCTAATGGTTCAAAGAAATTTTCTTCTTTAAAAAAAAGAAATGAGCACTCGCACAACTGCAATCTTCATAGAAGCACGCTTTTAATATCAGAGATTTCATTTTGTTTTCTGCTTTGTTTACAGATTTTCTGGAAAGCTTTAAAGCTAAAACTTGCTGATAAGAGCATCCTCTTGCTTACATGATTTCAAACGCAACAGCAAGTTTGAGAACCTTAATACTGAACAGAGCTGTCATTGATAGTGTCTAAATACTCGATGTGTATATTTTTATATGCTATATACTAGAAAAAAGATAGCTAGATGACAATACAGATGCTGGCACATCTGTATGATAGGCTTTTAGAATGATTTAGTCACATGCCAATTCTTTCTTCATGATGCAACAAATAACATACATTATTAGATCATTACACACGTGCTCACACACACTAACCCACGAGGACACTCCAAACAGACTAATTTCAGGCATTACACATTAATCCCATCTTTTTTTTCCCCCCAGACTAAGTATTAACACTTCAAGCTGTGTTCTTCTAATACAGCTACACCCCTCGTCTTTGATTCTCCATTCTTCTCCCTTCACTTGATTGCTTTCAGTTGTTTTGAATTGGGAAACATCAAAAACTGTCAGCAAGAATTTAGCATGAATTAGTATCAGAAAATTAGTGTTTTTCTTAATTAAAGAAAATACGATGTTTTTGTTCTCCCCAGCTCCTCCTTCCTCTCCCCTCCCCACCCCAACAATAACCGAAACGTGCCTCTGCAATCAATCTAGCATCTGAAAAGCAAGCTGGATTTCATTTCTTCTCTTTCCTGCGTTTTCACTACCAGTAATAACTCCATGATTAAGACTCAGCTGACAGTTCTCCTGCCACAGAAGCTGAAAAAAATCCAGCTCACTCCTCCAGTAGCTGAATTGGCCCTGGAGTATGGGGGGTGGGGGGAGGCTCCCGTCAGTCAGATAAACATATCTGATCAGAAGACATCCACAGCAAGGCACTGCTTCCCGCTCAAAGCTACAAAAGCACCTATCCCAGGCAAGTACAGACTCTCAGCAGATAACAGATTTAAGTGTTCCACTCAAAACAGTAAGAAAAATTCTGAAGGTTTCCATATGAACCCGGCAGAATTGACCAAATGTATCCATCTGTTCGCTTTCATATAAGCAATATGTATGCCGCCAGTATTGGACCTCTGCTAGGGCAGGGCCCTGGGACTTCAATTACATCTGCCACTTCCCCGGTTTACAGCAGCCTCATCAGCAAAGCATGAATTTTTTTTTAAAGCCTCAAAATAGCATCCTGAGGAAACACACAAGAAAATGACTATTTCTACATTTCCTCCCTTTTCTACCTGATGACTTTGCCTCAGTACCTAATATTAATATCAAATGTGATGTTCTGAGCTGAGAAACATGGAAGCACTTCAAGAAAGTCTTTTAGTGTCTCATTTCCATCTCCTTAGCTCAGAAGGGACTATTTCATAAGCAAATTTGAACACCTTCAAGCAACTTATGATGAGAGTATCCAGAACCGAATTAGTTACCTCGCCTCTATTAAAACTGGCAAAGCAGCAAATCCTCATCCCTCCTCGCAGTATGTAATCACCAATACAACAGGCTGACTAGAACCTCCAAAAATGGCTGCACCTTACATACCCCAAACTTGAATTATAATAGTTTAATACAGATTATTTTTGAAAATTGATATTGCTGATAATGTTGCTTACTTCAGCTATGACAATTTTTTCAGATGGAACCATGAAAATCTGTTTCCTTGAATGCAAAGCAGTAGTTCTGACTTCAGCAACTGCAGTGCATACAACCAGTCAGCACAAGCAGCCCCATAGCAAAAAGGCAAAGGAAATTTTAGAGTAATTCACTAAACCTCTGTAGCAGTCGTTTTTGGAAGACACAATTCTCTCCAACCTGTGCTGTAAAGCCTCTGTTGCGCAATTTGCACTTCTCCACAAACTTCTGCTGCAAGTATCAGCAGGAAGTGCACCGCTGCTGGCCAAGCCTTTACCACCACTGCACCAGAAATACCATGCTCCCAATTGTGGTTGGTCTAACATAACATATATGTATATAATCTATAAGACAGCAGGCAAATACCACTGAAACAGAGTGAAAAAAAACAACCTGACCTGCTGTGGCTACGTGCATTACCATTCACGACCTGAAGCCACACGCCTTTTCTCAGGTCACCCTGGCTGTCAAGTGACTTAGCTTAAACCATTCTTAGATGACCTTGAAATGTGCCTGGGGGAATGTGACCCTTGCGAGCTGCCCTTTGCTATCATCCATCTGAATGGTGTCCAAGTCTGGGGAAGAGGGGGCTCTCAGTTTGCACATACGCAGAAAAGACCTGCTGAAAACCAGCATAACAGACTGAATGGCCTGGTACGTTGGGTGTGCTCCATCCTATGCAGCTCTGCATGCCACCCCTACCGTGCCAACTTGCTTCGCTGCAAAGGCTCCACCAGCCTCTCTGCCAGCAGCTCTTTCGAGTCCTCAGAAGGCACTCGGGTGTTAGCACTGGAAAGCACTAGCAAGACAGTGAAATTTCATGCCCCTCTGCTGGCTTCCAAATTGTAAAGACAGATGAAGCAACTTGATTTAATAAAAAAAGATCTAAAGCACAGAAAAGCAGCACTGGGAAAAAAGGAGCAAGAGGCTGGCAGGAGCAGAGGAACAAGAAGCAAGGGTGAAGATGAGAAAGTCAAAATTAAGTCAGAGTGCCTGGCAGAATGCATCAGCACTGCCAGAGGACACTACCCCCACAACCCAGAGTAAATGCTGGACTTCTGACAGACTCAATCCGTCTTCTGCTGTCCACAACTGCTAGCAGAAACACTCTTCGTGGCCAGTGAGTGCAGCAATGATAGCCTCCTACCAGCAAGTACTCCACCAGCTTGGTTGTAGCGCTCTCTGAGTATCTGTAAGTAACGGCATTTTGATGACCTAGGCAAGAGGGAAATGGCAGTGGAGCTCCACAGGATAGTATGTTTATTTTTCAGTTTTACATTATAAAAATTCTCTTGTTAAACACTGAATAAAAGTGAACATTCAATAAAATACTGTACTTCATTATAAAATACTACACTTGTTATTGTACAGTCATTCCTAATTTAGCCATTGAAAGCATGAGTTAAGATTTAGTCTTTGTACATACGCATTGCGATACTCTCTGCACGATCACACTCCAATTTTTTCCAGAAAGATATCACCTAAGAAGAGCCAGCTCTGGGAACAAACATGAGTTGTATAGTTACAAAGTTGCCTGCTGGACCATTAACTCATTCATTTTAGATGCTGGAATGTGAGAATTGAAGGCGGCGGAGATTTGTAAGCCAGAAGAAGGACAGTTTTTCAGGAATCCAAAATCTTTGCAAGAAGCCCTTAGTTGTACATGACCCACTTTCTGACCTGATACACCTGAACGTGTACTTGTGGATGCCATATTTTGCAGTCAACTGATGCTGTATTTTAAAGACACATACAGTTATAATAAAGTGAAGATAACAGTCTGAAAAGTCAAATCTGACCCAGGTGCATTTAGAAGCCTGTCACAGCAGTCAGATGCCCTACACATCAAATGGAGACAGCAGGGTACCTCTAAAGACTTGCGGGGAGAAGACTACTCCAACAAAACTGCGTTTCCCTCTCTCCACTGACTAAAGAGAGGCCTTCAGAGGATCCTTTCCACTTGAGCTAGATACCTCTCCCCCATCAAAATCATGGGAAACCAACAGAAGCTAAGTGCCTGTATCTACCCGGGATCAGCCTCTCCAATGAAAGCCCAGTCTCTCTACCAGCCTACTGCCAGGCCAGCTTCGTGCCTGGCTTGCCACGTGGCTCTTGCCTTCTGGATGCACGGCAGCTTCACTTTGGAAGCGGGGTAGAAAATGCTTACCTCAGGGTTCCCCTCAGCCAGGTGGCAAGGGCACTTCTCTGGAGCATGTGGGTTCAAACACTTGCAGGTAGTCCAGGAACCCCCCCAGTCAAATAAGTACACAGAATTAGGCAGATTTAAGTGAACTGAATTGCTGCCAGGGTTCAGGTCATCTGTAGCTACATAGGTAGGATTTGAGTGAATTGAGCTGTTTTCTTCCCCTTCTAAAACTTATTACCCCATCTGTAAAATGGATACAATACCACCAAGATGGATGTTGTGATAATCGATTAACATCTTTACAATATACAGATAATACAGCGATAAACATGACAGAGAAGTCCGTAGAAAGGTGTTAATTTTTACTGTATTTATTATACCAATAGTATTATGGAATTGCTGTTTCTAAGATGGGGTATGAATGCATGCAGAATGACTGCCACAGGGCCACATAAACAATAAGGGTTATAAAAAATATTGAATATCTTCTTCTGTCAGCACCATCATTTCACTGGTCTGATGTGTGATCATGTAATTAAAGACAGTATCATAATGCGTATGCACAAAGGGGCTGAATTAAGGTTGTGCAGGCAAATCTAATTCTGGCATTTCCTATGCCTTGAGTACCTGACTTCACAATCTTAGTGTTCATTTAACAAACAGTTTCTCTATGTAATACCATACATTATATACACGTGTCAGTAACATCTTCCATACTGCTGCTTATTTGGTTCTGTAAGGTATGTTTACACACATGTGAACATACACATACCGCAAAAGCAGAACGATATGCAGTCATATTCTGGCCATTGCCCTTTCCCCCTTCTTCAGCATATTCTTACCATGATACTTAGCACATTCAAGAATAAGCTGCTCAGGGGTGCCAGCAGTTAAAAGCGTTCTTATACCTTCTACTTTTAAGTACACTGAACACGTGTCAACACTTCCAGTTTCTTACACACTGCTAAAAAACATTTTAAATAGCATCTACTGTGTATGAGCCATTTGTGGATCAGAGCACACATGCATGTACAGGCAGAGCTCTCACCCTGGGCCCCGAACAGAGGCTCTCCTGTTAAGACAGAGGGACTTCTCACAAAGGTGTGTAGTGATAGGACAAGGGGGAATGGCTCTAAACTAGAAGAGGGCAGATTTAGATTAGATATTAGGAAGAAATTCTTCACCGTGAGGGTGGTGAGGCACTGGCACAGGTTGCCTAGAGAAGCTGTGGCTGCCCCCTCCCTGGCAGTGTTCAAGGCCAGGCTGGATGGAGCTCTGAGAAACCTGGTCTAGTGGAAGGTGTCCCTGCTCATGGCAGGGGGGTTGGAACCAGATGATCTTTAAGGTCCCTTCCAACCCAAACCATTCTATGATTCTAAGAGCAGCAGAGGTGACCACTCCTTGGCATTTTAAGAAGGTAGGATCAGAGCAGACATTGCTGTGGCCCCATGCTATGCATGGCTCTTCAGCCTGCTGCATGTGTCCGAGAAGACTTTGGCTTCTACAGCTGGAGGAAGGACTGCTCTCCATGGGTGTCAGAGATGTGGAGGAAGGGCTTGACCACCTCCCCTCCTAACTCACTGGCATAACTCCTATTGATTTAACCACGAGTATGACCAAATTGTTCCTTTTTACATTTTGTAGTTAAATTTGGTTTACCCTTGGGGAAATATATTTTTTTCTCCCGTTTTCTGATTTCAGTGGTTTTTCTACTTACTGAGCAGAACTTTCATCCCAGCCCTCGAAGAACTGTCAGAAAGAGCTCCATTAAGACTTTGCTGTGCTTTCTTGCTCCAACATTGACTGTTATGTCTGCCAAACTCTGGTCAGACACTAGCATGCACTTACCTAATTATGGGATTTTCCAGCCTGCCATTGTATGCCTTCCCAGTTCTCACAGTATTGATTCTAACTGGGATCCTTGCAACACAGGGGTGGTTTGCCAGATCCTTCATTCCCAGCTGGGAGAAGATGTGTCAATTCAGTGCATATCCACCGTTTCTGCCCCAGTCACTGTTCACTGCCTTACAACACTGTCATTCACTAGATACCTTAAATACATCTTTCAAAACAAAAGAAAAAACTCCACACAAACAACCTTAAATGCTAACTACACAATATGCTACAATATACATGCACTGGTCTACAGTTTTGCTACGTGAAGAGATGAATCATTTGGTCAGATTTTCGCATGTGTGCTCTGGTGCACAATAAATACTGCACTGTTAGATCTCCGAGGCAGGTGAATGTGCCCTCACTGAGGGGAAAAAAATCACCCTGGTTTGTACTAATGATAGCCACGGTGAACTCCAGGACAGAAATAATGGGAATTTCCTCTTGCAGTTTCATAAAAACAATGCTGAGTACTCACAGACACTGAAACCACCTTGAATCTAAGCTTCCTGAGAGGCAGTTTGCAGTCTCACACAGTTAACAGTCTAGATCCTTTCCTCCTCCTCACACCAGTTTTCTCTCTCAATTTCATAGAAGGCAACCTACAGTTGTCCTAGAATTTCAGAAAGTGATAATTTTCTGTAGAGGTGGTTTATCTGACATTGGGCCTATAGCACAGGAGGGCACTTGCAGCTTCTAATCATCCTCTCCATCTGTTCACCATACGCAATGTTGATCTTCAAATTACACAACCTACACAATCCTGAAAGAGTCTTTTACTTTCCGGTAGGACAATCTGCTCCTTCCCTTTCCCCGTTTACTGCAATCTGCAGGATCCTTGCGCTGCCGCACATACGGAGAATGAGAACATATCAATCCACCCTAAATGACCTCGAAAGGCTGAATCAGTTAACCAAAATAGGCAGAAACTGCAGATTCCCAGTAGACTTCCCCCCCTTGAATTTATTTGTAAATCCCTCTTTTTGCAGCCCAGACCCTGCAGTAAGACTCCAATTATAAATGTACACGGTGACAAACAGTGCCAAAATTATTAGGTGTCAGTGCTACTGTGGGACCCAAAATACTGTTCCTTGCAGCCTGCCCTGAGCCCTTCTGGCCAGTGTAGACTGGTTCTGCCTCGGGCACCCGGCCTCAGAGCTGGCCCAGCTCAGCACTGTGCCACCCACACCTCTCCCCGCACTCTGCAATGTGTCTGCGACAGCATGGATGGGCAGGAGGGGTGACGAGCCAGCTGGCAGTACTGTGCTCCTCCTTCTGCCTGGGAGACAACCGTTTCAAAGCAGAAATACAGTGGGTGACGTTTCCAGGAGAGAAAATGGGCAACTGTGATGAGGAAGGGGAGAACCCAGACACTCCAATGCCTGACCATGGGTGCTCCCACAAGCTCAGATCAAATAGGAAGCAGTTCAACACAGAGAAGAGAAAGATATGAAACAGCTATCCAGCCCTCTAAAGCCTCAAATGACCCTTTTGTCTGAAAGATTTGGTAGTAACAGAGCTTCTTGGGATATTTCCCTGTACTAGAAATATTGCATGTGCTGTTCCACCACTGTACTGCTGCTGCCCATCACATCCATCCTGCTAGCAGCAGATGAAAGCTGCTCCAATAAAGGACAGCTGAAATACTGGCTCATTGTCAGAAACACTGTCACCGCAGTGTCTGGTTTCCATACTACCATTGCATACCTTGTTGTGGCTTCAGTGCAGTGATCCCCAGCCGGGGAGCTGAAAGCGAGATGTCATCGGTGAAGCCTGAGATCACCCGTAGCAACCACGCTTCACCACCAGCAGCAACCCTCCTGGCCCACAGAGACAACAGTGCGAGATGCTGCTCGCAGCATGCCACTTGCTCAGTATCGTCAGCCACGAGCCAGCAAAGGAGGAGACCATGGTGATAAGCGGCACAAAAACCTGCCAGGTAAGTTTTTAAAAAAAGATAAAAACCCCCAAAAAACCTAAACCACACTCAAACACTAAAACAGCTCCATCTGCCCTGTAGCCAAAAGCTGCTTCACAACACAGAGATCAGCAACACAGGGTAAATTAGCCCAAGTAGGGACAGCCAGGTTCTTAATGCCACTTAAGGGCACCTAGTATATGGCTAAGGGGCTGCCATCACTCTGGCACCTTTACCACGCATCAATGGCTGGTAACACTGTAGACACTACAAGACTGTTTTTGATGCTGTTATCACAAGCCATTGAATCTGCGCTTCCCTTAAAGCTCCATCTCCAAGACATCTGTGAAAATATGAGAATTCAGCTTGCATGATGTTTTTATTAGGTCTTTATCCCTCCTCTTTCTGGAGAGAGTTTGTATAAGCACTACTTCTGACTTAAGACCTGAAGTAAAACAAAAACATCAGGATGTATTTTGTTTTCATCCTAACATTTACAAATCATTCTTAGAAGTATTTTAGGCTAGGCACTTTAAAAAAAAAAATTCTGACCTAATATTATTAGAAAGTGTCTCCAGCATAAACACCGAAGGATACCAGGAATGAGTGCAAAGGGATGATTACCATTGCCTTGCCCCCACATACGCCCCCAGTTTAGCAAGAAGACCTGAGAATGCAACAGTACCACTTTTCCACAACACTCAATATCATTTGTTAACCATAGTACAACATGTTAGTTGTAGATTTCTCTGCCTCACAAATGGAGCCCTAATACACAAATCCCTGCAAGAAACAAAACTTCCAAGACATGCTTTGGTTTGGGGCAAACTTACCCCGGGCATCAGACGCAGCGCGTCCTTCTGACAGCTGGGGCAGAGGCAGGGAGCAAGCTGAATGCTGTGCTACAGCCCCAGTGCTTGAAGTCTCCAATTCAATAAACATTGTGATGAGTAAGAACTTGATGTTTCTCTTTCAAAATGTTTTTTTGTCTGTATTGTTGTTACATATTAGCTCTGCCGGCTAACATGGCTGTGGATCCTTGTAGATTACAACTGAATTTAGTAAGCATCAGGTTTGCAAACGAGAAGTAATGAAGAGTGTACATTTCATTATTCTTTGCTTCATATACATAAATGTTCATGCACTTTATTTACGTGATCACAGGTTACTAAACCACTCCAGTAGCTGCACAAAGCAACTTCGAATCAAGCCATTCAGTATCAAGATTTTCACATCGTCCAAATAACTTTTTATTATTTTTTAATATCAGGAGAGATAAAATTCATAACGGGTCAGGGTGGATTTAGTTTTCTGGAGTGTTATTTTTCAGAAGGAGCAAGGGCTGACAACTCCTATTGTCTCCAGAGGAAGAGACATGGGTACACCACATTTGCAATCGTATCCTAAGCAGCAGTTCATAACTGCTTGCCAGGCTTCACTGCGACAACAGGAAAGAAATAGAGGGCACGGATAAGCCTCAGCTACAAAGGAACAGGTTCCTGCACAGCAACCTTTTCAGTCCTGTTCCTAGAAAGAGCTGAGTGCAATTTTAAGAAGGAACAGGACATTAATAAATGGGCCCTGGCATGGGAATTATCTCCCAAGGACCAGTTGATATTTATGACTTAAAGTTCCAAGAGCCAACATAGCTTTTACACTGCCTAAAAGAGGTAACTTAGGAGAAGACGTCACCGTGATGGGTGCCCTTTACCTCCATTGCCAACAATCCTGTGGTGAATATACCAATATTTGTGTGTCCTATGCTCACTGGGGCCAAGGAGATATTGTCCCCTGCCTTGCTGGGGATCATATCTTCTTCCTGCTAGCTCCAAACACATCCCATTCTAAGATCAACACATTCAAATGAAGAAAACTTGCAACCCAAGATACAGTACTTATCACTGACTGATCATGTCGCAACATGCATAAGATTATCCTCTTTCAATACACTTAATTATGCATAGAAAATCTTACAAGCCTCTTAAAACCATAACATACAAATATTCATACACTGTTAGGCAGAGCCCAAGTTCCACCACAAATGGCCTTATCTTCTGCCCAGATTATCAGTACACCCCCTTTTAAGGAGTAATTGGGCAAGAACCTGGGGGAGAGAAATACTACTTTTTCACTAAGTAAGAGAGAAAAGTGTGGGCATTGGGGGGTAGGGCTGCAAGATACAAACAGTAGCAAGATATGATACAAGCTCAGAAATAAGTTTAAGAAGCGTGAATGTTGTTGTAACAGAAGCTAATGGAAGACACTCAGAATATCGTTAGCCGTCGTGGGATGCCTCCCTTTGCCAGGGATGCTGGTGGCAATATGATTGATATCCCAGGTACAAAAGAACAAGGAAGTGGGTTTCAGCATGGTTTTTAACTCAAGACCCTGGGGGGAAGGAATTAGTTCAAGCCTGGAACAAATCTCTGGAAATTAACGATAAAACAGACAGAAGGGTCAATGTACTATAAGGGACACATCTAAAGCCATTATTTTATAACAGCTGATGGCAATAGCTGCTCAGGAGGGAAAAAATAAAATGCTGATTTTACAGATATTCAGGGGGTGGGAATTAGCACTCTAGGGAAAAAGAGCAGAAAAGATGGCAGGATACAAAGGTGCACCAAGATTTATTGAAAACCAGGGGGGAAATGTAAGCTAAGGGAAATGAACATTCAGAGCACAGAAAACAGACACCGCAAAGCACATTAATTAGACAGAATACTAAAGCAGCCTATATTAAAAAATAAAAAGCAAAAAAGACGACAGCTCACTAACAAAACCAAAAGCATCACTGCAGTCAAGAGTCAAGGTGCACAGAGCAAGAATCCCTGTGATCCCAATCACAGCTCAGCCATACTGACTAGATATTCCTCCCTGCCTTTTTCTGTTTCTGGCTACCACTGGCTAGGTAATAGCAAGCTTAATACATCTAGATTTATGATTAAAGAGTACTTATAAAAGATTGATTTGCCCTGCCCGACAGCAAGCATGAATAGCCTGGAAAAAAGAAATAAAGGGTTAGAAATCACACAGATTTCACAAGACATGAAAGGGGACAAAAGTGCTGGCCTTACTGGCTTTTATTTGAAAAATAAGTCCACCCCCCAAACTTCAGATTACATACCCCTTTGTACCAGAGGCAGGATAATAGAATGCTGCATAGCGTGATATCAACATGAATCTTGCCCAAGGAGAAATCATTGAATACATAAACAAACTTTTCCTTCCTTACATGTCTTGCATACTACACTCTTTAAATGCACGCATCAAGCCTAAGAAAACTTATGCGGAGCAGGTTAAAACACATTCATAGGGCACCATACACTATTATTTACTTGTCAAACACCACATTCACTCAAGAGGGGTTGGCTTTCAGAGAAGTCAGATAATATTGAACGTCAGGATCTAGTTCATAATAAATGGTATCTAAATGCAACAAGCCACTATACCGCTAAGGATAAAAACCTCCTATTCAGTGCTAATCAAAACACATAAGAGGTGCTAAATCTTGACACCTGAAAGAGGGATTAATACGTTCCCTGAATATAGTCTCAAGAATACTGTCACTGCCTGTGTCAGCATCCAAAATTTCTCCATTCCTCCTCACATGACGAGGGCTGTGACAACCATCCTGGTGGACTGACATGCACTGACACGCGCCAACCACAAATAAGAGAAAGATGTCAATTATTTGCTGCCAGCCAGCTGTCCACAAAAGAAAATCTAGTTGCTCTGTTGATGGGAAGGGAAGGCTCAGCCGCTCATTTACAGAGTGATCTTCAGCTTCGTTTTGAGAGAGCACCGAGTACTATGCGGCACGCTCAGAGCTCTTCAATCCCTACCTATCACATGCTGCAACTATCCAGGACTTCATCCTAAGCAGCTGTCAACTCAACATTTTCAAGAGCAACAAATTCATTAAAATTGTATAATTATGGCTGAAACTTTCCAAGATATCTAGGACATTTAATCATACAGCTTGGATTCAAATTAACAGTCTCAAATACTCCAAGGAGTCTTAGAATCCAAGACTATACATCTATATATTTGTCAAATGCCACAAATTATTCAGATTATTAAAAAGGTCTTATCCTTAAATTACTCTTATACTTTAAAATTCAGCTCCCATAGTAACAAAACTTCAAGTGAAAAGAATTCAGAAGAACAAAATTTAAAGGAACGTACACATGCTACCATGCAGATCTTTCAAGAGAGATCGTATGTTAAAAAGTAAACAGCATTGGGGACCCATCATTGGCAAACCAAACTAAAAATAAGCAAAAATCCCGTGAAAACCCAACAACACTCCTAAGTACGTAGCAGCAGGAATAGTACAGGCCACAAAGGGACATGATTTATGGCACTAGTTTCATTGGGGTTGGCCAAAAGCACAGAACAAACACAAGTCAGATGGTAGGAAAAAACAGAACAAAGTTTACAACAATCTCTTCAAAATATGCATCCAAATTACAACTTCCAAATAAATCTCTAATTCCTCGTGTCCTCTCTAATTCATAAGACAGAAACTTCCCACAGTACAAAAGTCGGCTTTACCTTCCAAGTGCCTTCCAAGCACTGGGCACTAAAACTTACTAATAGAAAAACTGACGGTGTTCTCATTATTTATTTGCTCTTAAACTGAAGTAGAAATCATTATGTAAAACTTCATATTTGGAAAGGATAAAAGATATCTGAGGGAAGTTGAGATAAAATAAACTGGTAGTTACCTGCAGCCGCTCAGGGGTATGTGAAACATTAAGATAAATACAAGCGCTGGAGTTTAATGGGCAGAGTGAGGGTGAGACTGCCAAAGATAAGTAAAAAAAATTATCACACAGGATTTGCAGTTTCTCTCATCAACATCACTGCAGGGCACAGGATTATGTACGGGAACAAAATGAGGTTGCTACCCCTCAGATTCTGCCCTCTGCAATTCCACACCATGGCCAAATTTTACCATCCCCTTCTCATTACTGTTCTTGTCACAATTACGACACGCATACTATACAGTTGACGTCAGCCTGGTATCCCAGTGTTCCTTATGCAGCTTTTTCCCAGCGTAGAACTGGCTGCATTACTCTGTGCCTTTCTCTCCCCTTCTTCCATAGGGAGTCTTCATCTCAAACTAAATCTTAAATAGAAGTCACCAGCTTTTTACTGCAATCTGATTATCAATTTGCACCTCAGCAAAGGAAGGCTAGAACTCTATTGTTTTGTTAATTGTCAATTTGCATCTTTGAAAGGTGTTGTGTATTTTCTTCTTTTGGCAGGTTAGGACTAATTCTGTATGTTAACATATATGTGGGTGGTGTGGGTAAAAAAAAACATTTTCTTTCAGAATGCAATTCATTTAAAATGTGCTGCTTTATTTGTTTGCTTTTGCTAAGTTGCTTAATTTTCTCAGATAAATCTTGTCCAAAAGCTAGGAGGGACCACCTTGCCTAAGAAAGGGCTGGAAGGATAAAACTTCTTTTCCAATAAATATTTAAATAAACTTCTAAAATTTACCTGCAAAAAAAGGAAAAGTCATAAATGAAAATTTAGTTATACTTTCCAGTTACAAGGAACAACCAACAAAGGAGCATACAAACATTTCATTTCAAAGGTATCTGGAGAGTTGTAGACATCATTCTTCTGCTGACTTCACTTAAGTGAGGTACTGTTTTTTAAAAGTATCATTTTTAAAAGGACGTATGCAAAAGTGACACATGGTAAGTCAACCAACAAGCTCCAGAAAGGTCCACAGACCTGGCTGGCTGCTCACAAGACTGATACAGACCTGGTTTCACCATCTAACTGTATAAACAGGTCTGAGAGTTGCGGCAGCTTTGTATTTACTTCACTATGACTTCATAAAGACGCAACCATCCACCCATACATCTCCTTGAGATTACAGCCTGACTGACAAGCCTATCCATATCTGGACAATGCTCTCCCCGGCACCCATCCCTCCACACTGGCCCTCTTGGGGTTCAGCACCATCCACAAGTGTCAGTTTTCAGACTGCGACCACAAATTTTTCCTGCATTTTATTTTTTTGACTCCCACAAAGCCCCTTTCCTGCATTAAGGATATCACATTGATTAACTCATCAACACTATAGTTGTTAATTAATTTTCAAATGCAGAATGGCTGGAGATGCGAGCTTTTCAAATTCCAAGTTGCAAATGAAGAGGTGGCCAAAGCCACTCCTAATGAATAACAGGACAGGCTTCATCTCATACTAAGGATACAGACGAAGCTGGTACCTTGTCGTCCTACAAGTCACCATTCGAGGTAGAACTGCATGGAAGAAAAGTTTAAAGTCCTCTAAGCTACAAAAAATAGGAAAAGCCTGAAAAACACTGACCCACAAAAGTATTCTCAGTAATGCTTAAGTGACAAAGGCAAGCAGAAATTCCTGCTAAAGTATCAGACAGGCACTAAGACAAGCACTTTATACAAACACAGAAAAATTAAAACAAATAACTACAAGAAAACCTAACAAGACAGAAGGCCTTAGACTCAGATAACTCCATGTCTTATTATCACTTTCACCTAAAGCTGGATGAAGGACAGGGAGTGAGAAGAGAAGAATCAGAAAATTACGTATTGTCTATATACACTTGTAAATGCTTTGCTTAAGGTCATGTTATTTTCTTTTTTTAGGCTTGACCAGTGTTAACTTTACCTGCCTTCGAACTGGGAGTTAACAAAAAAAAAAAAACAAAACAAAACAAAACAAACAAACAAACAAAAAAACCACACACACACAACCACACACCACAAAAACACCCACAACACACCAACCCCTTTTAAAACAAAAAATTAAACAAAGTGAAAATCCTGACAACTAGATCTCTGGCTGAGCCACAGATCTCACAGAGCGAGATCAAAAAGGGAAGACTTCATGAAATTTCTATTACTAGTCCTACAGAGCTGAATCCAAGCTTTGATGGCAAAAGTATTTCAAATAATAGGCTTCCATATACTTTAACTCTGAACAACTGCAAGTCCTGACCAGCTTTGATCGCTTATAATCTGCAGAATCTGGACCCCTCTTCGTTGTGTTCTCACAACTTCAAGTTTGATTTCCAAAGAAATCTGGAAAGCAGGTTAAGAGAAACTGGAACCCTGAATGTCTGTTAAAACCATACAAAGGAGCAGGAAAGTATTTTATTATCCATATAGGAAAACCTTCTTAGTTTTACAGACTTCTCCCAGCAACCCGAGATTTGTTATAATGCCCACCAGCTATACGTTTGTGAAGATCAAGAACATTTATACCTATCCTACCAAAAGAAATATATACATCCAAAGAACAGGAAAATAAAGTGCCTCTGGCTTCAGGGAAGACTCTGCAATCAAGTCATCCTATTTTACACATAAAAGTATGCCCAAAAGTTAAAGGACTGTGTAAATTTGAGTGCTGGAGAGTTGGCAGTGTGAGCAAAACACTGAATGCAGTTCTGTTGAATCACTGGGAAAAATAACATAAAAAAATAATCAACATCTTATTATAATCTTAAGTAAACTATCAAAAACAATTCCTGTAATTGGAGTTGAAATATGACAAAAACTGACTCTTGTGAAACTCCACAAAGATTAGAGCTAGGCCTAGACTCCACCACAGCATCAGGATCTGACGTTTTTGATTCCCAGTTGTGGAAAACTTAGAAAGCAGTGAAATATTGAAAGCCTTTTCTCAAACCTAAAAAAAATATAAATAAATGTAATACCGGCCTTTAACCCATAAGCCCAATCACACGGGCAGATCCAAGCAAACCATCTAGACAAAAAGGCCTATTGCAGAGCTGGCACCCTAGTTTGATGCTACAGATTAGGAAGAAATAGAGAGAATTTATTATTGAAATTGGCTCGCCCATCCTTTCAGGATGGGCAAGCAACACAGGATGCATATCAAACAGTCTGTATTTATGCACGAACAAGCGTTATTACATAATGGAGAACTGAGATTTGTTGGGGGTTTGAGACCATAGACACAGATTAAGAGACCCAAAAGCTGTTTAGTCAGATGCTTTCCTTGATAATAAAAATAAATCTTTTCCTGTTTGATGGTTCGATGCTCAAGTGTAGCTTTGCTTTGGACCTAAATTTCTCATAGTCTTATTAAAGTATCAAAACTGGTAAGATAGTGCTTCAGCAAGTTGAAAAGTCTCACATACACATACTGAATTATCTCACCTATTCATTCTGCATTATGTCCTGGCAAAGAGAAGAGGAAAACCTTCCTCTACTGGAACCTGGTACTTTTGGCCAGCTGCATTCCCTACCAGGGACAGTGCAGTGAAGACTGAGCACGTCGTGCCACAGTTGTGCCCGTAGTGATCCTACTATCAGTATCTTGTGCGCCACTGCAATGGCTGAAAACAGACAATGCTCTAACACGTCTATACAAGAAACTGTACCTATTCACAAAGGTACAGTGGTAATCGTTTTACAAGACGTGTCAAAATCTTTCAAATACTCCACAGATCAATTCAGCACTTCCAGCAGGCCATTTAAGTACCTGGGAATAAATTTCCTGACTCAAAAGATGAAGTATGAACAAAAGATATTTAAAAAAAATCCAGTCATGACCTGAGAGGTACACTTTTCCCTTCAAACAAAAACAAATAACTTCTTCAAATAGCTCTCCCTGTTTCTTGTTTCTTCTCCTCTTGACTGCTCCAGACTAATAGTTCAAGTGCGTTTACTATCCTCCATGACTTACCCTATGCTCCACTCCAGCGCAAGGATCCTGCTGCGCTCTCCACCCCAGACCTGTTCTCCCACAGTGTGTAACACTGCCTGGGAGATGCCACATCGGTCGGGCGCAGCCTCTGGGAACCTGATTTGACCTGAGGCAAACAGGAACACCGGACCAGACCACCTGTTGGAGGAGTCCTCAGAGTCCTCCGAAAGATGAAATTCAGATTTCCTCTCCAAAATCCAAGCAATAAATTTCTAACAATTTCACTACTTCAAGAATTTCACCAGAGCAAAAAACCATCCAATTCCCACTGTTATCCTTCAGATACCCAGTAGGACTCGAAAATAATTCTCCAAGCACCAGATCAAAAGATTAGATGTGCTAAAGCCAGAGAATTTTTATGAGGAGTGTTGTTAGAAGTGTATCAGTGTACTGACAGATCAGAGACAGGAGAAGCACTTGACTCTGACCTCTGCAAAGCACGAGCTCTCTGGAGCAGAAACTCCCTCTCTCACGTGCACACTCCATACTACTGCAATACGCCAATCTTCCTGGCAGTGTAGTAACAACAATAAATAGGGAGGCAGGACTGAGCTCTCCTGCCAAAGGATATTTGAATCTAGTAAGGGGACAATGACAGGAGAGGAAAATCAAAGAGCCACAGGATTTACAAAGAGAAATACTCTGCTACTCTCTCTGCAGCTCTGTTGACACCGCACTGGCTTTACGCTGATGCAACTTTAATAAATGAATGTCGCAACAGCTCTGTTGCATCTAGCACTACTCCTGGCCCAAGCCATCAAACCCACATCCTTCATGATGCTCAGTGGAATGAGACATTTTCAAGATCTGACAGAAGGTGTCTAGAACACCAGGACAATCAGAGTGCATTCCTTTCCTATTAATTTTTGTTCTGTCAAAAACTCAGTGAAACATTACTCTGATTATATCCCCAGTTAGAAATGCTAACTTCTGCTGGCATTAAAATAGTCTGTCGAAGCCAGTGGAAGTGCCTGCCAGACCCTCACTTCCATCACTTCCTTTCAGAAGTGCATCGGTGTCCTGTTATTCAGTTTTCATGTATTTTATGATATCCATGACCTACAGTTTTAAGTTCACTTCTAGTCAAACTCACTATCAGGAAATTTTCAGTTTATTCTTCTGATATTTGCCTCTTGAATTCATCCTACAGTGTCTCATTCACAGCCAAAGTATTGCCACTCCTCTGATTTATTATCCTGTCTCTGCTTCAGAGAAAGATGCAAGAAGCCCTACGCTAAATACCTGCGTGTTTGTCCATCCCCTTACAAGGGCCAGTTGTAACCTCAAAATCCTGCGTTATTCTGCGAGAAGTAGACTAGTGCCATACGCGCTACTTTAAATAAGCACGTACCTCTGACTGCTCTCTGTGTAGTCCTCTTTTCCCAGTTTTGGTGCACCTAATCCCTCAATTACTTCTTTGATGGCATCTGCCCATTGCACGTACATCTTAGCTGAGGCCTTCATGCTTTCACCTCCCTTTCCCAAAACAGTGAAGTTCATTTGGAACCCTAAAAGCTGTACGTGTACTTTGCATATTTGCTCTCTTCAGTGACCATACCCCTCCTTTTTAGTTCTTGTTCTTCTCAAATGCTTGTCCAACTATTATATCCCCCTCCTATTTAACTAGGTTACATACAATTGAGAAAGCAGGAGGAAGAAAGAAGGAAAAAATAAAACGAGGAAGGTAAAACCCCCATGTAGACCTCTCCCTGCCCTCTTGAGCACCAATTTCATGTCTCCACTTTCTCCACCAGCAGACTTGCTGCGGACTTGCAGGGCAGAATGTGTTTCCACTGGAGTTCATCTAAGGAACAATCAGCTTAAGCAGTTGTATTCAAATAGTATTAATGTTTTCAAATTGACTTCCTATTTTCCTACTGGAAACCCTGCCAAACACACTCTTCAACAGACACTAAAATAATTTGGATAGTTGATATGCAATCCAAATTTTTAGTGGAAAACTGCCAGATTCGACATCTGTGAGAAAGTGGGTAATTTTTATTATCCACAGAGAGCATGCACTCGGTCTGATATTTTCTACCTCTACACATCTCTTTCTACTGGATCTGCTTTATGGTTTTACATGATCAACAGGCTGCCAAAAATTGTTTAACCCCTTCATTGCTACCAGAATCCAAGACCCCACTGTCACCATTTTAACAGTGTCCATCTAGCAGGAAATATTTTAAAACACCTATTTTCAACAGCAGAATGATCTTATCTGTTACGGCTCTGATCCCTCTAATGACAGCAAATGATTTTTTTTTTTTTTTTTTTTTTTTTTTTTTGAGGTAGTATCTTCTGACTGTCATTTGCCAAATAGGAGAAGGAGCCTAGTCTCTTGTAAGCAAAGGGTTAATCCCCTGCTTCCTCTTGTCCCTTCTCTTGCTGGAGAGAGGGTCTGTCTGAACAGCTGCTGGGGGAAGCAAGGATGGGAAAACGCCTTTGGGAAAGCAGGCCTTCCTGCTGACGAACCAGCACAACCCCAGCCTGGAAAGTATTTCTTCTTGCACTTGGATTTGCTTAGGGGGCCTTCTAATTTATTAATGGTTATAAATATTTGGTTCTGCCTCCACACTGCCTAACAGGTCAGATCCTCCAGGCCACTGAGGTGCATGGAGTTAGGCCGATTCACACAAGTGTACAACCTGTCTGACTCCTATTCTAACTTGGTTTACACGAAGCAGCATCGCTTCTGGTGTAGAATGAATTTTACTATCTCATTTGCAAGCATTAGGAAAAGGAGAATACAAAAAATACAGAAGAAAGGAAAGAATATTATACAGACCTCTTACCATGGTAGGGTTTTTTGTTTATTTGCTTTATTTTTAAAACAAAACCTCAAGACTTTATTTGAAATCGCCTGTTGAGGTTCCTTTAAATAAATGAAAACAAATAGTCCCTGGCTGTCTGGGCTTCACTAAAACAGTTCATCCTCCAAGGGATTTGTAATTCTGAAAAGGTTTATCTCCTTCACTAAAAAGATTATCAAAGTTCACTTTGTAAGTGCACATGTATATTTTATTTCTCAAAGATTACCAGTTTTCTTATCCTCACACTGTCCTGCTGGGAACAGGTGGCAGAACTCCTGGCACCAAAGCAATCTCAAAATGTATACTAAACAGGGATAATTCGTTGTTGTCGTCTCAATGATCAAAATGGAAGATCCTCCTGGCAGTTCTTTTTTCTTTTCTTTACCTTTCTTCCCCCCCCCCCCCCCCCCCCATTTTTTTTTTTTGTAAATGCTGTATTTGAGGCCAAATCCAAAGTTAGCAAGTGGGAACACCTATGCTATGGACAGATTTTTACTGGACAGATACCAGCGGTGGGGTGGCAGTGCCCAGCCTCCGGTGCAGAAATCCAGTCAGGGCTCACAGTCATTCCAATAAACCGGAGCACCAGACAGAGCTGCCGAGAGTTCTTTTGATCTTTGGGGTTTTTTTTTCTGTCTCAGAAATGAGCAGAATGCTGTAAAATTATAAACAAGGTAAGACTGAGAAGCATCCTATTGCTGTACTTTCAGAAGACATAAGAAACAATGCATATATTTTGTGATGCCCCATACACACTCAAACCCCCTCTCCCCCATATTCTTGCTGTGTTATGTCTAATTTAGACTGGTCACAGCCAGGGTAGAGCACACTTCATATGCATTTATCTTATCACCCTAACACTGTGCAAACTGCAGTAATTTTTCATATTTCATAGCTAGTTTCATCTAAGGCCTCAGCAAATGGAGGTGGAAAGCTCCCACTGACTTTAACAGAGTTTGGATCAGGCTGTAAGTCTCCGGCAAAGTTAAAAATAAAGATCACCATTACAATTTTACAGATACCCAAATCAAGGGACAAAAAAATATAACATGGTGATAATACAGCAGAAGCAGCGCTAGAAAACAGGTATCTAGACTCCTCGACTTCTGCTTGATGGAAAGAGTTCTTGCAGCTGCTGCTTAAGTTACTCGTTCAGCAACACGTGAGAGAAGACAGAGTGCAGAACAGGCTTAAGTGGGCACAGTTGAAACCCAGCATCACAGTGTTTCCAGAAAGGATGGTAACTGTAAGAATTACTGTTCTCTGAATACACTCTGATACTTCCCTGCACCCCCCAAATTCTGACCAATAAAGTAATATCGTGAACTGCAAAAGTAAACTGGTGATAAGGTCTCCGAATGACAGACAACAAATACAAAAGTTCTCAAGAAATAAGACATGTTTTAGTGAGTGCAACAATAAAAGAAGGCATTCATTTTCCTATATGTGATATACTTCCCTTTTCAGATATAAAACACTGTTTGAAGCAGAACTAGCAAATTTGATTCCAAAAACTGAAAATCCAAAAGAAATCAGGATTTAGTTTGTTTGAAAGCATTTTAAAACTCTTGCATTGGTATCCCCTTTGCCTCTTTAACAAATCTATAGATAGTCATTTCTTAACCTGCCATGGCACTTAGGGAGATGGTTTAGTGGTGGACTTGGTAGTATTAGGTTTACAGTTGGACTCAATGATCTTAAGGGTCTTTTCCAGCCTAAGCAATTCTGAAACACCTGCAGGAGAGCAACTATAATGTAAAGCATACAGCACTTCTTTAAGCCTAGTAGAATACTTTCATTGCTTTTGGTGGAAGAAAAATTAGCCTTCAATTTGAATGTTATCTTTCATACTTGGGACCCCACAGATAGTATCAACTCTACTGAATTTATCACCTGATCAGATCAAACTCTTACACATAAAAAATACACACAAAAGAATAATTTTAATTCCCAAGAGATCCTGAAAATTTGTTAGCATCATCCTGGGATGAATTTCACAATATATTCCCCGACACTTCTCTTTTGCACCTTTCAACACTAAAAACACTGATCCAATCACTAATTCAAGAAAGTTGCAGTAAAAACCTTATCAAAACACGCTTGCCATTACTAACTTTATATATATACATGCACAAATGCCGTCTAATATATATATATATAATCACACACATCCTTTTAAAAATTTTTATTCTAGTCTGGTTGCGGGGTCCAGTGTGGATGAGACTGGGGACCTCTGTTGCGTATGAGAAAACTTGTCTCTACGGCACCCCTGGGTTTCTGAGACATCCCCAGAAAGTCCTGGTTCCTCTCAGCTCCGGTTTCTTGTGCTCGACATTTCCAGCGAGCCTGGCACACACATTTTTAGGCCAAGTGACAAAATACTTAGCAATGGCAGAGTGGGTGGAGCATGAAGAAACAAATTCCAGGATGGAAACTCACTGTAGAAAACCTGCTCTAACCTGTATGTTGTCCTTTTCCTTGGCATTTCAGGAGAAAGGGAGTACTTTGAAAGGACTGCTGACTTCTTACTATGCAAATGTAGGATGGATGTTTTTATCACTGCAAAGTACTTAACAGAATACCTGTGATTTAGTCTTAATGTAAAGACACCATCGTTTCCCAGAAGACTGATAGCTTAGTATTTTCCTGTTGCACAAAATTATCCTCAGATGTATCTGTATCAGATATTCTAAAAGCTGTTCATCAAGGGTGTCTTTTTCTTAAACCCATAAAAGAATGTCCCCAAAGAACAAAAGTTATTTTCTTGGCAAACTTGTAAATCTTGAATGTTAGCAGCTTTGGGATGTGGGCACAGCATCACACTATTTGTCAAGAACTGCCAGTGTGGAGTGCAGTATTAGACAGCTAACAGCAGACTTCACCAGTAAAGCCCTCCAGAGTTTCCCCACCATGCTGATGAACTGCTCCTCATCCAACAAAGTCCCATGGGAGCTCTGAAACCTTGCTTTACCTTGGAACTAACAGTACTCAACTGCTGACAGAAAGGAGATGCCAAACTGCCACACTCTACATGGACACTCTGTAACAGTTAGATACAGCAATGCTCTTGTTTCTTCTGTTTTGAGACCATATAATTTAACTATTTGCCTGCTCTACGTGACCCTGTTTCGGCAGGTGGGTTGGACTAGATGATCCACAGAGGTCCCTTCCAACCCCTACCATTCTGTGATTCTGTGATTCTGTAACTATTACTACACAGGCCAACACTTACTTAGAGGAAGACTGCAAAGCTTTTCAGAAACACAGCGATTGCTCATGATATCTCAGCAGTTACATACATCCAGTGCAGGTTAACATACACCCTCAGCCCACAGCTCTTCATTCACTGGCCTTTCATGAATGTGAAATGGTCATGATGTCTTTTTTTTCCAAATATGCCTACACCTATGCAAACAACTCCTCAGTTAACTTAGTTGAATGAGAAACAAAATATTCAGCCTGCATTTCCCAGCACACACGCAGTGAAATGTATTCACAATGTCTACTGAGAAAACTGAAAGTTTAACCACAATTCGTAGAATATTTGCTTTTGGAATGAGTGATATCATCATGAAAATCTCTAATTTAAAACTAAAACCACAAAATTCTCTCTCAGGACTATTGAACACCATGAAAGCAACACAGAAGATTTTGGCTCCCAATTAAAATCGGAACTAATAGGTTTTCTAAAATGGTAAGGCTTCACTATAGTTTTGAATTTCAAGGGAGTTAGTTGTTACTCTTTCCTTTTAATCCTAGGAACCAGCAGAAATGCCAGAAGAGAACCTGTAAACAGCCACATTTAAAGAAAATTTGGGTTTGGGATGTCAGTCTTGCACTGATGGTAGTCATTTGCATTTAATGTTGAACTCCCTCAACCCCCCTTTTTTTTAAGTATGTAACTGGCAAACAATAGGACTTTAATATTAAAATATAATTAATTACAAAATGTTTTTATTGCAGAATTCTTCTTTTACTTCTATAAAAAGGAAACAATTAAGAACAATGGAACATCAGTCTTGCACAGTTGGTATTTCCTTACTTCTAAATGCCTAACATTATGTAGATGCAAAGATTACATCTGCCCCTTTCTGAAAACTGGAAGAGTCTTTAATTACATGATCACCTCCTTCTACATACTAAAACAGCATCTCCCTACGAACATCTCCACATGTAGAATCTCATAAGCTCACATATTTATATTCAATTTTCTTTTGTAATAGTCAAGTATGCACAAGCATCAGAGTTTAAATATATCACAAATAAATGTATTTGTGCATATATATACACACACACAGTGTGTGTATATGGATTAAGAACATCAGTTATATGAGTAACAAGCTGATCCACAGTAATTACTTCTGTGCCCACACAGAGCTCCATTACCTTCAGCAGTACTTCATATGATCTGTATTTTTGTACTTTTAACAATACTTTTAAAATTACTTTACCAGATACCATCATACTCATACTAGAGAAATAATGGAAAAGAACAGTAAGCATGATAAATACATCAGCTAATGGGTAGTAGGCTGCACAGCTCTGCAGAAAGATTATTACAGGCACAATGCCACAGATTTATTTATGGCTTAAAGCCGTGCATGTCATACGCATACATAGTTTCAGTAGGTGGAGTCATCTGACCCAATCTGGCAGAGCTTTCACATGGGAATGGCAAGGACTCCTCATTATCCAAGAATTAATGCTTTTACTGGCAAAAAGTGTCTCCTATGTATATTCCTGAATGAGAACAATGTGAAGCAGTTTCCAGTGATCCACATAAACTCTTTTTTTCCTTTTGAAAAACTGGCTCACTAACGGAGACACTTCATTTTTGAGTTCTGCTTCAGCTCTCCAGTCCTTCCAGCCACACAAGCCTGTACATCGGGCTCGTTTGTCCACTCTAGCAAAGAGCCTCAATTCAGGGGTGAAACACTGTTATTTAATACTGAGCTCCTGTCACAGCTTGGCATAGCAAGGTAACTCAAATCTGCATCAATATCATACGTAAAATTTAAATATGCAGATACAGTTCCTTGTCTCTGTATTCAGATGGACATTACTAATGCTGCTACAGGTCTGAAATGAAGCATGTGTTTTTTCAGTGAACCACGTATTTCACATCTTACTGGAAAGAAAGGCTCACTGGCGGCTCTGTTACCCCAGCATGGCAATGGCTGACCCATTCAGTTTACGTATCACTCAATCACCAGCTCCGCCTGCCTTGAGTCACTGGAAATCCCCAAGTCTGGTTTTGAGCAGATACTGTTCTCTTCACCTGCTGCATCTCCTGAGATCACAGAGCCTGGGGACAGGATTGTACGTATGCCAAGTAGGGTCCGGGGGGGGGGGGGGTTGATTAAATTTGCATTTAACAAAAGAATTACTGTGTTGTACTGACATCATGTTTCTGAGTTTGTGGGCTGGGTTCAGGCTTTACCCTCTCAGTTGCCCATACGATGACAGATACTAGGAAGTAACACCTCTTTCTAAGGGTGTTAAACCAGAGCACTTCTAATGGCATGAAGAGTTCAGCCTGAGTCCTACTATAAAGCCATTAAACACTTGTTCTAATGGCATGGCTGCTTCAGTGTTCACAAAATCAGTCTCGTCCCCCTCTTACCACTTGTCACAGCATAAATCAACCTTCTCATCCCTTGCTTTCCTCATTACGTACCTGCCTTTGCAATTTTACTTTGGCTTCCCTTCTCTGTCACAGCAGGTATCTACTGCTGTCCTGACTTCCAAGGCTCCTCTCAGCTCACTCCCATCTTATTTTATTCTCTTCAATTTGGCACAGCCAGGCTGAATCGTTTCTCAGGTCAGCTGGAAGCACCATCCTCCAACACCCATTAACCATATTTTCAAAAATGCACACCAGGTATTCCCTCTCATAACCAAAAACATCCTGTAAGACTTCACAAAGCTACTACTTCATTCTCTTTCAAAACTCCTCTTAAAACCCTCCCCTATTGAAATGACTTCAGAAAAATTCACAACTTTGACCATTAATATACTGAAAACACTAAACTATGCTGAATACCATTGTATCACTCTCCTTATTTTACCCATTTGTTTGTTTGACTTCAGGAAATTTTTAAAGAAGCAATACATAGGCAAAACCAAGGACTACAGGATTCAAGTGGTTTTCACTGCAACAATTAGTAAGAACTGTATATTTGGATAGAACACACACAACACTTATGAAAACGCTGTGCCAAAGGAAACCTATTTTTGCCACGCCC
Organism: Opisthocomus hoazin; assembly: GCF_030867145.1. NCBI lineage: Eukaryota > Metazoa > Chordata > Aves > Opisthocomiformes > Opisthocomidae > Opisthocomus > Opisthocomus hoazin. The sequence continues at coordinate 144,127,339 of NC_134414.1, forward strand.
AGTTCAAATTCATACCTTAAGATGCTGCATGACAGGACAGTGGCTTCACATGAACTGTTGTGGTCCCATAACTCTACTGACACAAACCGGCAATGCCCAAAGCCTTCCTCTGAATCAGAACTACATATCCTAAGGTTTAATCCCGACAGTCACTCCCTGTCTCCACACGGGCTCTGCTCTCTGCCTTGACTCACAAGTGGAGAGCTTTCTGTCGCTCAAGTCAAGCCACAACTGAGTCGCATGTTCCCAATGGAGCCTGGAAAGCTTCAGCTTTGTCATTTACCCAGCCTGGGACACATGCTGTCTGGACTCTGCACCTCCGAAACGCAGTTCAGAAGGTGCTTCATCTGGGTGTGTGCAAGCCAACTTCATCTCCCATGGCAGAACTGCAAGTCCTTTTGTTGCCAACCAAGGCAGTGAAAACAAAGTGTCATCTTTGACTACAGTACAGGAATAGTTTGCATTATCCTCCTCTCTGCGGTTACTGAACCAAACATTCTTTGAGGTATTAAAAAAAGATTTTTTTTACTCTCGTTCTGTTTCCATGCAATGAAAATAATACATAATATTGGCTTTGCCTTAAAAATACTTCTCTTCTGAAAGCATTCCATTTGTACTGACTTTAGTGGAAGGTGCGTGGGTGTGTCAGAAAGAAGAATTAAATCCCGAGACACTTATATCTCCTTGTATACTTAATAAAGTAACAATTCGAACCTTGTTTGTTTAAAGAAAAAGTCCACCTACAGACAGTTTGTAAAACACCACAAAGAAGTTGCCTAAACCCCAAGATCTCAAAGTCTGGACAAACCAACTCAATCTTGTTCGGTTCGGATCCCATTTCAGCAAAACACCTGATGTAAGTATGAAACGAAGTCCTGCTGAAGTGCCTTGCTGACTGTGGAACTAGGTACTATCGCAGCAAAATTAATATAGTAAAATAAAGTTACTTTGTGCAGCGTACAGGGACATTCATTATCTCTACACGTTTCCTTGGGGGGCTGGAGGGGAGAGGAGGTTTGAGCCAATGGAGGCAGTTTGGACATTTGTGTCCAGGGGACCATTATGAATCAGCACCCTGCTAATCCTTCGCAGTTTTCCTTTCTTCCAGACTCCACAGCACCTTTGTTTCCTTCCATTTATCCTCCTCCTCCCCTCCCTCCCTTCCCCTCTCTCTCTCTTGGTGGCCATTAACTACGCTGACAGTTTGACAGGCTGAAATAAGGAAATAAAACACTTAAACATTGTTTCCTGATGTATGCATTCATCTCCTCTGCCAAACACAGATATTGAGGAGATACTTCACTCCTCCTGTCAGCTCACTAAATTATAGCCCAGCTCTCACAGCAACACAACTCTCAGGTCTTGTACGTTCACTTGATCTGTATTCCAATCAGCGGCCACGTAAGGGCCATTTCCATGTCTTTAGCAGGAGCTTCTTATATTTATACTCTCAATACCACATTTTCATACGCCTAGGGTTGAATTTCTGTTAAAAACAGGATCTCACGCTTCTTCTGCTGAACACGCTCACATTATCACGTCAGCTCCACTTCTCGCTTGGATTACAAGGAAACCACTTCCGGAATAAAATAAACTATATTGCATTAAACTTTGTGTCATTCTCATAACCCATTACAGCAGCTGAGTAAACCAAAACCCAGCTTCGCTTTGACCAGGTTTATTAGACTTTTATTTAAGCATTTTCTCCTGGTTGACAGAAAACATGCTGCTGGAGACTTGAGGCATCCCACCCTTTATATAAAAACCACTGCTTACAGCATTGGCTTACGGGAGCCAATGTTGTTCAGCTCCCTGGGGGAAAGTTGCAGTGATACTGTCACTGCTCATTACCTCCAGTGGGTGTTGCTGTGAACAAGCCTACGGGAAAAATGCAGGGAAAAGGAGGGGGAGGGGGAAGTATTACAGAAGCTCATAAACATGTCCCATGTCTGGAAAGTTTGCCTGATGCTTACAACCAGAAAGGAAGGAAAGCTTGGTAAGAAACAAAATAATTGTACCTCTTTGCCATTTGCAACCGTCTTCCACACCAGTTAAACAGAAGTGTTTCGTACTTCATCTGCTATGCTGGCATAAGGCTGCAATGGAGCCAGGTCTTCTTGTAATTTTAGCAGCTCCTAAGGTCTATGTAGAGTAGCACAGTGCTCTGGGCATAACCTCTCAGGGATGCCTGACGGCCAATACCCATCGCAGAGGACACCAACGTTCCATCCTCACCACCCCAAAATGGCTGAGGAGTTATGACAAATGAGGTGCTGAAATCCCAGATACACAGCATCCCCTCTTGAAAAGTTATGAGTGTAACAAACAGAAATACATCAATAGCCCAGAACATACTGTCACTTTTTTCCCATGGCTAATGGGGCAGGTTAGTTCAAGTTTCAGCTAGCAGGTGGAAACATAGCAGAAGTAGGCTGGCACATTCTGAACCTTTGAAACAAATGAACAAAGACCTCTATACTCCCATGTTATAAATCCTTGCAGAACTTTATTCTCTTCCTTGCCTCCTACTTTCTCATTATTTCAGGTATCGCTAATCATGACCCAAAGAAACAGTTTTTGAAGTAACTGTGTAATTCCGCTGACACCTAGATTTAATTGGAGGTAGGATGGAAAAAAACCAAAAACATCGTCCATAATGAAAAGTCTGTGTAAGTGATGCTGTTGAGATTTCATTCTGTCTGAGCATTTTTTTTTTCTGTTTGCAAGAATTGCTATTAAACAACAGAAAAGACTCAAATTCAATCACCCTAAAGAGCCAGCAGAGCCTGAGTGGAAAAGTAATCCATTTGCTCCTCTGGAGACAGTAAGGGCTTTGCTCCTTCCATCCACTATTGACTGTCCAAGAGCATTATTTCAACTGGTTACACCCCTTTCTTTCGTTATCCTCCAAAGATATATTAATAAAAGCAGCAGCTTGTTATGTGCTGTTATTTAACTGAGAGGTTTTGAATGTCATGAATGAAAATGAAAGAAAACATCAATAAAGAAAGAGGAAACACAAGTTCCTTACTACTTCCTCCACACAAGCATATAAAATAGGCAGCCAACCAAAAACTACTGTTAACTCTTTAATGACAATATGGACAGAACTTCCTAAAAATATCTAAGATGGATTTTGCTTGTATTAATGGAAATCACGAAGAGCTCCCAGCTACTAGTCTTCTTCCTCCATCGTCATTTCACACGGCCAGAGAAAAGAGATCCCACCCACCTGAGATCAATGCAAATGCCATGACGTTTTTCAAGACTGTCAGCTACTGATTATTGCATACTTGTGAATTTTTGGTGAATTTTCAGTTCAGCTACTTATTACTCCCTGAAGTTTTCTCTGACAGTTCACAGACACATGCATTGCCATCCCACAGTTGTTGGCACAGACTCTTATTCTATCAATGGTCTTGCATTTCTGTCTCTGCCTTACTGCTAGAGAAAAAAAAATAACCAAGAATGGTAAGGGACGGAAAAAGGGTAAAATAAAGTTGCTTTTGCAAGTACAGCTTAGCTTTTCAGATTGTATGAAAGATATCTACATTTGGTTAAGCTTTTCAATTTATCACCTGTAACTAAATAATGTTTTTTTCTGAGTAGCCATTTTACTCTTATTTATTTACTAAATGCACTCCTCTTACTCTATCCCAGTAGGGGAAAGAAAAATTCAGGTAACTCACAACTGAAATTAAATATATTTTATTATATTAAAAATCAGATTAAAAAATACACAGGAAATAGAAGAAATCCACCATTGAAATGTCAGTATAAGAGTTTCATTTTCTTCCACAGATTTTATAGGGTCAATTACCACTGTTAATTTTCCTCAACATATATTTTTTTTCTTTCTTATTGGGAAATAGTAGGAGAATATTATTATTTTATTCTCCTGAACTAACTTATCATCATCCCACAAGGTTTGCTCTTTGCACCCTGCTTACAGAAAGAAAGCCTGCCACTATCATTAAACCTGGAAATACTTCTGGTTTAGAACCTGTATGCCATATTAGTTTGAAACAGTGGACTCTTGCCTAAGCTGGAAGCTGCAAATGCGTGGTTATGATGGTCATCTGAACTAGCATCCAGAGCAGAAAAGTCTGAACTTTTAAAGAACTGCTATCTAACTTATCCAAGCAGTACATTCACATTGTGGGTGATGCAGCACTCACATGGGTGTCCTGCAACTTGCCATTCCTCTGTACATACTTCATGCTCCTTCCCTCATAACAAGCATGACTTTTCTGCTACCAGGAGACGTTCAGCAGGCAGGTTTGGAAACAGTACTGTCGAGGTTTAGACTCATCCAAAAATCAATGGCAACCACTGACAAGCTTTAGAGTGTGAAGCGATAACAGCAGCATATCTGCTGGATATGCAGGTTGTTGAGCCTTAAGTAGTGATACAGTTCTGTAGAAGGTCACATGCCTTGCTGCCACCTTCAAACTTCATCACTCAGACCTTCAGGAAAGTAGGTCCTTCACCATATACACAGCAAGGCCTGCATATATACTTCAAGGACGGTCTCCTGCAGGACTTTTGTACAACTTTCCTGCTCTCTATGTATATTAAAATGTTGTTCTTAGCAGGGCAGGATTTCCTCTCCAAAGTTTGTGTGAAAACTCCTGTGTGTGTAAGCTTGTTGCTGTCCTAGTAATACAGTTGGCTGTCAGCACGTTATAGAAATTGCAAGTTGTTACCTTTGTAGTAGGTACTGCACCTGATTATGGTTACCAGGATTCTTCCACCTCCTTGTAGCAAGTAGTATTTTAAAAAAATAAAAATTTAAATTCTTACATGCTTCTGCAGGACCATAAAACCTGCTGACTTTAGATTTTAGCCTGACATTCATTCTTGCTCAAGGTTGCTGAAGTGTCATGTCCATCGGTATTAAAACTTCAAAATTTAGAGTGTGAGGTGCACACATGACTTCTGAAGTGCCACCAAGTCTTCCATTGTTCAAATTAAATTTACATACTAGATATCAACCTATGATTATCTTAAGTGGAAATACAAGTAAATATTGAGCAGTAGAGAAAAATATGAAATTGAAGAAAAATACCAGACATCAGGTAAACCACAATGGAAAAAACACATGCTTTTCACATTCCTATTTTAGGAAAGTATCTTGAGTCAAACAATCAGATACAGCAGCTCTTCAGTCACCTGAAAATTAAGCTCAAGGATGAACAATTGCTATCTCTGCATTTCAAAGGCAATGAAGAAATGTAAAATAAAGGTGAGTACAAGAAGGTGGAAAGCAGCACAGAGCTCCTTCCATCAGGAGGGTACATTACAGCTCAGGGCAGTGTCACGAGTGGGAGAGGGACTACAGCTGATCATAGTAAGTGATCTTCCACAAGGTCACTTATCCCCATGATTCAGTGCCACCAGACAGGCACTGGAGCATCGAAAGCTCTTGAGCAGTTGTCCCTTTAAGTACAACACCTTTACAGCACGTGCTTGGAAAAAGCATAAAATTGACTTCTCATTTGATCTTGTGGTCAAGGAAGTAGTTTCAGACTACGTCTGTACCAGTCTGCAGAGGGTCACAAACGGAGCACATGTACAATGGGTAAGATGGTTTGCCTGGCTGTCTTAGCTTATTTAAATGCCTCCATAAGTGAAGTAACTATATGAAACGCAATGTCAGTCTGAAAAAAATGAAACCTTATCAAAAAGGGCGTTTGTTAAAAATCAACAGTTTTTATTCCATACAAAGGTCAGCTTTATACCAAAGCCTTCCTTTTAACGTGAAACGTGATGTGGTTAACAGCTGTCTTCCACCAAGGTACACATGAAGTGGTGGTCCTCCTCCTCAAGTGTACCAGCACCCATCGCCTGCAAAGGAAGTTCTTACTTAAAACTACTACTTGTGGAAGGATGTTTATATGAAAAACTAGCCAAGTATTTCCCTGTATGCTAGAAATGAGGGGTTCTTTACAAAGAAAGAGCCTCAGAAACACAAATTATTGCCCTTCCCCATCCCACAAGTGGCAGAAAGTCAAACAAAAACAAGCTTGAAAACACTTCCACAGTGTCTCAGCAAAACTGTGACTTGTGTGCCTCATGCCTTTAATTTCCTTTAAGTGCTGGGATCCCTAGATAGACTACACCTTCCATGAGGCATCGAAATCTTGAGCCTCAATAAACTGTTATGTTTGTATTGTTCATGATTTTTTAGAAGAGCTCCATTTCCTTTTCTTTTCCAGTTTTACTTTTACATTAATAAGAACAAAAGACATACCATCAAAAATAACAAAAGCCATGATAATTATCCATTCAATATTTGATTAGGAAGAGCTATGAGTAAACTTTTCAGGGACAAGTCATTTTGACAAATCAAATATTAAATTCAGAAAGAACCATTCCTCACAGCCAGTTACTACAAAAAAAGGTCAGTATTCTCTCACTCCTGCAAAAGTGCTCTGCTTGCATTATCAATGCCAAATGAATTTTCAGAATCAAAATGGTTAAGTGAAACAAAACAGGACTTCACAATCCCTGTTGAAATCAACACTACTTTTTGCAGCAAACACCAACAATTCACAGTATTAATCACAACTACCACTATCCCCAAAAGATCTGGGAGAACAAAACCCATACAGTTGTGAGGCATGGAATAAAAAAAAAAAATCAGTCCTCAAAGGTAAGAAGAGTCTTAGACGACAAAGTCTCTGAAGCTGCAGGAGCTTAACAGCTCCTAGGACTGTTTCCTAGGACTTCTCTCAACTGCTTCTACTCCCTCTTTCCACAGCTTACCCCTGCTGCATCTCTGCTCCTCTTTTCCTTCCATCTCTTTTTATGCCAAATTGCTGGTTAGGATTGGACAAAGTGAGGTAGAACCAGTCAGCTCCTTCGTACTTCCTTCACATGACAAAAATATTTGGTTGGAGGGAAGACAGAAACCTTCTCCCAGGTAAAGTCACCAGGTTTTCTCCACCAGACCTTGGAGCTCACGGAAGCCAGCAATGAGGATCTGCTTGTAGGTCAGTGCCTCTAGGGATCTGCTACCTGGGGCAGGGCTGTTAGCCCCAGTGTCACAAGAGCTGCCAAATCCACCCTGGACATCCCAAGCAGACCGCAGCCCTGCATGCTGTGCAGCTGTAGAGAGCTGTACACTTTAGAACTGGTTATAAAATATATAAAAACACAGAGAAGTATGAAAATCTGTATAAAAAAATAAAGAAGCCTCTTGCTCAGAAGCCTGTTTTATATGTTCAGAAGTATTTAAATTAATGCGTCTGATAGAGTAATGAGAACTGGGTAGAAGATGGCACTTCCCTCTGACGCTAGGATAATTAAAAGGGCAAGGTATTAACTAGCTTTGGAAAGAAAAAGTTATATTGGTTGTTCTGGGGATTACAGTCCTGTCTTGATCCTACCTTCACTAATCATTGCATTTAGTCATTAGACACTTTGCCCATTCCCTGGAATCCAAGTCTACTGATTACTGTTTGCTGATCCACTCTTCAGCCAGGATTTGAAACACGGGGATAGTACTAAAATGCCCTTTAGAAAGGCCAGATAATGCCATTTCTGGTTTGTACTACAGGAGAGAGATTCTTTCACATACATTGGTGTCAGCTACGTCCTCATCATCTTTTTATTAACGTGCTCCTCGCATAGTGGAATGCTGCAGAACAGATTTATCTTGGTCAAATATGTATTTGCTACTTATTTTATAAAATAGCCGAGAAAAAACATAACACTACTATCCTCTCCTCTCCCCCCCATTAATTCTGAATTAAACATTACATGATAATTACAAATACTGGCACACTGGATAGAAAGCACAAGTCACAGAATGATTATTGATGAAACAAATAATATTAGTATACATTCATCTAGTTAATACATACCTTACTAGCATACATCTAGCTGAGATTAAAAAACACACACAAACATGTTATATTTTATGCAAATTACATGCAGATCTCAAGGCTTCTGGAAAGTTGCCATTACAGCCTTTAGTACTGCAGAAAGTAGGTATGCCTTTTCATAGCCACTATATGTAATAATATTTCCAAAAGTAAGCTGCTGGAGTAAAAGTTATATAAGTGCTTCACCTAGCCCACAGTATATAAAAGAAAGATAGTATGACAAGCCCCTTTGCTACTAATTCAGCAGCTGGTTATATATTTTACATAATGTAACCAGTAGGAACTATATCATTTTATGTCTTATATTACTCTGTGAACAATCCAATTTACAAAACGACTGTTGTGTATACAGACGAGAAACTATCATAAAACCTGAACCTTAAACAGTGTCAATGGATAGAGCCAAGTTTCCCACAATATTTCGCATGCTGATCTTAACATGATTTTAAGGCAAAAGCAGTCACAACAGAAGGCTCCTCGGAATTCAGCTGTTTACTGATGTTGGATACTGGTGACTGCAGCATATCTAAGAAATTTAATCTTTCCTCATAGTGAAAAGATATTCTTAAATTAACCCCAAAAGCATAACACCTACCCAGAAATGTTACCATTTTTAACATTACACTTCTTTATTTATTACAGAAGAACAAAAGTGGGGGGAAATATCCCATGCCAGGGAGAATCCCACCACATACAACTTCTCGCCTGTCTTTCCCTCTGTTGACAGGAAAGGTAGGTCAGTGGTAAAGATATACTCTCAGTTGCAAAGATATACTCATCCTTATCTGTCACCTTGGATTAACAACTTGGGAAAAAAGTCTTGGGAATCGAGTGCAGCCAGATGACTGCATACCCAAACACGCAGTTTGTCTCCATGCTGCCCAGATGCACTACCAGCTTCTGCTTTCACCAAATCCATACAGATTAGCTGCCTCCACTTCTGTTCCCCAATAAGGCATCAGAAGCCATCAACTCATCCCATCTTTAGGAAATACACAGTTATAGTGTAAAGCGTGTTTAAAAAATATTAAAAAATATTAAAGCATTTGGTCCAAATACAAGTTATTGGAACTCAGCCCGCAAGTGGTGCTGATCTAATCATCAGGACCAGGTCACCACCTGGGAAAGTAGGTCCTCTGGAGAATTGTTCCAAGAGAAGCAATGGTCTGGCAGCAACACTGGCCAGGATGAAACGCTTTGGGTACCCAACAGCAGCATACCTCCTGATTGCTAGTGGCTATAGTCAGAAAGATATTTGTCCCCACTGTGGCTGTTTCCTAATATTTTCTCATTACACTATCTTAGTATGTTTAAGGGCCTGGCTCAGTTGTTCTGAGCAATTCAGGTCTTACATAAGAACCACTTTGCTTAGAAACTCAAATTCACTGCTGGGCACAGACATTTTCTGTTCTAAGACTTCCTGCAGAAAGCTGCCCGTCCATTCCCACAGCTCGCCTGACCATCACGTCTTCTTAACAGAGGAGGGTTTATCAGGACAAGCTCCCTCTCATGAGATTTTAAATATTGTCTCTCCATTTCCAGGCCAGAAACATTGCAAGAGAGTCTGTTCTTGCCTCATGTTAGTATGACAGCTGCTCTCTTGGCCAACACACTGCAGACTGGACCAGGGATCTCAAACTGAAAGCATAAGCAGCTACAGCTTAGAGCAAAGAGCAGAGACTCTCTTGCCTGGAGGCTGTAACAGCTCCTGTCTTCCTTGATCCGCACAGAGGGTGGGACTTACAACCCAGGGGCAAGTGTGTGTTGTATTAGGTAATGTGTTAATCAGTTCTAACATTGGCACCTATTCTTCTGTTCCTGAATGGAACAGTGCCTGTTTAAGTGAAAGGTTCTGAGTTTTGTTCTTAACCTCATCTGTATTTTCAACACATCATAAAGATTCAAGACACTGGTTTAACCAAACAAGTTTGCCTACTACTGGTTTTACACTGTACTTCTCTGTAGCAGAGAAATACGTACCACATCAGCGAAGGCAAAGCGTCGCGATGGTAGCACGCGCGTTGTCTAAGACCAAACATGTATCAGATAACGCCTGTGTTCCTGTTCAGGAATGGGGTGAATGGCAATGCACAAGAGCCAAGTTAGTCAACTGGAGCAGACTACTGTCTGGAATCTGAATAACCACTGCTATTACACAACTACCATTTGCAAGCTTTGTATATTATCAAGAGTTAGTGGTAGGATTTTCAAAAAGAGCCAGAGAGAATCAGGAGCTCAGATTAGATGCTTAGAGTCAGGCTTAACATGCCTGGATGCCACTGTCCTTCTCAGGACAGCTTTTACTTTCTCAGTCTGTAATATTCATCCTTTTAAAAGCAAAAGATTAGCCTCTGGAAACTGAAGAAAAAGTTCATGTCATCCCAGATGTTACCTAATGAGCAAACAAGAAAAGCATGTGCACAACCACTGCTCCTCAGTACACATTTGGCACATCCATACAGGCAAGTGCAAACAGACTTGACACTATCATTGTTTGTATTTCAGTATGAGATTGACAGCAAATGGATACAGAGACAAACAACAAAGAAAACCAGGATTAAAAAAGCTGCTAGTGATAATAATGCTGTTATATCTTTGGTAACTAATGCTAATAAAGATTTCTATATGAACTCATGAAACAATATTGTTATTGAGGAAATTAAAAGAAAAAGTACAGATGCGCTATGCTTACGAGACCAAGCAGCTCCCAGTCCAGCCTCCTAGCAGCAGCCAGAACCCAACGGCTCGGAAGTGTCAGGTATCGGGTATACCGCAGTCATGCCGGAGCCTATCACACAAGAAACTTCTTCCCAACTGTAGGCAACTAATGGCTGGCATACACCATGAAACATACACCTTGTAAATTTGTATTCTAACACGATGTATGTGAATGTTTAGTCCTCTCAAGCTGGTCTACCCCTACAAATACAGTATTCATCTACACGAATCTCATTTTATTCATGTGTTTTATATGTCTACATATATCAAAAAGGGCAGGGAAAAAAGTCTTGCTTATTATTACAAAATAAGAAGTTGGCCAAATGTTCAACTATACTTTGGATGATGTGGCAATATCATAAATATAATACAGCCTGAGGTGCTTATTGTGCCAATGATAAAACTGGTATGGGACACACAGATTGCTTCAAATATATAGTACAGAAAAGGTGACAACTATACATAGTACTGAAAAGGTGAAACCTGTATTTTACCTCTTCGTAATGAAATCTCTTTAAAATAGCATGTGTTCAGCAGTCCTTACAGCATTAGTTTCAATATATTTCCCTTAATCAATGTGAAATAAGTTCAGTCATTCCACTTGCTCCAGTTAACCAAGCAGAGAGTACCTCTACATTTAGCAATGCCTTTACACTGAATTCTCAGTCTTTTTGGGTGGCACAAAGCTGTCTCTCCCCAGCAAACCCAAGAAGGGGGAATCCTAACTCACATATTTTGAGGAGCTCTCTGCTTTTCACTCCCTGCTGAGGAAGATGTTTCTTGTAGTTCTGAGCAAATGCAATTTACTGTCCCCTAAATTTGATGGTTCCAGGAGGAAAAGGAAGATTCGGTGCCACCTGTTTCCTCACAAAAGCAGCAGCGATCAGTATCGAGGCCACAATTCTGCCCGCAGTCCGCTCATGCAAACAGTCTGGATTGTTCACAAAAAAGGAACAGGACCAGTAAAAGCACAACACAACATCTAGATCTTGAGCTGCTTTCTCAAGTGACTGAAAAATATTTGCAAGATGTTCACTCCAGGCAAAGTACCAGCATCCTTTAGCAAACCTGTCTGAACCCCTTTGAACAGTGGTCCAGAGGCCCAGCCCAGACCCAGGAGCCCGGGCCCCTGAGAAGGGACATGGGGCTCCCTCCCACTGGGAGCCACAGAACCGCAACTCACTGCGAGCCACCGTCACACAAAAAGCAAAGCACCACTACGCAGCTGCTGGATTGCGTCTGGCTTCTGCAAGAGGTAGTGACCCCCAGCACCCACCTACTTTCACAATATGCTTAATTGCTGTCCTTTGGGTGCTTCACCTGTAATTTGGGGAAGAAAAACACACCCATCTTTGAAATACCACCATTTCCATTAAACTCTAGAACTGCTTCTATTTTATTTTTTTTTTGTCACAGTGAATCGTGGCTTCTCCCCCCACAAACGAGAACAGCACCCAACCGAGGGGCAGTAACGCCCCACATGCTCAGCGTTAATTCACTGCAGACTGCTCCCTGCTCAGCAGGTCTCTCGCAGCTCCTCTTCAGGGCAACCCACTCCCTCCACACTTTCTGCAGGGTTCTGGGTACTGCCGTGCTTGCCACATTTCAGACTTCTTTGAAATTTAGCTCCTAACTTGTGTGTTATCTGACTTCAAGGATCTTCACTCTGCTGTTATTCTTGCACTGATGTCAGCAGTTGTCTTGACTGAGAAATCCAATTATCATCATACTTCTGAAAATAAAGTTTAATTATAGGCAAGTGTGATGAATCTATAAATGATGATGACTATCAGAGTGAACAGTAGCATAACCAATAGCATTAAGAATATATCTGAATACTCTCAGAGGGCAGGGTCCAAATCTCAGAAGTTGGTGAAAAGGTTCCCATTGATGTTAAGTCTTTTGACTTTAATTAATAAGAGACAATGACTTCAAGTAATTGCTGCAATTCAAATAAATATTTTATCATTTTTACTACTCCTAATAATAATAATAATATCAAGTAACTACTGTAAGTCAAGAAATACAGTAATAACATAGTAGTCTGGCATTATGATATTCTGTCAATAATCTTTTGCAACACTAGAAAGTTGTTCCAATTATTTACATAATATTTTCCTATTCATCTTCTTTACCAGAAAAATTGCAGTAGGAAAGAAGTCAATAAAACATTTAAAGTTTAAATAGTCACCTTTTTTTTTAATACGGTTGCTGAACTAGAATAGCAGCTTTGTTTTTATTTATTTACTTATTTTTACCATCTGACATTGGGTTCCCATGTTGCTAGTGAACACTTCTTCAGCTAAAGAAATTCAGCTGAGATCTGCTCTCACTCTATTCACCAAAACATAGTTGTGATGTTTGCTGGACACAGGAAAAAAAAAAAAAAAACCACCACATCCAAAGGAAGGATCTATCTTCTTATCTATCTTGCCTTTGTTAATAAGAAAACATAACTGTGACTCCATTGAGAGTGAGATGAAGAGAGGCAGAGCGCCTCTCTCTCTCTCAATAAACTGTTGCACATGGTAGGACTAATAGTATAGTGTCTCATCGCCATCATTAGGCTAGCTAGTAAGTAGTACATTATCTTTGGTTTTCTTTCTTTCTCCAGGGCACAGTCATGTAGTTACTGCTCCTCATTATCCTTGGAAGCTGTAAATTTAAGTGTAAACTCATTGTCTCTGCAGGGGTTGCAGGTGAGCAGTGTGTAATGTCATTTACTCTATTTTCTCTACTGAATTTTGTAGAACTGTATTTTTAAAACATTATTCTCCCCCCCAAACCATCCTCACTAACTGCTAAGTGTTTCAATCTGCCCTGTAACCCCTCTGGTTTGGCCAGAAAGATCACTTGCTGCATTCAAGGAACCCACATCTGTGTGGTCCCCAAAATTATGTGTGGCCAATACAGGACCTCATAATTTAAATGAGGGTGCTCCTGGGCAGTGGTGGGACAGCAGCCAGGCAGCTTCAGGCACCAGGGGAATTTATTCCATCCACTTTTATTACCAGTTGTTCCACCACTGCCTGCAGTTCCTCAATTATGGCTAGTGAGCCTACCTCAGAAGCTAACGAGGGAGGCATGTTCCTTCCTGCTTATGGGAGCTGCAAATACATCAAAAAAGAAAATTGACCCTTTTATTGACTTGGATGCCAACTCCACATTAAGCCTGAAGCTTTCAGTTTAGCTTCTTTGCTTGCTCTTATTATTCAATTAATTTTTGTGGGTAGCCAGCAGAGACCCGCATTAAAATATATAATATGGAAGCAATTATGGCATTAGAAGACAAGACTCAAGCATACGGGGCTAGATCACGTCTAGCGGCTTGGGAAGGACTTACAGTCCCCCACCTGACCTGTCCACATCTACACCACACAAAAGAGGGCTGGGAGGAAACAGAAGTTGCACATTAAGTGCTCCTCATTTCTACACAGGCTGGCAGAATAGAAGAGGGCATAGATTCCAGTACCAGTAGGCAAACATGAAGACCGATGTAAGCTACTAAGCAATACAACCAATGGCAGGTTGCAAGAAACTGTCGTTCTGTGAAAGACTGAGCTAATGACTAAGTACAAAAGGCCACCTTTGATAGCACAGCAGACTTCAGGAAGGAACAAAGACCTCCTGACTTGTCACCTGCGATGCAAGAGATGCAGATTAACCAAGGACAGAGCATGTTTTCCACCTAATGACCATCTAGATATACAATCTACCAAAACAAAAGTACCTGTATTCCTAGAGGCAGAGAATGAGACGACAAAAGACAACCCTCCTTCCTCCCCTCCAAGGAGTCACAAGTGCTTATGAATCAAAGGAAAACAGATGGTTTCAACTTTACACTTAATTCAGCAACAATAATAAAGCACTAACCAGTAAGCACAAGTATCCTACTTCAGAGCAAGGTGTATGTCCACAGTCAGAACAGCCTTACACTTTATACAATAGGTGCAGAGGAAAAGTCATGTACGGTAACGGGACAGTAATAAGAAATCTCTCAGCCTTCAAAACAGAACAGAGGAGGAAATCAGATTTTCTCCTGCTGTCGAAACAAGGCAGCCTTACAGGCAAATTGACTGATGCTTATTCTGGGAAAGTGAAAACCAAATTTTGACCTTTTTAATTGCCAATATACTTATTTTAAAATGATCACAAAACCTATTTCATTAATTTCTTCCACATCTTTTGATACAACCGTGTTTATTGGGAAAAAAATCAGATTTAGCAATTGTCTCAAAAGTCTATAAAGAGTGAAAGTTTTATAAGTTTATTCTTGTGTTTTTAACTTGTATACACATTTCAACAGTGAAGCCGTTTTGAAAATCATTAACCTAATGACAGTTTAGTTTTACAGGCTTATTTCCCTCAGAGAGAGAAACCACTGAAATGAGCAAAAACATTGTAATTTGTCCATTTAAAAACATCCACAGGATCAGGAGTACTGTATGAACATGCTGCTTTGGAAAACAATTTGAAGTTTATCATAAAAATATCTAAAAAAGTATTCTTCTTGTTTGCTTTTTTAAAAAAATTAATCAGGGCAGCATTAGTAGCAATTTTGATATTCAGGCTAGCAAGTATAAAGAACAAAGATACTGAATAAATGTTATAAAAGATGTGAAGCATCAGTGTCAACCAGCTGGCATTTGGAAACACTCTCGTTAAAATCTAACTAATAGCAAATGACTTACCCTGTTGTACTGTCAAGCGTTAATAGCCTTCCATATTTAGCCAAACTGATATAGTATGCCTGGGAGAGCCCTATGTTTTGTAAATATTAATTCTCTAGTGGATTCACTGGATTACCTGTATTTTATTATTCAGCATAGCCCAGCTGTACTGCATATGGCTGAAAGTTGACATTGCTAGCAATGAGAAGACATGTAGCAATGCTGACTTCTTACCTAATATTTCCTTGCTTGGATTCAAACAAATAAGAAAACAGCTGCAGGTCATATCAACTGGACAGCTTACTGTGGGCAACCAAGAACTCAGTTATATCACAAAAAATGTCAATATAGCTTAGTCTCAAATTAGGTTCTCATAATCAACTGAATTCACAGTTCTAAGACTTTCTTAAAAGACTCCCAAATAATTAAATCACATTCTTGCCTGGGCTAAGATGTTCAAATTTAGGAACTAATTCCAAAGTTAATTTCCAATTTTAACCAAATGTATCATAGCTGCACTTCTTAAACTTTGCATAATACTTTGATGATTTCGTATGTAAATCCAGTGGTACAATAAAGACAGCCCTATGAAGCTATATATTTATATAGAAGTATGACTTCAATCTAAAAGTCAGAACTCACTGATATTTACAAAGTATATTTATAATCTCAACCTGTTAAGACTTTTATTCTGAGATTTTTGCAATAAAATTTATTAGCCTTGTTAATGTAACACTAGTATTTTATTCTTAAAGATTCCTCATGTGTATAAAAGAATATAATTGATTACAAGAAAAAGTTATGGTTCTTAAAATATTAAACTTCACAGCTCTGTATACAGAACAAATGCATTTTTAAAGTACATCTGACTATGTACATAACCTGAAGTATTGTAAGGGATAAGATTTTGGAAGGAACTAAGAATCTGATTGTCTTGAGAAAGCATGAGTTGAGTCTGGTTTTCACCAAGCGATTAATCCCTCTGAAATGCATTTTCAGTTCATGAGTGTTCTCCCCACCATCATCTTAAAGAAAGAACAGACGTTTTTCCAAACCTGTCTGGACCTTGAAATAAAACAGGACTTACTAGCTCCCTACCAGAAGACCCACTGCTGAATAGATATCAAAATATTGAAATTACTACCTTTTTTCATGATATATCAATACCTTTCTTTCAAGAAACTTAGATCCAGTTAGATCCAGTAAAAGATTTGCTAAATGGACTAACATTTGTATCTTAGCAATAAATTTAACAAAAAAAGATATTACAAAGTAATTTTTTTGTCCAAATCCATTGTTTTCTGATAAGCCTTAGGTTCCTAAATTATTCCTAAACTATTCTTGAAACGGGATTTGGGATTATAAATCATATTGCATCTTGAAAAATATTATTTTGGGGTCCTCCTCCACATACTTCATCATTTGATTGAAGCAAAACCAAACACAAAAAGCGAAAAAGGACAAGTGACCTGGGAGAAGGCAGATCACTGTTTGTGAGTACACTACAACCTACAGGTGTTTCAGAGAGTTGTGAATATGTCAAGCTCAATTGCACCTTTATAGCTTTCTTTGGTTTACAGGACTATAGCTGCATTAAGAAAATACATGTTAATGTTATCAGGTCAATAGGCTTCTACTGACATGCCAAAACAGCATACACACACAAAAAATACACCCTGCACAAGTTGATGTTGCTCTCATCCCATACTAAGCCAGGTGCTCAGCGATAAACACTACACTGATGAACACAGCAGGGTACCAATGTGTCCAGTATAGAGAAGGCTGCATGTTCATAAATGCAAAGCATTTCCTGGACACTCACACCATAAGCTGTGATTGAGTACAGCGCCTTCTTAAAGGGACAAACAATTAGTCTTCTCCTTGAAGGGCATTAGCATCCTTCACAGGTTAAACAACTCAAAAATACCAAGAGCGCTGCCCTCAGCCAGAAGCAGCAATGCTCAAACATGCATGGCACAAAAGTAACCTATGAAGGAAACCTGTCTTTTTCTGCTGGCAATAAGAGTTTAATGAATACATCCATATATCCCAGGACTACTCCAGAATCACATATTGGAATAGTTAATATCACTGCCTTTCCTGAATTTCATAACATCAAAGGAAAAAAGGAAAAACAAAACCAAAAATCAGACACCCAAACCCAAGGGCACTCCTCCTTACTCCTGCCAACACACTGACATAGAAGACAGGGTGGAAGTCATGAGCAGGAAAGCCACAAGCCCAGGAAATAAACTAAGTGCCACGAGAAGTAGGTTGGTTTAGCCCCATTCTTAGCACACCACTCACACTAGCACTTCAGTTCACACAAGCTATGAGGCATGCTGCAAGTCCCAGGAGTAAGACAATTGGAGACTAAACTGCAGTCCAGCTCCTCCACTTCTCACTGTTGCACTTGAGACGGTTACAGGACAGACAGGTGACCTGGTCCTGCTCAGCTGGATCTTTGTTTACCCACAAAGCACCAACTTCTAAGGATGACAGTCAATTAACTTTTGGTTAACTTCTGGTGTTTTTATACTGTAATTTCAGAAGAAAGAGGAAAGCTAGTATTTCTCAATCACCTTTAATGACAATTTTTAATCTCTCCTTTGGATGAAATTTCTCTGTACTGTTTAGTTGCTGATCAAAAGCTGAACAGAGATCCCACTACGATAGGCAGATATATAAAATTCTTCTTCAAGGGCAGGACAACTCAATGGCTGCAAAGGATGCAGACACAATCCCTGCTTTGCCTTGGTCACTTTGCATCAAGGACTTCTCAGCTTTTGTTACAGCCCCTTGGCTCACATTGTAATTTCAGGAACCAGCGCTGGCAGGGCAGCCCTCCGTCTCCCTCAGCTCCCCTTTGGCTCTGCTCCTTGCACTCTACGCACACTGACCTGCAAGACACAGGTCATTTAGAGGCAGCACATTTCACCTCCTTTATTCAAAACTAGGCTACAGAACCAAATGTAGGTGAAATGTCTTGGTGGATTTCTTGTATCTTCAGGGTATTAATTAAAATCCCTCATTTCTCAAATATCTTGTAACATTTGTGCTTTGTTCTTCCAGGGGAAAACTCATACCCAAATTTGACCACATCAAAGACCACAGACTCGCTGCAAAGTTCAAAAGAGCAGTGCTCCTGCTAGCGAAGGCAGCTCTATTTGCACAGCGCCAACGTAAAGCAATCAGAAATTGGGACTTCAGAGTTCTCACCCCAGCTCCATTTTCAAAATAGCTGCAGGGGAGAGAGGAAAGGAACAAACCTCCATTAAAAATAGTGTGGTCTGGGTGCCACAGGGCATTTCTGAGAACTGCAGCTGCAAGTATTCAGTGTACTTTCGTGTATGGAGGGTAAGGCAGGCCTCTGTCTCCAAGGGCACGAGAGGCTTGACATAATGCCTGCAGAGTGCTCTGAGGACCCTGGATGAAAAGCGGTCTAGAAGGGCAAATCTCGTCTACTGCAAGTTCAACATCAGACCGTGCTTCCGACCCCTTTTAATCTGGAATAATATTTCTTTCCCTTATTAGTTTAGGCAATGGTTAAGAATAAAACCTTTTTAAAATATATATATATAGCATAGAGAAAATTTGCAATTCAAATTGATATTTTTAATCTTAAAAGCATTTTGGTGGAATGGAGTGAAAAATAGAAAGAAGAACAAGTCCCATAAATCTGTCACTCGCTTAGAGCATCACTCACAGCTTTCCCCAGCCCACCAAGGAGGAGAGCCATACAGCTTTAAAATTACTTCATTCCCATATTTACATATTTTTAATAGGGCTATGATGAATCTCCTTCCGCTTGACTCCTATTTTGAGCTGTGATATTTTAATCTCCATTCTTGCTGCAACTTAGCAGATGAATGTGCAGTGTGACAGAGCTCAGAGGAAATAGTATAAATAAAGCAAAGTGGAGCTATGACATCTCACATTTTATAGCTTTTTCATTGTAGCCTAAGCATAAACAGAGCACAGCTGTGTTATACTTACTGCTGTGAGCACTCCCCCAGCTCCAACCCCCTATTGCTTTTAAAGAGACAGTGCCCCTGCTCAGGGTCCTCCGGGTACCAGCACTGCTGTTCCGGGCATCCCTAGCAGGAGCAACCCCCCACCCACCCATTGCTTCCCTTCCTTTTTCTTTACTTTTTCCCCCCTCGCCTTCCTCTCCCCTCGCCTCCTCGAGTGGCCCAGGATGTGACCCCGCGGTCCCCAGCGTGCACACACAGCCAGCCTGCGGCTGCTGCCTACCGAAGGACGCCTTTCTTCCCTTGCTGCTATAATCTGTTTTAAGTACACAGACACACATGCAGAGCACAGAAACAATTTGCAAAAACAACACTTTGATAAAAGACCTGTAACTAGCTGGAAGTACTCAAAATATTGCCCTCTTTTGACAGTGGTATTTTACAGAAAGGGCTCTCACATTTCTCATCGCGTCTTGATAGTTTTTCTTCCCCACAGAAGTCAGTTGAAAAAGAAGAAAAACACACCAACTTAACTCCTGCCTATTTAAAAACAAACTATCACGATGAGTTCCTAGACAGCAAAATCTCTTTTCACCTAAGGAATTTATGAGACACCATAAAGGATCTCATCCTAATCATCACCACACATTCAGCTGAAAAAGCTCCCATTTGAAGCTTTAGACAAGAAAATCACAATGCACCTGGACACTTTCATGACTATAAAAAGATAAGGGCAAACCCAATAGCCAGCAATTTCCCCCACAGAGTCCAAGAATGCTGTTTATCTTTGTGGCGTGTTGAAAAGTGCTTCTCCCTCTCTAATTTCAATGTTATAAACGTAGGCACATCTAACATGCAAACGTGTAACTCTTCCTTCTGCTATCCATTTAAAAAAAACCATATATACATATATCTCAAGGCACTGCAATGGTTACACTGAGCTTGAAAACCACATCCAGCTTTCCCAAATACAGGGCCAAGGGACACACAGAGAAGTTCTTTGCTCAAGGAGGACCATGTTGCGTGTCTCATCTCACTCACTTGCTACTAACAGCTTCAACAGGGAGGGAAGTTTCACTGACCTCCAGTGCTAACCTACAAGCTGCAACCTAGTTCTTCTGGACACGCTCCGCTCTCCCTCTATGCCCCTCTGTGCCCCCTTGATCCTTGAGAGGATTTGCTACTTCATTACTACTTGAAACATTTTCTGCAGCTGTTTTTCCCCTATCTGGGGTCCAATATAACCTGGGAAAAGCGTCAAGCAATGCTCATGCCAGCAAAAGAAAGTGGTTAAAAATAACAAAACAAAACTATGCTACATACGTATCAACAATTGTATCTGAAAATTAAAAATAAAATTTAAAAGCTACCCAGAAAGCATGCTGAAATTGTTTACACATGGAAAGCTAATTAAACTAACAAGCTTTCAAAGTTGGGATCTCACGATTCTCGAGTCTGCCCAAAGCCATCCCTCTACGCAACTCCTGGCTCACCAAGCCACCAGCCTGATACAAAGATCTGGTTAGAAAACTGCACTTTCCTAAGAAGATTAGTAGAATTCCTTTGTCCTGCAGGCAGATTTTTCCCATCTTTTAAAAAAAAGTGTTATCAAGATTCACTTGTCTATTCCCTGAAATTCCCTTGAGCTTGTCCAGATCTACTCTGCCTATATAACCTATAACTTCATAAAGAAGTTGCTATCACAAGATCATACTCAGCACTTGCTCTGGGTTATATCTGTACTGTAAATAATCTCAGACATTTTTCTGAGGAGGGCAGCGGTTGTAAGGAAGAGACATACACGGATACTTAAGAGACTCCTTATCAGCCAGAGCTGCTGTACCCAGGAGGCACTGCTGAAAGCTACCCACACCCAACATCCCATTTTCAAACTCTTCCAAGAACTAGCCTGGTGGATACCTTGCCTCTCCTGTGGCACAGCAGTAGGTGGGAAGCCTGGAAGAGGGTCTGGGAGGCTGCTGCTCAAGGCCCTGCAGCAGACTGGGAGTTCCCCTCCCCCCAGCGCTGGAGGAAGCGAGGCTGGGAAGGGAGCAGAAAAGAGACCAACCTCAGACCCAGAAGCTCAACAGGGCTCAGAAAAGCCACCAACAGTAGGTTCCTACAGGCTTCCCACCACCACCATCCATTTAGGTAGGAAGCAGAGGCATACTCCATGCTGACAAGACCAATCCTATTTACCAGTGCAGTCATCATCAAAATGCACTCATTGTGAATGCGTGAAGACTGAAGGAGGTGGGCCATAAATTGCTTTTTACTGGGAGAGAAAATATAAATAAGAGAAAAAATAATATAGCCACCAAACAATACATTCCCCCACTACCTACCAACATCTACCTCCTGTTAAGTTTTTAACTACGTTTTTTCAAATTCACATGATGTCTTCCATAACAATAGCACCATCAACTTCATTTCCCTGTGGACGGCTCCTTAAGGCTTTTCGACTTTTCCGCAAAATTCAGCAAATACCTAAAGGTGGGGTCTGGTCAGTGCCACTAAAAATCAGTACTAGAATAAAAAAAAAAAAAAAAAAAGAGACATTGCAATGAGGCCTGGAAATTGAGACTGCCGTATAGCCCCTTACGCCCCTCTCATCTCCACCTGGAAAAGATCCTGAAGATATTCATAAACATGATGTTAAGCACGTTTTGAACCAGAAGAGTTGACAACATTATGGTGCAGATTTAATGGCAACAGTGGGAACCAACCCCTTAGACACAATATTAAACATTTCTGGCAGGGATGCTCAATTTGGAAAGCTTAATCCAAGTCCAATAATCTGCAGCTACAAATTAGACCTGCCCCCCCCCCCCCTTTAGAATTAGCCTAATGGCAAATTATAATCAGTATGAGATAAAACCCGCCATGAGCTTCCAATTAATACTGCTGACCCCAAAAATTCCTTTGTACAAACTTCCTGCCCCTTGCAGAACTGAAAGCTTGATTAGCACAATGTAAACTGTCTCAGAAATTAAAAAAATCAGTCATGACACATGCAACAATGCGATATATCAACATAGGTACAGCAACATCAAGGCATCACCAACTCATCTGCAGGCTGGTGCAATACTATATAATGATGAAGTAGATCTCACCTACTGATTTTGAAGGGTAAAAACAGTTAAGACCCCAGTTTCTAGAGAAAACTTCTTCGGCCCCAAAAGGCATTTCCCTTATAGGCCACCGCATCTCTCGTCAGCAGCTTTCAGCCAAATCAAACAGAAGAGGCTGCAGGCAGGAGCTGTAGGGTACCTGCTCTGACAAACAATGAGAGGTACCAACGGGCTTTTTTCTCCCTCTTTCTTGTTTAGTTTTCAGTCACAACAAATGAATGAAATGAACCAAAGAAAAGAACTAAGCTGAGGAAAAAAAAAAAAAAAAACACAAAGTAAAATTAGTAACAGGCTAACAGCATATACCCACTGCCTGGGGCAACATACGGCAGATGGATGATGACAGCCAACAGACGAATCCTCATTCCCTGTCTACTAAACAAATTAGTAATCTCATCAATATCGTCACTACATTCACCTTCTACAGCAGCTGCTGCTGCAACACAACTGCTGTTAGGCTTTAGGGGGAAAGCCTGGCTTTGTCTTGTAGTTTGCCAAATCCTGTGGGCAGTCAGGGTTGCCACCCTTTGAAAAATGTAATTAACCTGAGAACATTTTTGATTTTAATTTTTATTTTTAAAAAGCCTGCAGAGCTGTGTATCCAGGTGATGGTCACCTGCATGGTATACTCTGAAGTCCTAGGAATCTGCAGAACTTTACCTGCAGGGTGTTCCCAGCTGTCAAGGTCTCTCCAATTAAAGCCTGAGTTCAGAGACCTTAAGCTTGAAGAGAACACCAGTACTTCTCCTCAGACTGAGATCTGGCTCTACACTCCACTTTCCTCATTACTCAAACTTTCTCTCAAAGTGACTACAAATCATGATTTTAAAAAATGAAGAGTGATTTTTGCATATCCAACACACCTTGCTTTGTCCCCACCCCAAACCGTTCCGAGCCCCATATAGTACCGGCACTTCCAACACTGCCAAAAAGAGACAGCCTCATTACCTTCACTTCCAAAACCTATCAGAAAAATGACCCGATTCAAACATATTCCAAATCCAGAAAGACCAAATTTCAACAGCACTCAACACAAATCACAGCAAATCATTTGTTGTAAGAATTCTGGATTACAGAGCATCCCAGCACTACCTCCTCCCACCCCCCAATAACTACGGCAAATTTTAATGACTTAATAAGTAGTTAATTTTATGCTGTGCAATTAGAAAAATATCTATGCATATATGTTCAAATGCACAGACACAAACCTGCTCTTCCTTTTCCCCCCATTCAATTCACCTGAAAAAGTAGTTGCAATTTTTCATGAAGTCTAGTATTTTTTCTTAAAAGGTCATCACACAGTAAAGCTGATTAAGTTTGTTAATGTCAACAGAATATTTACATATCAATATCCTTCACTATCAGACAAAATATTTACCATTTAATTCAATTTGTCAGTTTCTACATGAAAATATACAATATCTGGGACATATATATATTAATACCTTAATTACAGGAATTCACCAGATATTCACTAGAAAGCTTCATGGTTGCATTAGAATTCTTCCATCCACAGAAAATCTGAAGGTGTTCAGAATAACAGCTGACAATTCATCCCAATGACTCAGCCTTTCTAGTTGTTAATAGCTGAAACACCAACTGGATGTCAGGACCTGTGTCTTCTATTGGGGTCATCTAAACCAACAGAATATGTGTTTTCTCCCATTTGCTTCCATAACTGACTCTATGAAAAATTCACAGCGCTTCTTTGTGCTCAAGTAAAACATGCAACTTTCTTCTGTATCATCTAACAGCTGGCATAAGAACATGTTTCTGGCAGTCACTTAGTCAAAATGTATATTGCATTTAGGTTCTAGTTCACTAATTCACATGTATAATACAGATTTCAAGAATGAAACTTAAATACTGAAGGATCTTCATCAGCCACACTGAAACATTTCATCATCTTCAACCACAACACTCCCATCTAATTATTTTCCAGCATTAAGTATCTTGCTGCCTATGTAGCCAGTTACTTCTCCTCCTACATAACATATATGAAACCAAACAAAACTTTCAAACTCTTATTAGGTAACAAGAGAAATCAAAATTTTGCTACTACCTGTGATTTGCTCATTCCCTCCCAGCCTCTTGGGTTTTGTGGCTTGTTTGGGGTTTTTTGTGTCATGTGTCCATTGTGTCCATTCCCCTCCCCACCCCCTCCCAGTTATTTAGCCATATCATAGGAATATTCCCTTTGGCAATTAATCGTCCACAAAACATGTCTATTGCTTCATAAACTCCATCACAATGAACATAATCCTTTAGTTAAGTGCCAATTAATTATTAAAAACATTCATTCAGGATTAACAATCATGAAATAGATACAGTTCTATTATGTAGCTGTTAATCCTCAATAAATCTACTTGTAATAGACAGCATTTTAGTGTGAGAGCTAGCCTACTTAATCTAATGCTTTATATTTAAGTAATTATTTCATGTTAAAAATATATTCATTAGGTTTAATAACTATGCAATAAGCACACATCTAAAAGACAGATTAGTAACCCTCAGAAAAGGAGATTTTTTTAATCAGCATTTGTATTAGCATCCAAGAGCTACTCTCCAACCCAAAGGCCACTAAGTTACCTCTTCCCTGCCTACAGAAATGCAGGCCAAGAACGGGTTAACGCTCCCTGATCCACGCTCTTTTTGGGCCCAGGATGAGGACAGGGTAGCCTGAAGAAGTTCACCTACCTATAACTCTTACATTCCCTCGAAGCACCCGAGACCACAGGCCTTTCCTAACATCAGCTGTGTGACACAGCCAAATCGTAGTCTTATTTTTAAGACAGAGGACTTGGTCTAGCAGGGATAAGTGGATCCAACGAGACAAATCTTTCTAAAAACAAAAAACTCATTAGGGCTCCCAGTTCCTTGGAATAAGGCTATACTCATATCCAGTTGCACAGAGATGCACTTCTTGCTATTTTATTTCTCATACTTTCTTTTGGTATTTCCTTCACAGAAAGGCTGTGAAGAGACAGGCATATCTTGTTACTCATCTGGTACTCATCTGGTACCTGCCAAAGGCACCAGCCAAAGGCAGACAGGCACGATGCCTGTTTCTAGGACTGGAACTATGGCAGCTATTTATAGCAGAAATAGCACTGAGTGACCTCTTTAGGAAATAGGCTTAATAAAATGATCACCAATCCCTCAGTTGAAGCTGTAAGGGCTACTTCATGAAACAGTAAGAAAATCAACTTCTGTCCCGCACCTCTGGAAATCTATCACTCCCAGCTGACGGTCAGCGTCATTACCTAACAAAGGTGACTGGCGAGATGGTGTTTTGGATGACCCTTAAAGATCCCTATAGGCCCATTTCCATCTTGTCTTTTTCCTTTGCACTTCAATGATGAGTTGATTTTAGTGACTGCTCTCTTTGAAGAGGTGTTAGTTCTTGAACCAATGCCAGTGCATTGCATCTCAAGAATAGTAGACCTTGTTTTCTGACGGTGTAAGGAATACATCTGTAATTCTGTAAATCTGTGACTGCTTACACTCCCTTCTGGAACTGAAAGTGAGGAAAAAGGAAAGATGATAGTCAGATAGAATCAAAAAGCACAGATTTTGGCTACTATTTTAAGTCTTGTATTGACACCATAAGTGATCTGTGTTCCTTCTTTAAAGTGAAGCTACAGCAGCTCAAAGTTAACTACAGTATGTTTAAAAAAAAGTGTCACAAAAGTCCACTTAACTTGGCAACAGTAATTACTCTTTAATATGAAAAGAAAGCTGCTCAGGATTTCAGCTATGGGATTATACTCACTGGACCTCTCGTTTTGATGCAGATATTCATTTTCTCCACTTCAAAAACTTCCTAAATTTTAATAGTTCACATTCACTTGTAAAAGATGGTAAATATTAAATGATGCTACAAGTACTAGAATGCTCTGAGTTTTCAGAATAGCAGACGTTCCAACAAGATTGAAAAAAACTCTCTCAGGATCAGTAAATTTTCATAAATTCTGCTGTTAGCCCAATGGTGTAAAAGAAACTGTTTCTTCTTCAGTAGGACAGAACTATTGCCCTTCCTTTATGCAAAAGGAGACGTGTGTTTGTCTACAAGATGGAGAACAAAGTTGCACAGGAACACACAATCCTTCCCTGCTTCTCAAGGCCAACTGCAGGGTCTGATTAAGATCCAGGTGTCCTACTGTCATGCTGCTCAGCTCTACACACCACTGAGTTACCCTACAATTCCTTTTTTATTTCTTAAGATAAACTTCAAATTTGAGGATTGCAAAACCAGCAAAAAAAAAAAAAATATACAATAACTAGCAAGTAATGCCTGCTTGAGCAACTGTCAGCTTACAACAGCTGTCAAGAAAAATGAATTTCCCAATACTACCCCAAGGGAATTGATACCTAGACCTGCTTTTGCACTGTGCCCTGCCGAACAAGTGACTCTGCACAAACAGCAAGCGTGAGGAAAGAGGGGAGGGAATGAAGAAAGCAGGGAGTAACAGGGCTGCCCAGAGGGGCCAGGGGAGAAGGTGCTCATGGCCATGCCTGTGCTGCTGCCTGTGCAGCCCCAGCACCCATTGCAGGGGAGATGGGAGAAGCGGAGTTACCTCTTGGAGAGGGGCCAGCCCCTCATGGCACCCACAGCAGGGTGGAAAGAGGTTGCATTAACCTCTCCCAGGCTTACCCGTGGTAAGCATCACACTACCCCAAACTCCCTCCCGCTCCGCCTTCCCCCGCAGTGAATGAATTATCTGTAGTTTTCCCAATGACAAGCCCTTCTCTTTTTAAACATTTGACAATACACAGAATAGTATGAATACCTCCAGCGGCCTAAAAACCTGTGACCTAGCCAAAAAATAAAAAATCCCCCCTGCCACCAAAAAAAAAAAAAAAAAAAAAAAAAAAAAAAGGCAAGATTCCAAGTCTGGGATACTGCTGGAATAAACAAAATTGCCTTACAGTTATAGCAGGAGGAGAGGAGGAAGAGGCCAACCCCTTGCTCCACAGACTGCTCTTCTGGGCAGAGCTCCCCAGCCAAGCGGGGACCACAAGCGCTTACTCCTGCAGCCAGCCAGCCAGCCCCCTCAGAGCCTGGGGGATGAAGCCGGGCTGTGGACACCCCTCATTTGTGTCTTGCCGAGGCAAGCCAGAACTGCCTGCTCTTCCAGAAGCTGCACAACAACTCTGAGGTTCAGCAACACCTTCTTCAGACAGCAGCGTGCAGCACAGAGGTCTCGCCCTGGTGGCATGGGGGCCAGGGCTGCGGCATGGGTGCTGAGCTGGGACCCCTGCCTCTGCCCAGCAGCAACTCCCCGTTTCATGCCAAAAAGCTGAAGCTGCTTTGAGATGGGAGTGCAAGGAAGGGGGAAGCTTATCGGTTTACAGCTCTTTGGACAACTGGTAATTGCAGCTGGGGTCCTTCATCTCGTGTCATACAGAGTAGGAAAATGGGTCAGACCTAATGCATTTGGTTAAGTATCTAAGCTGAAAAGGTACTATTTTCTTTTAAATTATATAGTCTTTACTGGAAGTAAGGTTACCGGTGCAAGGCTTTCTAGCTTTAAAATGTAACAGGGACATGCCCTCTGAGGGTCAGGCTTTCATTTGCCAGTGTTAATTCTCAGCTGCCTGTTATTCGTCCTTCATTGTAGCCTCTGTCTTAGCTGGGCACGCTCCCGATTCCCTGCTATATCCAGACGGTCCATGTAAATAGTGTTTATGTTAAGGAAGTCATGTTCTGTGTGACTGGAGCACATAGAAACTGATGTTGTTGTCACTTTAGATTAAGCTCTCGTTGTAGCAATGGAGGCAATTGGAGCAGGCAGCCGAGTGGCCGAATGAAATATTCAGCTCATTTCGTTTAAAGCTGCCCCGTCTCCATTGTTCCGGCTGGCAAGGCTGATTAACCCTTGCTGGTGCCACCACAACCACTGCTCACTCTCTGTCCCTCTACTCCATTCCCACGCAAAACCAAGGTCCCAAATGCTCAGGCAGATTTCAAAGGTCAGCAAGATGGTATTTGCTGATTTTTTTTTCCACCCAATTAGTGAACTTTAAGGACAACAAAAATTAACCCTTCAGGCTCCCAACCCTTCATAGAGAAGAGAAACAAAGCCATACTTAGCAAGGGTCAAAAATATTCTCCATGTTTAATGCAGGCAAGAACACGGCTCCCATTAACTACAGTTTGGCACCTAATTCCTTACAACTGTGAAAGGCCTGCTAACCTTGAGTTAACCTCCAGCATTTTATGAACTGCTCATGGAGCATTACATACTTTATTTTTTTGCAGAAACTGTTGATAGTAAATAATATGCCAAAATAAACTTAAAGTCTAGGCAGGAGAAAGCAATGGCTAAGACTACTGTAAGTTCCTGATGATGATGATGCGTGCAGACACTCTATGGCTGGCTAGAGTACTGCAGCCCAAGGCTTCACAGAATCACAAATGGTCGGGGTTGGAAGGAACCTCTGTGGGTCATCTAGTCCAACCCCCCTGCCAAAGCAGGGTCACCCAGAGCAGGCTGCACAGGACCTTCTCCAGGAGGGTCTTGAATATCTCCAGAGAAGGAGACCCCACAGCCTCCCTGGGCAGCCTGTGCCAGTGCTCCGTCACCCTCAGAGGGAAGAAGTTCTTCCTCATGTTCAGGTGGAACTTCCTCTGCTTCAGTTTGTGCCCGTTGCCTCTTGTCCTGTTGCTGGGCACCACTGAAAAGAGTCTGGCCCCATCCTCCTGACACCTCCCCTTAAGATATTGATAAGCATTTATAAGGTCACCTCTCAGCCTTCTCCAGGCTGAACAAGCCCAGCTCCCTCAGCCTTTCCTCCGAGGACAGATGCTCCAGTCCCCTCACCATCCTCGTAGCCCTCCGCTGGACTCTCTCCAGTAGCTCCTCATCTTTCTTGAACTGGGGAGCCCAGAACTGGATGCAGTGCTCCAGATGAGGCCTCACTAGGGCAGTGTAGAGGGGGAGGAGAACCTCTCTCAACCTACTGGCCACACTCCTCCTAATGCACCCCAGGATCCCATTAGCCTTCTTCACAATAAGCGCACACTGCTGGCTCATGGTCAGCCTGTCGTCCACCAGGACACCCATCTCCCTCTCCACAGAGCTGCTCTCCAGCAGGTCCGCCCCAAGCCTGTACTGGTGCATGGGGTTGTTCCTCCCCAGGTGCAGGACCCTGCACTTGACCTTGTTGAATTTCATCACGTTCCTCTCTGCCCAGCTCTCCAGCCTGTCCAGGTCTCGCTGAATGGCAGCACAGCCTGCCGGTGTATCCACCACTCCTCCCAGCTCTGTGCTGTCAGCAAGCTTGCTGAGGGTACCCTCTGTCCCTTTGTCCAGGTCATTGATGAACAAGCTGAAGAAGACTGGGCCACGTACTGACCCCTGACGGACACCACTAGTTACAGGCCTCCAACTAGACTCAGCGCCGCTGATGACAACCACTACTGCCACAGGGCTGCTTGCCTACAGCCACCCCAAAGCCTACTTCGTAAATACCTTGCCCGCAGCATTGCCACTGCACCGGGCCAAGCACAGTGTTCACTCGCAGGGAACAATCTTAAGCAGTTTCCTAAGGTGAATGGTTGTTACAGGAGAAATAGTGAATGCTCAAGCATGTAATGCCTGATGTTCCAGAACTGGAGACAGGTATTATTAACTGGTCTTCCTTTGGCTTGATTTATTGCAAAGCTTCCGTTTATAGAAAGACCTAACACTGTTTCATGACATGCACTTTCAAATCAAGCTCCTCTTGTGCCAGTATCACGTGCTGTATCACCTACTGGCTTATGCTGAAGGCCCTGATGCTCCGAGCTGCTCAGAAGTACAAGCTCCCACCACAAGGCATGGGTTGCTTAGCCCAAGACAGAATTAGAAACAAGACACAGAATATTATTGACAATAGTGTTAGTAACACCCCCAAATTCTGTAAAGTAATACTATTCTAAACTGCAATATTGAGGGTAATAGCATTTTGTTTTTAATGAGATATTCTTTGGTATTTTAAGATAACAGCTCAAGAACAGGTGACAAGTTTTCTTATAATCACAGTGACAAGTACTGTACCAATTTCTCCCTTTGATCTGTATTTTGTATAAAACTGCCAAAAGAAAAAGTATATCTATTAAAAATATCGGTAGTTACACAAACTACAGTCATGCTGACAGAAGACAACCACCAAAGCAACTCTGCTCTGGAGCAGCTGAAATCATAATTTTCCCCCTTGACAAGAGACTGAATTGTACATATACAATTGTCTCTACTGCTAAGGCATTTCTCTAGGATACAACGGGATCGGGAAGTACTGATAAATGGATAAAACTTGTAAAATAATATTTATATTACCTAATGACTTATTTCAAATACCCTTGCAGCTACATTTTACTGTGACATTTTACAGCATAGTTCATATGAGAATAATCTGTAAGAGCACTTGCACTAATACTCTCTACTTGTATACATAGAAGAAAATTCCAGCTTCACCATAATGATTTCAGAGTCAAAAATCTCGTCAATTGCAGGTCTGCTTTACTGGTTATCTGGATAAATATGCAGTTATCTATGAATGGCTCATGAATGCAGATAATAGTAAGTTAACAGAAGAATGTAAACATTAAACATGATATACAGTTTAATTACTACCATTTTTTTTTCCATTTGGTATCTTGGAGAGTAGACTTACCCGACTCAAATACTCTATATATCCGCTTAACATCTAAGGACAAGTTCAAGAAGATCCTTGAATACTGTTTAAATACATAAGGGTCTTAATACCTCCATATAAAATATACACTTGTTGTAAGGAAACAACAGTCCTACACGTTATAATGAGCCCTATTTCTTTAAAGACTAACCTGTTAAACCTCAGAAGGCAATGAATGAAATACTCTTTTTAGTAATCTTTTTTGATACTTTCCTGAACAAGAAGTCATGCAAGAAGTACACAGATGTAGCTCAGTTCCTATAATCAGTCCAAATGTGAGTGGCTGTAAACCCAAGTTTATGTTATGCACAAACATGTTTTAGACCTATGCACTGGGAACAGTGAAGTGCTTGACATCTGGAGTTAGACAGTGGTGAACTGCAGCACGCACATATACTCATCTGAATAAACATCTATTTTCAGAATCACCAAGGTTCAAACACCCCCAGCTTCCCGCTAATTTAAAATCATCACTCCTTTGAAATATTAGGACAAAGCCCAACAGGCATGTTACTCCCCAAAACTCAGTTTTGGAAGTATTATATTTCCATATTATCCTCTCTCCCCACACTTTTTTTAAAAAAAAACAAAACAACGCACTAACTTATCTTATTATCCTGATATCTGACCCACCTACATCTCCAAAAGACCTGTATCTCCAGATGGGCAAGTATGGAGATGGATGGCCTCTAAAGAGTGGAGGAAATAAAACAACCCTCAAAGGTCTGCAGAAAGCATTGCTAATTCAAGAGGTACCGCTCTCCCCCTGGGGCTGCATGAGTCGGTCAGCATGCCAGCACGGTGCTGCGGGCGCCCTGCAGACAGAGGTGCTGGGTTCAGGAAAAGTCTCAGAGGTCCTAAGGGCTGTGGTCATTAAAACTGCGGCACCTTTTGAAGAAATCGAGTTATTAACCTCCATGACCCCAGACAAATTTAAACCTAACTGCAGATTTCTCTGAGGAATCAAGGCACGTGTTTGTAAATTGCTTGGATATTCAGCGTGATGAAAGATGTTACATAAATGACAGTTATTAATATAATAGTGGCAAATGGGTCAGGGGGAGATTTCAGTACTGATATAGGCTGTTGTCTCTATCCAACACCAAATATTGATCGAGGTTTGGATACTGATGTCTTACAAGGATAAATATGATATTCACCTTTTTAAAACTGCACATCCAACTGGAATTATAAGTTGTTTCTCTGGTTTGAAGAAAATCTTGGAACAAACTCCTTTAAGAAAGTTCAAATCAAAAGGGTACTAATTCTTTATATTAGGTACAGTCTGGGATTAAAGATTTGAGTTCAGACTGTAATACTGTCATCTACTGACTTCCTGCCAAAGAAATCCCCCAGCAACATTTGTAAAGCCAATTTGCCCAAAGCAAAGAGAAAAAGGCACCTGAGAATGCATGGTATTCCCATTGCTCAGGAAGATATAAACTGACATTTTCTGAAAGAAAACAAATGGATAAAAGCCACTTGAAACACACATCATGAATGAAGTTTCCCACTACATCTCAACTAGAGATCTTGTGTCCCTACAGAGCATCCCACTGTCATACATGGAGATGTAGATGGACAAGCTCACCATCTGAATTCACCAATCTTAAAGATCATAGCTGTTACACCCTGATGTTGCTAGCTTCATTACAACTCTTACTTGGCCAAGTCCAACAACTATATATCAACTTATACACATGAACATATGCATCCACAGACACCAGCTTCCCTGCAATTCAAAGCACCCAGCAATCATTTACAGATCACAAACAGGCATCACTTCCACACCCCCCACCCCCAGCTACTCCAGAGGCAGCCCTCTTCCAAAATAGAACGTAACAACCAAGCAACGGCACCACTTCACAACAAGAAATGAGGTGGAATTGCTCCCAGATTTGAAGTCAAAGAAGACATCAAAAGTAAACAGTATGTAATTACCCAAATGGCAATTTGCCAGAACACAACACAAATTGCCTGAGCCAGTGGCTCCCAATTCAGAGGTGGAGGCCTTGACAGTTGGGATCACAAGCCTAACCAAAATTAAATCAGAGAAGATGGGCTCACAAACAGAAGTGTGACTCCTGGACCCAGAAGCAGGGTCAACAGGGGGAAACTCTGGAACCTGTTTTAATATAAAAGTCCGGCTCTTTATGGATTCAAAGCATTTCACATAGCTTGTGAGAAATAAAGCAGTAACTGGTTATACAAACAGAGAGTGCATCTTTGTTCACACTTCTCATGGAATGGTTATCCAAAAATACCAGAGACCAGTTTGGTCACAACTGACTTTTTTGGGGTGTGGGGCAAGGTGTCAAAATCAAAGATCATACAAGCAATCCTCACTCACCAAATTTTAAAAATCCTTTCCCAGAAGATTATGGTACTGTTCATGTAAAAATGGAATCCCAGGAGAGTGTACTACTCTTAATGCTATTAACCCCTTCAATAGATTCCCCCATGTTAGAAACAGAAAAAACCCACAAAACACTAGCACACCTGTGCCCGAATCTGGGGTGATTGAGAGGGACATTTGAGAAGAGCACATACTTAGCACCCGTCCTGTCACAGGATCATGGCAAGGTGTGTTTTTCTGCTTACTGTGTTTCTAGCACACCATGCAAGAAAGAAAGAAGCACTTCAGACAGATGTTTCAGGCCAGCTTAATGAAGTTCATAGGTCAAAATCAAACCCCTATGCTCCCAAAAGTCATTAAAGATCCGAAACAGCAGTTCCAAACTTTTGTGACTACACTCAAGCGTGAAAGCAGCATATCAGGGTATCAGGAAACCTAAGGAAACCAGTTTTACAGAAAATTTCAGTAAGGCTTCAGTAACTTTTTGGTGTATCCAGGCCAAATATAGAACAAACCCAGGTCAATTTCTGGTTTTTGATGGAAATTATGCAAAATGTAGTGGTTTCAGCTGAGTTTCGTTCTGGGGTTTGGGTTTTATTCAAAGTCTGAACTCTAAGGGAAACTAAAGGGACATGAAACCATGCAACACAAAACAGAAGTATGTTTTGCATGAACACTGAAAAGGAATCGGTTTTATGAGGTGGGGAGAAGGGCAAAAGCCCCGACCAGCAAACATACCTGGGGCTTAAAATTCATCATAACTCTGATCTTCACTACTGCTGTCTCTGAGGAGTCATTTCTCATACTTCACCTGACTCAGAAATTTGAGGTCAAGAGAAAATACTTTTTATCCATGAAACCTTCCAGATTTTTACTTGGAAGGATTTTGCCCCATATCATCCATTCATATTTTCAGTCAGCTGCTAATATTAAAAGAACAGCATTTTATTTATTCAGGTTTAAACCTATAAACACACCGTCACATGTACCCTTCTTCTGAGATGTACACAGTATCATCATCCTTGACTATACACAAAAACAATGCATCATAAACCTATAATAACAACTTCATTTGGTTTGCGGAATGGGTTTTTGTCTGGTTAAATGTCTAAATTACTCCCATTTATAGGTTATCTGCATATGGACTGAGAGCTGAACCCATCTGAGAATTAGCTTTTAACAGCTGACCTGGTGCCTCAGCAAGTGTTTTGCACAGTCTTCTGGGAAAAAGCATGTTCATGAGCAAGCCTGGAATCACAAACCTTACACCAGAAGAGGCCAAGTGTGTTAATACTTTTCACACAGCAAGTTCAACTGCCCTACTGCTACAACACAGCTCAGTGGCCAAGTGACAGAATAGCATTAAATATTATTTGCAGAGAGAGCCATCTGCCTGCCATCACATAGGAGGGTAAAATCACCTACTAGTAAGCAAGAAAAGAAAGAGACAAAAGAGTTTAAAATAAGATACATAAAGGGAGAGAAGAGAGGAAAGCCAGCAACACCAGCAAAAATTAATTATCTAGAGCTGCATCTCCAGTTACTATTGGATCTATTACTATCTTATCCCAAATAATTATAGGGTTTCCCCACTACCCTCACGCTAACTGCTACTGCATTCTTATAAATTGATATGTTACATAAAACACTGTGTATTGTTAATGTCCCTGTAGTATCTGAGTAATTATATGCATTCTAGTTCTGTATTTTCATATCATCGAGGAATGATGGCTTCAATTCACCACCTCTGTGCTGATGACTCCCACAACTCATTCCCAACCAATCTTGCTATCTAAACATGCATTTCAGCCAGTTTTGCTTCATCTTACAACTGTTAAAACCTTTTTCCGTCTGTTACTGAAGACTCAACAGCAGTTAGTTCAGACATACTGATGGGACAGCACTTTTTTTTTTCCTTCCACTTGCCTTTAAAAAGAGACAGACTATAAAATATCCAGTGCAATTACTGGCTATCTACAGTTAAAGTCTAAGGCATTAGAAGAGACCATAGAGTGCATCTAGGCTCAGTATGTAAACTCCTCAATAAGCACTTTAGAAAAATCATTATGGTTTTTAACAGAAAAAACAATGAAACACCACTCCTTCCACCTGGCTGGTAATACTACCTACCAACAACTTCAGTTCATTGCAGACCAACACCAAATTTATCATCCTACCTAGTAATGGTTATCAAATGGTATATAACAGCTTTAAGAGACCAACAGTAAATCAAATGAAGAAAAACAGCAATAAACTTAAGTACCTGCATGGGTCCTGCAACACTCTTCTCTGCTGCCATTTGCATTCGCCTCCCTCCTTTCAGAGCACACACCCACTAAAAGAGCACACCTGCCACGGAGCCAGATTTTATTGACCTCCTCAGCTGCGGTGTTGGTATTTAGCTAAATCAGTAATTTGTAACTGCAGTCCTTACTGCTCTGATTTTCTCCAGGCTTGCAGAGGTAGCCTTGGGCCACATGAAGGACGGTAGTGTTTTGCCAAAGGACACTCAAAAGAGGTGGAGTTGAAAGCAGTGAAGGTACAGCCAGCTCTTGAGGCATATGAAGCTGGAGGAACCTGGGCTAGATATAAAATCAAACTGGGTCTCCTTTCCCTATTTGCTCTGATCTGTTGCTAGCATGGGAAGTCACGGCCTCTGTCAGAGAAGTAATGGTCACTCAGTAAAGAGGAAATGCGACCTTCATGTAGTAGTTTTGATTTCATCAATTAATTAGTGCCACTGTGGGATCCCCATCTCTCCACTAGGTCTGCCAGTGCTCCAAGGATGTGTCACACATGCCGTGGCAGAGTCAGGAGATGTTCCTGCCTAGCTAGTTATCCCACAGGTCTTCCACACTGTGGAATATAGCAGCAGTACTAACCAAAATATGCTAAGTAGTTGCTCAAATTTCAGTTCTTGCCGGAAGACTGCTTATTTTTTTTCACTCATCAATTCTGCCATGCATAGCTTGCTTAGGAGTTCACCCTGTTCTCAACCTGTAACTGCAAGGGAAGAACAGACTCAATAAAGGCTTAGAGGTTTTGTTCAAATGGGTACAAAGAGAGAATTTAAGTTTCACACGTCTTATCTAAACAGTCTGAAACTCCTTCTGGAGAAGAGAGAGAAAGAAATCTAAAACTCTCTGGACTTTCACACAATTTTTCCAGCTCTCCCGTCTGTTACACAGACTAGACATTTTGCAGATTTCTTGGAGAACTTCCTGGCAACCACCACCAATCACCAGGGCAGGATGCATATGTGTTAAACTGAAATCTTAAACAAAATCATCTTTCTGAGCTTCAAACATCTTTTTTTTTTTTTTTTTAACTTTGAATTCTGGAAAATGGTTTAGTATTATTTTATTTCACTGCAGCTAGTTCAACCATGCCCCACCTTAGGAACAATGGTGCAGCAAAGGCTTAGGGATTACCAAGTGGGTGTTTTACATGTCCCTTCTAGGAAGAAATTGCACAGGTCTTTTTTTTCTGTACATCTTCTTATTTCTATTATGGTGAATTTTCTTTCACTGTATGCTGTTGTGATTCAGATCTAAACCAAGATCACAACTCTTTTTCAGGCACTCCCAGCTAAACAGACAGACTCTTCCTGATGATTAAGTCAAACATCCTGGGGTCCACGAGGTCAATGGCTCAGTTTGTTCCAGAGCTGTTAATCAAGCAAGAATTAATACACTAAGCATAGGAGAATTTGTCAGTTAAGAGTCAATAAAAGGGCTTCATCTCTTTGTGAATCCCTAATAGCTTAACAGCTTTCTCTTGGGTGGATGGCAGGTACCACGAAACATGTAAGTGTGACCCCACATCACTGTTAATGTGTAGTTAGTTGTTTTTATGTTTAAGGACACAGTGGAAGTTCACAGCTTTCACCAAGCTTTCTCCTTTACAAATGATACCAGTAGCAGACGCTTTGGGGGAGTTATGGCAGATTGAAGTATGGACTGGCAGTAACTTGTATCGCATAAACGCCCTTCCCTTTAACAGCAAGCACGTCACAACTGCTACCACAAGTAACACAACATACTTCACGGTGTTGCAAAATCTAGAGCATTACCAAAGTACATTTTTGTAAAATTAATCAGCTTCATTAATAAACTTGTTATTAATTCATGAAACAAATCACCTTAAAAGCCCTGATTCATTTATGGTTTTTAATCAATAACTCTGTTCTCAATATACTGTTATTCACCCCGTAATGTAAGCAGGTAAATAGTGAGGTAATATTACTACCTTTAACTACCCACAGGGTAGCTGAATTTTAGAAATACTTACATCCTGCTTTTACTAAAGACAGCACCCGAGGAGAGATTAAGCGGCTTGCAGAAAGCCGCAGAGGAAGCTGCTGCCTGTGATGGGGTAAGACCTCAAGTGGTAATTCCACGCCCATTCTGGCCGACTATAGCCCTCCACTTCTCTTGGGAGTCAGGCATTAAAAAGAAAGAAAGCCTTAAAGTGTTAAAACTAAGTGTAATCAAAACCAGGCTTCAATACAGAGTGGGAGAGCAGTGAATGAAAAAGGCAGAAAGCAAGAGTCACTGTGAACGCACTAGAAAGAAGACCAAGGGAGGCACTAAAAGAGGGTTTGAGATGGAGTAACACACTATAATTACTTGAAATCCAACCGCTAAACCTCGCTTTGCTTTCCAGAGCAAATTGCTGACAGAGGAAGTCAAATTCTGGATTAGTGCAGTGACACTTCTGTACATTTGATACAAACATAAAATTGGGAATGCTGAAGTCAGTGGGAGTTACAAGCGCTCGGCACCTCCTAGGGGGTATGTATTCTGCAATCAGAAGTGTGACCGCTGCATGTCTGGGCACAACCACGCAAGTTTGAATCGAACCACCTCAGATAACAACAGTGTTCACAGTGCGGAGATCGAGGTTTCAGAAAGCCTTATGAGCACCTCTTCTCCCATGAACAAAATTTCTACAAATATCACGCATGACAACAGAACTAAGACTCACGCTGAAAGAAGGAAAATCCCGTTGTCAGCCCCATCTTAAATACTACCGCTAACAACCAGGGACAGAGCAAATGCCATCAGGCCTCTGGCAGATCCAGTAAAAGCTATCAAAGTCTCAAACTAAAAAAAGCAAATGCTGAGCCCTCCTCAATTCTTCTTCAAGGCCAATAACTGGCCAGTAAGTAAACTTTAATAACTCATGGAAATGAAGAAAACTATAACAAGCTGCTCAGTAATTCTTTGCTGAAGGCAAAGAAGGATAAAAATAATTTATGTATATTCTCTGTGATCCTGCTGTAAAAATCTCAGGCGAAACACACAAATCATTATTTTATTTAAAAGGGGACAAAAAGGTAATAATCACAGTTATTTGATCTAATTATTCCTAAAGGAATCCATAAAAGACTATAAAATATATAAAAACTGCCACTCCTGATCGACTACCTGGGGAGAAAAAAAAAATTCTAGTAGGAAACATAGGTGAAAAAATAATGAAATCAGCATCTCCAAATTGTTTAAAAAAGGATCTTCAACCTAAAGAGAATGGACAGCATAGCTTTAAGGACAGATAAATGGCTGCCTCAAGGATCTGTCTTACCACCTCTTTTTTTTTTTAAGTAATACCTTAATTTGCATAGTAATAACCCAATTATTGTAAGATTAGGTGACAGAAATCTCATTATTACTGTTCCTACAAAACAGTCGATATTCCATTCAGTACCTTTTAATGTTACACACCTTAAAACACAATTATTCCAATATATGCTCATTCATCTCTAATGCAATTTCTTTAATAATAATAAAGAAGACTCTTCCTGTAATTGTTAGGGTTTTTTGGTTGGATATGTTAGTGTTAAAACATGATTTTCCTCATTCAGGCTGCTATAGAAACAAGCAAAGCCAACCAACTGCTTAGGGGCACGCTCCCTCCCCTCTTCCCAAGAGGGAGTCCACCAAGAGGCCTAAAGCACATATGTTAAAATATGTTGCAACAACTCTCTCTCTCTCCATCTACCCACTCCCTGCTTCTTCCCACGCTGAGAGCTGGTCATAAGACAAGCTTGCAAACAAAATCAAATATATTGTAGCATCAGGTTTCTGAGTGTTATTTGTGTTTAGGGCTTGCAGTTACGGGGAGAGGGGGAAGGGTTGTGGTTTTAGGGCTGCGGGAGGAGAAATCGGAGCGCGCGCACAGAGGCACGGGGCTTACCTGCCACAGGCTTTCTCAGTTTCAATTACACAGATAATAAATGCGATAAGTGGTCAGTTACCAGATTAACAGCAGAAAGGAAATGGGGGAAGGAGACAGGGCTGGCTCCATCAGAAGAACACAGCACCACACATGTTACGCTTCAAAAGGATGTCATGAACAGTTACAAAAGTGGAAACAGCAGCTGCTATTTCGTCAGTCCCATTTATCTTCGTGTATGCAAGGTAAGGTTAAGAAGCCTTTTACAGGCAAACCTTCTGTACCACTCCTTCAAATCCAAGAGAGGCTGGAAGCAACCGAGAACTGGTACCACCGGGCATCTGGTGGGAGCCCATACAAACCCAGTCACCAGTGCTTAGTGGCCAGTGCATTTCACAGTCACTTGTAGAGGCTGGCAAGAAAAGGACTGCATACAGCAACTCTCTATTTATGGACAGAGGCCCCCTCCCAATCTACCCAGGGTGTGTAGAGCGGTGCTGCGGGAAAAGTTGGTGGAAGCCATTCTTTGTGTAAACACACAAATTCAGCTTGCTTGGCTTTCAGTTAATCGCTTATCCCACCACCACTAAAAGCAGTAAATACAAGATGCAGTTTCACAGGAGTTATTTACTGTTTAATTTTTGTGAAAGCCTTCTGTCAAAATGGCATGAAGGAGCAGTAATTTGGCCAAGTTCCAATTTTCAAAGTCCTTTACAATCACCAAGCCACCGCAGGTCTGATTAAAAAAGAGAAGCGTGCATAGCTGGAAACTGTCCCCAGGTGGAAGAATTCCAGGATCTTCCCAGGGTTGGGAACACAGCTTGCTGATCCTGGAGGTTAGGCAGCCCACCTCCCACCCACAACCACTACAGGACTAAACACGAGTGAGAACTGTAGGGCTGCCTCTTCACACTGCCGTGGATTTCACAGAAGAGGAAAATACCGTGTGCCAGCGCACAAAGCTGACGGGAAATGACCATCCCTGGCGCTGCCCACAGGCCTGCATGAAGGATGAGCTCCAGAGCAGAACAGTTTGACCTCTTCTCTGAAGATTTTGACCACTTGCCTAATAGTTCCAGTTTTGAAAAGTTTCCAATTATACCATGTTCCACAGAAAGCGAATTAAAATGACTGTTTTCACTTGGTGAAAGAAAAAAAAAGCAGTGAATATGCTAATGATTTTTCCTTACATTCTTATCATCTAATTTCATGCCTTTAAACAGAAAACCTTGTGAATCTTACTATGAAAATTATCAACAAAGAAGAAAACGCCTTCCATCTTACACCAAAACTTGGAGGGCTGAGTTTATACCATCCTGACCCAATCTGACTGAAATTGAAAACTTTTCCTCTTCCATTAATAGCTTTTCCAATTCAGCAGTTCAAAGCTGCAATCCCTCACAGCCTATGCAAGGATTTGGGATCATTTTATAAATCTGTGTGGCAAATGAACATGAAAGAGAAACTCTCCTTATGGCTGGGAACTATCCTTTGGGGGGAAAAAATGTTATTAGCTTTTTAGAGAGCATTTGCAAGGGTAATTTGCACTACAGCTTCTCTTTTTATTGGCCTTGCAAGCGTTGAAACAATTTGTCTTATCGTATATATTCACTTTGAATAGGCACCTCATGTGAAATGCTCCTCTTGAAACAAGAAACAATGGGTTTGAAAACCAACACTAAAAAAGGTTGAGTGTTGCAATAATTTATTTCAATAAAGAATTATTGAAAGTGAAGGAGGAAAGGAAAAAGGAAAGGATAAATGAAAAAGGAAAGGAAAAGCTTCTGATTTAGTCTGTCATAACTTAAGGCAGCTAGGCCAAAGCTCCCAGTTTGGTCCAGCAATTTCACAGGTATTATAACAGGGGGTAAATCGCTACTCCTGGACATCATTTGTATTTCATTACTTCTTAAGAAATCTCAGCCAAAACTAGGGCCTCCCCCTGTGAGACTGCACAAACAGTAAAGAAACACCTTTACCACCCCCAGACAATTCACAACATACACCTGTAAATCAGGATTACCATCACCTGTAAAGGACAGCAGCACAGGAGAGAGCATTCAACAAAAGAAGTACAGAAGTTAGTGGAAATCCTTCCTCTCTTTCAATGTGCTTTGACTCATGGAAGAAGCAAAGCCATGATTGCTCCCGAAAAAATAAGCAGTTCTCTTGCACTGAAACCTCTGAGCCACCTTACGCAGCTCTGTGGGCCAGTTCTTCAAACACAGATGGCTCTGAGCAAGGGGAATGGATCTCTTTTATGCTTCGGTACAACAAAATGCAGACTGTGGATCTCCAGTTCCGAGAGTGGCATTTCATTCTGCCAAGGCAAATAACTTCCATTTTAAGGAAGGAAAAACACCTATTAATTACATAACTAGGAAACAATACTACACTTTCAGTGAGGTTACATATCATTTGAAGTGGGAAACCAGGGAATGTACTTTCTTCCAGAGAAAATCAGTAACAAAAAGATCTATGGAAGAGTAAGAAGAAATAATAAAATCAAAGGTCGCCAGTTGCATATGTTTCTAGTGCTGATTCTTCCCTACAGCAAAAATCCAATTTGCATATGACAGCCCTGCAAGGCAGTTTCACAGAATCACAGAATGGTCGGGGTTGGAAGGGACCTCTGTGGATCATCTGGTCCAACCCCCCCTGCTGAAGCAGGGTCACCTACAGCAGGCTGCACAGGAACTTGTCCAGGAGGGTCTTGAATATCTCCAGAGAAGGAGACCCCACAACCTCCCTGGGCAGCCTGTTCCAGGGCTCCGTCACTCTCAGAGTAAAGAATTTCTTCCTCATCTTCAGGTGGAACTTCCTCTGCTTCAGTTTGTGCCCATTACCCCTCGTCCTGTCACTGGGCACCACTGAAAAGAGTCTGGCCCCATCCTCTTGACACCCCCCCTCAAGATTTTTGTAGGCATTTATAAGATCTCCTCTCAGCCTTCTCTTCTTCAGGCTAAACAAGCCCAGCTCCCTCAGCCTTTCCTCCGAGGACAGATGCTCCAGTCCTCTCATCATCCTCGTACCCCTCCGCTGGACTCTCTCCAGTAGTTCCTCATCTTTCTTGAACTGGGGAGCCCAGAACTGGACACAGTACTCCAGATGGGGCCTCACTAAGGCAGAGTAGAGGGGGAGGAGAACCGCCCTCGACCTAACGGCCACACTCTTCTTGGCCTTCTTCACAACAAGGGCACACTGCTGGCTCATAGTCAGCCTGTCATCCACCAGCACTCCCAGGTCCCTCTCCATAGAGCTGCTTTCCAGCAGGTCTGCCCCAAGCCTGTACTGGTGCATGGGGTTGTTCCTCCCCAGGTGCAGGACCCTGCACTTGACCTTGTTGAATTTCATCACGTTCCTCTCTGCCCAGCTCTCCAGCCTGTCCAGGTCTCGCTGAATGGCAGCACAGCCATTCCATATCCAGCTCTGTGTTGTCAGCAAGCTTGCTGAGGGTACACTCTGTCCCTTTGTCCAGGTCATTGATGAACAAGCTGAACAAGACTGGGCCGAGTACTGACCCCTGAGGGACACCACTAGTTACAGGCCTCCAACTAGACTCAGCACCGCTGATGACAACCCTCTGTGCTCGGCCATTCAGCCAGTTTGCTAGTGCAGATCCCTCCCCCTTCTACTGGAGCTCAAGGGAGTTTCAGCAAGGGCAAGAGTCTGTTCCTCACACGCTAAAACCACTTACTTGTTCAGTTGCTGTAACTCTTCGTTCTCCCATCTCAGTGCTGTGCTGGGTACACTAACCAGAATTTACCCAGCAATATGACTTACTCTGACTTTTCCAGTTAAATGCAATTTAATTGAAAATGTTTTTTAATGGAATCTAGCTAGTTTCAACAGCAAAATTCTCAAGCCCAGAATAACTGATTTGAAGAAAACAGAAAAAAACCCCACCCACAGGCCAGCAGGACAGAGGCTCACCCAAGGTGCGAGTTCAAACCCATGCTTCAGAAGAGACGCATGAACCAAGATTCCACATGTCTTGTAAAAGTACGTTAACCGCTGGGCTATGAACTACTCCAAAGTGGCGTCTTGCTCTCAAAGTTAGGTTTGACTTCTGGGAGGGTGGGCTTTTTTTTTGTTAAGTGAAAAATCCTGAAAGATTCCTTTTTCATTCTGATTCAGAAAAAGACAAGAACAGAGGGGTTTTTGAAAGGTTATTGAAAAGTACAATGGGCCAGCACTTCAACTTCCACAAATCAACACAGCAGCATTTAAATCAATGTAATGCTCTTGAATTCACTAGCTTTCAGCTTGATCCAGCAGAAACAGAAATGATGTAGGCTTTTTATGTTCAACGAAAACCAAGAAGTGAAGCTGACCAGCAAAAGAGAGCAACTAATTTCTCCTAAATTCTTGCCTAAGAAAAAGGCAAAAACAAAAAAAAAAACCCCACATTGA
This sequence comes from Opisthocomus hoazin, assembly GCF_030867145.1. Lineage (NCBI taxonomy): Eukaryota > Metazoa > Chordata > Aves > Opisthocomiformes > Opisthocomidae > Opisthocomus > Opisthocomus hoazin. Next base: position 144,171,340 of record NC_134414.1, read on the forward strand.
ATTTTTGAAAACATTTGTCCATGCAAAGCTATAGGCTCAAGTCCCATGTCTAGCTAAATTCTCACCAACTCCTGAAAGATGTCTGTAATAGCTTTTCCTCACCTACAAGGACATTTCACTGCATAAATACTGCAGACATGAAAAAAAAAAAAAAGAACAAACTCGACTTCAGTTGCTCATGAGAGAATTGCCACTTGTTTACTCACAGTAGTAAGGTAAGCCTATTTGGCCTCATGTGATCAGCTTGGAAGGCAATGTATTTTACACAATGTTAACTACAGAGGTAGAACTTGTCTATTTTGAACTGACCCATATAGGAAAATATAAAATAAACCAAAAAAAAATGCACAGCTAACAGTACAGGAAAAGACGGACAGACTTTGTATAATAAATAAGTAAACCCACAAACCATTGTACACAGCTCTCACTGATGCTTTGGTCAGCACTATGCACCATCATAAACTGAAAAAAGCAATTTCTGGCAGCTTTGAACAGCAATTTAAGTCCAAAGCTTACTTACAATTGATGTAAAAAGGTCAAAGTGAAGCATCAAAGCACATGACTACATTTTTAACCAAGCCTGGGATACACTATTCTAACTGCATGAACTATTTCTTCCTGCTTATCACGGCCATCATCAAGACTCAGTATTTGGCTGCTCTGCAGTACTTTGTAGTGTTTCCAAATGAAGATGCATATTATGATATAGATGTAGCTACCATACGTGTGAGTCCATCTGCTTGCTGCCAATATAACATACTTATTAAATATTGCATTAGTACTTAATTGTGACATAAAAAGGCCCATATTCAGCAAGTGCCTAGCTTTAAATATTTGAATAAGTGCTTACTGAAGTCCTTAAAGTTAGCCAGGTGTTTAAGTACTAAGCTAAATCAGGGCCAAAGGCAGAATAAGTGTTGACATGGTAAAATACAAAGGCTTAATATCAAATGAATAATGAGGCAAACACAAAGATCATTCAGCTGAATTTCACTGTCATTAAGCTACACACAAACACATAATTCCTGGACACGTTTGATCTAATGAAACTCTAAGGTCAAGCAGAATGATTGTTCCCATCTATTTCAATGTGAAAACAAAATTATTGGTTTGTGAATATAAAAGTTCTCTCAGGAGTAAAGCTGGTTGATACAGACTTGTCTACATATACGACAAGGGCTTCAATGTTTATCTAAAAAACTGTACAAAAAATTTACCTGTGACCCTGAAAGATGTGTGATAAAAAGTGTAGAAGCACTAATAAAATCCTACATAACACATCATTTAAATCTGAAAATGACTTAATAAAAATCTGGCTATCTTTCTACTGTATCTCTGTTCTCAGACGACTTGATTACAAAAAAGGAAGAAAAAATCACACTTCATTAAACGTCTCCAAGAAAACTGAACAGCTGATAGAGGAACATAAGCTCTGACTGTTCTGAATGTCCATATTATTTGAAAGATATGCTGTAATATTAACAGTCTTTGGGTCTAACTACTCCATGTGGTTAAAATACTAGAAGTCTAGGTTTGAATCGCACAAAGACCAAGTTTTGATGCAATATATATTCCTACCAGTGTGTGGCTTACATTATAATCTGGGGAGTCTGCTATCACATATTGTGTCAGTTTCTATAAAATAAAATCTGGGAATTATTGAAGCCATTGTCTTTTCAGATGACAAAAATATCAATGTTAAATGTGCCTTTAAAACATTTATCAGTCACGTGTGTCAAGAAGCAAGAGATGAGGAATATTTCATGTGAGTAAAATGTGAGTAACTTAACTTGACAAGAACATGTATTCACTTAAGAACAGGATATGTCCCTCTTGGCATGGACATCATAATGTGCAGAGTCTCCAAGAATTTAATTAGAGCTTGTAATATAGCAATTAACTACTGTATACTGAAACCTTTTGTAATATTTTTTTTTCAGTAGTGGTGAAGAAAGAGAAATTACCATGCTGGAAAAAAAACAATGGCACAGGAAAACAAAAGCTACTGTAAATCCACAGGCAGTAAAAGGCATGTGGCAGGCTTTGTCATCTCTTTGTTCCATCACTGACCTTACCTTGGACCTTTCTGCTTATGATACCATCTCTGAGTCACATAAATGATGCAAAAAGTTCTGATTTATTTTTGATAGCTCTCCAGATATAATTCCACTTTTTAAAAGAAAATATCATTACCTGCTTCACAAAGTCAACGGGGTAAATTCTCCCAGTCTCTAAATAGGTATCTTCTACAACTTGTCAACCATAAGTATTGCTGGTTTTATGCAGATAATAAAAATAATTCCAAACTAGGGTCCAAACACAAAAATCAGACACTCAAAAGCACTGAAAACACAACTTTTTATAATGTACATGTCTCTCAGGGCTTTGTTTGGCTTCCACAAACATCAACATAGAGTGTTGTGGACATTTTCTAAATCACAGAATCACAGAATCACAAAATGGTAGGGGTTGGAAGGGACCACTGTGGGTCATCTAGTTCAACCCTCCTGCCGAAGCAGGGGCACCTACAGCAGGCTGCACAGGACCTTGTCCAGGCGGGTCTTGCATATCTCCAGAGAAGGAGACTCCACAACCTCCCCGGGCAGCCTGTTCCAGTGCTCCGTCACCCTCAGAGTGAAGAAGTTCTTCCTCATGTTCAGATGGAACTTCCTCTGCTTCAGTTTGTGCCCGTTGCCCCTTGTCCTGTCACTGGGCACCACTGAAAAGAGTTTGGCCCCATCCTCTTGACCCTCTCCCTTAAGATATTAATAAGCATTTATAAGGTCCCCTCTCAGCCTTCTCTTCTTCAGGCTAAACAGGCCCAGCTCCTTCAGCCTTCCCTCGTAAGAGAGACGCTGTAGACTCCTAATCATCTTCTTAGCCCTCCTCTGGACTCTCTCCAGTAGTTCCTCATCTTTCTTGAACTGGGGAGCCCAGAACTGGACACAGAACTCCAGATGTGGCCTCACTAGGGCAGAGTAGAGGGGGTCTAGATCTAGACCAAGTCAGGAAGTGGGGGTGAGCCTAACCTGAGCCTAACCTAAGATCCCTTTTCTCCTTTTCCGATGACGAAAGCAGGGCCAAGTACAAGAGAAAGGGAGGAACATTTCAGTCACACGTTGCATATGCAGGCATGTTTACAGATGCAGGGGAGAGGACAGGGCAGACTCCACAAGGTGATAGGCTTATTAATCATCTCTTCCCCGTGAATTTGCAAGTCAACACTGACTCTTGGAGATCTTTAGGTTCAATTCTGATCCCCCAATCAGCAAATCTTGAACCTAGTCTTTTCCTAGGAACTCTTCAAAATATCACATTTATAAAAATCATATCAAGATTCAATGGGTAACATAGTGGACCCGGAGTGAAAACATACACATGTATTATTCCAGCTTGATCCTTGTTTGTGTGGGTGATCTTAACTGCTTCTGTTGTCATTTATCCACTAATAAAATAGGAATAATAGTAACTTACCTCTTTGATAAAGTATTTCAAAATCTGTGAGTAAAAAGTGCTATGAAACAGTTGAATTTCATAATTAGGTGCTATTATAGTCCAAGTAGCATTTGGCAAAAATAAAGAGAATATAAAAGCATCCAGGCTCTCATTTACTGTTACTTAGTTGCTGGTAGTAGTGTTTCATACTATCTTTGCCTCCTTCACTCAGCTGTACAAAATGTAAACTCAACATTACAGAGAATGAATGTTAGTATCTTCAGGTTAAATGCATCTACGAAGCGTTTGCAGACATGATGGTGAGACACACCACCACGTAATGGGTTACCATGTGTCAGCTGAACTGTAACATTCTCTTGGACTGCTGCAACTGCGTCTTAAAATCTTTTAAACTGTGATAACTCAGTCACTTTGAAAAAGTAGCTCCTTCCCGAGTTTTCAAAGCCCGAATCCTCATTGACTGTGGAGCCTTAATTCGTAATTCATCTGCTGGGATGGATGTGCTTCAGCCTTTACTGGTACTTCGAAATGACAGACTTTGTCTTGGTTGGTGAAGCAGGGGTAGAGTTAAAACCAAAAATCCTACCCATTTTCCCCATGCTGCTTGCCATGACTCCTCTTACATTTGCTTGAGACTGGATTTCCAGGGGTCAGAAAAGGAAGCGGCCATCAGCAGGGGGAAGGACATTCACCACCACCACACAGCAAAGTCGAGGCCTGCTCAAAGGCCGCAGCGCAGTACAAGGGACCCCCTGCTGCTTCCCCAGACAGCTCTTCCAACCAGCAGGACCCCCAAGGGGGGAAGACGAAAGGCCGCAGGGTCAGGCTCTCTGAGGGATGCTGGAGAAGGTGTTCACAGCCTGAGCATCAGCACCACCGGCTGCACCTTGGCTGGCAAACATGCGCCAGGGCCTGTTCTTTGGCACAATGTGGCTTGCAGCCCCATGGCGCAGTGCTCCCTCCTGCCCCTACATGAGGACAGACTTGCTCGTGACGCCTCACGGGGCACCTCTGGCTGCTGCTCTCCTCCAAGCAAGGCCCAGATACCAGCTGAGATGGTGGCGGCTGCCACGGGCCGCAGCCACGCCACGGTGCACACCAACAACCACCACAAACCACAGGCTGTTGGTGCCGACTCCCTGCCCTTGCCCTGCCCGCTTGGTCGGCACAGACCCAGCCGCTGGGCCTACACCAGCATTATTTAACAAAAGAGGCCCTAAAACCTGGGCACGCCACTGCTCGCGCGCAGACTGAACACCCAGACTCCCAACTGGGAATCATGCTGGGCATTCGCTAACGCCTAAAGTGTCTCTGAGCCCTGCCAGTGTAAAGGCTGCCTGGTCTGGGCCAAAGCCATGCCACCATGCCTTGTTCCAGCAAGGTGAAAGCACAGACAACAGTGTGCAGGGGCCCAAGATCTTGTCTCAGATCATGGTGGGGGTCACCCCTATGACCCTTCCTTCCTGAATCCCCACTACTCAGTCCCTCGGTGCCTCAGTCCCCCGTCTCCATCTTCCCCTCAAAGGCCAGTGAGTTGCATTTATTGAGCCCTGACGAGGGCCCTATAGAAACCTCTTCTCCCCACACCACCAGCTGGCCACCCCTCATCAGCGGGCATCACTACAGGAGCCAAACCTCACCTAAACCGAGACTTTGGGACCTCCCTACCCCCTCCCTGGTCCTCTGGAGGACCATGAGGACATCCCATCCTTAGAGATTAGTATTCCAGGTAGCTCAAGTCACCATTCCAGTCCTCTCCCACGTCTCTGTTGTAAATCTTCACCTAACACACCAGCACAATGCAGCCTGCCCACACCATCCCCTGCCTTCCCACCTTTCCCAGAATCCAGCTGTTTTGCACCTCGGACAAAAATCCAAACAAAAACCCCTCCTCTAATATACCAAATGAGATGTGTGGGAAGGTCATATATTTCTGATATTTTCTCCGGGGATCAGGACCAGGGCCCTTTCCTTGCCTGTACATCAAAAGCTAATCCTCCCACCTCCTCCTTGTTGACATGCAAGTTCTCCAGCCTCTCCCTCATTACGTAAGGCACATGCACAATCCTTGTCCTCCCACAGAGCATCTCAAGCGACACAATCCTTCCCCTCAGTCACACCAAGACTAATCCCAGCACTTCTGATGTTACCCACTAAATAGCCATCGATACAGTGAGAACAAAAGGAATGAAGCACAAACTCTGCACATGGCTTAAACCACACCCTCGCGACTGATTATTTTGGTTTTCTACTCCGCATTCACGTTCTGCTTCATACCTGCAATCGAAAATTATTTTTCTGTACAGGTTTTGGGGTTTTTTTTCTGTGAGGGATGAGAGGGAGACGGGGTGTTCCTTTATGAGTGAATAGAGGATTTTGTTTTGTTTTGTTTTGTCGGTGGCATTTTATGGCCATATTTTAAAGACAAGTTCATGGTAAGTTCAGAGGAAAGGAATTTTAAAAGAAAATCCAGCACAAAGCATTGCGGGGAATGATATGGAAAGTTGACAAAATGAAGATAAACAATGAAAAAATAAATAATTAAGTGTGCTGAAACATTGCATCAGTATTTATCACATTGGTAACTTTTCTTACGGAAAATGCTTTATTGTCTACAGTTTCAGAAAGAGATCTTAACCTAGGCTATGGAAGCAGAATGCTGCATATATAACGGTTTTGAAACGTATTTTTATATATAGAAAAAAAAGAAAATGGCAAATATGTCTGTATGAGATAAGGTTTTCTGAACAAAATATAATACATGGAAATCCTTTCTTGAAGTGCTTTGTGGTCTTAAGGAGGTAGGAAACTTAAAACAGTAGTTACAGTAAACACAAGTCTAAACAAGGTGTGAAAAATGTGGGCATAGTCAGAAACAAAAACTCTGAAAAAAAGCAGCTAAAAAAGTGAGAGAAATGATGTCTTACATGGACATGGCTAATCTATTTACAGTTACTTTAAAATCCATTAAAGAACTCAGTTGCAAGTAAATAGAGAAGGTCTATGCCCAGCATCAGGAAAGGTAGCAAGAAAAAAAAAAAGTAGAGCTGGGCCCTCAGAACTCCTCTAGCTCTAATTCCAGTCTGCCTGTGTCAAATTGGCTAAGTTGCATCATCTCTTAGACCAGTTCTCTTCATGGCTAATGGGGTGGTAGTATTTTCCTCTCGAGTGTGCTATCAAGATGAATTAACTAAATTATATTAACTAAGGCTACCTCACTGTCCTCCTGCAAATCTTCTGTCAAAACTCCTTCCTTGCCTTGATGCTTACAAAGGATACCTCGACTGCTGGGAAGCTGGTGTATTAAGATATCTGCCTATTATAAGCATGTCTACATTAGCAAGCAATTTGGTGCAACAGGCAGAGCACTAGATCATAGCAGTTGATAATGATTCACCTACATCTATACTATCTGGGGCTCAAGTTTACTATCGGCTAGATTCAGCCTTGTCCTCTGTACTGAATCTTGCACGTAGCTCACATTTGTTTCAAGGGACCAAGCATTGGTTTAGATCCTTGTATTTCCATCACTTCTCAGAGCGCCTGTGATTTTTTTCTGGAAAGGAGTTTCTGCTTTATTTTCCTCCAGAGCAATCTAGTTCAATACAACCCAAAACCATTTTTGAAACCAAGCTGACATATGCTATGCAAGAATGACCAGGGAGATTTGCTTCAAAACCACACCAGTGCTCCAAACCAAAATGCTAACATGGGTGTAACCAATGCTGACTACGATAATTTTTCTTCATACATTCCCTCTATCTCCTTATCCAGATCCTATTTTTTTTTTAATCTTCAAGAAACGTTAAAGTTTTATACCATGTAATATTTTGGTGGTGACACCACTCTATGAAGACTGCTCCTGGCTGCAGTTTACTCACAAGCAGCTGTAATGCACAAGTTAAAATGCAAATAATTGAGGTGCAAAGGCAGAAAAAAACATCTGATGCTAGATATTTTTAACCAGTTTCCCCACTGTACTGTGGCGTGGTCTAAGACAGTAAACTTTTGGGATAGTACTCGATGCAGTCAGGTCTCCATGATACAGTTCCTATCACAGTATCTTTATTCATACAGTGACACTATGTTGAAGAATTATCTGGCTTAGCAGCTGTACTATAAACTATTTTCTCAACAATAATGTATTTAAATATTAGTGTTAGTAATTTGTGTAATTTCTTTGCTGGTACATTTTATATTTCAACTTATTACCCTTCTGAAAGGATGTCCTGACATTTTATCTACCGATACAAACCCTGCTGCAGGGTTTATCCTACCTGTAGATGGAACAGATAACACATATAACTGTTCAAAGTACACTTAGGTATGTTCTGTTTTGTATACGAAACAATCACTTGGAGAGTGACTGTATGAAAGACACTTGATAAGGACAGTGTTGAGAGTGTTTGGTAAGTACAGAAAAAGGATAACATCTTGGCACATGGCAAACTATTTTCACTAGGAAGGCTTCCATTTTGTTGTTACTGTGTTTTTAACTCCAAGAGGTGGAGATTTCTATTCTTCAGGAGAAATCAGTCAGGAATCAACAATTAAGAGAAGTATATTCAAAAAGGTTGCTTCAAGCACCAGGAAGCTAATCTTCTTTGGTTACTTGTAACTACTAAAGTGGTAAAAGCTTATTCAAGGAATAACTCAGAGCACCTAAGCTAAACATTGTCTCTGAACCACCTTCTACCCACATCCTTCCCCACTGAGAGAGGAACAGATGAAAGTTAGCCTTGTTAGCCTTTCTGAACAACCCCTCTTTGTGAAGAGCATTCCTATATACTTTATCTCTTTAATCAGAGGGTTTTAAATGCATTGTTTTATTTTGAACTGCAAGTACTTCAATTTTGCGAACCAAATCCCACTAAAATATTCACAAATTTTAACATTTCATCTGGACTTGCCATTAAAAATGCTTCAGTAACTCTATAAAGTAGAAGTATTCCAGCTTTGAGAGGTATTAATTTGGATCCACTCACAGAATAATAAGATTTTTTTAATCAATATTCTTGTGGGTTCCTGCTACTGATATTCAGTTACGGTTCTCAAACATACCCTTTCAACTTAAGGTAAATCAGAAATGTGCTGAAGTTACTACAACCAGATTTCAGTGCTACTTTGCTGTCATTACCTTGTAGTTAGTCCCTGTGGATAGGCATCCACATAACAAGTTCATGGTTAAATAATGTTCCAACAGCTTAAAAATGTTCTAATGCCCTAGACAAATACTGTTCTAATACCTTATACCTTAAAGGCAGATATAAATGACAGCAAAATCTTAGAGATACTCATGGTGTGATCACTGTGCAAAAATTCAAGATATAGCTGGATACAGCGCAGTGCAAATGGGACAGGGAGCATCACAGGCAGCATTCAGCCATGACTGTACAGCGTGATCTACAAGCAGATGGCCATGTACCAAAACACATTCACCTGTCACCAAACCCTTGCTACTGTGCCTGGTAGGAACATCAAGAATTCATGCAGAGAGACCTTCCCTCTCTCTCCTAGGTTAGACCAAATCTATGTACTCCATCCTAATTGATGAAGAGGTGCTTCTGGTCCAGAGCTGTCTCTGCATGTTCTTCTTTTGTGCTCCCTAACACAAGTGACACACAATCCACCGCAGAGTCTGTGCAGCCATGGTGATGCTAAGCCTGAGACTGCCTTCACTCATACCAAGTCAAGAGATGAGTGGCTCTGTGCTAATAGGGATCACTCCGCAAGTGTAGTGATAAGCAGACAGCAACATAATGCCTTTAAGTCTTGGAAATATTATTTTTTAGCTTGTTTCAGTTTTTGTATCAAGTTCCTTTTGTAAATAAAAATAAATTATAATATTTAAAGTGGATATTAAACTAACCACTATTAATGTCCTAAGGACCCAAGAAGTCTTAAAAACAGAGGAATTTAAAAAAGTAGTCTTTTACTTTCGAATCATCATTGTCTTCCTACTTCTAAACCAACACAGTTTGCTCATGACTTCTTGGGTTCTCAGAATGAAGTATTTGCAGAGACCAAAATCCTTGTGTGACCCAGAAACATCACTACTTTCCAAAAATACAATGACATGCTAACCTATTAATGCAAACCTGCTGCTTTACATCCTTTTCACTAAATCACACTGAAATGCTCCATTGTGACAATCTCATTGAACCTGTTGCCAAACTTCCTTCATTAGAGACATTCACTAAAATGACACTTTCAAGTAATTAAGTATTAAGTAACCATCTCAGTATCATATTTTTTTTTAAATCAGCCTGCTTGCCCTAGTTATTGTTTCTTCAGGGCATGTTTTTTCAACCTATATTTACCTTAAGAAATACACGGTCTAGTTGACTTCCATGTCTTCTGCAAGACTCTCTCAGCGTGATACGGGTTTGTTAAATGTGAGTAAGAACTGAAAAATCTGGCCCTAGGTGTCCAGCTATGTACTTCTCCCACAATGTATCAAACTTTCCCTCCTTTGAATTAATGTCAGAGCTGAGCTTATAAAGCATGGCCTTGGCTTGATTTATGAGTACGTTTAAGGAATGTGAGGTCACTCCAGCTAGCAAACAAGCCGGCCTCCATGCAACAGAGCAAAACAAAAACTTTAGGCAAAAAATCTCAGTGTACTTGCTTCAAAGAATGTATAAAATAATCTTTCAAAATTTATTTAAAAACACATAAATAAAGATATATTGTCATTTTTTAAATGCAGACCTATTTTAAGTGGCAGCCAGAGATGAACCAGAGGAAATGGGGTTTTTACCGGTTCTGTCCTCGCACAGCAGTACCTACAGTTGTGGCTGCTTTATTCCTACCAGTCTGAAAATGAATCTCTAAGCAAAGAAGACTCCCTTTAAATTAAAAATGAATAAAACTTTGTCATTTATGTGATGCAACACGCCATATGGAACAAGGACAAAAAAATCTTTCCATAAAGCTAATACAATATACCAAGTTTTTAATGCTTCTGTCTGCAAGGTTCTAGTCAGGTGACTGTTGTATGGAGACTGAAGACACATGCGTGTAGTATGCAAACTCCAACACATCACTTTACTGGCAGTTTGGGAAAAATCAGCGTTACGCTAAAAAGACCATGAGGCAGACTAGAGGAAGTCAGTATTTATGGGCTCCTTCCGCACTCAGTGAAGAAAAAGAGACACGGTATGAAGAGAACACCAGTTTTCCACCTTCTTCAATTTACAGATACTTGAAGTATTGCAGTGAGGTGCAGAAACTTTATAGTAAATTTGCCTTAATTTTTGCAATACCTTCCTAAGACAACAGTCTGAGTCTGCCGATTTCCTGATAAATCAGCCATACTTGGTCAGCCACTCTGGAGCTATACATTGCAATTCAGAGAGACAGCAGAAGCAGTCTAGACAACCATGTTTCTCCAGGGACTAAGCACTGCAAAGATACCTATGTATTTACACAGACCTAGTGTTGTCAGATATCGAGATTTTATCATGAGATTCATCACAGGCATTTCTCTTAAAGACTTGCTCTGCTTATTGGAGAATATCAGCTGCAATTTAACAAAGAAATGGAGCTACTAGCTCTGATGCTTTAAAAAACCCCACCCTTGAAAGTGTGAACCCTGACAACTCAAAAGCAAGAAAAATATCAAGTGGGTTTGGGGTTTTTTTTATCTTACGATTTCTAGATGATTTTGTGGCCTGCTTCAATGGGTGATATTCATGCAGATGGGTTAAATGTCATTTTGCACCCTGAATAACTTTCCTAAAATCTGTTCTGAAAGCCTTGTCACTCACCTGAGTAAGCCTACTGGTTTTAAATGGGCCTCCATAAGTGACCAGACTAGTCTACTTCTGCACGCTGCTGAGCATTATGTAGGAGGTGCTGATACTCCCACATCCCTTTAAAAAGAAGATTAGGCACTAAGATAAGTGAAAACTTCTGTTCAAATTGGCTCAAATCCTTCTCCTATTTAAATTAGTGGCAGAACTCCCACTTACTTCAAAGGTCCAGGACAGGCACACTGTATTAATTAGGACAGTACAAACACTCTCATTACAAAACCGAAGCATGTGACACTCACCTGATTTAAAACAAAACCAAAAAACATGGTCTTGGATTTGCATCTTTGTGAACACTACGCACTAGAGACTTCAGCGCAGAAGTCCCAGGGAATTCAGATTTTGAACCAAAAATAGTTAATAATGAGAAACTTTTATACATTACTCATTCGTTATAAGCTTGAAAGTAAGAGTCCTTTATGGTGGGTCTAAATTTGCTGGAATTCATGTAAATCAGAATAAAACTTGACCATATAGTAGGTCATACTTGCCACAGCTCTAGTTACGTTGGAGAGGGCAGGAGCTTTTCAATGTTAAAGAAATTTTAGCCTTTGCACCACTCTCTTCAATTCAGTGCACTTCAACGGCAGCTCCTTCAGCACTAAAAGGAAAGAGGCACCTTTGCACGACGCTAGCTATAAATCTAGCATTGCCACTTCGGGCTCCCCTCGTAGCTAAAGCCCCAGCACAAGGCACAAACACTTCCTTTAATCTACCCTCCCGCCACAGCCCCGCTCCCTCCTCGAAGATGGTTACATCAGGCTGGCCTGTCTGAAAATAGCCTCTGCTACACCAACTACACCGAGAACGGCACTTTGCAGGGCAGCGGCAATGCCTGCGTAGTCCCAGCGGTGCAGGGGGCTGAGGCCAAACTTCTGCTCCCCAGACCAAGCGGCGACACGTTTGCTACACATCAAATTCAGCCTTTCTTTGAAGCGACGGGGCAGCAAGCAGACTAATGGCAGGCTGAGTATTTTTAATATTTATAATGAATAAAATTACATGCTTGGAATGCAACCTTCAGCATAACAGCATTAAAAACTAAATTTTTATTTGGATTATATTCATGGTAATAACAAATAATGTAGGGGTTTTTTGTGACATAGGTTAAAAAGTCCGTAACCTCTAATTTGACAGGAACTCTATTATCACTCTCTGGAAAATTAGACAAGATAGAATATTAAGACATCCAAAAACTGACACAAATAGAAAACTAGGTCTCTCACTTGCTCCTCTTTCTTTAAACAAGGAAGATGATTATATGCTGTTTGACATTCCATTTTCAGGGCAACTAAAGAGATGCCGGGAGTCACACTTCATTTATTCTTCCAAATGCCATCACTGAAAAAAAAGTGTTGGTATTTGAAGTCACCATACTCCCACAAACAGCGGCCAGAATTAACCTTGTCTTCCTGATGGTTTCATTTGTGAAGTCCCTCAGTTTAGTTTCTCAAGATGAAATTAAAAATACCCTCATGGCTGAGCGTAAGCACTTCAAACATACACACTGCATGGTGGGCCAAAACTCCCCAGGGTGTAGCCTCACTGAACTCATTGTGTTAGACAAGTCAAGGGGAAATATGTTCTTGTAGAGATTTCCAGCCTCAAGATATTTGGATTTGCTTAAGGTTAGCGTCTGAACTTTTACATAACTATTCAGACTGAACCTCAAGAAATTTTGAGGTTCACGACCAACTCTAAACTACGAGCAAAGGAAATTATTTTAGTAACTCTTTCGTGATTCCCAGCAACATGTTCTGCTTTTCAGTGTGAATAAAACAATGTTGTTTTATATCTTGTCATACCAGTGAACAAAGGCATAATGTTGCACACATTTCCTTAAACAAACAAACAAACAACCCCTCCATGTTTTCTGTTGGAATGTTATCAATCCAAAATAAGAAAAAAGAAAATTCACTTTTTTAAATCTATTCAAAGCTGACACAAAAAGTTAGAGTCATTAGTGAGTTTTTAGTCTGTTCTTACTCAGGCAAAAGTCCCATTGAAATGAAGCCAACATTACTTCAAAATCTGAATACTGTTTCATTCAGCTTTTCAGCACCAAGATGAAGCTTTAGTTACAACCATCTGTCATGGGTATAATCTCATAGCACTGATACCCATTTCTCTTAAATATAACCTTTCTTCATAAACTCTTTATCTACCTCTGGTGTATATACAAAGCTCAAAGAATACAAATGAAAAATCAGTATTTTCGCTATTATTGTATGAACAATAATAGTACCTTGCACTGTAATAAAAATTAATCCCAGATAGCTTAGTTAGGCCAAAACACACACTACAATACAGTATCTTGAAGACAGAAATTAAGACTTCTTTTGGCACAGCTTGAAAGAACGCACAAACTAAAGGGATGGTGGAGAAGACAATGTTGTATTTTAGGATCTCAAGACATTGTGAGGGTTCTCAAACGGCAGCTCCCTCCACTACCATTAAAAATCCACTATACATACATTATTGACTATTAATAAGATGAAGTTTAGAATGTGCTTTCAACAGGAAAATTATAGAGGACACGGAAAAATATTATTATAATTGTGTCCAATAATAAAACATAATCATCCCTGGGAGCCTGCATTCCTCAATATCCAAATATTTCACGCTGCCCTTGCTAATGTGTGACAAAAGGCTCAAAACTGGACGAGAAAGAGAAACAGGGGTTGATGACAGCAGAAATAAGGAAATAGCACAGTCTACTGGTTAAGGTGTTGAACTGGGTATCACTCCACATGGGGCTGCCTTGCTAACTCGGCTACTGAGACTCTTCTTTTCCTCGGGCTAAGCACGCAGCCAGTCGAGCCAAGCTGAAGACCATACAAACGCCCATGCAGTTCAAGGTGCAGGCAGAGACATTTATTGGCACTCTGACCTGTCTGGAATCCATTCTGGTCCGTATGGCCACCTTAGCATGATGCTCTGTCCACCTGCAGCGCTGGGACACATTGACTTAGTTTCTTGACTTCCAAACTTGTCTGATCATGCCCTTCCCTGCAGACATGCCCCTTGCTAAAAAAAACAGGTCAAGGACATACCAGAAATTCAATTTGTGTTATATTAAGTGCTATATTAACTGGTAGGTTTGATTTTTTCACAGACAAAACTTTAAGTAATGTATACGTCTTTCAATGTACCAAACTCTGAAAGTCATCACCAACTGCCCAAAACAAACAGCAGGAAAGACAGTAGTTCAGAGGAAAGAAGACTCTTGACTTTTAATGTGCCTAAGATCTTTGAGTCAAGACAGATTTTTTTTAACACCACAGTCATGATTTTTGAAGACCTGGAATGACTATACTGTTAATTAAACATTTTTTCAATCTTCAAGGCCTGCTTTTCATATTCAGTGACAACACAGTACTAAGTGGTAGATCTTTTCAGGTTGGTTTGGTTTTTTGCAAGGAACGTCATTTAAAAACGGTCCAGATACTTCCAACTCCTGAAGATAAGCAGTAGTAAAAAATCAATCGTGTACACAGCGTTTCAATTTTTAAAATACATATTAGGCATTATACACTTCTTGAGGATTCTGGGAACTGTAGTTTCCTACCTTACTCTTGTCTTAAAATGTAATAAATTTAAGACAAACCATCCAGCTATTTCTATTGGTAAAAATGAGGTAAATATTGCCCCCTGAAAATATCTTCACAACTGCAAGGAAGAAAACCAAGTGAGCCTATTTCTCTAGTGTAAGCAGATTATTCCCTTGCTTAAAGTGATGAAGCTGTCTCTCCCTGTTGCACAAATTTACAAAAGAATACATCTTATCTATTTTCCAGGATACTGGGTAATATCTCCAGGGCTGACTATCAGCTGGTTTAATTGTAAGACAGTTCTATGTTAGGCATAGGAGAGGAGAATTTGGTAAGCACTGTGAAGGGGGCGGGAGAAGAAAATAGGTCAGATAGATAGCTTACAAACATGCCAGAAACAGAGACTAATAGTTCTACTTTTTATTCTATAATAAAATTAATGTTGCCCCAGCAGCATGCTATTTGGTACATCCATCTAATTTATTAAACAAACAAGAAGACAAAAGATTTGCTGCAGATCGTACTCTTGTGTATTTGTGAACTAGTTTCTTGTAATTAACAAAATTGATGATAAATATAATTTTGTTTTTACTTTCTCTTCGTTTTCACATACAAACATGCAATATTATATATCAACTAGAATAAAATCTGCTAAACTGATTATGAAACTACCACCCTATGATTTATTCCTATGTTTAGCAACAGCATTTCCCTTTTGCTGGTTCCTTCCCGTAATAAAAAGTAAGGGCAAAACAGAAGGAGATATGCACAATTTCACCCACCAGAACTGGACATTAAAACCCACCATGTGCACACAGCCCAGGCTGCATGTTCACACACAGCAAAGCAAACAGTGGAAAAAACATGAAAGGGGAGAAGACACTGGACAACTCTGAACAAAAGCAACCTCCAGTACAAAGACCTGCGATCTTTTTAAGATCTTTGCAAGCAGAGAGGAAAATAAGTGCTTCAAAATCGGGGCAAAGTGAAAAGGGTTCTTTCTCAACACGGACTCGAAACCTTCAGACATTAAAGACTCATAGATAGACTAACACTATAAACTCCCCTAAATCTCATCTCTCTAAATGCTTTAATTAATTTTTCTGTTGTCACTGGGAATGCAGTTTACTTGGTCACTCACATCTGTGCAGTTCTCGGCAAGACTTTGCAGCCTTTAGCACAGTTTGCGGAAGCGGCTCTGCAGAACAGGGCCTTTGGAACTATGTTTATAATGAGAAGAGAGAGGTAAACAGCCCTACTGCAGCATGGAGAGTCCTGCAGAGAGGAAACCCAACAAAAGATGCATTATGCTATTAACAATAAGAAAACAGCTCTATGATTTCCTCTTATTTTTAATATTTATATTGGCTTCCTGCCCAAAAACCCCAGTAAGTCCTCCTGCATCTCAAAATCTGAATGGAGCTTACAGACCAAATTAAGAGACTACAGGTAAAGTATTTCTTCTCTAAAAATACTGCTTCTGGCATTTGAAAAATTTTCTTTTCTCTGCTTTGCCTCACAGGCACAGTGGTCAAGTGTGCTCAGTTTAAGATTCACAAATTTATCATATATGCTGCAATGACAGCATACTCACATGATGACAGCAGCCAAGAGATCAGTGCTGATTCATATCTGCATGAAACTCACTCTTCAGTTCATAAAATTCTTCTTATCTTTTTGCTAAGTTTTAGGTCTGCTGGAATCTAAAAACTCAAAGTGAAAAACTAACAGCATGTATCTATTCTGGGGCCGAGCTGGAAGAAAAAAC
Organism: Opisthocomus hoazin; assembly: GCF_030867145.1. Taxonomy (NCBI): domain Eukaryota; kingdom Metazoa; phylum Chordata; class Aves; order Opisthocomiformes; family Opisthocomidae; genus Opisthocomus; species Opisthocomus hoazin. Next base: position 144,187,929 of record NC_134414.1, read on the forward strand.
TGAGTTCCACAGCTTTCCCCCAAAACAGTAACACATTCAGTTTTATTTATAACTCTCACCTATTTTGGAAATTTTTGTGAACCTGGCCTGCCATTCAAATTGGTAATTCAACTTCAAACGAGGGGAGACTCCTCTGCTTTTATGCCTCCATACAAATGCTTAGAGAAGGGTAATACAAAACAAAGATATTAATAGCATACCAGGACAGGAACACACAAATATCACGAAGGAATCACTAAATTCTAAAAACAAGAGGTAAACAGACAAAATCTACTACGAACTGTTTCTGTTAAACAGCAAACAGAAGAAGGCAAAGACAAAGACGGTGTTTATATGTTGGGGATTATAAAAGGTTCTGAAAACTGCAGTATGACTTCGGCATGGGTGACACAGGGTTGTGAACACTTTCAAGGAGGTCCCCTCAGACCTCGGAGCTAACGATCCTCTTTCAAATCTGTCTGTTTGTTCCTTTTTATCTTCCTTTTTTGTTGTTTTTGCTTGAGAGAAAACAAGAAGGAAAGATGCTGTGGGAGAAATGCCAATACTCAGCTCCTGCTGAGAAGAGAAAAAAAAAAACGTCGGAGCTGGAGCTGCTGAATCCTGCTCACTTTCTGCAATGGAATGAAAACAGCATCTCCCTTTATGGACTAAATAGGGTGAATTTGGTTTACCTGGGTGGGATAGTGTCTTTCACTGATGTTGCAACATAAATACTCAAAATAAAATGAGATGGGCTCGAGGTAGAAAAGGATGTGTCAATTCAACTGCACTGCTGCCATGGGCAGCATCCAAGGGAGATGGGAACTGCTCTGGGCTAGGTGGTCAGCTTCTCCACACCTGCCTCAGGGAGGCAAGGAGGTGCAGCAGCTCCTCCATGGAGGAGCATCCCTATTGCTCAGACCATCAGTCACAGACAAGCTTTAGTGATAGAAGGGGCAATTGGTTTTGCACTCGATAAAAAAAAAAAAGCCCTAAGGAATTACCCAAATAAATCCCTTTTGTCTAATTTTTGAGCAAAGATTTGGGATACTGTATAAAATGGGACTTTTAGAATTTGGCTTTTAACTTTCTGCACCTGCTTCAGTTTTTTTATAATATGCTGTTTATAACTGAGAGGATGACACAGGAGAGATCTGAAGGAATCTATTTGTAGCTGGCATTCCTACCACATGGCAGAAGTGCCAATAAGAGCAAGGACCAAATTCAATTTTTAAACATAATTTTCCTCAAATAACACTTCATAAATCACAACAAAAATTAGCAATACCAGTGATGACCATTTACAAACCTATAAGGGCCTCAAATCGCTTCTGCATAGGAAATCAAACACCATGATCCGTATTAAAATATAACCTAAAACCTAAAGTGCACAGAGAGGTCAAGTCTTTTCTCTTAATCTGATGTTTTATCCACAGTCCCACACTTCCTTTGTTTCCAAGTACTGACTCAAAGTTTAAGTAATTTTGAGTTTTGGAGCTTTTGAAGCATTACTGCAGAAGAACTTACCTTCTGTGGAAGTCCACAGCATCTGTATTTATACTCTGATAATACCAACATTATTGTGTTCAAATGGAAAATTGATCACCTTGCTCTAAAATTGATGTCTTTTCCAAACAATGGAAAGCAGAAATGGTATGTTGTCAGAAACAGACACAAACACACACACACAACTGCGAACTAACGTTTTCTCTTAGATCCTGATTTTTGGGCTACCTCCACGGGCCGGTGTCCGGGCTCAAGCAATGCCAAACTCCTCCTCCCCCTCCATGAGCACAAAGACAATTTGCATGGCTAAGCAAAAGTATTCAGTGGCTAAGCAAAAGTATTCAGCAGCTGCTGGATTTCACATCCAACTTTTCTCCCTCACCCTCGGTCCCACGGCAAGGCCACGGCAGAAAAGCAAGCAGGTCAGACAGCATCATCCCACGGGCCACCAGCTGGACCACTCTGAGGTACTGCACCTCAAAATGATTTTTTTTTAATTTTACCCTTTGACACGGGAAGCTGCTTCCTTCTCTCCCTCCTTTCCTTCTTTCTCCCCTCCCCAGTTATTCATTTCACTTTCTGGAGGCAAACAGAAAAGGGAGCCAGCAGACCCAGGGCTCACATGAAGGGTGCGTGGGTGATGCACCCGCCGTGCGGGCTGTGTCCCCTCTCCACCGGCCAGCCCACCAGCAGTGCAGAACGCAGACAACGGAGCTGCAGCTCGCAGGCAGGCAGCTTGCTCCTTCCCCTGCACTGCCAAGCAGCGCTGAGCTTCAAGGCTGCCAGGTCAAGTTGTACCCCTCCTCCGTGATACACAGGGACACATCAGAAAGCATTTTGCCTCTGAAGCCCTTTCTCCAGCTGAAGACCTCTCCACCTGTAAACCACGCTGTGGAAGTAAAGATGCACATCCCAAGGCTTTTGCACCCTTCCACACCTGGCCCTGGCCACCAGAGATGGGGAGATATCTCTGTGAGAGGGTGGCCCTGATATTTGATGCTCCATGTCACAGAGAAGAGAGCAGAAATAGGAAAAAGAAATGAAATACATCCCCCTTTTTCACATATGCGCGAGTTATTTCTCTACCCCAGCCAAACACAGGCTCCAGAACTGGAGTTTGCTTCACACTAGTTCAGTCCCTCTTTTCAAAAAGCAAGAGGCTTAATCTGAATCTCAGTTCAGTCAGGAAAGAAAAACAGTCCTTCAGCTGCAAAGTCTTTCAAGCTGTATGTAGCACTTCAAGTTTTCAGTTTTTCCTTGCATTGTTTACCCTGTGGCTGGACAAACATTTTCTCTCCCTTGACCTCTCTGGGCCCCTGCCTCACCAACCGACTTGCTTGTAATCACATGCCTATTTTAATGAGCCTTCGTTATATCCTTCCCTTCATACCAAGCTGTTTTAATATTTCTGGTTTATTCATTTTTTAATTTTCATCCAACTGAACAAACTTAGAAATCCAATGACAGAATTATTTTCAGCACTAGTAAGACAAAAACAAAGTTTCTCAGCATTTTCAGAATCAACATCTGATATATTTAAAAACCCCAATGTAACTCTAAGACTCTTACCTTAGTTTTGACCAAACTACAAAGGAGAAATCTTAACTTCAGTTATCACGCGATATGCAAATTTCAGGATGATATTTTAGCTGATGTGTAGCATGTGGCAGAAAACCTGGCTTACAGCAAAAAGCCAGCTTGCTGGTAAGGCTTGTGTGCCTGCTATTCCAGGGATGTAGATGGAAGAGGTATCCTGGGTTCTGCAATACCTAAATGAACAGACCTGATTTATCTATGCCCTTGACAGCCCACACAGCACAAAGCAGAGGTCTCAAGGCACCAAGAGGGGGAAGTCTTTATAAATACAGCACAGTTTCTGTACCTTTGTATTCCGCAGATGGACAGTATCACTTTCAAAGTTGGAATGCTTTTCACTATTACTGAAGATACCACTGTTGTGGTTTGATTTTCTTCGCCATTAATAAAACTGCTCAAGGGATCCTCACTTTTGCCCGGGTCTTCTTTGGAGCCTCCCACCCCAGCGTGCTGCCGTGCTCTATCTTACACTTGTTGCGTAATCAGCGAACACCAAATGAACCAGGAAGAGCCTGTCCAAAGGGGAACTCTCAGCACCCAGCTCGCAGCGATCACCAGCCGGACAGCAGCCGGCGGGCAGTCACTATCCACCCCGGGGGACAACAGAGATTTTGAAAAAGAGATGGCCGTCCTGCTTCCAATATGTGTGGGAGAGCACATTTACTTTTCTTTATCTGGGGGGAGCATATGTCGGGAAGAAAAAGAGAAACACGTCCCTATTTTTTCAAGGGCTACAAAATAGCATAAGGAAGCTGCAGGTTAGCACAGCTTCAAATTGTTGCTGCATTAGTTTTGCTTTTACTGTGGAACACCATGGGGTAAAACCTTATTCTTCCTCTGAAAAAAACCCATCTATATTGATATCAGAAAAGGGCGGGGAAAGAAAAATGACAGCCACTGGCCTGCCCTTTAACCTTTCTAACAGAGCTGGTGGCCGCAATGAAGCTTAATCAATGCAATGGAAGTGACATTTTGCAGTCAAATCAAATTAAATGGAAATGAAAGGAAAATCTGAGGTTCAACCTAAAGGCTGTTCCCTCTTGCACCGAGGTCATTGCCATGGCAACTAAATGCTACAAATGTGTAGAGTAAATCCTTAACAAATCTGTAGAAAGCATGTCCAATTGAATATGATAGTTCCTGTCACTGTACTTTGTACCTTTCAAAAGAAAGGGAGAAAATAAAACAAAACGCATCTTATAGCCCATGCAGCAGAAAAGAAGTTCTGCCAGAAACTATGCAGCGCAGCAGCGTACTTAATCTTTCTCTTCTGTTTGGACATGGAGAAACTGAGCAGCTTTACTGTAAGACAGCGAGCGGGTAGCTGTGGACAGAGACCATATTAAGTGGATTAGGGCATGGTGCGTTACATTTTTCAGTCTTGCTTCAACTGGAGGCTGGTGACTGCAAAAACTTCCTTGTATCATTGCAAATGCATTTAACCATGGCTGAGAGCAATTCCTAGTGCAGATTGCCCATGGCTCTGATCATCCCACCCAGCTTCAGCACGTACCTCCCTCACCCTTCTGCCTTTTCCTGGGGTCAGAAGGCTGCTTGCTTAGAGGGCTCAGGATGGCGACGGGCTGATCAGATCTCCTAAAATGATCAGGGATGCTCCCACCTTTGTGCGGGCAGCCCTTTCTCTGCACAACCCCAAGGCTCCCCTTGAAATGGGGCTGAAGCAGGGTGGGAGCCCTTTGCTGGCCCCAGCCGCCCCCGGTCCGTCCTGCCCACAGCACTCCCCGCACGCAGGGGCTGCCGACAAAGGGGACGACCACCAACCCATCTCGCCCCCCATGCGCTCCGGTGTCACAGGCAGCCCTCGCCTCCATCCCAGCTGCGTCGGCGCCGACCGGCACACGGACAAACACTCCACCTCCCCGGGCCCCCGTAGAGAATTACAGATAATTACCAATTCCTACTGCCGCTCATGGAGCGCGTTTCACTCCTCAGCCTAACAGCTTCTGACATTGAAGGGCAATTTAAGAACCGCATAAAAATACAACAGCCGCACGCTCACGCTCACTCCACCGACTGCCGATTTCACCTCAACATTTCCACCTGTGTAGGCAAAGAGTTGGGGGGGAGGCACCAAGCAGGATGTGGGATTTTTCTTTTTCTTGCGAGATGTGGAAGACTTTACATACTGGGCTGTGACCTTCCCCAAACCCATCATTTAACTGAGCTGTAATAAGGTGGCAACCGTTCTCCTCTCCTTGAAGAGGGAGAAGTTTTGATTCAGCTGTAGTGATGCAGTCACTGTGCATTACGGAAGATCTCAAGAGATTATACGCCCTGGGCCAGCATGGGTTGGGAGTATTGCAAATCTGATATGAGGTGACATTTTCTACTCAAATACATACAGCCGAAGGACATCACACACCTTCCTGCATGAATAGCAATACACACTAATGAACTAATTTCTGGGGGAAAATTGTTACTTCCCAAGTGAGCGGGGGAGGAGAATACTCTGCCACTTCAACCAGAAGGGATTCTGGCTTTCTTGCCATCTTTTTCTGTATTTTCCACCTTTTCCAAACAGCGCTACTTTATCTAGCTACACACAGCATCTTCAGACAAGGCCATCGAGTTGGGAGCTCTGTGTGACCCATCCTACAACACGCACTTGAAATCACAGAGCAGCATGCCAGGCTATAAGCTGCTGTGCAAAGGAACAGCTCGGAGTATGCATATGCCCCATCACACCCCCAGGAGAACCTCCTTTATACGTAAGGAAATAAATTCACTTTGAATTTATTTGGGTATGATATTCACTAAACACTGCCGGATAGTCTAACTTAGGATAGTCCCAGCCTCCCTTTTATCACACACAACAGTGATATTCACAGATCATTTCCCACTTCTTTTACCCTTTAAATACCGCTGTACACTTGTGCTCGTTCACTCACACTCCCGCTAGTTGAAAATGCACTCAAAAAAACTGGCTGGCAGTCCAGGCAAGATGCTTGTGCTGGAAGAGTTGAAGGGACAATTCATTGTAAAACGTACGTCAGCTCTGACTCAGAAACACAAAAGGCCAAGGAAAACTGCTTTTAAGTTACCACTTCTGTGGTCTTTCTTGAGCTTCCATGGAAAAATAAACTGAAAAAATATTTCAGAGGACCAGGCAGCTCAGGGAAGTAGTAATTTAATTTATGGAGAGGGGAGATACCAGTAAAGAGCTGCAGGCACAAGCCCTGCATGGTAAGATCAGCGTTTCCCCATGCAAGTGGTTTCTTCAACCTATCAGTGCAGACCTCATGGACCTCTATAAATATCAACCCGAAATTTCAGAGGATTTACAAACTAGAAATCTAGGCACTCTCATAGCAAGTATCTGTGAAATGCAGCTGGGGTGGCAGTCAGATGAACAACGTCACTCACATCCCATCAGAGTATTTTACCACAGCATAACACAATACTTCACTCTTAGGACTTTAACCTTTGCTTTGGGTTAAAAGAAATGAAGAGGGTTTGACACAGTGTGGAACATTACAGAACAGACCCAGGAACAAAAAGAGTGAGGAAATGTGAAGGGCACCGACTGCATAAAGATATGAAACACTGGAAACAGAGAGCAGTATGTCTAACATACGAGCACTACCTCTGCTCAGTTGTTCTTACTAAAGAGAGAACCAAAGTCCTGTAGGAAGGAACAGCCAACAACTGTCCTTCTCAGCACTTCAGAATGACATGTAAAAAAACAGTCGATAAATCTCACCTTTGTCAGAGAATTCAGTATTAATAACAAAACTTTATTAAAAATACCTGAATTTTGACATAAATATCTGCGGGTTCTTACTCAATATGCCTCAGTTTTGACCTCACAAATTAAAGCAGTGCTCCAAAAAGCAGAATCTGCAATGTGATGGGCAATGACAAGCAAATAAGGATTCTGAAACAATTTTTATGTATTTTTGCAATACTGTTTGATACATATTTTTTCATGTTATTTCTTTTATATTATTTTTGAGATCTAACAACTGCTTTTAATAAGCAACTGTTATTGCAAACATATAATTATACTAGGCCACAATCCAACAAAGCACTTAAGGGCACAGATTAAAGACATGGAAAACAATGGGATTATTTATATGCTTAAGGTTAAGCATCTGCTGAAGGACTCGGATGGATCAAAGCGCCATTTCTATTACATCTATAGAAAAAATATTATATATGTTAATTAAACGTAAAATATATGTAAATTAACTAGCACATGAAAAATGCACTTGCATAAATTTTTATACCCCTACACAATTTGTGATAATAGAATATTCCAGTCAGCCAATATGAAGAACAACTGCTAATATCAACAATTTCATCAAAAGGTGAAAAATTCCTGGAACTGAACAATTATGAAATAGCTTGCCATAAGACACTTCCCTTCATAAACCATCTCTCGACTAAGCAGTTAATGTTCTGAGGCATAAAGGAGAAAATTTAGAGACAGAAACCACATCTTAGTTATCTTCGGACTTCAAGCATTCATGTAAAAGCTTGATTTGTTAATTTTCATTTTTATGAAAATCAGTTTAGTTTTATTCATAAGATCCACAAGTTATTTGCAGTTAGTGCCTAATAAGCTTATTTTATCAAAATTTCTTCCTTGCTGTTTTCATTGACCAATACCTTGTTCTTGAATTAAGGATTAAATGGACCACAGTGCTTCACTTCCATTCTCTCTGGAATTATTTATTTTGTTTAACTGTATATTGTTTCTTATTCTTTTGTTCTCTATTTAAAAAACAGATCTACTCAGAAAACTTGCAAATAATATTTCTACTGTAAATTGCTGTTTCATCTATATAGAACATTTTCAATAAATACACCAGTTTTCATATTACATTTTGAAAAACCTAGAGAAGACCTCTTGATAAGGTTGAAAATTGTCCATTTTAATTGTTAGCCCTAACAAGCTCTATTTCATGTTAAAGACAAATTATCATCTGAAAATTTTTTATTCCTGATGCTTCTTTTTTATTTTAGGGTGTTTAAACAGAAAAGGAACCCTTTGTTTTATTTCAATACAATGTTGTGACAGATCAAAACAAAAAACTTTCTAAAAATGTTTCTCCACTGGAAATTTCAATTTTCTTTCATTTCTGTTTAAGTTGGAAATTAAAAGTGCAAATGTTACAAAGCTGTGAATCTATCAGAGCATCAATAAAACTTGTAGTACATTCAATTTGTTTTCACATTCACTTGCTCCAGTTTTCGTTTTTTTTGCCTTTGCCATGAGTCTACACAGACTGTTTGTTCCATGGAACAAACATAATAGCAAGTACGTTTTATTCAATATTTTTATATGAAATTGCACGATTTAATCTTCGAATATAACAATGTGAAAATGTACTAATTGTCTTATGTATTTAAATTAAACATGTACTTGGAGAATTATAGTCAAGAGTTACACTCAATGCAAAGCTTTAAATGAAAGCAAAACTCGTCAAATGGTCTGATCACACCTTCTTTTAATCAAATTTATGCCAGCTCACTTACTTTTCTTATGACTTGACTTCAGTTTTGATTTTCTCTATGCAAATAAGGATTTCACTTGAATCCTTCAATAACGACCAACAGAAAAAAAGGCAGGGAAATAACGACATACCTGAATAATCAGCTACTTTTACAAATTTTGGATGAATTAGGCCTTGTATCAGTATACAGAAGAAGTTAACGTGAAAATGGTTAGCTAAGGGCACAGTGGAAACTTCAGTGACAGGGGCACACGCATTCAAAGGCAAGTAAATTCTGGAAACTACACAGCAGTTCCCAGCTCTGCAGTGATGACAAGAGAAGACGACCTTCTGAGCAACGTACAACTCGACATTTTCGCTAGTTCTAGTCACTGTTTCAATGTCAATTAGAAGTTACCACACCGAATACAAAAACCAGACCTTTAAAATGTCTTCAGTGAGCACCCTCCCTCCAAAAGTAATAGTCACAGTAATAAAAAAGAAGGCACGCAGAATTCTCACTTATTAGTTAAAATGCCTTTATTTTTAAAATATTCTTTCATTCACAAGGAGATGCTGTCATTCACGCTAAGGTGGCAGGTCTACATGCATTAGTTGAGACGGATGGAAGTCAAGCTATCACAGCTCACCACCAATATTCTTAATCTTTTCCTTTCCAAAATGAAGAAAGACTGTTCTGATGGATTGTTGTGGACCTCTTTTTTCCAGACAGTGATGAATGAATACCAGGCAGTGATGGAGGCAAGGAAAAACTTAAGGAACTGCCCTTTTTCTCTTTTGAAGAGATGAGAGAATATCCAGTCTCCTCACGAGAACAACAGCATTAGAGAGTTAGTGCTGAAGCATCTTAACGCGACTGGAGAGGTGCATCTCGACTGTTTTGTGTACCACAGACGTACCGTTTAATTAAGCCATCAGAAAAAAATGAAGGAAAATGGAAAAAAGGGGATACAAAAGAGAGGGAAACTTCTTCAGCAAGTTAAAGCGCTCTTAATAAGTAACAACATGACATTAGTCATTAAGAAACAAGAACTCTAAATAATGCATTCAGAACCTATAGATCTAAACCAGAAGATAACAAAGCCTCATAAATCTGTTTGTTCATTAAGTTAAAAAAAAGCTAGACTTTGTGTTGCTATCATGTCAGCTGGCACCAAACTGTATGCAATTTAGTGCAACTACAAAGTGAAACCCATAGTCTACAATGGCAGGGTTTTTGATCACGCTAATTAACAGCCATTTTGTTTAAAATAAACAGATACGACTCTAATTGCCTTTTTTACATAAGAAAGGGAAGATCTTAAAAGTGAAAGCATGCAAAGGGAAAGATCAGACAGCCGCCTTTCAGACTGATAAGCAAACTCTGTGTGAGACGAGCGCAAATGAAGTTTGAGACGCTCTCTGGATTGACAGCAGGGAAACAGCAAAGCAAGAGGAGGAATGGCTTCCAGAGGTGGAGAGGCACGGCCACAGTTCCTTCCAGTGGGGAAAAGCTGGACGTTAGATCCCTGTTCTCTCTAGTCTCCCCGGCTTCTGAGCACCCGCCTGCAAGTGGCTGCACCTTCTGCAGGGCCAAGCGTGCACCGGCAGCATCGGATTTTGTGCAATGTTCAGATGACACAATGAGCCTGGTTAGCACCGCCGTACGGATTCCGACAAGAAAATAAAATGTTGTAGAAAAGGAAGAAATCAGAAAAAGGCACTCTGATCTCTGTGCTTGCACTTACCCCTAGCACCAGAAGCGGGGCTAGACAGTGCTGTACCGCACAGTTTGCCAACTTCTAGGCTATACAGAGGGACCATTCACGTCCCTGAAAAGTCCCGGTAAGCAACATGCAGGGCAAGTGCTGGGACACAGTCCAGTTCTCCAGCTAACTTCAGTGAGCCTGAAATGCAGCCCGGAACTGCAGTGAAGACAACTTCAGCTTTCTTCAGCTTTTTCATTTTCTGCATCTATGTTGGTTATTTGGTTAGACAAATTCCATTTATCACTTTTCAAACGTAGCTTCAAAGTTGCTTTTTAAGTGCATTAAAACATGTAACATTGCAGAGTAAAGCAATAAAGCAAAAACATTATTTTTGTTATGTGACAAAGTTCCCTCACCTTTTTCCCCACCAATGAAATCCACATCCTCCCCCTCTCCCGCACCCAAAAACCCACCTAGTATGTTTTAGGGTGCAAACAATGAATATCACCATACAAAACCGCTTCCCTGCACTTCAAGTGTGCAATGTCCCCACGCTCCTCTCGATAAGAAGTCCTCCGGTACAGCGACTTGCAGCGTACTTCCTCAGTGTCACAAATTCATATGCATAACAGCATCTTCTGACTCATCTACAGGGGCTTCCACAGTACTTCAGATATAAGAACAATGTCCTTACAAAGACTGCATGTTTTCAGCATATTCAAAATATCATTTAAAGTTCCAGAATCAGAGGGAATTGCTCCACTTCGGCACTGCAGGCTTTTATGCCATCATGGTCACAGTACAGCAGGAGGCAGTTTTTGCAGGAGGTGGTCAAAAATGGGGCAGCAGCTCTCACTGGAAAAAGGGTCTGTGAAAAACCTCATCATTTCCCATTGCATCTGATGGATGAACTTCTTCAGCCTGCTTTTGCTAATGCTATGCACATCAGCTTATATATTTAAAACAACAAAAGAAGCCCCACTCCAAAAGGATGCAAAGGCTTGCACTGGACACACAATCTTCTCTTTGATGAAACAGAGAGAAGAAAGACGGTAGCAGGTGTTAGCCACGTTAATGAACGAGCTGTTGCAAGAAATTCAGATACTGCAGTGAGAAAAGTAGCACCGAGCTGACAGCACGGATTACTTCTCCTCAAACATTCGCGGTCCCTCCTCTTGCCGGGACTGCCTGAGTGAGTGACTCTGGGCGCTCTGGGGTGCACAGGGAAGCCAGGGTGCGGGTGGCCTAAAATTCCCATGAGGCACCACAGTAGCATTCACATACAAAGATTTTTCTGTTTTCAGCTGAAACTGCTAAGTAAAAATTCTCCTGCATATATTTCTCAGAACTCAGCTTTCCAAAACCAGTTTTAAACGGCACATTTTCAGCCAGCTTTAATGGTAACAACATCAGAGAAGAACTGCATCACAACAGCAATCTCCCTGGCCTTCAAATATTTTGTTAATATAACACTGAACATCAGACATATTCCCTATCAAAAACAAGCATCAGCATATACTGTAAGGGAATTTCATTTCTACTGAAACGGTGCGACGTGTTGTGCTGCTGGCTGGGAATCTCAGACTGGATGACTTCAGCTTTCAGACCAGCAGCCAGAACAGACTACAGCTGGGCTAATTCGATTTAGGCGAGGCCATGTTGTTGGTTTTCAAACATCAAAACCCCATATAGTCATAAAACAGCAATGGTGGTGTTGCCTGGAAAAGGACAGGCAGAAAGACGCAGCAGCTTTCCAAGAAGCACAAACCAAGGTTGCCTAAATATGCCTAGAAGAATTGCACTGTGGGAAATACGACATAAAAAGGAAAGTAAGTTAGAAAACAAGCTGGATACTAGCATTATCCTACCGCTACCATCACATCAGCAACCATATTGGAGAGCAATGAGCGATATAGATGTGCAGCTGGTTTATCAGCTCACTACGGCCAAAGTGATACTTTCCAGTTCAGGCCACATTTATGTATCAACAGGTTATACACTGAAGGTTAAAGCCAGTAATTACTTTAGTACCAGTTTTGGTAAAATCTGTCACGATTTTTGTAGCAAAAGATCATCCACACAAGGAAACAATAATTTGGCTTGCTGCTACTCTGTACGAAAATTGTTTCAAACAGCTGAAATTACAACCACAGCTCTGAATTTTCAAAGTAGCTATTTGACTTTTGAATCTAGAACCTATTACATTTTTGATTTGACTTTAGTTCCTCCTGCCTAAGTCACATTAGGGAAAAAAAAAAAAAAAAAGAAATCCATCCAGTTTTAGCTCTGCAAAACAAAACAGTATTTCATCTTACCTAAAAGGGCAAGTTTAGCAAATACAACCGAAGCCCATGAAATACACACAAAATAAGCACACAGCCTTGCACATTCTCTCCTCTGTGTCTCTGTCTGTCCCAGCTCTTCTCTCTTCTAGATGTTTTCAGGGACAACTCTGCATTAAAATCAGATGTCAGATTCTAACTAACTGCTACTACTATCAGCTGCATTGGTAATCAGGCTTTCAGCAGCAATTTTACACAGCACAACAAATGACATAAACAATTTGCCTCCAAAGCTCCGACTACCCTTGTTAACTATCATACTTCTTCCAAAGGAAACATAAATAACCATCATAACAAGCCGATTCCTCAAAATTAAGTTCTGGTAAAAAGTGTGGCAAATCTAGGCATTAAAAAAATTGAAAAAAAATCAAAAGTATTTTCATTTGAAGAACTTAGAATTGAAGTCTCAGGTAAGTAGTACATTTTATTGTAATTCTGTGTTAGGAACTCTCATTAAAATCAACTACATAATTTAACTTACTAAGAAGTATGACAATAACTGGGAATATAATCATAACTAGGACAAGAGTAAACCAAACAATAAATCAACAATACGAACAACTATCAATAAACAATAACGTATACCTCAGTGCGGTGGGGTTTTTTCCATGCTGGAATTTGGAAGTTCTCAAGAGTGTCATTGAGTCTTTCATAGTTAATGTTCTCCATTGAAAAAACATGTATGCATTGATGCAGTTTTCATCCAAATCCAAAAGCAGTAAATAATGTTTTGATTCCAATACCTAAATAAGAGGGCTTTATTGAATGCAGAAGAGTAAATGTGATTTTATGAAGTCACATTACACTACAGTGTTACCTCTGTCAGGTTTTACATCGTGACTGGAGAGACTGTGACTATTTCTGTAATGGCCATTTTCATACTGTGCTTGAATAAATCCATCTGGGTGACACACCAATCGTACAGTTTCAAAAAATGGAATAAAACTAAATTAGTGCACTGACTTCTGTCATGAGGAAAACCCATTTTCATATCAGAACTACAGCTGGATACTTACTGAGCCATGATGATCTGTAAGATGTAAATTGTCAGTGCAGGGAGACAAGCAAAGGAAGAATACCTGCCATCTATCCAGCTTGCATATCCTCTATTCTGAATTCGTTAGGAGAAAATACCTGAGTAACAGTATGGCATCAAGCCAAGGCATGCACTGTCGCTAGTTACAACTTTACAGCAGAGTACAACTCTGCCCAGATTAAAACAAAAGAGCTGAGTCATCATGGTTGGACCACGTAAGCACTACATCGTGGTATCACACTTGTTTTAGTGGAAGTTAACATTTTTGTACTGGTGGTATTTGCTATCACAAATACGTTTTCTTCAGATACAGCATTCAGGCTGCCTTTTCTGCTGAACATGAGCTTTTGGCATAGGACAAAAGAAAAGCAGCAGTGAGCTTCCAGTGTACACACTAAACTCTTTCAAAACAACAGTGGCAGGATCAGCATCAGAAGCAGCAGGTTTCATTTGCAAATGAAGACATTCAGACAAGCGAGTTATGGAAGAAGGAAATTCACTGTAAATCGCCTACTGGAGCTACATTTCAGCTCACGACTATTGCTTAGTGAGCAGGCTTTTTTTAGGAAGGAACAATTCAAAAGCATGTCTTCAGTGAACCCCTTTGCAGCTGAAGATGCTATCTCACACTAGGGAGCAGTGTCCTATCAAAACCTCCTTCATAAGCTCACATTCAGTACGTAAAGAAAAGGGAAAACACATGCCATTCCTGATAGCTAGGTTCAGAAAGTATATTGCTGAGTCAAGCGCAGACTCCATACCTTAAAATCAGTTTAATCACTCGCAATTCCTCCTTAGTCTTTACTGTTCAGAATTTCTAATAAGACACTAACTAGTTTCCTCTCCGGTAGTTCCTCTCAATTGAGCTTGCTAAAAAAAGCACCACTATAGTCACTTTCGCTCACAGTGTCCTCTCCACTTTATGGTTCTCTCCAGCAGTTTGAATTACTTTAATATATACCCTGATAGGTCTCCTGCTTTTTTGGAAATGCAGCTCCTAGTAAGTCCAATCCAGTATGGAATTTTTGCTCTAATCACTCTGCCCAGTGATAAAAAAGAATCTGAAAACAGAGTTTCCTTCCCCTGGAAGCCATTCTTTTCTGAAGGAAAATAGACACAAAAAAAAGAAATCAAAGAGCATAGTCAAGGAAATGTTCTTTGTCAGGAATACATCTTTGGGGCCTCTTCTAAGTGGACGGGCAAGCATCGCAAGGTGGCTTCAAGACATACTTTGGAAGCAAAATTATTTTTATGAAGAGTAACAGATTTAGCTTTGCGGTTTTTCGTTCATTGCGACTATATAATCTTTTCTTAAATGAAAAATACTTATCCCTCTTACACCTATCATTTGGATTAGAATGCCTAAGAATTTTGGCACTTCAGATATTCTTCATATGGATTAAAAAAACTTAAACACAAACATGTGAGAAGATACATATCCTTAGACCACACCATCATGAAACAGAATTAGCTTTCATAGATTTGCAGGATCTCTGCCTCACACAGAATAATGTCAGTAATATTAGAAATGTCAAAATAATAAATGTGTCTGTCAGTGTGTGCATATAAATACATATACATACATGCACTCACATACATGTATGTACTATATGCACACAGGTTTCTTGCACGTTCTTCCATGAGATGTTCACAAACTTCAGAAGCTGATTTGCATTTTAAAGATTTATTAAAATAGGCTTAATCACACTGATCCAAAGCTCACCTGGACAGCACTTAGATAAGCAAACTGAAAATTCATTCCTAAAGCACTTCAGCACAATCTCAAAGGTCTCAGGAAAGATCCTTCTACAGGTCTCAAACTCTCTCTTTCAAACGAACCTGAGCACGTAACACAGGAGGACTTTGAAACATGTAAAGTTGCTCATCGGTGCGGACCTTAGTCTAGTTTCCATACTTTCAGCACACATGAAGCAATAAAAAAGGCTCATGCCTTTTGGTGGCACTCCACACAATCATAAGCATCATTTCCTTAATGCACTTCTGGTCACATGGAAACATTTCTAATACAGAACAGTGAAACTGTACATACTCCTCTTTTTCCTGATCTCACCTCATCCTCATATTAAAAAAACCTAAGTATTTTAACCTAACAAAAATATTGATTAGAACTATGTATTCATCTTCCTGGCTACAGAATTTTCATAGTGTCTTATCGCTGAAAATGCAGCCACTTCCAGAGAGGAATCCAGGAGCTGATCAACAGCACACAACACTCTTACAGCACAGTTCACAGCAAGAAATTAACACATTAGATATAATTTTAAAAAAAATTCACCAACTAACTGAAGAGACTCTATGTCCTCATCTCTAAAAAACACAAGAGGCTTTAAAAGTATGCATCTTGAGGAAGATAAAACATAGTCTACTTTATCATACGTGGCTCTACGCCAGCAGCTCTAAGTGACCTCTGTTTAGCCTCCAACAGTATTTACATGCACCTAAAAATTCTGGTCCATGTCCTGCCCTTGACTGCGTACATGCAGCTCCCACTGAAGTCAATGGCAGCTGCGCCTGTACAGCTGAGGGCAGAATTCAACCTTCTGTACCGCTCATTATCAGAGAGATGAAGTCAGCTCCTTTGAAAACTCAGCGAGTCTTCAAACCACCCAAGAAAGTGTTCCTCCCCAGACAAAGAGAGACTCCCCAACAAAAAGTGCAAAACTCACGTTTTAGTCATTTTAGTGGTGCTTCTGCGACAGAGAAGAATCAAAACGAAGGTGCTATGCTCATGCAGTTCATCCTCACAAGGTATCGCATGCAGTGCTGTGCCTTACGTATGAATACATATATATATATATATATGTATGCATGAGTGTATTTTCCTGAGTGGGAGAGGGTGTATTGCAGATGTAGTCAGACTCTCATCTCTGGAATTACTGACACTCAGCAGCTACCTCAGACCATCTATGCTTTGAAGCACTATTTATTGTAGGCAGTATTAAAATGTGTAGTTTGCAAAAAGAGCAGCTTTTTCCTCTTCTCATTAAAAATACTAATGAAGAGCTAAAGATCTTTCTTCTGGCTTCTCTTTCTCACTGTATTTATTTATTTCCTGTACTTATTTATTTATTACCTTTATATTTAAGCCAAATGGGATGGCAACCTCTTATCACTCACCCAAGGTCAAACAAAAACCACAGGGCAAATCAGGTACAGAAAACAGATGCTGCGATACCCTCGCGTGAGGGTATTTTGGCCCATGGGAGACAGGAACGGTAAGCTTTATGTGGTGAAGACAAGAAGCAAAACTGTCTCCCTCCTTACGCTCCCCCATCGCTAGCCCGTGTCTCCCTCCCACGGTCGGAGCTCTGGGCCACAGTCTCTCCCTCTCCGGGAAGCCAGGTCCAGCCCTGCCTGGGAAGCTGACAGAGAGGCAGCAGGCAGGAGGCCACGGTGCTGCGCTGCAGCCAGGAAGGCGGTCCCCCAGCAAAGCCCCATCTTCACAAAACTCAGCAGCGGGGGCACTGCTCGGCGCACACCCCCTCGGCTCAGCGCTGGGGAAGGCGGGAAGAGGCGTAGGGAACGTGACTGCCCAGTGACCTGATGCCACAACTGCTCCCCTGCACACCCACCTCTCTCCTGCACGGAAAGTGGTGCTGCCGGGGCACACTTTGGGAATCTTTCCAGTACTGTTCAATCGAGATATTTGGAGAGTACAGCACTAGATGCTCACGGGTAGGTACAACTAAATACTGCTGTGGCTTGTAGACGCTGTGGAAGTCTAGGATCACCTCATTGTCTTCGAACACAAACCGTAGATCACCACAGGGCAGATGAGGTGCCATTACTGAATGGCACTGGAGCTTCATTGAAGTCTGTGGAGTTAATATGATTTATGCTGGCTATGGGCCTGGCTTTTTTTATTTCAATTATTAGAAAACGATGTTCAAGTTGTCAGCATGATAATAGCAGTAACACTAATATACTCTGCGTCTTAGAATTGACTAAGTGGTGGCCTGTGGTCTGTAAATTAACGTGAGGATGTAGAAATAACACCCTTTTCAAGCATACTGCAAGTTTTGAATGAACTTTAAAGGCTTTCCACTTACACCAGGTAAACAGTATATTTATTTCACTGTCAGTAGCTGCTTAGGAGGGTCCCATGTTCACTGGAGACCTATTAGAAGGCATGTTCCTGACCTCAAGCCTCAGCACTGCATTTCTCTGACATGTAATCCCCATTGCAGAGTTCTAGTAACTCAGAAAAAAAGTTTAGATAACTGCAAAAATTGACTCAAAACTGGGCTCAGAGTCTTTGGTTTTCAACATCCATATTTTAAACAGGGTTCTTGGAGAGGTCTGCACAGGTACCGAAACAGGGCTCAGATTTTCAAGTCCTCCCTACACTTAAGAGTTCCCATTGCGCACATCTGCCTACCTACTTGGGATGCTGAAATCTCCATATGTGAAAACCTGGTTTTCAAATCCAGCCTCACTGCTGATGCCAAATTCGTTCCAAAGAGGCCAAACCTAAGAAACTCAAGTATCAGCCAAGGAGAGCTGAGCACCTTCAATTCATAATGCAGTTAGCACACGCTGACAAAGTTCGTATCTCATCAGCATAGAAAAATTGTACCAATTTATCTGTATCAATATAGCTAAAGCTACACAGATCCATTCTGGCATGCCCACTCATCTATTGCTCACCTCTGCACAAGCACAGACCTGGCTTTATTCACACAACCGCCTCCAGGACAGCGTACCAATTCTGCAAGCTCTGTCTGTACAACCCTCCACAGCACTACAGGTACGTGCGCCCTGAGCCCGTGATGACGGCACTCTCCATGGGACTTGTCCTGCACAACCCCACCGGTGAGATGTCACATCCTTACGCAGACCTGCGGTACAGCAACAAATGCACGTACGCCTTCAGCACGTCAGAGAATAAGGTTGTGTTACACGTAAGGAGTCAGAGTGAATTTGTACCCGGGCCATTTCAGTGCCTTCTCCTCAAGTTCTTCTTTGAAAAGAGGCAGTTTCTCTTCCGTTCTTTAACAAAAGCTTTTTCTGGATTTAAGTCCATCGGTCTTCTCCCACTATGCCCCTTCAGTTATTTCTTGAAACAGTGACGCGCGTTTCCAGTAAGGCCAAAGCAGAGAAGAGGCACGTGTGAGCCCAGGGCGTACCCTTCGACTTCCCGTTTCGGTGCAGATTCTGCACAGCTATTCTGGGACCGCCAGAGCCACGCAGAAAAGCATCAAACATTCAGGGGAATCCCCTTCTGACACTTTTATTATTCTGGCAAAAAATTAATGATGATGTGTCTTCTTAGACACGGTACTGGGCAGCAGGGTGTTCTTTATTTTAAGTAAAGGCAGGAAATGAGTAATAGATTTCCTCTGTAGTCAAACTGGGGCTTGAGGCCGGCTGATTGAGAGAGCTTTAGCCTCTCAATATTTCAACTTCGTGCTAAATGGGGAATAGTAGCAGTCCTTACTACTTTCATCATTCTTGGACATTTCAAGCTCAAAAATCTTCACCACCTGGGAGCCTCATCCTGCACCTCTTGTAAGAAATACCCTGATCTCACCATCTGGGAAGCTGAGGCCAGGAGAGGTCTACAGGGACACATGGAGAGGATGAGTAGCCACCGCTCCCTCATGCGGCACTGAATCACTTTCCCTATCATTTCCCACCATTATTAAAACCAGTTCTGTTCCCCCAGTGGTAGAAGTGATGGGATTACATATATACATATATTTTTTATATACATGTCTTTGTTCAGAACAGGTCCAGATGCCCTTGTGATAAAATCCCCACACAGCCACCTGTGCTTTGTTTACATTAGGCCTCCTCCTACCATTACTCCCACTGATGAAGCCACACAACTGTTAATAAAGTTTTAGTGGGGGAAGATGTTTTTGCAGGCAAAGCAGCTGTTAGCCCATGGCACCAGCTCATGTTTAATACCGCTCTTTACCTGGACGAGAGCAGCCTAGTTTCTGGGTGTGTTTAATCTTCCAGCAATATTGACAACGACGGCTTTTTGCCTAGCAGGGCTCAAGAGGCACACCAGCCAACTTCTCCATGTAGAAAATGAAGCCAAAGGAAAGAATTAAAGCTAAAGAAGCCATCAACAAAAACAGAATGCACAACTTAATAATTAATGCATTAAGGAGAATCAGACGGACAGGAGAACGAATTTGCAAACAAACCTGGAAAAAAACAAAGTTGCTTCCATTTCAAAGGAATTTGAAATGTTCACTGAACTAGTATCGTAATTCCGTTCAGGCAATGACTACTTAAAACTCAAATGTAATAAAATTCTATGGTAAATCAACAGTAAATTTTGACAGAATGGATGTTCTACCATGACTCTACTTAAAACTGATACACACTCACCAAGAAGACGCTTTCCTACATCGAAAGGTCACTTTGATGGCTTTGCAGTTCCTGCCATACACTTCTGGGGTTTTGGGCTCCTCACTCCTTATCTCCACGCTATTGTTGACTACCTTTATGATTTGACACCACACTTACAATTCTGGCAATGAGAACAATATTACTGCCATGTTATTTCCAATTTTTCCACTTGAAAAAAAAATCTTTTCTATTGAAGTTATGCAAAATACAGAACTTGGGAAATGTATTAGGCCGATTAACATTTTGATTGACTTCCTCTCAGAAGCGCAGTCTTATTTTTGAACCTTTGCAGTCAAGGTGGTAGTCCCATTTTCTACCCTCATTCTGTTTTACTGTTCTCTGCTGGCACAACCAAATTAGGTCTGTGGTGTGGGGACTGGATTTGCCCCATTTTCCTCAGAAGTCAACTCATGCTGGAGAACAGAGCTCCAACTTCTCCTAAGTGTTTGGACTGGATATGCTATCCTGCCACCAACTTCCCTTTCCTCAAACTCAAAATTTTAATAACACATTTCCAGTATTTCTACTAAACAGGCATCACCAGCTTTCAGCTTCTTCTCATTATCAAGAAACCTCTCAATTAACCTTAATCTCCCGGAGACCCACAAGCTTCCAATTTACCCTCTTGCTGCTGCTATCCCCAAACTCAGGCTTATTCCCACCACACCAAATGACGTGGTGAATCTCTGTAGGTCACAGGAGATTATGAGGTCCAACTACCCTTGCTGTTTTCCATATAGTACTATTGGTTCCCTCCTTTTGTAGCCATCTTAGAAGGTGAATAAACTAAGAGAAAGGTCACCCACATAATAGACCTTTTACATTTTTCTTACATTAAGTATTCAGCCTCTCCAAATAAGAAGATAGGGGCGTGCATGCTGCCTCCTGTCTATGTATACAGTTTGCATCGCTCTGAGTGACCGCAATGTGCAGAAGCAACGGAGAATCGGGGCTCCACTGGAGTCCATTTATAAAGTTTCACTATCTGCTCCTCGGCCACTAGCACAAGCAGGTGTTTCCCCCAGCACAGGAGACATTTCATTCAGGTCCTGTCTCCCTCCTGCCCTCTCTCTCAGCTTCGCATATGCTCCCTGCATTATTAGAGCTCAGGCAAATCATGACTCCACTGTTGAGGCTGTCTTGTCAGGGTTTTGTCCATTTCACAGACGCTACCCATATTCATGTAGTTTTTCTTCTTCCTTAGTCTTCTCGCTATCGCTGCTTGGTTTTACGGACTCAGCCACTTAGATGTTTCTGAGCAAAACCTGTTCTTCCACTGGCAATGCTCTGCCTTGTGTCAGCTTTCTTCAGTTTTGACTTCAGTGGATCCTGCTGCTCTAGGTCGGTTCAGAGCCAACGGCCAACCTGCCATTTCCTATGGCACTTTAAAGAGGTACCTGCTACCCAGGCTGAGGAATAAAAGCAGACTTTTTTTTTCTGAATTTTCATCTATAAATCAAATTTCTAAATGTTTCCATTACACATGCACCCAAGGTTTCTTGATTTCTTACTTATGAAGGAAAATTAATTTTAATATGCAAGACATTAGCGCTGCTTAAAACTTCCATGAACTTTTCATAAAACAAAATTACTACTGTTTTCACCTAAATTATCACTACCCAGCATTACCATTTACAATTGAAAGCTTAAAATAACTCAGTAGTGACCTATAAGAAAAGCAGGAATTTCAGATTTTGAAGTAAAATTACGGAGATGGAAAACTGAATTTAAAGCAGACATTCCAATGCAAAAATCGTCTGTGCTGTATACAAACCGATTCCTAAGAAGAAGAACTCATGACTCAGAGACCATGAACGGGCTCACGACCTTTCATGTGCCTTGTGTCGCCCAAGCAGGATCAGAACCATAGAATAACCCATGAAATATCTGACAGTAATCCCAATTTCACTAAGTAACAAAATACCCATTGACATCAGCGACACAGGATGCGGATCGTGACCTGATATGTCATTAAAAACAGCAGACCAACAAGGAAGCACTGACCTAATGTGGTAGTGGGGTGCTAATAAGAGCAATGAAATGATGTCCCCTGCCAGGTAACTGCAGTATATGTTTCTTGTAGCTTGGATGCAGTTGGACCGTGGACGTACTACTCAATAACCATACCCTTCTCTGGATACACCATGGCGAGGAAAGAGAGACTGAGAGTGGAGGGGAGTGAGAGTAAGGATCATTTTAATTTTCCCTCCATTTTTTTCTTGTAAAAAAAAATTTGCATAGCCTTGTCTCTACTTCAAAGATCTCATTTGAAAATCCACACCTAAAACCCATTTAAAATGAAAGTTCAAAATTACCAGCGAAGCAGAAATCCTCAGTCTCACCACCATGCTGGTGTCATTTCCCCGTTTGTACTGCTGACCCAGGTCTTTTTTTTTTTTCCTTCCCCCTTCTCACAAACTAAGTGCTTGAGCGTGGCTGTTAGTCAAACATGTCCTCAAGCCTCCCAGTGTTGTTCCGTAAAAGGATGAACAATCAAAAGAGAGAGATCAACAAAACCCACCGCAGAGGTTCCAGGAGGGCCAGTTAAGAGAAGTATCCCATTTTAACTGATGAATTTTGAGTAAAATTTTAAAAACAAGTAAGATTGAGGATCACCTAAAGGCATTTTCAGTTTCCAGTAGTCTCGTCTACTAAATGAATGGAAGCTGGGCTCCCTAAGCTGGGAACCAGAAATATAGAGTTGGAATAGCTGAAGAAAAATCACTCAAAATAACTTTTCAAGGGTGAATTCCCTCCTAGTGCTAAAGATCAGCATAAAAAAAGCACACCTAACTTGTGTGATTTCTTACCACAAGTCTAGCAAGATTGAGCCTTTCTCTCAAGTCCTGAGTTTCTGGAGCCACCTGATTGCATTGGAGTATCAGTTTCCATTAAAAGAAAAAAACTTGCTGATGATCTGTGTTAGCAGGATTACGCCTCTAATGTTCACATGAAAGTTAAGTAATACAGGCCTCGTGTTGTCCCTTCAGACGCACAATGGCCTGAAAGTTTAGGTATTACAGAGGCCCTGTTTTTCAAACGGACTCTCTTAGGTTCCACTAACTTTTACATTGTTGTATTTTTCTTTTTTCTCTGGTTAACTACAGAATCGCAGGCAGCCAGAAACATTAGTAATTCCTAAAAATAGCCATCCTATCCTCCTTTCAAAATTTAGCAATATATGGCATTTCTCAGGAAAATGGAGAATTAAAGCATTCACTAAAACAAAGGTGGAGTCTCCTATTTTTGCCTTTTTAGTCAGCTGCTTTTTTTTTTTTTCCTCTCAACTCTCCTTTTCATCTTCCTATCCCTAGTCCTCATTTCCTCGCTCCTATTTTTACTCTGAGGAGTAACTGTCACCATTACTCACACTGTCCAACTCTTTTCAGTTTTCCTTCATTTTCAGTTCAATCATCCCTTGCTTCCTTCCACTTCAAGCTACTTCTCCTCAGCTCAGCTTTTCCCTAATAAAACTGCCTCAGAGCAGCACACTGCTGCAGCTCTATTTAAGTCCCACTTCAATGATCATAAAAGGGCATAAACATATAGCAGAGAAAAAAAAATTGGAGACTACTACAGCTGATAAAAAAAATATTGGATGACTAATTTATGTATAAAATAAGGTCAGATTCAGCTGGCAAAAGAA
The DNA here is from genome assembly GCF_030867145.1 of Opisthocomus hoazin. Lineage (NCBI taxonomy): Eukaryota > Metazoa > Chordata > Aves > Opisthocomiformes > Opisthocomidae > Opisthocomus > Opisthocomus hoazin. The sequence continues at coordinate 144,211,583 of NC_134414.1, forward strand.
GAAACAAACATTTCTGGACATGTAAAAGGGTTATTTCAACTTCAAGTATTTCAGTTTTTCATTTCCAGAAGCTTTACTTAAACACACCCTCAGTAAGATTCCGAAGGATTTATGATCTTAAACACAAAAGAAAGCCTTCATTTTTGGTTCTGTAAAATAACTTCTGTTCAGCTGAAAAAAACGATCTTTACCCCAACCAAAAAAAAAACCCTTCTCCAAAATGTTTCTATTTGATGTGAAATAACTGTAACCCTCAAACCAACCAGCAAACTGAAAAATCTACTTTTATGTAAAGTGTTCTGGATCCCTTTGTGATGAAGAGCACTGTATCACCCCTAGAAATAATTAACCAGCATTTAAGGAATGTCAAACGAGCCTCTGCATTACGCATTAGATCTTCCTACCTTCCAAACACTATTAACACTAAGGGAACTGTATCTGTGACTGCAACGGATGACAAATCACTCTCCTTTTTCTAAATATTTCCTTGCCATTGTGCCATCACTTGATCTATTATCTTCCCACCACCAACACTCTCTCCGTTCTTTCAGGCATTTATTGCTTGTGTGTCACTGGCACCTTTTCCGTCCTCTCCTTGACAAAACTTTACCCAGCTCTCTGGAAGCATCTCCTAATGCCCATCCCCTTTCTCCATCCTTTCAGGGAAGCCACAGCACTGCGTGGAGGAGAGCTGGTGCATTCCTACTCATCATTTTCACCCCCTCCTCTGTCAGGTATCCTTCCCTCCCACACCAGCACGCTTCAGACTTCCCTTTCTTCCACCAACTCGCCTGAGCGTGGGGCTGAGATCAGCAGCTGGCTGAGGCATGGCCAGAGCATCCCCAGCAGAAACCCCAGTGTTCCCACCCTCATACAACTGGTGATGCACTTCCAGGTCCTTCAAGGAGTTCGTGCTTTGGCAGCTATCTTCTTAACAACCCAGCCTGGAAACCTGAACTCTGGAATAAAAATGAGCACAGAGAAGAGTGCCAGCCCTTCATCTCCCTGGATAGAAGTCAACATGCCAACGTCCAGACCTCCTACCTTTACTGAGGGAAATGGAAAGAATTTCACCTAAAATTTCCAGTCTCGTTTCTCAATTTTACACGCTACCAAAGCCCAGCCAAACAAAAGGTATACTTACCAGCACCAGCTCTTGGCTGTGTGTCCCTTTGACTCCTTTTCCTCTGCCCTTACAGCAGACCTGTCTGGTGACGCTCGTTAACTCTGCCCTCCTTCCCTCACAGATCCCCTCCATCCAGCCCACTTGGAGCAGATGAGTACAAAACGCTGTCCCTGAACAGAAGGAAATTTACTGTATAGCCAGTAATTACCAGTGAATACTACCAATCCCACCGAGGGCAAAGAAATCTCTGTTAAAAAATCAAAGCATGAAAGTGCAGTCCTTTGTGTAAAAGAGAAAGGGAACGGTAACATTTCTAATTGAAAATTAAAGCAAAAAGCAAGATACTAGCAAAGTATATTTATTGTGTTAACGTACCATTTGTCTTCTGGGCAAGTTACTAAAGGTCATTTGTTCTTCATGGCAAGTGTTGAAAATAGTTTATGTTGTGGGTCTAACTTAAAGGAACAATGTCAAAACCCTCAGGCCCAAAATGACCTTTTTATGCCAGCACAGAGATCTAACTCTCTCGCTGAGGATAGTGGTGATGTTTGCATTTCTTTCTCTCCCTCCTCCCTTCTCCTTCTAACCCCAGCTCCCTTTCACATGAAACACCTCACCGCAGAAGGTGGCACGGCATGGGCAGCAGCGTTAACGTGCCCACTCCACGCCTCGCACTGCTCATCCCTTGCTCTGCCCACGCTGCCAGGCACCCAAGACAAGCAGCTGGTTGACGTGCCTGGTTCCCAAACTGCCCTCTAACCAAGTGAAAGGTAACACGTGTCTGCGAGAGTGAAAAGTATGGGGAAGGTATCAGACCTACCCTCGCCTCCCAGAAGCAGAGGAGCACATGCTGCCACGTCCTCTAGAAGGCAAGAGATGGTTACATGGTCGGTTCTTGTTTCAAACACCTACGATAATGCTGTTTCCCTGCCTAAACAGAGCCTCTTGGGGTCACATCTGGCTGCTTCTCTCAGAAGGGCCTGGCTGTAATATCGGTGTTGCTAGGGCGCTGCCAATGACATAAAAAATTAACACGCACATATGACAGACACACAGAGAGGTCGACAGGTACACAGATGAATTTGAAGTTCAAGGCTCTGAATGGCTGCAGACTGGCAAAACACCTGGAGCCTCACACGATAATTGAAAACACACAGCCTACCCTTACTAGTGCACCAATGTGCTCTCTTAAGCATTAGTGTAAGATCAATGTGGTAGCCTTGTCCGCCTGCTCGGTGTTGTCACATTATTCTCAAGTCCCTTCACTCTGTATATATTGTGACCTCCTGCAGATGGGGGACACAAAAAAGAGAGTGAACAGCACTTTAGAAGAAGGAAATATGATATACACATCATGGCATTTTGAACACCTTTTCATTCAAGGAGCGAATCCTGCTGCACTGGGTGAGGCTGCACCACTGCTGCCTGCATTGGTGCCGCTCTCTTCTGCGGGTGGAGAGAGACTTTCTGTCTCCACAGCCGCCATTCCCACGCTCCCGAGCCAGACCTATGATTTCTGACGTATGACACATCACATACATGAGACACATGAGAGTACAGGGAAGATGTCACGTTCTCCTACTCCACACTTCCTCCGCAGGGCTCCATGCAGAAGACATGCCTCTTCCAGGCTGGATCCCACTAGGTGAACACCTCCTGTGAACTAACGCTGAGCAGGCTTAGCATAACCTTTCAGAAGGCACTTGGCACTTTGCAGGATTTAAATGCAAAAGCCTCAAAAAGGCAAAGCTCATTTTCCTGAATTCCCAGATCTGGTTGCCATTTGTGACAGACTTCACACATTTATGTGCTGCCCTGTCACATTTGGGTGGCAAAAAAATGGCAAAGTATAGATGCCGTGACAAGTAGATGAGACATGTTTTTCCTCTTTAGTGTTCTTAGGCTCAGATTTCCCTTCAACACATAGACGAAGACAGAAAACCCTTGGGGCAGACAGAAACAGTTTAAGAGTTTAGTTACTTGATAATTGTGAGAAGGATTTTAAAAAATTAAAAATTAAAACATTATGAAATATAGAGCAGCCTTGGCTCTTCTGAAGTTCTAAGTGGAGACTGTCATATGTGTACACTAATGTAATAAAGAAAAATATGCACAGGCATATATTCTAATATATATTTTTATCTTATGGGTATATTTTGATATTAGCTGTATGAACTACACTAAAGAGTTTCCTGGATGCCTTTTTTCTTTTTCAGTTGTTTTGAAAGACTTGTGAAGAAAAATATAGTAACAATACAGACAAGATTATGGTTCCTGATTATGGTTCCTACCAAATTTAATATTTATTTTCCTTAATGTAAGGAACCAAGAGCAAACCAGTTAACTGGCTATCTAATATGTCCTCTTGGAAGACCATGGGAAATCCAACTATATTTAACATTAGACATACACTTTACAAAACAAAAAAACAAGGTGCTATGGTTGAGGGTGGGAGATCTAACCAGGATACCACATCTGCATTAAGTCCTATATTGTTGTGATTCCTGTTCTGATTTTGCATTTGATGGTGAGTATTAATGTTACAAGAGAAATACTCAGCTCACAGATGGAAAATCTGCCAGGGCCCCCATGAAGCCTGTACGAGAGCAGTCATCATCAGACTTTTCAGGGTTCATTGGCTGGCTCACAAGTTTATGAAATATTGCCCCATAAAAGACATATAAATAAATAAACCTACAATTAGATTTGTCCACACATACACTGTTTGTTTCCTTCTTGCAATGACTATATGGACTTTTATTAGTCAAAAACAAGTATCGACACACAACAAGATTTAAAGTCAGAGTTACCACTTGAGTGGTATCCCTTTGACTCAGACATCGAATCATAGAATCACAGAATGGTAAGGGTTGGAAGGGACCTTAAAGATCATCTGGTTCCAACCCCCCTGCCATGAGCAGGGACACCTTCCACCAGACCAGGTTGCTCAGAGCTCCATCCAGCCTGGCCTTGAACACTGCCAGGGAGGGGGCAGCCACAGCTTCTCTGGGCAACCTGTGCCAGTGCCTCACCACCCTCATGGTGAAGAATTTCTTCCTAATAACTCATCTAAATCTGCCCTCTTTTAGTTTACAGCCATTCCCCCTCGTCCTATCACTACACACCCTTGTGAAAAGGATTTCCTTTAATGGGCAAATTACAGACTTTAGTAAAATCTGTCCTACACAGCTGTAGTTAACCCCAAGTATCTAATAGTAACACTGACCTTAATCAAGCTTCAGTATGGAAATTTTATTTCACCTGAATCTCCTGTGTCTGTTTCAAAGTAGAATGTCCAAGTCAAATTAAAAAAAAAAAAAAGTTTATTTTAAATTGTGAAATATTAAATATTCTAACTGAAATCCTGGCTCCTTTGAATTCCACAGCAAATATCCCATTCACTTCAACACTGCCAAGATTTTTACCATGGAGCATAGCCTGGAATTCAGTTTGTAAAGGTGAAGCAATAAAGAGTATGAATCGACTCCCACTGAAGCCCAGGGTCACACTCCTATTCATAGCAATGGAGTGGCTCAGACTCTCAGCCCATCTTGGCAGATCTAGGAGCCATACCCTCACAGATAGTGAAAGAATTGTTGTAAATGCCAGACAGAATTAGGAAGTACAAGAACACCCAGTACTTTATACAGTGTTTTACAAGAAGTTCAAAGCTCTAAACTGGACATAAAGTTAAACAAATTGCCATGAGATTAAGAATCTGTTATTTCAATGTATTAAAAACCCAAGCTAAATTTTCCTGTAATGCTTGAAGTAGGCAGAGCGGAATAACAATTTACTTAAATGTGAAAGTAAACCTATAAGAGAGAGAGACAAAGACAGTAAATAGCATAATCTCAGGGGAAAAAAAAAAAACAAACCCATAAATTAAAGACGTAACCTTAGCTTTCAGTAATAGCTCAAAGATTTCAACTATGTTTTTGGCTTCTGTGTACGCTGTAGTGAATCATGCTGTATCGATATATGAAAATTGGATTAGAATGTACAATACATAATTGATGTTGCAATGAAAAACTTATGTTACATGGAATTACATTTCCTACCCTGGCATACTAATTTAATCTAAACCATAGAAACAGCTATCCAGAATATGTCATATAGATTGGCTATGCTTGCAAAGGTTTCCCGGTGGCAAAGTAGCCTCTGCTGTTGGGTTACTCTGTGGGACCTGCCCTTTCATGATATTGGTAGGGCTGCATTCAAACCTGACCAAGCAAGTGGCCGCATGGCTGGAAGTTGTTTATTGTTCTCTATCCTACTCTCTGTAACAAGTGAATTGCTTTGAAACAATGCATTATAGACAGCAACGGCTACAGTATGCAGTTGACACATGATAGCGATGAAATTACAGGAACAAAGACATGTGGAAGGAGGATGGACTGAAGAAAGCCAGAGTGGCAAAGCACTATGAGTACCAAGTCTATCATTTGTATCTTATTAGGAAATACACGATCCCTATGAAGATCTAACATGTATGTGCGAAGCATTCTTCTTCCGGAACACGCTGTAAACGGCTAAAGACCACAGAGGGACCATAAACTCAAAGCAGCCAGCAGGACAGGGAAAGCAGAAATCCTGCTCACTTCATTTGCACTGAACAGCAGTATGCTCCGCGCAGAGCCCTCTGCAGAAGGACTGGTGAAAGGCAATCCCATCCGATGCGAAGGCAGAGCAAAGACGTAGTACAAGACAATTTTCCAGGGCTAGTGTTACAGGTGGGGGTTAGGATGTCAGTCCTCACATCGGCTTGGGAACTGTTCATGGAATATCTCAAATTGGAAGGGACCCATAAGCATCATCAAGTCCAACTCCCTGCTCCTCGCATGACTACCTAAACCTAAACCATGCAACTGAAAGCATTATCCAGATGCTCCTTGAACTCCGGCAGGCTTGGTGCTGTGAAAACTGACTTCCCTGGGGACCCTGTTCCAGTGACCGACCACTCTCTCAGTGAAGAACCTTCTCCTAATGTCCAGTCTGAACCTCCTCTGACATGCTGCAACATGGAAGAGGCTGTAAACACAATCTAGAGGTTTATTTTATTGTTTCACCCTTTTTGCTGGGAGCTTGGTTTCCAGCTTTGTAATCAAGAATGTTACCCATTGCTCAATTAGATTAAAAGGACATCTTCTGTTCATCTTCTGTTAAGCTCATCCAACACTTTAAAGCAAGTGTTGGTCAACCTGATAATCTGGATACTTTTACTTTCCTGAAAGGTAAGACGTGCACACAGAAGCACCACTGCAGGCAAAACTTTTGAGAGGCCGAAGCACGCGACAAGGGTAGAATCCCAGGAACCCAGCACATCACCCACTCAGCTGAGAAATTTGAACAAATGCCCAGCACTATCAAGTACCACAACATGCAAAGAAGGTTCCCCTGGCATGCTTTCATCAGCAGCCCTGGTTAAGGCAAGGGACAATTTTGTACTGTGATTCTCCACATTGACTCCCTAGGGGAAGAAGGGCACAAGCTCAGTTTCCCATGGAAGAGACGATAGTATAGACTGGTACCCAGAGTGAGATAGATGTAGGCAGCCAAGAATCCCATCTAAGAATCCACTGAAGGACAAAAAATGAAAAATGTAGAACTCCATAAAAGGAATGTACCACGCTAACAAAGTCAATGAGAAAGGGCATAGGGGAAACTTAGGCAGCTAAGAAGGAATCTGAAAAGTACATGTTTGGAGAGGTTAAAAAAGGAAAGAAAAAGAATAAGTCTTCAAGTAGATTTAAATATTGAAAACATCTCCTTTTCCCAGTGACAAAACAATTTTCAAGAAACATGATAGTTTAACAATTTTGAATTAAAAAATGGCAAGAGGGAAAAGGTAAACTTGGTTCAAAATGTAAGCAAGATTTTCAACTAAAATTATTTGAAATTCCAACCTCTGGACCTAAAAGAGAGTTCGAATGCATTTTGTGTTCATTTTTCAGAACGCTAATATCCAGCGGAGGCAAAGGAGGGTGCTCTCTTATCTGCTAAGTGCACTTGCCAAAAATAAACGAAGACACATAAAACAGAAAAGTCCTCTCCGTGCATAATGGAAGAGGAAATGGTGAAGGAATCAGTTGTTTATTTGGGGACCTGCATCTTTTGAACAGCAATCTGGCAGCTGTTGTACTCACTGCTTATATTTGAGACTAACCTCTACCGTGGCAGTGGCGGATTGCAGACGGGGCTCATCGTTAGGCTTCCAGGCTGGGGAGTTCCAGGCATTCCGCCTGCAACACACTTCATCTGCCTCTGAGGTAAATGAGAGCTTTAGTATGTAATTCCACAGCAGCAGAGAGAAATCGTGAGTGCTTTTAAACCACACCCCCCACACACTACAAAACAAGACCAGAAACAGCCTCTGATAACTGCTCTAAAAAAATGGCAGAAAAAAGATGTCTGCATAAAACTATCCAGAGGGACTGGTCCAGGGTTCAGACTATTTCCTTACTGAAATGGGCGTCTAATATGTCTTAACAGCTCTGTGAGGACATTTCTGCAGACCTTCCAGACTTCCAGCACTATCTACAGTGGGATCTTATTATCAGACATTGCTAGGAGACATGAAAATGATGCAAAAATATGAAATGCAACAGAGAGGAAATAAGTGTGAGTTATGCAGGCTCTCCCCACATGTTGTCACTACACACTATTTAGGTTTGAAATAGACCAAATTACTGTCTACCTGAACATATTGACTGGGCATCTGCTAAACAACCAACGATATATCTGAAAGAAAGATTTACCTGAAGGATGCTGACTTTAAACTGTATTGGCCAACTTCACTGCTCTTACATCTCACATATAGGGAAGGGAACAGGGAAGAGGAGGACTGTGCTTTACATCAGCACCCCATCATACAGAACTGTTTTCTTAGGTCAAAACCAAAAGGAACTGAGGATGGATTCCAGTATCGACACCTGTTTTGTACCTCTTTCAGCCATACATATTTTTTCAGTCCTATTTTCAAAACTTACTTTTTCCATAACTAATGGGGGCAGAATGTCTTTTTAAAAAATTAGGGGTAAGATAGTAAATTCTAGGATGATGTTATCAAAAGCAGTCACAGCCAGTTTAGTTTTGCTGGCATGGAAATAAATGGAGATTTCAACACTGACTGCAGACACAGCAGAATTCAATTAGCAGCAAGGAATACTGAACAGTACATGAAATATACTCCATAGCACCCACCCTCCCTCCTAAGCAGTCCTTCAGAAGTTAGCAGAGCTGACAGCAGAGTATGCTGCTACTCAGTCTGTATTTCAAGAGCACAGCCTGGCTCTGAGTAAATAATACTAAACAATAATTCTTGGTTAAGAATTCACCATACAAAAGGTTCCAAAGAAAAAAGAGAAAGAGAAAGAAGTCTCTAAAACATAGCCATTTACAGCTGTGCACCATTAAAATCACACCTAGTAAAACTGCATGAGTTAAAGCAAATAATAGTAATAATAATCTGAATTAAACTAAATAAAATTTGTCAGAATGGAAAGAAAACAAATCCAAAGCCTTGACAGCAACATAAAACCAGAATTCTGCCCATTCCCTTCATAATGGCTTTTCAATTGAGCTTCGTTCTGACCTTTTATTACTTTCCCAACATTGAAGAATATTGCTTTTCAAAACTCTTCATGTCTTTGCTACCCCTGCCATTATTCCTGCTTCTATTGTTAAGATCTTTTAGCCACTGATGTTCCAAGGTGCGCAGTAGTGTTGCACCTTAAAAAAAGGGAAGAATATAAGTACGTTTTGAGGAAAAAAAAAATCTTGAAATGTTTCCCACTCTTCCTTCTAGAGACCAAAGCCACATTATGGTACAGAATCAAATCATAAAGTAACTAAATGACTAAATAATAGTTTAATAAATATGCTGGGAGATTGAAAAGCATGAAATCAATTTCCTGCTGGAAGGGAGGGAAAAAAGACACTTCTGTACGACTTTACTGAACTTAAATAGACATTGTCCTGATCCTGTAATTGTTCCATGCTCAGAACATCTATTGAATTCAATGGGAGCTCCAAAACCAGATCAATTAGAGGATCAGAGTTGTTTGGGAAAGGCCTGCCCATCACTTTGAGAAAACAAACCAGACAGACATTGAAAAAGAATATAAGCGCATAACTAGTCTACAAGATTAAACAAACGAGGCTATGCAAATCCTACAGTCCATACAGAAGCACACAGGCACACACAGTCCTGACGATGCCTCTTAAAACCAGGTCTTGCTCACAGGGAATAAGGACTTTGTCACTAACTTCGATGTGAGTATGAACTTTAATACGAGTGTGACCAGGCTTCAGGGGGAAAAGTCAAATTGCTTACAGTAAATTACAGATACTGATTTAATTGGCACTATATGTTTAAAATCTACTGGATCAGCTTGCAGCCCAGCAGCATTTTGCACCAGCAGAAGGCCTGTCAGAGTACAGTTTTGGCCTTAAGCAGAGGCGAAACTCTGGCTCCAGTCCAGAGCAACTAAGACCAACACACAAACAAAGTCTGCTTCCAGGCTTGCAGCTGGATCCTAGTGGACAAACCCCCATGCTGCTGTGGAGCCCTGCTGATTTTAGGTCTGCACAGAGACCACACTGCAAGATCTGGTCCCTTACTTCCTAAGAAATACTATAAGAGCTGTTTTAAAATGGGGATCATAAAGGATGATTTATAAAAATGCTTAGTTTAGCTTTTTTCCTCCTGTTGTTTACGAATGACATCTAAACGCACCATCATTAATCCCTGATCAGTATTTCCATGCTGCACAGTCAGTTTTGTGGATCAGTTTTACACAGCAGGAGAGCCTTACAAAGTCTCACCTAGTTTTCTGTTCAGGTCTCAGAGGAACAGTACTCATACTCGAGCATACTTCAGCCCAACAATAAGCAGCCTGATGCAGGATGTTCAGTCATTAGCCCATTTTAATAGGCTTTAACTTAAGCACTCAAGATCTCGATTTATTTTACAATGACAGCTGGTTCTGCAAATATAAATCTAATAATAAAAGATAACAACGATATTTAGCATATTGGTGGTTTTTTTTTAAATGGCAGTACAAGTTATCAAGTAGTTCAGAGCTACTTCAACTCCAAGTAGCAAATTCTCACCATGAAGAGTAGCAAAAGCTCAGCTGCAGTCCCCAGTTCTCACAACCATATAAAACAGATTTCAAAAGGACGTCAAGGGGTTGTACAGAGTCACACGCAGTCAGAAAAAAGGCCCATCCATTCCCTTCTCGGGCAATAATGAGGAACATATACCCAGGGAGAGAACATAGAAGACAGTCAGATACAGAATGATTCTTCCTCCAGTACACCTTCCCAACTCCTTGCAACCTATAGCTCATAGACTTCCCAAGTACCCCAAGATAGAGGTGTCCAGGCTGTATCTACATCTTTGTATTCAACAGCCCTGATGGACTTCTCTTCCATCTGCTTGTCTGACTGCTTTCTAACCTGGTTATACTTCAGACCATCCATAACCTCCTGTGGCAAAGAGTTTCACAGTTGTATAAAAAAATACCAGCCCATACTTGGCCCCAAAGCAATGGGGGTCCCTCAACATCTTTGTCTTGTATGCCAATGCAAAGCAGGCATTCACAGCTCCTCCTGGGCAACTTCAAACACCACCAGTAGCTACGGTCTCAGTGTATTCCCCATATACCACGAAGCTGCAGCGAGGGCAGTGATGTAGCACACATGAAGCCAGTTCATATCCGCAGGATGGCTGCCTTCTCCAAGAAGCAAATTCTACAAGCAGAATTCAAGTTTTTATCCAGTTGATTGCCAAACAGACAATTCCCTCCTCCAGCTACATCTGACGTGGCAGGTGAAAAAAACTCCGCCTAACTGAGGTATTTAAAAAACATGCTGCAGTTCCGCCACCGCTTCCATTTGATCATAGAAAAATTCAGGTTTAGAGGGACCTCAGCAGGCCTGTGGTCTAACCTCCCACTCAAAGCCAGGTCAGCTGTGTCCAAAGCAGGGTCAGCCAGGAGCCAATGCAAAAGCCAGGGTCTGCTAAAAGAGAGTTTTCTCCCCTTGCCCCTCAGCCCTGTGTTCCTGCTACATCATTAGAGCAGTTGCTGATGCTTCTGTGAGAGGGTATGTAATTTAAAATCAAACTAAACGTTAGTTCGCAGCTCGACCAGTCCCTTGCTCCGGCTCCCTACACAACTGCCAAGCACCAGAAAGGATGCGTTTCCGCCTTAATACTGCAACATCCCATTCTGGTGCCACTTTAAAGTGGTTATATAGGTACAGTTTGAGTTCCACTTTTAGTCCACTGATTCTAAGACAGATTAGTAGCTAGCACAATATGTTATGACCTTTATTACTTTGTAGAAATGTTACAACTTCGAAGTGAAAACTCAGGCCCCCGGACAACACATTCAAGCCTATTGAGAACCACTTGCTTTTCCCAGCTACCATTCAGAGGCGCTTTGAAGTAGTCCACAATCATTCAGCACTGGTTGAAAAGGCTGGAAAAATGACTTCTGTAACAAGATTGTACCTTGTTGAAATAAGACTTGGCAGAACTTCCCATCAAATCCTCTGTGGACTGAGCCCCCTATTTTAAAAATAATATTTGCCAGTGGTGCTAGTTGTGATTATTCTGTCTTACAATGGACCAACTGGAAAGAATCTCCTTCCTCTTACTCCCATATTCGTAAGCATGGGATACGGTTACACGACATCCTGAAAAAATACTCTGCGGTTCATAGAGGGCATTAAGGAGAAATGGTAAATAGCACAGAGATCATTTGCTCATATTTACCTCTTTCCTTAATACGAGACACACAGTTAAACGGCATACAATATATTTAAAACTAAAACACTTTTTCAAGAAATATAAAAAGATCCAGGCACTCTGTAACATATAATTAAGTTGAGAAACTAGTTAAAAGAGCTTGGCAGGGCTCGAAAACACTAATGCATGTGTGGATGAAAATATTCGCATTTGCATTCAAAATAAACTCTCCTCCTGCAAGTAATTTAGACCATCCATTTCAGTTGTGGAGTCTCCACTCCACAAAGTTGCTACTGAAGAGCCTGGCACCGCTGGCCACCGGCCCCGCAGAGCGCTTGTGAGACCAGACGCGGGAAGCCCTTGGTCCTCCAGCCCTCGCAGGGAGCAGAGAGCGAGTGCTCCCACGTGTCTCTGGCAACTTGGGAGCTCTGCGTCGGGGTGCCCATCTGAGGTGTGGGTGCTGGAATTCACACGGCCAGGCTTTGTGGAGGACATCTGTACAGCCATACTTCACCTGTTTGGCGCCTAATCCTCAGCAGTGCTTGCCATCATTGGTAACCCAAACAACCTGATTTAACTTTAAAACATGATCTAACTTCAAAGCTGGCCTTGTTTTTAGTGTGAGGTTAAGCCACAAGCCCTCCACAGGTCCCTAAAATACTCTGTGATGCTATGAGCATCAGGAAGCCAACAAAGAAAGGATTATTAAAACCAAGAAACAGAATGCACTGCACATGTTAATGCAGGGTAATAGAGGATTAATGACTGAAATGTTTGTGACCCACCATTGTACTTGCTCCAGAAGAGGTATAATCTCAGGGAAAGTTCACAGGTATTCACAGATATGTTACAGAGACATAACGCAGGAGGGACAATAAGATATCACACAATCCAGCTTTGTAGCTCTTAATAGCAAGTAACAATCATTGCGAAGTAAAAAGGAATAATCTTTATTGTTAAAGTAAGTACATTGGACAACAATTCTTTTCAGTACTACCAGACACAAAGCAGTGGAAGAATAAAAATTCAATTAAAAATATGCACACAGTTTCAAAAGAGAGCAACTTCTCTTCTCCCCTCTCCCATCACCATCACTACCACTTAATGGTGTGAATTTGGTTTCCAGTATAAAAAGAGAAAAGCAAAATCCCTTCAGAAAACACAGCTGGGGTTTCATTTCTCCAAGTTTGTATCCACCTTGATGTGTGCCTTACAAACCCCAGCAAACTGAGCCTAAGGCTAATCAAAATGCAGCAGAATTGTGATATAGCTAACCATTGCTGCTGTTTCTCTCACTTCTTCTTTCCATTCTGCACTGCAGATAGGATGAAGTGCAGGTGAGAAAGGGGAAAAGAACAAAACCTGTGACTATTTAAATTATTAACTTTCAGCACTGCAACTTGCAGAGTATCTGTGCTCCTGAGGATGATTTATACTACCACCAGCAAGAGGGGGGGGGTATAAAAAAACGGGGGAAGAATGGAAGCAGAGTTATCAGAAGTAAAAATCTGGCATGCAACTGGGTCATCTGAAGTGGTGATCAAGTACTTTAGAATTTGAAACTAATAGTATTTATTATGCACATTTCTGGGGGAAAAAGCACATAAAAATAGAAAAACAATTTCTCAAGAGTATTAGCTCGAATCGATAGTTGCATACTACCTGTAGCGGGCTAGGCCGAAGCTGAAAGACGAGAATGAGAAAAACTCGAGGCATATGTGGTACAAGCAGGGGACACCACAGCAGAAGACACAACGAGGCGTGTGCTGGTTAAGTGAGGAGGCTGATACATCACAATGGGCACAACAGAAACTCACACGTAATGTCAGCGGTGGTCCAGGGGAGTTTTTCCAGCCCTGACCAGAGGAATGCTCAAGTTCCTTCAAAAATCTGATCCTTCATTCCTTTCTTTGGAGAAATGCTACAAAATTCTAATTATCTGTCATCACCTCCAAGTAAATAAGGCAGGATATTTAGAAAATAATAACAGGACTGACCACACACTGTTTTCACAGCTACAAGTGTTTACCTTTAACTTGCCTCACAAATTGGGTCTGAGACCCCATACTCAACTCATCTGAACACAGTGGCATCAGCTGTAAAGCAACATGCGCTTTTGGAAGGGCAGAAGTAAATACCGACCGAAAAATTGAGCACTTGTCTTCCCCACAGGCTCCATCATTGCCCACCTCCAACCTACTCGCCTCACCACAGCTCTGCAGAGCTCCGCATGAGGCACACAGCTCAAGCCCTCCCACAACTACAAGGATGAGGAGCAAAGAAGCTGTGAGGAGAAGGCTACAAGTCTTGCAGGCCCCCTGGTTTTATCAACCAAGAGATGTCCCCTTCATCTGCTGCTCTGACATGAGGCCCACACACATTGCTTGCTTCCAGCCCCACTGCTCTTGCTCCTACCACAGCCAACACTGGGAATCCTCTGGCACCTCCCAGTGAGACAAGCATAGACACTATGGCTACAAATATTTTTCTTCTGATATTAAATTCTGAGGCAGACATCACTTTGCATTCAAGCCAAGTAACGGTACTTGTACTGTAGGTCAGAGTATTGTTCCCCGGCTAAGCAACACAAGGATGTGAAGGCAGGTTTCTCTCCCTCAAACTTTTTTGCTGTGGGTCCAGCCCAGTCCCGTCAACAGGGCCACACAGAAAACACAGCATTTTCCTGTATGAACAAAAGGAGTATGAACTTTTGAAAGTAGTCATTAAATTAATAGACTTTAAATAAAAAGGAAGTGCATTGTTTTTCTCCACTCATGATTTACTAAAAAATGAATTTGAACACCACTTACCACCGGTGACGCATTCTGGCGCAAACACACATTTGTGCGAGAGATGACAAAAAGATCAACAGCAGCAGAACCTCCCCGTGACCTTTCTTTACACGCGGTTTAGGAACAACCGGCATGCAATCCCGCAGCTACGCAGGTGGCGATCCTGAGACAACGGCATTGTGGTTGCCAGTTGTCACTGTGAAGCCAGCTGCCACCACAGAGACCTCGGACAAAATGCAAGCAGTGTCACCTTCATAGCAACCCAGTGGTGACCAGCACACCAAACGCTCTCAGGACCCACACAGAGCAGAGTGCACACCAAGTGTCTTCCCTTAGACATCTGCCACTATTCACTTGCTATGCCTCTGCGTATCGCAGCCATCTATGTGTGCAAAGTAAAAGGTAAAACAGGAAAGTACAGCAGTTGTCCGTATTCTACCAAAGTACAGTGTTATGGAAAATTCTGCATGATGGCCAAGAAACGGCAAACAAGGTTCAGAAGGATAGGCAAGTCCATAACGAAGTTCCAGTTCATGGGCTGTCCCACGAATTCAGAGATGAGTACATGCATACTAAAAGTTGTGTGTCTACCTCCGCTTGTACTAGTGCCAAAGACCCGGTGAAACCTGCTACATGAAAATTTACCATGTGGCATACTGGAACCATATGTGGTCAAGAGTCGTTAGGACCTACAAAGTTCCAGTGAAGTATAACAGGCATGCTAGCATTTCATCCCCTTGTGAAAACAAATTCTTTTTAGCTCTCCCTTGTTTAGTAACAATCAGTGCTTATGCTAAGTTTAAGACAAACCAGAAAAACAGACTATTAACCAGTTTCGACTTTTAGTGGTAAAGTTATTGACTTGAAAATTTAAAAAGAGCCTTAAATGGCAGCAACGTGCCTCATTTTTGCTTTGGTTTGCGTTGTACCTTTCAAATGATACAACTTTTTTTTCAATAAGGCTCATTAAATCATTATGAAATATAATTACATAGTATCAAAAAGGCCTTTACCCACCATAAGGTATCCACAGTGGTGTTAAATATTTTATCTTATTGTCAGCTTACCATAAAAAGATTTTAACCTTTAGCTGATCTATCCTCACGTTGGGTTGTTACCCACTGTGGTGCATCACAAGGAGCCAGGGTTTCCCTGCGCACTCCTTCCCTTTCTAAGCAACGCGCCTCAGCCTCCACCTTGGCTCCTCTGCTGTTCTCAGTGAAATGAACGTGTGAAGCTATTCTAATCTCCTCTGAAGCCAACAGCCAACACAGAGAAATACGAGGCCCATCACTTTAAAGCTTCAGCTCCAACACTTCTAGTGCATTTTTTTCTTTTTTAATTGGGCGTTTTGGTTTAAATCCTACTTTCTGACTGATGAATTTTTCAATTAATGCAACTCATTTTCAGCTTGGTGTTTTGCCTAGTTCCCTTCAAATTGAAGCAATTATAGGAAAAATTAAGTGCTCCAATAATTTTAAACCTCTCTACACTCTGCAATATTATCAGTGTGCTTCATTTTATTTTTAAAAGGTGCAAGCTCTTCAGGAGTGCTTACTATTTGAGCACGCACAGTCTATGAACTGATTAAATATTATCAGACAATTTAAATACTTTACGAAATCTTTGGCTTTCCAACATTGAAAGCAAACGCTGTGCTAAACTCAAATGATGCTCTGCCATGGTATGCTCCCAACAAAAGAAATACCAAAATTATTTTCAAACAAAGACAATCTCAGGCTTCATATATACAACAGCAGAAAAAAGCAGCCTCTTCACAACTGGCGGGCGAACTCTTTCTTCTCTGATCACAAGCCAGAGAACCCAGAGTCCTGCCAGACACAGGGGTAGACGGCTGCATGCAAAGTCTCGACTTCCATGCTGCTATGGGAGTACCCGTAAAGGTCCTCCTCTTGCAAAACAGCTTGCACGACTGGGGCTTTAACCTACCCACATTTCACTCTGAAGAAAAACCCACCACCGGTAGACAGAAACACTCAGCTGAGGGGCTGCAGAGGTTTGAAATGACTGCCGTCTTTGCAGTACAGCTCTGCTTGTGTCAGGAGCTCACATGTGTGATTAACCGAGCGCCAGAGCAGGAAGTTATCTCATCTTAGACACTTAAATGCTATCTTAAAGAGTCCACTTTTACGAATCTACTGCACTTCATCATAATTTTAGTGCTCTTTTCATGTAAGGTTTTCAGAGTAGCTATAAAGGTGATAAACCTACACACAGAAACTTTGTTATTTCTTTGTACTAGAAGAAGAAACTGAGGCAAAGAAAGCATTTTTTTTGGCTAGTATTGTTAAAAGAATAAAACAAAAAAAAAATATACAGAATATAGAGCAATGCAATCAATACTTCCAGTGCAAGGCTTGGCTTCTTCCCATATGTTACACTGCATTTATAATTTCAAAAAATACTGTGTTACGTATGATGGTACGTGACTACTGAACAACAGGCTTACTGCATCCTCTAACTTACCTATACTAAGTCTATCCCTCACACGATATATTACACCGATCAATTAAAAACAGCAACATAACTATAATGTGACAGACTCCTGCCAGTGCCAAACATCTACTATTCCTTGCTTAAAGAGGGAGAAAAACGCAACATAGGTTATCTGTTTTTTTTCTTTTTTTGTCCTGTTAAATACCACAAGAGCAGTTTGTAGACTCAAGGGTAAGTTTTTGATTGCTCAACAAATGCCATTGCATTCCACACAGATTTCTCTTGATTGACCTAAAAAAAAATCCCCTGGAGATGGGGCAAAGGCTGATCGGCTGAATCAGTTTTTTGTCCCACACACCGCAATTTTTTCCCCACCTACCACAAGAACACCACTCTACTGCAGCACGTGAGAATCTGTACTGTCAGGCGGATGAAGTTTGCAGAGGTAACTTCTGACCTGACCTTCAGCCATCTGTCTGAAGATCAATCCTCCAAATTTAAATCCACTCCCTACTGGCAATCCAAAATCCATACTTCAACTGTTAGGCAAGTTCTTTTCACCATGTATTTCAATAATTACTTAATGAATAACCTGCAATAGGGAAAGAAAAAAGGATGGCAAGAGAGGAGGGGACAGATTAAAAACCAGCATTTACAGCGGCACATTTTCTGTGCTCTCCCTGTATCCATGTTCAAAGCTGTCTTCCCTTTCTTCCCTCTTCAGAGTCACCTTTCAACCTTGACCTTAGCAGAGTGAAAGAGATCAGCTTCCGTGCTAGGATAAGCAAGTCTTAGGTCTAAACAGCCCTTCTACACACACGTGTAGCAGCCATTCATGTTAGTGAACATCAGACACGGATCAAGGGAGAGCAGACGTCACAGTGTAAAGGTCTCACCATGGATCAGCCCGTCAAAATGCTGCAGGAAAATATGTATTCTTTCTACATCCCACACCAAATGGATGAACGTATGAGTGGTGTCAGGCTTCAGGTGCACAACACCGACTGGAACCCAAAGGACCAAACGCTTCTCATTCGAAGCAGATCATGAGCTCATCAGTAGAACTGCTCTGGATCTTCTCATCAGAGAGGGTGGATTTTACTGATGATGTCCTCTGGGAAGGTAAGCAGCTCAAAGTAATAGCGTCATACTAAAATCTAGTCAAATCTGTAACATTAACTAACAGCAGTCCCAAGCCTCACAGCTGCCCCCCAGAGCCTCTCCGGCAGTTCTGTGGCTTCACAATCACAACTTGTCTTTCTTCAGTACTATTTTCTCCTTCTTCATCTCTGTAACAACTGCAAATATCAGGGAAAACAATGAAACTGACTGTACACTAGGGACAGGGTTATAAAAAAAGCGCTTAACATCAGCCTCATTCTGCCCCCATTGACGTCAGCTATGAAATTCCCATCGCCTTCCTGGAAGTCAAGAGAGCCCACTGCAGATCACTTTTGAAAATAGCAATCCAACAGCAGCTAAATGCAAAAAGATAGCAGACTGACAGGTTTTTCTTTTCCCTTCTGTTGCTTCTAATTACAGCCTTACTTAACTGTACCCCCCATCGTCTGCATGCTATTTCAGGGAGGGTGTCCCCAGGACTGAACGGAGAGGTCAAGGCCCTTTGCAAGTATTAAAGCTTAAATTGACTCTGTCTCTCCAACCCAGCTCTCTCACGTAGCCTTCAACTGGAAGGATGGGTGTGTGCACATGGTTTATTTAGTTCACTTCCTATTTTACTCCTCTACTGAGGTGCCCTGATCTTCCACACTGCAAAAAAACCCCTAGTTTTCTAGCTCCCTTATGGAACAAACTGTCGGGGCTCTCCAAGGGGAAACAGTCTGACATGAGAGCTCATCCCAGCATGCATGCTACACAAAGAGTACATCTATGAGTAATGCCAAATCTGGCTCCTTCAACCTTTCTGGCAGACCTCACATCCCCTAACACCCACAAACCAACAACCCAGACCATGAAACACACAACCCAATGGCATGGTATAGAAAAATCACTCCCCATCACCATTCTGTCATGCTATCTGTTCAGTAGTTCTGGCATTTTGCCGTAATGCAAAACGCGCCACAAAACCATCCCAGGGACACCACAAGGACCAAGTTAAAAATACAGGCCCAGAGCTTTGCAGTAGGAAGGTGGCTAGTTCAAAGCAGAGGGTGTTAGCCCTAAGCATAACGGACCGACACCGGTCCATGGAGCTGGTGTCAGGGCCAGGGCGCTCTGCCTGGTACAGCCCACGCCCGAGTGCAGATGCAGGCGGGTGGGGAAGGAGCTGCAGGCTTGGGACGGCAGAGTCTGGTCAGTAATTACAGGTGGTGGTAGGAGGAACACAGTGACAGCCTAGTTCAAAACAGAAAAAAGTAGTTCTTAACCACATATATAAAATAGTGGCCCAACTAGGTTCCAAGTATTTTAACTGTCATTTTAGATAAAGGCCTTCTTATTTACCCCTCCATCCCTGCCACAACCCCAAAGGCAGACAGCTTTACAAATGAAGCTATTTCATAGTATTTTGGACTAGCCATCACATTCTCTCTGTTAGTCTTCAGCTGCCTGAGACAAATGGTGTCTCTAACATGCTAACAGTGTGAAAACATGACAACTTATAGATACACACTCTAAGCCTAGAGAAAAGCATTTTATGAAGGAAGGAAATGGGAGTTTACATTCCAAATTGACACACTCATGCCTTTATTGGACCTGATTATGAAGAAGATATAAAGATGGTGAAGGAAAGAATGCAAGAACTTCAAACAAGAGTGGAGTAGAGGAAATTAAGCCTGAAGTCTGGATACTAATAACCCCAGAGCTCTGCGGCACTTGAGGCTAGGCAGGAATACAGAAGTCCTCTGTAACGCAAAGAGAAAAAAAAATGCAAGTGCTAGTGTCAACGGACTCTTTCTGAAATAATGAAGTCAAACCCCACAGGTCAAAGAATCCATAGGTAAATCACATGAATTTACCTGCATTGTTTAAACTACACACTGGCTTTTACGAGACCAAGATGCTTCTTTCCCTCCAGAAACACAGGTCTTTCTGTCAAAGCATGCCCAATTTTGGAAGTTTTTTTCAGTATATTTAACAGCTGACATTAAATCTGACATCTAAGGGAGCTCTTAATGTTGACTTTTTAATTTACTGTCACATAGCTTGCTTACATGAGACAAATCTGTCTGCCTTAGTTCATGTGTACGCACCAGCACAGATCTAGAATTCTCCATAATGTGGAGAGGTCCCACTGAAGCTGAGAGCAATGTGGAATGACACAGGCAGGACTGCAACGACTGTCATGTACTAATCTCTGTAATTAGCTAACTGATTCCAGCATCTTTCACATTGCCCTGCAGTTTCTCGCAGGTTCTCTCTCATGCTCACAATAAAAATATGGGTAGAAAATCTTTGTTCATCTTTGGGAACATAAGGGACTAACTTTTATCCAGGCCAAATCTTTTCCCATACTGACAGCTCAAACTTGATTTATTCATCACTAGACTATTGAACTCCAAAACAAACCAAGGCCTAAAAAAAGATCTTTGTAGTAAGTACTTTTGGAACACATTTCCCCTCTTCTCTCTCTCTCTTCCTTTCCCTTAAAAACAGGTAAATCAATGTTTGGAGAGATCACACTTTATTTACATGCAGTATTATTTTATGGAATTTTTCAAGGTGTTAATTGAAAGTTTTAATGAACGTTAATCATCTGTCATTTTCATTGGCAATCTCCGTTCTGCCATATGCTTAACTTTTACACCTGTACAGATTTTCCAACCAGTTCTTTTAAACTGTTTTACTTTTTCAGTGTAGTATTAGTATTAATGTTTAGGAAACAAGCCAGCTGCAACAAAGACTGCAATTGTCTGAAGTTTATTTACTACTTATATTCCCTAGTCCTGGTGAACTAGAGTAATACATCACCACTGTACTACCACTACTTTTGAAATATTTGTATTAATCCAGTACTTAAATGAGATGCTGGACTGACACCCATGAAGACCAAAGTACTACACAGTAGGGCTAGAACAGCACTCATAACATCTCTGTAAGCCTCCCAATACATTGTTCCAATTTTTGTCGCTTGCATTCCTCCTGACCCTCATTCTAGATCACCAGGCAATGGATGCAAACTCCAGCCGTCATGTTTCAGTTCTGTTCTTTTAAAGTAATGTGGAGATTGGTTTCTGAAGGACTGGATTGAGGAAGCACAAGCATGCAAGTTATGAGTTCTATTTTTGACTTGACTGCAAATATTCTGTGTGAACCAAGTCACCCTCAGCACACATGGCAGACATTTAAAATGGACATACCTACCAGGCTCCTCATCTTTTACCCTTTTCAACAGGGCTCTCATCCTCTCTGCTCAGTCAAACAGGCTGATCTTGAAAACAAGACTCTTTTTCTTGTACGTTCTAATCAGCAGTAATATAACACTAATATTTGTCATTGAGATTTAGCACTAAAATAACACAGAGATGAATGCATGTAGCTCTAAACTCTTGTCTTTGCTTTTCACCCATCACTACAAAATGGTTTCCAATCTAAGACAAATCGGTACGATCAAAGCAGTGCCACTGCTGCAAAACTGACAGAAATGAGAATATGGTGAAAATCAAGTTTAGGGCTTCAAACTTGGGAGCAAGTAATCAGGCAGGCTACTGCACCACTTGCTAATTGGGCTGAGATGCAACAGAGGTGAAGGAACAGCCTGAGAAGGACAGCAAGCCCCAGCATGACTTGAAGCTTTACTAGCAAACACCAGAAAAGGGGTGGAGGGAATTTTGGTGCTATTCCTAAGAGAAAGTTGTACGCGTATACAGAAAAACACCAGAGAAAACTATATCTGAATAGACTCATATCAGAGACCTGAAAGTCCTGCTGGCTGAGCACGGCTGATCTCTGTGGCTTTTGTCAGGAAGGAGACAGGGAAGTCGGAGAGAAGGGTCACTGCTCCCTGCCCTGCTGACAGTACAAGTGACGAAGCAAAGACCAGTGGAAGGGGCCAGATTTCGAGCACTGGTGAGGAATACTCCCGTCAAAGGCACAGGTCTTCAGAGTCTGTCAAAGCAGCTGAGCAATGCCCAGTACAGGAATCTGTGCAAAATTGCACCTCTCCTTCAATTACGTTTTGGGGAAAATTATTTCTCTGATCATTTTACCTAAGGAGAAAGAACAATCACAGAATCACAGAATGGTAGGGGTTGGAAGGGACCTCTGTGGGTCATCTAGTTCAACCCCCCTGCCAAAGCAGGGTCACCTACAGCAGGCTGCACAGGACCTTGTCCAGGCGGGTCTTGAATATCTCCAGAGAAGGAGACTCCACAACCTCCCTGGGCAGCCTGTTCCAGTGCTCTGTCACCCTCAGAGGTAAGAAGTTCCTCCTCATGTTCAGACGGAACTTCCTCTGCCTCAGTTTGTGCCTGTTGCCCCTTGTCCTGTCACTGGGCACCACTGAAAAGAGTCTGGCCCCATCCTCCTGACACCCACCCTTAAGATATTTATAAACATTTATAAGGTCCCCTCGCAGCCTTCTCTTCTTCAGGCTGAACAAGCCCAGCTCCCTCAGCCTTTCCTCCGAGGAGAGATGCTCCAGCTTTGTAGCCCTCCTCTGGACTCTCTCCAGTAGTTCCTCAGCTTTCTTGAACTGGGGAGCCCAGAACTGGACACAGTACTCCAGATGAGGCCTCACTAGGGCAGTGTAGAGGGGAAGGAGAACCTCCCTCGACCTACTGGCCACACTCCTCCTAATGCATCCCAGGATCCCATTAGCTTTCTTGGCAGCCAAGGCACACTGCTGGCTCATGGTCAGCCTGTCGTCCACCAGCACTCCCAGGTCCCTCTCCACAGAGCTACTCTCCAGCAGGTCTGCCCCAAGCCTGTACTGGTGCATGGGGTTGCTCCTCCCCAGGTGCAGGACCCTGCACTTGCCCTTGTTGAACCTCATCAGGTTCCTCTCTGCCCAACTTTCCAGCCTGTCCAGGTCTCGCTGAATGGCAGCACAGCCTGCCGGTGTATCCACCACTCCTCCCAGTTCTGTGTCATCAGCAAACTTGCTGAGGGTACACTCTAACTCTTCATCCAGGTCACTGATGAAGAAGTTCAACAAGACTGGGCCCAGTACTGACCCCTGGGGGACACCACTAGTTACAGGCCTCCAACTAGACTCAGCACCGCTGATGACAACCATCTGAGTTCTGCCATTCAGCCAGTTCTCAATCCACCTCACCGACCACTCATCCAGCCCACAACAATCCAACGGTGTTATCTTCACTAAATGCAGTTCATCATTCTCAGCATTCCTCCGCTCCCAACTCTGCTGTATGGAGAAGAGGGATTTAAGAGGCACAGTCTCACCTTCTTCCTTTGGATATTATGCACCCCATGCAACACCACAAGGTCAAAGGTCTTGTGTGTGGGAGGAATACACAACCCGGAGAGTCTTTGTGGCCCCTTTTAATCGTGTATTCCAGGAAGTTCCAGGGTTGCAAATACCCATGAACTTCTTCTATTGTCTTGGAATACCTGGTTCTTTCCTTAAAGCTTCGACACTTGTGATCAGATGAAAATCTCAGCTTCTTTTTGTTAAAGCACTGAATTTTACTGTTGTAAAGTTAAAGACCCTGAACTATAAAGGCTGAGAACCAAGGCTAATAAAAAGTAAACTAGAATCCATTACTTTTAAAACAGTACAATGCATGAGGGTTCTGACAGTTGACTTTTTAATAGTATGGATGGACAGAAATACTACACAGATGATGCTGGAGAAACAGCTGAGAGTACTCTCCTTCTCTTACCATCCCTTGTGAGTCTAGCTAATGTATCATGCTCATTTTCAATGTACCCTAGTTCCTATTTAAACAACTGTTTGTTGAAGAAAGACTGCTTAAAATAATTTAGAAAGATAAAGCTACCTATTGCAAATATTAAATAAAACCGCTAGGAATTTCCTAGAAATTGAGCTAAACAGTAGGAAGCAAGTTCTTTATTTTCCACATCATAAGCCTAATAACACTAATAAAAATCATGCTCATTGCACTACTGCACATTTTACAAGATGAATTTCGATTGCTGAAAAGAAAAACAGATGGAGCAGAACTGCCAAATGCTCTGGAGATCCAGGTGTCGTACACACAGCACTGGGCCTGAGCTCGGACAGACTAAAGGGCACATTCTACTCACTTTCCAGAAGCAGCTTCCAGAGTATCAAAAGTGGAAATGAATATGCATTTGCTCAAATGTAAATGGTATTCATGGGAACAAAAGAAAATCTCAGAAGCTACGCTTATATACTGCATATTCAGGAATCTGAAAGGGATATTTTGATGTCTTGGCTTTTTGCGCATTGCTTATGTTCCTGTTCTGTTGATTTAGATTGGGAAAAAACACGTTCTCACTGGTCTCAGATGCTGATGTCTAACTAGTGAGGTGGACCAACAATGTAAGTGCCGTAAGCACACAGCAGAGACCCAGCTAACAATCTTTGACACATGTGTTAGTTTGGATTTTATGCTGGAGCTTTCAGGGTACATCATGGAGAAAAGGGTGCAGCAGAGAAGTGCCAGGGTTGCAGCAAGAGCTGGGGAGTAGAGGGAACAGCAGACAACAAGGAAGGAAAGCTCAAGATTTAAGGGAGTTCTTAAGAAAAAACTTCAGCACAAAGCTGACGGGAAGCCTGGACTCCAGCCTCCTACCTGCTGTCTTTCTTTCCTGCCCCCTGTCCCATGTATGTAACAGCAACACACGCAACGAAGACGGAAAGGTGGCTTTTCTCCGCTGGACATACAGCCACTATGCGACACATCCAATAATGTTCTCTCTCAAAGCCAATACTCCCTCTACAACGATTACTCTTACTTTACGTTACTACACTCTACATAGACTATTAGTATACTACACATAGATGAGGACTCCACTGCACTACACCTTATATAAAAGAAAAAAGAAATATTTTGCTTCTATGTATCAGACTTGAAAATCATGAATTGTCCACTGCTACGTGAGCAAAAGGAAGAGGTAACTGCAACGGTATGCTGCAATATACGTATATTTACAAGCAAATATACAATTCTCGATTAACTTGTGAAAAACCCTCATGAAAAGCCAGTCATCTCTTTTGAACAGAAAGGCAATAAAATGTTTATATTTTAGATGTTCTGAGAGCTCGACAGTCAGTTTTAGACCAAAGGACAGCATGTTTCCACTTTGCTTAGGCCACAGCAAAATCCTTCTCCCTAACTCTCAATTGTGTCTTCAGGGCATGTACGTATGAATCCTGCCTAAAGGTAAACTTGAAGAACTAGCGGAAAAAAGTAAATACAAATAATCCTTAGGTTTTTGAACTCCTTTTGTACCAAGTATTTGCCTCCTGACTGTCCTTTCCCGAAACATTTTCCTGTGTTAAGCCTATGATGGGAGAAACCATTTCAATCGTACATGATTTCAAGATTTTTTTTAAAGTATTTTGATAAGCATTGGCTTTTCATCAAGTATCACAACATTTTCAAAAATTCTGACATAGGAAGTCACTTGACATCCTTCGTTCATACTGTGTATATTCAGGCTCCGGGAACCACTGTTGCCCACCGTCAGCCAGGCTCCCGAGACAAGGACATCACCATACCAACAGCTTTTTTGTAACCTGTACAACCCTGTAGTGCTTCCCTGAACCACGAAAGGGACGAATCCTGAAGATACATGGGGGCTGCTCCCCAAAGGAAATGGATCTGCAAAAGATGCCACAAGATCCTGGATTTTGCCTGTCTTGGTGTTTTCGTGTGCAGGGACTGGCAACTAGAAATATTCTTATGATCCCCAAACTGGAAGATACTTCATAAAATTGATGTCTTGACAGATTCTGCACAAGGAAGATAACCCTTATACCTCCCTGACTTCACTCTACTGCAATGTGGCCCCAAAAGAAATCCCGTTTTCTCACAAGAGCTGTGTTTCCCACAGGAATGTTCTCTATCAGCAGTGACGGGGTGTTGCAGGAGTAAATTTAAGTAGACAGCTACTACAGAGTATTTCAAGGAGCACCATTTCTGCTATTTCTGTGTAACAGTTGGGGAAACTGAGGCAGGGGCGTGCTAAGGAGTACATCTGGGCCACTCCGTGGATCAGTGGCAAAGCTGAGATCAGACCGATCACCGTGATGTAATGGCAGCTGAGGAAAAGAGAAAACAGAGGAGCTTCCACACTTCAGATGACAGGAAGAGAACTCATTTTCTGATGTGGTGTTTTGTTGACTCTTTCGTCTTGTCATGTACAGCAGAAACAATGTTTGTAGGATTCAAGTAAACTCACTGCAAACGACTCCTATGATTATTAAGCGTCTCAGCTTCAATTCGATGTTTCATCACCTGCCAACCTTCCACATCAAAAATGATTTTCGTGTGTATTTGAAACAAAAAATTTACAAAATATCAGCCCAGAATTTAAAAGACTTCTCAAATATGTTAGAAAAGTAAATTTAAAATGTCACTGAAGCTAGAAGAGGAAAAAGCTTGTCCATTGCTCTTATGCAACAATTAATTTTCATCAGAGTCCTTATTATGCATTAGTTTTTATGGAGCAACAAAACACAACTGCATGCTATTGTTTAAGCACATTCACTGCATATGCCAGAACAGTAAAGGCTGGAAATATGCATAAAGGATAACACACAAAATGTAGCTAAATGTATTCTATATTACGGATCCATAATACAGAATGCAAATATTCTGACTAAGCATTCACAGGAGACAGTCTTTAGGGTGCATGCTGTGAATGTATATTATGAATAATGCATAAAAACTTGGCTAAATCTTAATGAGTCCATTGACATCCTATGGGGTCCACAGAAGCCTCAGATCCCAAAGCATGTCAGCGGCATATTACTTTCCTCCCCCTCTTCATTTAAAAAGATACTTTCTTAAAACAAAGGAAATTAAAACACAAAAGAAAAAACCCTTAGTTCTGATTTAACTCCTTCATGACAGCAAATGCGGAGACAGTCACAAAGCCTGACGTCCTTCACCCTGTTGTGCCTAGATGTTCCATGTTAAACCAGGGCACTGTATGGCATTTCTGCAGGGTTGCATCAGGTATGGGACACAAGTTACTCCCCCTTCCCAAAGCAATATACTAAGGGGCTTCTCCACACACAGAACAATGAGGACAAGAGGTGACAAGCATCCCTATCGTATTTTGCTTCCATCTTCCTTCCCCAATTCCCAGATTCTTTAAGTGCAATAATTAACGTATTAGGAGACCACAGAACATACAGGAAAAAAGCACATATAGTTTACTAGTTAGTCAGAGCTACTCCAAAGGAGTAAGTTCACATGCTAAAGGACTTTGGCGACGGGTGCCGTCACGAGGACAAAGCATCTGACCAAAGAGGAACACCTGATATTTGCAGCTCGTAAGTACGAAAACACAGTAAGAAAAAATTTCCACCTCCAGTTTCCTGAAACTGTCAGGTTGTACCATTCTATCCGAGTGCACAAGTATACCATATTCACTAGGAAAAAAAAGTGTTGGCATCGAGCCCCAGCTCCACTTAGAAGTGTGAAGATAGTTTCTGTGTGTCATGTGCTTAGAAATAAATTAGTAGATTTTTCCTATAGTATAAATATGAAGAAAAATAACTGATTAGGTTGGTGTTTCTTTAGGGTTAGAAGTCTTCAAAACTGTACAAATGGTAATTAATTAATTCTTGCAACACCCATGTGTGATGGTAAGTCTGTGTGTCCTCAAACACAAAAAAACTGAGGAGCAAAAGGTCGGGAGACTCACCCAGCACACCGGAGCACGCCAGCAGCAGAGCGGGGCTGCAGCTCGTGCTCTCCACGCTCTCCGCCATAGAATCATAGAATCACAGCAAGTTTTGGGTCAGAAGGGACCCCTAGAGGTCATCTAGTCCAACCCCCCTGCAGCGAGCAGGGACACCACTAACTAGATCAGGTTGCTCAGAGCCCTGTCCAACCTGGTCTCGAATGTTTCCAGGGATGGGGCCTCCACTACCTCTCTGGGCAACCCGTTCCAGTGTTTCACCACCTTCATTGTAAAGAATTTCTTCCTTATATCCAGCCTAAACCTACCCTGTTTTAGTTTAAAACCATTACCCCTCGTCCTGTCACTGCTGTCTCTACTAAAAAGATTGTCCCCATCTTTCCTATAGGCTCCCTTTAAGTACTGAAAGGCTGCAATCAGGTCTCCCCGCAGCCTTCTCTTCTCCAGGCTGAACAAGCCCAGCTCTCTCAGCCTGTCCTCATAGGAGAGGTGCTCCAGCCCTCGGATCATTTTTGTAGCCCTCCTTTGGACCTGCTCCAACAGTGCCATGCACTCCTCCACTCCACTCGGGATGGCGAGAGCCCGTCTCCTAAGGACCACTTTTCCGCTCAGCCAGGTGACGGCAGGCCACAGCCATCGCAACACCGCGCAGCGTGCTGGGCTCCAACCAACTGACTAAATCCCACCAGGCCTGGCCTGGCTCTGCCCTCCCTGTTCCCACGGCACGTAAGCCAGCCCACGGACGCACGCTCACCGTACGCCCAGCGTGGATGGCCTACTGCTGAGGCAGACCTGCACCAGGGACTGGGCAGGACTCCTGTCCTCTTCCCACCAGACCCCACCGCTATGCCTCGTTAGACCTTGCGTGTGAAACACTGCAGCTACGCTCCTCGGAGCTGGAAGACCAGGTGAGCACTTTTCATCCCACCCACACTTCAGCACCTGAGCCTGCCAGACTAGGGCAACGGGGAACCCCGGGAGCCCCTTCTTTCCAGGGAGTGGGCAAGGACCACGGCTTCCCCAGCAGCAACTGCCCTCCCAGCCCAAAGCAGGGCTCGGGGAGAGGGGAGGGGGTCACGTGCCCATGGGCTGGGCAGGAGGCACGAGCTCCTCCATCCCAGAGGGCATCAGCAGAGGCAGAAGGAGGAGGACAGGTTTGGGACAAATTTGATATAACCAAGTTTTGTACAAAGGGGGCAGGGCTGGGGGGGGGGGGAGGGGAGTAGAAGTAACTGCCAGGAACTTCAGCAACACAAGCGTTTTTTCAGGTTTGTTCAAATCCTCTTTTTTCTCCCACATACACTTCCAATGGAAAATCAACACCAGGGAGGAAGAAACTATCTGGGAGTTCAGCAAGCATCTCTGGTCTTAGAAAAAAAAAAAAAAAAAAAAAGTCTTTTTTAAAACCCAGCTTTTGTTTTCCTTGTTTCTACTTCTTAGAACGACAACAACAAAAAAATCCAAACATGATTTTCTGTATGTGAAAACATTCAACGAGCAGATCCTTCATGGAAGTAACTGATGAAAACAGTTCAGTTGGATCTACAGCAGAATCTGGCACCCAACATCACACAGAGAGAGGAGGGACACACACACGCCGATCTTTGAGCGTAGCTGTTTGCGTATTTAGGCAAGAATACACAATCTCATTTCACTCCGTGACAACAATATTTTCTTTTAACGACAGGTGAAATTTCTGTGCAGTTGCAAAATGTAACTATTTTTTTCTTGCTAATGTGTAAATTTGCCCTGTATACAAAGACATATATATTTACAGACACACACATACATATATAAACTAACCAAGAGCAAAGACCAGGTGTTCACAGTAACGATACTGTCCAACTATTTTACCTTTGCAACCCATCCTGCTACTATTTCTACTTACTGCTACAGATATCAGCAATTGTTTCCTTGCCTCCTCACCCCTCACGGACACCATGAGAGTTACAGAGAACAAAGTCTCTCGGTAGCACTTTCCTTCTCAGCAGGAAGCTCAAGCATTTGTGATATCCATTTTGATACAAAACCTAAATTAGGCCTCTGGAAATAGGTAATGCATAAAAAGAAGCATTTTTGTGCCACAAGATTATTATTACAGGTTACTGTTAACCCTTGGGAGATGGAGGTGAGTCCTGCAGCTCCCCACTGGGTTGAATATTTGCTAAGAAATCACAGACACTACCTAAGCAGATATTTCAGGTGTACTTCATGATAAAGAGAACGATCCTGTTGACCCATCATATTCTGATAGCTACTTTGACTGCAAAAGCACCACCAGTTAAACAAAAAGGATCAGCACAGCATGCACATGCTATAACCCTCATGCGCTAAGAGAAGATCTAAAAGGGGCTGGAGACAAGGACAACTGTAGAATTACTAATACAGAGATCAAACATAAAAAATCAGTACTGTATTTGGGAACCACCTAAAACATATTCTGCCTCTCAGCTCCCTAAAATTCTCCCCTATTGCAAAGTTTCCACCGAGTCACATATTAGTGGAAAAAAAAAAACAAAACATTGTTCAAAAAGGAAAAAAAAACTGAAACCTTTAAACAACTCGTAGTTTTCAAGTTTGAAATCACTGCAAATGAAAGTATCAGGGCTGGAAATCTGCATGGTTTATTCCAGCTTTACAATTGTGAATCATGAAACGATACAAATCAGAAATCCACTTTTTTTCTTCAGACCCACCATCATCCCTGAAGTTAGAAGAACCAGATCATAACGCAGATTCAGTGCACCACACCACCTTGCACTAACGCTACACCACCTCCCGTTGTGACGCAAGTTGGCCCAGCATTACTCACTGCTGGACTTAACTTCCTTAGCAAAACGAGCCATACCGCAAATTCAATCTGTTATCTGCCCACATGATTTAATTCAAGTTCATCTTATCCTGAGTACTTCTTCCTTCAAACATGCAGACTTCAAAGGGCTATAAACTGTGATCTTAAACGCAAAAGCAACTGCGTGTCAGTAAGTTTTCCCTAACTTGAAACAAACATTTTAGTAAACAATGGTTGCTACTAGTTAAGCCTGAGAAAAACAGAGCCTTGCCATAACCTGACGACAAACTGGAGGTCAGAGCCTCACACACCCTCCCATTCAAATCCCCACACATCGTATACCTGCGGGAATACAAAGCAGAAGCATTCCAATAGTTTTGTGTGCTAGTAAGGCAGACTGAGGTTCAACTAAATAAAAAATTTAACAAGCCTAACACGTTTTAAGCTTTATAGCTCCTTCATTCAAGAAGCCACATATTTAGCAATCACTACGCATCAAAGGGAAGTCCTGTGGAATAGGTATTATTTTGCAGACCAGTCTGACTATCGCACCCATGACCAGAGCACAAACCTTCATATCCCTGCATGGGCAACCATTCCCACAAATGCCCTCCCGTCAGCAGCACAGTTCGCACGAGCTACAGCTCACCACCAAGAACAAGGAGCTTTCCGCTTGGCCTAGAGATTTCCCCACAACTGTGCAGGCACAGGGAAGGAAAGAAGTCAGAAGTCCTAGCTGCTGCTTCTCCACCCCAGCCATTAGGTTTGGCATGGCTTTTCCTAGACAGTCCTCTTTGTTTTAGCTCTTCTGACATCTGCGCATTGCATTTGCCCTGTTGTGCAAGCACGACTATTTCCTAAGAGATAAACAGAGATCACCAAGCTCACAGTGCCGGACACAAACAGAGTTCAGATTCAAGCTGCCCTAGGTAGCCTAGACCCCATCCTTTTCACTTGCTAATGTAAAGGGAACTCTGCAAGATCCGATGGGAAAAGGAAGGAAATCATCCTAATAAAGGAAAGGAGACAAAAAAAATCTCCCTCACTCTCACAAGCATTTTTGTTTAAAACAGCTATTTGACTCATCCCTGCGTACAGACAGCCCCACTTCTTCAGCGATGGAAAAGCAATACAAGCTTTTTGTCATTTGATCCCCCCAAACATTTTGTAATTTAATGTGAGCAGGCTCCTCACTGGGCTCTCAGACAAAAGTTTGCCCACATGCCTTTGAAAGTACGTACCTGATTTTGCCTTTGTCTGCTAAGTTCCTTTTGCAGCTGCATTCCCACGAAAATGTTTCTATACCCCCTTTCCCCTGTCGTTTCTACAGTCTGCTCAGGGGTGGATTCATCGCTGGTTTTTGGCAGTTACATTTCTTCCTCAAGTGATGCTTCTTTTTATTTATTCTGAAGTTTCCGCTGTAGAACAAACAGGAATACCACCTTTCTAAAATTACTACTATCCCACTGTCCTCCAATGTAACATTAACAAGAGGCAATATTCTCCAAAGCTATGAAGCATATACTGCCCTAAATTACATTGCCATGGCTGCCCTGAGCTCGCACATTTTTGAATAGGAAGGCTCCCAGGGATCTCTCGCTCCGTTCTGACTGCATTTACTGCTTTAAAATATTTTTAACCCAGACACTGAAGTGCCAGTCTAGCAGCCCTTCATACTAATCCTAGCCTGGGTGGCTGTTCTTAAGGGAAAGCATTCAAAAATCGTAGCAGTGCATCAACTTCGACCCTTTTCACTTAAAACATGAGACTTTTTTTTTTAAGGGAAAAAAAATTAGATTCCAGAGGGAATCACTGAACTCTGACCTGCTTAAAATTAGTTTTGTTTTAGTGCCTGCGTGGTGACTCAACAGGCCAATTTTCCAGACACTTAAGATTTCTCTGCTCCTGAAGATTCCAGTTCAAGTCCTGGACTCGCTGCCTGGGGTCGGATCAGAACACTTTGTTCCATGGCTTCAAGCAGCGAATTCCCAGATCGCCGTACCCTTGCCAGATGCTGGCATGCTTGGTAATAAGTAGGGCCGTAACCAAGCTAATTATATGGGGTTTTTTTTAAATCTGTGAAGAGTTTTACTTGCAATACATATGTTAGACCGAAAGAATTTCCCTTCAAAATTCAGCAGTCGAGAAATGTTTATATGGCTCTGATAAACATTTCATGATAAGCTGGATTCTTTCGGGGGGGAGGGGGAAGATGTGCACTTTGGTCTTAACAGTGCAGCAAATAATTCTCAGATAGGGTCTGGCTGAGTGTATCCGCCTCACTGGGAGTAACTGATTTGATTTTTTTTTAATCTGTCACAGGCATTACGAACACTAAATGAGTCACCATCAACTCCGATGCTGAAAAAAATAGCATCACAATGCTTCATTTGCTCTTCAACAAGACTTCAAGTGTAGTGCCTGGTATCAAAAAGCCTCGTCAGTCAACAAATTAAAAAATCCCAGGAAATGAAACCCCAACGCAGTCTCGGACCACATTATTTCCTGCAGCAGGCTAACACTGTCCAGCAAAGTAAAGCTCATCTAGGAGCAACAATTTTCCTCAATCTCAACAGAATTCTTCTGCTTAATCGTATCATTAATGCTCTTGCATGTATTTCAAATCTTTCATCAAAGGATCTCAAACGATTTAACAAACAGCCTCAGAAATCTCCTCCAACGTGAGACAGTACTATTACCTCCATTTATAGGTAGTGAGGAATTAAAGCAAAAAAGATGCTAAGAAACTTTGGCCACAAAGCAATAAAGAGCCAGACCCAGAAACAGAACCTAGGTGCCGGTCCATATTAAATGGCATCTGTTACATTTCCATCCCTGTTTCACAGTGATTATGGAAAGAAAAGCTTTGCCAACGTCTGTAATCACTTATTTGACAGCTGCTAACCCAACGAACATGGAGGCAATTTATACACAGTGCCCTAATCTTCCTGAATCTGATCATGTAGGAACACAGCACTGGTACTTGTTCCAATACAGTTCTGGGGGTTTCTTAGAAAGAATGTAGCTTTCTTCCTTTTTCAGAAAGAAAACGAGCCACTAAAAGACAGAGTTTTAACACGCAGTCATCAATATGCTGTTCTTACAAATACAAAAAAATGTAAAACAGTAATAACACAAACAATGATGCACACTGTTCTGTGTCAACAAAATGACTCTGTCTTCTGCCCAGAGAGCCCTCCTTCAAACCACACAAGAAGCCTCCCAAGACAGACAGGCCTGGCCTTGCACCCTAAGAGACACCAGTCGGGACAACCAAAGGGAAAGGAAATTCCGTGACAACAGAAAATGACACCACTTTACGAGCATCCTCCACGTATTTAACCTCCGGATCTGCATGCCTCTGGTGATCACAGTTGCCACGGGACCTTGAAAATATCCAGCTAGGTAAAAGCTGTGAGCCTGCTTCACTAGAAGCCAACCTGCTGAGCCATATTAAACAGCAGTGTCTAATGTCAGGAACTAACCAGTACATGGTGGCCCATGGTAGATGGCTGACAGCGTGGTTCCTCTGGCTGAGAAAACCTACCGCAGAACCACCAGCGCATCTCCACCACTGGGCCTGAACATAAGCACGCTATTACGAATTACCGCCGTGCCTTCTCAGAGGAGAACTGTCACCAGACTGAAGCAATGTGAGCTAACTAGGTTATTCATCACCTGCAAGGAATTCTGCTGCTCAGAGCTTTTTGGATACAATGGTGAAGGTACGGGCGGCTTTCTTCACCGCCTACGCAGCCCGGGCTCAACTCTGCAAAACAAATTTGAGCCGCAGTCAGACTCGATGTCAGACTTTTGCCAGCTGAGCTCCCTCTCACTCCCTCAGTTTCAGGTCATCTGAATACCTTGACAACCTGTGAGGATAAATCAAGCACAGAAGGTGTTTCAGAACTCAACATACACGTCAGGTGTTTCTATAAAACCTACACGAAGTCATATCAGAGTATCCCAAATTTCAAATCCTTAACAAATGTATCACACGTTTTGAAAATGGTGGGCGGTGACTTAAAATGCAGCCGCACTGGTTATAAAAAAATAAAAGGAGGTGGAGTAAATCTGGGAGGAGAGTGGGAAAGAATGCACGTGGTGGCATTTACTCCTCTGAAGGACAGATCAGCTGCGTGAAGATTCCCCTCACTGGCATCTACCCCTTGAGTAGGTCTAATCTTAAAGCCTGTTAAGCAACATGTTAATACCGGAAATCACTGATCTCTTGATCTTCAGGCCAGAAAGGACTGTCAGGCTTCCTGCCTGCCACAAGAACCTCACCCAGCAACTCCCACAACGTGCCTGTCACTTCTGGCATAGCACATCTCGATGGCCAAGGCCTGCGCACAGCCCCTGCTGGGATGGTGGCCCTGGTCCTCATCCTGTGTCGGGAGCATCTGTAACGGAATGCATCTTCCCTTCCAGCCTGGCCATCTTCTCTCAGCCACTCCAGCTCACGACTGACGTGCCAGCAGCCCGGTGAAGAGACCCAGGGCCACAAACCATTCCCACAGACAACACCTGGGTCTGTCGCAAGGCTCATCACACCGCGCGTTACGGGAAAACTGTTCCTGTTACCGATCATTTTTGAAGAAATTATTTACACTGGCTTTTTGATCTCTCCCAGCACTAGCAAAAATTAAGCTCAATTTCAGCAAAGGGCTGACAGCATTTGTCAAATTTTAAGTGCTGAAGGAGGCCCACTGGCTTCAGTGGGACTAAAGCGCTTAGAGTCAGGCACATTCGTAACCACGTCTGGGCCAAAATCCCTGCACAGCCGTTCGAAACGCATCCAAGGCTTGCGCTTTGCTTCTGGAAACTTCATTCTCACTTTACATATAGTCAAAACCTGACAAGAGCTCACTGTCGGATTATGCAGGAAATCTGCAAGTTTCACCAAGGTGTGATCTTCTGCTTTTTCACACATTATTGTATCATGCCGCGCCAGAACACTAACGTATGCACGGCTCTAAAATAGCTTGCATTATTACAGCCCCGCACGGAGAACGGCACGGAAAAGCCAGCATGCAGACCTCCAGAGATTTGCCCCTCAGCCACTTGCAGACTGATCAGGGGTCACACCTCCTTTCTTATCAAGGGGAAAAAAAAATTTTAAGAAAAATAAGAAACAAAACAAACCAAAACCAAAACCTTTTTCCCTGTTTCTCTCTCTTAAATGAAACTGTCGATTGTCAGATTTGTCTTTGGTCACGTCGGGGTGGGAGAATGGGATTTAATAACATTTAACTGACTTGCTATCAAGAAGGAAAGATATTTTTCTTCTCTCAAATTTGAAACCGACACTTTTTTTTTTCCTTCTTCTGTTGGCCTACTTTCTTTTAAGTTGCTTTTCAATTATTTATGAAAATGCAATAATGCATTACTTTGCTGTGCAAATGTTTAGAAGAAGGAGATAGTGTCTTTCAAGTGAAAAAAACCCGTACATGGTTATATAGGGACTTCTTTAAAAGCACGTTGCAGGTGACACTTTAGAAAAAACAATATACTTTCACTTGCCCACGCACATATATCCCCATTTTTTTAAAACTGTGTGTTTAAGTCAATAAAAAGGAGTCCTCAGCTCCACAGAAACACCCCACTCATTGCTCTCCAAAGCTGGAGGTATAACAAACAAACCAAAGCTCGGCATGGGAAACTGTGCAAGGGGCTGAATCCAAACCTATTAAGACACTGAAACAACTCCACACTTCCTGAACAGCAAAAAGAAGCAAAATCTTGTCCCACTAAATGAAGAAAATTAATAGCAAAACTCACGTTGTTTCACCCAGGTTTTTTGAAAGGGTTTTTTTTGTTTTTGTTTTTTTTTTTGAAACAGCTGGTTTTTGGAAACAGCTGTGTCCCCGAGCCCAGCAAACACCAGCAAACACTCACTGCTGAACTCCTTTCCACAATTTTGCAGATCCCACGTGGAGGCGCGCTCAAGTGGCTGTAGCTTCCAAAGCTCACCCCCTCGGGGTTTCAGCATCAACAGACCAAAACAAATAGCAAAGCCTGCCCTAACGGCAGCGGGTACCAAACCAGGCCCGTAACGCTCACCTCCCGTGCCCGAAGCTCCACTCACATACGGGCAACTTTGGTCTCACGAGATGAGTCACCCCTACCGCAGGCAATGGTGAGACGGAAGGTCTTTCTCTGCAGTACTTTCTGCAGGAGCCTCCCTCTCTCTGTTGACAGAGGGAGCCATGAAAGATCAGCTTCACTAGGTTCAAGCTACCCTTCGTACGCAAACTGTACACAAAGATCCTACGCATACACACATTTTTGATCTAGTATATCAAACCAGGAAAAAAGACCAGAAAGCATCATGAAATGAACACCGGTGTACTTCAAAGCAACGTAGCACAAACTGAAATATAATCAGAGAAAGACGACGCACCAAAATAAACCAAAAGCTGCCCAGAGAGGTTGTGGCACCTCCGTACATGAAGGATTTAAAGCCTCAACTAGACAAAACCACGGCTGACCCCATCTGCTCCTCGCACCGGTCCTGCCCCGGGCAGGTGGCCTCGCCAGATGACCACCTGAGGTCCAACCTCACCAACACCCCCGGCGCTGTGAAAGAAAACAAAACTGTACAGGGACTTAGAGAAGCCTGCTATCAACCGTTTTAAATGCCTTCAATATCATTCGTTAGAAATGGAATCCACGTAAATTCTGAGGTCCCTGCAGCTCCCGAAGACACCTCTCACACACGCTTGTCACAGTCCCTGCAGGCTTTCAAAACAGACAAGTAATGTTTAACACCGCAGGGAACTTAGGAAACCAACCTCTTTTTACTTTTTTCCCTTCACTAGAGTGACTTAGGTGCCTAAACCACCCTGAAGATCAACAGTGCACTGTCTGTGCTACCTTCAGAAACGGGACTTCAGCTGCACTGAAATCTCACTTTTCTAACTGAACACTGCACTGCTGCAAACACTCGCGTTTTGCTGAATTCAAATCAACTAAGCCACATTCCTAAATTTAACTGTGCACCCAAATATTGTTCCTAATCGGAGCCATAAACCACACCTCTGCAACTCATGTGCCATATCCTGAGTTACAGACAGACAGTGAAGACACAGAAAGATTTCTAAGCACCTTAGGCTTAGAAGAGGCAAAATTCATGGTGTTGAGATAAAAATAATTAGATAAAGTTGTATGGTTATACAAGTAAATATTTCCCTTCTTCTCATACATAAAAACATAGAATTTAAAACTAAGCAAAGCAAGAAGAAAAATCTTCCATTCTTAAAACTTTACACTATTGTGCACCAGCATTTTTCGTCCACGTAGCCTCTTACCGCTACTTCTTTACACTGTATCTGTGTGCGTTGCAGAGGTGCTTGGGTACAGAACTGCTGCTGCTGTTCATGCTGCTGTACCCACACCTTTACCTCATATACCTTTAAGGATTAGAATCTCCTGGTTTCTCCACTCTCTACCCCATTTTGTCTTGTTACTTCTCACTAGGAGCCACTTTCTGTACCAACGCAATGCATTAGTTATTAGAGGAACAGTGGGACATGTAGCAAAAGGTGCAAGACTCCATGTAGCTCCCCTCCCCCATTATTTCTCATAAAAACGCACATATTGCTATCATTCAAAGATAACATCTTCTATAAAGCGAGATATTGGTCCAGTGGCATTTTGGGGGAGGAGGTAAGCATCCACATAAAGTTCCCAAGCACACTTTTTAAAGATGTTAGCAACCTACTACACGCGTACTCACAGAACCGCATCCGCCAGCCTTTCACGGAGCAGGCCCCGAATGGGTGCAGACCTGACTGCCCTCCTCAGCCCGGGGGGGGCTGCCCGCAGAACCGAACACCCCCCACCTCGCACCACACACATGTGCACGGTGCTGCTTTCCTCTGCGGCGCTTTCCTGGCAGGGAGAGGCCTTCAGTTTCCAGAACTGTCAGTTGCCTTTCAGAAGCACTACATTCACGCATGCATATTTGTACATATTCATCAGCATTTACTCATTTGTAATCTCTCGTGAGAATTACTATTATTCCTCTACAGTTGCAAAACTTCCATAATCTCATGCAAACCACTACTCACCTACGGCATCCCTGTTTATGGGAATGCCTCATTATATGTAATTTCAGGTTTCAAATGGAAACTGTTTGAGAGAAGTGACAAGTACTTCAGTATTTCTGCTCCAGCGCTGTCTTTTCTGGCTATCGGCAGGAGGCACGAAACCGATCTCAGCAACAAGTTTCAGCGAGAACTAAAAAACTCAGCCTGCGTGTGCGCGTACTGACCGAGTATCTACACGTGACTTGCAAACCTGAACTAATTAATTGTTCTACATCTGTTAATCTCAGCCATAACGCACTTAATGTACCATGGTGCCACTTAACAAACTCGCTTTCCCAGGAATTGGAACGAATCATTTCGTTTTTTCAGAATCAGACTGTCCTGTTTCCAGCAGCCGCGTGCATATAATTATAAATATAAAATCAATCTGAAACACAGCAAAGAGCACAGTATCTCCTACTAAACCCACTCCTCTTCCAGATTCGAATTCGTACGGCAGAATACTGCATTTGCACTTTTACTTTTCTGTGACTGCATATGCTTCTTATGTATTTTGCATATCCTTTGTAGCAGATGCATTCAATTATTAAACGGAAGGGTAATTGACATCTATATTGCATTCCCTGTTGTTATTTATGCATTTGCCTATATTCTGGCATGAGAAGCATGATCTTTAATACCATGGCATAAAAAGTAGCCTCAATTCAGCAAAAACAGTTGTGTGTTAGCGGATGCTCCCGGACGGACAGCACACGAATTGCCACAATGGCTGCCTTTGCCCGGGAACCTCAATTTTCCCCCCCGCGGGGCTCCTTCCAGAGTCAGTGGCAAAGGACAGACACCACCCGGGTGTGATGTGGTGGATGAATCACCGTTGCAGAACAGGTATTTTCTCTGTGTTTAAGAACTCTTTAATGCAGAAGTCAGTATCTGCCTTTAATGCGGTCTGCTCCGAAATCACTTGAAAACCATTCATTTTCTAATTTTCTCCTCTTCTCTAATGGTTTCTGAATTTTTCTCAATAGAAACCTGGTCCATTAGGACTAATCTCCCACTACTAGGTCGGTTGTGACATTAAAATGGTGTTCTCAGCTAAGAACAGCAGCTCTTCCGTTCACTGACCAAAGGTACTGACTTAGCCACATAAGCCACATAACAGGTATTTTGCTTTCTTTTTAAAATGGACTGTAAAATTAACTTTCAAATCCTTATTAAGTAAATGTTTAATTGGCTAGCTAAGGATTACAGCTCCATCCCCCATTACATTACATCCCTTTTCATTACACTGAAAGTCTACTCATACACAAGGATCTTATAGCAGTGTAAAAGGTAGACTCCATAATTCTAGTTTAGAAATTGAACCAGTTTAATTAAACGTGTCTTTAGACTGACTGCTACAAAACATAGCATGGCACTCAGTCGAATTTAAACCCGTTGTATTCGCATACCCTCTACAGAAACTGAAGATACTGCAAACCATATTTACATCTGCTTCAGAGCCAGCTCAATGCTTCTGAGCAGGGCAAGCTCAACTGAATTTTGTCCGTTCTCCTCAAAAACGCGGGCAGAGCAACTTCTCAGAGCATGAGGAGCCCTTCTTGCCCAGCTATGAGCGAGCAACTTCACCCTGTCCCACCAGCTCTTTGCTGTCCTAGCCAATCTTCTACCCTGCCTAAGCAAAAAGCCAGTGCTGAAAATCTGCTTTTAAATTCAATACGTTCAAATCACTGCCACTAAGAGCAAGACCTTAAAGATGATCTCACTAATACTCTAGTATACCTCAAGCATCTCCCTAGGCTTCGACTAGCCCTATGTAGCACATCTAAGCCCCCTGAATAAGACATTGGCTTTCCCAAGACCCTTTACACTCACTTCAAGTAAAACCCAGACCACCCTGACAGGGACCAGGAGACTATAAAGCAAATCACTCCTCTACGGGATGTGGTTTCATTTGGATGGCGTTCTGTAAATCCTGTCCTCCTTGCAGGAGGTGCAAAATGTCATCAAATTGCAGAGGCCAGTTGAGCCTACTCGGTTGCTCTCAGGACATGTTTGTGTTCAGTGTCCTTTATCAGACTAGTGCAGTATTAACACAGTGCAGACTTCCCCCGGTATTTTAACTATAACCATTCAAAGGATCAAATACTCAGACATAAACATATAATTTAAAT
Organism: Opisthocomus hoazin; assembly: GCF_030867145.1. Classification (NCBI taxonomy): domain Eukaryota; kingdom Metazoa; phylum Chordata; class Aves; order Opisthocomiformes; family Opisthocomidae; genus Opisthocomus; species Opisthocomus hoazin. The sequence continues at coordinate 144,252,509 of NC_134414.1, forward strand.
AGTGTGAGATTTTTTTTCTTGAAGAGATTTTGCAGTAGTGAAAAATACTATCCCTATAAAATAATTTGGACCTGCAATTTTCAAGCAATTTATTTCCTTGAAATACAGGTAAATGCTCTTTCTTTAAACAATAATCACAGAATACACTTTAGCTTTGTCACCAATATTTCTTTTTATTTAAAAGAACAACAGGAAATGGGGGGGGAGGAAACTTCTTTTAAAGGACAATTCACTGAAGGGTCTTTTAGCTGGCAATTGTCAGCACTGCTCAGGGCCAATGGATCAAATTTAACTCTAAAAAGTGCTGATGGTTGTATGAGTCATCACAGTAGGAGCTGGCGCTCTGGGCCACTCAAGTTCAATTTTTGGTGTTACCACGGGGTGTAGGAACTGGGATCTTGGTGAGCACAGATTTGCTCTGTATTTGATGCACTGGGTAAAGTGGCATACTTAAAATCACCAGCCTCCCAAGCAGCTAGTAAGCCAGCAGGAGGTTAGTAGGAAGAGAAAGTAATTGTCCTTTGTGCCTCTCAAAATAGCCAATATTAAATGATCCCCTTATGTATTACCTGAGCTTAAATCTACCCTTGCAGCTCAAAGGAAAAGAGAGATGCTGGAGAAGACAGAAAATAAAGCTATCGGGTGTTAGAGACCCTCCTCAAGCTGCCATGAAGCATATGGTCTCCTCACCTAGAGAACGTGTGCAGCTACAAAAGATGTGTGCTCTGCAAGCAACAAAAACTTCTTCAGACAATGTGCCTTATGTATAAAGAACGTACCGTGCATGTGCCTGTGCGTGTTCACCGCGTTCTTGAAGAGGCCGGAGACATGGGGAAAGGTACGGCGAGAACGATCACCTCACACTTACCTAGGGCGTCCATCAGCGGAGCAAACAGCACATGAACCATACACAACTCATCAGAAACCTGCTGTACCTGCAGCCTCCCCTCTCCACACAACGCCCAAAGCAGGCGCAACGGCAGCGTAACTAACAGTAGGATGTGAATCTGATGTCTTGGTCTTGACCTGAAGATTCTTGCCTGTTACTAAGTTTCACAAAAGGAAACAGACCTGGCTTCAAATCGCCCTAGTCCTACTGTTCGGTCACAAATCCGAAAGGAAATTCTCCTACCAGGGTCTGAGCACACCACGAAAAAAGAACGAAAACTCCCCAAAGCCCCCAACACTCCAGTGCCACCAAAGAGGAGCTCATTCTCGTTTCAGGTTTCAACTCACACGCCGCCTAAACCAAATTTGGATCTGAACTTGACTACATAACAATGTATCATGAGTGACGAATTGGACAATCTCGAATCACAGAATCACAGAATGGTCGGGGTTGGAAGGGACCTCTGTGGGGTCATCCAGTCCAACCCCCCTGCCGAAGCAGGGTCACCTAGAGCAGGCTGCACAGGACCATGTCCACATGGGTCTTGAATATGAAGCAAAAGAGAATTTAAGCAAAACTGATTCTAACAAAATGACTTTACAGTACAGGAGACTTTAAAGCTTTAGAAGGGTCACTCCCAGGGCGTAAGGCCCGGTTGCCCACTTCCTCACCAGCAACACTCCCACTGCCTTCAGCGGGAGCACGGCTCTGCTCGTTCAGAGGACGCACAAGGATCCTGATGTAGAAAACAGGAAAAAGAACTTCTTTGCTAATAGGAAAAAAATCCTTATAATAATACTAATCTATTTATAATGGTCAAAAAATATGACAGCTTACAACAGCGTCACAGCAGTGCTTTGGCAATATTTTAGCATACTGTTGTATTTTTAGCAGGACTGATCATTTACGTTCTCCTAAATGCCGGAATTCTTATTTTTCGACAAACGTCTATTTTTTGGTGCACCCATATGCCAACATCGCAGTGTTTTATATCAGGGTAAGTACGAACCGCAGGCAGAAACAAAGCTCCTGCACATACGTCGCATTACAGCAGCAGCGTCAGAGATGCCAAGTCTCCATCTCCTCCCATGCTTTATGCAGCAAGAGTTCGCTACGCCACTCACAAACCTTCTTGGAACGCAGCGGTACGTTTTTACGACAAGTAACAGAAAGCTGCTGTTTCTTCATCCTGAACACTGAGGAACCATCCCACTGTAAACAATACATCTGACGGTTTAACGATATTGCTCAACCTAACTGGTTTTGGCAAGTAGCACGTGAGATAAAGGTGCAGAAAGATGTATGTTTAAGCACTTTTATATTTTCTCAGCACAGAGAGCTCAGAAGCTACCTTACCATTTCAAGACTCATTAGCAAGCTACCTGCATATTTAAGCAAAAAACAGGGAGCTCTCTGTTACCTGTCACCTGGTGCTACGGGATCAGGACAAGAGCATGACCACAGTCCCTAAGAACCTCTGCGGCCGGAGCTCCAACATGTATAGACAAAACTCACAAGCTTTTATTTTCTTTCTAAAATGCCTGTATTAGCTTCCATCGCTGATGAGAACTTGCACTAGGCTAAACTAAATACGTGTGCACCCACATGTTAACTGAATTAACTCAAAACAGTCAATACATCTCAAACGTCCATCTGTTTACATAAGGCACTTGCAGCTTTCGAGTCTTCTACTCCTCACAGCGTAACTCTCAGCCAAACCAGCTAAAGTTCAACCAGCAAGCTCTGCTGCAAGGTTCCCATGCAGAACGGCCATGTGTTTATCGGGTTCTCGTGTTCAAATCATGTCAGATCAGACATGCTATCCATTCGCAAAATACAACACAGCGATGCCAGCCTTTCCCTCTTCAGCTGGAGAAGCCTCGTAAAACAAAGCTGGCTATAACCTTGCCAGATACTATAGCTAAATAAATAATAAAAAAAAAGATACCCCCTATTGCAGTCCTAGTGTAATAGCTGTAAATAGCGTATTTTGCAGGATGAAGAAATCGTTTCTGAGGCAATAATGTATTTCCCATTTCTGGGAAGGATGAAGAGGACATAAAAATAGTAGCAGATACAAGTAGGTGTTCTCAGGTAAGTTTCAGGCGATAAAACACTTTGATGAAGAACTTTGTACTAGCCCCTCACGTATAAGAAGTTGCTTTTTTAACCTGGGTGGTTCACTTCAGCGAGGCTGCAGACAGCTCGCTGTATTTAAACCAGGAGGAGAAAAGCCAAGACACGTTATCTTACAGTTCCACAGCTGGAATCAAACTTCCTTTTTTAATCTGAACTGAAGTCAATATTCCATTCTTTGACAGAGACAGAGCAAAACACATCTCTATTAAAAAGAAACAAAACCAAAAACCCATTTCCTCTCTAATTTTAGGCTACGGGGGGCTTTCCTTCTGCACGAGTGCAGCAGCAGCGACGGTACCAAAGGCTACCTGTGCCAGCCAGCGCTGCCGGCCTCCCGGAGCAAACCGCCTTCAGCAGCCACCGTCCCGGACGCCCCGACCGCGCTGGTGATGTCGACGATGGCGACGACGAACGCCTACAAATCTCCCACGTGCCTATTTCGTTGGCCTGCTGGTTTATTTTTAAAATCAAAAATAAAAAAAAAAAAAGAAAAAAGAAAAAAAAAAAAAAGCTAGAGGCCATTATTGACGAGCAGTGAGAAAACAAATCGCTCCCAGACCTCCTCCCCTCGCCGGTCCCCGCACTGCTTCGCCAAAGCCCCACAGCCCGCTGCCGGCTCTGCCCCCGCCGCTCCCGTTCCCCGGCACCGCGGCCGGGCTGCCACAAAGTCCCGCAACTTTTCCGAGGCGGCGGAGCTCGCTCCCGCACCCGGTGCCCGGGCCAGCCCGACCGGGGGGGGGCGGCGGGGACAAGAGCGGCCGCGCTCCGCACCCTGACCGGGACATCGTGGTGTGTGTGTCCCCGTGTGTCCCTGTGTCCCCCCCCCTCCCCCCGACCCGTTTTCCGCTTAAGGGGCGAAAGCGGCCGTTGCCCCGCAGAGATCCGTGCACAACCTGGTCCCGCTGCCCCCCCCCCCCCGCCCCGGTGCCCCCTGCGCCCCGCCCCCGCCCGCCCCCCCGGCAGCGCCGCCGCCCGGCACTCACGCGCGGACGGACGGACGGACGGACCGAGAGGCAATTACAGTAATTTAACGCTTCGTGTCCGCCGGGATCCCGCGGGCTGAGCCATGCCCGGGCAGGGCGCGGAGCAGCGGCTCCCCCGCCACGCGAGCGCGGGCACCGCGGCCGGCCCGCCCCCGGCCCCGGCGGGAGGAGGAGGAGGAGGAGGAGGAGGAGGATGAAGGGAGGGTGAGGGGGAAGGCGTGACAAGTTGTGCCAAACTTCGAGAGGTGTGCAAGCTCCTGGCAGCGCTGACAGCCCGACCCCGCCGCCCGCCCCCGCGCTGCCCCCCGCAGCTGCCCGCAGCGGGGGGAGAAAGTTAGAGCGGCGGCGGCCGCGCCCGCACCTACCCGCTGCCTGTCACCTCTCCTCCGGGCGCGGGGTGCTCAGCCAGACAGCGGCGGGGCGGGGGCAGCGGCAGAGGTGCGGGGAGGGACCCGGGAGACGGGTGCTTGGCGAGCTCTTCCTTTCTCTCCCCCCTCCTTCCCCCCCCCCCCCCCCCTTCCCCCTCTGTCTCTCAAGGACGAGGTGAAATCCCTTGGCTGGTCATGAGGCGGCTGCGGAGACAAACAAAAGGCAAAGAAAAAATAAAAAATAACAAAAAAAAACACCACCACCACCACGGGAGAGGGAGACCGGGAACAATGGGGGAGGAGAGGCGCGCCGCGCCGCGCCTGGCCGCCGGCACCCCGGCAGGGAGGGGGAGGAGGAGGAGGAGGAAGGCGAGGTGGCGGCAGCGGGGAGGGGGCTGCGCGGGGAGCACACACAGACACACGCATCCCCCCCGGCCCCGACCTCCTCCCCGCCGCGCACCGGGACGGCCCTGCGCGGCGGCGGGGGGGCCGATGGTAAGTGACGCGCCCGCCGCCCCCGCGGACCGCCATCGCCGCCCCTCGGGGGGGGGGGGGGGGGGGGGGCGGGACGGGGACACGACTCCCCGCCGGCCGAGCGAGCGGGGCGGGGGGGGGGGGGGGGGGGCACCGAGCTTTTCCCGCCTTTCGCCCCCCGCCCGGCAACTTCCGACACCGAGCGGGGCTGCCGCGGGTCCCGGGGACGCTGCTAACCGGATCCCTTCCCGAGGAGGAGCCCCCCCGTCCCCCCCCGCTCTTTGCCAAGAGTAAACACCCGGGAGCCGCGGCTCCGTGGGCGTGCGCGTGTCCGCCCGCACCCCCCGCCACGCCGGCGCAACCGCCCGTGGGAACGCCTGCCGCGGCCCCTCTCCTCCGCTCCCCATCCCCGGGACCCCCGGCCGGGCGCAGCAACCCGAGGGCGAAGCAGAAGTTTGGGGTGCCCCCCCCCCCCCGTCCCCAGAGGCTCGGGCGACCCAGAGACCCGCGGCGGGTTCGGCAGTGGCCGCTGTCACCCCCGCGGCCCGCGCCGCGAGTGGGGGGTCCGGCGAGGGGGCGCGCAGCGGCGGGGTTACCTGGGCGGCGGGGGCCGGGGGGGGCTACGGCTCCTGGCCCGGCAGCCGGACACCCGTCCCCGGGGCGGGGGGAGCCCCCGCCGTGTCACCGCTCCGCGGGCCACCTCTGCCCTGGACCCCCCGGTTACCGCCGCCTCCTCCTCCTCCTCCTCCTGCGGCACCCCCGGGCGCTGGGGAAGCGGCGGCTGGGGGCCGCCGCGAATAAAGTCACGCTCGGCAAGGAGCGAAGGAAGAGGTCTCTCCCTCCCTTGTTTACTGCCGGGGTCTATTATTTTTAATTGAGCGTTTCGCACACGTGCGCTGGGGAAGCGGCGGAGCCGGCGGGCCGGGGCCGGGGCCCGGGAGCCGGCCGGGCTGCGCGCCCGGAGCCGAACTGTCCGGCGGAGAGCGAGCTCGGCTGCTGTTCATCTCCGCGAGGGAAGTCCTTATCTTCTGCAAATATTTGATACTGGGACAAGTCCAGTAATTAACAAGAACAATCAATTTCACCGCCTGCTCGGGGATTTAAGAAGTCATCATCTGGAATTCATGAGCATTACAGTCTTTTTTTTTTTTTTTTTTTTCCCCCTGCTTGGATGCGTTATTGTATATGGTCTTTCCAGTGTGTGTGTGTGTGTGTTCCTAAGTGATTTCACCCTTTGATGCAAAAAGATGCAAGCCATTAACAACACAGATAATATTCACAACTGCTGATTCAGTGAGACTTCAGACCTCTCCGTGGGAGTGGGGAGAGGAGGGGGTAACCCTGACGGGAAAAAGAAAAAAAAAAAAGAGAAGGAAGAATGTTTCTGCCTTGGCTTTCTCCCTACCTCTCTGGCAGGAACTCCTACGGGAGTCCCGTGGGTGGGATGGGAGCCGTGCAGACCCAACACACCGCTGCCTGGTCCGAGGCTGGCCGGCGCTGCCCAGGTGGGAGCATCAGCCCACCCAGCCGGCCCGGGAACGGCTCGTACCGGAGGAGAAGCCAGCCTGGGAGAGGAATGGGACTCCCGAGCTCTGCAGCAGCATTTCTGGCCGGGCGCGGGCTTGAGGTGCCAGGGAGCCTGCGTGGCTGTCAGGACCCATTTACTGCCTGGCTGCAGCGAGCCAAGCAGGCCAGACAGGGAATGGCCCATGGCCCAGTTGTATCCAAAAAAAAAAAAAAAACCAACCCCAAATCATGCAAACTTGCCTCGTCTGGATCAAACTCAGACATCTGAGAAAGGTGCCCACACGCTGAATGGCAGAGTTTCACCCCATGCTGCCCCAGCCACCCAGTTCTGCACAAGTTCTCATCCTGGTTGTCAGCATCACAAGTCCTCGGTCCCCTCCCGCTCATGCAAACCCCACTTCTGACGGCTGGCAGCCCCCCGTACTGGCGCAGGTAAGGAAATACGTGGGGCGCATAGCTCTGCTCCATCTCAGGTAATCTCACACCTAGGGACTCACAGCCAGGCTTCTTAGGGGTTAGGCTGGCAGGGCTATGAGTGTCCTCCCCACATCTTTCAGAGGTCTTCACTGTTGATACAATTCCCACCCTTTCTTTTTTTTTCTCCCCATAAGCACTCTCCCCCCTCCCCCTTCACTTCTTGCTTTATGCCAGCTCCTCCTTACAATCATGCTGAAGTTCTTTGCAGTTCAACACAAGAAAGGAATTAGGGTGGCTGAGTCCAAAACTAATCTGGAGCAAAGAGAAAAAGCCAAATGCAGGTGCATTTTATTTAAGATCAAAAGCACAATGGTGTGAGATTGTATTATGCTCTCCACAGGAGCTGTATTTTTGTACTTCTACAATAGGATTAAGGTGTTCAGTAGAAAAGAGTATTAAAAAAAAAAGCCCCATTGGACTGGTACTAGCTGCATTTGAGTTTTTCTTAAATAGTGAGGACATTTCATCCTTCAAGGACTCTTATCATCCTATTTCCAAACACCTTTAAAAACAATAGGTGTGAAAGTTAGTAATAATTTAATTTTTACTATGTATTGCTGAGGATTCGTTCAGCCTTTTTTTATTGGAAGGAAGGATGTTACCATTTCTGCATTGACTCATTTCAAGATTTGCAGTCAACCAAATGCTTTTTAGTCAAACCTAAAGACATCTCCTTATTTAGCTGTGCATATTTGAGAGCACAGGATGTTGAATGTTAGTACACAAGGGCTGGACACAGCTGGGAGCACAGCTTCAAGCCACTTTTCCACCCTGAATAACTAAAGAAAGCACGAAAGAAAATCTTCAGCGCAACTTAACCAATGAAAGGTAGGCGACTGCGCAAAAAGTGCTACCTATTTTAAACTGGAAATCTGCAAAGCTCTGGCTAATTTTCAGTCTCCCAGTGCCAGGAAAGAACGACTGGAGTCTGGTTCTGTTCTAGCTGAGTTCATGGAACGCGACGGTGTTTAAATTAAAGATCTCCCCGACCTTCGCAGTGAGCAGTGAGCACCTAGAAATCAATTTGTGCATACTTAGTGAAGGTGGTTTATACACAGGTCCATTTTCTCTATATTGCCCCCACCCCTGTACCTACAAGTTCAACAATTACATTTTTAGGCATGACTCCATAAGGAAAAAACATACGGGTAGATCTCTGCTTGCACAGAGCTGACCTGTCTCTGGTTCTCCCTGACTTTGTCCCTTCACTAGCACTCTCCACAAGCTACCGTGTCTACCTCATCCTCCTAGAAAATTCGGTTTTCTAGTACATTGAGTCTTGGCACACTTGTTTTCACAAAAGCTGGTGTAGAATGCTGCCTCTCTCATATGGAAATGGTCTATTACTGCCTTTCAGAGGTGTAAATGACAGCACTGAAGAACAAAGCCCGAGTCCTATAAAACAACATGATCTTTGTGACAAAGTAATCCAATTATTGAGGTAGTGTGATAACCTTAGAGCTATATCAAAATGAAGAAACCACTTAGGAACTGACAAACATCTGTTTTCGTATCAGAGTGCATCAGCACAAGAACACCCTAATGTGGTCCTAATCAGCCAAAGTATCGCTCTCGTCTTTTACATTCAGCATGGCTTATCTGCTTCTCCATAATAAAACCAAGGGTGATACTTGCACTGTGTTCTGGTAGCAGGAAAAGCCTCTGTTACTTAAATTGAAGCAATCTGCTTCTATGCAGGTCCCGTCTCCTTTCCCCCAGAGGCAACAGAGAATCCCAGCTATGATATTTCAAAAAGACAAACAAATATCTTCCTAGGGAACATAACGCGTGCTGCTGTTGCGTCCCTGAACAGGGCTCTCTATCCAGTTTGTTGTTTGTTCCTCCAACTAAATGAGAGAGTTATGTTTTCAGCAGAGTAACTGGTAGTCTTAAATGCAGTTTGGATCCCACATTTCAGTCCTACTGACTAAATAAGGAATATATTTATTTTTAGAAGAAGGCGTGTACAAAATCTGAAAGAAACAGGAAATGTTGATTAAATTAAATGTTGATTAGGTGTTCTGTAATTTAAACTGTTGCAAGCATACAGAACGATGAAAAGGAAGCCAGCTGAAAGAGTTATGATAGTTGCTTTTAGTTGTCCACGCTGAGCAAAAATTAAATATTACAAGAATCTGTAAACAGCTTTCAGCTTCAATAACGTATTAAAGGCCCAAGCAACACTCATCTGTCATGCTACCATTAGTAATTCTTAGATTTCAATGAGATTACTCACATGTATAAAAATAAGCATAATCTATCAGGACACACAGATGAATAAAGACAGTCACAAGGATGGATTTAGAAGCAGGCTGGGACTTCATTAACACGGTATTTTCACATGTCAAGCAGTTAAGTGGGCCCAGCACAGGGATTATAAAGCTACAATTTTGGGCAGATCCTCCCTAATCTCTCGCTTACAACAAGCTCGCATCTGAAGCCCACCCCTCATCCCTTCCCCAAGAAAAGGAAGGAGGACCTAAACCCCAAACCACTTCACGTAGGTTTGCTGCTTTCCTAGGCACAAATCCAGATTTCTTGCACATTTCAGCCTTAGTCCACACTGGACATTATCTCAGAATTTCCATAAATTCCAACAGATGAGTAAATACATATGTTCTCATCTATTCCATTTCCAAATCCATTTTTTCAGCCAGTCCTTGGCCCCATGGTGCTACAAGGCTGTGAAAACATTACATGCCTCCCCCAACTATACCCTAACAGAAGAACATACCTTTCATGACACCAGAATACCCGATCAAGTGACAGCATCCCGAGACCACAGTTTCTACGCCATGACACAGAGGGAGAAGAAACACCGTAGCCTAAGGCAGAGACCCCCAAACCCTAGCTTCACTTACGTGCCTACCAAAAGCCAGAGACCCAGTCAAGCATCGCAGCTGGCAGTCTCACGCGTACATTCTGACTGTCCGCTTTCTTTCCTGGCTGTTTACCCCACCACCAGGTTAATTAATAGCGTTTTTGATGGAGCCTCCACTGGAGGCAGAGGAAGCACTTGCAGGATGAGAAACCATGTGGTGATGCTTACTTACGGAGACCACTTGGAATGTGTCTCGCATGGCTCGGCGGGGGTCGCTTAGGTCTAATTAGTCAGGATAGACCATTAGGACAGCGCGAGCATGGTACTTCCAGACTCCCAAGTAATCCAGCTCTGTCGGCATGGTGCAGCACTGTGCACAGCATGCATGTGAAACTCAAGCAAGGACTGCAACATAAAGTTTTCAAAACTATCAGGAGTTTTGGGTGCTCAACGAGCAGAAGAAATTGTGGGGCCTCAGGTGGCACAGAGTTTTCCAAAAGTAGGTGTCTTTCATTGTTAAATCCAGCCTCATTTTTTAAAACTTACCATTGACTGAAAAAGGGAGGTAATCAAAATCATCTGTGGCTGCTGAAAATAGAGGCCGGGTCCTGGGAGTAAGTTTTAGCAGGACTGAGCACCGAGTGTCTTGTCAGTAGCACAGGAACAGGGATACACTGTTTTATTAGCGTTAGTATCTCCACAATGCTCCTTAAAGCAAAACAAAAGAAAATAATGCTGTAAAAGGACAGAAAAAATGTCTCCATTTCCTGTCGTTGCCAAAAGTCTCTAATTTTGAATATAATCAACCTTTGTGCCACAAGAAAGAGTATTTTTTTATGTATTTAGGCACAGTAATTGATCTTAAAATAAATCTGAAAAAGCGCTGTAAACCTGTTTAAAATTTAGCACCATTACTGTAGGTTTATCATCCAGCATGTACGCAGTCAGTAGTACCCTCAAGAAAAGCAAGCAAACATAACAAAACCAAACAAAAATTAAGAAGTGGCCAAATCCCCAGCCGAAGATACTGTTCCTTTGAAGAAAGTTTGTTCTGTTGAGTTGTGATCTTTGTTTGAAAAATCATAGAGCACATACAGTTTTTGCTACAACATTTTTCATGTCAAGCTGTTTTCTTGCTCTACCATCTTTTGCAAAGTAGCACAGCTCCTAATATTGCTAAATTACTATCATAAAAACAAAGAGGAGAGGAGGTTGCAATGCAATGAGACGTTGTTTGTATTTGTAACGGGGCAATCACTGATTTAAAATTGGCGTTGGAACTCCTTTTCTGAAATGATTGCTGGGTTAGGAAAGCAACACTTTAAACCAGCTAGCGACACCTGAATTTCTGAAGGAAGGCTCAGGTTTAGCACTTGTCCTAGTCTGTGTTTTGACTATTAGTCCTGTGCATTTTTAAATGTGTGCATGTTCTGTTGCTCTGGAAGTATCCTATAGTAATCCTCATACGATCACTGTCTAGAAGGCTCATACATCTTTATATTTTACCTTTAAAGCAAACAATTCTCTACGAATGAAATTCCCTTAGGAACACAAAGCCATTTCACCTCGTACACCTGCTCATGTGGTTACAGGTATGCAGTGAAGGATAAGCAATACAAAATATTTTATATTCTGCTTTTACAGTGTGTAGGCATTCAGGCTGCTCACTACAAATGACTGCACAAAGTGAGAGGCACTGAAGAATCAGGCCCCAAAGATTTTCTATACTGGATCAGATCAGTGGTGCATTAAGTGTGTCACCTCACAGCTGGATGCTCCAAAATGAACCTAGCTATCTGGGTAGTACTGTGGCAACTACTCTGGCAGGCAGGTTGCATCCAGGAGAGGAGACTGGGGTTTGTCTTTTATTTTCTTAGTGTATCTAATCCAAACTGTCCTCATTTGTGATTAAATTGTTCAGACTTCCTTAACAGTTAAACAAGAGTACCTGACTCTGGTTGTGAGACAGGATGTAAGACACAGCATTAGAAAATATGAATAATAGCATGAAGAAGCGAAAAAAACCGAAAAGAACAAACCCAAACACATTATTTTCTCACTATTTTCATATAGTTCTGTGGTACAACAAAGTAGTCCGCAACATAAGCAACACACGATAGTTATGCTGTAATTTACATCATGGTATTTTACACTGCAGAGCTATTTTGTGGAACTTTACAGCTTTATATAAAGATCCATTTAAGTCAGAAGTGTGACTTAATATTACACAAACAATAATAATACACAATATGTAAATATCATCTAGCTATAGGAAGCGCCAGGTATCAGCAACACGAAGTAGCAAAAAGCACATAAAGCTGTCTCAATCTTCTAGAGGTTTCACATGCTGAACCTCCGTGAGAATCAGATTGCAGCGAATCAAGTCAAAGACACCTATGTTCCTAAAACAGTTCAACATGCTGATTTCAGCATCCAAAAAATCCAAAGCCCCCTCTGCAGAAGAGCAAACCTTTCAGTGCACATTAAATACACCGGTCGTGATTGTTACGCAACTGATGCGACTGTTCAAAAGCACTTACGTACCTGCTATAGGACTGAAAGCCAGTGGCAGGTATATGTGTCCCCTAACAGCTTCTCTGGAGCTCGGTTTCAGTCACCAGAAAAACACACTAAGAAAGTATATCTGCATACTGTTACAACAAACCCTCTTCCGCTACTGGTTTGCATACTGTTTTTTAGAAGAGTTTAATCTCAGCAATATTTTCAAACATACGCCGTATGACTGGTGATTCAGTTTCCCCAGTTCACGTCGCAGCACATAAAAGCTTTCAAGAAGAACATGTGTCCCACCATCCATTCGCTCTTAGTCATTCTGACACATAAGGCTTGATTGCAATCCTTTGCCAAAAAAAGGTCATTCACAAAAGTATTGTTTTCCCCTTTTTTTTTTGATTCTGACAGACCTACTTGTCTCCAGACAAAACAATGTGAAGAGATGAGTAACCAATGATCTGTTTCTGAAAATGTTTATGTGTAGAACTGTTATTGATACACTTGAAATTTCACTAGTAGAAAACACAGCTCTTGTTGGGGATTGGTTTAAATGGGCTTGTTTTCTCCTCTGACCGTGTAGTTGGAACCCCTGGTTGCGTGTGGTGGTGGTGTGTGGGTGAAGAGCCCCAGGTTTGCAGTGTGGCTGAGTGCGGGGACTGTCCCAGCATTTGCTGGAAGAAAGGGCCAGCCCCCAGGCAGCGCTCCCGGGCAGGGAAGCCGCAGGTTTAGCCCCTCTGTTGGCACCAGTTTCAGGGCACTGCGCAGAGAAGTCAGAGTAGAAAAGAAGGATAGAAGGGAAGAAGGCAGGCCATAAGGGTGGGATCAGGATAGACACAAAATGTCAAGTGGCTCTGTAGAAACTGCAGAAATCGATACATTAGGCATACAAAAAAACCTCACACAGAACTCTCATCAGACCAGTTAGGGGGGTCTGAATTAGTTGTTTGTTTGTGTTTGTTGGTTTTTTTTTTTAATCTTTTAACTGACTTAGAAAAAAACTGAAAAGTCTGTAAAAACCAAAGGCCTCTAGTATGGACCTTTCTTCAGGCAAAAAAATAAAATCTACAATAAAACTCTATTGTATCCATCCTCCAAGCCAGAAGCAGAGCTGGTATTTGTAAACCTAGAGCGGCGATTAGAAGCCAGGCTTGCAGACAAAGAGCAAATCCAAGGGTTCACAGCAAGGACTCTCCAACCGTAATATTCCTGAAGTCCTCCTCACCCAGACAGCAGCTGTTTATATCTGGAATATTTTTTTTCCTCTTACTTTGATTCATACTAATACTTCAATAACACAGACTTTCATACAGCTGATTAATTGAATTTCCTTTTCGGGTAAGGAGGTTTTCGAAGACAAAAGTGACTGTGAGATAACCATTAGCCATAACGAAGTAGAGACTGAATTTTAGTGGAGGAAAAAAGGGTCAGCAACAGGCCTGGGACAGGAGGAGGAGGCACCAAAGGAAGACTCACTGGAGCCCTGAACAGTGTTAGAGGTGAAGCAGTGATCTTTCACACTGCGAACAGTAGTTAGGCTACTCTCTGCCCTTTTCAGCTTTGAAAGGCTGACTGCTTTCAGGAGAATTAAATATTTAGTATTTAGTTTATAGCAGGCAATGGTGTTTTGCTCAGGAATGGTTAGCATCTCTTGAAGCACTCAGGAGCTGCAAAAGCTATCTTTTCCTATTTCAGCTTCCCTTGTTCAGAGTTTCTGAAAAACTGTTCAGTTGCTGAATAGTTGGAGTGACACTGAAAACTAACCACCTTCCTACTCTCGTGTTACCTTCCCCTACAACCTGTTTGCCCTCCTCACGTGCTGTTTTCCTGAAAAACAGCTTACTGGTAAGTGGCAGGATCACTATTTCTGTAGTGACAGAACTCATCAGAGAAGAATGCAGAGATGAACGTTGTTTTTGTAGCAAGAGGAATGACTTTTTTTGGGCAGACTTATTCCACGGAGGACCTGGTAAGGACAATCCTGCTTGTTACAGTAATTCACAGGCTCACATCTTCACCCCTCTGGGCCTAACCGATTCCCCGGTGATCAGTGCCCAGCCAGTGCTCGTGTGTGCACGCATGCGTGCACGTCTGCCAGGCAACAAGTGTGCAACAGAGGGCTGAAACTCACCCTGGTCTGTGAAGCATGGGGGCCTATGACTGAAAATCTGCTCCCTTGCATAATCCTGAAATTAGCAAATTTCTAGTAAAGGATGTCAGACAGAAATGGGAGGAGAAAAAATGCTTTCAGTAAGCGGAGAGGAAAACCCAGCGTCGGAAAGTAACCGACAGGATTCATGCCCAGTTCGAGCTGCATCTCTGTCACCGATTGCTGTGTGACCTGGAGTGAGGCACGTCAGTTCCTCTGACTTCAAAATCCCTGCTCTGGAAAATGAGAGCAGGGGTAGGTGAAGCTATGTTAAAGACCCTTGGCTGGTTAGAAGACGTGTTGTACGAGTGCCAGTTGATTACAACCAACTTCTGACAGATAGGGGAGGGAAGGAGACCAGATGAAAAAATATGCTCCTCGCAAACTGTAGCATGCATGAAGAATGTCACTGGTGGAAAGGGATTATCTGCTTGGCAGCGGTGTTCAATGGGATCTGTGATTGCCCAGGTAAAACAGCTAAAAGCCAGTAAGTGGGCCTTCCTCAGGTACGCTGCTAGCCACCGGTGGTTTCAGTCCTGCAAGGGAAGGAGTTCTCCAGCCATGCCCCCATAAGAAGGTGCTTGTGGGCATTCTGAAGAGCTACGTTTCCACAGCGGTGTTGGGGCTACCTGGCAGGGTGACAGCTGGAGTTGCCACATGCTTCTGCGGCTGATAACTCATTCCACGTGCTTTGGGCAACTGGGAGGCTTCTAGGCACGATGGACGGGGTCTTCCACTGACACAGTTCCTAGATAAACTGTACCCACTATAAACTGAACCCATAGGCCAAACCTCTGCACTGCAGACTGAGCTCCAAAGTATAGCTATTTGAAAAGCATGGGATTTCTTTTTTAATGAAAGCTCTGTAAGTTTCAGGGTTACAAAGTAAGTACACACATAGTCATGTGATATTTTGCTTTGATATTAACATACTCTTCTTGACAAAAAAAGCTGAAATACACCTTGTCTGTACACCAGCAGCTAAGAGGCTTTAATGTTCAGGTACCAGTAAAATAATTTTCCATGAAACTATGTGTCGCTATGTCTGAGCAGACAGTGGGTATTTCAGGCTGTACAGTGAAACCTATTATCAGAACTGTCCATAGCAGCCTCCGTTAAGCCCAAAAGAGAAAGCAAACTTTTACAGCATTTGAGCTGAATTTGAGCTGAGCAGCGAACCTGGGTACAGTTCTATGGCTAGCAGGGTTCTTCAGGTACTACCATCTATTGGCTTTATTCCCGAAGGCAAGCCAGTTCACTACTAGAGGTTCTTCTGTTTATATAACGAGAGAAAATAGCTTCTACTCAGTACATGTATCTGCCTGTCTGTCTAGAATTCATACAGTTTGATGATGTCT
This sequence comes from Opisthocomus hoazin, assembly GCF_030867145.1. Classification (NCBI taxonomy): domain Eukaryota; kingdom Metazoa; phylum Chordata; class Aves; order Opisthocomiformes; family Opisthocomidae; genus Opisthocomus; species Opisthocomus hoazin. Next base: position 144,268,205 of record NC_134414.1, read on the forward strand.
GACTGGACTAATGGTTCTTTCGTTCATGATGAACCATGTTTTCGTTTGGGAGCAGCAGGGAGGGAGGCAAGCAGGCAGCCAAGAAAAAGCCGAAGAGAAGGTCTCAGCTGGCACACACAGAAGCGTTTCCCAGAAGGGATGCCCTCTTCCTCCTCCCCAAACCTGTGGCTCTGCCACACCCTACTCATACTCCCCGCCACAGTTTGAGCAGTAGCAGCTGCCTGGCATCTCCGCGGGCGGCTGGGTACCTGCTCGGGGCTCGCTGCCACCTCATCAGCTACGAGCACCCTCCCCTGGGTACCTGGTGACAGACCAAAAAACCATTCGAGTCTTTAGCAAATATATAAATTTTTTTCTGCCGTGATGTTTTAAATCCTTTCTTCAAGCCTTTGTTAGTTGTGCTTGGAAGAACTCCAGGCAGCCCAGAAGACAAAGCAATGTAATACTTAAAAAAATCCAGTTTATTTGTGTGTCAATAAGGGTTCACGCGCATACCCACCCTGCGAAGGTACGAGAGCAATACTGCCTTCCCTCCCATCTCTGCCTTGCTGCTTTGCAGCAAGGTGTAACTGAGAAAATCATCTGCTGAGGTGACGTAAAACCCAGTGTCCCTGAATTCATTATTAGTATTATTTAAGCAAGGAACAGAGTCAAAAAGTCAAGAAAGGACTTTGTGTGTGTACATACTGGAGGCTTCAGTCCACCCTTTGCATGGGGATAAAGAACACTATCTGTTTACAGACAAAAGTAATGAAACCTACAAGGTTGTTTAAACCTTCGTTCTTAATAGGTATAATTCTGGTTTCTTTTCAAGCTGAAGTGTTTGTGACTTGAAATCCACCTTATCACAACTGTCTGGGTCCCAGTGATTCCCTTTTTGAAGCAAGTTACTTGTTGCAAAAGTAAATTACTTTGTGTGATTTTCTTAAAAGATTATGAAAAGACTTTCTCATAGCATTCGGGTTGCCAGTTTGAACTGGGTGGCAAATAAGAGGTGGCGAAGTAATTAGCACCTCAGATATATAATAGAATAAAAATTAATATTTATGTCTCGTTTTGAACCCACTCAGACACACCGGATCTAAATTCAGCTCAGACGTGGAAGTTGTTGGGGGTGAATTCTGCTGAGAAAAAATTACGTTCGGAGAAGACAGAGAAAGCATTGCAATGAAAAATGAAACACAATACAGAACAGAAATCTGTGAGAATGAAAAATCTAAAATATTATACGGAAACTAAACAGAGACAGAAAGGTTGTTATTAAAAAAAAACCCCACATTTCAGGATCCCAAATTGTTGGAAGTCCTGTTTCTATACATAGCCTAAGCTTCAGTTTTCCTAAAAAATGAGCTACTACAAAGTAATGATCATTGTCTACAGAAGAGGCTTTACGTTATCCAGGAAAAAGTCACAAGCCACACGAATTGCTTTCAGCCAGTAATTCACAAAGGATCTGATTCTGCAAAGTAGTTATCGGGTAGCAGCACTGCTACACAAAGTGCCAAAGCCACAGTGAGAGTCCATGTGTAGGCAGATCACCCCACCCAGGCGCAACCACAGCAGGCGGGAGGTGGAAAAAGCGAGCCCACACCTGCAGCCTGAAAACTTAGAGCCACAAGAGCTCATGGATCTGCTAATGAAGAGCAGACTGTCCATATCCTTAGAATTCAGTAAATAAGTGGAAATATTTAAAGTACAAAAGAAAGCATAGTTCGTATAGCAGTGTTTCCCATCCCTCTGTGCTGGTTTCCCTGTCAGTATAACTCTGCCAGCTTTAATGCCCATTATTTCTAATTTGCCATACAAGAGGAAAGGCAATCAGGAAAGTTCATGTGCTCACATATACTTACACCCATGCGTGCATCGATATATCATACATAATTTCTCAAAGTAAATATGTAGTGATTAATTTAATATAAGAAATAATTGCAAACAGCATACTGGGTCATGGGTGACAAATCTAATCATTTACTGAGAGTAATATATGCAGAAATAAACAAGATATAGCTTATAACCAACGTGTGGGAAGTTAGCTGTGATTCATGCAAGCGTCTGCATTTCTTGTTTGTGGACAGACGGTTGCAAATTTAAGCACTTAACAGACACCTCTCTAATTTCCTGGTAATTAATGATTTTTGTAATGGTTATTAAGGCCTCAAGTCCTAGTACTGTCGGCTCATTATTGTGTATATGAGCTAACCGTCATCAGTTAAAAATATAGGTGGACGAGAGGCAGCTCCGTCTTCTCTTGGGCTGCTGTGGCTCTCCGAACGGGAACGTGTGACCCCCTCTAGTGGAAAAAGGGAGGAGGGGGAAAGCGGCTCTGCAGAATGGCCCACGGTGAGACACGGGCATCCCCACCGCCTCTGCGATCGATAAACAAAAATTTCTCTGATCACGCACCTCTTCAGATGCTCCGGGATCGACAAGATGCAGCATCACCGGTATTTTGCTGCAGGACGCAGGAAAGCGCTTGTAATGGAGCAGAGTAAAATGAAGGAACCAAGGCTTGGGCCAAGCATCCTGTTTCACTCTGACAACAGCACAGTTCAGCCAACCCACCCTAAAGAAGTTTCCTTTTCATAAACAGCCACTTCAGTTGCAAAGTCCTTTAGAACATGGATGCCGAAATGGTGCAATTAATGGAGAAAAAGGAAAAAAAATACGACAGGTACAAACTTTGCCTACCTTTATTTCTTCTGACACGTGTTTTAATGGGATGCATTCCCATTCCAGGAAAGGAGCCTATTTAGTTGTTTGAACGGTCTCGTTTTTCCTCCACAGATGGGAATGAACTGAAACCTGTTATTACTGCCCAGTGCTGTGGTTGCACAGTGTGAACACAGAGCTACGAGCCTCACGGTCCTGAGCTGGCCAGGACTTCCGTCCTTACACAAGCCATTGGCTTTCTCCCATCTCAGTTTCTGCACCTTCAAACTAGTGAAAATACTTACCCTCGGAGCTGCTCAAAGGTGAAGCATATGCTCAACAGCAAAGGAAAGTTATGAAGTATATATATACACAGCACGAGTGTGGAAGCACACAGCACTGGCCACCTGGGTTCCCAGAGTCCCCACCTTCGCATGCAGATGAAAACTGGCCTGGGTACACTAAGCAATGACATCTTAGTGGTGCGCTCCTTGTCCTCATCAGGAATGCTTACACTGCAAAGACAAGCCATTCTTTCAATGCTTTGTCACCTCCACATCTAAAGGAAACCAGGCAATAACTTTTTAGATGCGCTACAAAAAGGTCTCTGAACCTCCAAAAGAGGTCATTCGTATTTGGGTGAGAGCACAACATTTTTCTTTTTTTTTTTCTTCAGGCAAAACGATAATTGTGAAAGAAAAGCTTTAGTAAACCACTCTCTGCAAAGTCAGGTCAATTGTGTTGTGCCTGTGCACAACTCAAAGTGAAGTTAGATTTAGATGGTAGGCAAGGGAGGCCACAAGTTTGCCTCAGCAGGTTTCTTTCCGGAGAAAACTGAAGCCCCCTCACAGCCGAGCTCAAGTTTTCAGAAAGTTCCTGAACCTCCTCCTGGTCCCTCTGCACAGCAGTGTGGACTTGCTGGATTTTAGGGTGGGATGATGGATCCATACTGCAAATGCAAATAGCAACATGCTGTGTTGCACTGGAGCTGGGCAACTGGTTAGACAGGAGGAGCAGAGAGGCCCGTCCGTGTTGGTTTTTGGAAAGCTGAGGAGAAGCAGAAAACAATTCTCCTTTCTGTGAATCTATCTCACACTTTTTTTTCTCCTTCTCATGGAAACTGAGGGTAGCATTTTCCTTTACATATTTTTTAAACTGTTTTCACATCTTAAAAGATTAATATCAGCTGTCAAGATGGTAGTTGTGTGTATATAATTCTATATTCTTCACTCGGTGTGTAACCTCAAAACTCTTTATTGATTTACAGACTTTTCAAGTGCTGTTTGCACCATCCTGTGACACAGGGCTATGTACTACACACGTTTCTTTCATTTAAACATTCATGTTTACAGGTAATTTTCCAGTATTCAGAAAACGTGGTAAAAGTGGAAGTGTGAAACAGTTGTAAGATGCTAGAAAGTGTCGTCCCAGGTTCTAGAAAAACTTCTCGGAATCAACTCACCTGGCCAGGAAATACCCCTGCCTGCAACCCATGTTCGGTTAGCTTTTCAAAAAGGGGGTTTTAAGAGGTTTCATTTTAATGTTTTAATATCACAGCAGATTGTGGTGCCTTACAGTAATCAATCCGTGATTAATTCCGAGGATGCACTAAAGGGTGTGCTGTTATATAAAAAGATGAGAAAAGGGGATTTTACCCGTTTATTATTTGCATAATGATTGAGGACTCCCCTCCGTTGAGTGCTAGCTAATTTGCAAGACAAAAAAAATGAATGCTCACTTTCAACATGCACCTAGTTAAGTGCTAGTGGGAACTCTTGTCTGAGACTTCTCTTTGCACGTTTGCATACAGCTGAACCTGTACCTCCAGACCATTAAAATGCTACCAGCGAGATTTTCAAGCAGCCTGTGAAGTTTAGTGGGATTTTCACATGCAAGTCTCTGCTCTATTTTGAGAAATTTAGAGTAAGTGCAGGTGTGCAAATAAAGATACTAATATAAATTCTAACTAGAAGTTGAAGAACCAATGTAATAATTAATTAGAAGTCATAAATCAAATGCTTGTTATCTACTGTTTACGTGTTAGCAAAAAGGAGAACTGTATGACTCTTAAATCGCTTAAACAGCACAGACGAGAGCTCGTGCTATGCTGGTGTCATTCATTGCCTGCATTAAAAGAAAACTAGTCATGTAGGAAATGACCACTTGATTCTAATAGCAGATCCCCTCTCAGTTCTCTGTGAAAGATCAGAACAGCAAGGCAGTGCTTACTCCCCTCTCAAGGAATTCCTCCTGGGACTCAGAGCTGGCACCTGACGGCAGCAGATCACCGAGGTTAAGCACCCAGCCCTGCTCACAGGCCAGGCACTATCCCGCTTCTTCACGGGACAAGCCGGTTTTGCATCCAGATGCATTTTTAGCACAATCCGCTTTCCTCCGTTTCCCACCACTGTTACTTTAACTAGATTTTCCTGTGCTTGGAAGCTTGAATGCTTTGGCAGGCTTTACAAAGAGAAGTGCAGCTTTTGACCTCCGGGCATTATCTAAGTCCGCACCACACATTTATCAGCCTGAATGTAGTGTTAGTTTTATGGAGGTTTCCGCTATCAGTTCATGACAGTTTCTAGTCTGCCCAGTTCTCCTTTCCGATCAGATGAGCACCTGCTAGTCTCAGGACTGGAGAGCCCACGTTAACCATTCACGCACCAGCGGAGCCTCCGCAATCGCCACCGACCGCACAGCGCACCTCAACGCTCGCACTTGCAAATCCAGTAGTCACACAAGGCTTGTATCAGCGCTGAAAAGCTGAAAAAGCAACCCTACCAATGCAAAAGGCACTGGCTTCAGCCAGCCACCAACTGCCCTGCCTACCTCCGAAAGAGGGCAGGTAGCAGCTGTAAAGGAGCACTTCAGAGTAAGCAGGGATTATAACATACCTGGTCAAAACAAGGCCAACACTACCTATTTTCAGCAAACACCTTAGAAGACCTCTGGTGCTGTTCTGCAACGACGCATACAAAAATATACAGGTTTGTGCAGCTCGGCACATGTTTTTTGAGATCTGGCTTTTGGTCTGTCTGTAAACCCCGAGAAGTCTGTGTATGCCCGAGTGTCACGCCACAAGAAGCGAGCTGCACGGCCTTGATTAGCACCTGCCTGCTCCGTCGAAGAATGACAGTCAACTTGCTTCTTCACTTGTCTAACCATGGATGCACTGATTTGATTGAAAATACATAAATGTAAATTTAACACCTTCCCCGAGTGATCGTTACAGCGTTTTGGAATGGCCTCCTCGTACACGTGTGCTCGTGGCCACGGATCTCCATGGTTTAGTCAGTGCTTCTGCCACCAGCTCCAGGTGAACAGGATACCTTACTTTGAGGAGAGGTCCCTGGACATTCAGATGTGAAACATTTTGGTTTACTACATGGGATAATGTCTCTCTCTAGTGGCTAGGTACAGTCAGTATAGCAGCCTGGTTACTTACAGTTTTGATGGCATTTGCTAGTTAAACAATCACTGCCATAGCCAAATTCTGTGCTAAAGGTCCCAGGTTTAACCACTTTATTGAGCACACCATTGATGTGCTGTCCTGACTACACTCAATCCAACAAGAACTTGTTCATTTTGCAGGGATTCTTAGCTGTTTAATTTTACAGAAAGAATATTGCTTAGAAAGAGGTGAAAGTTAGCGAGAATACCCAAGGTCTGGGAATTTCTTACTGGCTACGTATATCTCAACCAAACTCAGGCTGTTTGGCACTGGGAGTCTCAGGACACTTCTGAAATCCCAAGGGTATGTAACATTTAGACAGAGGGCGAAAACAAGCTTTTCTCTCAGCTCCTGACGTATTTCACCTTCTTGTTCTCCTAATACACCAACAGAACGTTCAAGTGGGGGAAATTCTAATAAAAAAGGATGATATTCAAGAGTTAAGAGGCTGCTAACGTGATGTAGGTTCTCTCTTCCTCTCCACTTGCTCACAAACAAGAGTTCAGTTCAAGTGATCGGTGACCAAAGGCCAGATTTTTAGCAGCAATTAGATGCAAAAAAGATAACAGTTACTGACTTAGAAGGGACTTCAGAAATTCTCTGTTGCACATATGGAGAAAATCCCACTGCTGAATGCCTGCCTTTCTGAAAACCTGGTTATACACCCAATTTTCTCACAACAATAACTGACCTTCACCATTACTGATACGCAATTGTTGTTTGGTAAAAACAAAATAAGGATTTCAACCCAGCCTTTAGTGTCCAGCCACCACCAGGGTCAGTGGTGTTGACTGGGGTGGGAGTTCGTCATGGTAAGACACTGAGTGGAGGCTGGTACTGCCCTGTCAAGGTTATGTGCCTAATTAGGAGATTTCCATCTCTAAGGCTGCCCGTCTGGCAGTAAGAGTCAGTAAAGCCTCAAGACTGATAACCTCATGATGGTGTTTTCAAGCACGCCTGTCCAGTTCTGCTAGCACAGAGCGCAAGCGAACTGTAGCCTCTTTGCCGATGTCTTGTCAGAGCATCATTCCCTAAAGCAGCAGGGCAGCTACACTGGGTGGTGGAGCACCCAGACTTTGGGACACGTTGAGGACTCTCCACTGGGACGCTTGCCCCGCACAGCGCTCAGGTGGGGAGGGCAGGGAGGTGGCAGCTGCGAACAAGCCCATATTCTACCCTTGCTCTTCCCAGTGAAGTGGAACTTCGCTGCAGTGAACGGGAGAGATGGGAACTGCTGGAGAGAAAGAAATGCTGGCGAAGAGGGGGGGAATGTTCCAGCGCTAGCAAATACAGCTGCTTTTGCATATGGCTAAGCCAAGAAGAAGGGAAACTTAGGGATGGGAAACACCAGGGAAAGCTCTTCCACCAAATTATAAACAAGACAGTAATTGGGGCTAGAGAAATAATATCCTCGTGTTCTTCCAAGGCTGCAAACAAATCAGTGGCAGAAAAACAAGATCTAAGACCTCTTTCCAGTGTTCCAGTCCCATTCTGCATTTCCTAGACCATGCTATCTTTTATTTAAGGACAGAAAAAAAAACCAAAACGAACAACAACAAAAAAGGGATCCTAATCTGAGATGAACTGAAGGCTTGATATTTGAAAATTAACACATACCTTGCTGTATCTTGTAGGCTCTGGCACTGCATTTATCTGGGGCAAACAAAGGTTTTGCCTGGTTCTAAGCCCAGTGAGATGGCAGAATATGAGCTTCTACAACTGTCTGAAGCCTCCAGTCCACTGCAAAGCAGTTTCCCAGGCGGGGCAGTTTGCTGCCCAATCTCGCAAGTCTCAAGACCAGGTGAGAAAGGCAGGCCTGACACTGGAGAAGAATCCAGCTGTCCTCTCCTGGAGCGGGACAGCAGATGCACCTACAGCAAGATGGGCTGTGCCTGGCTGCCGCTAACTGGGGTCTGTCCCACTCTGCGGGTCGAGCCCTGCTGAAGCTAATGGCATATTTCAGCAGGGAACGAGGCCTGCAAATTGCAGCTGTACGTGAATATCGATAATAGCCGCCAAACACTCTTCTTTCTAGCTCCTCTCCCAGGAGGGTGAAGTGCTTTCTCAGCAAGGGTGGGACAGTGCTTCCAGTGAGGCAGGAAAGGAAAAATTGTCTCATGTTTCGGCTGCCTTAGGGCTCACTGTCACTTATACAAAAATTAGTGGTGTACCTGCTATTTACTTTGGAGGTGGCAGGATCAGACCCTCATTTTCCTGCCAGACAATGCACCCTCCTAATTATGTATTCACATCACATTTTGATAATGGTTCCTTACAGACTAATTGATATGAATGCTTAAGTAAAGTCTAGTTTTAATATGTTAGTACTGAAGAAGAGACTGCAGTCCTGTGGGAGATTATACATATTTCCCACTGATGAGTACCTTAAATCTTAATGCTTATGGAGAGAGAGGAGCAGATGAATCTACGGAGCAAGATACAGACGCTTCTTTTACAGTATGGATTTTATACAATTAAAATTCCTGGGAGCAGTGGTGAAGATTGTTTTTAGTTTCTAATAGATGTGTCTCTGTTTGAGGTCTAATAACATGCAAACTCTGAAGCTTTTTCTGCCGTCTATAGGTGTGGATTCTCTGGTGACTAGTAGAGTGAGTAGCCTTTGTGGCATCTCTCTCGGCACAGCACTAACAGGATCTTTATTATTCTATCCAGACAGCTATTTTCATTCAAAACACAGGGACTTGGCAACTTTGAAATGGCTATCTTTCTACCATTTCTTGTTGGTGGGCACAAAAGTTTCTGAGAAAGGAAAGAAGGATGGGCAAAGAAAGATCATCACAGCATAAGAGCTATTTCCTTAAGAAAGCAGCTTAAAAAACAGTTGTAAAATGAAAATATCCCCCTTTCTTCAAAAAAACAAAACAAAAAAACCCCAACCACCACCACAAAAACCTGCAAAAACCCCAAACAACAGCAAGAGCAATGGAAATGGAAATCAGTGCTAATGATGTGACTCACAGGGGTCTCATCATTAACAGAAACTGACTCATTACACTTGTTAGAAATTGCCACGATGCTATTTTATCTGCCCTTTGTGTCCCGGGAGCAGAGCTGAGAAGGCCAGAAGCTTGCTCCAACCATAGACCATGGTGGCAGGCCTGGCTGGTCCCTGATAACAAGATGTGGTTCCAGTGAAGCAGCTGTATTTGGCTTTTTGTGTATTTGTTTTAAAATTGTCCCTGACCTGAACACAGATTACGATGAGAGCTAAAGCGTGTTGAAAGTCCTGGAGGTTACTGCTAGTACCTATATTAGTCCAAGGATAGTTATGACCATCTGAGTGGCTTGGCTCCGAGTGTTTACATGACAGAGGTCTCCTCTGCTTCCTGCCACAGAGGAAATAAAAAGTGTATCCCAGGTTTTATAGTTTTCGCTGTGTGGGGCAAAGTTTGCTATATACATCCGAGCTATATGACGGGCTACTTATCAAACATATATAAAATTTATACATGTTCCTTTTCCGAGTTAAATAAAGATGGCCCCTCCACCTACGGTGAAGACCGGTGATTTTTGTCTTTGTTAGGTACAGAACGCGTCATGATTTCGAGAACCCGATGTCATCCCTACATACTATCGCCTTCCCAGCTGTCGATGAAATACCACCACTCCAGTCGCTATTCCTACTGAACAGGTACACAATCAGTTTATTTACAATTCATTAACATGATACAATATTATGCTATAACAGTCCACATTTTTCTCTCAAATATATGTATGATGTCCATGGAGGTGAATAGTGCTCGATTCGATAAACAGCAAGCAACTTTCTCGCGTTGGGAGGAGGAGAGGCCCAAATCAGTCAGTAGCTCGTAATCACCTTGATACCATTTTCCGTGTGCACCGAGTGGGAAACCCATGAATTTAATATTAGTTGTATTTGTTAGTTCCTGAACTTGATTTCTCAGATGTTGATATTTCTTTACTTTTTCTGTTGCAGCATCTGCCAATGAAGTTGGTTTACTCTCGTATCTCACCGTGATGTCTACCACCAATGCTTGGTCACCTTTAAAAAATACCAAGTCCGGTTTGTACAATTCATTGTTGTCATCCCTAAGCAGTGGCTCCTGGAAGATGACCCACTCCTTTTTCTTTTCTTCATTCGCCAGCAGTTCACAAAGGTAATTATGCCTTTTGATCCTGGCGTCCTGGACTGCAGGGCAATAGCCGATGATACGGGAACAGCTCTCATTGTCCGCCCCGCAGTGCCGACATGATTTCAATTGATTATCTTTTCTACCTCTTGCTAGAAATTCCCTTGTGGGGTAGACATTCATTCGTAATTGCAAGGCTGTGATGATTTTCCTGTGAGGAATGCCCCTGTAATGTTCAATCCAGTTATTACTGATTTTATCCTTTTCAAAGTTTGATATTCCACGGCCTTGGGATAAGAATTTCATCCAGTTTATAAATTCTTGTTTTCTCTAGTCACGGGGTCGAGGAAAGATGGTTTTTGGAGTTGGAACTTCCCATTCAGATGCTGGTTCATCCTTGCCCAATTCTTTGGTGTTCTGGTTCGGTTGCAGCCAGCAACAAAAGCGCCACGCGGCCGTCCCTCCCCCTGCCGGGGTGCGGAGGAGAATGGAAAGAAACAGGCAGAAACCGGTGGGTCGGGATAAGGGCAGTTTAACAGAACAGCAAACAAAGGGAACAGGAACAACAACGATACAGAAAAGGGGAATACACAAAACAAACCAGCAGAACAGAGCCCGCAGAACAGAACCGCTCTCCCGGACCGAACCGCCGCAGAGCCCTCCCGAGTCGCGAGAGAGTTCCCGCCCCCCAGCTCCCCCCCACCGGAACCCAGCATGATGGCACATGGTATGGGATACCCGGGTCTGTTTGGCCAGGTGGGGTCAGCCCCCCTGCTGTGCCCCTTCCCGGAGTCCAGTGAAAATTAACCCTGTCCTGGCCAAACCCAGGACACTTGGATACAACCATAATCGCTTTTGGGTCCCAAATGGGTGGAATTTTGTTCTTGTCACCACCAACTGTAATCCACTATTTTTAAAATTCCCTTTCTATTCCCTCTTGTCGGGCCACCTCCTTCGTTACTTCATCAGAAGACTGTGCGATGCAGTCTTCGGACTTGTACGCTTGGGATCAGTCCCAAAAGTCTGGTAATACCCAGTCCACCATCCCGAGTGCTGGAATACAGGATAACGTCACATGTGCTCGGTGGTAGACGTAGCCACTCCTTGACAGCTGTTCATATTGCTAAATCAAGGGTTTCGAGGTACGTGGCTTTCACATTGGTTTGGTCCGCCAAATAGATCAGTCCTGGAAGCGTGTAACCTTTCAAGATATCAATTTTCTGTAGTGGTTTAAGTGGAGCAGTGCCAATTCATTGTAACCATCCCTGTAATTTTTCCAGTAGCTCTGGTTTCGATATTCCTGTCCATGGGTCAATCCGTACTCCCAAATATTTCTCAGATCATATTGATGGGGGTGTCATTAATTGTCCAATTAGGGCAGTCATTGATCTTATATGAGTCTTTAGTTGGCTGGATGTAAAAGCCGTGGCACTTCTTCCCTTGTGTTCTGAGGCCAGTAAGATCACAGAAGGCCTCTAGTATCGTAACATTTTCTTTCATCCCATCCCATGATCCACTCAAGAGTACCAAATCGTCCACGAAAGCCATGGTTGTTATATTTCTTGTGTATTGCTGAAACCCACTGCTTTCTGTCTCAAGCTTGCACAGCAGAGGATCGATCGATAAATTGAATAAAATAGGGGACATTGGATCACCTTGTTTAACCCCAATGTGTATTCTGATGGGGTCTGACTGATCATTCTTCAGATGAATGCGAGTGTTCACATTTTGATACATGTTGGTAATCAGGGATATAATATGATCATCCACTCCCTTTTGTTTCAGAGCATCATGATGTGGTTGTGGCTTACAGTGTCAAAGGCTTTGACTAAGTCGACAAAGACCAGCCACAAGGGGGGATGTTCCCATTTTGCACTTCGGATCAGAAGTTGTAATAGTTTTAAATAGATACAGAGTAGATGATACTAACACATGCTATCTGAAAGGCTGTCACAGTACACTGCGGTTCAGGAGTAAGGAGTACGCCTTAGAGCAAGGCACCTCTGAGGGTGAGGTGCCACCAGGTGACGTGCACCCTGGCAGTCACGCTCCACCACCCCCTCTCTGCTCCCAGCACAGCCCCTGCCAGGCGGGCTGGTTAGCCAGCCGCAGCACAAGGATGAAGCTGCTCATCTGGTGCCGAGCACGCACCCAACCAGCATATCAGTGAAAAATTTGCGAAAAGATGGATCCTGGAGGCGAGGACAGCATTATTTCTGATCCCCCTTACTCCTAGTGCAGAAATAGAGCTCAAGTCACAGTTCGTAATTTTTTCTAGTCCATTTTACCATCTGCTATTCTGTCCTCTGCAGCAGCTGACAACAGTGCAAGGACATGAGGTCTTCCATGTGACGGTTGTTTAGAAACAAACACACTGTACTCTGCTGCCAAATATTTGTATTACTGAAGCAGTCAGGAGCCTTGGCCATGGCTGAGAATCCATTGTTTGAGGTGCTACAAGAGTAGAACAAAAGGATGGTGTCTAATTAATAATAAAACAAAAAGCCTAAATATAACTCTGAAGGCAAAAAATGCAGGAGTAAAAGAACACAACAAGACAACCTATTTAACTTCATAAGCATAGCAGAAGTCACCTAAGCACACTAAAGTCTTTTTGTAGGCATCACTACAAAGAATGGTTTTAATCTGGAGCTGGAGAATGATAAAGAAACAATTATAAGGACATTTAAAATGTGTTCCCTGGGGACTAAGGCTCTGTGGGACCACAGGGGGACATAGGAAAAGACAAGGTAAAGATGATGGCATCATGGGCTGGCCAGAGTAGAAAGTCCACCTCACTGATTGTGGCAGGCTGGCAGCTACACTGAAACCAATGAAAAATCATCAGATGCCTCCTTTATCCGACAGCCTGTGAAGTCAGTCAACATCAAGCAAGTGCAAGTTCTGGTACTGCATTCAGCTCCCCTAACAGGTAGTGGGCACTAACTCAGCAGCCCCTAGAGAAAGGGAAAGTGTCAAGCGATAGTGGAAAATTAACTACTTCTGCCACCTCTCGAGGTAATCCCGGCAGATCAAAGCTGAAGCACAACAGAAGACAGATTGAGGAAATTTAAACTCCTTTACTACTTATCCTTTAGTTCTGCAGCTGAGATCTGGGCAGCCAGCAGAGAATTCCCCATGAACACCACTTCCCTTTGAAATGTGTGCCCCCAGTTAATCTGAGGGAGTCAGGATCTGCAGACATTCTTAAAAGGTCCATCTCTTGAAGGGATATCTTTAGAAGGGCAATGCTGCCTGAAAAATGAAAGTTAATATAGGAATAAACCTTCCTGCAGCTTTTTGCTGCAGTTACAGAAGAATGGTCTTCTGCCTAACCCATGAGGTGGTGGGCAATTTCTAGTTCTACCGCCAATTGCCCGCATGCTTTAGGCAAAGCACAATTTTTGTTCATACGTTCCATTATATATATAATTATATAATCTAGACTATATTTTTATATTACATTTATAAGATATGCATTTTATTCAGTTCATGAATTTCATGCATATGTTCATATACATTCCTCTCACCCACTGTCTTACCTACCTAGCCTGTAATTTCCTGAGGATGAAATTCGTAAAGACACTCTTACCATAAGGGTTTTTGAACTTAGTTTGCTCTGGAATTGCCACTAAAAACAACAGCAGCTGCATCTGGCTCTATGCTGTGACATGCCTCAAGTCCCACCCTATCTATAGGTATAACACAGACCATTTAATCTCTATGAGGTGTATGCTGAAGTAGAGGTGTCGGTGACAGATTCTGCTTCTCTTTTTCCCCAAAACAGAGTCCACCTTCACAGAACTGACCTGCTTACCTGTTAACCCATAGCTCTGCGGTCAGGACTGATTAGCCTGTCTAGAAGGAGGTCCTAGCCAGCAAACAGCGGAATTTGGAGCTGCTGTGCCTGCTGCATGACGCAGTAGTACAACTGCCAGGTTCTTTGCTTTATCCCATCCAAAAACCTGCCTGCCTTCAGATCGGTAACTGTGCAAATGAGCAAGTGCCAGACCCCAAGTCTGTTTATGTAAAAATGGTAGGGATTCTGCCTTTTCCCATTTATTCTCGTAGATTTTATGCATGGCCAGGAGCAATAAACATGTATGACGTGCACATTTGAGGCTGATAAGGTAAAGAAAATCAATCCTACAAATAAAGCCAAATTTTTTTCAGCAGGTCTAGGATTTTCGCGTGCATTTTAACAGTATAGCTAAAGGTTCTACAAATGTTTCACAGATTATTTTGAAAACTGTCACAGGGGACCAAAAGGCAAGAAACTTCCCAAAGCCTTCAACTAGAAGATAGAGTTCAGCCTAATGCAGCACTTGTTGCAGAGACCTTGAAAGGGTTCGTTCACAGGGAACAATTTTGCCACAATATAGTAAGTAGCACATAAATTGAAGGTTTTTTACTCTTCTCATTCTCCTTTATTATAAAGGGGACCCAGTGGAAGAAAATCACACCTTCAGGGAGAAGCTTTAGTGCCTCAGGAGTGACAGAAAGGAGGTTGCTCAAGCCTTTATGTTCCTTCCATGGACTGGTACCAGCGACTGGCAGCTCTTCTTTATGAAGGGGGTGGGGTGCTCATGCAGCAAGGCTGTGATTTATTACCCAAAGCTGGCACACCTCTCTTCTCACGCCTGCTTTTGTTTGGTGAAATTTAACCTAAATTGAATACTACCTGATGGCCAGAAAAGGAGATCTTTCTAGTAGTGGACTCCTAGTGATGAAAAAAAAATAACCTTCAGCAGGTATCTACTAGTATCTTCCTTCATATTTTTCTTGAAATTAAGGCCCAGATGGATAAGAATATCCTAATATTTTAGAGGCAAAACTATTCCAAAAAGTTGTTTGAATCCCAAAATACGGATGGCACTGCCCATTTCAGCAGTTTAATAACTGAGACATCAGGAAATTCCTACTGCATGCCAGTACATGTCTGACTGCAAGGTGGCTGGTGGACATCACTTTTCACAGTAAAACAGATTGAAATAGAGCATTTTCTGAGAGCAACAGAGTTAAATCAGTAGCAAGATACAGGGTTTATTGCATCTGGGTTAGTCATCTAAACTAGAAAATAAGGCCTGGATCCTCAAAAGCATTTAGGCATTAATTGACACCAATTTCAATGAAATAAGCAGTAGGCCCAAGTAACCAAATTGTACCTGTTCAACGATTCTCTTCTGGGCAACATGAAGTAAATGTAAGGATTTAATTCTGGATCTCAAGACATATCACAAATACTGCTACAAAGAGAAGAAATCCTAAGATTGAAGGAAAACCCTCTTTCACGTTTACAGACAGACAGATATTTTACTTTTTAGTATACGTGTAAACTTCATCTCCATTGCTTGAAAATTTTGTTTTCCTTTTCACGGTAAGCTAACACATACACTGTCATAGGTTATTGCATCTGAAAACGTCTTGAGGGAGTTTTGGGGCATTTTCTTCTGTTGTAGAATTGCTAATGTACAGAACTATGAGGAAAGGTAAGCAAAGTAACAAGCAAAATCCCAGTCCTTTAAACCAACAAAACACATTTTACAGTAGTGTCCATCTCCAAATAAAACCTCTGCTCTTTTTGCTCCCATAGTACTGTACTGTTACCCACACCATGGTCACTATCTGAAGAATTGTTTGGCTGACACCTCACAGAAATGATAAACCACAAATAAAGAAAAAAAAAACGCAAACACTGTAATGCTCAAAAGACTAAATTTCCTTTTAAGGAACAAGGTGGAATGAACCTGCTATTTGCTGTACATTCAGCTTCTACCTATTTTATGTGACAAAGGACGTCTCTGTAAGAGTCAGCTATAACCATCATAGTTATGCGTCCACCTAACACTGAGAATCAAATCAAATAAGAGTTTTGAATGACACCAAAGTGTCACACTGAATAATTCATTTTTATCTACAGATATGCTTAAGCTGGGCTACTTTTGAGGTAAATGCTGAACTAAATACCTTAAAAGCCTGTAATCCCAAGTTGTATAAATATTTTTCTTCTGATGTCTGTTTCTTCTAGCAGGCAGTCTTACTTAAAGCACTCTTTTGTTTCATAGCTTAAAATAATTTGATGACGAAATGATTAGATAAAATTCTAGGAGAGTGGATATATCATATCCTTGAAAAGGGTAGATTATAATTTCAGTTGCACATCTACCATGTACACTGGCAATTTTGCCAGCTCCATCTTTCTTGCTAAAACCTTCCCTTTGACATCTCAAACAATAATATGTCCCCACAGTTCCACAAAATTAATAAATATATCCTCCTGATGTTAAGGATATGGGAAATGAGGCATGCAAAATTGAAGGCCTTCTGTCTTTCTGAAAACACTTGCATGTATTGAATATATAATACTTGTATGCATTAGAGTACTCTCATTGAAGTGACTTGGGTCATCCAGAAGACATGTACTTAAAAGCTTGCAAGATGAAACTTGTATGAGGACACAGAGAAAATTAGTGGCAATATGAGGAATGGAATCCACTTTTTTTTCCACTTTAATCATCCATGACATTTTCTGAAACACTCCTTTGTTCTATACAATGTAAACAATGACACAGCCATTTTTCAGATATGCTGTATAAAGCTCCCAGGTCCTTGAAATACTCAATATGGTGCCTTGGTATCCATCACCTCTCCTAGCATAGGGATTACTGGTGAGTATGTTCAAGAACAGATGCACTACTCTGTACCTGCTTGCAGAATCTCAGTTTACCTCCACATCTTTTTCTCCCAAATGACTTAAGGAAAATCAAATTGAAAAAAAAAAAAAGTTAAATGTTAAACTCTTCTACCGCTAATAAGCAGTAAAATTTTAAAGTAGAAGTCTGAACTTGGAGAGAAATATGTCAATAGAAAAGTAGATTTCAGATGTAAATGTCCAAAATAATACATTACAGAAGATGAATGCAACTGTCTCTTTTTTTTTTTTTCTCTATCACGGTGTGAATTACCATTCTGTTCTTGGCTGCAAAGACACCATACTGTCACGAATACCTTCCCCTTAAGAGACACGTGTTCAAATCTCTGCATACACAAATCTGTTTGTTCTTTGTAGTGCCTCTAAAAGTACTAGTTCTTCAGGTTCAGTGCAACTGTTAGCCTTCAGAACATTCTGTTAAGCTCTTGTCATGGACGGAATTACTCAGAAAAAATGTGAACTGGTTCGCTGGTTCAGGCTGAAGTAGACTCCCATGAGTACTCTGCCAGCTCTTTTTGCAAGCTCTGGTATTGGGAGCTGTTGACAAACACTTTGTACAATATGCTGTCCTGCAATAACCCCACGAATTCCCGTTCTTCTGCTGCACATGCAGTGTTTGAGTAAAAACAATTCTATCCTGGAGGACAGAACCACAATTCTAGCATGCAGCACTGAACTTCGCACCATGTAGTACTTACTGTGTCATTCGTATGCAATTCTTTTACATGTAGCTGTGGAAAAGTGTTGCTGATTGATAGTCCATTTCGTGTTATTTTCCCACTGACCTCGCCTGCAGAAACTGAATGTCATGCAACCTTTGTGCCAAACCTTACGCGTTTTAAAGTAACCATACCAGCAGTCCACAGACACATAGGTGGAGTTTCCTCATTTATTGTGTCTAAGCGTGAGACCCAGCAAGCTATAAAATATAGCTGGCAATTATACACCCTTTAAATCTTTGTCACTTGAGACTAACACATACCTTGCAAACATGCTGGGGATCTCTACCTGGTGAAAACACTTACATGGTATTTTCATACATCATGGCATAGCCTCTTTCACTGTAACACCATCAAAAGACCTTTACTGTAACAGTCTCTGTGCATTCACTTCAGGAATTATTTGCCAGCTATGTCAGGCTGCAGACATGCATGCATGCGCACCTCTAAAACACCCTCTCTGGTTTTGGCCTTTGTAAAACACAACAACATATTTCTCTCCCTGTGAGGTTAGAGTTCAAGAGAAAAAAGCCTGGAGAGATATGTATGAACATATTGGAAGCAAGACCTAGTCCATCAACTTAGCTAAAGGAGGATCAACTATACCTAAAAGATGAATAAGCCCGATTTTCCTAATACCTTCACTACATAGAAAAGTTCTATCTCTTTGGTTGTTCTAATATGGGAGAAAGAACACATGTGCTAGCAGAAGTGTACTTACATGCTAGTAGTGTTGAGCTAGAGGAAAGGCTGGAGAGTGCTACAGACACTTTTTCATTTGGAAAAATCATAAAAAGTAGATAAGACATGGAGCGAAGTTGCAGAAAGAATAGGGACCACTGCCACCAACAACCCCTTAGGCACGCAGAAATGCAGAAACTGCAAGCGAACTGTATGGCTTCTAGGGTTTCCCTGGGGAGCAATATAGCAAATGCTGGAACTGAGGCACTGAAGGGTACCCCAGCGAGATAAAGAACGATGACATTTTCCTCACGTGAATGGAAGTTGTGACAAAACAGGGAGAGCTGTCCTTTTGACTTTTCCTGCCTTCCCCTGCTAATTCAGGCTGTTAATCTTGGATGCAGACAGTGCATTTCACGTGCAATGGTACTCCTGGCTTAAGAAGTCATGAAATGCATGCAGTGGTCATTCTAAAAACAGCAGGCACATCCACACGAGGCTGGCATCAGGGCATGCCGATGCTGCAGCACCAGGGCTCTGCATGGCACCAGCCTCCCCCCACGTGTGTCACTGGGGGTATGGTCGAGCCCTCACTCCCGTTGCACACCAGCAGCGTTTCCAACAGCCTCCACTGTTTCAAGCTTCCTTGGTTCATTCACCTGCTCTGGCAGAGCTAGGATCACACTCACTTTTTCTTTTCTGGTGTCAGATCTTGCAGGTGCATCTGGGTGCAACTCTTCATAAATTTCAATGTGGTGAGCTGGGGAAAGTGCTGTCTTCCCATTGCATTTGCACAGCGTCTAGAGAAAGAAGTCTTTATCCCTGGCAAAGGCTGCAAGCAGCATCACAACACAAAGTAAGCTACTCCAGGAAGACAGTCTTTAAAAATAAATACATTGTTACTGCAGTGCACTCACACTTTCAATTTTTTAAAGATTAACAAGTGTCACTAAAGATTGCAAAATTTCCCCTACTCCATTCCATTGAGAAGTCTTCTCATTTAACTCAATGCTGCTATATATTCTCAACATATTTATTCTCCATGTCAGTAATTTCTTCCAAGGGACACAAACCTAAAAATATGAACATTTTCCTAACAAGCCCTACTGGTTTTTACACTCATAAACTGAAGCGTGAAGTATGTCTACTAATATCTTACCTAATTATTTTTACTTATGCCATTAATTCCATGACAGAAATAATGCAAAATAGAAACAGACATTGCTAAAGAGGAAAAAATAAAAATAATACAGTAATATTAAAGTTTTACAGTATGATGTCACTGTGAATAACCTTTCCTTTTCTGTATCACCTTTCTATATAACTCTATTTATGGCATCTTCTTGGAAAAATAAAAACTTTTTAAAGGAGGTAAATACCAACATCGAAAACCACTTTGTATATATTTTGGAGTGTTCCCTTAGCTGAAGGACTACCTTTAATCTATTTTGCAAGTAAAAGCTGCAATCCCAGTTCTCCCGATTTAAGGATGAGATTATGGTTTTGAGCAGTGATGTACCAGTTTTCTAGACACTGAGCTGCTAGGATTGCTGGGCAATTAAAGATTCTAGACAATTAATGTGCATGACTATTGGCCAAAGCTGACTGACCTACTGTACACTTGAGGCACAGTTTGTGCAAATGAATTGTTTGTACTCACCGATTAGGAATATAAACCCGTCATTGTGGACCGGTCGTATGTGAGTTTGAGGCAAGAAAAAAAAAAACCAAAACAACCAAAACCCAACCAGAATCCACGGGTATTTTTGCAAAACCACAATACACAGCCCTGAAACTTTTCTAGAAACATTCCGATCCCTGTCTGGACATACTGGGGAATAAGAGGCTGTTGTTTGTAAGCCTTTTTGTGTGTTTGCCCTCAGAGCTCTCTTTGATCCTCACTGATTTTTTTCTGTTTATATCAGTCCTCTTTCTTCCTTTTTTATCCTCAGAGTCTTGAATAATGGTCATTTTTCTGGAAGAGATATGCTGCTCATTGTCTGCCAGAAGAAGAATGCTTTTTACCTCCTTACCTCCACAAACCTGATATCTATCCCTATTGCCCTCACGTGCTCCACAGCTCAATGGGAGGGCAAAATAGATCAACCGACAACATAGGTTAACTGCATCATGAGCCACATTCAGCAGGTCAGAGGAAGCGGTTATTCCCTTCTGCTTGATATTTGTGAGACAGCTGGAGTGCAGCATCTAGTTTTGGATGCCAACAAACCAAAGAGAATCAGCAGTGGGCCACCACGATGGTCAGGGCCTGGAGCACCTGCCCTGTCAGGAGAGGTTGGAGGAGCTGGGCTGGTTCAGCCTGGGGAAGAGGTGGCTTCAGGGGTCCTAACAGCAGCCTGCCCAGTCCTACAGGAAGGTTACAAAGAAGGCTGAGCCAGGCTTGTTCCAGAGATGCACATAAAAAGAACTAGAAGCAATGGATAACAGGTTGCAGCAAAGGAAACTCTGACTAGACTAAATGAAAAAGCATCTGAGGGTGGTACAGAACAGGAAAAAGTGCAGAGGAGCTGAAGGAGGTCCATCACAGAGATCTTCAAAACTTGAATATGGCCCTGAAATCCTGATCAAGCTAACCTTGCATTGAGCAGGAGGTTAAACTAGATGACCTTCAGAGGTCCTTATGACCTGGATTGTTCAGATTCTCTGACTCTGATTTGCCCCAAGAAAGCCTGTCGCAATTCCCACCCCACCGGAATGCAACAGTTTCTACCTCCTAGGCACTGCTTCTTTCCGTCTTACTAGTACGTGGCATATGAATGGCATCAAATGAACCATGACATCTCTGGAAATTACAAGGTACTTGTCACAGCGTTATTAGTGCCATTTCGGAGCCACTGCATCTGCATGCATGGAAACATAAGTCCCATATTCCTCCAAGCTGATTTTAGTCTTTGTTCAGAATAAAATTACTGTGTAAGACGGAAGACAGGGATAAGAGAGTCTCTTTCCAGGTGACTGCAGGTGAAGCTGTCTCTGCTTTAAGTAACTGTAGGATGAATAGTCAAAGTGTACAAGCAGGAGGGGTAGTCAGGGGTAGATTCAGTGATCAGTTATTCTAACCTGAATCAACCTAAAAGGGAGCCACAAATAGACATTAGGTTTTTGGAACTTGAGGAAATGTCCTTCATTTTCTCATGTAAGTTAAATTCCTTTATGCATAGGGGGGAAAAAACCAGTCTTGACGGAGTCAAGTCGATTTTACTTTTACAAATACAAAGAGTCAGCTGAAGAGAAAGGATGACCTTTGTTTGGTGAAAGAATCTTCGATATCTGTTATTCACTAACAGCAGGTGTCTTAGTGCTAGCTTTTAAAACAGAAATCCTATTGTCATTTCCAATTGCTTTAACGATGACATTTTACTTCAAAGCTTCAGCATTTAGTCCCAAGCAATGAAAGTTCAGTCCCTCCCCAGAACTTCATACCGTGTCTTCTCTTGTGGGCCCTAGTGGTAACAAGGCAATATTTTACTGCAAACAGAGGAAAAATACGGAGGCCTAGTTTGTTAAATGCAGGAATCAGAACAAATACCACATCCTTCAATGCACCAGCCTTGGTTTTGAGTTTGCGTGTAGCTTTGATTCCGAGAGCCTGACTGATTATAAATTATGTCAAACCTTGTTCAAACAAGTCCTCTTATTCTGCTGCTGTATGGGACATACAATATTGAGCATAACGGAGCTTTTCACTCAAGGAGGGCTATTTAGTTGTTGTTTTACAGTCTTATTTTACAGATTAGATCACAGCAGATGAAGTGCTTTTCTACCTCGACTGAGTTGCAGCATTTGTGTACCACAGTATCAATGCGTGGCGTGGCACAGGATAATGCTGTAGGCTTGTTGATCACCAGATAACGTACAAAAAATACTTCCTCTGCATCCCCCTTACTCCAGTCTGCTTGGCAAACTCGACAGCTGCTTCTGCTTTGGCTGGAGTGTCGCAGGGATGTGACACACTCTGGTTCTGCTGGTACTACAAATAGCAAATTCCTGACAGGAAAATTGAGTTACATTATCTCTAATTACAGTCTCTGGAATTCCATGCCAGGCAAATGAGCTCTCAACGAGAGTGGCTGCTGTTACATGCGAGGGATTTGTTTCCCAGTCACCCAAACAGGAGTCAAATAGCATGCGGTTTCTTGTCAGTGCTCGTAAACAAGCCAATATCTAACTTGACTCAAGGACAGCAAGGCAGTCTTGGTATCATGGCTCTCCTTTGTTGCCTGGCTGGAAATCTGTTCCAGAAATTTCACAGGCTTGTGACTGTGAGCCTTCATACTGCATTGCTGCTGTATGCTTACACAAAAAGCTTTGCATAAACATCCGTCACCAGTATGGTTCCTGCATTTGCTTTGAAATGCATCAGGCTTCACATCCTCAAGTATTTTGATGCTTTCTACAAACTATTGTTGTGCTATCCACTCTCCATTACCAAATTGTCATGCATGTTGTATTTTAACCCTTCATTCATCTGTAGATAGCCTACTTCACGTGTTTGAAGTCTAGGTATTCCACACACTGGTATAAATCTCCCACAAAGAAAACTTAATTTGTTAATCTACTAAGAATCCTGGAAGAACACCTCTCAGCACACTCTGACAATTTCAAGCAAGGGATGGCAGTCACCATCTTACTCTCTGCAGGTACTATAAACAGCGGCAACTTCTTACTTTCTGATAGTTCAGAAATCATAACACAAAAATACTGGTGACACACAGAGTTTGAAATCTTGATAACCTGCATTTGGTACCATCCAAGAAGTCAAAATCCATGCCTGGAAAACTGTTATGTAGATTTTCTATTCTAACACAATTCTACTGTCTTGCAGAAAATATCACAAAATTAACTGCTCTAAGTGAATTGCTTTGTCATAATGCTACTGCTGTTAGCAGCATAATGAAAGTTTACCACTCTTCTATTGACATTTCAAATAGCTTGTTCCTTTGCACTTCAGATACCAAACACCACCTAGGCTTGTTGGCCTGTGAAGGCAATTGGAGACTTTGAAAACTCTACTGCAGCATGGAAGTCCATACCTAAATATGCTGCAAAATCCAGCCCATGACAAAGATCATGGACAGAAAAGGTTTGTCAGGTCCAAGATGAATGAACAGTAAATACAGGCTTAAACCTGGCAAATCCAAAATTGTTTGAACTTTCCCAGGATCTGGACAAGACATCTGTGAAGCATTTTAAGTATCAAAGTGCCAGCAAATAGAAGGGTAGGAGATAGGGTTTGGTTTTGTTTTTTGCTTAAAGCCACTTCAGCAACTTCAAACCATTTCTATTGATTGCACTTGCTGGACATCTCTCTTGCTGTCAATTCTCCTCCTTGCTTGCTTTATTTTTGATATACTTAAATATAAGTATCCCAGACATGAAACATCTTTAGCAAAGTTATCATAGCTACCACGAGCTTGACAGATCAGGGAACAAACTGAAGACCTTCTGAATTAAAACCAAGAGCTGCTACAACTTAATGAAAAGAGCCCTGCCTTCTTAGCTAGGGCTGCAACAACTTATTAGATCAGGACATATGGTACCCTGGGAGTTTGATTACATGAGGCTATCATGGTGAACACCGCTGTCATTTTCAAGAAATGCTCTGCACGTAGACATTTTTCAGCAACATTCATGTGCAACTCCTTCAGCATTTCACATCAGAGAATTTTTGCTCCTGAAGAAGGCAACAGTGTTAACACAACTGTCTGAGTACAGATGGGAATTTACAAGATCATGAAAAAAATGTGTTTCCTTTAAACGAGTTTTACCTGCCAGGAATCTTTAGTGAATAAATTAAAAAGAAACCTTTATTCAGTAATTCTTTCTCCCCCACACTCTGCCTTGACCTGTTTAAAAGGAAGAGCTTCCCCCCCCCCAAAAAAAAAAGTCGGTTTGTAAAACAGAGCACTAATAAGTTAAAACTTTGAGGAGCAAGGCATTGATATTTGCATCTAGTTCATCTGATTTATTTAAACCACAGCCTATCACTAATTTAGTCTATGGGGATGGACTTTACAAATAACCCTTTCGTGTGTCCATTTTCCAGCTCTCTCTAACAGGAACTTTCATGTCTGATGCTTGTATCAGTTTCACTTCAGATTTGACTCCCAATTTCTGTTTTCTAGAAAAATGCTTGAAATGTTTAAAAAACATTAATCATGACGTAGTTATTTGTTCCTTTCCTAAGGACAGTAGATTGAAACTGGTACGAGCAGTGTGCTTTGCACTGCTCACCAGGGGCAGAAGTTTCAAGCCCTATTTTGATGAGTAGTTGGGAAATTATGCAGTTCAATTTTATATTATCTTGTACAGTTCTACCAAACTAGAGATACAGTTATTTCGTCACTGCAGAAAGTGTAAGTCGGGTTACAAAATTGGTGAATGTGAATGCAGAAGAAACCATTATGACCAAAGTTCACTTTGTTGTTTTTTTTTGAGTCCATAGTATTTGAGAATGGACAACAAGAATATTTAGAGTTGGAGGTATATGTGTGTGTATTTATTTGACACTGCTCCCATGCATATATTTAAGAACACATTATCCTGA
Source organism: Opisthocomus hoazin (assembly GCF_030867145.1). Lineage (NCBI taxonomy): Eukaryota > Metazoa > Chordata > Aves > Opisthocomiformes > Opisthocomidae > Opisthocomus > Opisthocomus hoazin. The sequence continues at coordinate 144,293,097 of NC_134414.1, forward strand.
ATTACTTTGGAGAGGTATTTCAGGAAATTTTTTTCAATGTAGCTGTCTTTATTCTTGAATTATGATGCACTAAAGTAATTACTTATTACCTTACCCATGGTCTAACAATTTACACATACTTCTGTCTGGAATGCAGCCTATATTTTCCTCCCATTTGCAACTCAGCTGTACAAAGACTCAGGTTCCATAATACTAGTCAATGAGAATTCAGCAGTGAAGGAAAGCAAATCTTGGGCCCTGATCACTTGTTTAATACCAAGATGAACAAGTCTCATTTGTTAAAACTGTCAAGAAATGAAGGGTGATGAAGGTTTATATCAGGGTTTCTCCCTATACAGTATCTGTTGTATTCAGGAAGCAAGAACATTAAAGAAAAAAATCAACTTCTAAGACTACCTTAAATCTGGCGCTACTTCTGAAAAACAGTGCATTAGAGGCATTTCAGTATTGCATTCTACTTCTACCTACAAATGTCTTCGAACAAAGTATAAAACAGGAGAAGTAACAGATGAGTCTGTAAATGATTCAAGGCTGAAGAGGAGATTTACAGCTTGTTTTTTTTTTTTCTCTCCAACTGCAGTGGGGTGATGTCAAGAAGGGAAGAAGACCTATTGTGACCAGGTTTAAGCTGTGAGACAGAAAAACTCCAACTCATTTCAAAGAGACGATTAGAAATCCTTGAAGTAAAGAAACCCATAACAGAACAATTAGACTTTGCAACATGAGGAACAAGGTTAATAGCAAGGTTTATAGAAGAAGATGTAGCCACCATCAACTTAGTCTCACAGACATCCTTTATATGATCTATTCAGTAGACTTCAGGGAAAATCCTAAATACTGGAAGAAGAGAGACCTGGGCAGAAAGGCATGCAAAGCTCTCAGCTGCAATTGAAAAGAAAAAGCGAAGCAAGGTGAAGAGCGGGGAAGGACAACGCAACATGCAGCTAAACACTGCAGAGCTACCAGAAGTCAAGACACTGCCTGACATTTGCAGCTGCACTGGACCGTCTCTTTGCCAGAGCCAGCAAACTGTGCAGGACACAAAGGTGACAGACACAGGGCCACTAGCTCTTATGGACTCTTTATATAAACGATAGTTAAAACATCAGCTTACCCTTTCCTACAATTTCAACCTACAATCAAATGAGGTGCTCAGTAATTTTGCTCTGAATAGAGGAACACATGCGAACTGCCCATCATGAACTGGAAAAGCCGACTGGCAGGAAAGTAGAAAGCGGTAAACCGTGGTGCTTGCAGGTACAATCTTATCCCCATGAACTCTATGGGTGAATAAACTGGAAGAGAAACAATTTGCAATACTGCTGGGGGTGGAGGCATTAAAACCAAACATGTTAAGCATTCAACAAGGTGCACTTATTAGAGGAACCTAAAACTAGTAAATAGGTGCTAGAGTCATACTTCTAAGGTGACTTGTTGGAAGACAGAGTAAAAGCAATTCACCGTCCTGCAGCTCAGGTTGCTGGGAAAGACAGCGGTTAAAAAGAAGAGCGGGATGTGTTCACTGTGAGGAATGACAGAGCAAATAGGAAGAACTGAGGAGGTAAAATCCCTGAAGATCAGCAGGGAAAAAATGAAGCCTTTCACACATGGATAGGCCCAAAAAGAATTATAAAAAAATACATTTAAATAAGGGAACGTTTTCTAATACCTACAAGGGGAAAAGTTTCTGAACAGCTGTCCAGTGCCAAATATTTTCCTATGTTGAAAATGTCAGGAAGGTTCCGGCAGGTGCCTTGGAAAAACAGAGCCCACTTTCATGCACACTCGGCATCCCCTTGGGGGGACTCCATTTCCACAGGCTGCACTGGGGTTGTGCTTGGCACCCGAGGTGTTTCACAGGAAACGACAACAAGGTTTTGATGGTGTAGGGGGTACTATAGTCTAAATAAATGTTTTGGTATGATGGGGGGGGAGAAGGAGTGGCTGTGGTAGAAGAGCCTCTATACAGGTTCAGAAAGAGCCACAGACCTGCTGGCCTAACCCCCTAAAGAAAAATAAATTCCATCTAAAGATTTGGCTGATGAGGGATAAAAAATAGAGAATGTATGATGCACAGGAATGCCAAGCAAGTCTGAAGCTCTCATCAGCATATCTGCTCCACAGACAAAAAGCAATGAAACAATGTCACGCAGTCGTGAGCCACCCCAGAAAATTTGTCTTCTGCAGTTTTACAGACTCTTTAAAGGTCCCAGTCCTAAGACTGCTTGACACTGATTGCAAAAGAAAAGGGACAGGAGACAGACAACTCTTTAAGGTACCTTACTGGCAGGGCAGGCGTCCCAGAAAGAATGGAAAGAGACGCCTATGTTTCCTATTGCTACCTAGACAGGAATTACTCTGTAATCAGTTATGACTCATTTACCCCATCCTAATGCTAAAATATTACCATAGCACATGTGTGTAACCTGTATAAAACTATAAATTCTGCTGCCATCAACTCAATTAATGTACTCTCAGAGAAGAAATGGACTGGCAAATTACAACCTACCATACTGGCGTTTCACAAATGAGCAAGTGTGTACAGGTGCTTTCTGGAACATTTCCAAAGACGGGAATGCTGCTACGATGCATAAAAAGTGGAGAAATTAGACATGTAAAAAGAACCCTGCACACTGCCAAGTCTAGGAAAAACTTTGCCTTTGTTAAAACAAATATTTTATTTTAAGCATGAGAGGTGGATGTTGAAATGGGGCAAATACACCTGGGCTCCTGAGATAGTGGGACTGTCTGTCTGAAGGAAGGAAACAAGCAGAGACTGAGGCAGGACAGACGCCTAGCAGCTGGATGGCACCAAGAGTTTCATGATGACTCTGCTCTTCAAAAAAGGCCTCTTGGGTGAGGGGTCCTCTGGAGTTTCCAGGACTTCAAGAACATGTCTAAAAATCTTAACTCAAATTCTTTGAAGTATCATTGCGAGTATCATTTGGTTTAAAAGTTAGAGTCACATTAAAACAGGGGCAAGAACACTAAACACACTCAAAGAAGAGGGGAGATTACGTGTAGCCATCTAAGCAACAGCAAAAAAGCATGTGTGATTTGGCTTCTCAGTGTTTCCCGGTCAGACTAAGAAGTATTGGCTTTATACTATGTCTGCACAGGAGGTGTTGGATGCAGCTGGGAATGTCAAACCCAGCTCGCTATGGCTGCAGTTAGTTAAGGCAATTTTCTTCTATATTCAGCATCTTCCTGAAGTTGAGACCTTTCCTTCCTCCTTCTGGGGAGAAATCCCACCCACACATACACACACTTACCAATAACTGCTTTAATGTGGGCATCTGTGTGGATTCCCTCACAAACCACTCATTCTGTCAAAACTATTGGAGATTACTTACTTGTGACATTTAAGATAAAGGTTCTGAAAAATCCTGATTTTTGTAGTTAGATAACTTTGACCCTTTGCTATCTCTGTTTTGGACTGTGTGTGTGAAATTGATGGCTTTAAGTGATTTTTCCCTACAGCTAGCTCTCATTCTGCTCTAACAGTAGCTAGTAAGAGCGTTTTCTGTTAACATCAATGAATGTGGAATCAAATCCCTTAGCACACCACTCAGGAAAGCTTCTGTTCAACTTCTGCATTTATTTGGATTGTACTTTCTAAGCATTGCTAAAGACTGATTCTTAATTGCACATGGCCACCAAACTCTCGACATTTGCTTCTGTGTAAGGTCAAACCTTGCACCAAATCATAGTTTTAAGCTTGTGATCTGTTGTCATTGCATGATGGGACTATTTGTGTGTTAAAAAGACAGGTATGCACAGAATTGTTTGGAGAAATGATGTAACTTCTTCTAGATGAGACAATGTTCTCTGGCTGCATCTGTGTTAACAAGTTTAGCAGTGCCTGAGAACTTTCCAAAGCCCGGGAATATGATCATCCCTACTATTAAACCAAAAGAAGTGGTGATTTCTGCTCATGCCAGCTGGCACTCCCCCAGACAATTCCTGGCCACAGTCTTGGAGCTAGCATGGACCATGGACCATGCCCAATAGGCACTTTGCATACAGATACCCTGTTTTTGGAAGCTAAGAGAAACATAGACAGAATTCATTATCTGCCAGGTGGTCTCAGTGCCCAAGTACTAGCAGATAAATGCAATGTAGAATTATAGACATAGGTTTTGTGCCCCTAGGGACCACTAACCTCAACATGAAGAGATAAATATAAATATATAACACTGTTCTGAGTTCTAATGAATTAAAATGCATTTCCATGCCAGTTTGTTGTAACTCAGAATCATTGTAAGCTTATTCTTCTTCTTTACTCATTTATTATTTTTAAAAAGGAACCCCAAACTAACCACATCATCTACTTTTATTGGCTTAAGTGAGTAATTTTTCAGCTTCGAGTTAAAAATCAAGGGGAGAATCAATATGGGCATCGCTGTAATTGAAAACCAGTGGGTGATGATTTTGTACTGAAAACAAGATAATAAGAATAGAGATGAAACACTGGCAGGGGAAAAGAAGAAGAGATTAAAGATACAATCTCAATTAAATATCAACTATTATTAACATTATATTAAAAACTTCCCCATGTTCTTTTCATATGCGGTATATTTTTTCTCTTTTCCTCTAATGGATGTTAAAGGAAAGAATAAATGAAATTATGTGAAAATATTATAAAACAAATTCAGACAGAATCAATCAAGTGTGTCCTTAGCTGGTAATTTATTCCTAATATCACTGAATAGCCCCCAAAACATGAATATTTAAATACAAATCTTTTTTCTTACCACTTTCTTTACAGAGTCTTCCCTTCTAAATCCAGCTAACAATCTTAGCAATAAGGAATTATCTTCCCATTGCTCACAATGAAAGAAAAAGAAGAGAGGGTTCAGCTTTACTCCTTATTTCTAACAGAGCTGCTGGTTCCAGCTCTGGACTTTAATACTCAGAGAAAGGAAGAATTCATTCTCTAAATAAATGGCTAGCAGGCCAGCAAAACTATTCTGTCTCTAGTTTTATCTGTATTTCAAACAATCCAGTGATAGCTGTTTAAAAGATAACCCATTTTGCTTTCAGAGCTTTCATATTCAAAGCTATACAAAAAAGGGGCTTTAAAAGCTCACTGAGAACAGATAATCATGAGGCCTGAAAATTAGTTTTATTCAAAATTTTAAAAAGTTTTTAAAAGTAAAATCAAAAACCCGTCTCTACAATGAACGTTATCATTCGACTTTTAACAAGTCAACTTCCCAAGAATGAAGAAAGTTGTATATTTCTCACTACTACTACCATGTGCAACAATATAAGGGGAAGACAAATAAAAGAATAATACCATTATTTAATGAGGGAGGACAACAAACAGCGAATGACGAAAGGCTGACACATTCTCAAGTCTTTTCTTGCTCCTGTTTTCACACAAAGTGTTAGTTATGAGAAGACTTGCCTGCAAAATTAACATTAAGACTAGAATAAGGGTAATGATCAGACTAGGGAAGAAAGAGTTAAAGAGTGTTTAGGTAAGTTAGAAGTATTTAAGCCAGGTCTCCAGGTGAAGTTTGCTGTGACACACCTAAGGACCTTACTATGGTGGTGTCTACCTTAGAGAGACTGTGGAGGACGGGAAGAAAGAAGGAGGTCCCAGGTGGTTGAAAAAGGCCAGGTCCTTGCCTCTTTCCATTTTCTAAGCCCTAAAACCTTTAAGCAGAGCTTAATCCCCAGTTCTTCTGCATATAGGACTCACAGTGAAATCACCAAAAGCTTATTAGCAGCACTGTTAAATTTACACTGTTGTACAAAGGGTTCGTAAATCCTTCTGGAGGGCACAAGTTTTGGTTCTAAAGCGCCTTTCATCCACAGGCGGCTCCAGGTGTGTCAGTGATAGTTCAGTATAACGACACCAGCAGACTCTGCGCTTGCAAGAACTGTTTGTCATTCAGTCCCGAGCAGAAGAACAATTCCCCAGATCCCTGTCTAACCACACTGCCTACCCAGATATTGTATGGGTTACAGTGGAAAATGCAGATATTGTTCTCTCCTTTTATGCCTTTGCACGTGAAAGGAGGCTAAGAGGAATTTGCTCATACCATGCTTGCCAGGGGAACCATAGACAGGCAGGGGGAAGTAAACTGCACCTTTTTTATGTTTTCTCTGCATCGAGAGAGGAGAATGGGACGGTATTGTGACTGAGACAGGTTTCTTTGTCAGCTTGCCTCCTGGGACAGTAGAATGGCATATCGTCCCGCATGCAGGACTCAGCCTACAGACACACAGGCTAGGCTTCAGCAGGAATGGTCATTAAAGAAGACAATGGTGGTATCAGTATATCTGAATATGTTCTTAGGTACTATATAAAGAAAATCTTTCAAATAGAGTTCAGGATTTTAAAACATACGGTACATATTACTGATTTTAATTATAGATTCTTTGAAGTCTCTTTCAGTCACTTAGGGTAATCTGTGCCTTTAGAATACTAGAGACTTATCATTTTGAATATTACTGACAAGATTGTTATTAAAAGTGCAATCAGCTTTTTAATTTTTACAAGTTGTTTCAAAATGGTTTAAGCATATTTGAATTTATGAGGGTTATCTTTACTCTTCCTCCTACAACAATGACAGAAAGTCAGGTGTCACACTATTACCATGGGAAAAAATGATTGAGCCAGCATGAGAGGAGCAATGAGTAACTACACAAAACTCAGGTTAAGGTTCTGAGCATGCCCAGGGTAAACAAATTACCTGTAGTAACTTAACTGAGTGCTACACTGAGCCCTTGTAGAGTATATTAAAATGCTACTCCTTCTCCCTAAACAAGCTGATCTCTGAGTATTAACTATGGTGTAGTTGTAGCTGTGATAGTCCAAGCACTCAAGTAGATACAGTTTGCAGGATGAGATAATGTATCTTTTTAGATTATCTACTAACACTGTCAAGTCTACAATCTTTCGCTCATCTAAGTGATGATCTAAGAGTCTGAACTGTGATGTACACAAGAACTCTTCTTTGAATTTTTGCACAAAAAATGGCCATGCAGAACTGAAAAGATGAATATTCCATCCCATGTAAAGAACTACAGCATCAAGAACTCATGCAAAACTCAGAGATAATATTTCACTTCCATCTAAGCTCTTTGTTACTGGCTCAGGCTACCCTGAGCGCTGCAAAGGTTTCTGGTTTAGATTATCTCACCAGCAGCAAATAGTCTTTTCAAAAATTTCCACTGGAATTCACGTGGTGTCACTGCAGGAGCATCCTCAGTGCCTTCATCCCCACAACGTCCGCTGAGGCACAAAGAAATATATATTCTCTCTGTAAGAGGGAAACGGACACCTGAAGTGACATTGTGGTTTACACCCAACAACCACACTAGATCCCTGTGGGACAGAACCTAGAGCAATTCACCATTTATCTCCTCCTGGGGAAAGGGTTACGTCTTCAAGTGCTCTGTGTGAGCCCCTCAGACAGGACCCGCTTGCACCTGGAGGATGCCAGGTTGGGAGCACGGTGTGCGAGGTGCTGAGGGGCCACAGCCAGCCAGCACCTCCTCCACTACAGCTGGGCACGAGGGGCTCCTTCAGACCAAACGGACTCACGTGATGTTTCTTGTTACGTACACAAACTACCTTAACACTTCTCTACCATTAAAAGTAACACGTCAAGACTTGGTGAAAATACTTTGTCAATGGTCTGTATTAAAATATTTATTTATCAATGTAAAGCTCTCCTCTGAACAACTTTCAGTGTAATTTACATGAAAAGAATCATTATAAATAATTTGCTAAAGGGTATTTTAATAATCAATTGCTAGATAATTACTGGTCCTGGCAGGACAATTGCTGTAAATCATGGGCATAAGGAACCAATCTCTGACACCTCCCAGCAGTTTCTGCCCATGCTAACGATATCTGACTACATTACCACTTCTTCACGGTTTATAGACATACATAAACATGACATTGGAGAAAAAAATTTTTTGCTGACAGAGTAGTGTTAAATTAAGGTGCAATGTTCTAGAGCTTTTTCTAGTAGAGACATCTCATTGGCATAGATACAATTATACCAGCATAAAGACAATTGTGTTGATACAGCTTTCTTCCACATTGTCCCTCTGAAAACTGGAATAAGCGATCCAAACAATAAGTTCTTTAGCTAATACAAGTTTTCCTCTACGCCACATGACAATCTAGGCACAGCAGCATCTTTTCCAGGTAAAACTAACCTTCACATATACCCACAAAGACATAAAGTATATCCATGTCTGAAACATCACCCGTGGCCTACAGAACTACAATGCACTGCGATGTTCCCAGCAATTAATTTCATTGTGCACTCCGATGCTTTGGAGTCAGACAGATCATTAAGGACACACACCCCCAGGAAAATCAAGCAAATGGAAACTTTTTTCAATAATCTTACCTTGCACTAACACATCCTGTCTTTTTCTTTTTTTGTGTTTTAATTTGAAGATTTTAAAGTGATATTGGTTGTATTTAAATGCCTAATTATCTTTATATAAATGGCACAATATCATCCTTGAAGTACTGTGCTTGGTGCCCTGTGCTGTTTATTATTTTGCATTATAATTATCATGCAAAGCATAGAAGGTGACTTTAAGCAGCTCATTTGAAGTGCTCTTTTCTTAAACACAATATCTTTTTGAGGCTATTTACATAGATGTTTATCTCCTGATTTTAAGAAAAATCAGACCAATTATAACTACACAAAAGTTTTTATTATGGGTTTAATCCTGGAAATGTAAATGGGTCATTGTAAAATCCATGCTGAAATTTTAATTTGTGTTTTTATTTATGTCTGAAATTAATTCTGGACTGAATTAATTATACATATACACAAAATTTTAAGTGATATCAGAGCATAGGTGGCAAAATAGTTCAGAGGTTTGAAGAACTGGAAGTTCTTTTGACCTGTATATCATGGCTGCTGAAAAGAAATGCATGCCTACTACCCAAAAATAAAGAAAACAAAACACCACCACAACAATCTTGTGCAGCGGATATGTATTCCATTTAATGTTGCTTTTGGTTGCCATGGCTATGATAGCCTTAGTATTATAGGCTCACAGCAAGGCTGCAATTAGTATTTGGATTTAGAAGAGGGAAGATAATGATTTCATATTGAAACTTCTTGCTTAATACTCTCACGGACATAAAACTGCTTGCAGGTTTCAAACCAGCTATTCCTATACTACGAAAACAAAATTAAGGAAAAGAATTTGTATTGTTTGGCCTTGAACCTGGTGCTTCATGGGTTTATTTGGCACAACATCTCCAGAACTCATCTACAGTTCAATTCAATTATACCTATATGTATATATACACATATATGAGTATGCACACACTTCTGCTTACATGATTAAAGTTTATAACTTCATTCGTTTGCCTTGTCATAGTTCTGACATAAAACACTTGACTCTCCAGGAAGTGTCTTTACCTGGTTCTTGCTAATCCCTTCTCCTAAAGGGTAGCGCACTTCTCATTACCTTGAAGTATTCTGAGTCCAAGTGCTAGAGTTTGAGCACTATTCCTCCAAACAGCAAGCCCTCATGTCCCATGCCAAAGTGGATTCAGTTGACTCAGACCAACAATTTTACTCTTATTTTGCTGGCAGACGGATGTAGAAACTGACAATAAGCTCTGATGGAGAAGAAAAGACCTAATCCTTCTGACAGAAGCCTGAAGCAGACTTTTAGGATGAAACCGGTTTATTTTACTCTTAAAACATCTACTACTACTACTTACCCCTCATGACTGGGAACTTTTGTTTTCTTATACTCACACTGCAAGCTACTATTTTCAAGCATTAAGCCATTCTGCTGGGTTTTGAGCTTCATATCAGGGCTTACAGCAGTACTACTTCTGCTGTCTTTGACACCAGTCATACTTTAAAGCTTCAGAGCAAAGGGCAAGGAAACCCTTGTGGACAATTACAGAAAGATTCACCCAAAAAAGAAACATCTGCTTGTTTCTGTCAATTTGTGCTTAGATTTCATCTTCACAATGCTGGGTGCAACTCTTTGTGGTTCTGTTTTAAATCTTTTAATCTTTCCATCCCTTTAAATATGCCCACTACTTTTTCAAATCCATTAGAATTCAGGGCTCAGTTATACCCTTTTTAACATATTTAAAAACATGTAGTAGATTTGCTTAGAATATTATGGAGAAAAAGAATGTCATCTGTTAATCTTCCCATATCACTTTGAAACTTTGTCATCTCACAACTTACTTACTGTTCTTCCAAACGGAACACCGAGTGAAAAGATTTGTAACTTATGAGGTCTTATGCCTATGCCATTACTGTAGGAGTTGTGCTTGGCTGTGGTTGAGGTTGAGCTTGATTCATATCAAGTTCTCCATAAGGGTTTATAATAAACAGCACAATGCCAAAAATTAAATCCAACCGTACACATTTGGGCAGATTAAAGCATAAAAAACATTTTTTCAAGGAAAAAAAAAAGTCCAGTTGATATGAATTGTTTTACCAGTTCTGTTCTGGCACACACAGGCTTTAATTTTCTTCTTTCCTCCCCTCTCCTTCCCAGGGACAGGAAGGAGAAAAAAAAAAAAAATAAAAAAAAAAAAAAGAGTGCAAATTTCCAGTGTGAAATAGCAACAACGAGAAGTTCAGATACTACTGCAGCCCCTCCAGACCGGGGTAACCACAGTCCACCACAGATTTCTCTGGTGCTCTGACTGCATGAGTCATGCGTACATAGGGCACAATTCAAAGTTGGCTCTGGGTTAATAGGAGGGTATTAGTGTGCTGCAACACTGGTAAAATCATGAAAGACCATCATGTCTTCAGGACAGAGCAGCAATTTCTTCTCTACATCTGAGCTCACACTATGATCTGGAAGAACCTGCTGGAGCTGTTCAATTCCTTCCGTGCACACCTCTGGGATTCCTCCTCGGCTATTCCCAGTGGTTGCTCTCCTCACTTCTTGAAACACTGCAACGTGATGTGGTCTTGCTTTGAAGTGACTAGTTGCGACATCCCACAAGAACAGAACAAATCTAAATCTTTTTCTCCAGATCATTACTATGCTTTCTCTTCTTCTTGCATGACACATTGTTCCCCACCTTTTCATGTCATAGTTTTTCCCCCACCCTCACAGAAAGGAGTCCTCGGGTCTCAGATCTAATGCTAAGCTCTGTCAGATGACTTTACAGCTGGCTGTAGGAGGCTTTTGCCACTGTCCCTGTGCTAATTTGCGTGGGATGGACACTTCTCAGAAGTCACCTTGGAGGGAGAGTCACAGGTAGATGAATATCAATTTGAGCAAGAGGGAGAGAGCAGGAGAAGGAACAAATCTTACTAGACTTTGGTCAATAAGTTTTGTGGAGCATAGAAATATACTCAGGCTTTCTCTGAGCTTGCTAAACAGATGTTGCTGGCAGTGTGGATGAAGAAGCACAAAGCATATCTGAGGCTGTAAAACTCACCTGAGAATCAGGGTAGACATCTGGGCTCTCCCTAGTACCTGCTGTTCCTGAGGAAGAGGAAACAAAAGCTGTCCGTCTGCACACTTATTTGAGTGCAGTCTTACAAAGACCTTGTTCCTGGAAAAAAAAAAAAAAAAAAAATCTAAAAGCAACTGCTTGTGTATTTCTGTTAGCTGCCGTCAGTAGAAGCTTCTGGCAAGTCCTGCCCAAAGCTGTTGACATCTTCTTTCTCTTGTGAGAGGCTTTGAAACTCTTTTCTAGACATCTGATTTTCCCACTGTCTGCACCTCACAGCAAGTAATACCGTTTGCTTTTACTTTTGCTTCACCCAGCTTGAAACAGCATGTAGCTATGCAGCAGCCTTGATCGGATAAACATCTGGATTTCTCCTGCTGTACGCAGTAGCTGACAAGCACTGGCCACCCATTTAACTCCTGCAGTCAGAAATGTACTTGTCCTCCACACTTGCCATTTTCCCAGGATCACCAAATCTGGGTCCTTTGTCCACTGTAACCTTTTATCTGTTGATATCACCAGACACATAATGGCATCGGTTTAGGGGTAGCTGCCCACACTGGGGATACTAATTGTTGCTAATGGTGACCCTACTGCATTAGCAAATTTTAATTCCTCTTACGTGGCCTCCCCCTATTCAGACAGTTCCATTTCTAATAGCCTTTGCCTCCACATTTTCTGCAAATGTCATCTGGCCTGCAATTCCTGGGAAACAGTCTCTCTCATCTGACCCATGGGACACCCATGCATAGCCAGAACTTGGGTCGCTTCCAATTTACATTCCCCCCCCTTCCCTTAATCCACATCACTAGCAATTGTTTTTTGAAATACTGCATCTGGTACAAAGGAGTCACCCAGAGGCTGGGAACGAACAGCTGATGCTTGTCAGAGATGCATAGTCTGATCCACAGGTTATCACTATCTTTGATTCGATCAGCTGTGCCTGTCTCCAAATATGATTCTTCCCATGGCTTGCACTAGGCACAGGTCCTTATCTGCCTCTGCCAGGGCCAAGTTTAGATTTGGCATAGCAGATTCTCCCTCGCTTGAGCTATGTCCAAGGTACATGATGGAATGAAAGCCTTCATAAACAGTCTCCTCAAGGCTGTTCCTCCCCCCCACTACCATCTGATTTGCTATCTTTGCCATTATTTTAAGAGGGCAAATCTTCCCTCTGTCTCCTCAGGAATGGTTATCAAAATAAAACAAAAAAAAAAGCACACACATGCATACACACGTGTGTGTGCAACAAAAAGAAAAAGGACTATATTTCTATATATTTATTTATATTGAATAAAAATTAAAAGAGAAGGTAAGACCCAAAATGCACAGTGGGAAATTGTTGGTAAAGACCCTTTGGTCTGCAGCTAACAGGCACTGCCAGATACCAATACTTTCTTATCAGTTGAGCCATTTACAGAGAAAGCAGTGCTCAGAGCCCATCCGCTACTCCCAGATTCCAGGCCTTTTCTGCGCAACTAGTATATCTTTCCTCCACCAAATATATTTCTGCCATTTTAAATCTGCTTCTACCAGCTGCAGTACTTGCCTGTGGGTTTTAAAGAGTGACTGAAACATTGCAAATAACACATGCCATTTCCTTCTCTAACTTTGTTAGACAAAATGCAAGAGATCCATGATAGGACGAAAGAGATTACAGGACTGCCTCCTTGGTGAGAACCTGTCTGTGCTGCTCTATATCTGTTGTTAGGTACATGCCTAATAACCTGACTCTCGGACGGATGAGCATCAGAATTTAGGAAGGTAAATATTGAAGATATGCATACAACATCCATTTTCTAGTCCTTTTAGCTCTAAAGGAGAAATGGAAGTAACTAGTACAGGGTCATCTGTCTAAATCTTCAGGCACAGAATTAGAGAGGAAGCAGTCTGGCTCCCTACCTACTTCCAAAACAGACCTATCCTCCTTTGGTTGTTCATGTGAGGTGTGGGCAAAAGTTATGGGAGTAGAGCTCAAAAAACACAACCCAACCAGCCCGTAAAAACTTTACCCTTTGTCTCTACTGGAATTATAATGGTGTTAGATACCCACATCAAATTCTTGTACAAAGAATGCTTCACTTTCAGCACAAAGGAATATTTATTGCAATTATTTGGCAAAATAACTTTGCAAAAACAAATAGCTGAAAGAAAGCTTTGATATATTTGCAGACATTTTATGAAACAAAAGGAAACGTAAATTCTTTGATTAAATCATACATAATGAATTATTCATCCAGCCCTTTTTTGCCTTAATCAGTTAACACAAAGTGATAACGTGACTTTAGACAAAATGAAAACAAAACCTGAGGAACTGTAAGGAAGGAAGCAGAATCTGAAATGTGAACCAGAATAGAGTATGCATAATGAGATTACGAAGATTCCTTTTAAGACGGGGGTAAAGAGGGAAAGCCAGTACACCTTTTGAACAAAGAACAACAAATTCATCTTTCATGACCTTGATCACGTCAGTTCCAAATGAGAAGGCATTTGCTGGGGACTTGGAAGAAAACTAAGCCATCTGAAGTTTTCCTGAGTACTCTTACCTGCACTGTGCTCACAGCCACTGCAAAAGAGCCTGTTTAGAGTCTGGAAAGCCCAGCCTCAATTCTTTGATCCTGCCTCTTGGAAGAAGTATTTAGCCCTGAGACTGAATGTGGGAAAATAAACGACAAGTTTCATGGTCTTACTAATGGATTCAGAGCACAATGTCCTGTCTGCCTTACTGGGAGGTAGATCTGGATTGAAAAAGTAAGAATCATGCTTTGAGCTAATCATAATCTTTCAGGGCTGTGAACCAACACCACTGGACCAGAGAAGGAGCAAGTCTTGCTTACTGTGCAAGCAGAGCTGAACCAGAAGAGAGCAGCACTCCCCAGTGCACGAGCCTACACGCAGAACTGAGATACATGGGGCTAGCCGCTATTAAAATCTGTTCCACAAAAGTGGGAAAACCACAACTAACCACTGTTTATCAGAATTGCGGGACCTGTTAACAGGAGAAAGAAGGAGCAAGAAAAGGAGGTGTAAATTTTTACACATTAAAGAGCTTGTCTCCAGAATGTAGTGAAGGCTTAAACCCAAGATTTTGCCAAAGCAGACATACATAAGCATACCCAAGTACTTGAGGCGTGTACGCAGCACAGGGGTACTGAGGCTCTAGCACTAGTTGGCATAGCACAGTCTCCCACATAGTAAAACCTAGACACCATTTAGATCAAGGCTACATCTAATTCTGATCAGGGCAAGAACTCATTCACGGTGCTCTGTGAGGTTCCCTTTTGAAAGTTTGGAGCAGCACAGCGGGAGCCCTCTCCACCACCTGTTGCCATGATTTTGCGAGCCAGCCCTGCCACTGAGCAATAACACAAGAGCTCTACTCTCGAGACACAACTCTCTACAAGGCTGATTTCACCGTACGTAGTTTCCCCAACCCTCATCATGTTAGCAATAAGACTCCATGTTAGTGCAATGCCTGTCACATCAGCATACAATTTCCTTCTCAGAAAAGCCCATATTCATCAACATGGAAAAACAATAATGGATCTGTTTAATTGAAGTTTTATATACTAAGAGTACCAACAAAATCTGCAGGTAAACATGAATTTTTCACATTTTATCATCATACAAAAAGTTCTACATATGGATTTAGGACTTCATGTATTCATATTTCTGTAAAAAAAATGCCACACTTTCATGGAATTTACTACACCGGTGAATATTTATCAAGAATATTCTGTGATTTTTACCGGACTCCTTTTCCTTTGACCCCTAAATGTCTCAGCTTGAACCTGCATGAAATACATGCATACAAAAATATAAAGAGACTCCAAAGACAGAAAGAGAAGTGGCATTTGGAATTCCAACCTGCTGAGAAATATTTACTCTTACTTCACTTGACTTAAAAGTAGCTGAAGGGAGTTACTCTGAACAGTAATTTTATGCCTTGTAAAAGCTATCAAAGCTGCACACAGATGCATTTTACAGAGACTCAAAGCAATGCTCACACTTCTTGGCAGGTGAGTTAAGCCTGTGGCACTGTCTGGAGACAAGGTTGCAAGGGTGAATCAAGCGGTCCTGAAGATCCAAACCATTACATGAATTTAAACATTTTCTCAGCATCTGTATTCCCCAAGCCACAAGTGTGCTTTTGTTGGTTAAGCCTTTCAAAATGCTAATGTTCTCCAAATGGCTACAGCTCTAAAATCCTGTGGTGCCCAAATGGGCTCCAACGCAAGCTAGTCCGCATATCTAACTAGTCCTGTTTGTGGACCAAGCAAAGGCAGGTAATTCCTCTCAGTAAGGTACTAGCTTCAGACCTGAAGTATTATTTCTGGAGACTTGACAGGAAATATGCTAACAACTGCACCTACTTTTTAAAAGAAACAAAACAACAACAAAACATACGGTCCCCTAAAGAAGGTGGTAGCAGTTGCTAAGTTAAATTTCTATAAGCTGCTAATACAAAATGCTGTATTGATGCAAACACAGTACATGGCAATTAAGATGCAAGCCTTGAAAAGAGGATAATAGGAGCCATGCTCTTTTATAAGTAGGCTATTTTAATATGTTTTCACTTTAAATTCCTACCTCCTGTTACTGCTAATCCCCTCAAATCCAAAAGAAGCAACTGTGTGTTGCTAGAAATAGATTTGAATGTAGTTACTGTAGGATGCCATGAATATCGCCATCAGAAACTATGTACTGTGCCACCTTTCCTGCCACCTTTACCCTTCAGTTTTGGCTTTTTGACTTACATTGCAATAGTTTCTTATATATGATGCAGCACTATTTTGTGCTTTATTTCTCTGCTTAGTTCCAGAGGTCAAAATTAACATGTAGCAAGAGAAATAGAATAAATACAGGTCAATCTATTAATTGGATGACCTAGTAAGAACCTCACAATAAAATCTGAAGGCCAAGATTTTTCAAAAGCAGGTGGAAATGAGATTTTTGCATGTATACTAGTTATTGTAAGAAATCACCACTTTAAAGCCTGCAGTCAGTTCTAACCTTGAGTTTACTTTAGAAATAGGTAACAGCAAACCTAACAATAAGAGCTACATGAATGTCTTTGTTTAATATAAAATGGTCCCTTCTAAGAGGTGGGTGGACAGCAACAAGTTTTCAGGGAGGCAGAACTAAAAAGTAATGCTCTTGAAACCTGTGACTCCAACCATCATTGTGTGAAAGAATCAAATGGGTCACTGAAGACCCTTCATAATTAGACGACTGGCTCCCAGTAATATCCACAGGAATTCCAGGACCAACTGGCAACATGAATTAATAGGAAATGTTTCTCCAAAATCCCCTTTTCATTTTCTGAGATGTCAGCCAGGCACTCCTATACCCAGCTGTATTGCAGATGATTTGGTTATTCATTCAAATCATCAGTTGAACTTCATCAGTTTATCTGAAGGTTACAGTTAGTTCTATGATGGCATTATATGCAACAATCACATATTAGAAAAGGCGAGACCCTGATTCTTCAATTTCACCACAAAAATATTCCACCCACAAAAACAATGAAAGTGACTTACAGACCTTACTGCAGGGGCCACCATTCATACTCAGGGTAGAAACAGAAGCATGACTTAACTCAGCAGGCTTGGAGCTTCTCACCTCCATTGGCCACTTCTTTTCTCTTATATTAATTGGGGTAGGGAGGGGGCTGCACCGTTGCCCAAATGTTAACTGGCAGCAAGCCGTGCAGATTGGGTCTCCCCTGCATAAAGCCTAATGGGATGCTTCATCAGTCAGAGCTCTTCCTTATAGTGAGCTCCCTAAAGACGACCAAACTGAAAAAAAAAAAAAAGCCAAATTTAATTAGATTATAAACTAATTAGCTGGCTTTAAAAGGGGAAAACTCAAAAGAGGGTAGGTAAGGCAGAGCAGAAATAAAAAAGGTTTATACCCAGGTCTACCCCTGTTAGCTACATTCTTGCAAGTAGGTCATTGCTTCCAAACATGGATTCAAGCAAATTAATGGCTCTACTTTGCAGCAAACTGCACAGGTCCTACAGTCCCCTCTGGTGTCCTGGAACCACTCATTCCCATCACCAGAGAGCTGGTTGTGGGTTCTAACCCTGCTGTCTACTGCAATCTCTTTGCCCTGTAAGCATCAGTCCTGAGCTCCTGCTCCTCATACTCACCTTACTTCCACCTGATCACTGTGGGCTGGAAACATCTCCCTCTCCCATGTTCAGCTGTTCACCCTAAAAGGAGCAGCCCCACCTGAGCCACTTTTAGCTCAAAGGGTAAAAACACCAGCTAGATGAAAAAAGCCAGATATTTCCCATTAAGCCTTTATTCTACCCTAATGTTAAACATCTTTCTGCCTCTGTAATAGCTGGATTTGCCCCACACTCAACACACAGAGCCACTTACATGGATGTGAGTATTCACCAGACTTGAGATCATTGCTCTGATGTGCTCCTAGTGCAAAGCACTGCAAAGGAAATATTTTGGATTGTTTTCTGCCTTTGATTTAGTGCTTTATTTCTTTGCCAAATGTCTTTGTTTCCATCTGGGGAAGTTGCATTTGCAAAGAGAAGGGCCTTGACAAACACTAAAGAAAAAAGCATGGCCACAGCTTCCTCCTGGGTGCTCAACGATATAGCTAAGCCATGACCCACAGTTATGAAGAGCAGTTGCCCACCTCCATCTGATCATGCCAGAAGCTACCACCAGAAATCAGGGAGCTCCCTCCTACCTCACTAACACCTTATTGCTCATCTTGTTCTTCTCTAGTCCCTTGTTTGTAAGAGATGTCTACCGTATAAAATGCAAATGAAGGCTGGAGATTATTGACTCACCAAGTACACTGAAGCAGATTCCTTACTAAATCTCACAGTAAATTTACAGGTAATACAGAATCTGCCTCTTCCCAAGATGAACTTGAAATTTTTCAACTAATCTCGAATCTTGACTTTCTTCTGAAAAACAGAAATAAACTCAGCTGTACAAAACAACCAGTGGCCTCTAAATTTGAGTGGTAAGCTGGGATTTGAAGAGTTCTGGATTTTTTTTTTTCCTTTGTATTATTAAAGCCAGGTATTTTAGTTTGGATCTCTCACATTCTAGAGGGGTGTTTTAAAAAGCTACCTTCTAATAGACCATGGTCATGTCTGTTGTGGCATAGGGATGCAGAACTACAGGTGGGAGCAATGCTGAGGAAAGGGATACTTGGTTCTCCTTTTGAAATTTTTGCAATTTTTTGCATAATTAGAAAGTCATTTATAACACCAGAAACTTGATCTCACATGTCCAAAATGCACCTAATTGCTGAAATGTAGTCAGTTTCTCTCTGAGAAAAGGGGTTATAATTTAACGAATTGAAGTGCAGCAGCTCCAAATAGCAGCAGTAGAGAGGGATGCAGAGAGTGCAAATATTGGAAATGCTGGAGAGCTTCCAAATGCTTGGCATTTAAAAAAAAAAAAAAAGCCACATGGCACAGCAGATTATAAAGCCTCCTCTCTAGAAGTCAGAAATACAATTATTTTTTTTCAAAGTTGCTTGCAACTATAAAGCCAAAAGCTAAGAGTATTGGAAGAAGCAGGACAGGTCAGTCCTAGCAAGACCATGCCTTTTTTGTGAGATGCCGTTGAGAAAGGCAGCTGCCACAAATCGATCTGGTTTCAGTGCCCTCTGAGGAGCTCTGTGTATCCACCTCCCCTTGCTGGATTGTCTACGTCAGTTTTGTGGAGGAGTTGCAACGCTTTGATGAAAGCGAAGCCATTGAATTACTTGTGGTGATGACTCTGAACGTTAGACACTAAAAAGAAACAGAACAAGCTGGAAGAGACCTTCCCTGTAGTATCAGTTTTCCACTTCCTTATCTATATTGACTGCAACAAAGCAGTTTTGGATTATATGTTGTCTTATTATCTGCTATCCAAATACTTTCTGCAGTGTCCTGCAATTCCATCATGATTATGCCATCCTAATGGTGATGCTCCTGTAAACCACGTAGCAGAGATATCTTATGTTGATGCTCATCTTCTCACTATGTGTTTTCTGTCTTTGCATAGGCTGAAGCTCATAACCATAGCAACTGAATTATGCTGGAGTACACCAGGTTGACCAAGGGATTCTTCCTGACCTGAACTATTGTATTTTTTGAAAAAGCAAAGAAAGGTAAAACAAAACCTACTCCGAATTCTGCAAAGTAGCACAGATAAATTTGCCTTCAGGTAGCCTGAAAAGGTGAATTATCCTTGCACAAAAAATTGCTCATCCAAGTAGAGATCCAAGGTCTCTTAAAAGAATCTTGGTAGTCACAAGAATGAAGCCACCAGATGACCAAACTGGAATATGAATTAAAAAGGGTCTGTCCCCTTCTGGGTAGAGGGGGATGTTTTAAATATTCCAGAATACTTAGAACACTTCTCAAAATGATCTCTGAAAAAAAAAAAAAAAAAACATCTTTCTCTAACACACATCCTAAGCACATACCTAAAAAAGTAGCTAATTTAACTAGAATCATAGGGACTGGTTCTAGCTTCTTCACACAACAGCTGTGGTATATGGCCCCTGATCATACAAGACAGACTAGATCAAACATAAAGGGTTCTATGTGGCCATTTTTCTGCAAGTACCAGTATAGATGGCATGGTGAAGAGGGACTGGGAACTCTGGACAACCTGTACTAGTGTGTTTTACTATCACAGGACCCTTCATGACTGCTTTAATATCTTTTGGGAGAACTCCTTAAGCCCTATCTTTGGACCAGAACCCAGAAGACAAAACATTACTTAGCTCTTTACGTATTTTTTCCCTATCTTTCTTATTCCTCTGAACTTTACAAAACTATTGCTGCTTCTACTACAGAATCAATCTGAAGTAATTTTCAACCTCCTCATTTAAACTTACAAAAATAGATAAAGGGTGAGGGTAAAGGTAAGCAAAATACATTTTCCCTCTGGTGTGAGAGTTGCTAGATCATGCGGAAAAGAAGTATTTTAAGGCTTGCAAATAGAGAATGGGTAAGTACCATATATCACTGGTGTCACGCTTGTAACAAAAATTATTGTTTGGTACCTCAGAAGAAGAAAAAAGCTTCTCATGATGCACTTCATAGCACCTTCGTCCTAAGGCTGAAGAGACTGACTCAGTCCCAGATGTCAAGTGTCCTCTGCAGAGAAGTGTAGTGACTGTACAAGTGTAGTCCTTCTCTTTTAGTCCCAGTTACTGTGACGCTATTTGTACTAACAGAAGTGCTTAATCTATATGTTTAAAAAAATAAAATCAAATCTGTAAGCTATTTGTCTCGGTGTCATCGCACAATAGCCAGCTTTTGAGTACTTGAACAACTTCGCTCCCTGTGCTTCTTTAGTGGGAATCCAAGCAGGAGAGGGGGGAGAAGAAGAATACCGATAAACATTGATACAGGAGTGGCAGTAGGATCAACATGAAAAAGCTGGCATAGGATAATTAAGTATTTGTAGTACTTTGGTGCAGCAACTTCTGGTTTTTGATGTAAAAATGGTCAAAAAAAAGAGGAGATACAGACACATCAGAAAGTATGAGAGCAAGGCTTATCCCATTAGGAAGGAAAGTTTTGTCACTCTAATTTGGCAAGGTTGCATTTGGACATTTAAAAGGCAGCCTTTCTAGCAGCTTTTGTAGCTGGATTATACAGTGGAAGGTGCAGAGTACAGAACTTTTTAGTCAAAAGCTGCAACTTGCTATACTTACATGCCTGTAGTTTTCCAAGCTAAAAGAAATAGTCCTACAAAGTTCATTCTAAACCTGCTTCTCTCCTTGTTCAGGTTTAGACTATCTGAGCTGTCCAGCTGTCTGCCTTGGAATATGAACATTCAGAAAAGGTTTCTGAAATATAAGCAAAGTCTCCACATACTTAAAGTTTATTTAATATAATTCTACCTGTCAAGTGAGATGCTTTTTTATTTTCAAACTAGACAACGTTTCTCATCGCCATACATGAGTTACAAACAGTGAAATAAGGAATCAGCAATAATCTTGAAGAACGCTATAAGACTAGATACAAAGTCTTCATCATTTCAGCACTAAGTGGTATGATTTTTAACTACCAAAAGACAAACTGGTCCTAATTTTCTAGAAGAAATTCCCATAGGGAATTGGTTATTTACTAGCAAACAGAAGAAAATTATTCTTAATTCTTTAACCATGGTAGCAGTCACTTTAAACCAAAGATGATTTTAGAAGTGCCTGTCTTTCAGATATCAGAACACGGTGCTATTTCTGATAGATTATGGGTTTTATGCATCTCTGCCAGCACACTTGGGGAGGTCTGGAGGGGATGTTGTTCCTCTGGTAAATGTTTTTAACCGTATATGGTTTACTTTTCATAGGAGGAGTGATGGCTGGGGTTTGTTTGGGCACTAATTTTAATGTGGCTTGTAAGAGTGGGGTTTGACCTTGCTACTGACAGAGTGGAGGTTGGCCACTCTGTGTGCACAGAGGGCTTTGAGCAGGTACAGAGCATCTGCCCGGCATCCCTGCGGGAACACAGCCTTGGTACCTAAGAGCTATGAAGCAGTTTCACAACTTTGCCCTGCAGGGATTCAGGTGCGCTTTTCAGTCTTTTCCTATGTGTACTTGAAATGTGAAAGCCTAAAAAACACAGCACAAGCCTCATCCAAAAGTCCTTGCTTTTCACCTGGAAAATCAAGAGCTAGGCTTAAGTTTGTCAGCAACTCCAGGCTGAGCAAAAAAGGCAAATAAGGGCCTGTTTGTAGGCACCAACATGAACTGGACCCTTTTTGCCTCGAAGCCACACACTGCACAGCTTTACCACTTCCTAGACATGTTTCGTAGCAAGTTATTTAAATTTCTCATTAAAATTTGGAGAAACAAAAGTAAATGTCAAAGTATGCATCTTCTTTCATTTGCAGTGTTGCACTGAATTTATTTTTAAAGCCTCACAACCAAGGAATCGAAAGAATGCCATGTTCTCTTTGAAGCACATGGAAAGTGCACATATTAACAAAATATTCAGAGTTGTCTCTAACCAAGAATTATTTACTGAAAAAGTTAGCAAAAGACTTTGATATTCCAAGAATTGTTCAGTTTAGTAAGAGCAAGTGACTAAAAGAATCAAGAAAAAAATCCCATCAAAATTCACTCTCCGTTTTTCACCTCTAGATTGGAGACTGTAATGCTGTATTTTTATTTCTGTGATACCTATATAGTGCAGTAGCCAATAATACATAATTCTACAGGAAGTTGGTGCCTCAGACCATACATTGCACTAAAAAAACCCACTGCTGGACATCAGAGTTTAGAGTTTATTGGGTTTTTTAATATCAGTTGAGCTTGTCTTTCAAAAAATTACCGTTTCATTTAAGAAGTGTCACTGTGAGGCTTAATACTTGCTCTTACAAGACACCTGTATAGCAACATTAACACACAGAACATCTGAAATAGCCGTTTGGGTGGTTAAAAATCAGACTTCAGGGCAGGAGACATTTTTTAAAAATAGTAATAGTTTAGTGTCCATTGGTTTTGTCTTAGGAACAAGGAGAGATAACTTCATTTTCTAGGGCAGATCCTCACAGGGATTAGCAGGGTGCTTATGGCAAGACTGGGAGTACAGAGGTATGAGCGTCTGCTCCAAGTGACTGAGAAGGGAGTGGGGATTCATTTTTAGTGTTACACAGTCCAGACCTCCAGCAAGCCCTCACTCTAAACCCAAAAGCCATCTGAGCAAAGCTTTGCAGAGGCTAACTTTTTTATAAAATGATGTATGTGACAAAGTTTTGCTTCACCAAAGTATTCCAGATGGCTCTCTTGGGAAGCATTAAAGGGATGAAAAGAGGCAACGCTGCTAGGAGGTGGAGGATCCACAGGACAGATAGGAGCCTTTTCCCTTTTGCTCTGTGAAGTGACGTGACTGGTGCCACAGTATCAGAAATGCTGCAGAGCGCCCTAACTCCCACTCCTGTGTTTTAACTGGCGCATACCATTTAAAGATTAGGCTCCCTTCAAGGCCCTTCCTTTTGTAGTGCACGGTTTAGTCATGAGTATCCACTAAATCTGGTGGAAGTGTCAGTTTGAGATAGAACAGTCAGGGTTCTGCAAGTTTCTTTTTGAAACAACTTCAGGCTGTGCTTCTAAAGGATTGACAGACTGTAGCGTTAAAGAAGCTCCCCTGCCCTAATCAACTTTGTAAAAAGCCATCGAAACGTATTCCAGTATAACTTTGACCAAGAGCTTTGAGCTCTATGTGATGAATAGTTTCCCACTCACTCTGCAGATGTAGGCAAGAAAAAAAACAGAAAGAATAGCTTTATAGACCTGTCACACTAATCTTATCATCTTCTTATAACGCAGTCAAATTCAAAATAGATTTCAACACAGACTGCTGGGAACCTGACTATAAATTTTTTTTATTCCATAAGAAATTCCTTAATTGAATTTTTAAGAGAAAAAAAAGAAGAAGAAGAAATAAAATCAGAGCTTTTTTCTTGCCATGCAAACCCCCTCTTTTTAAAGCCCTGTTTCTCCATCCCTCTTTGCAAAACAACACATACATTCTTTCACACTGGGAGTTAAGAAGTATATTATTTATTGTAGTCAGGAGTTCCTTTCTTGGTATCCTGGATATGAGCTCATGCCATATCAACAACCAACAATAGCTATTGTTCCTGGAGTTTTAAGGAAGTTTCTGTACCCTGTTTCCTGAACACAATATGTAAACTAATACATACAAAAAGGTGTTTCATATTATTCCAGGTACATTAGTCCCCCTCCATGTCAGCCTGCTAGCAATCTTTTTCCCAGAGTCGGAAGAGTAAATGTATGCTTGTGTTTATCCATTTGTGAATGGAAGCAGGTACTTCCGTCATAAACTACATGGAGTCAGAACCCAAAGAAACACAACAATGTGTTTAATTTGGAAAGAGCATTTTCTAGCTCTTGGCTATTAAAACGGGCTGCCCTGATGGGTTAGTTCCCCAGATAAATCATCACTTCTATGGTGTACTTCATTAAGAAGGCTGAAAACCTCCAGCTTCATACACATCAGAAAGGCTGATGCCTGTTATCATGTAACAGCGGTATCTCCCAGCAAAGGCGATGTTTACTAAACGGAGTGGTTGAGCTGTGACCTATTTCTCTGCCAAATGCTCAGGCCTAATATTCATACACATGTAGATATGCATGTAATACATGTATACCTTGTTCTGCATAAAGTCTACAGTTGTGCTGGAAAGATGGGGTGAACATCTCTAGGGTGCACAGCAAACACATGAACCTTCTTAGAATGCAAAAGCAGAATATCCCAGTGTGGCAGAACAGGGCAGATGTGCCTTTCAATTTTACCTCTTGCAATGCTACTGCCTTGCAATACTGCATATTTCTGCCAGTGAAGGCAAAACCTGTTGGACTTCTCGTCACTGTCACACAGTCTTCATCTTCTGGAGGAGGGACAAGGCATTCCACTTGCACCAGTGTATCTGTAGGCAGTAGAGGTTGCTATCTTTTTCTTATCCTGCTAAAATGCTAGCCAGTCCTCAGACCAAACAAATTAGGGGTGTTTCTGTGGGTTGCAGTGAATGCTTGCAATCTCAAATCACATCTGGCTGGCTCTACTACATGCAAAGCTGCACAAATTTCTCTGTGTAGTCCCCACACAACTGTCCCTCTTACGCTGTGTCTCACCCGTACATTCAACTGTTCATTCAACATACTACAGTGACAGACTCACACAAGGGCTGAGGTGGGAAGGCACCTCTGAAAATCATCTCACCCAAGCTCCTTGCTCAAGCAGGGCCACCTACAGCACACTGCCCAGGACCATGTCTAACTGGATTTTTAATATCTCCAAGGATGGAGACTCGACTGCCTCCTTGGGCACCCCCTTCTAGTGTTCAGGCACCTTTACAGTAAAAAAGTGGGGTTTTATGTTTAAGTGGAATTTCCTGTGTTGCATTTTATGCCCAGTGCCTCTTGTTCTGTCACTGGGCATAGCTGGGGAGATTCTGGTTCCACTTTACTACAGGAAAGAAGTGGCTGATTTTACTGCTAAGGTTCTGCTATGCACCTACGCATTTCCCCATTGCCTGCTGGAGCTCTGCCCCCTCACGTTAGTTGCCACAGAGACATTCAGTAGAAAACACATCCCACAATGGCCCTGGTTATGGTGCTACTGGAGCTCCACAGTGAGCACAGCTCGTGAGAAGGAGGATAGAGGAATATCCCACAGTGTTAGGTTGAGCAGAATGACACAGATGGAAGTTCCTCTCAGTGACATTGCTGTTTTTACTTTAGGGAACTTCATCCAGATCCCTCCTTCCAGGTATCAGTTATCATGGTAAGCCCTTACCTTCAGTCCTCCCAGGTTAATCACTACTACATTTACAATGCAACACTCTAGGAGACTGTTTTCTGGTGAGGACTGATGACCATGATCTGAACCTTGAAATGCGGCAAGAAATAAAGACATGATAAAGACATTAACAATGTACGGTTTAATATATCAAGCCTGGGCAAGCCAATTAGGACTGAATAGAAAGTAAGCTAAATCTTCTCCCACAACTCTAATCCTTTCTGTAGGGTTTGAAAGGGAATAAAAAGCTGCTACTGCTTTAAAAGTTACTTTCATGGTCATTTTTATGTTTTTATACTAATACTCATGCTCCTGCCAGGAGCACAAATGAAAGTGCTGAAATACCCCACAGCCTTTCCTGTAAGATTTACAGACTAATTTTACAGATCTAACAAGTTTGAATTATTTGGACAGGATTCAAATAAGCTCGTAAATTTGGGAGTACCTCTCTGAATCCAATATGAGATCTTTACTATTTGAATTTCCCTCCATCCTATGGGAGCCACTGTATATTGTTGCACTTTTACTTCATGTTCTATTTCAGGGTTTAACACTGGCTCTTAGATCTTTTATTTCCAGGCAGTCTGTTCAACAGTGTCCAGCTGACTCCTCCGATTGCCGCTATTCTCAGAGCATGAAACCGTAAGTGCCCTTGGAAGAGCAGAGTGAGGGCAGGCAGAGGTATGTACACCCCGGTGAAGTTCGGGATGGTTTGTCTGTACTTCAGCTGCACTTCCATTTAAGATTTCAGAGAACTTCAGAGAACAGTCTACTTGTGAGAAAAAATGAGGAAGGGAAATGAAGAAAGGGAGAGTCAAACAGGAAGATGAGACCGTGTCCCACCACCAGCAGCCTCTTCAGTCCTGTAACACGGGATTCCCTTTCATACACCCACACAGGAAGAACTAAGGATGGGACTGCAGTCCCTAGAACAATCCAGAAAAGACATTTTAATGTAGAGAATTACCCTCCCCAGTGTCTAAATTATGCCAAGGATCTCCCCATTTCTCCTATAAAATTGGAAGAACAGAAGGCAACTTAAAGCCCCTCTATCCTTGAACTGAACTTCTTAGTTTTAGTTCATCAGGCTAGAGCTGAATATTAAATGAAACATTTAATTCTCCATTTTCTCATTCCACCAAAAACTGGAAGTGAAAAATTGTCAGAATTAATAATCAAAATCTACACAAAGAGGAGTTTAATACATATATATGAACTGTGCCCTAGTAGGCAACATTGCTGCTATCAATTGCTCCCTGGCAATGAATAACAAATTAATCTTCTGATCATCATCAGCTATGTTTTTACTCTGAGTATGTCATAAATTCTGTTCCCAAAACCAGCGGGGACCTGATCTTGCAAACGTTTTGGAACACTTTAAGTTTTGACCCTAAATATATGTTACTTAACCCCCATTATTCCATCTTGTTAAAGAATAACTGCAATGGAGCAGCTTTAGAGTATCTGCGAATGTGGGTGTTTGTGATGTTAGTGTGTATGTCTGAAAAAAAAAATCTGTGTTAATATAGATATTTCTCAAGTGTAAGTGTTGAAGTAAAGGAAAAAATTATTTTAAAAAATTCTTAGATAGACATGCAAAGAAAAAATACTAGTCCTTGTCTTTCTTCACGCATTTTTTACAATGTAGGTTTTAAGTAACAAAATCCTTAATCTCATTAACTTAAAATCAGGTGTCTTTTTTGTCATTTAGCAAAAAAAAACAAACCCAAAACATCTTTTGGGGGTCTAAACTTAGATACTGTATTTTTACATAGGCTTAGAAAGCCAAAATCTAAAAACATTCCAAAGGAAAAAGGTTAAGAAATAAGCAACTTCGCCCTTTTTGCTCTGCTTCCACAAGCCTCACCACCATGCGTACACACACGCGCACACAGACGTCTGAGTGCACTTGCACGTGCACACACACACACACACAGAGTTTAAGGACGGACTGGCAGCTGAAAGCAGCTATTCCATACAAGCAACGTTACAATAAAACCTGTAGAAAAGAAGACTGCAAGGGAACTAGAACTTTGAGCTTAGAAAGGCATTTTAAAATATTTTCCACTCAGCTATTAATATTGCATTAAAAAAATAATAGTTTTAGCTCAAATTCACATGTTTCAAAGCTCACACAGCTCTAACACTGAGGTTATCTTGTTTGGCATGAGAACAGCTCATGTCTACATTAAAGCTGGAAGCTTAAAAGTGACATAAACAGGCCTTTTTCTATAAAGATAAAAGGCTAAGCTTTAAAGAATTTTATATTTATAGATAAACGTTTCCATAGTAATCATTACAGTGAAACTTGCTGTTGTCAGCAATCCTTTGCATACAAAACTGGCTTATATTCAAATGAGCCGGAATCACAGAATCAGATCCCAGCTGCTACCTGAAAGCAGGGTTTACAGAAGAAGCGGGACTGGGACTCTCCGGAGTGGGCAACTGCCCTGATTTTGATCACCTCTCTGCTCCTTTCTGCCCTACGGGCCAATATATGTAGAACAGGAGACACGATGTAGGAAACAACTTTGCAGTGCACAAAAACAATTCAGGAGACCCAGGTGTCCTTTTCCATCTCCAATTTTTAAGTCTCAGTGGTATGAATACAGACAAATTTAAATAGCATGAGACAAGCAACGAGCAGAAAGCTGGGTCATGTGACAGTGGTGTGGTTTTCCCCTCACCTATTCCCTGCAACTTGGATTCTTCTACAACACAGCACAAATTCAATCCCTGCTTTGGGAAAAATGTCCGTTTCTTGTTACTTTGGGTGAAATCTCTTTCCCTTAGCCATCAGTGAAGCAGGATTTCCCCCCTAGTGCTCAGCAAAGGACTGTATAAATATTGTCCCGCTGATGAGCCTTGCTGGATTAGGACTGCCTTCTCATTACATCTCCTGCAACAGGCAGACTAACATTTAAAATTATGGAAGTGATTTAAAGTAACGAGGCTACAGTAATCATGTAAGATAAGACTCAAACTGCATGTTTCTGGAGGTTTCTACAATGCCCTGAAGTCAATTAGGTTTTAATTAAAAAAAAAGGGGGGGGGGGGCGATGTGAAGTCTTTCAGTCTATGAATTTTTAAAGCACCGCTAGTGAATTAAACAAAGGAAGGAAAATATCACGCTCCCTTTTTTACAGGTGGCAAGATGAAGGGGAGAGAGGTGAGGTGACTTACTCAGGGACAAAGTGGTAAGTCAGTAGTGCCTGGCACAGAACCAAGCCTCCTCACTCGGAGATTACATCCTGCTCACTCCTTGAAGTCCAGAAGAAGGGAAAGAAAAATAGTGAAGAGAGCTGTTCGGCTTTGAAACGAGAACGCTGTGTGTGTGAGCCCAGAGGCGTATGAACATATGCCATGAGAGAGATGCAAGTAATACTCCCTGATCAGCAACAACAAAAAACTCCCTCCTCCACATATTTTCTTTTTTTTTTTTAAGAAAAGGCAAACCAGGGAGGGGGATAAGTCTGAGTGGTTTGCAATTAATATACAAATGTTTCCATTGTAATCAGCGCGCTAATACCCATCACTGTCAGCACCTCTTTCCAGGGAGGGTTCGCTCGCTGTGACTCTGGGCACAGGATGCTTTGACAGAATCACAGTCACAGAATCACAGAATGTTCGGAGTTGGAAGGGACCTCTGGGGATCACTCAGTCCAACCCCCCTGCCGAAGCAGGGTCACCCAGAGCAGGCTGCACAGGACCTTGTCCAGACGGGTCTTGAATATCTCCAGAGAAGGAGAATCCACAACCTCCCTGACACTCACAAGAGTTTACTTTCATAAGGTGCACGCACATTCAATAGTTACTTCACCCAGGTTTTTATGACATCTTTGGAGACATTTCTCCAGTTGTTCGGCTTCTGCAAAGCTACTGAAGCCTGGGACTCAGCTGGCAGAAAAGTAGCCTCCAATAAACAACGAAACTCTCCTGGACGGGGGGATGTTTGTGTTAACACCTAGCAGAAGGGAGGGATCGGGGCCGGGAAGGGTGGCCGCACCTCAAAGAGGTTGCCCCTGGCAGACGTGGGTGCCCCGCAGCCCGTGCCACCCGCAGTCGGCAAGCTCTGCCCAGGCAATGGCTGCCTTGGCCGCCAGCAGCCCCGGGAGCTCGGCAGGACAGCTCGTGGCTGGCCGGTGTTCTCAGGTGCTGACGTGGAGCATCGGAGCCTGTGTTAAGTAGGGAACGAGATTAGAAATGCTAAAAGAAATTGGAGAGCCTGTGCTTCCCTGGCCGGCACTTTCGCAGGTTTGGTGCAGCAGTAGCCCCTCAGTCTCTTTGCTTCAGGAAAATACTCTTAATCAAATTACTTCTTTTAAAGATATCACGTCCCTTGTGTTGTGCAACACCGGCTACCTCGCTTGCAGGACTGTCTCTTTCGAAACAGTTCTGTTCAAATCTCTTTTGGTACGCAGGCTCCTTGTGATATAGTTTAGATTTTTATCCTAGCCAGAAGTGTCTCAGTGGAGATGTGCATAGCAGGGTGTCCCCATCCAAATACCAGTTTTTCCTATGAGATGCTCAGCAGCAAACCTGAAGCATTTCTTCTCCCCTGCTCTCCTTATGTCCCCTGTGTAACTGAGGATCAAAACACCAGAGAGGCAGGGTAATATTGCAGTGCAATTGTGGTACTTACTAATTATCTGCCCTGAGCCAAGACCTAGGGAAGTCCGTGGGCTTTGGATCAAGCTCTACCACTGGACAGCAACGTTATTTATATTTTTGGCATTTCTGCAGCACATGCCATCCCAGCATGGGATGTTTTACAGGAACCAGTTAAGACCCACAGGTTTCTGGTGAGGAAGAAAGCCGGCCATTTTAGAGAGGAGTAATACATTCTAAGGCAGATCTTTTGCTGTATGCTGCTCAGGAGATCATGAAGAGAGATCTGGGAATTCTCAGTCCTTGCTGCACTTCCACTCTCCGTGGCCACTTATTATACAAATCCACAGCGGATGTCGAAGCGGTTCTCTCTGAAGCCATTCCCCCCTAACACACACGTTCTGGGAACTACCCGCCTTCCTGGCTGTATCTGTGGGCATGTTGTCTGTGCACGCCAACAGCTTCTAAATTCACACCGCAAATGCAACTGCACACCACCTCTGTGAGTATATGCACATACACTCATCACTGTAAAGATTACTTCTCTGTTTGCCAGCCATTATTTATCACACAGTAGGGTGTGACAGACCACTGGTTCCTCTCAATTGCTTTGAACAGGATATAAACGCGATTACTTGCCCTGTGCCTTGGCAAACGGTGATTTTTGCATCGTTGCAGTAGTTCTGTGTGTGTGTGTGCGCGTTCACACGTGGGGGGTGTGTCAGAGGCACATAACTTTGGAGAAGAGCAGGCATTTCAGTGAAATGCCCCGAGATTCCACTCTAATCTCTTGTTATTGTGAGTTTTATGAAATAAATTCTGCACTGAAATTTTCCGTGTGTGGTCTCAATGCAAGATAACATATTACAGAAAGTTTGAGGGAAAGTCTGCTTAAACACTTGATATTGAGAGAGTAGGATGGAAAACACTTTTGCTGTAAGTTTCAAATGTCATTTGAAAAAAAAATGGCCAAAATTAGAAACATCAAACACTGTTTCCTTCAGTTTTTATAGCCCCTGTTGAAAAAACAAAGTCTGAGGCAAATTGGCCAAAGTGTTTTTAAATGACCACATTTGCAGATGCTGATTACAGACAAACTGTGCCATCCACATTCCGGAATATTTCAGGACTCTCAGACAATATTGCAAGGGAGTTAAATGGACTTATTTCACCACTGTTTTTGATGGAGCAATGCATAATTACGGACAGAATAACGAAAGAGTCGACTGCTCCAAAATGCCATCTTAAATTATTTGAACAAGAGGTGAGCCAATATATAACTTCACACAGCACTTTATAGTGGCAGAAATGCCAAGAGTATCCTACTCAAATATAGGGAAAGATGCAATTCCCACTTATGTTCTTTCTATTTCTTGATTTTTCCAGCTCCTTTTTTTCCTCCCCATGAATTGCCTGTCGCCCCCACCATCCTCCTTCACCTTCCCACACAGATCCTTTTTTGTAAGTAACTGTGGAACGTTCCAGCTACGCTGTGAGTTAATGCAGTTCGATAGAGGGAGAGGCAACATCAGGGAGTCAGAGACTGGAAAAGTTAAGGGGCTGAGTCTCTGGCTTCAGTTCAATCGATAATCGCTGTGCATCTGGCCCCACGTTTCTCTTGCACAATTAACTCTGCCACATTGCGCATACCTTGTCTTTCACATCAATTGGGCAAAAAGTAAACTTGCTGTTTGAATCCTAATTGTGCAGGATAGTGAAAAAGGTCTCCCTGGTGTCAGCATAGACACAGAGATTCAGTACAATGGGCCCGAATGGACCACGGGTTACAAAGGTTTAATTTGCCATGCACCTTAAATAAGCTAACAGTTGCAGTAGGAGCCTTTTTTCCCCTTGTATGACAACTTCAGGCCCTGCCGAGAAGAAAATGCCCATAGCCAGCAGAGTTGAAGACCAGGCAAATAATATCCAAATGAAAAGTGCAGGATGAGTGGGGCTGGGCTGCTTTGTTTGTTGTTGTTTTGAGAAACCAGCTAACTAGACATGGGCCAGGCACTGCCTGCATGCCGCCATAGCTACCTCAGTATTTTGTGTAACTGTGGAGTCATTTCCACTGCAAAATGAGTAAATCTTTCTCACTCCAGAAATGACCACAAACCTTACAGAAGGCACATGTGCTTTGGTATGGAGGTGCTTTACGCTGCTCCAGGTTATGCCCAAAGCAGAGCAGGGTAAAGCAGTACGGGCAGTGTTGGAAGTGCTCGAGGCACAGTCTTTTCATGCCCACCCTCCACTTTACATCACTAATCTAAATGCCAACCAACCTAAACCCTTACCAGGGCTAAAATTAAAGCAGTACAACGATTTGCACCCAGAAGAACCTGATCAAGTTTCAAAATACATCAATTTCTCGAAATGTGTCCCCACCAGCTCCAAGTCCCACCCCAAGCCACGAAACTGAGCCTGCGGGAAGTCAGCAAGGCTGAGCGAGCCCCTCCCCACCTGGAGTAGCTTCCCCCTCTCTCACTTCAGTGTGAGCCAACCGCAGTGGCAGTGCCAGCTTTCCTACAGTCCCCAGCAGGACAGTGCCACCAGCCCCCCTGGGAGGCTGAGCACCCCCGAAGCCGTAGGACCAAGCCCGGTACGTGCCAGTGCAGCCAGCCTTCTGCAGCACAGCCTGCCTTCAGCCTCACCCCCACTGTCCACAAGAGATCTGCAGTTCCAGAGCTGCCAAGGCTTGGTTCACTCACGATACTGTAGGACAAAAGGTTGGTTAAGGATATTTAAGCTTGTTTGGTTTCATCATCACCAACAGCACGGAGAAGAGAGTGGGGGAGCTGCCGTTAGTTGACAATTATAGCATGCTAAATTGCACGCCCAGCGTTAACTTCAATGGCTACCATGATCCACGATGGTAACTCTACCTTCTCTTCTTCTCTATCAACTCAAGACAAAAAGCTACATAAAGTTTTGCAAGTATAATTTAAAAGCAGGCTGAACGACATCTCCCAGTTCCAGCTCGAAGTATGAAAAAAATACACATACGTGTACCTGCATACATACATACAACTTCGTTCTGGCTTTCCCTTATTTCTTACCTCCTTTATCTTTCCCTCCGTCGATTCAACCACAAGGCAAAGGTACGGTTCACCTGACTTTCCAGTGCGCTAGAGTCAGATGTCATCTGGTATCCACCCCAACAAATATTCTAATGGTCTTTTGTCTGAATTTGTTCCTCATTAAATGTTCTTGTACACATTGCAAAATCATGCAGAGAGGAATGGAGCAAAGGAAAACAAGTGATGAATTTGATGGCTAAAGTGATCTTTTACTTTGCTGTCCAAATCAAACACTATTTTTTCCTCCAATTTTACATTCCATTTTTCCTCTAATTTTATTCTACCTGAATGAAGCCTTCCTTCATTTTTTTGAGATAATTATTTTTTAACTTATGAATGTAAGTGAAATTTAAGATAACAAAGCAAAGCACTTCAAATAAAAAAGTCAAAACATTTCTTTTTGATATTGAAATTTCAATTTTTTTGACAGATTTGTGAATTTGTTTCTTCTGGAGCTAAATATACAAAACTGGTAAGAAGTTTCACTGCAGAAATTCTGCCCTGCTCTGAAGAGAAGTTGTTTTGCATGCGCCTGCATTTCTGCATGGAAAGAGAAGCCATTTAGCAAACTAGGACAACGTTTGGAGCTGACAGCATTGCCCCTTGTGATTGCCACTGTTGGCTGCTGCCTGCCTGGAACCATTTTGCTGAGCATCATATAATCTCCCAGCATCGTTGCCAGGGTGCCCAAGGCTTGGGGGTCTAGAGCTTGGTGCAAGCATGAAACGTTGTTCATACTCAGTTTGCACCAGGCAGTAACAGCAACATTCACGCAGAAAAGGAAAAACATTTACAGACTGGAGTAATAGTCTAGCAAATCCCCATCAGATTATTTTTCCTCCTTCCCCGAATAAATGAAACCAAACAAAAACTGCTGTTCGTCATCATGTGTTCAGAGACACAGGCCACTTTCTCAGCTGGAGCGCAGCAGAGCTCTCCTGGCCCTCAGTGCAATGGTGCTGATTTATGTAAGCGAGGCACATGGCCCACAGTTTATGTTACACACCCCAAATCCCATCTAGACTTGATTTTGCTTTTTGAAGCCCACAGAAATCCACAAATTAACACCCTTTAGCATTATTCACTTTGAGTTTGTCAGTTTTTCTGCAGTAATCGATTAACAGTTGTTTTCAAGCTAGGGTTTATCTCTTGTTGGCGGATATATTTATGACATGGTTACACCTACAAGAATATATTAGAAGTTTTTTAAGCAACTTGGAACTACAAAGGCGAACCAGTGCCTTGCAGTTTCTACAATCTTTGATGTCAGTAGGAGACTGCATTTACCAAAATGAAGCAAGAGATTTCTGTTTTCTGTGATTAAAGCAATCCAGGTTAAACTTTTAAAGAAGCCGAGCCAGCACAAGCAACTTTGACGTACAATTTTAAAATGTTCAGAAATATTAACAGAGTGCCATGCATAAAACTTTTACCTGCATATCTCCCCCTCGATTAGCTTCTTTTTCTGAGAGAGAGAATGCTGTTTCTTAAGTAGCATCCAGTTGAACAAAGGAGAAACAGAGCTTGAACTGTGCGCTCTGGGCACCCGAATCTGATGCAACTCACTTTCATCTCGGTGTAGCTTATCTGGTAGGCAGACTCAATGGAGGCATGAATTCCTAAGGATAAGTTATATTATACAGCACGTGACTGGATTCAGCCAGCTCGCCAGTGATGAATTTGCCTTCTCTTCCAGAGTTGTACTCGCTTTTAAACAGAAACCTTCGCAAACAGAATTCGTCTGTCAGTGTAATCTTTACCATAGTTAGACACGATGCAAAAAAAAGGATACAAATATGCAAGTTACAGACCCACAGTCCAGCCTGCATGTCAAACTAGATAAATCTGATGGCACTCATGCATGTAGATGCGTACATAAACCACACGAGACCTGAGGAAGCTTATCTTTCATGACACAAGATTGTGACTCGGGAAAACAAAATTTGATTCCCAGCCTTGCCACTGAATTCTTCTGTGACTTGAGGTAACTCGTGTAATATCTTCGGCTCTCATTCACTTATGTAGAAAAAAGAGTTCTTTGGGGGCAAGGGCTGTCTTCACTGCATGCTTGCATATTGCCTAACGAAATAGCTCTGATGCGAGTTGGAATTTAGTCATGTCACAAATAAGTTACCGACAGTTCTTTCTTTTTAATGCCAAAAATGGATCACAATGAGGGCAGTGCTGGACAAATACTGTAATTAAGGAACAATATGTTTCAGGTTTCGTTTTCTCCTGTTGTAATAAATACTGCAAACACTTGTCTTACAGCAGTAGTTCAAAGCATTCCAGATTGCAGTGAGCTACTTCTCTGTTTGGGGGGATATCAGTATAATATATGCTGGTATTTTATAAGGGCTTTCTTCAGACATGCAGAAATTTGAGACAGAATTCATCAACACCTTTTCTCCAACTGCCAACGCAGAGCTGTGGCTGGGAGATGTGAAATATTCTGTAGCAGCTAGGGAACAGAGGACCTAAGTGGGGAAAGCAGTCGAAACTGCATGGCGGTGCACTGACTATAAAGCCCATGCCCAATTCACATCAGGCAACATTCATCTAGGTTGCATTTAAGTCAAGTGGCATTATTTCAATATTTCTTCTGGAAAGGCAGCAACTTCATTAAATGTGACGCTGCACTTTATCCACCATCACTCTTGTCATCCTCCTCTAGGAAACACCCACGCCCCCGTGCTAGAGAAAGCTGCAGAGCCAAAGACCCTCGTTGCCCATTAACTACTGAGAAGAGACCAAGCACTACTTTCCAAGCTCTGTGTCACGATTATTTACCGCACAGACCTCTGTTCTTAAATATGTGTTTTAATTTCCTACAATCACAGCTCCTACCATGATTATGTGGAATTCCATTTATTCTATTTGCTCTGTTTTAAAAGGGATGAAGTCATCTGTGCTGGAAACTATGACCTGATTGAAAGTACTGAAATGCTGCAATGTCTCAGACACAGCTCTGGCACATGAAGAAGTATAAATTAAACTCTTCTGCAGACATTTGATCTCTTACTATGAAAAGGGATATTGTGCTTCCTCTGTTTAACAGTATTCTCTGTGCACTGTGAAAAGAACCCTGTTTCCACTTTTTTTTCCTTTTTCTCCTTTTTTTTTTTTTTTTTTTTTTTTTTTTAAGTATGGCATTTTTTTCCCACTCTAGATAGGATTGCAAATTAAGCTTCGGCATGTATACACACAGAGTCTATATATTACTGACTGCTGTGAACTAAGGGATGCCAATGCCAGATCTCACAGACTCATTAACCAACTGATTCAATCATTACCAGTGAATCTAATGCTTCTGAGCTCCGGGACTGTATATAACTCAAGCATTCCACAACCGCGAACCATTTTTGGTCATGAGTAACGGATCAGCAGAAGGCAAGGCAGCATGTTAATCCAGTCAACAGTCATTGCTTACAGTTACCGACAAAAATCCCAGTGGCCATGCAAACTCTGCCCCCCTCAGCACAAGGTCACCAATTACAGATACTGTTTCCTTATTAGAGGTAATTCTATGTCCCTTGCAAACTCCAATATAGTTCTGTGCAGAGGGGTCTTCTTACTCTTGAATTGTAAGCAAATGTGTATAAACCTGGGTTCACGCAACCTGAGCTATAATTCAGCATGTTGTACTGTAAAATAATTCAGTAAAGTTAACCACCTCACGCTGTACATTTGCTACAGAATTAGCTCAGCTTGCCTACTCACCTCTAGAGCTAGGCAAGCTTAAGTGAGAATAGCCACGCTGAAAAATAGCGCTTGAGTTGCTGCGGGGTTAGCACCGGATGAGGTGTGTGAACTACAGCAAATTCCCCCTCTTTTCCACAACAAACCAGACAACTCATATTAATAGTTAAGGAGTTTTTTTGTGTCAGTAAGATACATGTAAAGGCCAATACTCCCGTTAAGACTTCAGCGAAAACAGACTCTTAATGATTTCTGTATCAAACCCTTTCAACTTGCAGCAATACTGGACAAGATTTTGAAATGCTCAATATTGACCTGCCTTTGATCCCATGAAAACTGAGGGGAAAAAAAATCGCTCACTGCAGGCAGTGGAAGCAGACTAAAGACAATGGAAACATTTCTTTCGATAAATCTCAATAATATATATTTTTTTTAAATACAAGCCTGGAAAAAAGCAGCTTGTATACTGGTAGATGAGTTATTTCTATGCTGTATGTGGCTAATAGCAATAGCATTTTCCAGCGTGGCATGGACCCGCGGCCAGGCAGGGCAGGGCTCTGGGGAGCTGGAGACCAGCCCGGCTGCAGGGAGGAGCCGGGGGCAGGCCCCCCAGGGCCCTGTCACCAGCACAGTGAAGGGGACGAAAAAATTGCCTTAGCTTATGCTCTTTTGCAAGGGGCACAGTATCCAGCTGTAGGATCTTCTTTTCTAGATGGTGGTGTGAGTAACTTCTTCAGAGAAAGATACCACCTCTTTTATTTTAATGCTAGAAGCAACTCAGTCCTGTGTTCCTGCCTCCATACAATTGTACATCTTTAGCTAGCCGAAAGATTTCTGTTGATATTTCTGCATTGGAAGATTGATTCCTTGCTAGCCACCATTTTTAATAGCCTGTTCTTTCCTTAAAAAGAATCTGAACTTTGTGGAAACAAGAAGGTTTTGAGTACTTTAGCCACAAAGATTTTGAGGTTACCTCTACTAGTCTCCACTTTTCCCTACGTTTTCTACTGCTAATGGAGTCACGCAGCAAAAAAAACCCTGCGCTGTATATTCCCTCCTTCTTTCATTTTACAATAATATGATGTTCAGTCATTGCTCTTTGATGTTCCTTTGTGCTGGGATTTTCAAAGGAAATTATCTTCCAAAATATGATGACACTCAGCAGCAGAAGCAGAGCGCCTAACTTCAGTGGGTCTCACTGAGCATTCAGGCTCAAGCTCTAACACCGAAAAGATAGGTGGCATCTGCGACCTAGAGACTGACATCTTTAGTGGCGGTTAGTCCTGTCAGAGAGATGCGGTAGTGTCAAAGAAACAAATGTCCACTGGAAAACTGGAAAACTGTGATATATAACACATATCTCTTTCAGGCTTTTTCAACCAGAAGTCCGTATGTCACCTTTGAAAGCTTCAATATAAAATAAAAAGCAGCAAATACAATCAAAATAGCATAATACGCTTTCATTGGCTGTGCAACTTCTGCTCCATATTTGCAGTCGTTCCACTAGTCTTTGAACACTATATTTGAGTGCTTTATTCTGAGGTGGCTGCTCTTGTGGAACAGCCTTCAGAAATCAAGTGCCTTCAGGGTGACCAGATCTGTTTTCCCTTGGTAGAGAAGAGCCTTTTCAGTAAGCTGAAGATTTGCGACCAGGCAGTTCCTTGAAAAAGAGGAGAGTTAGGATCTGGTCCCCACTCAGGGACCATGTTTTACACATAATAATCAATCAAGGAAAAGAACATTTTCACTGGGGGGAAACAAATTTACTAACCAGTAAACTGATAAGTAAGAAAAAAGTGGGTGAGGGTCATCTTCAAAGACAAGCTCAGGCAGACTTTGCAAGCCCAAACAGAGAGCGAGGAGCCAGAGCAGGCCAACTCCAGGGACCAAAGCAGGTTTTCCCGGAAATTGGTGTCCAGCTGCTCAGCTTGAAGCATGTCTAGCAACACACCTGAGCTGAAGCACTTTACTTACAAATTAAACGTAAATAGCAGAAGGTATCACCAGTATCATTTTCCAATGAACCGTATTTACTCCAAACTAAAATCACAGCCCAGCTTCCCAGGCTATGTGGATGGTACAAGTGGCTTTGCCTGAGCTCTGCAGAAAAGGAAGAGAAATAGTTCATCGCTAGCTGAGATGTACTCGTCTCTTCGTTAGGAATATGAACCCTTATGAGCCATAAATTCCTAGCTGAAATTTAATACATTAATAGATTTCCTGTTTTTTCCCCAGGGCTCTAACATTCCCACTTGATGAAAAAGACTATACCCTTTGCTTACATCTTTGCAATTAGCCATCTAGTCCTTGAGACTGTTACAGCAGCACTGTGTCAAATCACTTTACTGATCTCAGTGCAAGAGTTTCTTTTTGACTGCCTCATCTCCTCCAGTGTCCAGGACATCTTTGAGAACTCTGTGTATGTTCTCCAACAAGAAGTTTCCCAACCCTTACAGCTACCTCTGGTTATACCATCCTTGTCTCGCTCCTGATGTAATGATGCAGCCGACATCCCAGCTATGTCCCTTTACTACTAATTGCTGGGAGGCAGGTTGGGAAATAGTATGCCTGATTTTGACATATAGTTCCATCATAGTTCAGCTGGGATCCTAGAAGGGAGACTACAGAGGCATTATCTGAAGATCTCTAACTCTACATATCAAATATCTATGGAGAAGGAGCATGTGTCCTCATAGCTGGGAACACATTCATTAGATTTTTCCAGCAGTCTGCTGCTTTAATATGGTTTCAGGATTCCAGAGCACAGAGCCACAAAAACTTCCCAGAAGTACTTTTTTCCTGCTAACCAGGCAAAGCATCATGTATCTCTCCATGAGGATGAGGAAAAAGCAATAGTCAAGTCTTCCCACCAAGGATGCTTTGGATTCAGTGGTGCTGAAGGCTTTATAGCTTCCTGAGCTGGAAAACCACAACAACCTCCCTGAATTTCACTGGCATTCATCCCATATGACTCTTGACCCCCTCAAACTAACAAAAGAAATAATTGCGAAGGTAGATATGTTCTGATGTCTCTAAATGTCATGTTGCACATGTTGCTTTACACCACCTATGTCCACATGAATGACAAAGGACCACATTTCTCTAGAATGGATAATCCAAAGAAAATATGAACAAAAAACCTGCAGTGGGTCAGACCATCTGGCTCACTATCCTGTCTCCAACTATGGCCATAAGTGGATGCCTGGGAGAGTATAAAAATAGATCAAGAAAGTGATATTTCTCAAAAATACTCCTTAGGCTTCCAACGATATCTTACTCAGAAACTTCCTGCTCTGGTGAGACCATGTCCCCTCCTCCAAAATCCCCAATATCTCTATCCTCTCTGCACAGTGTAAAGCCAGCACTGAGCCCAACAGTTTGGCCCTTCCAGTTCTTCAAGCAATCGAGTGGGAATACATGTAAGTGTGCCTCTTCCAAAATCTTTCTATGCATAGCTGGGTTTCCTCCAGCCGCACTACTGACCTTTAGCAGCAGATGCTGAAAGGCGGAGCCCTCCCACCTACACTGTTCTTTGTAGTTGTTCCTACCACAAGTCATCCTTCAAAAGGAAAGACAGAAATTGCATCAAGAGAAGGTGAAGGATGTTGTATCCTCCAATTTCCCTCCCTTCTCAGGAATGATGTGGCAATTAGGTTGGCTTTGCCCAGAAATACCAAGAAGTTATTAATAATATTTATTATTCCTCAGTGTTTTTCCACTGTCCCAGCAAAGCTGTTAGCTAGCTGCTCTTGAAAAGTGCACACATAGAAAAACTTATGGTCAAACTAAGAGAAAAATGCTTAGTATCTAGTCTGGACATAGAAAAGCACTATATAATTTTCATCAAAATCCACTGTAAATACTTCATTTGTCTTGATATTTGAACTGTGATGATCAAAGTTCAAGCTGTGCTTTTATGCACTTGTTGACTGGAAAAAGAGAAAGAAGACACACGACATTATTTCCATTCCTTGACTGGCTCTGACAACCAAGTTTCTGGTGCAAAGGGCCCAAAGAAGAAGAAATTAGAATTCACTTTGGTTAAAAATTCACACGTCCAAGCCTAAAATTCATTTCCTATGAATGCTCATTAAAATTCAAATCCATGGTTGTTCAGGAAAAGAGTACAGAGTGGACAAACTCTGGTAGTGTGGATTACAGTTTCAAATGAATATTAGACATCTTTTTAACAGCGTTCATTAAACCCTATTTTACAGTGTCAATCATAAAGGCCTCTGAGAGATGTCTGTAAGTTCAATAATGAAATTAATCAATTAATTGATGACAGAATGTATTTACCTTTAGACAAAAATATAATAATCCAAGTATTATTATACTGGCCATTATTATTTTCTTTTAAAAATTTGTTGTACCTTTTTGGAGGCACTTCAGTAACCGTGCTGTTTCAGGATACAAAGGGCCATAGAGCATTGCCCACTCTGAACAGTCCTCTGAATGGGGCCTTTGTTTTGTGTGCTGTTTTGGTAGGAAATGGTTGCTATTTAGGTCTCCAAGAGGGAATATAAAACTATGCTCACCTAATCAAACAGACCAGTAAATACAGCAGTTAATCTGACAACTTCAAATTCCTGGATTGCATTTGGAGAAACAATTTAACACAAACAATCATTTAAAGCCTGCATTAATCATCCACCTTGGGTTACTAAGTTGCATAATTTGTTTTAATTATTGCAAACTTGTGGTTGTAAGTGACATTTCTAGCAGCTGGATGTTTTATTAAAACCAAAAGAGGGAAAAGGTACTGTTAATATTTTATATCAACAGGGTTGTAAAGTAAAAGCAGTGTTGCCGTACGTATCGGAAAGTAGACATATCATAGCTCTAAGTCTAAAAAATTTAACTGTCCTAAGTATTCTACGTAAGGGGATACCATTGCTTGTGAACTAACTCAGCTATTGTTCTCCATGGTGGCAAACTTTTCCTTTATGAGCAGCCCTGTGTGGTGAATGTCACTTTGGCTTGTTTTGCTTGAATTATTAACATATCTTCAATAGCTTCATAGTTACCTTGCACAGGTTCAGTGGGCACTTCAGAAACAAAAGGGAGAAAGGAAAAAGCATGTGCAAGAAAAATTTCCAGCTGGCACTTCAGTGCCACACAGAACAGCACTTTAAAACAGCAACAGAAAAAGGCTTTCTCATTTGGATACAGTCAAATATAAAGATATGACTACTTTATTTATGTCTTGTGACTCTCAGAACAATTACAATAGCAACCTTCTTTTGCTTGTCTGTCCTTGCAATGTTACAAGGTAGTTTGGCCAAAGCTGGCTGTGTTATTAAAGCGTTACACAAACTCTTTCTTCCCTCTTAAAAAAAAAAAAAAAGAAAAAAATCCTGGCTTTTAAAAGAACCATTGTCACTTGTGGCTGAATGTTTATTTTACTGTCTCCTGCACAGCAGAGGGCATTCCACCTATAAAGAGCAATTATATAGCATTGGGACAATTTGAATACTCTAATCAATGCTAGTTAAAGCACAGATAAATAAACTTTTATAGTGCCAGGGCTCCTACTCTCCATGGAAATTATTGTTAATTTATTGAATCAATAATCTAGGAACAATAAATTATAATGCCTTTTGTTTTACTAAACCCATCTTGCAGCATGCTTAAAAAGCACAGCTTTATAAATATTGCAACAGGCTAGGGGGAGATTTCCAACCAAGGCTTTGTGTATGTCCCATTATGTGAAAGATTAAATTGTAAAAGCAAAAAAAAAACAACCACAACAACAAAAAAACTTGAAGGTGCAGAGACCCTGACAAAATAAATCCTTAATACAGAAACTGCCTGGGTAGCTCAGCCCTTTTGGGGGCTGTATTTTTTAACTCCTTCGTTACTAGCAATACCCTTATCAATTTATTTTGCATGAAGTGGAAAACACTAGATTTGTAAGAACTCAGATGTTTTAAAATACAAGACCAGAGACTGACCTCCACTACAGCATAACTTTGCAATAGCTTTACTAACTTCAGCAACACAATTCTGGATCTACATCAATGTAACAATGATCACAGACTTGCCCAACAACTGAAAATATTTTTTGTTTAGGAGCAGTTTCACCCCAAAAGATACCAGTGGAATTAATTTAACCTTTAGAAAAATATCACGTCATTCAGGCTAATAGGTATCATAGATAATATTGGAGAAGGATAGGAGGAGAAGAGAGAGGGAGGAGGAGAAGGGAGAGGGAGAGGCAGAAGAAGGAGTCTTGTTGCAGCCTTCCAGTACCTGAAGGGGGCCCCCAAGAAAGCTGGAGAGGGGCTTTTTAGAAGGACATGGAGCTATAGGACAAGGGGTAATCACTCGAACCTAAAAGAGGGTAGATTTAAATTAGATATAAGAAAGAAGTTCTTTGCTAGAAGGGTGGTGAGGCACTGGCACAGGTTGCCCAGAGAAGCTATGGATGCCCCCTCCCTGGCAGTGTTCAAGGCCAGGCTGGATGGAGCTCTGAGCAACCTAGTCTGGTGGGAGGTGTCCCTGCCCATGGCAGGGGGGTTGGAACTGGATATAGATATAAGGTCCCTTCCAACCCAAAACATTCTATGATTCACTTCTCCGTAAGCTTTCCAATTCTATATTTTTGCAATACCTACTGCAAGGAAACCCACATCCTTAGCTGTTAAGGTGCTACTCTTATTACGGTTTGGACCATGTGAAAATGTTCCGTGCATCTGTATCTCACTGATTCCAGTTTGTATCAGTTCAGTAAGACAATCAAACATCATCTTGTGAGGAACTGGCAGTTTCTATTTACCTTTTCCAGATAAAATGTGTTGGAGCAGGGACTGCTGGCTGTTCTAGCGGGAACGGTTTCCGGACAGGAATAGAGATACACAGCAGAGTCTGTTTTTCACTTTGAATAGCTGGTTGTTCTGGAGTAAGGTAACGGCTTATCTGGTGGTAATGAGAAAATTCCCCCTGAATTTAATGCATCAGAATTTCATCCCAGTTATTTTTGACCAGTTACTGTCAAGGTTCCAACACTGGGACACTTCTTGATGAGAACCAGACCTTCAGCAAGGTGTAAATTAGCTTAGTTGTGTAGGAATTAATGATTCTACACAGATTTGAAACAGCTGAGCATTTAGCCCAACACAGTTAATTCTGTATCTGCACTTAAGAAAAAAACTACATGAGTTGCTATCCTGCTTCTGATCTCCTATTTTTGACGCAGGTTTCTGAAGCTGGAGCCACAGTCCCCAGCTTATGTAAGCTTTGCTTATTACACAATGCGCTAAACATAAGTAAAAGTAGGCTGAATCATATGGGGATGCAAACCTGGCCAAAACCCCCAGAAATCTCTGAGGT
This sequence comes from Opisthocomus hoazin, assembly GCF_030867145.1. Classification (NCBI taxonomy): domain Eukaryota; kingdom Metazoa; phylum Chordata; class Aves; order Opisthocomiformes; family Opisthocomidae; genus Opisthocomus; species Opisthocomus hoazin. The sequence goes on from NC_134414.1 coordinate 144,337,565, forward strand.
GGGTGTGAGGAAAATCAGCTGCTGTAATTATGATGGTGGTTGTGGGGGATAAGGGAGCAGCCAGATTTGGCTGGGTTTGGAGCAGTACATTTTGATTTACAGACAGGGAGTGTATTTTGACTTCTCTTCAGTTTGTTAATTTTTAACTCTTGCTGTTTGCTAAGTTGCCAGGCCCAGATGGGAAGCATCACTTCATATTCTGCCTGCATCATCAGACAGCCTCCATCCACAGATAATTTTAAAATTACTCTTTTAGTCACTGGCAGGCTGCTGTCACTTTGTCTTGGTACCTCTAATCCACTTCACCACTGCCCTTTTTCTGCAGTCTGCTGTAAGCCTCCAGTATACGGCAGCTTGAAGCTCCACGGCATCATGCCGGTTTATCCCCATACCCTGTGCTTCCTGGTCCTTTTGTTCTGAATTATCTCAGCAACCATAACGGAAGAATTTCTCTGGGAGACTTTTACCGTGCATCTGACACACCCACCCATCTTCATTTGACAAATTTGTACACCAAGCCTTGAGAATTCCTTAAGGTGCTGAACTCGGCTCGTGAAGTCTGGGATGTTTCAGGAATCTTTGGATGAAACAAACCATACAATGAAAGCCATTTTCATGAGGAGTAGCATCTATTATCTGGGGACTTGAGGCTGCACTGTTAAAATCTATGGGAGTTTTGTCATTGATTTAATCAAGAAGAGGAAGCCCACAGTTGAAAAGCTACATCCAAAATATAAATATCTATCATTTTTTAACAAAATGCATAGGACAATGCACAATTGCAGTAATATCTGCAGATGAGAATTCACAAGATAAATGGTGGTCCAAAGCTACTATTCTAAGCTTTCCCTATACTTCAGATTAATCTCCTCCACTGTCTCTGCAGCAACTGTATACAATTATCTTCTAGCAAACAGCATCCCTAAAGGAGATGTAATTAGGGATCTTTGCAACCAACATATGCATATCTTAATTACAGAACCAATATGGGATACTATTTGTTCCAATATTTACCATAAAAAAAAAAAAAGGTCATGGATATCTAACTTAAGAGATAGTTATTTTTATGCTAACTTTGATTAGAATGTACTCAGCTAAGCTTGTCACTCTAAATATGGCACTGAATTATTACCAGGAGAGAGGATGACCACACACCACCCATCCTAGCAATGCTGGCAAAGACAGAAGACGAGATTTTCACCACATTGCACACCGAACAATCACTTGTAACAGAACAAAGTAAGCATATAAATATTACTGGATCAGAGCTCTTCATCATGTACTCAGAGCAGTTGCAAGTCACTGACTAAGACTCAAGGTAAGGTACAAGCAGACCCTTAACCTGAATAATTCAATAACTATTTGACGTTTTGAGTTTCAAAAATTTTTTCAACAATTTAGTTAGCCTTAGCGTAATATGTGAGAGGAAAAACAAACAAAAAGAATTCCTGGGTTGCCAAGACCCCAAACTTTTCTCATGAGTCAAGAAACTAAAAATAGGCAGCATAGTATACTGAAACATTACATACTTTCATGGCATTGGATTAATATTTATGAGCAAAGTAAAATATGGAAAATACTGGATGTGTAGCTACTTACTGCTTGCAGCATCTGTGTATTTTTTCTCTGAGCTGTCATCAATGATGTCTCTGCAACTCCTTTTGCATCCTATTTTCTCTGCAGAGGAAAGGACATCTTCATTCCATGAGCTAACGCATGCAGAGTCAGAGGAAGCAGAGACGCTTGGTTTTCAGCATCCAGTCTGAAACTAACCTCCTCGTTCTCCATTTCTCCCTGGGAAATTAGGAAATATTAACACTTAGTTTCCTCAACAGGTGGTGTTTGTAAGCATTATAATTCCATAGTGATCATATGCTTCACAACTGCCTTGTAAATTAAACAATTTTTACAAATCAAGTGGGCTTGTGTGCAATAGTTCTTTTTGATAGGAATGAGTGAACCATAATACCCCCCCATTAATTCTTTCTTAGAATAAATGAACGCTGTACAATTGATACTCCCAATCTCCTTATTTGTTATCCAGTTCAAACTCTTTACCCTGTACTTATCATCATATTTCATACCTGCCTTAATCTAGACACTTTTGTAACAGCTTCGCTTTCTTCAGATTTTTAATGCCACTTGTTACAGATGACCTGTGCCTTCCTAGGGACACTGAATATCACATATTTAGTGGTAGAAAGATCAATCCTTTTCGATATTTAATGGTGAAGACCACAGGGCTGCACTAGAATCACATTCACTAGTTGATATGACGCAGTTATTGGTGCATTTCTTGCATCCTGCTTTAATTTAACAGGAGGCCGTGGAGGGCAAAGGACAAGCTGACAGCTTCAGTTAAGAGATGAACGAGTGAGTGCTCTGGGAGGAACTGAATCTGTCTTGATTTCTTGGCTCAGGCAAGTTATACTGCCAATTTTGCCAGTCCTAAAGCTCAGATGACCAACTGATCAAGAATAGTTTTTCAATATCTTTCCATCTGAAGAAGAGGTACTGCTTGATAACTTTCCATGAGGAAAAGACTGATACTTGGAGAGATCCCCACTCTCTTGTGGGTGGTCAAGCTCAGGTAAGGTGTGTCAAGCTTTCCTTCTTTAAAAACACCTCTGATAAATTGTATGGGGTTTTTTCACTGACTGGATAAAGCAAAGTTTCATCTTATGGATAATGCATGAGGTCACTTGGATTCTTGCCACCTACATTCTACCAGGACACTTACTGGGTAAACAGTAAGGATCAAGGTTTGGGAGATTTCATCTAAAGATCAGTGGCTGGGCAGAACAAATGGACGCGAGAACTACAAAACATAATAAACAAAGCGGATGTGTCTAGGATAATTACCCAAAGGGATGTATTGAGTTCCAAGCTATATAACATATATATCTGTTGTTAATGGTATTACAGAACAAAAGTAAACTGTAAAAAATATATTGCAGTACTTAAGATTTGAGAAGTTCTAGTTAAACAAGGAGCTTCTAGCAGAGATCAGGCAGAAGAGAAAGGTCCATGGAATGTGGAAAGAGGGACAGGCCACTTGGGAAGAGCACAGAAAAGTGGTGAGAGCATGCAGGGATGCAACGAGGAAGGCCAAGGCTCACCTGGAATTGAAGCTGGCAAGGGATGTCAAAAACAACAAGAAGGGCTTCTTCAACTACATCAGCAGCAAAAGGAAGGCTAGGGACAACGTGGGGCCGCTGCTGAATGAGGAGGGTGTCCTGGTGACGGAGGATGCGGAGAAGGCAGAGCTACTGAATGCCTTCTTTGCTTCAGTCTTCAGTGCTAAGACTGGCCCTCAGGAATCCCAGGCCCCGGAGGTAAGAGAAGAAGCCTACAAAGAGGACGACTTTCCCTTGGTTGAGGAGGACTGTGTGAGGAATCGCTTAAGTGATCTGGATGTCCACAAATCCATGGGCCCCGATGGAATGCACACACGAGTGCTGAGGGAGCTGGTGGATGTCATTGCTGAGCCACTCTCCATCATCTTTGAGAGGTCCTGGAGGACAGGAGAGGTGCCCGAGGACTGGAGAAAGGGCAATGTCACTCCAATCTTCAAAAAGGGCAAGAAGGAGGACCCAGGGAACTACAGGCCGGTCAGCCTCACTTCCATCCCGGGAAAGGTGATGGAGCAGCTTATCCTGGAGGCCATCATGAAGCAAGTGGAAGAAAAGAAGGTTATCAGGAGTAGTCAGCATGGATTCACCACGGGGAAATCATGCCTGACCAATCTGATAGCTTTCTACGATGACATGACCAGCTGGGTAGACGAAGGGAGAGCCATGAATGTTGTCTACCTTGACTTCAGCAAGGCTTTCGACACAGTCTCCCATGATATCCTCCTAGGGAAGCTGAGGAAGTGTGGGCTGGATGAGTGGTCGGTGAAGTGGATAGAGAACTGGCTGAATGGCAGAACTCAGAGGGTTGTCATCAGCGGCGCTGAGTCTAGTTGGAGGCTGGTAACTAGTGGTGTCCCCCAGGGGTCAGTACTGGGCCCAGTCTTCTTGAACTTCTTCATCAGTGACCTGGATGAAGTGTTAGAATGTACCCTCAGCAAGTTTGCTGACGACACCAAACTGGGAGGTGTGGTAGATACACCAGAAGGCTGTGCTGCCATTCAGCGTGACCTGGACAGGCTGGAAAGCTGGGCAGAGAGGAACCTGATGAGGTTCAACAAGGGCAAGGGCAGGGTCCTGCACCTGGGGAGGAACAACCTCATGCACCAGTACAGGCTTTGGGTGGACCTGCTGGAGAGCAGCTCTGCGGAGAGGGACCTGGGTGTCCTGGTGGACGACAGGTTAACCATGAGCCAGCAGTGTGCCCTGGCTGCCAAGAAAGCCAATGGGATCCTGGGGTGCATCAAGAAGAGTGTGGCCAGCAGGACGAGGGAGGTTCTCCTTCCCCTCTACACTGCCCTGGTGAGGCCCCATCTGGAGTACTGTGTCCAGTTCTGGGCTCCCCAGTTCAAGAAAGATGAAGAGCTACTGGAGAGAGTCCAGCGGAGGGCTACGAGGATGGTGAGGGGACTGGAGCATCTCCCCTACGAGGAGAGGTTGAGAGAACTGGGCTTGTTCAGCCTGAAGAAGAGAAGGCTGCGAGGGGACCTTATAAATGCTTATAAATATCTGAAGGGTGGGTGTCAGGAGGATGGGGCCAAGCTCTTTTCAGTAGTGCCCAGTGACAGGACAAGAGGCAATGGGCACAAACTGAAGCACAGGAAGTTCTGTCTGAACATGAGGAAGAACTTCTTCCCTCTGAGGGTGATGGAGCACTGGAACAGGCTGCCCAGGGAGGTTGTGGGGTCTCCTTCTCTGGAGATATTCAAGACCCGCCTGGACAAGGTCCTGTGCAGCCTGCTGTAGGTGACCCTGCTTCGGCAGGAGGGTTGGACTAGATGACCCACAGAGGTCCCTTCCAACCCCTACTATTCTGTGATTCTGTGATTCTGTAAAGAACACTGTTATTTTCCCCATCTACTTTACGCTACCCATACCAGTCAGCGTATGACTGAAGAAGCAGATAGGAAAGTGACTTGCAAAGGGTCACCTACCAGGACTGCCAGAACCACAACTGGGGGCCAGGGTCACAAACATGTGTCTGAAATCAGATGGTAACAGCAATAGCCTCCACCAACTGCTCAGCATTTTGCATTTCCACAAGTATGTGCAAATCAAAATCACATACTGTGACTGGTATCTAGGAGGGGATGGATAAATGTCCAGCAAGCCATCTCACTGCTCAGAGGGCAAGCTGCCTACACACCTGCATCCTGACTAGAAAAAGCAGAACAAGACCTGCAGAAGGAGAGAAAGGTGATTTCTCCAATGACAGGGTACAACTGCAGTAGCAACAAGAGCAGTTTGACTGCACTCTAGTTCATTGCCAGTTCTTAATCAAAGCCTCAGGGCATTATTGAAATAGGAGAATTAAATAATACTAAGCAATAGTGAAGGACAACTACAATCGCAATTAATTTCCTCCCAGCTGTGAGGGCAATGCATGTCCCTCAAGTGCCCAACGCCTCACTCTTGACTGACATGGTGGTCTTATCTATGTAAATACTGATCATATCCATCATAGGATGGCATGTGAATGCTGCCTAGGCATTTTTGGTTGGATGACAACAGCAATCCTCTTCTCTTTTTACTACCTTGGTTGAAAGGAGGGTTAGCTTCATTGTTTTGGAGACCGTTTCTCCATGGCTTATGTGTACCTGTATTAATATCCTGCACATTTCTCTGTTCTGGGGTGGTATACAGGTATTTTAAAACTTGTCAGTATCAGCTGAATGAGGAAGGACTTCAGCCCTGCGCAGGTGCTGAACGTCAGATCTGAATGTAAGGGGACTGATGCTGGGGGGGCTCCCTAGTCAGTGTCAGCAGGATCCCCATCTTAGGTTGCTCCCTCAACAAAATCTCTCTCCCTCGGGGTGGCCATTTCATAATTCAAGTGAAAAGCAGATCCTGTGGCATGTTGGATCACATAAAGGAAGAAAATATTCAGGTACCTCATCAGCCATTTATTTGTTCAGGCTGAGAACTGAGCAGGAAAGTGCCATAATGCCAGATGTCCCTCTTGTGCCTTTTTTCTAAGCAGGTAGTTCACGATATTCTTTATTTATTTACCACTTCCCGCAGGGCTCTCCCCCAGGCTCAGGAAGGCTTTCTCACCCCCTGGGACAAGGTGATGCTGTGGGCACACCTGAGCATCCTGACCTGCCCCCCATGCCCCCACCTATTCTCTTCGGCTTTCAGAGCAGGCAAGGAGGAGATGTACACTTCTCCTCAGGCTGCCCCCAGCCTGCCCCCGACACACTGCTCTGGCTACGCCCAGCAAGGTCTCTCCAGGCTGGCTTGCTAAAAAAGCCAGGGGTGGGCAGGGGTCTGGCCACGCACGAGCACCCAGCACAGCCAAGCAGGCTTCGCTGTCTCCTTCCCAGCTGTGCCCTGGCCAAAGGCTGCCCCTGCGCTTGCCCCAGTTATCCATCCCACCAGGTCAAATATTGCTTTCTAAACCATCAGCCAAGGGCTGTTTTTTAATACAACCTTACATAAGGGGAGGAAGGGGAGAGAGCAAAGAAGTAGGAGCTCGTGGTGATATTTCTTGCTTAATATTATTGTGTTAATTCCTTGTTTGTCCAGCAGCCGAATCATCTGTGCCTCCTCTGGGACATGGCTCCAGCTGCTGTGAAACCCCGTGGCAAAGGCAGAGCTGATTAACTGTGGGCTCCCCTGCTGCTGAATCCAGCCAGCAAGCCATGTACAGGCCATTTCCCCATCAAAATTTGTCTGTTTATTGCAAATCATAGACGGATTTCCTTCTGCTTTCCTTTCCTCCCTCCCCACCACAAGGAAGGCTCACATAGCCAGGATGCGCTTTGGTACTCGGGAGAGCAGCAGTGGGAGCTGGCTTCTGCCCGTGCCCTGCTATAGGTGCCACAAGGGTGTAGGGTAAGGGAGGAAGAGCAATACGGCTCACACCTACAGTCTGCGAGGGTTACGTCTGAAACTGTCAGGGGAAGAGCCCCAGAGGAGACCTGTTAAAAACTAGGTTGCCTGGAGAGTGATAAAGCACGTAGTCTCGAGTGACTGACTGGTGGACAAACACCGAGGCCACCAGCAGTCAGCACGAGGACGTGCTAAGTTCAGTTGCCCAGTGTGGATGACTGACCAGACTGCTCAATGAAAAACAAACCCAAAACCTTACAGATTGCTGCTTGATGACTCCTACATAGCCTCTCTTTTCCTCCACAGGAAGAAAAAGTCCCTGCGTGATGCAATTGTTTTCCTTTGGCTTCTACAGCTGGTGGCATACCAAGCTCCCTTACCAGACACAGTGCTGCACATAGATAAGTGACCTGTGCTGGTCAAACTGGAGATCAAGGATTGCTCTGTCACTGGGCTATTCAAGAGGGCTTTTTCTATTGCTACAGGTAGATCAGAGGTTGTTTTGAAATCTGACTGATCCTTTGACACAAATGCCCAGAAGAGGCCTCTGAAATACTCGGCCTATTTGTTTGTAAGGATGGACTTGCCTGCCCAGGAGAAGTGAGGCACAGCATCAGATCAGAAAGGGGTTATTGTCACTTTGTGACAGTCATTAGTTTCAGCTGCCTCATCTTAATCAGACCAAATGCTCGGTCAAGAATTCAGCCAGCCATGTGAGAGGACTCTGAATTCACCAAAGACGGTTTTATGGTTTATTACAGCAGGCAAGTAATGCAGAGCCAGGTCAGAGAACTCAGCACCAACACAGAAAGCAGAGCAGTAAAACTGATTGCAATGGTTTGTCCTGAAGGGTGTTTTGGTATTAAAACCCCCCACCATTTTCATTTAAAATCATGAGTATTTTGCAAATAACTGTTTTCATCTTTAAAGATGCTTTGGTTTTTCAGTTTAAAGCAGCTTTCTTGACTGTTTGATTCCCTTTCCTTTTTTTTTATTTTCTTGACATTTTGTTTTTTTCATTTTTGTAAGGAAAAAGAAGAACATAGAGGGAGGCTGGGGGACACTTATTTGTCAGTTAAAATCGACAAATATCTCTTTTTTTCTTTTTTTGTTTGTTTTAAAAAGTGATAAAAAAGGCAAAGAAATAAATGTTGGGAAACCAACCAAATTTCAGCCAGCTCTGCTTCAGAGACGCTGATGGAAACAGCGTAAGAGCAAACCAGTACAGCCTTTTGAAGCTGACAGAAGCTCCTTTCCAAAGTCTGGTATCTTGTTTCTTGAACTGTATAGTGACAATCTACCTTCTTTGCTGGAGCTCCATCCAAAAAACCTGACACTATTTAAAGGGTAAAAGGTGAAGAAAGAAAAAGGTAATGGCTCATTCCTTTTAGTTACATTGGTTTATGTACAAACATATATAATACACTAAGCTATTTAGTTTGATAGTAATGAACACTGTAACAAATACACAGCCACACAGGAGCTTCATCTAGTGCACAGCAACTACTCCGCAGCAACTGGTAGCATGGAGCGTAGGTCTCGCTTTTTAAAGACAAAGTCTAACGGAGCCTGGCAGTGGATGCTCAGCCATTTCAGGGCAGTGCAAGCAGGTCACATGCACAAGCATAGGACACGTTAAACATTTCTAAATCTATCCACTGCAGGCATTTGTTTCATACACGCACTAGGCCAAGATATTTTGATACAATTTGTACATCCAAATCAGTACTTAACAAAAAGAAGTCTCTTTTTAGTATGATAGCAGAGAATATTTATAAAAGAGGATCTTTTAGTATGATGACAGCAAATAACAGCTGCTCTTCAGGTAGGCTGGAAAAGCCACAGTAGCCTGTACATGGAGCCACATCTTTTTGAAATGACCAGAAAAACTGAGGAATTGACACAGCATGAGGTCTCAGCATCTAAGCTACCATCGCTCAGCTGACGCGCAGCAGCTTGTTGTTCCAGGATGACCTGGTTGTGCATCTGAACCATTGCGTTCAAAGCCGAATCAAGGTTCAGGCTCTAATTCAAGTGTACTGAAATCACATAGACAAGCAGCTGAAAGTCTGACCCAACAGTAATGCTCATGATGCTCATTTTCCCCCCTGAGGTAACAATTTGTGAGGCCTATAACAGGGAAAGGGAAAGGTGAGGTCCCTGTCTCAAAAAGCTGTGTCTGATATTGTGACAGAACCATAGGAGACCAGTGAGAACAAACCACTACAAAGAACCCATGGATGGCAAAGAGGAACTGGGAACTAATAATTTCTATTCACATCCTTGGTGTGACTTCGTGATTCTTGGACAGCTTAGCTCCTCTGACATACCTCTGTGTTTTCCAAAGGGGAACGAAATCATAAATCATACAGTTATCTGTTAACATTTGCAAAGCACTTTTAGCTAGAGGGAAAATCTTGGCTGACACTATGGAAGCACAAAGGGACCATAATAAAACCTAGCTGGCTGCTCAAGGTTCTCCTACTGTGACACAGCCTCTGGTAGGTGCAAGTGGCTCTTGTTCACACCTTTGTCCCCTGGCATTGACAAAATGTCACCTGGGGAGTTTCTGGAGCATTGCTGGAACATCTCAAATGCCAAATGCATTTGAGCAGTTGGTGCAGAGTTCTCTGTAACACCTGACACAGAACAAGCCACCAACAGCTCCAGATACCTGGCAAGTATAGCAGTGGCACAGTGATATCTCAGTCCTTAGGCTCAGGGTGAACGTAATCAGGCAGGGCTGGAGTCAAAAGGCAGTGATTTTGAAGTATTGTAGTCATAGAGAGTTCTGTATCGCAAGGACAGAAGAATCCAAGTTCACCTCTACTGGATCTGTGGCAGAGGTCCTTTGTTTTTTCTGTGGAAGGAGGGTAAATGTTTTATTCACAACATCTTTTAATGTTGCTATGTCCACAGGAAGTTGAGAAGTTTAAACAGAGTCCAACAGGAAAAGCAGTGTGACATGTTGTATTGCTTATTCAAAGTCAATGAAGATTGGGAACAACAGTTCTATACAAAGGACTGTTTATATCAACGAATGAATAATTCCACACTTTCCTGCATGACTCATTTTTCTGGTATCTTTTTGTCCTGTGTCTTTGTCATTCTCTACTGGACTGAAAAACATCAGCACGATCATGTTAACAATATTTAGTGATTTCTAAGGTAATCCTAGTGAATCTAGATCCCTGTAAAGCAACACCATTGTTCACCACTAGCATGCCAGCCACCAAAAGCTGAAGGGTCACACTGAGGAATGGGTTATCTGGGGCTGTGAAAACACAAGGGACTTGCTAGCTCTGAAGAATGATTTAACTGAATACACTTGCCCTGACTTAAAGGTACCACCTTTGGAAACATGTCATGGTTTTACACACAGAACTGTTGAGCATCCAAAGCCACCAACCCAGCTCTAGCAGGAACTGAGTGAGCTCTACTCCTCTGAAGACCAGCCTCGGCACTGCATCAGTCTCTGCACCCGCATACCACTTGGCTTCTCCCTGAAGCTGAGAGTAAACAAAGCAACACCCAGGGGACTTCTGTGATGCCTATCTGGCAGGGAAGGGACCTCAAAAGAGTGCTTCTGACAGGTAAGCAACACAGAACGGTCCAGGAAAACCAGTCTTTCCCCTTTAGCCACAGAGAACAGCTCTACATCAAGGTGTTACATTCATCCCCCAAAAACCCCATAGAGAATTCACGTGCTTAGGCTAACGGCTTTTTAAAGAAAAAAATAAAAAATTCAGGGTTCTTGCCACACAATACAGTGAAAATGCAGGGTTTTCTTCTTAAACACATTTTGGCTTTTGTGAGCTTGTGTGAAAAGAGCCCATTACTAAGCCCGAGTTATTTAAGCAACATTGGAAATGTCCCTGCCCTTTTGTTAATTTGCTTGGCTTGGTGCACACATGGCATTTGTTTTATATCATGAGTGGAACTTGCTTCTTTAAGAAGTCTGCAGGTTTCAAATTCCTCTGCCTTTGATAGATGTACTGTATGTACTGTTAGGTTTAAAAAAAAGTTACAGGTGGCTGCTATTTTTCCCAATTCAGTCCACAAAAGCCCCTTTATTAAAAGAAGTCCTTAATGAAAAAGAAAAGTAGAGCTACTGTATGTGAGGTTGCAAAGATGTCTGGTGGAAATATTTGGTGTTTACATTTTGCCAAACTATTTATACTGTGGACACATACTACACTAAAGGCTCTCTTTTCCCTGCATAATAGAAATCCTTGTGACTGAATTCTATACACTTAGTATGGTTTACTTTTTTTTTTTCTCCAGCCTTACCACATTTTATTCCACCCTGCTTTCTACACGGCTTTGTGTGCCTGTAACCGAGCTGTGCGACAGCAACACCTCCTGGAGGAAGGGAGACAGTGAAGAATCTTCTCTGCCTCTTGCAGCTTGTTGCTCTCACCCACCAGCCTACATTACTAATAAGGCAGAAGTTCAGAATAATAATTAGGATACATCACTAACTGTATGCACATTTATAGCTTCATTTAGCAGGGACTGAAAACTCTGTGCTTTTTAATAACTCAGAGTCTTTTTGTTCGGAGTACTTTTAACAGTTAATATTCAGTATTTTAATTACACTGGATTTATGGGTCTGTGTCTCAGCTCTGTACAGCCTTTGTCTGATGATATGAAAAAGCGGAGAAGTGGGGCGCTCCGTGGCAGCGGCCACCTTGTCTCCCCTCGGAACAGGACGAGCCACCAGCACGAAGACCGGCATTTCCGAAGCCTGCCACCAAGCTCCCAAAGCCACAGACCGGCAACCGAAGTGCAACAGCCGACGTTTAATGTCAGCTCAGTATCTGAAAGTCTCAAGCTTAGATAAGCACCACGGCCTTCCTACTGTCCTTATAAGCAAACCTCTGCCACTGAAGAACCTTTAAGAGCCTTTGACACTGGGGCTTCAAGTTTTTGCCAGAGAGGACAGGTGACCCTTTCTGCCTGTTGCTACCAGACAGCATGGCAAGCACAGATAGGAAACAGTCAGTTGGTAGCAGGGGGACTACTTCAAGTGTCTTTAACTTCAATCTGTGGCAATATTTTCTTTTGCAAATTATTTCAGAGAGATACCACTGTAGTAGCAGAAGAAAAAGTAGTAGTAGTAGTAATAATAATACCACCTCTAAATTAGGTCTTTGAACAGAGGTGCAACCACTCATTTTCACGCCACTGCTGTAAGGTGAGTACTGCTAGGGGAACAGGGAGAGAGAACTGAAGTCCTTGGTGAAAGACTCTATCGAGAGCCAAGAGGCAAGGAAAGGAGCGGAGGAACTTCCACGTTTAAACATCTAGGCTACACATTTCAAGCATTAAATCCATTATACTTCACTTTAATGGTGCCAAACTGGTGAACTGTCATATTCTAAAACAGCGGGCATTATTCAGGGGGAGGATTATTAGGTTCTACAACATTCAGCTGGCTTGGAGCGTGCGGGACTGATGAGCCTCACAAACCCGGGTGCCTTTCCTCACACAACGCAAGTCACAGTCTGGTTCTTCCTGACAGGCAACTGGATCTAGGGTCACACCTGACACACTTTGCTGATTCTGCAAAGTCAATACAAGATATCTATTTTTGCTTTTCATTTTCGAAAGGTGTGTCTCTGAGCAAAATTTGCCCGTGTTCATTGCTTTGACACCATGTTTCTGTCTCTTCCACTCTTGATTCGCATCTTTTGTCAGGATTTTATTTTGTTGGCTATTCCTTTTCTTTCTGCACACCCTTACTTGTGCTGGCTCCAGCAGTGCCAGCTCCTGCCCACCTAGTAAAGAAGCCAGCGTACTGCACAGTGTGCATGCAATGCAGCCATCATCCACCAGACACTTCGAGTTTGCTCACTCCGTTGTGCAAAACAGCTCTGAGGAGAAGACTTCTGAGAAATACGGAGATTTTTCCATGGCGGGAAAAAAAAGCCCTGTAAGTTATGTTTAGGTGTGTCTTGGGGGGGGAAACTGTCTAGGAAAAGAAGTTTGTGAATGGTCTTCATGACATGTCTCATTTGAGGGCTGCGGGTACCCACAACTGCCTAGCAGCACGCAATACATACACCTCCCAACCAGGCATGGCAAACACAGCCCCCTCTCTCTACTCCACACCTCTGAGTAGCATCTTATCTGCCACTTAAAAAGCAGGGATCTTGGGCGTGATCCTGCATGAGGCAGTTAAGCAATCCATGCGGGGCTGCAGGCAGCCGCTCGGCATGCCTGGGTGAGGGTAGGAGGGAAGGCCATACGGCACCAGCCGTGCTCTTGCTCCAGGCAGGACAACTTCTCCTCCTACGAATGTAATTCCCACAGCACGCCTGAGAGTGAATCGCTGCTGTGGTAAGCTGTCCCATCGTTGCCCTCACCTATACCTGTCACCTTCAGGATACTGGGCTACCACACAAAAGAAAACGCTGATGCGACGAAAACGGCAAGCACTGAGCCCTGTGCTGTGGAGGTGCTCCATGCTGCCGCCACAAAACGAGCACAGAATTCAGCAGGGAAGCCTCTACCCTTTCCCTTCTGCTTCGTGTGAGAAGTGACTATGTCTGCTCCCCACACCTGTAAGCGCCGATAGCCGTGGGGTGATGAGGCAGCAGGACGGTGAGAAAGCTTTTGAAGCCCTCCTCGCTGGTCCCACCAGCACAGTGTCGCTCCAAACGATGCAGCCCAAAGGCGTCCCCTGCGTGGGGGAATGGGTTAATCCCAGGACAAGGGGAGCTCGTGACAAACCACCGACTAGACCGAGAATCTCTAGTGGGATTTTTACACGTCTGGCCTGGGATCCTCAGTCGCTGATAATGACAGGCATTACCTGACCCAGCCAGCAAGAGGATCGCGATAGCTGTTCTCGAGAATTTACAAATCGTTCTCCAGTTCCTGGCTCCCTCCCTTTGACTATCTTGGCAGCCTGTTCTGGCAGCCAGACTATCTCACCTAAGACTTCTCCAGCTGGTGAAGCATCTTGGCACTCCTGCCTCTCTATGCCCACACACTTTCATCGACTTCAGCAGTAACCCTTTTAAGTGCTATCTTGCAGGCCTAATTACTTCAAATACATTTTCTGGCTGCCGGCATCGGACAGGTGGAAATTCAGCGCCATCTATTGCTAACTAATAAAAGACTGGCTTGGTAAGAACGCGAGAAAGGCTCTTTCGCCACAGAAGCCTTGGCTGTAGGATTTCAGCAATCCAGCAGCAGCATCCCCATGGCCGACGGAAACTCTTCGACTTTGAACTGAGGTTTCAAGCCTTACAGTTTCCTAGAAAATACATCTGGAAGTCTGGGAGGCAACCCTAACAAATATCTCCAACCTGGCAATATTGTGAGAACCAGCTTTCTCACAGGATTTGTAAAGTTTCTTAATTAAAGTTTGTCCCAAAATACCATGGCATTAATCTCTCCCCCTCTCTCTCCCTGTCACCCTACTGGCATTTTGGTAACTGCCTATATTTACCACAGCTGAGCTATAAAGCTGGTCACTTTATTCACAGTTTGCAGGCCCAAGCCCTTGGCAGCACTGGCTGCATCCCCTTCCCTGCTGTGAGCAGATGAGGTGAAACAAGGGAGTAGTCTCAAAGGCAAGCGGCATCACCCCAAGCTCGGCTGCAGCTGGGGAACAAGCCGAGCACCCAAAAAGGAGATGAAGTGGTCAGCATGGCTGGCTGGTGGGGAGAGGACTAGGTTTCTGAAGAGACATGAATGAATCTGAAGGTTATATTCTTGTCAAAGGTCTTGGGACTTTTACCTGCATGGGATTAAAGAATTTACAAATGTATATCCCTAATAAGACAAGAAAGTTGAAAAATCCTATCAAGAGACAAAGGCTAGAGAGTAGGGTGTGTCGATTTCCATGACGGGAGCAAGAGCTGGGTCTTTTCACTGCCTCATGCATAACATTTGAATACATCTGAAGTGATGTGAGTTAGTTGCACATGTTAGCACCAGATTACTATGCTGTTGAGCTCTGCTTCTCACCGTAAGCAACTACTGATATTGCAGTCTTTTCCACCAAAAGGAAAAGGCTCTTCATGGTGATGACAGATTTAGTAAGATAGATGGGTAGATATCTGAAAACAATTGTTAAAGTGGTGCTAGACATGACCTGCAAAGACCAGAAGCATGTTGTCTAACTCTGTGTTGTCTGCAATAGATACGGCTGCAAAGATTCCTGAGAAAAGGAGAGGTAAGAGATGGCAAAAAAAGATGAGCAAGACCACTTCAAAGTGTCTGCAGCCATAAACATGGGACATCTTAAAAGTGTTAGAAAAAATACCTGACACAGTGTGCACAGCTTTCTGTGTTTTCCAGCAAGCTCCACAATACCTAGTACCTTTTTCTAAAGTTCTGCTTGCTGTAGACAGGAAAAAATCAGTTTTAAACATTAGTTTTTAACACATGTGATGGAGAGGAAAGATGGAATATGCATATTAGGCAGTTTAAAAAGAGGAAAGCCAAGAAAGGGCAATTCAAATATTCGGTTTATTTTGCAAAAGATGCTTGGGGTTTTTAAGGTTTTCTTGAAGGCATGTAAGACCTGACTCATGATTTTTGGGTTGGGCTATACTACTGAACCTAAAAGTCAACATAAACTCTGAAGTCAGCATGCTAATGACTTCTTGCTTTTTGTAAATGAAGAAAAACTCTTTTTCCTTGTGAAGACACAGAAAGGTAAACAAGAAATCAAAACGAGAATTAAATAACGCAAATTCAGCTGTCTTCTCCTTGAGACTCTGCCATTCCCTCAGTTTCATACACACAGATAATTTCTCGCCGCTGCCCAGAAGTTAGGAGAGCACTTTCATTTCCCACCATGTGCTTAGAGAACAGAGCCTGATTCACATGCCCTGCTGCAGAGCCAGTCCTGACAGCTTTGCCTTTGACTCTCTATTTTAGCCCCATCTCCTTACCCTGTTCCCCAGAGCCTTACATCAGCAACGCTGATCAGGTCGGCCTGCCAGCATTGCCAGGAGGAGAGAAGGGGAGAGCAGAACTTTAGTATGGACCAGATCTGGCCCATGCACTGACCAGCTCTAATTTAGAGCAATATAAAGGACGAGACAGACACACAGTGGGGGAAAATTTGTCCAGACCTGTTAGCGGCTTCTGCTTCTATTCCGCAAATCACTGGTGGTCCTCAGACAGAGCACCCAGTAGGGTGAGGAGATGCTGAAGCAGAGGAGCGTGTGCCTGACAGGACACTTACACGCTCACTCAGCTGTGGCACATGGTAGGTACAGCCAGGGTGCAAAGCCACTTGGCCAACCCACCACCTCTTTGGGAGACAAGCACAGAGGGTTCAGGAGCAGTAATACTGCCCTGTGTCTGCCAAGGGCATCCTCCTACCAGGAAAATGCAATTGAACAGACCAGCATAAAGACTGAAAAGTGAATGGAAGGCTGAAAATCAAACAGCAAAGAATTAAAAATTTACTATGAATCTGAATACTACTGGTAATGATCTGGGGCGTGCTAACGGAAAAGCAGAGTGTCACGTAAGAAATTAAACTTGTAAGGTAGCACTCATGGGATGACGATGGTGATGATTATGGTCCATTCTTCAGCAGGCTCTCCCAAATACTCCCCTTTCTACATTATTTCAGCATAAGAGGGATTTGATTTTGTTTTGGTTTGGAAGAAACATAGTACTAACGCTTTTAAATAAGTACAAAATTAATTAATACTGTTGTGTTTCTCGAGAGGACTCATACAGAAGATTTCATGCCGAAATACACCCTCTACCTCTGTTCTCTATATTAGTTTTTGCTTTCTTTTTTTGAGGACAGAGTGTTGGATGGCACAGGAAAGGAAGGACGTTATTTTGTCTGGAGTGTTGACCTATTTATTTTCCTGCACCAGATTTAAAGCTGGAAAGGTAACTAGAACAAGATCCAATTTCCCGATCTATTCACAAACTTCTCATATCAGGTAAATAAGTGGTTATGGGTATAAAGTAAAAATGGTTTCACATTATCTTCTGGAGAAAGCAGTACTCAAATCTGTTCCTTTAAGCAACGTGGTAGAAGTAGTTATGGGTTAAGGAGCGATATTCTAGGTTAAAACAAATCACAGTACATCATTACAAAAGCTCTGCAAAAGCCTGTTCTAACTCACACAAGCTCCCAGGGCTGTCAAGAAAACACCGAAGACCTGAGTCGCCTGGGATCAGTAAGTTTAAAGGCAATCTGTTCTTCCCGAGCTACGAGAGTCCTGTGAGACTACGACTCCATTCCAAACTTCTGCTAACAGCAATGCCAACTAGGAGCATGGTGAATTGTGATTTCCCCAGCAAAGCCAACTAGGAGCATGGTGAATTGTGATTTCCCCAGCAAAGCTGTGCCAACCAAAGCCCCAGATGACTCTGTTGTTCTTGCAAAAATGCGCTTTTCCTGGTATAGCTTTTCCTGCGTGGGGCCACGGCCAGGTAAGGTCTTACTATAGAAACAAAGAATACAGCTTCACTGGTAGAGCTGCAGCTGTATGTCTGTACTGATAAAATGCACCTAGACTTAGACAGAAGAGTACAGTATTTCACGCTTAGGTTGTAAGCAGGGTTGGAGGTTGATTATGTACAGCAGGTCTAAAAATCCATTGCTGCCTCACAGAGGCTTTGCTGTTCTCTTTTGCAGCGCTGTGTTTACTCAGGGGAAGCTGTTGCGAACTGAAAATATGCAAGGCTTTTTTTTATTCTTTTGTGTATGAAAAACAAGAACACATCTCACATTCCCTACAATTTTCAGGGGAGGAAGGAACTGCACACAACCCTCGATGGACGTCTTTCTTCAGGCAGGAAGAACAATCCAATCGTGCATCTCAGGTTAAAAGAATAATTTGCGTGGAAAGTTAAAACTGTGATAAACAACCTAGAGTCATTCTGCCAGTGGAAATCAGAGAGGTCACAAACTGATCGCTGGAGACAAGGCAGGTTTTAGGCACAGGCTAAATGAAGAAAAGTTGGGAGCTCTGTGTTTTATCAAGGAATGAATGTTTCTGCAGTTCAGGCATTCAGAAATCTCATTAACCTGGAAAAGCCAAAGCAGGGACAAGATACAGACATGCATGCAATAGATACTGACGGCAGGAGCTCCAGGGCAGACATCAGATTTGCTTCTGCAGTGGAGGTCATGGAACAATCTTTTCAATACTTTATTTTTTTCCTTTTTCTTTTAAACCAGCACTACAGAGTGCATTTAAGCAGCAAAAATAGTTCACTTGTGGGCAGGAAGGAAGAGGCCAAACATGGGTCTTACTTGCTATGTCTCAGCCGCCTTACCTCATCTCGTACACCTAAAGATTATCTAGTCAGCTAAATAAATGTGATGCTACACAAAGGAGCCAGAAGGCAGCTGCAGGACAAACTCCTTGTGGAGGGGACTCTCCTGCAGGTAGAGCGAGCAGAGCCAGCCTGACCGCATCCTGCCCTGCGCTGGCCAGGCAGGAGTCCACAACGCTCAGTTCTTCACTAAAACACACAGGCATCAAAGGGCTCTTGCAGCTACGAGCTGCACACGCAGCCAGGCAGTTCTGGAGCAGAAGGATCTTGGTTAGGTCACTGAACTGCAACTCAAGCCCATCTTTTCTCTCCTAAGCAATAACCAATGTGTTGTTTTTTCCACAGATGGCTACGGAGTTTCCTAGCTGTGTGGGCTTGGGTCAAGACGGCAAATAAAAAGCACATTAAGTGTTTCAAGTCTCACCTGTGTGGATTCTTTCACTCTATGCTGGTTAGTAACATAAGAGAACCTTGTACTTGCAAGACAGCTGGTCCTCAATTAAGAGAACTATACAAAAAATACGGCCACTAAACACATAGGTACAGAAGCTTGACTTTCTGGTGCTGTCTCCAAACTCCTTCCTCTTGTGACTTATCTCCCTCCTCTGAGGTCCAAGTTGTGCTTGGAGAAGGGCTTAAATTTCAGATGGCCAGGCATTCTTTTGCAAAAACATAGCACTGTGCCTAGATGCCTGTTGTTGGTATAATTAATTTGCCTTTGAACACTCATAATCCCACAAGATATCACCTGGGATTGAGAGGGGAACATTTCGGCAGTGTAAACCCTTCCAAGGTTAGGTGAAAATGAGCTGGGTGTTTATTTGTTTAAACCAGAATCAATACTGTAGACTGTCAAGGCCTGGAATTATAGAGTTTGGCCATGCATAAGCTTGATTTTTCTTGCATTTAAATGTCACTGTCAGCTGTAGGCAATGTTCCAGCTTGCGAAGTTTCACTGAAACTGGAAGCAACACTGAGCTTGGCAGAAATGTGATTGCAAGGTTTAATTGAAAGAGTAAGCACGCTATTACAAATTAATGTGGAGAAGGCAGCCATGGTGGAGTCTGTCTTTGGGTCCATATGGCCCTCCACTGCTCATTGATCATACAGCCTGTCATGCATTTATCCTCACAGGGCTCTCTCAGTTTGCTGAGAACTATTACCCCCATTTTTCAGCTGGAAAATAGGAGCTAGGAGAGTTACCTGCCTTGCTCAAAGGCACAGAATGGAATTGATCAAGGGTAACTGCTAATCTTTTCTTCCTTTCCAGATTGCTTATAATTTTTCCCTAATGAAAATCACTTCCTAGCTGATAAACTTACATTATGCACTGCAGAAGAAGCCAAGAGAAGGTGTCTTTTAAAAAGAAATCTTTACAAATCAACATGGTTTTAGCAATTTACTGTAATTGCACTTTGATTTTCAGTTTTCCTGTGAAAGATCTCAAACTTACCATCTTACAACTGAATGAAACAGTAATTGTTCAAATATGCTTGGTTGATTACTGATGATCTGTGGGTCATAATTGTCTTTTTTCCCCTGAAAAATTACTTTTAATTTTCTAAATGAAAACCATTCATTTTTCTAGCTACCAGATCTACACAAACACAAAATTATTTTTCCTGACAATACATATTTTATCAGAGAAAACAAAAAAAATGGTTAAGGCAGGCTAAATAACTCTACAGCAGATGAATTTTGCCCTGAACTTCATACATGACTTGATGAGAGTCTCACTGGGTCAAACAGTGTTGGCTCTCCCTCATGCTGCTTAAATCATAGTAACAGATAACCAAGCTTTGTTCATGTTACTTTCTCTCTCCAGGAAAAAGTTGCCACAAAGAGGTTGTAAGGTTTGGCAGAGATAGATACAAGTTCAAAAAAAAAATGAAAGTTTATGTTTAAATATGATCTTATCCTGTAAAATTTCAGGAATTTCCATTTTGTCAGCCTGAACTATGGCATCTTTGACATCTCTTTTAACTTTTGATTTGATGCTATCTTAGTACTAAAAAAGCTTGCCAATATTACACGTATGCAAAAATGAGGAAATAGTACAGATGTTGCTGTCTTTTTTGTTGGAACGTGAAATGAAATGTGTAATAAGGAGTTCTCCTTTGTGCTGTTTGGATGTAGCAGCATGTAGACTAACAAATGGAATCCTTCCAAGGAACTCTGCGAGTTAAACAGCTGTCAGAGGTAAACCAAGCCCTTAAGATTCATCTTAACAAGGGTAAGGAGTTGCAAGGTAGGAATCCAGTAACACTGATCTTTCAGAAACAAAGCAGCCATTTGACCTAAAAAATCTGTTAATTTGTTGTGGCTCTTATGCATAATACCAGTACCAGTTACAAGGCTTTCACGCACATGTTGTTAAATAAGCCTCTGCCTAAGCTGACAGACTGTGGTCTGATCTCCCTGAAATAAATTAAAAAAAAAAAAAAAAAAAAAAATGCTTTGCCTCTTTGGAGGTCATGCTGCACAAGAGAGAAAGGGCAGCAACATTTGGGGCCGTGCCAGATTCTTTGCATGACAGCAAAAATACAGCCAATGCATTTAGGTAATATTATTTCTTTAGCTTGATTATTTGTTAATAAGAAGCTCTCATTTCAACAGCAAGGGTAAGTTCCTCACTCAGGAATGCTCAAGTGTGCCACACAAGTAAACCCTACATTCCCAAAACTGTGTTTCCTTGCTCCTCCACAAAAGCATACACAGAACAACACTACTTTTCTCTGCTCTTCACCATAACACACACAGAGGCTAAAAACTGCAGTCTCAAAAGTCCTTGGCACAGCCATTAATAAATCTGAAGTTCTTTGGATTAATGACTCACCTGATAGCAGAGATGAGCACTTCCCAGCCTAACACTATCACCAACTGTAGATGAAGATACTGAACCAGAGCAAGAGAAAATGTAATTTCTCTTAGTAAGGCAACATATATGGTTACCCAACTCTTGTCTCACCTTCACAATCCTCATGATGACTTTTCAAGCCCATACAATAGTGTGAAGATTGCTGCCACCTGACAACTAAGCAGGCATTTTGATTACACCAAGTACAGGACAGATGGGATCTCTCCCCACCAGTGAGTTACTGACGCTACTCCTTCAGAGGGAGAACCCTCTGTAGCAAACTGATTGGCAGTAGGGATTAGGGAGGATTTCTAACCTTGAGTTTAGCTCAGACTCACCTGCTTTTCCTCAAGAGCCGTAAAAATATTCCACCTGTAAAAGGAGGGAATAACAAAGGGAACCTCTGCTATGAGTTAGGCTAAGGGGTTGGTATTTTGAGGCTGCATTTTTGAGACAGGAATATAAGCAGCTGATAAAGCACTTGTGTTTTCTGTTCTTGGCATGATATAAGAACAGACTGTGGTGAAGGAAGGGAATGATGTTATGCTTATAAGTATTTAGGAGCAACGTGAGTCTTAGCTGGTAAGGTCCAGAGCAATGGGATAGTCAGAATCCCCTCCCTAGAGGTAAAAGGTACTGGGACAGTAGTCTGATCTGTGGCATTTTTCTTCAAATTTTCAAGCACTGAAATGTCCTAAAAAGATGGGTGTATTTGTCACTGTCTTTGTTCTAACCAGTTTTCAGCAATGCCTTTATGGTAAAGATGCAAAATCTTCAGAAGTTCCTTTGTTTTCCAGCCTGGGACCTCATAGTAAAGTAAATATTACAGTATTTGCTCAGGCACAAGGCTTATATGAGCTGAAGAAGAAAAAAAGAAAAAAAATTAACCCAGAATTCAGCAATAACTTAAGCAAGGTCTGGTGCATAAAAGTTTAAGAGCCATAATAAAAGTGGCTAGCACCTGGGAGATATTCAAATCCTGACATTTCATATGGACATGATTTCTTAACTGTCTTCAGCTCCTCAAAAACTCTGCCATGGCTAGAAAAGCAATCCTGCTCTTCCCGTGGTCAAGCAGTGATCTGGTCACCCTTGCAACTGCTCTAGTGCCAGCAGTGCCACAAAGGGAAGGTCAGGGATGGAGCAGCTGGAAATAAGAAGAGTGGAGCCATTTTCTTCATCGTGCTGAGAGCATGGAAGTCACTTCAAGTTAGGGTCTGAGCTAATAATTTTTGAAGTTTCTATTGAAATTAGTGTTTTCACTGTCTCTGCTTGATGATGGTCTATGAAAACTTCACCTAAAAGGCAGGTAAGTTGCAGCTTTATCTCACTCAAAATTAAGGTGCAGGTGCATTTTACGCAGTCTGTGGTTAGAACTGACCCATTTTAAACATCTGTTTTTCTACTTCACCTTTAAAGTCAGTTATTTATCTCACAAATACTGAGTTTTGTTAGGTTATTTTCTTTACCTATGAAATTTCTTTACCTAGCTTTAAAAAAAATGTTAGCCTATACTGCCATCAAAGTAAAGGATAAATGCCTATATATCAATAAGAGCATAAATTAACCAAAGCTGAAGCTTTGAAAAGAATTATTCCATTAGCAAGATGAAAAGAAGAAAAAAAATTATAAAACAGAGGTTGTTCTGAAATCTCTTCAGAAGAACATAATTTCTTTGAATGACCCACAAGAACTTATATGAGTTAAGATAAACAGTTTTGTCTTACATAACATGGCATTGGCAATGCTCAGAATTTAATATCCTAAATTTGTACAGGTACAATGTAATTTCGCCTACAGGTGAAGCAGGACAAACATTTTCTTACCTGGCATTAAAAATCATTCCCTCAGGGAAAAAGAGAAGTAAACATCTTCCACGTTCTTGCATTTGCTTTTACAAGCTCCTCTTTGGAGTAGCATCCAGAACAACAAAGGTGCTACAACAAAAAATTTTGCTCTTCTTGCCAGGGTAATGCTTTAGCAGCTCTGTTAATACTACCAATGTAATGCCACAGTATCAGAACACTGAGCAAAAGGAAGGGAAGGAGGAAAAACTGAAATTCAACACTTTTGTTGACATACCCCCAAAACTGTCCTTTCTAATTCTAATATTGTCTGCCTATACTGGAATCCACAAATTTTTTCCCTTGCCCTGTTTCTGTGTATAGACTGCAGTTTTTTTCCTTCTGCTTTGTACTTCCCCTGTAATACTTTAAAATATTTTTTTTGTCACATCAACTTTACAAGACTGTATCCCAGATCAGAGTCCTCAGAATTAACACTCTCCATCCTCAAGAGCACAGTGCTGGTGTTGGTACTGCGTGAAGTGCTTTATTGAACAGAACCGTTGCCAGCTACCGAGATGTTTCAAACGGGAGATAAAAAAACGGTCTTATAAGTGCTGCTAAACAGCACAGATCTGTCTGTCTCTGAAGCCCACTCAGCACCTTGTAGGACCAGACCTCAAATTATTACTATTTGGGATAAGCAAGGTTTGAAAGCTGTCTTGCTGAAGCTAGAGTTACAGCTAAGAAAGGTTCCCTTAGGAAGAAAGTGGAGAGGCCAAAATACAGGAATAAAGTCTGATTCTGACATTTTAGGCTCATTCTCCTAGCAGTAATTAACAACTCTTAATGCTTACCTGTCTACAGCTTCTTTAAAGTGTCTTGTATCCGCGTCAGGCTTCTCTGAAGTTGCTGAGAACCAAACCAGATGGAAAATTTACCCTGATGTGGACTTTACCTCAGCATGGATGAGTACTACCTTTAATCACAATATTCCCTGCACTGAAAGGGAGGAATACGTGAAGTATTTTGGTAAATACAGCTGCCACATAGGGCAAATGTTAAGATTTTAATGACACTCACTTTTCAGTGTTTTCCATCTTCAGAGGGCTTCCCATTGGTTGACATACTTTAGAGTAATGACTATTCAAAACTTCCCTGTGACGTAAGTGCTCAAAGTATAAAGTTGTTTTCTAGCTTTCTCCTCTCCCTTGAGTTCATCGCCCCAAAAGCCTTAGAACGGTGGCTGTATTCAATCACTGCTACATAGTCCTGGCATGTTAAAAGCTGTTTCATGACAACATGCTTAGCAGGTAGGTAGCTTTGTTGCTTGATTTATCCAGCATTTTACTGTAAGTAAAACGGCTGACCCAGCCTCCAGGCTTGTCAAGGTAGAATCATAGGTTGGAAAAGACCTCTAAGATCATCAGGTCCAACTGTCACCCTAACACCACCATGCCTACTAAACCATGTCCCCAAGTGCCACATCTACATGTTTTTTAAACACCTCCAGGGATGGGGACTCCACCACCTCCCTGGGCAGCCTGGTCCAATGTCTGACCACTCTTTCAGTAAAGAAATTTTTCCCAACATCCAATCTAAACCTCTGCTGATGCAACTTGAGGCCATTGCCTCTCGTCCTATTGCTAGTTACCTGGGAGAAGAGACCAACAACCTGCCTCACTACAAACACCTTTCAGGTAGTTGTAGACAGCAACAAGGTCCCCTCTCAGCCTCCTCTTCTCCAGGCTAAACAGCCTCAGATCCCTCAGCCACTCCTCATAAGGCTTGTGCTCTAGTCTCTTCACCAGCCTTGTTGCTATTCTCTGGACATGCTCCAGCACCTCAATGTCCTTCTTGTAGTGAGGGGCCCAAAACTGAACTCGGTACTTCAGGTGTGGCCTCACCAGTGCCGAGTACAAGGGCACGGTCACCTCCCTACTCCTGCTGGCCACACTACTCCTGACGCAAGCCAGGATGCTATTGGCCTTCTTGGCAACCTGGGCACACTGCTGGCTCATGTTCAGCCAGCTGTCGACCAAAGATATAGATGTATGTCTGTTGTTGTTTAGGCCTTGTTCTTCCCTCTAAGTGTCATATCCTTAGACTTCAGTGGAAGCCAGAAGGCAGAATACGGGCTTTGCATTTTCACTGTAGAGTTAGCTTATCTCCCACCACTTGCATCTTGCTCTGCTGTTCTTAAATGCCACCATTCAGTAATTCTTTTTTCTTTTAATCCAGCCTTCAAGAATGTATTTCCTAACAGCTCCCATCTATGGGATAATTATGCTTAGTTAG
The DNA here is from genome assembly GCF_030867145.1 of Opisthocomus hoazin. NCBI lineage: Eukaryota > Metazoa > Chordata > Aves > Opisthocomiformes > Opisthocomidae > Opisthocomus > Opisthocomus hoazin. The sequence goes on from NC_134414.1 coordinate 144,362,740, forward strand.
CTGTACTCAACAATGATGATTTCATAACATGCCACAAACAGGTGCCCATTAAATTCCTTTATTGGAGACAGAAACATTGCATAATTACAGATTTGATGAGGAAAACTGCAAATAGTATAGACTGTTTCTACTGCCAGCAAAATACAGTTATTACAGGATTTATAGACATACAAATATAAAGTGTTTCTTTCCTGCCAGATGGTCTGTACGTAGCAATGCCATTAGGAGTGCTTAATTGTGCTTCTACAAAACCTTTAGAGAAGAATGAGGTAGAGTTTTCTTTAGTTTATCCAGTATTTTTTCACACATCTGTCCTTTACTGCTTTTATACGCTCAGATCCTTGCAAAATACCCAGTTAACTTTAATATTTGAGAAAACAGAGACCCTTCAGAGGTGTCTACTTCTCCCTCTTTAAGTTGCTAATTTCCCACTGCTTATATGCTACAATTCCAATAACTACTACTGCACCCTTCTAAATGCCTCAAAGGTCAGGTAGATTGCGACGTCTGTCTTTCCAAATTTACTGCTTTGACAGAAATTGTTTGCAAGCAGCTTCAGATAAAGCTCTTACTTGTCTCCATCATGGCAAAGAACCTTTTACATTCCGTCACTCTCTACTATAGTGGCCGAGCTAGAGTCCAAGCCATCTCCCCCGGAGATGGAGGGAATAGATTCACTCTTTGTCAACACCTTTGACTATGGAATAGAGTTAATGATATATTTGTCTCCTTTTGCAATTCTAGTCAACTATAGGGCGTTAGAAAATGAATATAAATTATGGGAACAGAATAGGACACTGACGTGTAGAAAACCATTTCTCACGGTTAGATGATCTGGAGCATTACCTGTTTGTTTTGATCTAATATTTTACTGCTTTGTGACATCTAAAAGTGTGTTGTAGGTTTCAGCTGAGACAGTAGGGGCAGAGTTATGAAAGTGTATGCACAGATGCAAGTATTTAAGCAACTGAATAAGAGCATTCTTAAATAGAAACAGCAATCTACCATCCTGCTAGACATTTGGTATACCTGGCTAGTCTCTGTTTCGGACTGAATGAGAATGGTAATGGTGTTCTTCTGACCTCCTGTCTTGACTGACTTGATGGGTAATTTTACTCTCATTCCTTAGCATGCCTGTTCTGGAGACAGTTAACTTTTCACTTTACTTTTTCCTCTGGCATTTGCTGCAAGCACTTAGTACATACTCAAAATTCGAGAGCACACTGGTAGGGTACAGTAGAGCAAAAAACCCTGTTATTTCACCTGAAGAGGTCACAATTCTAGTGGTGACCAAATCGTAATGAAAATGGGATTTGGCATACAGGAAGAAGGCGATTACATAAAGAATAAGAATGTTTCTTTCTTCTTATAACCGATGGAGACATGATAGTTTAAGATAATAGTTCAGTGATACTGTATCAGAATTCTAAAATGAAAAGCAAAACTTTTATAAAAAGGGGCAAAATTTAAAAGATTCTGTATTCATGTCTTGATCACTTTGACCATAAAATGAAAGAAAATCTGTTCCTGCAAGATAGTACCACCTGAGAAAACTCCTAAGCTCCTCCACCTCACACTTAAACTACTACTCTAAGCTTGACCGAATTAAGTCCTATAAAGAGTTAGTATTATTAAGAGAACCAGCTCTTAGAAACTTTCCCAACTCTTGCTTAGAAAAAAAAGCACTATGGTTATTTTATCTACCACTCCCTGCATACTTCTTTGGTAAAAAATCCAAAATGATCAGTGCTGGAACTATTTGGAACACTGTAGTTAATTACTTCCACAAAGTTCTCCTCTCTTTTTCTGTCTTAACTTTAACCAGCAGATGTTTTAATGACTTTAAAATTCTATACCAAGATCTTAAATCCTCCTTAAGTTCTTCCTATGAACATGAAATCTAAGATTCTTTTTTTAAAGCATGGCATGTGAATTCAGGATTGTGGTAAAAAATCAGAGACAATAAATTAAGTTTTAAGGTAAGCAAACCATATAAATTCATGTTCAGAGAGAGGGACGAGGATCTAGCTATGCTGTTACCACTAGTCAGTTTAAACACCATTGTTCTTAGCAAATCTAGGTGTGGTTAACCTTGCTAGTGTGGTCAATGAGATTTATTTCTGAGCTACTAAATAAAAAATGTTATTCTAAATCTAAGGCTTGACTATGCTAATCCAGCATTGTTCCACACCTGCTCAGCCCTAATATACTTGACTGCTCGAGCTCAATAAAATGGAGAAGTTAGTTTTGCTTGTGGAGTTGGGGATATACTTCTCAGCGGTGCTATAGATGGCACTCAGATTTTGCATAGTCAGGGAAAACATCCTGGAATTCCCACTAATAACCATCATGCTTAAAGCAAGGCATGGGCAGAAGGATTGCTACAATAGTGTTTTTCACCATTGCAATACCAGTACTGTCTTTCGCTTTAATGACTAAAAATACAAATACTTATTAAGAAGTTACTTAGCTTAAATGATTTAGGACCCATGAATTATTTTTCCAAATCCTGAGGACAGTGACAAAATACAGCAAAACACAGCTCTTTGACATGTCGCAATTGCTAAAGATTGCAGTTTAAAAATTTGTGATCAAGATTGATAGAGGTCTGTCTCAGTGCTACATGGCAAAATGTACCTCTAGAATAGTTGTAATCCAATGACTCTGCGTTGAGAGGTACAATGCTTCCTTCAAGCACCACTTTTAAGTAAGATAGCACTGTTTGAGAGGTGGAGGTGAATTACCTTTTCAAGATCTTTCGGTATCCTACTTTATATTCTGAACTATACATTTTACTTGTTCAGAGGTTCGAGCAAACCTTAAACATATTTCTCATTCAAATGACATTTTTCTCCTCCATAATCAAGATATTTCCACTCTAAAGCAATCCTTGAAATACTTCACTTTACATGACATCTTTCTCTGCTGCTTAATAAACTTTCTGGAAAGCTTATTTGATCTGTAGTAAAATAACTTCTTACCCACAAGTCTGAATTCAAGTTAAAAGTGGTATAAGTGGTAGTACTACTACTCTGCACTTACAAAGAGGTTAGGTAACTTGTCCAGGGTCACGAATTCAGTGGCAGTCTGTTCAGGCATTACATGTGCAGGTGGTAAAGTGCCCTTCTGATCCCTGAACACCTGAAAGATGAACAAAACACCTTTTTTTTTTTTTTTTTTAACTGTCACTCCTGCTAAAAGGAAAAAGAATGCAAAATTTGCTTAGATGGTCACTTTTAGATATGCGACTAAGTGATATCATGATAGCAGGCTGGAGAAAATAGGCTGAAGGTCTGTGTGGAAGGGAGAGAAAGACAGCAAGGAATAGTCCTCCGCAGCGCATGCTCAGCCATCACTTACACCCCCCCACCTCTCAGTATACGAGCCTGCCACTAGAACATGAGAACTTCTAATCAGCAGGGTGATTCCCATTGGTGAGAGAGACAATGTGCCATAGGCTGGCAGGCTGTGCTACCTTCTCTGTATTCTATTTCATAGCAAGGCACTGTCAACAGGCTGTTCACACTAAGCAATCTGTTGAGATTATGCAGATTGTTTCGGAGATGTCATTGAATTCGAGAGGGTTCCTCCTCTCATTAAGTGGCTATGAGATCAGTCCCAGCTGTTTTTCCGTCTACCTCCTCGGAAGACCATGTATTAGACAGACATTTCCAATAACTTGCACTCCAAATGACTCTTTCAAATACCATGTTTTTCCAAATTACCACTCTTCAAGCCTGAAGAAAAATAAGTATAAAATAAGTATACGGAGAGGATCAATGATACCTCTCTGTTGAATTAGGTAAACCCTAAATTAGAGTTTGTCTAGAAAGAAGAGTGGAAGACGACAACTGCTTTTTGGCTTGAGATGGTAGAACAGGTGTAAACGATGGCTGGGCAGAGATGTCACTATCTTGCTTTTGTGTTATCAGACTTCCCTTCTATATCCCAGAAGAATCCTGTTTGCTTTGCACTGCTACAGACTGAACAGATTACCTGTCCTAAGCAGGAGCCTTTATTAGCATTCTCACCAGAATCTGTCACTGTAAATTCTCAGGGAATTGGCCCTCATTGCAGATAAGAATCTAATTAAGTAATACCAGTTTCTGAAGCCGTAACTCTTGGCATCAGAAGAGCTTGTATGAACTGCCAGCTTCATGAGAAGTTCTCTCATTTGAAGGACTTCTTTCCTATGCATAAATCATGCTCACCAAACTGAAAATTAAGGACATGCTCAACAGTGAAAATAATAATCAAAAGAATGAAGGGGAGAAGAAAGAACATCCGAAAATTAGAGTTCATTATTATCATTTTAAAGTACCAGTATTTGTAAAACATAAGCATGTGAAAGGCTGAATCTCATATGATCAACCCAATTAAACATTAAATAATTGCAGCCAATTATGCAAATATCACATACCAATATTAATTTGTTGATCCTTTTTGAACAGTCTCAAATTCTCCTAATGTTAGACTATCTTATGTCTTAAATGATCAATTAGCAGAACCATAACTCAGTGATGAAGAATGGATAATTGCCTAGTTATGATGCACCAAACTCTTTCTATGTAAATCTGTTGCAATTAAACAAATAGGGCACATGGAGAAAAGATGTGCAGATGTTCTTTTACAATCTATTATCATCGCAGGGAATACCACAGTTCCCTCCTAAATTTTACAGGCGAAAATAGGGAGAATGTAATACCAAATACTCACTATTATTTACACATATTATTTCTTTCCTTTGGTTAACAGGATAAAAAAACAGTGGCAGAATGCAGGGTGGGACAGCATGCAACTTCAGAAGAATTTTCTGTATTATACAGACCCATCAGCTCCCTTATTTAGGTTTTAAAGTTTAAAATCTAGAACCTATTCACCTGGATCCCGTTTGGAAAAAAGCACAACTTTGAGTTGACATAGCCAGAGTAAAGCAATTAACCAAGATCTTAAAGACAACAGTTAACATACACACACTATATGTTTTCATTCTTCTTTGTTACAAAAATCGATGGATTTCTGTAGGTCATTCCAGTTTTAACTCATCATTTTGAAGTCTCCATCAGCTCAAAATGTGCAGTAAAAGGAAATGTGTCTCTCTGGTCAGTTCGAGAAACAGTGCAAACCACAATAAATGAAAACGCCTGGTTTCCTTACATTAAATTACTTGCATCCAATTTAAAAAGAGTTTTACACAACTTTTAGGTTTACACTGCAGCAGAATAATTCCTCTAACTGGTCCTTCCTCATTTTGACCAGAATAGATTATTACTGGTATACTGATGCCTTCATGGGGATTTTTGATATATGATACCTGTCAACTCTATCAACATCCTGAGATGTTAAGGTATCATACAACCCCTTTGCCATGCATCTGAAGTTAGATATTTCCACTTTTCCTTTTCCTGCTACATCTAAGGTGAACATAAGGGGAGAGGTTAGTTCAGTCACAGGAAGCCACACGTTGTTGCTCATTCCATAATCTTTAGAGAGCTCCATGACATGCTCTAGTTAAAGGCACTCTTTAGTTATGATACTTGTCTCATTGGATAAAACTCTCTACCCCATGTTGCTTCTTGACATATCCCCCATGTTAATTTTTCCACCCATCTAATTAAACAGAAAAAGAAAGACTACCAGCAGTTTATAATACGTAGTAAGATACTAAAGGAAGATCAGCACATGATACAGATTCAAATGGTCAGAAAAGCAGACACACAATACTATTGCTACTGTAAGTGAAACAACATTTTGTGCTTGCAATTGTATTCTAAAGAGAAAACTATCCAACAAATTTTAACAACGGTTACATTGTCAGAGAGAACTTTCAACTGTTCTTCATTAAAATATCAGATTGGACTGCAGTGAAAGATAGTAGAAGTCATGATTTGAGGGAGTAAAATAAAGTTATGGCTAACTAGGGGTTGTCTTTAATATCTGTCCAAAAATGAACAGGAAAGCCATAAGGCTTCTTTTTAGCAGTTGTATAAGGCATGGAAGGTCTATTTGAAATTGTATTTTGCCTTTTTAAGCAATGATAACAAATGGCAGTAACAACAAAGAACATCTAAAGCATGGGAGAGATGCTGTTGGGTCTTAAAAAAAGTAAAGTGCTAAATATTTTCCTTAATACTGGTGCATCTCTACTGCAAACTATGGCGATAAATGTTTTACTTCTTGTAGGACTCCAATGGTGTCAACAAAGTCCCACCAGTTTTACACTGAAGTAGCACTTAGGAACATTGATACAGAATATAGTGATCCTTTTTGGCAAGAGATATCTTAAAGCTGTTCACAATGCTGTGTGCAAAAAAAAAAAGAGAAAACTAATAAATGTTACAGGATAATTGTTAGTGAACATTTGCAGAAGTTATTTCCCTAACTATGGGCTACACGCTCTATGTTGCTCCCAACTAGGATCAAGACTGCACATGAGAGAGTACCGGTATATGAAGAAGTATATGCTTAATCAGAACAAACCCAGAGTTTGAATGAAATCTCCTTCCTTCTCGTGCTAGGTATTTTCTGTTGACAACATAGCTTGTTCCTTCATAGGAAGGCCCTATTAAGGTACACATGTGTCAATGGAGGTTGGATACATTTCACAGTGAGAGGTGAAGGGGACAAGAAAAACATTTTTCTGGTCTAAATTATGTGACTGGGTGTTGAAAGAAATTCCTCAAAAGAAAGGTGTGGTTGCTCTGAATTGCAGCTCAACTTTCACAGTCACAGTTGTCTGATCTTGTTTGCTAGACATTCACTCGGAAGGCAACACCGTGTCCGCGGCACTCAGCTCTGTGCTAGGCCAGACAAAGGGTAATTCTTGTTTCAGCAGGGCCTGGCCCAGCCCTGTAAATCACGTATGGAAGGATGTATTCAACTATTAGAGCGGTACACGCTGCCCAAGCAGCCGCTGCATAACCCCATGGAGGGAAAGGCAACAGGCCGACAGGGATCATATTGCAGGCTAGATCGACTCAGGAGAATATTGGCCTAAAGGATAGAGCTGTTCTTTGACAGAATATGCATGAGGGGATCTAGATGGCTATGAAAACTAAGGAATCTCCCAAACAGAGCATGAAAGGAAAGAACGTATGGCTAAACTTAATGGTTTCCTGAACACAGAGCAAAAAGTAGAATAATGTCAGTAGAACTCTGTGGTCAATTAACAGGCCACGGCTTTGTGTTATATGACAACGTGCTCCGCTGATGATGGCAGTTAAAACAAACCAAATAAACTGAAGAGCAGTTGAAGAGCATTTTACAGGTTTTCAGACTGTAAATAAGACAGAAGGAGGTACTAAGAAAACTATTAGGAAAGTTCTATTGCTAACATTTAGCACCTCTAGCAAGAAGATAGGCTCCTACTAACAGGATTACAGTAGAAATGAAAATGATTGTGTTCACATTTGCCAGATTGTGGAAACAATCAGACCGGGGAGCAAACTGGTACAGAAACTACGCTACGCACAGGCAGCTACAGAAGTTGTCATTATTCATGTCTGTTCTGTGTGGAGGGTCTGAACTCTTCCATCTTCACGACACCAGCACTGCCCAATCGCTGTCTTCTCTTCCATACTGAAACAAATTAAAAATGAATTTTGACAATAAAAGTTAAAAGTAACAGTGTACAATTATGATAACTTCTTAGGTTTATCATCAGAAAGGTTCATATCCACCACCCTGATAGTAGTTTACACTATTTCCTATGCCTTTACTTCTGTCTTTGATTTGAGCAAAGCCTGAAGGTAGCTTGAGGTTTTATCCATCTTCCAATAAGTAGACTAAGAAAGGATGAAGTATCTCACTAGAGATCATACAGAACAGTCCTGTTTCACTGGAGCTTTCCATCAATTTAATATAGTTATTCCCTGAGGTCATTTCCCTCATTAATTCATAAGTATGCTCCTGCTCAAGCTCCAATAAACAAACACTTTTTTTTTTATTTCTTTTTATTTTCAAGGTGGCTTTTTATTACAACATTCTGACTGAATGTGAAATAAAACCCATCACAAATACCACAGAATACAATTAGAGAGAACTGTAACCCAAGTAGTCTTTCCATATGCAAACCAAGAGGATCTTCTGGGATAAAGGGAGGCAGCCTACCCATGAGGAGTTGTTTCCCATCTAGGGGAGGATACAGTCCCAAGACAGCACTTTTGGTTGTTAAACTGGCTCCATATCCTAAAACTCTTTGTCACCAGCTCTGTAAACAATGCTTCAGAGAGGCCCAGAAAAAACACATAGGGCTCAAGAACGTAAGCAAAGTAGAGGTGGATAGACTAGTGGCAGAGGTAAGCTGGAAGCCCTTTCCCTCATAGTACCCTGTTCAGGGAGCTTGAAAACACTTTTCACCAAGGAACAGACTGATTTTAGAGGCTTAAATAGGCTGAAAAGATCACTAGATTATCATTTCTCCAAAGAGGATAAAAGGAAGTTCCTCCAATCCAGGTCCTGCATCAGCAGGAAAGGAGATAAAGGGACATTAAAGCAGGGAAAAGGCAACAGCTCCAAATCAGGCTGAGCCGGAAAAAACACACTTCTGGATCCACAAAAGAATGGCATTCAGTCTGCTTGTATTTTATTTTTTACTCCATCTGGTAAAGCCTCTAAATGACCTCTACGTGTATCACATCTACTTTTTCTTTTCATTACTAATTCTGCTGCTCCTGCTCTGCAGTCTGCAATGTGTTTGACTATACACAGGACCTTGGACAAATTACTCGTTCAAAGGATTTCCAGCTTACATTACCAGTTGTCAGTTTGGTTGCCTTGGGAACTCTAACCAAGGAAAAGCAGATGTATCACTAGTTTAACCACAAAGCACTGGATTACCCTAATGTGAAGCAATTTTATTGAGGTTGGGGGCAAAGGGAGGAAAAGGAGATGTCTTGGACCTTCACGTCACTGCTTCTCAGAGAAAAGGTGGCACCTCACCTCCCCCCAATTGGACAGCAGGCAAAGGCCAGGGGATTGTTTGTAAGTTTTTCTGGCTTTAGGTGGTAGTATCGTCTAATGCTCTGATGCTGATTTCAGAAATTTCAAGGGCTGGTCCAAGTTGCCATTTGACTATGGTTTGAACATGCTTCCAGAATTAAAAAGGGAATGAAGATGTTATACCACCATCAAGATATTGTCTTTCTGGAAATAAAAGCAGATTATCATCCTTTTCTGATTCTGTCAAAGATTTTGTGATCTCCAGCTAGTCAATCCCACCCCTCTCTTTCCTCCCACAGGTGCTGCTTTGTAAAAATTAACACATCCATTCTCCTTCCCTGGTTGTTTTCCACTGGGCTACCCATTTAGATTATGCAACTTTGAGAAAGACAGGTTTTTTGACTCAATGTCTGTTTATTGTTGCCCTGACTGCAGCATTCAAACATATTTTATATCATGTAGTATAAAAAATATATATTACCTTCTATCCATCCCTTCTAAGATGCATCCTGATCTACACTTTAAAAGGTATAGCAAAAGCTTGCTTATTCTCAAAGCATGGAATGCAAAACCACAAGAACATCTAAGTGGTATTTCAGTGAGTATATTCCCAGAGAAAAGAATCTCATCTCTAAATCTTCTAAATCAAGCAGTTATAGAAGCCAGTGTACTATGACTAATTCATTAATAAGCACACTATTACTGTATAAAATGTAAATGATTTAATCTAAAATCTTTATCAGCCTTTAGTGATCACAATTTCCACTCAGCAATAGGAAGGGAAATGTATATTGCAGGGCTACTACTGTCTCTCTCCATTGGCATGAGAAATGGAATTGGTTCTGCCCATGAGTTTCTAATTTGTCACTCTAGCTCTCGTTCCACTGAACAGCTGTTCAAAACCAAAGAAATCCTGTTGAACACAGAAAAAATTGCAAAAGAACAATGAGCAGCATGAAAACACACTTGGAAACACAATAATGATGATAATCTGAAATTTCTAAACAAGCATGTATCATACACAAGGGACTCGGTATAACAATATTGGATATGGTGCCCTGCACCTTTTGGTCACAGGTTCAAATGCAGGACAATGTTGGTGCTAAGAATTTTTACTTTCTTACAAATGTCCACTGTCCAAGATGAAGTGGATATGTTGCCCTATTTCAGGCAACAGCACAACACAGAGACCAAAGGTGTGTTCTGCTGTAATTTCCATTGCATTTTATACTTCAGGACTTAAACATTCTTTGAATTAACAGCCTCAGACCATTCAAACGATATGACAATAGTCCAATGATACTTCAAAAAGATATTTTTTTCTTTCTTTCCCTCCTAGTAGAATATGTAAAAGATTGCTGGATAAAGAACTGTCTGAATGGCTGAGCACAGAGACTGGTGGTGAATGGAGTTAAATCCAGCTGGCGGCCGGTCCCAAGTGGTGTCCCCCAGGGCTCAGTTTTGGGTCCAGGCTTGTTTTAACATCTTTCTCAATGGTCTGGATGAGAGGATTGAGTGCTCCCTCAGTACGTTTGCAGATGACACCAAGCTGGGTGGGAGTGTCAATCTGCTCAAGGGTAGGAAGGTTCTGCAGAGGGATCTGGACAGACTGGATCGATGGGCTGAGGTCAACTGTATGAGTTTCAGTAAGGCCAAATGCTGGGTCCTGCGCTTTGGTCACAACCACCACATAATGCTAGAGGCTTGGGGAAGAGTGGCTGGAAAGCTGCCCGGCAGAAAAGGATCTTGGGGTGTTGGTTGACAGCTGGCTGAACATAAGCCAGCAGCGTGCCCAGGTGGCCAAGAAGGCCAAGAGCATCCTGGCTTGTGTCAGGAGTAGTGTGGCCAGCAGGACTAGGGAGGTGATCGTGGCCCTGTACTTGCACTGGAGAAGAGGAGGCTGAGGGGGAGACCTAATTGCTGTCTACAACTACCTGAAAGGAGGTTGTAGTGAGGCAGGTGTTGGTCCCTTCTCCCAGGTAACTAGCAATAGGACAAGAGGCAATGGCCTCAAGTTGCATCAGGGGAGGTTTAGATTAGATATTAGGAAAAATTTCTTTACTGAAAGAGTGGTCAGACATTGGAACAGGCTGCTCAGGGAGGTGGTTGAGTCACCATCCCTGGAGGTGTTTAAAAAACGTGTAGATGTGGCACTTGGGGACATGGTTTAGTAGGCATGGTGTTGTTGGGTGGATGGTTGGGCTTGATGATCTTAGAGGTCTTTTCCAATCTATGATTCTATGATTTGTGAAAGATCCTGAAAACTCTCCTGACATTTTAAGAATGTTATATATTCAATTTTCTGTGTTGCAGCATTGTTTCCATATGACAACCTGGGGTCCATTTGGATATGAGCTCATCTCTCAACAGATAGCAAAGTGCAGAAACACAATCAGAAACTATTGAATGACTCTCAAAGCGGAAGCAGCAATCGTTCTGTTTAAAACCATGTTCCTACCAATGAAGTGTTCTAACTCTCCTGGCTTTTTTAAAGAAGGGAGAAACCACAGAAGTAAGCATATACATAATAGTCCAGCACTTTCCATGAGTGATGGATTTACTCTTGGCATGTAACTAATGAACACATAGTACATACATGGCTGTAAAGCTAAAAGGTCTACAAGCATAGCTGTAAAGTGAAAAGGTCCAAGAAAGATAATGGTTAGAAGTAATCCACACTTTTTCAGCCTCCTCCTGAGCTTTGGTTGAGGGGGGGCGAGGGGAAGGAGGGTGATGGGGCAGGGCAAGGGAGGAAGCCTCAGGGAGCACTATCTATGGGCCAAGGGAGAAAGACACATATTCCAGTGCTGCCTTCTGAAACAGAATTCTGTATTTCACAAGCCATTCTTCTAAACAAGACGCTCGCTTGTCTCGCACCACAAACTGCTAAGCAGTACTGTTTTGATTTGGCCTGGATAAATGCCAGGTGCCCATCAAAACCACTCTATCACTCCGCCTCCTCAGCTGGACAGGGGAGAGGAAATATGATGAAAGGCTCGAGGGTCAAGATAAGGACAAGGAGAGATCACTCACCAATTACTGTCACAGACAGAACGGACTGAACTTGGGGAGAAAAGGGAGTTTAATTTCTCACCAATCAAATCAGAGGAGGATAGTGAGAAATAAATCCAGATCTTAAAACACCTTTCCCCCACCCCTCTCTTCTTCCTGGACTCAACTTCAATCCTGTTTCTCTACCTCCTCACCCCAAGCGGTGCAGGGGGACGGGGAATGGTGGTTATGGTCAGTTCATTAAACGTTGTTTCTGCCGCTTCTTCCTCCTCAGGGGGAGGACTCTTCACACTCTGCCCCTGCTCCGGCACGAGGTCCCTCTCAAAGGAGACAGTTCTCCAAACTCCTCCAACATGAGTCCTTCCCACAGGCTGCAGCTCTTCACAAACTGCCCCTGCATGGGTCCTTCCCAGGGGGTGCAGTCCTTCAGGAACAGGCTGCTCCAGCATGGGTCCTTACAGGGTCACAAGCCCTGCCGGCAAACCTGCTCTGGCATGGGCTCCTCTCTCCACAGGTCCACAGGTCCTGCCAGGAGCCTGCTCCAGCGCGGGCTCCCCACGGGGTCACAGCTTCCTTCAGACATCCACCTGCTCCGGCGTGGGGTCCCTTCCACGGGCTACAGGTGGATATCTGCTCCACCGTGGACCTCCATGGACTGCAGGGGGACAACCTGCCTCCCCACGGTCTTTCATCACGAGCTACAAGAGAAGACTCTCTGCTCCCACATCTTAAGTGCCTCCTCCCCCTCCTTCTTCATTGATCTTGGTGTCTGCAGTTGTTTCTCTCACTTCGTCTCACTCCTCTCTCTTGGCTGCCGTTTCACCACAGTTTTTTTTCTTCCCCTTCTTAAATGTTATCACAGAGGCGCTACCACCATTGCTGATTGGCTTGTCCTTGGCCAGCGGCGGGTCGGTCTTAAAGCTGGCTGGCACTGGCTCTGTCAGACATGGGGGAAGCTTCTCGCAGCTTCTCACAGAAGCCGACCCTATAGCCCCCTCGCTATCAAAACCTTGCCATGCAAAGCCATAACAAGTACCTATCCCCACACACAATGCTCAGCAAGGATCTAGAACTGGCTTCAACTCTTTCTGATGCTGAGCTGTTCCATGACTGCAATTAGAAGTGATCAGTGGAGACTCGAACTGACCACAAATTGTTGAAGGCCATAACATATATTGCATCACCTAGACATCAGAAGGTAACACAGGAGTTACACAATTGCTTTTAGACATAAAACATAGACACCTGGCATACTAACAAGATGGCTTTAATACAGAGTAGAGAGCTATGGAAACACTGATTACTGTGCATCACAATGAAAAGCGTATCAATAAAATCAGCTTATAGTCTGTCCCTGAAACAAATCTAGACATACGACAATAAGAAAAATAAAGTGATGGACATCAATAGTTATTTTAGATAGGTGTATCAGGCAGTTGGGATGAGAAAGATGAAATAAAACTGTGGTAGTAGTGGGATTCTGGAGAAAGGCTACTGTGTATTCTCATATAGTAAGATGACAAAAATGTTATAGGCAACTGACATGCGAACACGAAATACTAAGCCTCTCCTTCCCTTCAACAAATAATAAAATCCAGAACCAAAGGTGCCTATGCTTCTTCCTAGCTATCAGTTGTACTGTTTGAAGAGGAAGACCCAGATTCCAAGCCATTACAGCTGGCACAGCTGAAACAATGGAAACATGATGGGTGAGTGTCTCTCTTTGCCGCCATGAAAGTTTGCTCAGCCACCAACATAAAGGTACCAGAACATAATGAATTCTTTCTTCCCTGAGTTGCAGCCAGAAATGTCCAATACTATTCTAAAGAACAAGAGATGCTGATCCCATGTCATCCTCCTAGTGAAGAATAGTCAAGTGGTCTTGCTGCATATTTGAGCTACAAGTCTTAGAGAAGAGGAAAAAAAAAAAAAAGTAGTTATGCTGGAAATCAGCAGCTCTGAGAGGTGAAAATCTGCAGAACAAGAATACAGAAGAAACACTGAAATGATAAGAGATGGCCTAACTTCCCTTACCTTTGACTGCTTCGGCCTACTTGAATTAGGCAATGAAAAAAAGCAACGGATTTAAACTTGGACTGCGCTATAGCACAAAACACTGAATAAATAACATTACATAAATGAACCTGCTTATCATGGGATTTTAGGTGGGTCAACACATGACAGCAGACTGCAATTCATGAGTAGTTTTTGTTTGAGGTCTCAGCAGGAGAACCCTGCATCAGACTACTTTTACACACTAGAAAAGGGCCTGTGAAATAGAAAGAAAAAACAGTTTGAGGACTTTTTCTTTAAAAGTTCTGATTATTTTGTGGGATTCATAGAGTTGCTGTGTGGTGCAGTCTATCTCACAATCTTTCAAGAAGATTCCTTCAGGGCTTACTGGCAGGAAGATGAAAATTTTAGTAGCAAATTTAAGAACCTCTTGAGTCATAAGCTAAGAATGTAGAACAGTAACCATCAGACTTGACTTAAAAAGATGACAGCAATACTGCCAAGCAGCTGCTGTCAGATCTTAAATTAAGGGGCTTGTACCTTGCTGTAGCCTACTCTTATTCCAAATCCATAAACTATGTTAAATAAAGAAAACAGACAACTAAAATATGAAGGGCCATCACATTCTGTTCATTAACCTTAACTGAAATGATATTGACTCCTATGCACAGACATCGAGGTCAAGCACAGACTCCAAATAGACTTCGATATTTAGCAAATCACAGAGGATTTTTTAGAACAAGAAGTGACTGCGTGATTTGGGACAATGTGGGGCCGCTGCTGAATGAGGTGGGTATCCTGGTGATGGAGGACGCAGAGAAGGCAGAGCTACTGAATGCCTTCTTTGCTTCAGTCTTCAGTGCCAAGGCTGGCCCTCAGGAATCCCAGGCCCCGGAGGTAAGAGAGGAAGCCGACAGAGAGGATGACTTTCCCTTGGTCGAGGAGGACCACGTGAGGGATCGCTTAGGCAATCTGGACGCTCACCAATCCATGGGCCCCGATGGAATGCACCCACGAGTGCTGAGGGAGCTGGCAGATGTCATTGCTGAGCCACTCTCCATCATCTTTGAGAGTTCCTGGAGGACAGGAGAGGTGCCCGAGGACTGGAGAAAGGCCAATGTCACTCCAATCTTCAAAAAGGGCAAGAAGGAGGACCCAGGGAACTACAGGCCGGTCAGCCTCAGCTCCATCCCGGGAAAGGTGATGGAGCAGCTCATCCTGGAGGTCATCATAAAGCAAGTGGAGGAAAAGAAGGTTATCAGGAGTAGTCAGCATGGATTCACCAAGGGGAAATCATGCTTGACCAATCTGATAGCTTTTTACGATGGCATGACCGGCTGGGTAGATGAGGGGAGAGCTGTGGATGTTGTCTACCTCGACTTCAGCAAGGCTTTCGACACAGTCTCCCATAACATCCTCCTAGGGAAGCTCAGGAAGAGTGCACTGGATGAGGGGTCAGTGAGGTGGATTGAGAACTGGCTGAATGACTGAACTCAGAGGGTTGTCATCAGCGGCGCTGGGTCTAGTTGGAGGCTGGTAACTAGTGGTGTGCCCCTGGGGTCAGTACTGGGCCCAGTCTTGTTGAACTTCTTCATCAATGACCTGGATGAAGAGTTAGAGTGTAGCCTCAGCAAGTTTGCTGATGACACAGAACTGGGAGGAGTGGTGGATACACCGGCAGGCTGTGCTGCCATTCAGCGAGACCAGGACAGGCTGGAAAGTTGGGCAGAGAGGAACCTGATGAGGTTCAACAAGGGCAAGGGCAGGGTCCTGCACCTGGGGAGGAACAACCCCATGCATCAGTACAGGCTTTGGGTGGACCTGCTGGAGAGCAGCTCTGTGGAGACCTGGGAGTGCTGGTGGACGACAGGCTGACCATGAGCCAGCAGTGTGCCCTGGCTGCCAAGAAAGCCAATGGGATCCTGGGATGCATTAGGAGGAGTGTGGCCAGTAGGTCGAGGGAGGTTCTCCTTCCCCTCTACACTGCCCTGGTGAGGTCCCATCTGGAGTACTGTGTCCAGTTCTGGGCTCCCCAGTTCAAGAAAGATGAGGAGCTACTGGAGAGAGTCCAGCGGAGGGCTACGAGGATGGTGAGGGGACTGGAGCATCTGTCCTCGGAGGAAAGGCTGAGGGAGCTGGGCTTGTTCAGCCTGGAGAAGGCTGAAAGGGGACCTTATAAATGCTTATAAATATCTGAAGGGTGGGTGTCAGGAGGATGGGGCCAGACTCTTTTCAGTGGTGCCCAGCAACAGGACAAGGGGCAACGGGCACAAACTGAAGCAGAGGAAGTTCCATCTGAACATGAGGAATAATTTCTTTACTCTGAGGGTGACGGAGCCCTGGCACAGGCTGCCCAGGGAGGTTGTGGGGTCTCCTTCTCTGGAGATATTCAAGACCCACCTGGACGAGGTCCTCTACAGCCTATTGTAGGTGACCCTGTTTCGGCAGGAGGGTTGGACTAGATGACCCACAAAGGTCCCTTCCAACCCCTACCATTCTGTGATTGGAAAGATGCCAAGAAACAGACTTGGTATCAACTGGCTGCACCTGGTGAGTGCTTACTTCTTCACCCATCTCTTTACAAATGAATGTAGACTAATCAATAATCGCAGTTATTAAGATGCTTCATCTATATTTTCCCTTAAAAAGGAACCTGTAACAACAGTACTGGATTTCACTAATAACAGTATGTCCTGGTTTTGGTTCTCTTTCGAAGAGCTTAGCTGTAAGGAAGATTGACCAAAAGAGAATCAGTTCTGTTTTAGCCAAAAGCAGGACACAGTCGTATCTTATAACTCTCATCCAGCTTCCGAGATGAACAGCGAAAAAATAAATTACTCTCCATCCATATCATACTTCCTTAAGGAAAAAAAAAAAAAATTGTATAATAATCACACCAAACAAAATAGCCTATATTATTATATAATGGTGCTTATAGCACCGCTATTAAAAAGACTATTTTCTGATGTTTTAAAATTTTGACCTTTCATTATTTTATCTAGTTAAAGAAGAGGAAGTACCTTACCTGGATATCACTCAGCTTATTCAGGAAACGGGTTGTTAACTGAGGTCCATTCTCCATGGTTGGAATGTGCAGATGCTGACATTGAACAAAGAATAGAGCAGAGAGAGGGAGGGAGGGAGAAAGAGAGAATAACATATAATAATAGCTTTATATATATTTATATGTGAAAAACTTAGGGTCACCAAGAATTTTAATAAATATTTATTGGGCTTTCTAGCCCTCCTTACAAGTAGGCAAGGATTGTTGCAATGTTTTTATAGGAGGGCATGCCGAGCCAGCGAAAAGTTAGATAAATTGAATTATTACGCTGTTTTTAAAACAAGGCTTATCCAAAAGATCTATCCAAAACGCAGGGAATATTGTACAGGCAAAAGCAGAAACACTATATACAGTATTTCATTTCAAAGTATATTGTGTATAAACACAACAGGTACATTTATAGTACTTATCAACACTCAGTATGTTGATGTCTCCCATATTATCTTAGCATCTGATAATATCAATACATTTGATACTGGCTGCCCTGGCAGCCAAGAGGGCAAACCGCATCCTGGGGTGCGTCAAACGCAGTATAACCAGCCGGTCAAAAGAGGTGATTATCCCACTGTATTGAATGCTGCTGCAGCCTCACCTTGAACACTGTGTGCAGTTCTGGACCCCACAATTTAAGAAGGATGTGCAGCTCCTTGAATGCATCAAGAGGAGGGCAACAAAGCTGGTGAAAGGGCTGGAATAAATGTCCTGCGAGGAGCGGCTGAGGACTTTGAGCTTGTCTAGTTTGGAGAAAAGGAGGCTGAAGGACAACCTCGTTGCTCTCTACAGCTTCCTGAGGAGGGGAAGTGGACAGGGAGGTGCTGAGCTCTTCTCCCCGGTATCCAGTGATAGCATGCGTGGGAATGGTTCAAAGCTGCACCAGGGGACTTTTAGACTGGACATAAGGAGCCACTTCTTTACCGAGAGGGTGGTGAAACACTGGAATTCGCTTCCTAGAGAGGTGGTCAATGCCCCATGCCAGTCAGTGTTGAAGAGGCATTTAGACAATGTCCTTAACAACATGCTTTAATTTTTGGTCAGCCCTGAATTGGTCAGGGGGTTGGACTGGATGACCATTGTAGATCACTTCCAACTGAAATAGCCTGTTCTATTCTATTCCATCTTATTAATTCAAGAACTATCACGTAACAGACATTTACTGTACTTGTCATATTTAATGGAACAAAGCACATCCATAGGTGTAGCTACAATAATCCAGCCTTCTGAAATAACTTTGTGCTGGCTAAATAGCATCAAGTCAGCTTAACAGGCTGAATGACTATGGAATTCCACCGATGCAGGAGAAATCTCCCATATTGTGTAGAGTAGGTGGAAGCAGCTGTGCACCCTCCTGAAACAGCTCTTACATAAGAGCTAGGTTCCCTGCAATGAGAGGTGGAGAAAAGATGAACTTGAGAAGGAAAGAATGTAGTGGCTCAGGAATCTGGTTCCCTACAAAAGCCGGTCCTCTCCTCACCTTTCCCAGGTGTCTTAACTTTGGAAAAAATGTTCAGTGAAAGAAATGCAGGAGAATATTTTTCTATATTTTCAAAACAGGTTGGGAATTGGGTGTTTTTTTCCTTTTCCCAGGAATTGAGATTTTATGATTTTAACTACTAAACATCCCCAGAAGACGAGAGGGAAAGTTCTCTTCTGAGAACATAGTAGTAACTCACTTGGGAAACAACATACTGACATTGTTCATCTTTCCAGGAGCCTCTGGCAGCACTCCTTTTCTATCTCACTTGTTTTTTGCTTCAGCTGCAATTAGTTATGATAAAATTCTGAATAAAGAAGAAAAGGGGGGGGGAGAAACATTTTCTTACCTCGCCCTTATATAAAATTTTAGAGATAGGACACACAACACAAGCTGTGCCAGCACCAAACATCTCATTTACTCTGTTGTCTTCCAAGGCAGCTGTCAGGTCACTCATGGTGATGTATCGCTCAGACACTTTGAATTCTCCCTGCACAAGAAGAATCAACCATAAAAATGGTAAAAAGTTTAAAAATGGTTTGTATTTTTGTTTTCCATGTTGAAACATGTCTAACAGAACTATTAGCCTAGTGGCAACCAGCCAAGATTTGGCTGTGATCTCGTGATCTTTTCAAACCTCCTAGTATCACACAAGATAGACTCTAATCAAAAGAATGACCTTCAAGGAAGCCAGAGGCTTGCCAGATACAATGCTGATGACTAACTGGCACTTCTGTCTGATTTGCTACAGGATATCAATATTGCATTAAGGAATAACACAGCAGAATTAGACATGGGTTATGTAACACAGGATCTGACTACTCATGGTCTCTAGCATGCTAGAGTTCACACAAAAATTACTCAGTTATGTCAAAAGAGATTTGCATCCCACTCTCACAGAATTCCTAAGCAAAGTGTATTCTGTTAATTCCACCTATAATGCCAACTAGATGTGATACATTTCTTTAATCCCTAATGAAATTTCACACTGTAGCCTGCACACAGCTGTCATATAAAAAAAATCAACTGTACTGCAGGTATGAGTAAAGCAATTCACATTGGATAGTCTTAGCATAGGAAATGTTCTACTTTCTATAAGTGTTGAAAAATGCATAGCAACTAATTGAATGCATGGCAATTGTCTGAGGCGACATGTTTAAAGAACAAAAATAAACATCAAACTTTGAAATTTTCATGTATTTATGTGATCTTTATTGTCCTATCAGACCAAACTAAGGCTTAGCGCTTGTTCTATGTGCAAGATTTTTAAGATGGAACAGACATGCTTACAATAGCAGAAAACATGATTAGCGCTCTGCACACGATAGTATTTGAAGAGAGAGGCAGGGACACCATGTAAGCAGGGTTTCAGATCGGTGAAGGAAAGGAGGCCACGAAGAAGAGAACAACCTTTGTGAGAGCAGAAGACACCTAATTATACAAGAGGACTGAGGTGAGTGCGGTATCTCACACACAAGTCCTGTCAGCTGGGAATATCTGTCTGTCTTGTAAAGGAGACGGGACTGAGAAGCGTGCAGGCATATCTGCACTAGGGGAGCCTCAATACATACAAAGACACATAAGAATTCAGTGCAGGTCAACAAGTGGCACACATGTGTCACAAAGTACATGCCTAGCCTTCTTCACTGCAAGTTAGATTTAAGTGATGTAACTGTGAAGTGTATTTCAGGAAATCTTTCAGCTACAGATGTTTGGAAGCTGAGTTAACACCAAGGGGAAAGTATCACACATGCCCGTGTTATTGCTGTTACTCCGCCACAAACACAAGGCTCGCCAAAACCAGTAGTGAGGATATTGGGCTCGACGAGCCTTGGGCTGTATAGTATTCTTATCCAAGGTGCAATAAAACCTTTGAATGCAGTTCAGGCAGAGAGAACAGTCTGCTGTATTTCAAGACAGGAGGTAGTCCCAAGTGTCCAAATAAGTACTTGGATGGCGACATTACAGAACTAGAATCTGGAAGCAGACAGATGACTTCAAGACTGTGGCTGGATTTTAGGCTGCGTGCTAGTTATTAGAAACAAGGGTGGAACCATGAGAACTAAGTGGAGAAATAGGCTGCTGATGACTGAAGTATAGCTGTGGTCATGCACGGTAATTGTTTGTTTCCTTGCTTTAAGTTGCTGGTACCAGTAGATTTAATGAGAATTTTCATGTTAAATATTATATGGAGCTACTTTAACAGGCTTGGTATTGTTCTGTGTGACAGGTGTGGGTATTCTGATGATGTTGCTGGGAATCTATGGATTAGCATGCACTTAGTTCCCATTTAGGTTAAGGGATTTGACCAGATCAGTTAAACTTCAAGATACTGAGCACCAGGAATGCTTACTTTCATCGATGTTACAACATGATAGTTGAAACCATTACTGTCAAGCTCAAAACACTCACCCAGTTGCGTGCCAGATCCAGAATGCTTTGTCTTGTCACTCCTGGAAGGATGATGCCATCTAAAGGTGGGGTTGCCAGTTCATTTTCTGTCAAACACAAAAGAAATAGAAACACTGGTTGAAAAAGAAACAAAAATAATGTTTACTGATATTACACTAAACATGAAAATTGAAAAGAAGTTGAGTGATATCAGAAACAGTAAGATGCAATACTTACCAGAGTTCTATAAGAACATGAGTTACAGAAATTCAATTTCAATAAGCTGTTGTTGAGTGTTTGGAACATTTTAACTATACTTCAGTGGGTGAGGAAGAACCACATTTAATACATTAATAAATATATGGCTAAAGCCTAGAAGTAGATTTTATTCCTCAGTGTATTATGGATTCACTGTGTTACGACTGGGAACCATTGAATGACCCAGCCTTCAAATTCAGAATAGAGAGGTGCAAGGGAAAGCCACACCTTACAATCCCAGGGCAGATCATGACTTCCCTTGAACTGCTTTACTTAATTTAGGAGTATGGGGTTCAGTATACCTGCTTCCTAGCATTAATATTAAACATCTCCCGGAAATTTTGACGCTTATTTACTGAACAAGCAAGGCAGTGGAAAGCTTGCCAAATGCAGCTTGAGAGAAGACTTCCTTAATGATCTTTTGTCTTAGAGTGGACATCCTTTTTTTCCCCTAATTTTCTCTTTACAAAAAAAGAGCACTCCTAATAAAACTCCAAAAGCACCAACAATTCAAATTACTTAACTAGTTTGATTTGTTAGCTTGTTTTTCTTGTTTGCTTTTGAAAAAGAACATTAGATAAATGTTCATCTAACATAACTAATGAAACGGTAAATAAACGGTAATCCATACTTGGTAAATACTTAAATTACAACACAGAAGTTTGTACGTAGTCTTTGTCCTTCCATTTGACCTTTTCAGCAAATCAGAGTTCATATTTATCATTTTAAACAATCCCTTTCATTTTAAACCATCACATAGCATACTCAGGGGTTTCTATTATCAGAGAATACTGAACATTTACTCTTTCAGACAGCCAGGCTCTTTTAAGACAGTCTCAGATTTGCACTGAGAAGTGAAGACATCCACAGTCTTTCAGTAATACTCTTCATATCTTTTTTCTAACCATTTTCTCTTACCAACGAGAATCCATTATCTTTCTTGATCTTATAAGGATACTATCCTGCTCATTAAATCCACAAACCATTAAAGTTCTTGATTAATTTTTACCTAGGTCACGTTAAAGAACAAGATATATCTCTTCATGTTTTTGTTATGTCCCCTTCTCCCTACCCACAAAAGATCACTCAAGCCAGGCCTGTCTGAACCAGTCTGAAAGGAGAAGCTGTTTTAAAAAAGTTTCTATAGGTCCTGTGAAACCTTGCAGCTGGATAGAGGAAAGAAACACGATATTGACCCTTGGACTGAGAGAGTAGGTTGAACCTCAGATGCTGAATACTCTGTTTTCAACAGGCAGCTAGATAATTCTGTGCACAAACTGCCTGCCAGCCAGCACATGCACAGCTCCAGACCAACTACAGCATGGACTCTCTCCCGCTCTGCAAGAGGAGGCTTTGGGAGCTGGGGTGGGATAGAGGAAACGGAGGATAAATAAATGGCATTGATCATTGAATCTGCTACTCGCTGTCCATTCTCTCAGGAAATGTCTGTTACTTTTTAATGCAGCCATCCCTGGATTTATTCATTTGGACTAGATTTTTTTTCTGTCTTCCACGTTCCTTTTATGAGGATCCATACACACACAAGTAATAGATGTAAACTGCCATGACAGGAAGTGTAAAAAAGTTGCCCTAGAACAGGCTGTACATTCTGCTTTAGTTTGACTAACTAGTAGTGCCATTCCCTAACCTACCCCAGACTCCTCAGTACAGCAGTGGTCTCTTCTTTCTCGTGCAGTTAGGAACAATAGCTTTCCTTTTTTGGAGTCTGTCTAGCACCACTCCTGATTGTGATGCCTGTCTGGTCCTAATTCTGGGACAACTATCAATAGAAGAGGACCTCAAAACTTTCCACGCGCCACAGGGCTCACCGGATTCTGAACACTGAAAACCTCATGTTCTGCTTTTGTGACCCAGTCATGTACAAGTGATCCCCTTCCTCTAACAGAAAGCTTCAAATAATGTGAAGCTTAATACCAAACATTAGAACTACACACCAGACAATGTTCTCTGCTTGGTGATTTTGCCATAGGTCTTGGCCAGAACCTGTTCAAGGTCAACAACATATATTAATTGATTTGAGCTAGTTTGAAAAGGTGCCAGGCCAAACCAGCCTCTAAACAGCACTGAGCAGACAGGGCATGGGAGTCTCAAAATGTTTCACAGAGCCTGCTCTGTAGAATTTTGTCATGTGATGCCTACCAGCCTCGGGCCACCCAAGGAACATCTGCTTTCCTGGTATCCGGCAGAGATGACAATGCTATACAACTCAGCATGCCAAAAAGCTCATCGTCTCTGTGAACTGATGCCAAACCAGGCTCCAT
Organism: Opisthocomus hoazin; assembly: GCF_030867145.1. Lineage (NCBI taxonomy): Eukaryota > Metazoa > Chordata > Aves > Opisthocomiformes > Opisthocomidae > Opisthocomus > Opisthocomus hoazin. The sequence continues at coordinate 144,386,171 of NC_134414.1, forward strand.
ACGACTTCAGTTTGTCCATCTCCAAAAAACCAGACTGTGAGCTCACAGACTCCATTTGCCTTCTGAATTATTTTGATGGGCTAGAAGCCTTAAAATGTATAGTAGCAAAAAGAGGGAGGAAGGCATTTGAAGGAAAAATGTCAGAGTTTCTCTTCAGTTGACTACTGTTATTGTTATAGTAGTAGCACTATCAGTCCAGCACCCTATTACGCCAGGCATGGTACAGGCATGCTGTAACAATGGAACTCCATCAGCATCTAAAGCGATTTTTAAAATGAGGTCTTGCATATTACAAAGTTTCCATTTTTATGCACCTGTATTCATGACCATATGGAAGCTAGGATTCCAAACATGGGATGCCTTCAGTACTAGTCACACTATAACAACGCTGAGAAATTCACCAAAATACATTTTACAAAAGTGGTTAACAGATATCAAGTGAACTTCAGGGTCGAGGAGAACACAGGAAAGCCTGATTTCACTGTTATTAATAGCTGACTTCCGCTTCCAGCTTGTTCTGGACCTTTCTATTTCTTTCTCATTATTTCCCTCAGGTTTTTTTTTCTGTTGTCCCCTCATGCAATTACTCTATCTTCACCTGTCTGTCGATTTACTTTCCTCAATTACTTTCCCTTGTTTTTCTTTGTCTGCCAGCTCATTCATCTGCTGCTCTCCTCCTCCATGCTATTGATATGGCTTTCTGTTACAGCAGAAGGTATGAGCCTTATCTGGTTAGCAGTCTACTCATAAAAGATACTTCTGCAGCACAGATAATCCTCTACCTACAGAACAACTAAGCAAACTTGCCTGATATTTTACCTGACTGTTCCAGAGAACCTTTTAACATATTTAATTTTTAATTTATGTAAGCTATTTTGAAGCGGGCCCTATTAATCCCCACTTTAATAACAGTACAAAAATATTAAGGCATTGTGAGTAGCATTCAAGCATTACTTAACATTTGAGCTAGATGCAGAGCCCAGATAGTTCCAAATCATCCTCAAGAAACCGAATTTTTGGAAAATGCACACAGATTTCATAGTTAGCAACCTTCAGGCTGGACATATGTTTAAAATTCAAGGTTTTCCACAAAGTCAAGCCTATATTCTAGGCAGAAGAATAGACATTATTCAAGGAAACAAGTTTCAATGTTAACAGCCTCTTGGGATTTTTATGTGCTGTGAAGAGGCAAGTTGAAGGGGCTATAGGACGACAAAAATTTTCACTTTGTGAACATAAATCATAAACAGTATTTGTTGAATGAAACAACACACACCTGTATTTATACAACAGCAAGGATCCAGATTTGGGCATATCATAAGCCTCACCCAGAGCAGCAGTGGGCATACAAGAGCAGCATGGAACATGTCATTTTACCACAGATTGAGTAGTTTCCTCCTCTACTCCCTCCTCTATGTCACAAAAGAAACATTTTACCAGGCTCCTCCTGCCACCCGAGCCAGTGTGTCATGTTCAGTCACAATCCTGCAACAAAGTATATAGCAGAGGCTTGCAAGAAAAGCCTGCTCTCATTGAACACATCTAGGCTTTGCTGGGCTGGGTCTTCGTTTTGTTATACAACAAGGAGAGCAGTTCCGAATACTCTGCAGTGACCTCTGAACACATGAAGAAGGACATTTTCCTTTTGATGATGATCTGCAATTTGTGCCTCACTATTTTTGTTAGATCCCTCTCAGCTGCAGAATTTGCATGACAAAACCAAACCACAGCCTAAGTAAGTATCCTTTGTGACATGACAGGACGTAATGGCAAACACTTTTAAAATCACAATCTAAAGCCACGGGCAGGTATGCGATGACACACATTGGCAGCAAGAGCTATTATCAACCAAAGGTATCATAAATTAAGCATTAATCAACTCCCTAGGAGACAGCAAAGTGCTCCAACGCTACTAATGACCATGTTGTCCAAAATGGCAGGTTTGTCTGTATACAGTTAGCTTGGGTGGCATGAATTGCAAGTTGTTTGCTATGGCCACCTCACAATAGCACTATTCAGTAATACACTGGTAACACAGTGACTGGCAGATGTTTGGAACTGTACAGTGCTGCCGCTGGATAATTCCAGCATATTCCTGGTTTAAGTACAATGAGAACATCGAATTCTAATTATGTCCCCCCTTCAGTGTCCCTTCCCTGGGCAGAATGAGCCAAAATTTCTATTTGTGTCTCTCCAGTAAAGTCACACAAGGCGTGAATTTGGCCACCTAGCCACACTGACAAATCTACTGCTGCTGTAACCACAATTACAAGATTTCTCATATTTATAGTTTCATTCACAAGATTTCACAGACTCATTCGACACTCAGGGAGTATCATCCCTCTTCTTACAAGTACGGTAAAGATTTTGCAGAAGAACAAGTAATGAAACTGGAGGTGGGAGTAAAGCAGTTGGATTCCCATTACCCTACACTACCCAAAGCACCCTGCTGTCCCCACAGCGTGCTGCCTCTGTACTGCAGCTGAGGACTGTCAGAAAAACCCCAGTTTTCGAGGGTAGCCATGGCACTATGATGAAATCAGAGTCTGACCCCTACATCTGCTGCCATACAAAGACTCGATAACAATTTTCATGGAGGGCCAGCACTCATGGCAGTCAGGAGGTGTCCTTTTATTCACTGGCCTATTCATTGGCTCAATCCTTTAAGGACTCAGAGTCATGTAGTCTTCTGAACCAGTTCTCAGGTGCAGCTAGCACTTCTCAAGCACTGAATGCTTGCATGCCCAATGGGTGTTCTTGAAATGCCTAAATAGTTGGCTGCTTATTAACTAGATAGTTTCCTAATCAGCATCTACATTGCTCAGGGATGACTGAGGGTACAAAGAGCTAAAAATGGCTTCAAGAATGATGGTATATCTTGAAAGCATCATCTGAGCATTACTGATGTAGAACACTGACTGACATGTTTCTCTCTCTGCTTCCACTGGACAGAACTTCAAATTCTTCAAAGAGCTGAGTTCTTCATTAGCTGGATGCTGAAATACTTTTGGCAGTGCTTCAGAAACACTTCATTTGCCAGAAAATGATGATGGGAACCACTCATGCCCAAAGCCACAGCGTTTGAAGAGTTACTCAGCCACAAGGTGTCTTTAGTATGTCTGCGCTGTTTCTGACCCAACACCTCCTTCAAGATCAAGCATGCTGCTAGAGTTGACAGCAAACCTGAAGCGTGACCTTGTGTATGGCTAGACTCTACCCTTCTGAGCATGTGGACTGGCCCAACAGTTTAGTATGTTACCAGCAGGTAGTACGCACAGCTGCTCCAGAATCTCCTCTTTCACAGTGGTATAACTAACAATCACCTATTAGTTTTCAGAAAAGAATAAGTATTTCCTTTGTCAAATCGTCTTTATTAAAAAGTTTAATATCTCCACTCTAATAATCATCTTGTGAATTGCAGTCCCAACTGTTGACTCTATTCAAGTTTTCATGTTTTGTGTTACTATACCTCCATCTTCATTTATCCAATAGAGAAACAGATTCATTGTTCCGACTTCAGTTATTTGGTGATCTTCTCCATAGAGCCACAAAACCTGCTGGCAGCCTAACTCCAGGGCTTCTTGCTGGGCATAAATAGAAGAACCATAATTCCTTCCAGAGACAGAAAGAAAGCGCAAACAGTTATAAGTATCTGGTTGGGTATTTTCTCATTTCCATGCAAGGTTGTGTACACATCTACCTTATGAACAAGTGCTCTGCACAGACACTGTTTGTCCCTGGAATACTTTCACTGGAAGTACTCTACTAGTATTTTACTAGATCATTTGTATCTACAACCCAAAAACTTTGAAGGGCTGAACAGCATCCGCAGCTCAAACATATTAATCCAAATTGTCTTTAAAATACTTCTTGTTCCATTTAACTGCAATGATTAGAAAGTCCAGAAAAACACCTTAGGAAAGCATTTATATTTATTTAGCAGTTGGCATCTTGGAGTGAGAACAACAATTCCCATCCAGCTCATGGATTCAAAAAAAGAAAAACAAGACCATCTACCTCATATCATATATGTCATATGAACAGATGGGTCATATATGTCAAATGAACCTCCTGGAACACAAAAATCACCAGAGGTGAGTTATTCGTTTTCTAGTAAAAGATGTTCACAGAATTAGTAGCTTCAGGAGCTGCAGATGGGCCTTGATGAATTCCACATCCTTGAGGAGCAACTGTTTTCCTAAAACACTGCCTACATAGTGAACCTAACTGAATAGTATGCATTTACTCTGCAGCTGCTTTGAGGGGAAGGAAAACCCCTTTTGCGTCTGATGTTCAACAACCATCAGGACCCAAAGTCAGCAACCCTAAGTGCTGACCACACTGGAATTAAGTTCTCACCTCTGAGTGCAAAACAAGTCAGTAGTGACTCCAGACTATTCCTTTTTTTCACAGCTCTTATGAAGGACACACAGGAAACCATTCATATACTTCTAAAACTAAGCAAAAACTCACAAACAAACAGTAAATGTCTCAGAACATCAGACTGAATGAAGGACAACTGTTTTCTTGCCCTTTGATTATTCTAGCTCAGTTGAGCAGCACTTGACAACTACTAACTTCCTGCCTAGAAGAGAAACACCTGGGTAGAGACAATCATCAGCTTCATTTAAACCAAAGACCAAGGATGTATAATCCGGTCTTTTATTTAGCCACTTCGAAGTTGCTTGCTCCAGTCAAGTCCTGAGCAGCTTCGCTCTACAAGTCAAGTCCCCGGACGTTAAAAATTATGTTTCTAACTGGTGCTTTAGCCCAGTTCAGTAGAAAACTGCCAGATTATGGTCAAGTCAATGCAGATAATTGCCTCATGCTTTCCCTTACACACCCGCACTCCCATAGCTACCTGCAGATGGCTTGTCAGGACAGTTTGCCAAGGAAGGAGGTCAGCAGTCAACGCTGCTCACTGCCCAGTTGGCAGCAGGCTGCTATACTGAATGCTGCATCATAGAAGTGATATATTTAGTGACAACTTATGCAAGGGGAACAGCCAAAGTATTACATGGACATCTTCCAGGTCCAGTTCCTCAGCTTGAGATGCTGCAAAATTGCCTCTACAAATAGTCTATTTAGCTGTAATATCCAGACAAAAATATTTAACTGAACTTTAAAAATAATATTTGCAAAGTACAATTCTGAAATTTTTGTTATAGTACATTATTTAACTGCTGTGTTTAATACCTCTACTTCTGCTGGTCACTAAAAACTAAATCTCCTTTGTGAGCTCTGTAGAAGGTGCAGAAATATGTTTTCTTACCCTCCCAGTTTGCAGTCCCCTGTTCCTCCTTTCCAGGCTCTCACATATTTTGGATCTGCCCATAAGGATATTGGATTAAAGCTTCCACTTGCAAAGTAAGGGCCCACAGGGCTCAGTATGACATACAGTAGGGCTTTAGTCGGCTTCTTCACTCCAAGGGAAGGCTGAAGATAAGGAATGTAAACAAATCAAGAGTTACTGGTATACTTCACTCCAAACATCAGATGCTGCACAATTAGCTTCCGAAACACTGCTTTCAGATGACCTGCAGCATGAGAGTGCTTTTACCATAATAATGCAAAGTGCTGCAATGAAGATAAAATATTTATATAACTCCCCCTCCAACCAAGCAACATAACACTAATTTTACATACTGTCACTGTTCACTTACAGCTGTTTCACTTATCTATATATTATTCTAATCTTCTCAAACAAGCTTCAAGCTTTTGAGAATTCAGAAATTAGCTTAACAAGATACTATATAATTATATGAATTAATCACAGCAGCAGCTTTGAAAGCCTTCTGGGGAGGGAGTGACAAGGGCCACTGCCTTAACAACATAATAACAACAGCGGAGGAACCACTGTCAACTGCATTAGTGATTAGAATTGGTCAATGCTGCTTAGAACTGGCATTGGTAGAGTTGAGTGCTGGCTCTGTGAACAGCTGTGTGACAAGCTAAAACGATTTGCCTGCTGGAAATGGTTCACATAAGAGCACAGGAAATAACCTGGAATGTATCACTTTTCTTTCCCCCCTTCTCTCTGAGAGATGGATTCTCACACTTCAAGTCATCACCATCAATACTTAAAGGTGAAACGTCTGGCACTTGTCATAATCTGAATTGTGTGCTAGGAGACTCTGCTTGACTGTATCATGCTTTGCAAAGCTCAGGAGTGACAGAATCATGGAATGATTGAGGTTACAACGCACCTCTGGAGATCAGTTTGCCCAGCCCCCCCACTTAAGCAGGGCTATGTCCATCTGGTTGCCCATGATTCTTGGCATCTTCTACGCAGCTGAATGGGTTACTATTCTCTCTCCATTCAGAGAAACCAGTCTCAAAAAGAACAAACTCATACTTGGTTTCCAAGATTAGGTCTCCATTGAAAAAAAGTTAATGAACTTAAACGTTTAGGACCAAAGGTCTAAGCAAAACACTGTGCACAAAGCATGTGAAGCGAAACTGGGAGGTGTGAGGAAAAATAATAACGTAATAGTGGAACCACTGGAAAATTCCTATAAGCCTTTCTCTGCTGCTGAGAGGGTTCTTTTGATTTCTTTCTACCTTAGTCCTTCAGCAAAACTTTTAACAAGAGAAAGATTAACTATCTGAGATCTTGATATTTTTCCTCGATTTTTACACTATTGTTCAAAAGATTGTGTTGACTAGGTTTCCTAATTGTGATCATTCATAAAACTTTAGCACGACATGCAACACAGAGACAACATATGACATCGTGGAAAGGCCAGATATGTTGGCTAACCTGAAACTAAGATCAACAACAAAAGAATTTCCAAAAAACACTATCAGAGAAAAAAAAAAAAAAAATCAATTTTTAGTATTAATACTTTACAGTCACTGGGTGGAGATCCTTCCATCTGAAAATCTGCAACTAGTTTACAAGCATTAAATTAATAGAGTCCTAGAACACATGTGAAATGTATAATGCTCGTGTATGGTAACTACTTACAGGTGTGGATACTGCAGAAGAGTAACTTGCCTAGTTGGCACCATACATTCTTTAGCTTCCTTGTCCTATGCTCTACCATTATAGGTCTCTTTCACTGATAAAAAAAAAAACCTTAAAGTTTTAATTAAAATAAAATCAACTCACTGTTTCTAATTCTGTTTATAAATACTATAGGCTTGACTCACATCCACATGGAACTCACAGAATGCACACTAATACCAAGTTGCTAAGGAGCCTCTTAAAAGGTCAGGTTTACCTGGGTTCAAGAGTAAACTGAAACAAGAACTTGTTCTTAGTTCTGCTAAAAGTCTCTCTCAGAAGAGTCATCTTAATTTACTGGGTAGAATCTTCCAAAATCTCCTGACTAAGGTCAGGATGGAGGTATGAGATGAAATCACAAAATCTACACAGAAATTTCCTTCCCCTCACATTTTCTCTGGATGATTATTATTTTAAAGGCATACATTGCCATGTCATAAAGAATTAATCTTTCATTACAAAACCAAAGTTAGTCTAAATTTTGCCGTTACCACTCCAAATAGTTGGTAGAAGTCTCCTTTCGGTGCCACGAATCCCTGTGCCCACTAGGTGGTGGTGTGCTCAACATACATTTGTGGAGTAGAGCTACAGGTGACGAACTTGCCCCTGAACTGTAATACGTTCTCTAGCGATTGCTCCATGTTTCTCTTTATGGATGGAGGCTTTTGCCTCGTGCTTAAATACACAAAAGTTAAGAGGGGAAAAAAAATGTTTCATACCTCAGTTCCAATTAAGGTAGGACGGATATACAGGCTGGCAGCGGTGGAGTGCGGGACCCACTCCTTTTCTACTTCCACGAGCTTCCGGATGCACTCTAACAGCTCATTCTGGTCAAAACACTGGTAAGGAAAAGGAAAGGAAGAAAAGCAAATGCAGAAATATAGCCTGAATTCTGTGGTCTTTATAAATCCCTATGCTAAGGGGAATACGTCATCAGGATATGTCACAGTGACATAGAGGTGAACCGAGTGGTTCACAGAGTGAACCGCAGAGGTTCATAAGACTACATCATCTTCCTTGAGTTAATTTCTTACAGAATTTAAAATCCCATAGTCTTTTCCACTGTGCCTTTTTATTTACTGTCCTACATGCCCTCCTGCTGCTATAAAATATCTTCCTGAGATAGTGAAACGGAGCCATTGACCCTTCTTGCCTCTGATGCGTATGGGAGAACTCCCTGTGCAGCCAACACCTTCACTTTGGTATGCTGCAAGCTATGGCACCACCTCTTCTGCAGAAGAGTGCTTTGGGTTATAACTCCGAGGCACCCACCAGATCTCCCAGTTTTACAAAGCTGCAAAGTTCTTACAGTAATAAAGCTAATGAATGTGGGAGGAAATTCACTGGACAGTATACAACTGTTAAAAGCAGCGTTAAGTTGCTAGCGTGACCAAGAATGAAGGCACTCAGAGGCTGAAGGACTTAACTGAAGTGGAAAGAAGAAAAGGAAGAACATCAGTGCCAGAACAATTTCACCAGCTGTCTGCATGCAAATGCCTGCAGAACAGCGCTCACCCCTCAGAAATAGACTGTGTACATCTGAGGCAGAAAGGAGACAACAAAGACAGCAAAACACTGTTGTGATTTAAAAGAAAAATGCATTTAAAACTGTTCACTGAATAAGATCTCTTAACAAAGTTTAACTGAACTATTCAAGAGTTAAGAGTGTTCAATAAGTGTTACACTACCGCGAAGCTTCAGAGATTTGCACTCTGAAAACAAAAATAGCCTCTGACTTCAGGAGGGTAAGATGCCTTGGCTACGTACTGGCAGAGCTGCTCGTCTTGCTGACCGCGCCATCCTGTCCATGTTGAGGGCTGGCCGGAACAGGCGGATTTTGCCATCCACTCCTCGGTAAGCCTTCATTCCTTCAAATAACTACCAAGTCAAAGAGGAGGGAAAAGAAATCAAATAATGATTGAGACACGCTATCCTGTGATGATCTGTGCAAAAGCAGAACACGCTTTTTGGAAATAAAAGTCCTGCTCACAGGACTCACTCAAAGCATAAATGCTAACTAGTTAATCCTTACAATGCACTCCTGTGAGGTAGTATTATGAAGTTTGTATTACAAAGACAACCTGCCTATGCTTCATATATATCTTTCTCTATCAGGGGACTTAGTGATAACCATATTTTTCATAATTTGGTTACAACAATTAAAATTCGTTGCATGTGTTTGACTTAACTATTCCCTCACATCCTGACTGATACCTAAGGCTCAGCCAAAACAGTATTCTCCCTTATGGAAAAGAGTCTATAAAATTTAATTATATATGTTAATAATTTTTAGGGTTTTGTCCAAAATGCATTTTGGTAGGAAGCATAGAATCAGCTAATTAAGTGAACTCTGTTGCAGTTCTTGCTGTAGTAGCAAAATCTTGATCACTTATTTCCCCCATATACCCCTACGTTGTGGAAGGGGATTTAGCTAGCATGACAGACAGATGCATCAGCCTTACACTAGAGGAAGAACACATGAAAAAGGTTTATCTACACTTTACAGGAAACTTAAATTACTCAAAATTATCCCATCAAACTGCAGACTCCGGATGACTGGTGTCGACAATCAGTTTACCAGAAACCCTTATGCCACCAGTGCCCTTCCAGCAAAATGCTCTACAGCATCTCCTAACCACAGCAAAACACATATGCCCACAAAATATCCATAGCTATTTTCAGTTACAGATTGATAATTTCCAGTTCTAGACAGAAAACACATGTATTGTATAAGCTCACATTATATACATATATACAGGTATTATCTAGATTAAGTATTAAAGGATCACTTCAGCTTATAGACAAGAGTTCAGATTTTTAGAATTTATTTTCTAAAGCATTTCTTTGTACATTAATTTTCAATATAAATTCTATGAATTGAACTGCATCACTGCTGTCAGTCTCCTCGGACTTCTCCTCCTAACTATTCCATGAAAAAAGTCTGGGAATACTTTCTTGGTTGGTTGGAAGTCTACATATTCAGGTTTTTTATTTGGAAAAAAGAATCCTGTATCTACGTATAAGTAATTTTAGCAGAATACTCAAGATTTCCTTACTGTTAAATTCTATGTCATTTTGCCATAAAGATCAGTGAAATGTGATGCTTAGAAAGCTTTTGTACAGTCCCATGACAGAGCTAGGTCCTTCCACATGACAAATTTTAATTGGGTTGTAACTGGATTGCAGGAATCCCAGCAATTGTCCTAAGGCTACATGCCAACTAAATAGCAGAACCAGAATTAGAACCCAAAACTTTTTGCCTTCAAAATTGATCTTATTCCTATGGCAATGCCAACTATATTAAAAGCTTTGTACGCAGTTTTGAAGAATAAACTGTCCCTAGGATAGACATTTCAGCTACAAGAAAAAAATTCTAACTTTAATAAAGGATGGCATAGCTGGTGATATGGTTGATACTTTGACATGCTTTTTATTGGGCCAGTTACTAACTAATACCATATTTCTGTAATGCTACTTTCTTATCACAGAACAGTTGATTCCCCCCACCCTTCTCCCAAACACATTCACAGGACTTGTAATGAGAGGGAAGAGGAAGGAAAGTTACTACTAAGATTTGAGAAATGGTTTGAGAGAAGCAAGAATCATATCATTACTGAAACACAAAGCCTTCTCAAGCTGTTAAACCTTTTTCTCCAAAAATAAATACTTTTAACCTTCCAGACCTCAGTAAAACCTTTCACTCATTGAAAAGGGAGAGAGTGATGTGTTCCAGAAATGCTCAACTTGAATAAAAGCAACTGCTGTGGTTGCTTGATGGTTGGTTGCTACAGTGGTGTGCAAACAATGTTATCTGACATCTGTACATCACAGGAGTTGGATCTGGAGTTCATCAGATCCAGACTATCACACTGCATCATGGAGGGCAAGGAGAAAGGGGAGGGAATGCCAAATTCATCATTTTTTTTATACCCACTGTGTATTCATTGAGCCACAGCATTGGCACCAGATTCTCCTCTGTCTGTCCTCTTGGCTAGAGGAAACGTGATGCAATAAGGGTAAAAGAATGAAAAAAAAAATGGGAAAAATATAAGAGCATATTCATATTAGCAATAATTTCAGACTGGGTCAGAGGCTGATCATTAAAGCAATGTGTTACTAAGAATGAAATACAGACTTGGGATTCCAGCGTGGTTTCTTACTTCTTGGGCAGATCAAGAGCTGCAGCCTAAGTCACAGGGTCCTGTTGTAATTTACACAGGACCTCTGGAGGCCTGGTGATTAAATGGGGAAAAAACAGCAACAAAAAAACAAAAACGAAGGCAGGGGCTGAGGCACAACAAGCAGGGGAAAGCTTGATCCTTCCCTTATACTAGTGATTAAAAAAAAAAAAAAAAAAGAAAATGAAAAGAAATAATAAAAGAAGCACAAGCAACTCCACTAACTCCAGTGGAGACACTCCCACCTACCCAGAAGTGGGAGGAGAAGCAGGCTTCCATTTCAGCATACGCGCCCTACTGAGGCTCTCACACAGATATGAGTATAGCCAAAGCAGCCCTGGAGACACAAAAGGCAGCTTTCGACAGTAAACAGCTAAGCATGGAAACAGTTAACCACGCTGGTTTCCGACTTAACATTTCATTTTCCAAAGTTCCTTGTTGTATATTCTCTGCTTAAATCACTTGCGTATGTTGAATGTGTCAAGATGTAGTTCGGAGCTCTCCAGACTTATTTGGAGTTGCTAACAAGCATCTGTCTAGTCTGTCCTGCAATCCAAGCTATGAACCTTTAAAACAGCTTAAAATAACTTTCACAGAGTGCGTGTTCAGTGCCCAAGTTAAAGCTACTCTTGGAATCTCACATGGTCTTATCCAGCGGTTCATTAAGTTACATAAGAGACAGTAACTGAAGTGATCCATCATCAGTGAATTAGAATGCTTTCTCAAATGAATTTGTTGCCACACAAGGAAGAGGTCACCTTCACTAGGCTAGAAAGATAAGTGAGCTAGAATCCACAGGCCAGAGTTGCTTCTGACTTATAGCAACATAAACATACCCCTGTTGTAAAGAATGGAATTATTCTGGAAGGACATCAGTTAATAAAACAAAATGTAACTCAATACTAATAAACTTATGACAGTAATAGTCCTTGTATTACAAAGCTATGGCTTCAAGAGCTCATGAAACCAAATAGCAGTTTCCAAATCAATTCAGTACTCACTTCTATAGCATAATGCAGAGACGAGGAGGCTGGATGCAACGACAGGTTCTCAAGCGGCTTAATATAAGGCTTCTCCCATCCTGAAGCTGAGGACCATTCAATTGTCAGCATATTATCAGTGAATACAGTTCCAAATACCAGACCACTGGGGTCTGGTTTTTCCTTGAAAGTCGTAGCTGGGGTGATAATCAAGTCTGAAGCCTGAAGGCACATGAAGACAAAAATGAAGTGTATAAAAATAATTAAGTCAGACTGATTTCAAAATGATTCTGCATCAATGAACACTGTCAAATGCAACATTTTATCTGCGAAGACATTTAATGACAGAATGATTAAAGGCAGCTGCTCTAAGTAGCTGGCAAAGTATTCTCACTGTGTATCCACACACATACACAGTGCTGCTTATACCAGAAGTAGTTAGCATATATTGAAGCACTGTTAAGTGGAGGAAGCAGTAAAAGATGTGAAAACAGAAAAAGAGCAGATGAAAATTTCTTGGATGTTTAGATTAACACATCTATACAAGTTCCAGAAACACTCAACTGCTGTATCTCAGAATACAAGCTGATCATCAGAAACTGATCTCCCTCATAACTAAGTAGAAAAGTTACGCTGATATTCCTTTAATGCATAAAACCAGTATGACATATCAGAGTCAGCAGATTACTTGGGTCACGCTAGCTTGTTCATTCAGATTCGTATTTTCCTAGAAAGGTCCCATTAGCAAAGCAGGCTAAATGCTTCCTTCCACGGTTAACTGTGGAGACTGTCTCTTACAAGCCATGGCGAGCTGCAGAAACGCAGCATAGATTTTTGTACTGGTTTTGGCTAGGATAGAGTTAACTTTCTTTATAATAGCTCATAAGGTGTGACTCATCCTAAAGGACAGCAGAGGAAGAAGGAAAGCAGGATCTCTGGCACATTACTCCCCTTTTACGCACAGGTAGGGGCTAACTAGAGAGGGCTATGCAGTGGGCAGAGTCTTGATCCACCCTCTTCATTCTCTTGTCTGTGCCATCTGAGCATTTAAACTGTGCTGGGCAGAGAGGCAAGGAAGAATTCGACAAAAAATTGTAGTCAAAGCTCCATCTTCCTTCCTAACATGACTGAAAAACTACTGACTCTTCTTACAGATCCCCAAGTGAAACCTTACTCCTCTATGTTGGGTACACACAGAATCGACTGCAGTGCAGATACTTCAGACTACTGTCAGATGATTTGCACATGCACTAAAAAGGTGGTTCTGCAAGACAGATCACGGACTTTGACTCTTCAGACTCAGCACGCATTTTGCAAAATGAGAAAAAAATAGTCCCAAGCTTTTGAAAAAGAGCACACACACCCCTGTCTGTAAACAACCTGATTTACAAGATGTCTTTAATGAATGGCCTATTTTTTATTGATTGGTTGGTTTTGGTTTGTGGTTTTTCGGGGTTTTTTTTGTTTGTTTGTTTGTTTTATTTAATGGCTTAGATGTGAAATTAACTTAGAGCTGGAGCACATGAATAGCTAAAAGCTTGTTTGAAACCATCTCCAATTATAGGGCTTGTCTAGATATTACAGTGCATTAGCCTGGTTGAACTAATACATAATCTGATGAAACAATTACTTTTCTTAACTCTTTAGAGTACCCTTTATCCTGCTGACAGCGTATGCTCCAATGGGAAAAGCACTACTTTATTAGGTCCTGAAAATCAAAATGTATTTTACCTGACAACACTTTTCACATGCTCTGGAAAAGAAGGTATCTCAGAAGAGCATGGATCAAAATAAAAGCCACAGAGGAGTGTTTGTAACTATTCACAATGCAAGACTCAGGTTGGGAAAATACTTACGCAGGAGCAGGATGTCAGTGGGGCTTAAGCGAGGAGGTAGAACACAGTTATATCCTTGACTTTATCTCTGGACAGAAGCACAGCTTCCAAAGAACTCCTACTGCCAGTGGTATTAACAGCTCTCCCTGAAGTCAAGGCTTCTGTCTCATCTCACGTCATTTTCATTGAGCTAATTATCTTTACGACAAACTGGCCTGGGAACCAGAACTATCATATGAAGTCTCGTCCCCTAGAGCTCCCATCAGTGTGCTGATTTCTGGTTTTACGCCTCAGTTTCACTTCCTCTATTGTGGTAGCACACTTAGTTGAAAGGCAGCACCATAAAACAGTTTGCTAAGCTCACTGGAGTTAACAAACAGCTTTTACTTTGAGGATGGAGCAGGATTTTAAACTGGCTGTTCTCATAGGCCTGCAAGCACACGTAGATGGAGCAGAAGCTGCAGCCACAAGTGAAGAAACACGCTCACTTGGGAGCAGTTGGTCTTTATTTGACCCAGTTATGCCACCAAAGATATTTCTCCAGATTTGGAGACCTGAGGTTCAAGAGAGCCTTGGACAGTCTCTGTCATGCGAGTGATAATATAGTAAAACTACGCGAATCAAATCCAAGCACATCGTTATGCTCTAACGGCTAATACAAAGAGGGTCCCAGATCCAGAGTCACTCCTGTGCTGGCTTATTACAGATAAAAGATGGGCCAAGCACTCACTCATGGGTGCTCCTGCGTGGTGGGTGGTCACACAGCAGCGCCTATGGCTCAGAGCAGTAGCCCACACTGCACAGCTCTCAGCCACAAGGACTGGGGACTTTCTGCAGTCAGAAAGAGCAATCACTGGACTGGATTTCAAGTTGAGTCCCTTGAAGGCAGAAAGTCTAGAGGGGTAGGTAGCTGTGATGCTTACCCAAAAAGGAAGCAAACAGTTTCTGGACCACAGAGCTTGGTGGAGCTGCGCACTCTGAACAAGGAGCCTGCCTGCTGTTTCCCACCTCCTTCAGCATTTAGGGAAACCAGCTTTCATTCAGGCACTTTGCAAACACCTGCCTCAACAATATCAGGTACGACACCTGACCCCTAACACTTCCTTCAAACAGCAGGAACAGCCTGTGGAAGACCTCAAATATAAGCAAGAGTGCACAGACCAGTAGGGCAACAATCATGAAACAGGCAAAAAGGCAATTTCCCTGATCCTCATAATCCTGCTAAACTCTCAGGAGATGCATTTAAGATTTTTTTTGGCCATTATTCTCTTAAGCTCTTCCCCCATATTCATCCTACTGTATTTTTCTCCTTCTTTTTACCAAGCAGTAAGTAGTGCAAGGTAACAGTGTGCAAAAGCCACTGAATCTTTCAGAATCCCAGTATGTCAAGACACCATCAAGTGCTGCAATACATTAAGTCTTTTTTTCCATGGAGGGGGATGGCAGGGCAGGTGGGAGTTGGAGAACCCACCCTGGAGTGCTCTGTCCCACACTGTGGTCTGCAGCACAAAGTACTGCCAGCACTCTCAACCTCTTCTAGGTCCCTGAGTGATAAGACCCCCTACATAACACCTCACCTGTTCCTCAGGTCCTTTTGGCTTAACTTGCCCTGAAGTCCTGCCCCAGCGATTTGCGATGCTGTTCAAGCAGCACAAGCAGGAGGGAAACCAGATGCTCGGAAGCGCCCTCACAGAGAGCAGAACAAGACCAGGTGACTAATACCAGCAGTACTGATTAAGTATCAATGCCTATTACTTTAATACAACTCATTAAAAAAATCCCTGCAGTGCTACCATGGTATCACCTATGACCTTTATAAACAGCAGTTTACTTCTTTCCTTTGTCAACATGCCCCCAGCCCTGAAAGCAGTATTAAGGATGTCTTAGGGATTGGCATTAACACCCATCCAAATCTCCGCTGTTTGTCCTGCCAATACAAAGAGCAATTTTCAGCCAGGTTTGTGTTTTGCTTGCTTTGTTTATGAACGTGCTCTCAAGCACCATCTGACGCTGCTGCCTAATAAAACCATTAAACGTGAAGGAAAACCAGTAAATGCAGGAACAAAAAGGATAAGGGAGATAAAGAAAGAATGTGGCACACAGTCTGCTGAGTGCAGCTATTCAGTCCCTGTTGCCTAAAGTAAATTGACAAAGATGTAGTTCCAGCCCTGCACGCTGCATGTCACAGCAGTACAGTACGTACCAGATATGTGCCTAGGTCCCTGCTCAGGGCACTCAGGTAAGGAATAGGAAGAACCAGATTGCCCTGCCTGTGGCAGGCAGAAGGGAGTGGTGGGGAAGCCAGCCGGATACTGTTGATTTTCAGGGCTTATATAGCAACACTACATCTACAAACAGCCACTGTCCCAACCAGATGCACTTTTTTGCATAGCCCCTCATCTGAAAAGTGCCTGCTGATTCCAACAGGACTTCTTCCAGAGCGAAGCTTTACCCAGCCCAAGCAAAGAAGATACATTGTGACCTCCTGAAACTAAAATTCATCATTTGATCAAAACAGATCTTGTCAATTATGAGCTAGATCAAATTAAAAGTGACGTGCTGGTCAGTGTCAATTTTAACCAAGCTGTAGCAAGACATTCTAGTGCCTCTAGCCAAGATGTCAGTTTAATGCTTATCCTACCCAGCCTTTGCCTTAAGCGGATTTGAAGCTGACAGCAGCCTCTGGCCAGAGCTGTGACTCTCGTTACTACGTTCCTACCTTTCCTACCCTAGAGAGCTGTCTCAGGTAGGTGCAGGTGGCAAGTACGTGTTTTGTTCTACTCTTTCCATCCAGTTTTGCCAATGCCTTCCCATATCATCCTTGGGTGTGGTTATTCTCACTGCACTGAAACTACTAGCCCATAAGCAATAGACTGATGCCTGTAACAGGTGTAATTCATTTGACATACCTATACTTTTCTAAATGCTGTGCTGGGCCAAGTATTTCTATCACTTACTTGAGTAAAAACAGAACTGGCAGCCTCAGCTGTGAAATACCTTACAAGTTGCCTAACTATAACAGCAAGTTTCAGCAGAGATCCTAAAAATGTTAACATCCACTCAGCAAGACTGACTGTAGTCTATTCTGATGAAATAAGTAACCTCCCTGACTTCTAGTCAAGGTGATTCATTCAAGATCACAAAGTAACTGCAACTATTGTTTTGTATTATTTATGCTGAGTTCGTAAGAATATCCCAGGAAAGATCAGGGCCTTCTGATGCAATAACAGACACAGAAGCACAGGCAAAATTGAACAGCTTATTTTGCCCTTGCACTTGTGAACAGCAAAAAGTGGTTGCAGGAGCAGAGGAAATATTGAGAAGGAGACAGATTACAAAGAGCGTGAGGAATTACTACGAAGGGGAAAGGTAACAAAGCGTAGCCAGGAGGAGTTGGAGAGAATGAGGCTGGGACTCGACAGAATGGTTTTGAGGGTGGCTCCAGGGATGAGGATGTAGTTCTCCTGCTGTTCAGTCCTTACGGCTGTGGCACCCTCAGCATTGCATTTGGGTCCTCCTCAGCACACACATCTCTATCTCAGCAAGCCATTATTTCTGCTGCAGCAGCTACTGTCACCCCAAAACACCTTCTGACTGGCCTCCTGAGCCTGAGCTCCTCCTATATGACAGACCGAGAAGAGGTTTGCACTGCCAAAGAGAAGCAGTGATGGGCAATTAAGTTGAGGATGCTAACTACGCTGGAGAAAGTGGCTTGTTAATTCAGCTTTGGAAGCTGAAACCCTCTCTTCTCTTAAAGAATTTTTTTTGGCCTTGCAGCCAATGAGCAAGCTACCACCTTTCTCCTGTGACTCATTGAGCTCCATCACTTTCTAGATGTCAAGCTGCAGGCGGCAGAGGATTGCCTCCATTTTCTTGATAACCTGAGCAGCGACCTTAAATGGCTGGAGAAGCTTATCCATTAGATATTGCAGCTCAGCAGCCTCATACAGCAGGGTTCAGGCTACTATATATTGCACGTAATTGCTCCTGTAGAGCATCTACTATGAGCAGCACACAGGGAATTGCAACCTGATCCAAGAAGAGCCTTCATCACATGGGCCTGATTTCTGCAGGCAGACATCATGAATCATGCTTAACAGCTACCACTGCACGTAAAAAAAAAAGGCTTGTGCCAAACTATTGTCAAACTCTGAGAGATATCAGGGATGACATGCCAACTCCTCCACCAGTGACACCTGAGCACACAGCAGCAGTGCTAGGCTGTGCAGCTAGAAAGCAGGAAAAGGTTATGGAGGCTGTGTGTGGTGTTACAGCAACTGATACTTTTCTCCTCCATTGGGACAAAACAAGCAACCACCTGTTCTGCCCATGCCTAACCCTGTCTTAGAGATAGAAATGCTGAATACTGCTCCAGCAGATGAAACCAACTGCAATCTCTTCTAGCAAGTGTTCTTTTTGTCTAGTTTGTTTGAATTACTAGCTCTCAGTTTAATCCACTAATCACTAGCGGACACCACAGCAGCATCTATTTGAGTGAAAAAGAGAGGATTTATGTCCTACAAGCCTTGGGTAAACCAGGGTCTGTGGTTTTGTTTCTTTTCTCATCCCCACCTTCTTTGGAAAAGACTTCTAGTTTTTTGGGGCAGAGACTATTGCTTTCTGTACAGGGCTAAGCCCTGTATGTCTCTGATCACAAAAATTAAGTCTATAGTACAAACAATAAAAATAATAAGAGTCATATCAACTCAAAACAGACTAAGACAGAGTTAAATAAGTTCTTAGAAATCTGTTACTAGCTTGTAAGTATAAAACGTAATGTTAATGTAAGATGTCCTATAATCCCTTTACCATCAATACTCTCTTAAATTTATAGCAGAGCCTGAGGCTTGAGAATGGAAAGCGTGCGAAGATATATTAAGATTTAAGCAGGAAGAAAGCCCTAATCTTCCTACTATAAAAAAATAAAGAGAAGCATATAAGAAAATATCTTATGCAACTCCAGAGAGAATACCCAGAAACCTTTCAACATAAAGCTTTCCTGAGACTTCATCTGGGAATACATTAGCACATGTAATTGCACTGGAATGATTGTATCGGGTTTACCGTGCACTGGTTAATAAACCACAGAACAAATGACAAAGCAAAAGGGAGTCAAGGCTCTGAATCAGTTGTGAGTCATTCATGGAAGTAACAGCAAATACAGCTGGAATGACTATGTCTAGTCCATCTTCTGCAAGGCATCTACCTAAACTATTCCTAACAGATATTTATCAAATATTTGTCAAACCAAGTAATTAGCTTCTCCTACACTCTGCAAGCAATGGGAAGAAAACATTGCCTTCTTTAACCTTTCCCCTGATGTGACTGATGCTTCAACTTTGATGCAGGAATGTTTGATTTGGAGCAGCTGGCAGGGAAGTAAACCTGCTCTGACAAGACAGCAAATAAGTGATTGGAATGGACGTAAATTTCTTGCCTTAGAGAATGAAAAGGACACCGAGGGCATCAGCACAGCTGAAAATGCAGTCCCCAAAATGCACCAGAAGGGAAATAAAAATGTTGGAAAGCTATAGTCTGGCTAGACTGTAGAGAAAGCATTGAAGAAGCCCATTTTGCCCTACAAAACACGCAAGCACCTAGATAACACATAATATCATTGATTTCAATGGCACTAACCAAATTTTAAGAGTTCTTCCGTATGTTGCTGAAATGTTGCCCTATGCCAACTCCCACTGATTTGATCCAAAGCCCATTTAAGTCAATCAAGACCCCTTCCTCCAGCTTTGTAGGAATTTGTGTTGTAAGGGAGGAAAAACCACCTAAATCTTTGTAGCCTCACTCCTTTCTACTGCTTTGGGAAAATTAAATGGACTAGTAATGGTTTGGGGGGGCGGAGGGGGGTTGCCCCTTACTCACTAGTCTGTTCTCCACTAACACAAGTTTCAGAAGATATACATTTTAAAGTTAAGGAAGATTAAGGAATGGGGTTTCTACAGATCCTAATGAAACCTTCTACCTGATATTAAGGAAATCTTAAGGAAAGCACCTATTTGATTTTAAGGGGTCTATCTTTCCTACTCCAGCTAATGGTATTTTCAGATCTACAAAAACCAGTCATGAAGTATCTCATCTATCAAAGATTTATATAAAATATTTCAAATATGACTACTTCTTTAAAATATAAACCAAAAAGATGCCGATAACCCTACTAAACATAGGAACAGAAACCGGACACATTATTGCATTTTGGTCCCGTAAACTACTTCTGTTTGCTAACAGCTATTCCAGTTAATTAAGTGGGGTGATCAGAAAGTGTAAGTAGGGAGACGTATGAGCAGGCTTTAAAGCAGTCATTGCACTGTACTGAAAAATATACTGCTATAGCTTACTGTTACCGCTGGTCAAGTTAGCTATACAAAAATCCTCTTTGGCCATGCAACTGCGTTTCACGTCTGCCATGCAGGCATACCTGGCCTTCCGATTAGAAAGAAGCAATTCCATGCAGAATGATAAGGGAAATCACAGACTGCAATCCTTTAATAGCCCAATTGCCTGCACAGAAAGTCCTCTCATAGACTCATACTCAAACATTTCCATAAATACAAAACAAGGACCATTCTTCACTAATGGAACACATTAACTAATTACACTATTCATATTATTCACTACTAGTACGTACAGCTTCTTCTCAAAAGATCTGACAGCTTGGTTAATGCAATTCCTGATGCTGTGCTGCTCCTTGCCTCACAACCACTGTATTTCTGCATTGTAGCATAAACACGATGTTCCATTTTTAGAAAGAGTTTGCCTGGGAGAAGGTTTGAGCTTAACACAAGCTGAGGGCTCACACTGGCCTGTGACACAAAACTGGAATAGAGAGATTTGTGACATTTCACCAACATCACATTTTGAACAGCAACACAGTATTTTAGATGTTCAAATAATGCTGTATGAAAACTAAACTTACGAATTTGGTCCACAAAGATTTAAGACACTGCTGTCTCCTGGGTTCAGGAAACATAATTTCTATTTCACATGAAGAAAGTGAAACAAAAAATGAGATATTTACTTCTAAGCTTTTCTAAAGAAGTAGCTGTATTGAAGGAAGAAATGAACTGCAAACCTAAATTTCAGACAAACAAGTTAGAAATATTTCAGCTAACTAGCCTGGCCAGTCACAAACATGTTACGTGGAATAGCCAGGAATAGAATCATAATCTTACATGTCCAAGTCCTGAGCAATTAAATCTTCTTACCCTGATTTTAATAAGCTTGCAGACATGAAGGGAAGTGAATTCATGGAATGAAGGCATTCCGAATTTATAGTTTCATACAGAATTTCAAAAACTTCGGGGAATATAAAATGCTCTCATGGTACCATCTCTTACACAGCGGTTACAGGAACTATTTCAAACATTCAGTCAATGAAATTTTAATTTTTCTCTTATCTCATCTCCCTCTCACTCTGGTAGACAAAAGGTAAACTTACAAATTGCCATGAATTTCAATGTTTGATCTGCTACTGAAACAGCCATGTTTTGCCAATTCATTCCAATCAGTACTTTCCTAGAAACAGGGACCAAGTACAGGTTTAAGATAAAACTCTTCTAGCTCTCTGGGCTGTTAGTTCATGAAAGTTACGGTATAGAAGTAATTTCAAAAGCAAGCAGAAAGGCAAACAGAATCCTATGAAACAAAGACTAAATTCTCTTCCTAAATTGTAGTTACTATTCATGTGTGTTCAGCAAAGAAAACATTTAGTATCAAATCCAGGGGCTTGATATCACGATGACATAAAAATTCAAGAATTCTTGGAAATAGGTATCAACACCATGGATTTTATAAGTTTTTGAGTCAGATAGTTTCCTTTGGGAATCACTGGCTGGTGCTAAAGCCCTACGTTTCAAAAGCGATTCTTCACCTTGGAAATATAAAACCAGAAAATTAGACAAGCCAAATGGAACTTGGAAACTCTAGCACAATTTCCGTGCTTTTACAGACACTGACTTTATCTTCTTTTTAACTAGGAGCTTAAGATAAAGCACCACTTTCTTTGCGCTATAAATCAACTCAGCCAAACTATCCTCTGGCTGTTTTTCTAGCATCTTCCTTTTATCTTAGCTAAAAGCTCCTGTTATTTGCTTAACACAAGTAGCTTGATTTGCAAATCCTACAGCTTCAGATAATGGGACAATCGGTTTCTCTACTACAGCTTAGAAAACCTATTTGCTAAAAGCTTGCATGTAGTTGAAGGACATTACCTACCTGAAGAGTAACACAGAACTGCTTGCCACCAAGCTAAAACCGAACAGAGCTGCCACGGATCTCAAATGCCACAACAGAGATGGGTTCCCGATAGCTTAAGAAACTTACTTGCAGACTGTTGGGAAATCATCCTTTAGCATATCATGGAAGAAGCCTGGTGAATTATTTTCATAGCACTAAGAACTTTTTGTTGCTCAGTAGCATTTCTTGGCTACTACAGTCCTGGAGCAGTGACACTACTGCTACTACTCAGTGATAACAAGCTTGATTTAGAAACGTTGATGTGCCAAGTAGAGCCATCAGCAATACTAAGCTTCATTAGTGTACCCTCCACACGTGCATGAAACTTGCATGGTCTCCTTCAGGAAAGCCACTTTCTCCGAGCAACCAACCACCACTGCAACATTCATTAACACATACTGGGCTTGCTTTCTTCTCTCTTTCAGCAAAACAGGGTGGTCCCCCACAAGTGCACTGTGGGTTGATCGTTACTGTGACCTACACCCATACTTTCCTAATAACTGGAATGAAAGCAGCAGATACGTAAGTCAGTCTTGCCCTGCTATCATGAGGAATATTCAAATAACTTTGTGCAATGCCTGCGTGGATACAGAATGCCACAGAAACCCCTTGGCACTCAATCTTCTCTGTCCTGTAGCTGGTTTCCCTCTTGGCAGGTGAAGATGAGGGAATATCTTTGTTTGTAAATCACCTGAAGTAATTCTGCAGCATATACACACCCTGCTAGGAGGCATAATCAAGTGATATGCAGTGACTGTGATATAATATTATTACTTTCCAGGTTTTTTTTGATTCCACATGTGACAAAAGGCAAATTTTATTGCCATCGATGAAAAGCTAAGTGAATAGATTCAGTTGAAATCAAAATAAAATCAGAAAGACTTTTTCTAAAGTAATGCCCAGTCTACAAATGCTAAATACTGTTATAACAATGACAGAATAGGCCTCTAGCTTGGCATCCTAATCTAACAGTGGCTAAAGCTATGTACTTCCATGGAAATTATAGAGAGATGACCTACAAAATGGTAACTGACACAGTTTTAGCTTAGGAGGTTCAGACTGGACATCAGAAAAAAACATTTGCTTTAAGAGAGTAGTGCAGCACTGCTCTCAACAGACAAAGCCACAGCTGACCTGGTCTCGTGCTGATGAGAGTCCCACTTTCAGTGGGAGGAGGGACTAAATGGCCTATGGTTCTACGACACAAAATATTTGGAGATGCCTTATTGTGTGACATTACACATACACACACGTATACACCTCCAACTGTTTGCCTTTCTTTTACTGCTTCAAGACAACTTATATAAAAGCAGCTTTCCTATATACACATTTTGGGGAGCTACTGCTCATAACAGCATCAAGATATTGGTAAAATTCTGTAATAAATTTTTCCGCATACAACTTAAGGCAAACATAAAGGAAATGTTCTATCTGATCAACCAAAATTTAAAATGGGATGTAATATATAATTTAAAATGGCAAGGCATCCTCCTAACACCCCCCCAACCCTAAACCACAGAAGAATCAACAGCTGCAACATGACAAAAAGCCTCACTGAGTACCCATATGCTTTGGCAGGTAAATAATTTAATGATGTCAGTAGAAAATGACAAATTGTGAATGAGGTGGAGAGGAAGAGATATGAAAACATATAAATAATGTAAACTGCCTTATATTTGTTGGCCTTGTACGTAATGTGGTAACTACAATGCATATATGTCCTCATTCCAAAAACAGTTCAGCATTCCCTTGATCCATATACTCTGAGCATGCCAGAAACTTTACCTACTGCTCATAGAAAATGAAAACACAAGTTTTCATTAGCACACAAGTGCTATGTACTTCCTAAACTCTTCAAGGAGTGGTACTTTCACCATGTAGATCTAATGTTGTGCCAATGTGATAGTCAATTAGTTCAGATTTTGAAAAGATGTTTCAAAAAAATAGACTATTCTTTATTTTATAGGCTTCTAATCTTCGCATTGGAGGGGAAGAAAGAAATTTTGGTGAACAATTTTCTTTAAAAAAAACCAGTATTGGAGAATTGTTTATTCTTTATCTTTGTCAGCAACATTTTCACATATAAAATATATTTCTAAAATAAAGCTTAAATCTGTATACTATCTCAAAATGGACTGGTCCCTCTCCCAATTTCCAGAGTAAGGAATCCTTTATGCCATTGTATTTGGCAGGAATTATAGACGCACCTGAGTTTCATTAGCATAAACATGGTAATGAATCACAGTAATGTAGTTTCATTAATGTAAACTTAGAAAATGCAATAATTAGGTTTTCCTTTGAAAGACTGTTTTTAAAATAGGCATATTGTTCTCTACAGAAAAAAGGATTTTTTCCAACTGTTTTTACCATGCACTAAATAACAAGGTATGATGCATACTGTTATAACATCTAACCTACATCTTAACTGCATAGATTGTTCCTATAATACTATTTTATTTATAATTCAAATGTTTCTAGGGTAAGATTAACACCTGTTCTTTGTCTTTAATGCTACTGCGTTATTTGTCAAGAACGTGGAACAAAGCAGAGAATCTGAATCAGCCGCAGTACGTTTCACACAGAGCCAACCAAGTTCACAGTCATTTCATGCAAAGGCTACATGTTTTAAAACGTGCAACTTAAGGTCCTATTACAAAAAACAACTACGTCTGTGTGATGAGATGTACAAGAACAAGATCACCGCCTGTAAAACTTTTTGGCAGTCTCTCAATTTGAACCACAAATGACTGCATTGGAAATAAATTTTCAGTTTCTTCATACTTCGTCCAGAGGTAAAATACACTACAGCTTTAGATTCTGTGGAAAAACTGTCAAAGATTTTGGTTTTTTATTCAGCATGGGAGTAATCTTTACGTAATTTCTACAATACCTAGCACAACATCAGCTAGTTCACAGCTTGGGCTCTAAAACATTATAGCAATGCAAAAAATGAACACTAAATCATACATCATTGCAGAAAAATCCCTGTATCCAGCACCTCACACAGTGAGACATGAGCCAGATTCAAACTGGAAGCCACACAAACATATTGGTATAGCAGTGTATTCAGTCTAGCAAGTCCAAGATCTCAACAGGGATTATTAGTTTGAGCACAGCACTGCACTAACCTGCCTGTATAGTTTCCAGTCTGCCATGGGCTCACATCCCACTGGCTCAGATCCTGGAAAGCTTGAGTCTGCCTGCAGAAGACTGTGCGGGAACACTCATGGTTATTTACAGTAACATACAGAGCCATTCTGATACAGAAGCTCCACTTAAACGTTTGTCATTCCACTGCCACAAGTCGTCATATTAGCAAGTCAATCCAAATCCACCTGTAAACTACAGCTACTTTATTCTGCTTAGGCGTGGCAGACTAGCCAGTAATCCCTAGCAGGTCCATACCACTTTGTTACTGTAAATAGGCCATTAAAAATTAAAACATAAGAACTGAACTTTGCTCAACATCATTAAGATGCTCAACTAATTCTACATAGCTTCAGATCATTAAAGCAGAGAAACATAACAGGGATAGGTAATACCTTCTTTAGGTATTCCATGTCTCTGCCTCTCCAACAGAAAATGTATTCCATAGCAAAAAGTTACATAAAAACTAAAATTGTTTTTCTGGATTAGGATTGATAACATGAGGGAAAGAAAAGGCAGTCATAGATGCCTTTAGTTTCTTAAAACCAAGTTTTACAAATTGAAAGTTGGAGCTAATATACACATTAAAAGAAACCAAATTAGAGTTATGTATGGAATTAGATCGCTGCATTACACAAAGAACAGTCACTCTGTCTTGTGACAGTAAATAAGCAGAAAGAATGCATTAAATAAACTGTATAATAATAATAAAATAAATAAAATATAAATACCAGATTTTCAATCATAAACATTAAGTGCCTTAGACATGACTGTACTATTTCATGTTATTACTGAATGAAAAAAGACACATATAAGACCAAAACCAGATATGTGCATTTATTGATTCAACATTCTGAAATATTTGCAGTGGTACAGAGGATGACTGCACTTTCCATTAACGGCTTCATACACCCCTCCTAGAGATCCGGTGCTGACAATACACAAAAACTACAAGTATAACTTCTTAGGCTACGGTCACAAACCACAGCCAGTTTTTTAAACCAATAAATACGTGCGAACAATAGCTGGTTGAGGGGGGAAGATTTCACTCTAGTGGAAGGAACTGGGTAGATAAATCCTGGAGATCTGACGTTCTGTACAATAGAGGAAACTCTAGCATAAGCACTGTTTCCTTGGATGTTCTTGGCTGTGACGATCACTAGCCTTATGTCAACTCTAAATGTGACACATTAAGTATCTTTTAAATCACAGAGCTGTCAGAATGAGATTTTTAACTGCAGGCGTGAGTCAAATTAAGGTAGTTCTGTAGCAGTTAAATTGAACAAAGTGCCACTTCTGACCTATTGACTTAAAAGACGACCATGAGAATTGAAAACAGCGAGCAGCTAGCAGAGGGGCTCAGTGCTTGCTGGAAGCTGCAGGTAGCATTCATTCCTTCCCTCCCAGTGCACAGGGATTCTCCTCCAAGTCCACCTTTCAAGTCAGGCAGAAATTGCAGTAAACTTAAAAGCAACTCACCCTACCTAAAAAGCACAGCACCGTGTTCTAAAAAGAAATGTCTTCAGAGGGCTAATCTGGCATTCAAACATTAGGCATCATCCACTTTAAACAATATGTTTTATGTAAGCATAAAACAAAATCATAGCCTTTTTTCTACATTCCCACAATCTTGGATTACCTAGTATACTGGCACAAAATTGCAGCTTTCTTCATCACAGTCAGCCCCATGGGTCAACTCAATTCCTCTTGAAATATTATTAGCTATAGTTTCTGAAATTGTAACTGTAACTGTCTTCCACAGAAGTGTTTGTGAAGTTCCACACAATGAACCTAGGCTGTTTTATTTCACTTTGTCTGGTGTTATTTTTTCCTTCATTTACAAAGTTTTTCTTTTTAATTTGACAATGAAGTTAAAGAAACTATAAATAATTATTATAATTATAATACATGACACTCCCATCATAACTTTCACACATCAACCCCCTACAGTACAATATTTTCTAAAAAACTATACCGTTTTCTGGTGACTGCAACTAATCTTCAGAAACAGAGCCATAAGGCAGGAACGGACTTGCAAATTAGACTTCAGCCTGAGCCAGCTGTTTTTTCTAGTATTATTTTCTTTATGACCATCTGTCCCACCTGCTAGTATATTTTTTCCCTCACACAGACTCTCCACTACAATGATTTGCCATTCTGGATGACATACAAGTATCGATAGAAAGGAAACTAGATTAAATCTGACTTTGTGCCACCTAATATTTGGAGCTTTGGTAAGGCACCTGCTTGACTGCTGGTATAATTAAATCGGCCTTAAGTCTGCTTTAATATATGTCCAGTTCACCTACAACCCAAGCACTATCAGAGTCTGTTGCCACTCTGTCTGTCTTCCTTCTGGACTATATCAAGGAGCGGAAGGAAAGAGCACATCGTGGTTACACAAGAGTCTCCTCTCTGTAAAGCAATTTTTGTTTTTAAATACACCAGTATACTGAATGAATCTGCCGAGATCCGTCTTGCCTATTTATTAAAGGTGAATTCACAAAACAACTCTGCTCTCCACACTAGTGAATTCTTTGGGTTGCAAAACTGGTTGCATGCCTGCTTTTGTCAACATTTTCCAAATCAGACCTTCTGGCTGAAAAGTTGTCCTAAATCTTCCTCCTTGGGCAGAATTGCCAGAGACACACAATGCAAAGAAATGAGGAAGAGAACAACTGGGAAGGGCTGAGAATGAGGAAAAAGAAATTAAATGGCGTGTTGCTACATGGCAAAATTCTGTAGTCATGGACTTTCAATAGTTCTTTGCTGTTTTCAATGAGACTAGCATCAGAATAAATCTTATCGAGCAGTCCAACACATTTTCTGCAACATTTATTTTCCATATCTGGTTAATGCCTGGCAACTAAAAGGAAAATAACTACTTGTGCATAATTCAGAAGATTGCACAGCAGTGACGCTGCCCAAAAATAAGGAAGAACATGACAGTTACAAAGTGTACCATTATCATTTCTTCTCATGTTCTGCTGACAATAGTCAGCAATAACAGGAAGGGAACTGCTGAAAAAGCACAAGCGAGGTCACCTTTTTCTGGGTACTGTTTTTAAACATCTGCAAAATATAGATGAGGCTTTTTAAAAATTGTACAGCAGGGAAAGAGAGGGGGAGAAAGAATGACAGATGTGTGGCATAAGGAATAAAGGCAAAACAAGTGCAAAAGAGAAGCAGGAAAAGAGGGAATGAGGACAGAAAGTAGAATTCAAAGGAGCACATGCTGACGGGCTTTACATTCCAACAGAAAATTAAAAGGTGACATCTGTGTCCACACAGTGCTTAAAATGAGCTCTTATTTACTAGCACTGCATTCAGGAAGGAGGCAGAGGAAAAGAGTGATATCTTAACTGAGCTTAGTTCTAAGCATAAGATTAAAGAAATAAAAGAAGGATTCAATTTCATGTCAGCTCCTGGCAGCTGCTCAGCATTCCTTATTATCATAGCCCTGTTTGCTTGTTCAGTGCTGATTACGTGCCAGAGCTGTGGTGTGGAGTCCTTCTGAGATGCTTAGCTCTGTAACTTCGAGACCAGATGGAAAAACCTACTTTTGAACACCATTTGTAATGCCAAAGTTTAACATATAATAGAATGTTACATAGACCTTGCTTGGAAAAAACCTTAATGGAGGAATCAATCTTTATTTCTACTAATTTTGAAGCAGATAAGAGTTAAAAATAAAATCACTTATTCCATTTTAATTTTTGCTTAATGACTACTAACCGTTTAGTTAGTGCCTGAAACTACAACAAATTAAAGTTCTTCTTGTAACATTCTTCATTTCTACATTAAAAACATTTTCAGCAAATGCAGCTTACAGAAATACAACGTTCAAGCGTGGCAGTAGCTATACACGCCTGCACATCACTACTATGTTGCACATTCTGCCTGGCACCATGTACTGAAACGTTTCAGACACTCCTCTGTTAACAAACAGCTTACCTTGAAAGATTCAGTCACATGCTTTGCTGTTTCTCCCAAACATCCTCCAGCCGTGCACTCATTCTGACAGCCCTAGAAGAAATTAAAACAGAGGAAAGCAAAGTCAGTGCACATTGCATAAAAGTAGATACACATTCAGTTAATTCTTTTAAGGACAGATTGTATTGAATAATCACTCAGACTTCATCATCAATAAATACATTAGAAAGAACTTTTTGATGGTTTCTCAGCACAACTTTCCACCTTTGTGGTATTTAGTTTTACTTCAGTTGCACTATTTTGCGGAACTGTATTTCAAGGTTTTATACGAGAGACATCATCTCAGATTAGATTATCGCTCTGCAGTGCGGAATGGTACAGACTACATCACAGTCTTTCATTCAAAGCTGAATAAATAAACTGTGCTTTTACACAGTTCCATCATATCCAAATTTCCCTACTAAAGCATCTACCTAACAGGCTTGCTTTTGCCTTTTCTCAAAGAAGCCTGACTAGGCAGAACAGAGAAAAAGAGAAAGAATTGGTTTTCTTAAAGCTTCATTAAATTAAGACAGCAGCGAGGAATGCCCACCTATATAAATATATAATCAGAGTATTTTGAATTACCTACTACGTTGAATGTAAGAGCTATGTTACTGACCATGCTAGAAAGGAATTGAAAGAAAAAGAGTGATGATAGTTCTAGGCAGTCTTCTGTTCAGCAACCAAAAGATAACAGACAGGTGCAAGCTGTCTATCTCAAAGCAAGATCCCCAGTTTCCACAGCCTCAGGCTACTTTGTGGACCCTCCCACACGAGCTAGATCTTCCTTGCCAGTGGCCAGTAAATGCACATTACACCCAACTGCATGGAGTGAATGAGGCAAACACAGCCCTGACACCATCTCTTGTTTCTGAGAAGCCTTTAAGAAAGAGGTGGAAAGGTGGAGTGGGGGCAGAGGTTTGGGAGAGGGAGGAAGGTGCGAGAAGCAAGACTGTCTGGGGGATGGGCTACCACAGGAATGTCTAGGGGGATGGCTTAAGGGAAGCATAACTGGCAAGATGGAGGGGGTGGCAGAAGCTAGCTCTTGAGATCTGGCCAGGGATGGGTGGGCATGGGGAAACAGTCAGGCTGGTCAGAGGGGCTGCCTAAGGGGGCAAGGGAAAGACAGAGGTTCTGAGGGATGCTGTTGCCAAGTTCTGACAGGCAAGGGGCTTCAACCCTCCAAGGGAAAAGCCCTAGCAGGAGACGGCACTGGCTGCTTGCACTTGGTAGCGGCTTTTCACCCCTCAGCCTTGCTGCATCTTGGGTGGGAAGTCCGAGCCCAGGTGGGAAACCCCCATGTCAAAGGTATATTCCCCCAAAGCAAAGAGGTGCACGGGAAACCCTTCATGGTCAGCCTGAGAGATCCCTGCCCCAAGCTCTTCACCAGGAGCAGCCCTCACCCCAGAATCATAGAAAGTTTTGGGTCGGAAGGGACCCCTAGAGGTCATCTAGTCCAACCCCCCCCGCAGTGAGCAGGGACACCACTAACTAGATCAGGTTGCTCAGAGCCCTGTCCAACCTGGTCTTGAATGTTTCCAGGGATGGGGCCTCCACTACCTCTCTGGGCAACCCATTCCAGTGTTTCACCACCCTCATTGTAAAGAATTTCTTCCTTATATCTAGCCTAAACCTACCCTGTTTTAGTTTAAAACCATTACCCCTCGTCCTGTCACTGCTGTCTCTACTAAAAAGATTGTCCCCATCTTTCCTATAGGCTCCCTTTAAGTACTGAAAGGCTGCAATCAGGTCTCCCCGCAGCCTTCTCTTCTCCAGGCTGAACAAGCCCAACTCTCTCAGCCTGTCCTCATAGGAGAGGTGCTCCAGCCCTCGGATCATTTTTTTTAGCCCTCCTTTGGACCTGCTCCAACAGTTCCATGTCCTTCTTGTGCTGAGGGCTCCAGAGCTGAACGCAGTACTCCAGGTGAGGTCTCACCAGAGCAGAGTAGAGGGGCAGAATCACCTCTCTCGACCTGCTGGCCACGCTTCTCTTGATGCAGCCCAGGACACGGTTGGCCCTCTGGGCTGCCAGCGCACATTGCCGGCTCATGTCCAGCCTTTCGTCTATCAGTACCCCCAAGTCCCTCTCAGCAGGGCTGCTCTCGATCCTTTCATCCCCCAGCCTGTATTGATAGCGGGGATTATCCCGACCCAGGTGTAGGACCTTGCACTTGGCCTTGTTGAACCCTCATGAGGTTCACACAGGCCCACATCTCCAGCTTGTCCAGGTCCCTCTGGATGGCATCCCGCCCTTCTGGTGTCTTGACCGTACCACTCAGCTTGGTGTCATCTGCAAACTTGCTGAGGGTACACTTGATGTCGCTGTCCAGGTCATTGATAAATATATTGAACAGCACCGGTCCCAGTACGGACCCCTGAGGGACTCCACTCGTCACTGGTCTCCATCTGGACATTGAGCCGTTGACCACTACTCTTTGGCTGCGACCATCCAACCAATTCCTTATCCACCAAACAGTTCACCCAACAAATCCATGGCTCTCCAATTTAGAGAGAAGGATGTTGTGGGGGACCGTGTCAAAGCCTTTACAAAAATCCAGATAGATGTCGTCCATTGGTTTTCCCTTGTCCACCCTTGTTGTTACACCATCACAGAAAGCCACTAGGTTGGCGAGGCAGGACTTGCCCTTGGTGAAGCCATGCTGGCTGTCTCGAATCACCTCCCTGGCCTCCATGTGCCTTAGCATATCTTCTAGGAGGATCTGTTCCATGATCCTCCTAGGCACAGAGGTGAGGCTGACAGGTCGGTAGTTCCCAGGGTCTTCCTTTCTACCCTTTTTGAAAAGGAGCACAATGTTTCCCTTTTTCCAGTCACTGGGCCTTCCCCTGACTGCCATGACTTTTCAAATATCATGGAGAGTGGCTTGACAACTACATCATCCAGTTCCCTCAGGACTCTGGGATGCATCTCATCAGGTCCCATGGACTTCTGTACGTTTAGGTTCTTCAGGAGGTCCCGAACCTGGTCTTCACTTACAGCTGGAGGGATTTTACCCTCCTGGTCTCCTTCATGCCATCCACTCGGGAGCGGTGAGGAGAGAGGTTGCCAGTGAAGACTGAGGCAAAAAAGTTGTTGAGTACCTCAGCTTTCTCCTCATCTGCTGTTGCCAGTTTGCCGGTCTCGCTTGTGAGCGGCGGGGTACGCTTTCTTTGACCATCTTTTTCCGGCTGACATACCTGTAGAAGCCCTTCTTGTTATTTTTTGCATCCCTTGCCAAGTTCAGCTCCAGCTGTGCCTTGGCCTTCCTGACCCCATCCCTACACAACCGGGCAGCTTCCCTATACTCTTCCCAGGAAGCCAGTCCCTGCTTCCACTGCCTGTGCAGTTCCCTCTTCTTCCTTAGTTTGACCAGCGTCTCTTGCCTCAGCCATGCCGGTCTCTTCCCTTCTCTGCCCGACTTCTTACACTTGGGGATCGAGAGCTCTTGCACTCTCTGGAATACATCCTTAAAGACCTGCCAGCTCTGTTCTGTTCCCCTGTCCCTGAGGACCGTTTCCCAGGGAGTCCTTCTGACTATCTCCTTGAAGAGCTGGAAATTTGCCCTCCTAAAATTTAGGGTCCTGACTATGCTCTTCATTATTCCCATTTCCCTCAGTAGCATTAGTTCCACCAGCGCGTGGTCACTGCAGCCCAGGCTACCTCCGATCTTGACATCCCCAATGAGCTCACTCACATTGGTGACCACCAGGTCTAGTATTGCATCCCCTCGGGTAGGGGTGCTTATTACCTGGCTTAAGAAGTTGTCCTCAATGCATTCTAGGAACCTGCTGGATTGCCTACAGCTTGCCGTGTTGCTTTCCCAGCAGATGTCGGGGTGGTTGAAGTCCTCCAGTAGGATGAGAGCCTGCGAGCGCAAAGCCTCCTGGAGTTGGAGGAAGAACGCTTTGTATGTCAGCTCCTCTTGATCTGGCGGCCTGTAGTAGACACCAACCACTAGGTTCCCTTTGTTGCCTCTCTCCGATTCTTACCCATAAGCTTTCGACCTGCTCATGGTTATTCTTCAGGGACAGCTCTTCACTCTGCAGTGTTTTCTTGATGTAAAGGGCAACGCCCCCGCCCCTCCTTCCTCGCCTGTCCCTTCTGAACAGCCTGTAGCCATCAAGAGCTACATTCCAGTCCTGGGATTCATCCCACCAAGTTTCCGTGATGGCAATCAGGTCGTAGCTTTCCAGCAGCACGATTGCTTCCAACTCCTCCTGTTTGTTTCCCATGCTGCGTGCGTTTGTATAGAGGCATTCATCTGAGCTGTCAGCCTCGTTACCTTCATAGCAGAGCACCTCTTTTTTCCCTTGAGGTGCTTCATGGGTATTTTCTTGTTGGCACCTGATACCTCAGGCGCCTCCAGCTCCCTTCTGCAAGACTTCCACATTGCTGCAGTGTCCCTCGCATGCTGCTGGGCAATGGGTTGAGGGCTCCTACTAGCCCCCCATCCCTCTAACCATTGTGTATCCTCCCCTAGCCTGTTGCTGGCAAGCCTGACAGGTTCCCCTTCGCCCTTCACCTCTAGTTTAAAGCCCTGTCAATGAGCCCCGCGAGCTCCTGGGCAAAGATCCTCTTCCCCCTTTGAGAAAGCTGGCTCCCATTTGATGCCAGCAAGCTTGGTGCTGTGTATGTCGTCCCATGGTCAAAGAACCCAAAGTTGTGGCGGTGACACCAGTCACGGAGCCATGTGTTAACAGACTGAGTCTGCCTATGTCGCTCAACATCTCTGCCCACTGGAAGGAGCGATGGAAAGATAACCTGTGCTCCAGATTCCTTTACTAATCGTCCTAGGGCTTTGAATTCTTTTTTAATTACCCTCAGGCTACTTACTGCAACTTTGTCCGCACCCACGTGGAAGAGCAGTAGAGGATAATAGTCTGAGGGTTGGACAAGTCTAGGAAGTTTCCTAGCAATGTCTTTGACCCGTGCTCCTGGGAGGCAACAGAATTCCCTGAGAGGAGGGTCTGCCCGGCATATCGGACCCTCTGTTCCCCTCAG
The DNA here is from genome assembly GCF_030867145.1 of Opisthocomus hoazin. NCBI lineage: Eukaryota > Metazoa > Chordata > Aves > Opisthocomiformes > Opisthocomidae > Opisthocomus > Opisthocomus hoazin. Next base: position 144,420,538 of record NC_134414.1, read on the forward strand.
CTGGGAGTCTCCTACAACTATGACTCATCTCTTCCTCCTTGTGGAGCTGGTAGTAATACGAGAGGGAGGTCCTTCTGATCTTTGTGCCTCCTCCGATGTGGATGGGTCAATCCCTGCACCATCCACTGTCCTGTCCTCCACATCTAGAGCCTCATACCTATTATGCAGAGACACCTGTGGAGATGTGGTGGGCAAGGGAAGGGTTCGCCTCCTGCCCTGATTGCGGACTCGCTTCCACTCACTGTTTTCCTTTGCGTCCCTTCCTTCAGCCCGATGGGGGGAGGTTACTAGTGCCCTTTGGTCCCAGGCCTTTTTTACAGGTTGTTCCTGGGTAGACTCCTGGGTTGTCAGGGCATGGCTCCACCAGTTGATCTCCTGCTCGGCTTCCCTGATGCTCCGTAGCCTATCTACCTCTTCTCTTAGCTCTGCCACCAGTCAGAGTAGATAGTCCACCTGGTCGCACCTTATGCAGATATTCCCTTTGCTGTTGTCCGTTTCTAGCACTAGCTGGTGGCACTCACTGTAGCCAGAGGCCTGGACAGCTGTGTGCTTTCTAGGGACCTCAGTCTGGGTTGAGGCTTCCTTTCTGACCAGCAGGGAAGAAGCAGCCTTCTGACAGCAGGGTGCCATGGCTGGGCATCCTTCCTGCAGATGAGTTGCCTGAGCTTGCCTCGGGAGCCTCCTCCTTCCCTGCACGCCCTGCCTGCGCACACTGCCGCGCAAACTGCCGCGCCACTCCCTTCAAGGAGGGCTGCAGGGTGCAGGGTGGATGGCAGTGCCATGGAGACACCAGCACCAGTCCTGCAGCAGCCACTGTCCTGTGGGGCCAGGACTGGGGCTGCATGGCTCACAGGCTGTGGAGCATGACGCATGCAAGGCAAAGAACATGATTTTTTTTTACCCTTTTTGCAGATCTTGGGGATACAGTAGATAGGGGGGCAGGGAGGGAAGCAGTCTCTTCAGTGGGCCTCTAACAGCTAGCAGGCTTGCTACCAACAAAAGAAAAAGCAAACTCCCAGCCACAGCAGATCTTGCTTCCTCTCCCCGGGGAGGCCCCAGCATCCCTCCTGCCTTCTCTCACCATCAGCTTTAACCCTTCTCTTCCTCTTTTTTTCTAACCCTCTACAGCCAGACATGCAGTCACAGCTACAGGCTCCTTCCTGTGAACGAAAGGAGGATCTGCTGAGAGAAATCACAAAGCCCTTTACAACATACCAATATGTTTTCCCTTAAAACCTTATTAAAAATATGCTTTATTTGCTTTAATGCTTAGGGTTTCTTTTTCCAGAAAGCCTTTCTAGTAGAATCTGTTCAATGGCATTCAGTGTCAGAGCTTAGCAGGACTAAAGTACTACCCAAACTGAGGGACAGTCTGAACTAAGCCCTGTATAATAGGTCCTTGCTTCCCCTGCAATTCTTCTAATACTTCCAAATTCAGCGGTAAAATCCCAGTAGACCTTCGCGACACCATCAGTTTATAATATTTAAGTATCCTGCAGACGAAATTACGCCAACTGATTTTTCTTTACGCTGTAGCGAATTAGGACGGAGAGCATGCTGGGTACCAGCTAACAGGATGGTAACTGCCGACTGCAAAGCAAGAATTTCTCAAGCAGCTCCAGCTCCGTTGCTGGCTTTTGTCTAATATCTAGTATGCAAAGTTGGATTTTCTAACAATCGCTACTGGTGACAGCAAATACTGACAAATACTCCACCATTATGCTTCAGTTTCTTCCCGTCTCTGCTTTATGAAATTGCCCTAAGGCAAGTGTTGGCACCAACACAGAGAGGACCAAAGCTGGATATAGTCTAATATTCTCTTTCATGAGCTTTTAAAAGATAGAGAACTTGTACGTGAATTTCAAGTGTGGACGACCTACAGGAACAGCTCTCAGGGACTCCATCAGGTTGCCATTCAGCTCAAGGTTCCCACTGAACTCAATGAAGTCAACAGCCCATTTTTTGAGCATACGCTGTGGGGCCAATCCTGCTTTCCATGAAGTCATTACGTTTTACAGATTTAACTCATATTTAAAGCAAGTAGCTAACTGCCTTTGTTAACCACACTGAGATTAAATTGAGTTAATCCCTGAGCACTAGAAAGACATACCACAATTACTTTCTAATTGATGGAGTCATATTTTAATGGCTCCATGGCTTTTAAATCTGAAACATGTTGTTAAATGCAATAGGGGAAATTACTCCCTGGTTTAGTGCCAACATCGCCAAGGGAGATACGCCAAGCATAAATTTGCCCTTTGTGTTTAATAGCATGGTAGATTTAAAACTGCATCCATTAAAACACTGATGTTATCCTAACGATACATTTGAGCCACTGGGTCAATGCCTTCTCAAAAGTCACTCCAGTCTGTATCAAGTTGCTATGCAACTACACAAGCGTGACAGTATTTCTTATGTTGTGGTGTAGAACTAACAACATTTTCTTTATGGTATACGTATCTGCTTTTTCTAAATTGGAAATAGGGCAGTATTTCAGTTTTCCCTTCAAAAACATTGAAATTGCACATTGATTTTATCCTTACAAAGCCTGTATGAGAAAAAAAGTGTAAAGCATTACACTAGATTAAATTTTATTGAAAAATGGGGTTTATATGTCATTGTATCACTGAGAAACCCCACTAAAACAAAGACCTGGTGATGAGTAATTTTGTCTTTGCTTTTATAGATTATCTTAATGTTACAATAACTATTACAAATTCTTTAGCATTTACAAAAATGATCACAATATGCTCTGTCAGATCATAGTCCTCCTTCATATTAATACTTACTTCCAATCTATCTTTCATATAAAAATGACATAAGCCATAGGGGACTTCGCCTCCTCCCAACATGTGAAGGACCATTGTGTGTGTAACACTTATCAGCACTTCTGGAAATTTTATACTTGGTAGTTGTCACCTGCACTTCTGCTGGACCTTTCCCAAACCTGAACACTTAACTCCTGCATTTGGACCTCAGACTGTACTAGACATATGTGGTTTTTACATCTTTTAGCATCAGGACGCTCCAATCAATGCCTCTTGGCTTTCCCTGCTGTCTTTGACACAACTTCTCTGATGGCTATTCTGTTGAAGGCATGACACCTTGTAGGCAAAATATTGACCTGCAACAGCAGCCAATCAACTTCACTATTACCATGTTGCCATGCCCCTAGTAATGTTCATCTTCTAGAGTATCCTCATGCATCTCACAGCTTCTTCAAAACAGGGAATCTACCTCTTTTACGCAGTCAGATCACTTGCCCTTCAACTGGAAGGACCTTCTGCTGCAGAAATAGGCCCATCTCCTGCCCAAACTCCCTAGAGTTCCTATACTACATGAATCTGGCTTAGTTTTTCCTGTGCCCTCACCCTTGGTGTAGCACCAGTGGTGCTACCAGTGGTAGCACCAACATCTTTGTTCTCGTTTGAGATTACCTCTTCTATAAACTGTGATTCTACCAGATCCTTTGTCAAACTGCTGTTCTTAGGTTTTACCTAACCCATTATCCCATAGGCTCATCCTCAGTTATGAAATAGCAACTGAAGATTTTCAGAACCTTCATCACTGTAAACTTAAGCTGCAAACTGCACTTTAACCTATGATCCATGACATTATTTAATAAAAAACATGGCACCAGTTCTCAAAAAAAAAATTTGCAGTTACCTCTATATGCCTTATGCTTTGTCACCCTTTTTCAAAGAAATCTAATTCTTTAATCCTTTCTGTGCTTACTTTCCCTGTGCTTAATTTTCCCTGTTTAATAGCTCTTCTCACCACTGAGGAACAGAAATCTTTCCCTAGTGCAAGACAGGAGTAAAGAAATATCTTGCAAATAATTTCTACAGAATTCACACTTTCAGCTAGGAAATCTTATTGGACGCTTTTCACAACAACTCAAGATCTGAAGTTTCACAAACTCCTTAGTCATCTTTTTGGTTTCACCAGTGTGTGTTTACCCAAGCCAGCCCACAGGCAGCTCTGATGTCTCCACTCTGATTGAGAATTTCATCAACAGCACCAGTGCCCTGGTTAGAGTACCACCAGTGACAGGGAACAACACAAAACTCAGTTTCATGCCCATGAAAGAATTGTAGACAGTGCTTTGTCGGCAGGTGTTGGTTATTCACGGAGGACAAGAACCTGAAGAAGCAAACAAGCCAGAGATACACAGCTGTGGCTGCATATAGCTCCTTCTACTGTGGCAACCCTGTCTCCTGCTATGGAGAGAAACTTAAAATCAAGATAATCTTGCAGCAGTCATCAGGCCCCAGCAAAGATGGAGCGGGAGTTTCCTCTCCATCACAAGTCATATGAAAAACAGTTTCAATGAAGAAAGTCCTTTCAGAGACATTTCTCCAAGATAAAGCAGTGTTTTACTGCTTTCTCTCCATGCTTGCTTCTGGCTACTAAGTGTCTGAGATATATTTCATGCTCTAATTTACACTGCAAGGATAATGAAATTAGAATACTTATCAGATTCCAGGAATCTAGCAGATCAATAAATTCAATTACATGACTTATACTATGGGACTGCCTACAGGCAAGCCAAATAAAGTGTGAGATGACAGGTACTTCGGCATTCAAAGCCATACAAATCAGAGTTGTCCTTCTGTACCAGGTATAAAATAGAATCTAACATACACAAAAGCCACATATTCTGTGTCTTGCTACAGTCATATAAAACACTTCCATGACTTCAAAACAGTTTTCATCTGCCCCTAGAAAATGTTAATACAGTTTGGCAGCCACACCACATAAAAGATGCATCTGCAGAAAAAAACTGTAATGATGTTCATCACTTTAAAAAAAAAAAAAATCCACCCGCCATCAGGCTGAGAGAGAAATTCTGAATATTACTGCAGGGCTGAGACATGTAATACTATTTTTAATATCAACTAAAAAGATATTTACTTAATGACATTTATTAAAGAATTCTAGAGCTCAGGAAGCTCATTTATGGAATCTAACAGCCAGGCATGTTTACCTCAGCTGTCATGGGAGCTGCTGCATGATATAAAAATATTTTAATACTGCCTTTATACTGTATGTATGTATGTCGACATGAACATACACATGTGTGTGTTACCATGCAAGTACGTTCACCAGGCTTGGTCATTTACGTGACAGCATGGCACACCTTATCCACACAACTCCTTTTAAACCTACTCTTTTCGAAATCAAGACAGAAGGAGCAAGAAGACTAATTCTTAAATTGCATTTCTAATCACTTACCAAGCCAAACAGAGATCTTTGAGGTGTCTTTGTTTCTCAGATTGAAACACTCTCCATGAATTGGCTTGACAATCTCAATAATGAATTTAAAGAACATGTACAGCACAAATCTCAGAGCAGCTCCAATGATACACCTCAATGTATGCACGGATTTCTCATTTGTGTTGATTTCTGCACTTCCAATACATTTCTTTAAGGCTACATTTACCCACCTTATACCTGTGCTGATGCCTTGTCAGTTGGGCATTGTCACCTTACTGTGGCTGCTTGCTCAACCTTGAGCCAGCACTACTGTTGGTTAAACAGTGAGGCAGTGTAATAACAGCATACAATAAAGAAAAATACAAAACAACTAGCATAGCAGAAAAAGAAAGCTTCCACATTATTTAATGATCATTTTGCATCAGAGTAAAAGCATCAGGGCTTAGGATATACAAGAGTTTCTTTACCTAAGATAGCTGCATTGCATGAAGTAGGGTTGTTTTTAAATACATTATCATTAAATAAGTCCAAAAGACTGTGCAAGGCACTTATCTGCTGGCTTGAGCAGTTTATTTGGTTTAATTTAAGGCTATTTAAGTAGTTTGAATGAAACTGAAATATGCTTCTCTTGAAACAGGTATCACTGTTTTTATTACATTTAAATGAAAGACAATTCAGATTATATAAGCACAACTTATTGGTTAGAAAAACCTTAAAACAGAGGACATAAAGAAATGGAAATATTCAGTTAGCCCATCCAAGATTCATGTTTAGTAACATTTATAGCTATAGCACTACTCTAAAAGCAGACCAAGTTGGTTTTACAAGATTAAATAAATGCAGGACAATGTTGCCAAAGTAAAGTTATTGCAGTCAGCACTCAGGTGAGAAACATCTCTATGAAATAATGTAAATTTTTTGACTCGGTGCTTAAACTAGTATTTGAATGAGTTCAGTAATGCCTAATCTGTTGTACAAAATAGCTTGTGTCAGTTCACCTGAAAGGTAGCAAGACTAGGCAAGGTGAAGGATAACGGCTTCCAAAATCCAAAAAAGAACGTGTGCTTGACAAACTGGATTACCAAGAAGGTTAAAGAGAAGACAAGAGTTCATCAGAAATAGAAAACAGATTAATTTGTGGTAGCTGACTAAGGAGAACCTCACCAGGGATCTATTCAGCTTCAGGCTAAAATTATTTTGCCAGATATTTAAAAAAATTTACAACATCAGCTGTGAAATACACTCATACAATATGGAGTCTAACATGTGATCCTTCCCAACTGAAAAATATGGAAATCCTACCACCAGTCTCATCCAATACAGAACACAAAGCAGCTGTACATCTCTGTATGGTGTCCTTTTACTCAATAGTGCTGTCTTCATAAATTTCCTGCACAACCATACAATCCCCCTTCCTATTTTCTTTACAGAAATAGGCAAGTACGCTAAAGAAATCCTCTTCGTGAATGACCTCCAAATGCAATGTGCTTAACCTTGATTTCTAAGCCCACTGCTCAAACTGTTCTTGTTTGTTTTCCTTTGTCTGACCCTCTTGTTGCTCTGTCACACGCCAGTGCCATTTCCTCTGTCCTTACCCTCTTGCTCAGTTCACGGACTCTTCCCTTCTGATTGAGGAAAACAGCCTCCTACTATTAGGGGAATAGGCAGATGACCTAATGGAGCTCTTCCATCTATAACTCCTATGAACAGTGCCTCTAAGTGCCTCTTTTGTTGGTTTGTTTGTCCGCTCTAGCATTAATTAGGTTTTAACAAGTGCATTGTTTGCTAGAATGGCATAAAGGAAAACATGTTAAAGCAACCAGCTGGATCTAGTTGACCTATAAATTCATCAGCCTGTTTTCTAACTAGATAGTGTCTTATGGCTATGTGATATGGTTATTACTTAAACAGAATAAATGAAAACTCTGAAAGTCACCATGGTTTTATTGTGTTAGGCCTCGTTCTCACTGATATGAGACCTTTTACATCAATCTGGAAACAACAAAGGGTATAAATGCTATTAAATACTTTCCCCTACCACTGTAAAAGGGCTCTGCTGTTTACCACAAGGAAGCTTATGTTCATTACACTTTCTCTAACACTCCTCTTTGCTCATGTGTTCTATAATGCCAGGTACTAAATTAACACTTTAAGATTCTACAGTAAAGTTAACCAGAGATGGCATGCATTTTTAACTGCATTGTTATACCAGCAAAGACAAGCCTAAGCACAATAAAAATTATTCTACTTGTTTTCCTCAGGGATTCAGTTATACTGGCTATATGTTTTATTCTGACACAGCTGCACAGGTAAAGTACAGATATGATTTAAAGATGCAGAAAATACAGCTTAAAAATTATTAGTGAAATTCCCTGATGGTGGGAACTATACACAGATCCTGCAGCTGATGAACAAGGCAAGTGGCTTGATGCAATTACCAAATGATAATTTGAATAACATGAACGCATACAGAGAAGAAACAAATAAAATCATTGTCTGAAGAGTTACTATGGGTTTAGAACTGGAAGCAGACAATTTAGTGCAGGAGACCAAGGCTTCTGCAGTTTAAATAAATCATTGTAGACTCCTAGGCTAAAAAAAAAAAAACAAACAACAAAAACCACAGCACAGTGGTGGATTCTAAAATGAGAACTGACATGCTGAAAGACAAGACCTAGCAGAAGAAAACCTGTATTTAAAGGCATACTCCTGTTTGCAAACTCCTTGATAACTGGAACCAGAAGAAACACAAGGTCAGGCCTGAATCACTGGCCTGTGTAAGGGGTCATTTGTAGCTGTTCTCAGAGTGCTTAAACCGTGTCCCATTTAAGTTCATTTTGCTCTGGAATAAAGGTTTACATAAGTCGCTGAGCAATGATGAATCACACACTGAAAACAAAAGCTCTGGGAGAAGAAAAAAAAAAAAGAAAAAGTCTTTTGGAGGAGAAAGGAGTTACTTTTTTTGCCAGAAATCCTACCAGTCCCATTAGAGATAATAAAACAGTAACTTACACAGCTGGCTCTCGAATAACACTAAGTACAATAAAACATTATGCAACTGTGCATGTGGTTGCTGGTCTGTAAAGGGCAGGCATATGCTGGCTTGATACCACATCTAGCCCTGATAACTTTGCATGGCCTGTTTAATTCATCACCGAGTATCAAATGCCACTGGTGCACAAGCACAAGAAGCACAATTTTCTGAATTGCGTTAGGCTGTTAGTGCAGCTATTGCCTGCTCCCCGCTTTCCCAAGCGCTTTGTTTAGCTGTTAAGTGTCCAACAGATGAAGCAGATAGAGCACGGCAGCAGCTGTCTGACCTGGGGATCTGAATGGGCTCAGTACCGCGGGGTCAGTCTGCCTGACTAGTCAGAGGAGTACTCCTTATCAACGTGCTTCTCTACTGTGTTCGTTTTTTCAAATGGCTGAGCACAGTCCCTCTTTTTTGCACACAGGCAGAGCTGTATACACCTAGATATGACTTCTGCCTCGAGATTTGGCCACAGTGCTGCAGAAGAGCACAGACTTGAGCTCTCAAGGCTTACAGTGGATTGAGTGATCTAGTACCTCTCATTAAACGGGTGATGCAAGCCAGGGAAGAAAAAAACAAATAAATAAAGACAGCAAGCTTTGTCTAGTGGTGTTGCAAATACTGTCCTTTCTCTTGAATTCTGATGGTGGGCTGATCTGTGTGATGCTTGCAGTTATTTTGCTGTTTGTTCCAGACAAAGAACTGAAAACTTCATTATTTATAAGCTTTAAATGAATCTTCTCACTGTAATACCTGAAAGCCTTGAAAATTAATACTGGGTCTACAGTGACAGCAGCACCTAAATGAAGGAAGGTAGAAATATCTGTCTCTTCTACAGCCAGGAAACTGAACCTTAGATTGTCCCTTTGGCGTACCTCACGCTGGTTGGCAGCTGCTTCGGAGAAGTCACTGGGAGGCTGACAGATGCCAGAATAGGGTGTGTACATCTCACCAGGAACTGAATCTATAGCTCCCCTTCCTTATAGAGGCATACTCATCAGATCCATTACAGTTCTTCTTGAGGAAAAAGAACACGTGTAAATGATTTATGTGGTTTTGGCTGTGCCCTCCACTTGCAGCTAAGCTCTATGCAAGCTTCTTGCACAACAGGACACAGGCAATGGCTGCTGAAGACCTGCCTATACTAGCTCCAGTGGGTTTTAAGACTGGCATAATTGGTTTGAAGTAATGGGAGATCTCTCCTCGGCTTTTACCAAAGCCTGGGTTTTATGCTTGTGACATGTCTTTTGCTGTGTGCTCAAACACTGCCTTAATTTGATTTAACTGGACACAATTCAACAAAGTAGAAAGGAATTTGAAGCTTTCCTCTTCGTGTAAAGGGCACTAGGAGCAAAGCTAACCTGCAGGAAAAATCCTTAGCACCTCTTTGAAGACAGCACCTATGACGATGTTTGTGTTCTTGTTCAAATTAACAACAAACTACAGAGAGGGGATGTATTTGCGTGATAGACATCCAGCTCAGAATATGCTAGGAACTTCTCTTGCTTTACAATCTTTATGAGGTTCAGCAGGTGCTATAAAAGGCAGTAAGCACAATCCACCACACCAAGCAAATGTAAATAATCCCATGGACGCTTACTAATAAGACAAGAAAAGCAGAGCACAACTACAGTATCACACATTACTCCCTTTAATGTAGAAAAACACCAAGACAACAGCTACAAGAAACTGCTTTTCTTGATAAGGTCTGCTCAAAAGAGGTAAAATCTTTTAAACTAGCGACAAAGTCAGATACTCCACCTATCTAGTATATATTCAACTGTGTAACAACTCTAAAACAGGGAAAAATCACACATTATAACACTCCAAAATTTTGGATGTTGACTAAAGGTACCCTATGTGTCCTCTTTAAATACGCTGTGAGCAAGCCCTTCATATGAAATCCCCTATCATTTGTTGACAGTGTTCAGAGCAAACTGGATTCTGCCCAGGGAATTTGAAAGCAAAATAGCACTCAGCACATTAAAAGTGGCCTTGAAAAAGTATGGTCGCAGACTAGGTATTTGTAGAGGTGTCAGCATTAAGAACACGTTAAGCATTCAAAGCAATCAGAGTCCGTTTGCCAAAATTATAGCCTGGTAAAAGGTCATTGCAATTAAGATTGATACAGTTTCTTTTAGAAAAATGATAACTTTGACATACGAAGAAGTGGGACTAATAACGTAGATAATAAACAGGCTTATGACAAGTAAGGTAGGCTTGTCCTCTTACAGCGCAACGTCTGTATCAATAATCAACCAGCCCTGCTCAGCTCAATGAATCTAAATTGACAAATGACTTCTTTATAACATACTCATGAACCAAGGGTTTTGCCCAGCTTCATCCCACATGAATATCAATGCTCTTTACTAGAATATCTCTGTCATTTCTGAATTTATGAAGCTGAGAAGCATCTTAAAACAGTTTAGAACTGGATCTCATTTGTTGAAATCCGGTTCACCTGGAAACGACAGGACTGAACAATAGCTTTACACGTATCTTGCAATAAACGTTTTGCCCAAATGAGATGATGAAAATATTGCTGACTACAGCAAAACCACTTAAAAGATGATCAAAAAGGAAACAATTGTAAATGCAGCATTTTCAGCTCAACAGAGAACCAGAAAGGAATGCTGATGTTACTGAATTTCTATCTCCAGATGTCAAGAAGAGAATCAACCTGTAAATGCCAAAAATCATCTCAAAAAGGTGTTGAAAGGCAAAAGATAATATTCAAAAAATAAGCTATTCTGATGGTACAGACACCTGTCAATATGAAAAAAAAGCATAGACTACAGAATCATCTTTGTATTCTATAAAGCACTGTGTAATGCTGAGGACGAAGCCTAGGCCATGGACTGGACCACAGCACAAGATCAGATTTAGAAAAAAGCTCAGCTGTGTTAGAAGGATATAGAAAGAAGAAAAACTGAATTGAACCAAATACAGTCAAACAACCCAATGGACTTGCTTTATGGTTACAGAAACAAAACACTTCCCAGCATGGGAAACTGATTCATTTGTCTCTCAGACTGCACTTCTGTTTTCAAAGACAGTTAATCCAGTTCAAGGCAGTGTTTGCAATTTAGTTCCCATGCACATATAAATATGTTACAGCATATCTAACCACCACACTTGCTTAAAAAGCAAGTTATATACTCATGATGGACAAATGCCTCAAATATGCAGGCATGTAAATAAAATACTGGTTTTATTTCTGTGTGCATGCATGTGTGTACACAGCTGTACAGCTATGACAAAAATTGTGGCTGTGTAGTCACTGTGCTGTAATACCCCATGCTCTAACTACTACTTCATGTTGTGTATGGAACAAACTCAGCTCACATTACACTTTTCTGCTAGCACACAACTATTCATTTTTATAGCTTTCACCCTCTATAATTCAGGCAATACTTTCTAGCAACTAGAAAGGGCTGTTTTTTTTCCAGTTTGTGAGTAGGCACTGCCTCAGTATAGGGCAGGATTCAGAAGAACTTGCAGTTTTGACCCTTAACACTATCACTGACTGTGACCTTGATAATTCGACAATGTTAATAAAACTTGATGTCCTGTTCTCAAAAATTCTTATAGTATTTCTGAATGTTTTAAAACTGTAAATCCTACTTAAAAAATAGACTTTTTTATTCATCCAGGATCAAAAACTTCATCTCTCCACTTGTTTCCTCAAAATCAGGGAAATAAAACCTGCATCTTGCATCTGGTAAGAAACTTACTTAAGCGCTAGCCTGCTAAATACGTTGAGCATACCCCAAGCATTACAATTTGCTACAAAGTTTTCTTCCCCATATTGTTTTGATTAAGAATTTCCTTTATTTTACTGGAGGGTGAGAAACTCGATGCATCGACAGAACTTACACCATTACTGCTGATTTTAAGTGGACTTTATGCAATTTTTAATGAGTTGCATGATGATGTGCAGTTGTACGAAACCTTGTGAACTACTAATTTTGTTGTAAGAGTAGAATAGGAAATTCTGTATAGTATATTTATAAATTATATTTAAGATACAGTAATTTAAAGTTTACATTCCAGAAAATTAAGTATCTTTTTTTTTCAGTGTTTCTTACAGTTTTACCAGTGTTTTATTTCCCATCTATCAAAAATCACACCATTCAGAAAATGTAGCATCAAATATTACAGAAGTGAAAGCTACTAGACAGAACGTTTTCAAAACTTGTAAGAATGCTAACAATGCATTGAACTTTACTTCCAGTCAGTTGCATCGAAAAGAAGTGAAAAAAAAGTAAAAAGAAGACCTTGTGAATTCATTTCAAAACCAACAAGAAGCTCTTATTTTTCTAAAAAGCCAGAAGAATTACGAAAAACCCAACCTTAAGAAAAGACTTTTGATTCCCCAAGATATCCCCTTAAGTTTCCCTTGACAGTAGTAATTTCCCTAGGAGTTTTGACTTACCTCTTCCCTCCCCACGGCCAGTGCCTACTGGCACAAAGATACTTGTTTAACAAATTATTCTTAAAATACACGATAAGAAAAAACAAAAAAAGCCTAGCAAAACCAGGATGTATTCTGATTATGAGAAAAAGTACTAGCTTGGCTCTCTGATGTGGATGGGGAAAGAAAGTACAGTACTTGGAGGGAAGGCGCTGAGTATTGACAAATCTTACCATGGATCCAAAAAAGGTAATTAAAGCAACATGGTGCTTGAGGGGTGTTGTGTGGAAACAATCACCCCCTCTCCAAAACCCCAAACACCCCCCCCCCCATCCCCGACAAACAAAGGGTCCAAATAAAACAGCATTCTTGTGAAAAGACTTGCACCAACATTACTGTTCAACATCTTCTGTTAAGCGCTTGAAGTTCCTTGAGATAACACACAAGACAAAATATTACTACTGTACTGACATGTTAAAGAAATTAGCTTCTGCAAAGAAATCTGCCTATAACGGTGATTTTAAAGACCATCATTGCACAGAGTTCTTTGTACTGTTAAAAACAAGCAGAGCTCTGGACAAACATGTACTGATCCACACTACCATGTCAAAGACTAAGACTGGATGTGGGGAAAAAAAAAAATCTAAAAAAAAAAAATCTTAGTTCATAAGCTTTTTTCCAGGACCATAGGAAAATCCAGGCTGAAGGTGGCCGCAGGAGGTCTCTAGTCCAACCTCCCGCTCAAAGCAGGGCCAGTTTTGAGCTCAGACCAGATTTCTCCAGGCTTTATCCAGTCTTGAGAGTTCCCAAGGATGGAGACTGCACAGCCTCTCTTGGCAACCCATTCCACTGCCTGACTGTCCTTGTGGGGAGAATTTTTTTGTTAATCGCAGTCTGAACATTTTTTGTTTCAATTTATGCCACTGTCTGTTGTCTTCCTACCACACATCATTGCTGAGCCTAGCCCCTTCTCCTTGATTTTACTCTAGATTTTGGAAGGCTGCTACTATGTCACCTCAAAGCCTCCTCTTCTCCAGACTGAACAAACCCTGTTCCCTCAGCCTCCCAGTGTCAAAGTTTAAAAAAGTTCATTCCCATAGAATCATAGGTTGGAAAAGACCTCTAAGATCATCAGGTCCAATGATCCACCCAACACCACCGTGTCTACTAAACCACGTCCCGAAGTGCCACATCTACACTTCTTTTGAACACCTCCAGGGATGGGGACTCCACCACCTCCCTGGGCAGCCTGGTCCAATGTCTGACCACTCTTTCAGTAAAGAAATTTTTCCTAATATCTAATCTAAACCTCCCCTGATGCAACTTGAGGCCATTGCCTCTTGTCCTCTCGCTAGTTACCTGGGAGAAGAGACCAACACCCACTTCAATACAACCTCCTTTCAGGTAGTTGTAGAGAGCAATAAGGTCCCCTCTGAGCCTCCTCTTCTCCAGACTGAACAGCCCCAGCTTCCTCAGTAAGGGTAAGGCAAGTTCAAGCATTTATTACAGAAGTGAAACAAGTCCCAACAGTCTAAATAAAATTAAACCAGCAGACATGACTTGTGTAGCACTGGTCTCTCCAAATGCTGCTGGAAATTAATACAATCAGAACCTTGTGGAATTAAACCCTATTCATATACCAGGAAAACCAATATATTTTCTGTGCTTACTAAGAGTGGTTTTATCAAGTATTGTGTGAAATGCTCTAACAGGCAAACTGAATTAACAATAGCTGTGTACCTACTGAGAAGTCATATGCTGCACTTCATTAATGCATCAGGTATACTCTAAAATAAAACTTGGAACAAACTGCAGACCTCAAGGGAAGAAAGTAAATGAGTAACTCCGTTGGAAGGTTATTATGACATCAGTTCGTAAAAACAGTAATAAACTATAGGCAAAGACACAAAAAGGCAGACAGGAAAAACTTCTTGACCATTTTAAAGATAGCTTCAATTATTTAGTTCATATTAACTTCTTTGGACCAGTTGATATACACCCCAAAGGGCAAGATTAGGCCTTTCTGTAAGCAGAACACTGGATTTTCATCTGCGATAGCACATGGTAATATTTGCTAAATTGCCTCTCTACAACAGGTGCTCTATTTTATGAGGTAATATTACCTGTCCCTTTAATGTCTAAAGTCATAAAGTAATGAAATTTTTTCCAAGGTAAATGGGACCACCCGTTCACTTCATCCAATGTAAGAACTGGAGGTATCAAGTTGCAAGCGTGCAAGTGACTATGAATAACAAATTAGGGTCACACACTGCTTTGATCTATGCCCAATTTTCACCAAAATTCAGACACTCAAGATGAAGGTTGTGCACTTAATCTCTACTTCACAGCCATCGTGGCAGCTGGATCCCCACATTTCATTATCAAAAGCCACAGTCAGTATCAAGTGGCTTGAGCTCATAGACGTCTCTGATGAGCTTATCTAGCACTGTGGAGTACATCATATGTCACTGTGGTGACATGAAGGTGCTAGTCCTCACGTGGACTAGCCTCAGAAGACTAACTGTGCAAATTTTCTGAACAGAATTTACCCCTTAGCTCCTTCATTCTAACACCGAAGGTCCTGGCTTCAAACCTATTGATAATCTGCAGTGTGCGATACATTCAGCTATGATTATTAATTTAAGAAAATGGCATAATATAAGGAAGTAATGACAATAATGTCCGTTCTGATTCTTTAGCATACCCACATCAAGTTTTAAAATGTCCACACAATTTTAAAATGGCTGAACCAATTCGGAGTAACTGAGCGCTTAAACAACTAATGAGCTGATTTACCGCCTTTCCTAACATTGCCCTCCCAGGGATAAATTCATCACTACTGAATTCCGTTTTATTTATTTTCATCTATCTAATTAAACCAAGGATATGGCCTATAGACAGGTTTAGCAAGATCTCAGCTGTGTTAGAGCTATTTTATGATTTTGCAATCTTCTTTTTTATCTATGACTTTGCAGCAGATCTCAATACTCAGTTTCCATTGGAAAAAATCAGAATATTCAGTGGGTCATACAATGCTAGGAGTGCTAGGCCTCTGCTAGTAACAAGCAGTGCAATAGGTGGACAAGGCAGGACTGCAGAAACCAGAGGGACAGTTAATTTCTTACACATAACATTCCTTTAAACAGGCCAAAAAGAGAGGTTTGAGGTTGGGCTGGAAATGGTTCAAGGAGAAAGGGAGGGTTGTGACTAAAAGCAGGAAATGATGAATGGGGAGATGAATGGATAAGGAGCTGTAATAATGCTGTTGCTTACTGATACCTCTATAAATTTACTTGGTTTTGCATAAGTATCATGATAATCAAATGGTAACTTTCTGCACCTTTGCTACATGCTCTACAAATACACAGTGACAGCCATAACCCTGAAGAGCTTACAGTCCGAACAAAGGAGGCAAATCAAGGGTAGAGGGCTCAGAACAGATTCGCCCAAGGCTACACCACTCGCAAGTGACAAGAGTCACCTTTACTGCTGCAGCTATTGCTTCATGCTGTAAAAATACAAAGCAAAGTTAGGTTTTGAGCAGGTGAGAATAACCCAATGAGATGTTAGCACTGCTTTGAGTAAACAGGCAGGGAGGTCTATGGCTTGCCCGCTACCTGTTTTTTGCATGGGCATACCAGGGCATTACTGCCAGGTGCCGGGTAACACTGCAGGGAGTAGGGTCATGTCCTCTTTCCTAGACACACAACAGGTACATCAAAACTGATGTAAAACGTGACAGTCTCACTCCTTGACACACCTCCATTCTGTCCCTAAGCATTCTGGCTGGGAGCAGCTGCTCGGGTGTTCTCCCTGAGCAGCTTCAGATCAGCTGTCTGCCATGGCTGGCCTGCCGCTCTCCGGCTGCGGAGAGTGCAAATGGGACAAACCAGACCCTCCTGAGGCTCCCCCCAAGGCTCTCCCCCGTTCTAGTCCTGCCATCATCAGTAACACCTGCACCACTGCTAGACCCACCCAAGAGAGAGCAACGTTGATGAGACCTAGGATGGGATGAGAGTAACACTTGTTACAGGCGGCAGAGAGGAGCTGGGGAGGCAGACACCAGCCAGTCCCATACCTGTGTGCCCGTATTCCATCTGTTACAGTTGCCCAAGGAGAGCAAATAACTCAGTCCTGTTTTTCCTCAGCTGTTAACTTTGGCATCAGGCTGCAGCTGTGAAGTCCACAGCCAGCCCAGCACAGACCTTCTTCAAAACCCAAGAATCATTCTCACGGCAGCTGTTCCACAGGGTATGAAGCTGCTGTGATGCTCCCTCAATCTATCTGAAAAGCACCCGTGCCACCTCCATGCCCTTTTGTCTTGAAACGGAAGGCTTCTTTTCAATCCCCAGATCAGCCTCGCTAAGCAGCGGAACATAAACATTTGCGAAAGGATAGCTCCCGCAGATGCTCATCCCTCACGTTAGTGTTCACTGCCGACAACTCCTGTTATTTAAAGTTAAATTCTGAAATTACTCAAAACCTCTAAATGCACATTACTGGGTTTCACCCATAGTCTATTTTAGTACAACGGCAGATGTAAGACCTATAATAAACTCACAGGCACGAAAAGGCACAATGCGCGCCAGGAGACCATACCCTTTGCAGCTTTTTTCTTTTTAATCATTAAGAGTCCCACGTTACAAATAAACAGTAAGATATCTCTGCCCCCAGCCCCCCGAGGAAAGGATACACCTTCCCTTCCCCCTTCTCCCTCCCGACTCGCTACTGCTCTTCCACACGTGCAACGAAGGAGCAGCGGCAGGACCGCGCCCGCATCCCGCTCCCGAGCCTGGGGCAGCAAACCCCGCCGGGGCAGGGATCTCCTTCGCGAAGCGCAAACGGCAACCGCAGCGGCGCTAAAACCCGCGGGCTGCCCCGCATCCCCCGCGGGACCGACCGACCGACGGACGGACGGACGGACGGACCAGAGGGGGGGGACGTCGGCAGGGCACCCCACCCCGCTTACCTTCATCATGCTGCCAGGCGCCGGGCCGAGCGGGCTCTCGCACTGCCCGGCCCCGGGTGCGGCTCGGGCGGCGGCGCGCTGCGCGGGCTCGGGGACCGGACGCTCCGCCGCCGCCGCTTGCGGGCTCCGATTGCATCAGCGGGCGAGGGCGGCACTCGCACCTCCCGGCGCGGCGGGGAGGGGAGGAGCGGAGCGGGGAGAGGATGGGCGGGCCCCTGCCTCGCCCCCCGCCCTGGGGAAGCACCGGCAGCGCCCCCGCCGCGGCCGGGCCCGGGGCCGGTGGGAGCCACCCCCGCAGCCCGCACCTACCCGCAGCGGCTCGGCCCTCGAGTGGCCCCACACCAGGCGCCGCGCCCGCCGGGCGGGGACAGCTGAATGCTCTCCCTGTCATTTCCACGGAGGGCGACGCGTTCTCCTCACCCCCCCTGCCTTAACGCGCGGTCAGAAACTCATCGTTTTCGGTCTCTGACTCATTTCCTCCTCCTCCCGTCCGAGCCGTCTGACACACCGACACCTCGCGGCTCATCCGTCCCAGCGCCGAGCCTGCTAGCTCCCTCGCTGCAAGGCTGGCCTTCGCTCCCCAGGCCTTCCCTCCACGGACCTTCCCTCCCCAGGCCTTCGCTCCCCAGGCCTTCCCTCCACGGGCCTTCGCTCCCCAGGCCTTCGCTCCCCAGGCCTTCCACCTTCCACCGCCACGAGCAGGACTTGTGCCAAGCCCGGCAGCACTGGCAGCGTAGGCAGGAGGGGCCCACGCAACCCTGTTCATCTGGAGCTGGCCAGGACCGCCAGATGTTCCACGGCGGGGATGCGGGGCCTCCCCCTGCTCACCAGCTCTGCTGAGACACGTGTAGCAGCACCTCCTTGGCTCTGCGCTCCTCAGCTGGCCATTGCACCCAGATGCCACAGGGCACTGCGGCTCTGCAGTGATCACAGTCAAAGAATCACAGAATGGTAGGGGTTGGAAGGGACCTCTGTGGGTCACCCAGTCCAACCTCCTGCCAAAGCAGGGTCACCCAGAGCAGGCTGCACAGGACCTTGTCCAGGCGGGTCTTGAATATCTTCAGAGAAGGAGACTCCACCACCTCCCTGGGCAGCCTGTTCCAGTGCTCTGTCACCCTCAGAGGGAAGAAGTTCTTCCTCATGTTCAGACGGAACTTCCTGTGCTTCAGTTTGTGCCCATTGCCTCTTGTCCTGTCGCTGGGCATCACTGAAAAGAGTCTGCGCCTGGGGAGAGAGAGATCAGCGCCTGGAGGCAAGAGAATAAACATCAGGGGCCAGTCATGTACGTGAGTTATTCTGTCTTGTACAGTGCCGGAGATTGGTTACACAAACGTAAGAAGATCTCTGTTCCTGCCGCTCTTCGGCCAGGTAAGAAAGAGCTATTTAATGGACTTACAAAAATTTGGATTCCGAAGAAACACAGGCAAATGGCGCTACCTGAAATGAAAGTTCATGTGAGCAGTGGTGTCCGAGTGGCTATTTAGGAGACAAGAAGGACGGAGTGAAAAACAGGAGGCGGAGAGGGCAGCAAAGAAGCATCAGACAGATGCAGTTCGTCATCGGCGACCTTCTGCTCAGTGCTCATGAGAGCAATTCAATCTGTTCATGACGAATTATCTTCAGATTACAACCACAACGCAGGAACAACCATGCTGGGTCAGGCCAAGGGTCCGTTTAATTCAATATGCCCTCTCTGACAGCCGACAAGAACGATGCCTGCAGGAGAGGAACAAGAACAGAATAGGCACGTGGGGCACTTCCCTGATACGATCTTTTTGCCTCAAGGGTTTGTACCACAGCAGTTTCCTGAAAGATGGATCCTTTAGGCTTGATGGTTCTTTGTGGATTTTTGTTCCCTTATTTTCATTGTTCCTTGATCCCCTTTGTAAAACTGGTCGTCTGTAGGATCTTGTGCTAATGTGTTCCACAATTTAGCTCTGTTTTGTGGAAAGATACATAGTTTTGCTTTATTTCAAACTAGCCACTTGAAAATTTCACATCGTGCTCCCTTCTTCTGATACTGTGAGGCTGTAAACACAAACGAAGATCAGAATATTCATCGCCTCTATGTCACTTGTGATTTTACAGACCACTGTTGAACCCTCTGTCAGCCATCTGCTTTTTCCTGATGAAGATAGATAACCTTTTTAGTCTTAATATAAAAACAGCTCCATAAACTTCATCATCCTTGATGGAGACGTGAGCTGCACAAAACTCTCCAAATGCATGTCGCTATGTTTAGTTTTAATTTGCTTTTTTTCCTCTGTTTCTTTTGCTACTAGTGCCTGGCGTTTTGTTTCCTAACTTGACTGTTCCTGAGCACTAAACTGAACAGACACTTTTACAAACTATCTAATTACAAGACTTATTTCCTGAAACGTCATTCATACCCAGTACTGCTCACATAGATTTAGCATTTTTTTTGCCATGTGGATCATTTTGTAGTTGCAGACATCACCACATGTTATTTGGCAACGGTGTATTCAATGTCCTAAGGCCCTTCTCAAACTCTTTGCGGATAGCTCTACTTTGGCTGAATTTAACACCGTTACCCTGAATGTTTTAGTCTCATCAGCAAACTTTGTCCTTTCTCTGTTTACCTCCATTTCCCTACCATCTTCTCAATTGCACAGACTCTCTTTGTTTTTTTCTGTTTTAACCAATTAATGAGAGGAACCATAAAATCGCCTTTCTTATGGGAGCTTATTTTCTATGAGCCTTTGTTAAGGGACCGTGCCCGGCCCTTTGGAAATCCAAGTAGGTTGTATCAGTTGGACCCCCACTGTCTGCGTGTTCATTGAATCCTTCAGAGAAGTTTCTAGATAGGCAGATGTTGTGGTTTCAGCTCAGACAGAGTTCATTTTCCTCCCAGTAGCTGCTGTGGTTTGGATTTAGTACGAGAAGAATGTTGATAACACTGACTATTTCAGTTGTTGCTATGAAATCAAGGACTTTTTTTCCAATGTCCCATATTCAGCGGATGAGCTGGTGTGCAGGAGCTGGGAGGGAGCACAGCCAGGCAGCCAGCCCATGCTAGCCAGTGGAAATATTCCATGCCATGGACATCATGTTCAGTCTAGGAATGGAGATGGGCTCGGGGGCAGGAAGCCATCTTTCTTTCTTGTTTCCATGAGTTTGAATCCTCTCTTGTCCAGGAGTTCAAACTTTTCCAGAAGTTCGGTCTTCTTCTGAAGTTTGCAAGAAAATGTGAGTTCTGGGTTCTGTGATTGCTGCTTAGGGACTGACTGCGAATTGGTCATCAGGTGGTGAGAAAATTGTATATAGTTTGGTTTGCATATTCATTATTATTATTATTTTTATTAGTAGTAGTAGTATTAGTATTTCCTTGGTTGTTTTATTAAATTGTCTTTATCTCAACCCACGAGTTTTATCCATTTCTCCTCCCCATCCCACTGGGAGTCAGCTCCCGCTCCCCAGGGAAGTGGCTGCCAGGTCCTGGTTGCTGACTGCAGGTCAGGATTTGGTTTCAGAAAAGTCATGCTGAGCCTGCCCCTCAATGTTATATTTATCCATAGATCTTTTTTATTCCCTATTAGAGGTTCTACCGTTTCTCCAGACTTACTTAGGTATCCTAAATCCCTTTAGAACAGAAGCTGTGTGAATGCAGTCTTAGTGTTTCCAGACCTCAATTTTCCAGTCTGAACAGTATTGTGCTCTGACCCCTTTTTCCTTCCAAGTCCTCTGCATCATGCTTCACCACAGAGATGCATTTCAGGTTATCCTCAAACTACTTCCAGCTATTGAGGTACAGAGCAGAATCCATGGCCTGGGCATAAGTAAGAAACAGGAGAAGGAAACGGAAAGCAGAAATGTTATCTGAACTACAGAGGATTTGTGCAAAGCTAAATCACCAAGTTATCTAGGATACGTATTGAAAAGAGATCTTTTTACTGATAGTCAATCTGGCCCTGAACTTGCACATAAAAATCAGAAAGAGGAGACTGAAACTCAAGACAAGCTACAGAATTTACCGCACAACTTGCACCTTGCTGCAACGTCCCAAAACCTGAAATTGCCATTAGTAGATGTGGCATACAGACATATTTTTGCAGTGTTGGCTTGCATTAGTAAGCCACTAGACTTCATCTAGCTACACTTGCTTATGTAACACTGCAGAAGTTATAATGCGAGGGACTCGGACCTTATCTTTACCTCTACTGATTCAATAAGTTGTATTGATCCATCAACAATAACATCAATTTTTTACATTCTGAATACTTCATTTACATAAAACATGCCATTGTTCATTTCTACGCTAGATTTTCCATTAATGCAAAACATTCTGTGAGCGCTTGACAGCACAGTTAAACTTTAGAAGTTTTAATGAGTAAGTTTTTCACAGATATGAGAGAATTAGATAATTTTCATGCTTGAGCCCAAAGTATTTCCACGAGTTCTAGAGATTCACAAGGCGAATAGGAGCTGTGATACCTGGGGCCCTAGGGGCAGATTACGTTTGCAGAGTGGCCACAACAACTTGTGGTTAGTATGTCCTGTTCTATATACTGGTCTGCACAGAAGCTGTGCAGAAGAGCACAGCGTTGCTCCTGCTTGCTCTGGGCTCATGAGTGGAATTTTTCAGAAGACCAAAGGGGTTTCAGTCGTGCATATCATCCATACCAGAACTGAATAAACTCACATTTTAGCCACGGAAGTATGAGGAACTACCCTTGGCAAAATGAAAAGGGTCTATGATATGAAGCCAAATGGGGAATTTTGAAAGAGGCAGCTTGTATAAATCCATGATTCTACAAGGAATGGAGGGCTTAATCGCTTAATACACTTTGAAAGGCTTCCTCTTCTAACCCCAGTCTGCATAAAGAGGATAGGGTGAAGGTGAGTAGAAACCAGGTTTTCCATTTAAGAGAAAGCTGCGATTCTCAGATTTTTTTCCTTCTGACATGGAATGAAAACTTCCTGTAGTAAAATGTAGAGAAAGCAGTTTTGATTCAAAAGGTACAATTTTGACAAAATCTGTGTTTCAGTTTGATTTAGATTTTTTTGATTTTCAAAGCTTTTTGTAATATAAGCCCTTTTGAAATGTGTTCCAAAGCTATTTTTAAAAAGTACAAAAAATGAAAGTGTACCTCTTCCAAAAATATCAGAATGTTATGTTTTGATCTTTCTGAAATATTTCGCTTTTGTACTAAAACTCAGTCTTGCTTAGTTTCTGCAACTGCATGAAAGTGCATTGGCACAAATATTTAAAATAAGGAAACATCAACTTTCATCTAAAATATTCTTCAGGGAAAAGCTGTGACTGATTTCAGTCACAAACCTAAAACTCTTCAGAACAATTAATCAGGCAATTGAAGGACGTGGTTTCCATATAGCTGCCTTGCAGAACTGGGAACACTGTTATGGAAAGTTTTTAAAGTGAGGGAAAGAAAAACCTTTGGGTGAGAATCAGGCTGGTGTTGCAGAAATTTCCTAACAAAAAAAAAAAAAGAAAAATGTATTAATTAAATGATACGTATATATGTGTTCATATACATATCAAATATTAGGGTAAGGTAATCTTAAAAATTATTTTTATTTCAGAGAAGGACAGGTGATTTAAAGTCTTGTCATTTTGGGCTACAGCAGAATGATGGGAGAAGCTGAATTAATAAGCCTTATACACAGAAAGCAACGGTTGCGATTACTAGTCCTCATTTTGGAAAAGGAAAGGAAACAGATTCTTTGTAGAAACAGAAAGGTGAAGGCACAGTGGCCTCTCTTATACCCACAGGCACAGGTCACCTCAGAGAAGGGCTCGAGTGAGACACAAGGCTTCAGTGGATGTTCTTTTCAGAGAAGCAAGGTCTTTTCGTGGCAGCACCCTCTCCTGGTGCCGATTTCCATCCGCATGCCATTTTTCCACCTCCTTGGACGTGACAGCTCCGCTGCGTGTGGGCTCTGCCGCAGAACGGATTAGCAGAGTGATCTGGGTTCAAAAACCCCAGATAAAAAGCATGGGAGTCGGAAGTAATTGTGGTAGGTGCTGAAGGGCGGGAAGCATCTGAGCTGGCATCCTCGCAAAGAAGCACAGGCTGCCTAAATACACTCGCAGAAAGAGACGTTAAAAAACGAGAGTCCTGAGAGAAGATAAAGGGGAAAGCAGCCACACAGCACCTGACAGCTGGGAAAACAGTAAGAAAAAGACTGAAAGCAAAAGGCCTGCGTGCGTGAGGGTAATTGGAACTGAATAAACACGACGTCTCCTGCTCTTTCATTACCACCCACTCAGGGAAAGAGCATTTCACGCGTTCTTCCTCAAGCAGCACTTTGACAATATGTCACTTATTTCTGCCCTGAGAGGCAAGAAAAACATTACCCTCTGGGAATTAACCAAGAACATAGTTCGCTTCCAACATTTCTTCCAGACATTTGTTCCCCGACTGCCCTCCTCCCCTCGGCCTCCTCACAGCCTCCTCGGCGGTGGGGGACCCCTCCCCACAGGCCTCTTCTGGAAGGTTCCAGGCCGCCGCCGCCATGTCAGCTCCCCTCAGCACCGCCCACCCCGCAGCCCTGCTGCACCGGGGCCAGCTGCCATTGTGCCACAGAAGGTACGGTGTCCGTCACACCTCCGAAGCAAAGCGCTCGGAAAACATCTAGAGTGAGTTTCGGTGCACCAGAGGCGAGAGCGGGGGCACGGGGAGGTGGCGGCGGCGCCTCAGAGGCCGAGTCAGCGCCGAGACCCCCCTCGGCTGGCTCCATTTGAGGCTTTAGCACCTGGGCCACGGGAATCCTGAGGTCTCCTCACAGTCAACCTTCACCTCTGAAGGGAAGCGCCATGATTCCAGCCCGTCCTCCCCAACCAAGGTGGCTCCCAAGGCTTCATAACCTCCGAGTCGCTTCTTTCTTGCCCACTCAGGCCCACTTAACAATTGGCAGAAAAGTAAATGAGAGGAAACACTAAATATTTTGAACTGTTGATGTTTTCTTTGGAGTTTTTTTTGGGGGGGGAAGGGAAGCAAGTTGAGGATAATTCTCCACAGACAGTAAATGATAGAAGCCTCTCAGGCAGGCCACCTGGAAGACTCGCTGCTGAGCCGCTTGGTTTTGATAGGAAAACTAAACCACCATACTTTTAAAGACTGACCTAATGTGGCTTTTTTTGGGTGGTGTAAAACATTTTGGGCCAAAACTGCCTTTTATTTCAAAGCAGTAGAATTAAATTGTAGGAATCAACGTGAAATCGCTGTTACTGGGAGAGGAGGAGGCAGGGAGGCAGCGGGGCTGCGGCCAGCGGAGAGCCCGCTTCCCCGGTGCCCGCGTTACGGCCCCACCGCCCCGAGTCCCGCCAGCTGAGTGAGGGGCCGATGCACAGCGCTCCGGCGGGAACCGTGCTCTCTGCAAAGATCAACGCCCGCTTCGTGTTCTACAGCCATGTTGCGGTTGGTTCCCCCGGTCTAAATTCAGTCAAGCTTCAAAAGACTCCAGAAGCGCACAACAAACCAGCCAGACGTTTTTGAGGCGTTTTTCGGGTCCTGCTCACTGGCTGCAGGACCCCGAGCTGTTGGCTCGTGGCATGGTTGATCTGAAAAGAAGGCAATATTAAGTGATCTTTTGCCCTTGACCGGGTGAGATGCCTCCGCTCCATCGCTGGTCCCTGGCTGGGCGGGGAGAGCCCCACTCGCTGCCACAGGGACCCCGGGCAGCCAAGGCCCCTCGTTGTCGTGCTCAAGGAGCCAACGAGGCCCGGTGGCTTCCCCGGTGGTCGCCGCTGCCGCCCCGAGGTTCAGAGCCAGGCACGGAAAAAAGGACAATAAAGCGGTTGTGGATCAGGTGCACGTTGCCTGCAGTTGGCTGTACTGTCCGTTCTCGGTTATGAACGTCTTGGCTCGCAGATCTTAACGAGATCTGCACTCCTGTACCAAACAGCAGGGTAAACACTGTCGCCCTTCAGCGGAGAAGTTCCTTGTATGTGGTGAGTCAGCTTAGGAACCTGACACTTTTATGAGCTTTTGACATCATGCAATAAGATACTTCGAACATAACATATTTTTATAGGAAATTCATTACACTCCCCAGCAAAGCGGTGGTACTACTTCAATCAGAAATGGTATCTGGTAGAAAGTATACAGGAACACAGATGCTTTTCAGCAAGGGTACCTCTGGACATGCACTGCTTCAGTATGTAAACCAGACACCGACAACTGGTTAAACACATACATGCATTTCTATAAATAGATCTTGAGTAATATCCCAAGTTATCATTCATAATGCTTAGTCTGAGATAATGAATTCTACACCAAATTACTCCACATCAGTCCTGTCATTTATCTGTAAATTGTCACATATTTGATGAGGATGCTTTAGCATACAATAATTGTGCTGAAATTAGGCTTGGCAAGGGATTACAGCAGCTGCAGAATCTCTTTGTTGGACTGAGCACAAGTTCCAAATCTTCTGAAAGACACTTTAATATGCCAAGATGAGTACTAGAAGGGTAATGCTTAGAACAAAAGTCCAAATTCTGCTGGGTAAAGTCAGTCTGGTAATGGCACACTGGTGCTGTCATAGCTGGTAATGGCAACCTGTAGGGTAGAATGAACAGCCAAAGCCAGCCAGGACACAGCAGCTGGAGAAACAGGGACAGGAGTCCAGGGGTTGGCAGTGACATCTCAAGAGACAGCAGGGAGACAGGCATACTACATTTGGTTTAAGGACCTGGACTCTACTTTCCAGGCTGATAATCAGGCGAAACAGAAAGGCAACAACTAGATGAGTCTGTACCTTGAAATCTGGCGAGGAAACAATTTTTAAATAACCCAGCAAAACCTTGTCTTTGATGTCTACTGCACAGACAAGATACCTTTCTTCACAATGTTTTTGACACAGACTCTAAACTACAGTGGTACCATATTGTGAGCAACAAAGTCAAAGTATTCCTGGTTAATCAATGCTAATTGTTCACTGAAAGTAACTGGCCATGAGCTACATACAGATTAACATTATACCTCTCAGTTCAACAAATATAACTAGATGTAGCTGGGATTTTTGCCTTTTAAATTAGGAATCACAGAATGGTAGCGGTTGGAAGGGACCTCTGTGGGTCATCTAGTCCAATCCTCTGCCAGCTCTCTGGAATTCTTCAGATAGAACCAACCAGGAAGCGCTAGCTCTCTGGAATTGTTAGGATAGAACCAACTTTGGTAAAAGTTGAGAGGCTGGAACTTCAGTCAAAAGCATCGAAAAAGCTGAGGCTGGAACTTCAGTCAAAATCATCAGCTAGCACATAGCACCAACACAACACCTCACCAACCAATTTAAATCCCTGCTTTGCTGTTCTGCTCCCTCTGCCAAAATCCTTGACACTGGGCTAACAAGCTTGCCTGTCACCTCAGAACAGTAAACCTGCTTATCAGGCCACTCTCCAGGAGATAGAGAACTTGCACTCATGTAATTGAACTAAACTGAAAGCACAGGGGCTAGAACCTGCTCCAAGTTCTAGACACATGGCCTTTTTCTCATGAAGTTTCACAGTTACTTCCTCGGAAAGGAAAGGAGGTAGTTTAACAAAGAAACTATTTCCCACGTAATTTCCACATTTTGTTGCGATGTGTTTGAAACCAGAACGTGAATGAGGGGGATGTTTATGTAAAAGGTTTATTATAAGAAAAAGAGAAAAGCTTTCCATTTAAGATTAATTAAAGACACTATTTACTATGAAAGTCACAACAGCCTAAGACAGACAAGCATTTGCACCATGCAGTCCCTAACCTTTGGAAAGGAAAACTTGTCAAAACTCCCTCTTAAAGTGTGCATGTAAAGAGACACAAAGACAAGTTATAGAAAAAGGTACCCATTTATTCAAGGTATGACAAGGATATTTACAGTACTCATTTGCTCAGAATAAGATCCACCCTTACGATTTTTAAAGCAGTAATTATAAACCACATTTAAAAGGGGAAACGATCCAAGCATGTTTCTGTTAGATATTTTTACAATGACAGAAACACTTTAAGGCTAAGTCATTTTCACTTTTGCTGCCACCCACGTTTACCTTGGCAAAACTGTCTCAAAGACAACATTACCTTGAGGGATAAAGACTATGCTAAATGTGACATACAATTTTGTTCCCTCAGACGCTTTTCACAACAGTTCACATCCAACAAAAAACTGACTTTTGATTTAAAACGATGAATTAAACAGAAGTGAGATGAACTGCCTACGTCCCGGCATTTCAGAGGGCTGAAAACATCTTATACAGCAGCACATTCATCACCTCTGAAGGGTATCATCAGCTTTCTTGTTGATGGAGGTACTTCAGCTTACCGAGCAACTTGCTTTCAGTCGGATTTCCAGAGTCATGTGCTGCAATCTACCTTTCCCATCAAGTTATTTTGCAAAAGACAAGAACAAAAAATCTTCAGGTAGCCGACTCCTAATGTAAATGAACACTGTCTGCTTTAAACAGTACTTGATTCCCACAGTACAGTCTAGTGCTCTACCAAAGCAAACAAGGCGAGTTTGCTAAACTGCTGTAGTGTTATCCTCTAGTCATCTTAACGCACAACAGATCTACAGGAGCAGTTAAAATTGGTTTATCTCTTGAGGTAGAAGCCACAAGTCATATTTAGTCCTGTCTGTAAACTATAACACACATGCCATCAGGCAAATAGAGCCATTTTTTTGTCATTTATAAAGTAAACCCACTGATTTTTCAGATGCTATTCATTGCAAATACAATGGCATTTTTTCACTGAATAATTTTGTGCCTGCTTGAGAAGGAAGCAAATATCAGGAACAGTAGATTGTGGCTATTTACACAGTTGTAATGAAAATAAAACATGTCTTATAAACTTCATGGCAACTTCCAAAAGGGTTGGTATATGAGGATTCTTAAGTTATTTTAGAAAATACCAATTTTAAATGCATAATAAAAAAAAAGCAAAACCACATTCATCAGGCCTTCAAGACTACATAGCTACTTGAAATACCACCATTGCATTTTGTTAATTTTTTTAGGATTACATTTAAGGGAAAAGAAAGTTAAACACAACAGAAACCCCCACAGGTTGCACAAATACAATTTACTTAATGATCACGTTTTGTTAAGTGAGGACACTACGTAACTAAACCTACTGAAAGTGCAGAATGTTTAACATTCCAACAGAAGCAGAAATGTGATGTTTATTCCAGGTTAGCCACGAACCTCTGTAACAGCTAACTTGTTGCTGTGACTGAGAGAAGTTTGAAGTTATTTGAAGATAACCCAAGCAACCAGTTATAAAACATACAGGGATTGGCACTTGATCTTTAGTTAGCCCCATGAGCTCCATCTTCTCCCCAGAGACTCACGTACACCGAACTTTGAGTTTTCATTTTATTACTGTAAAAAATAAAAGTCAACTCGTAGTTCCAGAGTAAACACAGAAACCTTAGCTTCAAACTATTTAAAAACAAAGGTTCAAATTTTGATAAGATTCATTTCACAGGGTTCATGTCAGCACCTTAACAAAATGCTTTTTTTTTTTCCAAGCTAAGCATATTTCACAAAGTTTTCATGTTAGTGACAGAGGGCTACATTCTCACGTGGATGCACTTGTAACATGACTCAAGGAGAACAAACTGGAAGGAGCACAAGTCAGTTTCCAGAGTCCCCTGTTGAGCTCTACATGTTCAGAACCAACATTTAAGACTGAAGTTATTAAAGATTGACCTTTTGCATATTCCGAAACGGAAGGCAAATACAATCAACTTACATTTGGCTTTGAAACATTAAGATAACAATGTTTTATTTCAGCCACATATTTACAAAAATGTTTACAACAGAACCGTTTCCTTTTTTTTTTTGTCATAATACACTTAAAGATGAATAGTCATCTTCACCTTCATGCACAGACGCATCTCTTGTTACACAAGAAGTTTTCTGTTTGTTTTTTTGCACTCTGAGGATAGCAAGCAGAGGGTTGGATAAGTTTGGGTCACCCTTAAAAACGCAGGCCTGTTTGCTCTACTGCACCTTCAAAATAAGGAGGTAAAGTACAGGCGCCGTGAATTCCAGAAGGGTTCATTGCCTCTAGTATGTTTTCCAAAAACAATAAAAATAGTCTTGAACAGTTGTAACATGGGTTATTCCATGACTTTCACTTCTTCAGTCTACTTCCTGAACTCTGGAGTTACTTTCCTAGAAGCATACTTGCTGAGCTTCTTTTCTAATGTATATTGTTGACTATACATTTTAAATTAAACTGTTATGTAAAGAATGTAACAAGCTTTTCCTTTGTACACAACTTAATCTTTGTGCTGAATATTCTTCAAAAGGATTTTATAAATAATACAGTAAGTTTAGAATCAGTCTTCCGCCCTCTTGTCATTATACCATGTTGTTGCTTTCTCCAACTTTATCTACAAGCTGTAGAAAAGGAGACAAAAAGGTTTTGAGCTGCATGACACTTATGTACAGTGAAGTTACTCTCAAATATTACTTGCTACTTGCACATTTAGTACACGACTGAAAATGAGAGTCAAATAGTACTCACCAAGGTCTCATGATTAAAGTTTGTGAAAATTAAAAATCTTACATTGCCATTGTGTTTCTGCATGACATGTTTTTCTTATATAGACATTAACAGTGCAACATGAAGATGCAACAGAATGAAAAAGAAAATAAAAGAATGCAGATTACACTGCTAGCTTAATGATTAAAACAAAACAATACAGTATCAGCCACACATGCATTAGTAGACCAAGTAAGATATTTCAACTGACCATTACTGTGGATTCTCTTCTGAGCCTACGTAGGCTTTGAATAAAACATTAACAATTATCTTTTTAAAACAAGATTTAACCCCATTATGATCAAATTAAATATGGCTAAGTAAGATCAATTGACAAATGAAACATTCAATTGATCATGAGTTATGAGCCAGAACTTGGCCTAACTGTAAGATTGGAACAGATGATCTTGAACACTAATTTTTATGAAACAGCCTGTACACATCTAAGTTACATCCCCTATTAATTTTTTAGCAGTAGCTATTAAAACTGTGGCTTTCAAAACTAGGGTTAAAAATGCTTGTGTTAAAATACACATACAGAAATTAGCACAGTAAAAGTAGTTGACTGAAACACCCTAGATTACCGTCTTTCTGGCACCTTTTAACTGTCTTCAAATCCCTGGCTATTTGGTTAAGAAAATGGAAAATTGCACTTAAAAAAATACAAATCTTAGTGAGTAGCAAGACTCAGCCTGGTGCAGTGGACCTTAACAGATATATCCGATGGATGATTATGCATCATGAGAGTTTCTGGATTCACCACATAAGCTGCACCTTAACATCGAACTAAACTGTTTGCTTTTACAGGCCACTTTTCATAAATATATCCAAATACCACACAAAGAACAGCAGCGTCCTCTTCATCATACAGACAGGAGAGGAGGCACAGGACAGTGGCACGATTCACCTATCTGGTCACCTAGGGCCAACTGTGAAGCAGGAAGCAGAACCCCAGTGTTTCAAGTCACAATCCAGGGCACTCTCCACAACGTGTAAACGGGGGCACCTTCTGTACAGGTGTCCTTTTGTTCTTTTTACATCTCACTGGGAATGAAGACAATCTGCACGGTGCAAGAACTATACAGGAATACACTCAGAGCCACTGCTCTAAAGTAATATTTGCTTTATTTCTGATACATTTCTACTATTGCTGTAACAATGGAATAAAAAACAGTACAAGCTTCAAATTTTGTATGAAGTACCAAACACTTACCGAGCTTATACCAGGTAAATTCAAGAGATAGCCAAGAACTGGAACTCTTCTAATAAAGCCAACCACCACAGGAAAGAACCCCCTTTAGAAAAGACATCAGAAGATTGTATTACTTTAATTAGACTAGTCTCATATTGCTATAAAATGAGGAAACAGGAGGTATTTTTTAAAGCAAGATTACATAAAATCTTGCAGCTTGTTAGCAGCACGTTAATGTAACCAAATATATCAACATACATTCAGCACAGAAAGGAGAAAACCAGGAGAGAAACACCTTATTTTTAAAAGGACTTAATTCTCGTCACAGCTGGCAAGCCTCAGTAAGCTCTCCAGAAAGAATACCCAACTTAACGAACAGAACTGATGCACCCAACTGATTTCCCAAAATTACCATACATATTTTGAGATAATTTCTTTTTACACTATAGGAAATACATTCTTGCAACACCCAATGCAAACAACTGAAATTAATTCTGAGTAATCCCCTTGGAAACCATGTAAGGTACTCTTTACATTAACTAAAGAAAATTAAGCATGACAGAGTTGTGTATTCACTTATTTCACAAACTTATGTAAAGTCGGAGATTTCAGTCATGAGCCAGGGGATGTTGCCCAGCACAGCTGCTATGCTGTAGTCCCCTGCACCGTCCCCTTTGCCTCTGCAGCAGGAAAACAGATTTTCTACAGCAGTATCTCAGCTGTTTGCAGCCAACTGCAGCAATTCAGCTGGTGGTGGCATGCCGAGTTATCTCTTGTTGCGCTGTACATTCCCTGCACAGAATAAGGATTAACATGTAATGAGACCCCAGCCACAGTGAAACAGTGAAGTTTCACAAGTCGTCATGCTCTTCACTACAGTGGTAAGAACTATTTGCTGGGTAATATCAACCCCAGCAATTTTTTCCTGGAGATTTTCTTTTTTTTTTTGTAAGACCAGACCATTTCAGTGGTCGAGTAAATGGTGATGCAGGGCACACAAACCACTTTAACAGATTAAAACAACTGGTGTAGCCAAGAATAAGGAATAGTCAGTACAGGAAGGATAATACTATTAGCCATAGCTTTGGATGCCTGTAATCTGAACACACCTCCAAAAGCAGCTGAGAGTACAACAAGGGATACTGTCCCATAATAGCATTCTCCAGTGAATGCAATCCGAGCACATGAAAGTATGGCAAAAGACTAACCCTCTGACGGGAAACTTGTGACAGCATGTTAAATAAAGACAAGCAGGGAAAGACGTTCTAGATTTAAACCAGAGCAAAATAATAGTGTCCCTCTTTCACTTCAGTCAGATGCATCTTTAAAAAAAACGAATCAAAAAGAATCTTTGCAATCCTGTCATTTGAGTGTTCTTGGTCACCAGTACGTAACCACTGCTTTGTGAACAACAGGGGCTCTGCAATTACTGCTACAGGGCGTATGAAAGGGGACTATAAAAGCAGTCTAGATATGCGAGACAACAACCTACAAATAAAGATTCCAGAGGGATCTGAATACCTAGTGCAACTGGTTTAGTGGTCTTAAAAAAAAAAACAAAAAAAAACTCAAGAGACTGGAAAAAGTATAATACAGTGGTTTACATTTGTACTACCTTGGTCTGAGCTGAAGTAAAGTTACTGGAACTGCTAAATTGCTCTTGATAAATATAAAGGTTTTCTGCGTAGAAGTCCTGGTAACCCACATGACTAGAACCATTAGGATACACATAAATGCCCATCCTCACAACATATTGCCCTAACAAATCCAAAGACGCAGAAGTTGATGTGGTATTCCTTGGGCTTAAGAAAATTATGTATTTGGAGACCAATGACAACTAGGGGAGTTTTCTGTTATGCAGTGAAACAGCAGTATCCTGAGGAATCTCATAAAATGATGCTTGAGGAAAGGCTCTATTTTTAACTTCTTCAGAAAGGAACAAGTTGCTGAAAACAATAGTAATGGTTGAAACGAACAAGACTGAAACAAACCAAAAAGCTTTGTTTGAAATAGTAACTAGCTAACATTGTAGCAAGGGATTTAGATTCTAAGAACTATTAAGCACTAGAAAAGATGGTCTAGAGATGTTTTAAATGGAAACAGATCAGATAATTCCAATGGTGAACATTTACCTATGCCTTGTTGATACTCTTCTGGCTAAGAGACAGTCCTAGTGACCTAGGGGTAACTACTGACCTTCTATAATCCTTTCAGTTATTCTACTTTGCTATAGCCCCTGGCTAGCACCAACAGATAATCCACAACAATACCTACTTAGACATTGTAATTTATCATTCTTTAGAGATCTTTTAAAAGGAGGGGTGTTTGGTTGGAAACACAGTCCACTTGCTTTGTACTGGCTGATTAACCCCAAGCGCTACATGCAAGAAGTGAGAATGGATTCAGTGAAATACCGTGATTTTCAAAACATTTCCAGTGATAGAATTCATAGTCATATAGAGCAGAAAAATAAGAAGCATATGTTAAAACTACAAAATTAATTTTCAGAAATCTCGCCATCTTCAGTATGAGCCAAGTTACGGTTATTTTAAAAAAATATTTAAACATTTAAACAAACTAAATATAAGATTAACATACAATTTTACTGAGTGCAGAAAAAGAGTGCCATGAGGACAGTGGTTTGATTTTGATTAACAGGAACTGTATTATTTAGCCAACAGCTGAACACTTCAAAAATATTTCCGGGGTCTGTTCTTAGATTAATAAGCATTAACGAAACAGTCTTCATCTGAACAGAAGTCCATGAACAACTAAAAGCCTCCCTTCTTACTTATTAGCATATTTTTGTACTTTGTTCTATAGTGCAGCATGGAACCTCAACCACAGAAATAAAGAAAAAATACAGATATATACAGGTTCTAACAAGTCAAATTCTTTCACCATTACAACTGCATTTATGAAGAAGTTAAATGATACATGTTATAGCTTTCACAATGTATCAAGATTGCTGTTCAAAAGATAAGAATTTTCATCTTTCCTTAAATGAGTTGACATAATGCTGACCAAACCCATCAGTTCTGACTGCACTAGGGCACAAGCATAATGGAACATGCAGAAAACATCTTTTCACTGGGCTGCCACAATAATGAAAGAGTAGGGTTACAAACCTAGGATGTTTGTAACCAAGTATTTTTCCTCATTTGTTAAAGAAAAGCACAGACTCCCCACCAAAAAGATACTAAGTTTCTAAGTTGCCTTTTTTTTGTGAGGAAGTATTTAAACTCTGCACTGCTAACAATTCGGGCTCCCAGATATTTTGAAGCTTTACAGTTCTTCATTTAGACAACATCACCTAAGTCAGTGTGGTATATGCCTCACAAGCATCAGCAGATTTGAGTCTTGGAAAAGTGCTTACCAACTCCGGCAACTCGCAACCAACTCTTACTTACTCTTGCAAATGTAAATCAACAACTTTACATAAAATCTATCAAAAGTGAATATGTAAAGGATGCGACTTTGACAGCTGTAATGCAGCAATACTAAACGAACACATTTATTCCTAGATGCACCAATACAGACAGGCATTTTGAAACAAGTCTTACCTGAATAATAGGAAGAACCCATAAATTTCAAGGATCATTCCTATTAAAGGCCAACCAATGAGAACTATGACCACACCACCCAGGAAAAAGCCTGTTGCTTTCATTTTGTGTTTTTGAAAGAAGAATCTAAATGTTCTTTCTAAACCGATAACAAAAGACAGGCCAGCCACAAATAAAACCTAGAAGAGACAAAAAACAACCAAAGAAAGAAAATAGTAATTAGACTCCTAAGTTTAGTATGCAAACATACATATATTCTACAAAACTAGATTGCGTTTCTTGCACAACTTCCTTTAATACCAAAAGATAGATGATGAGACAGAATTTACTAGTGATTTTCCTGTGTAAAGTCCATCATAAAGCATTTGTAGCTAGCATTCAAAACTCTTCTCTCAGCTGCTTAATAAGAGTCTACCTTTGCGGTCTCTGACAAACACAATCACATCAAAAGACCTGGTGACAACAGTTCTATCTGTCCTGTAATGTCAGTACAATCGTTACCCACAAGCAGTGCTGAAGCTCTGTACCACTGACAGCACAGATTCTGAAAAACTGAGAACAGAATGTAACAAATGCACCTCTGTTCCCACACCATAGACATCTTCAACAGCTTGTACTGATCTACTAAACAGTGCAAAGCCAAAACAAGGAAGACAGCTGAAGAGCATTATCAGTTATCTTACTTGTTGGGTTCTGGTTTTTGGGTTTTTTTTTTGTTTACTGTGTGCAGTCTTTCTACTGTTCACTAGTTCCAGTACAGACTGAACACTGTCACACCAGTCCTAACTAGTTAGAACTACTACAGGACTTGCTATTATTTCCGATTGTAAGCATACATCTGGGCAGCATTTTTGCTGAGAAGGGGATAGCATCTCAGATTTTGCTCAAGATTATAGATAAAATTTAAGTTTTGTATGCTATTTAATAAACCACTTTCTTAATGCCTCTTCTGCTTTCCGATATCACTCTTTTTTTAAAACTTTCTGTAAGGATACAGTACCTTTTCTTGCATTATCTTTGGTTACCACATAGCCTGCCATTGTCTCTTCCTACCTATGTTTTCATCATTTTCCCTAAACAGGACATTGTATTTTCACCTTATATTAGGAAAAGAAAAAAAATGAGCATTATTTTATTTTTTACTCTTCCACTATACACTTTATTCATGGTTCAGAACAATGCTTCAACTAATGCAGCCCAATTCACATATACATTTTTATATTTTCCTTCAGTGAATATCAGTATTTGACTGCTGCCACAGAATGAAACTGATCAGTTTTGACCACAGAGTTTTAGGCATCAGCAAAAGAGGATGCAAACCTCTACCAGGCTGTGCTCTTGGCTGCCTGGGGAAGCTGAGAAATGGCAGAGGCACAGAGATAATTGCATGCAGAAAACACCCTGTCGTTTTATATTTGCTTTGGATAGGGAATTCTGTGGACTAGGATTTATTTTCTCTTTTGCTTTAAGTGAAAACTTTGATTTGGTAAAAAACGAAGATATTAAATCTCTCTACTACGAAGGGTGATTTGCTCTTCTAAACCCACACTATCAGCAATTCATTCTTCCTTCTTTCCTCACAAAGCACAGTAAAGCTACATTTGCTAGCATGTACAGAACATCACTATTCTTATCCAAATATATACTTAAATTTGACAGTTATCTTGCAAGATCACAAAAAAAGAAAGTGTTAGCAATGACAGCTAATCTAAAAATCAGATTTGCAGCAGCATAAGAACTGCAGAACAAGCTGCTGCTTGTCTGACCTGGAGGTACGATATTTAGATTCATGTGAGCTGTTCTAACTTTAATCAGGAAAAATGATTCACTCGTATCACTGAGCACAACTCTTCCTTTATACCAAATTGCCACAGTATTTTTTGTGATCCAGTCTCAAACTTATAACATACTGTTGTATTTTTAGTTTCTTTTAAATCTATCATACTTAAGTCTAAGCAGTGAAGAATCTAAGACTCAACGGAAGGCACTTACATTTCCAATAGCCAAAAGAGCTTTGTCAAAGAAGAGTATCATTCCAAAGAAAAGGAAAAACACTCCAAAGCCTGTTAGTCCCATTCCAATCTCTGAAAAAGAAGTTGAGGCACGTATCAAAACATGGTACCAGGAGAAACACACATAAAAACTGAAAAACTCAGAATGTCCAACCTACAGACATTTTAAACTTACAGGAAAACTCAGCCTATTTTATGACCACCTAAAAACTTTCTTGAGTGTACAAACATAATAAGTCTTATAGGCACCAATTACATCAGTAACAGAGAGATCTTTGGAAGTTGCTTATCAAAAAAAGTACATATTTGGAACTATTTAATGAAATTGAATGCAACAAAAAAGCATGCATGCATATATACATACAGCAAAGACATCTGTTTTGATTTACTGCTAGCATAGAGAAAAGGATTGTTTTGTGAACAGACAATGAAACTGTTTTCCATTTGCAACTCTTATGCCATTATATTTACCACAGTAACATCAGTACCGTGGTCCCTTCCATTCCCTCGAGACCTCACATTCCACCTCCCATGATCTTGCATAGCAGCCCCACTTCCCCCAGCTCCTGGGCCAGACACAACTCAGATTAATGCTGTGGGCTCTTTTCAAGTTACACACATGCTGACGGCTGTTAAACACTAGCTTGGGTCTCCAGCCACTTGCCAGTTTTCACAAAACTAGTAGATACTAAATGTCTTTGAATTCTGCCTGTCTGTAGAGGTTACTCTGTAAACACTGGGAAGGCAAGAATAGGATGGAAGGTTTGTCTGAGAAACCAGGGTAGAAACATCAAGCTATGATTAAAGCTACCATTTGCCAATAGCCTCTAAGGTGTCTTGAAGACCATACTTAGAAATACATCCTACTTTTAAAATTAAACCTCTAAGGCCTTCCTTTGTCTCTCATGCAGACTGAACATGAGAGAAATAACAGGAGCAACAGCAACATGGCTGCAAAAATCTTTGCATTTATCCATGTACTCACCCTTACACGACTGCTATCCCTGTGACCAGAGATACATTCAAACAGCTAGCAAAAACAGCCATAATAATATAGACAGGCTAGCAGCCCAGTTTGTGTCTGTGTGTGCATATATACGCGCGTATTTTGAAGATCCCAGTAGTTTGGTACAGTCTAGCCTGAAGCAAACAACCCCAAAACCCCAGCCACACTACCACAGCCTTCACGGCTACTCTTAGCCAGACCTACCTGAATGTATTCTAGTCACCCTTCTGACTGCAATGTAAATCTAGTCAATAGCTTACTGTTGCTTGAAGAGCTCAGGAATAAAGGAACATCATTCTGCCTATTTCAGAACTTCCATTTAGTTATTGCAAAACAAACAAAAAAAAAAAATTCCAAACAGCTCAAAGAGATTTGTTGCAGCAACATTCAACTACCCTAACTTCTGTAAGGGCTCATCTTCCAGCAAGGCTGCAGACCATGTGGTGATGAATCTGTAGTTCTACAGTATCGCCTGCCACTAAACTTTCGCTATGAGCATTTTAACCACTCAGAATTAAAACTACTAAGTAACCTACTACAGCTGACCTACTGCAGACATTCCCAATACTCGTTTAGAACAAAAAATGGAATTGCAAATTGTATTTTCAATGAATCTGCTGACTGATGGCAATATAACAGCTGCAATCTGCCCTTTTCTCTGGTACTCTTTACCAGAGCAGAAACAATCTGTATTCTGGAAGTAAAACACTTGGA
This sequence comes from Opisthocomus hoazin, assembly GCF_030867145.1. NCBI lineage: Eukaryota > Metazoa > Chordata > Aves > Opisthocomiformes > Opisthocomidae > Opisthocomus > Opisthocomus hoazin. The sequence continues at coordinate 144,459,168 of NC_134414.1, forward strand.
GGCAGGACTCCAAAAGAATTACCAGCTGCCAATAAGATAAATGTGCAGTCATGGAAGTGAACATTCATTCCTCCCACAGACAGAGCGCAAAGTAGGGATCTAGCAGGAAGGCAGAGGCCAACTCCCAACAGCTGTCGCAATTACTACTCTGACACTTCTCCTGCACTCACTTCAGAGTTGTTTACAATCACTGACTGCTACATCGGATTCAGATTCACTTCGGAAGTCAACCATATTCACTGGTTAGTGGAGGGAAAAGAAAAAAAAAAAGGAACGCCACCCTCACCATCCCAAAATTACTGCTGAAAGACGAGTAGTCGAGGACTACTATTCTCTGTTGCCAGTATCTCAGTAGGAGGTACTACTGACTTGATTCACATCAGAATTTGGAAATATATTTCACTAGCATTCTGAGGGGAAGAAAAAAAAACCCTGTCCTTTTGTACATGATCTTTGCAACAACAAACTAGGAGAGGGTATGAACTATTTTTAAAAGCTTTCTCTGGCACCAAAAGAGCCTTCCCATAATACACAAATACAACATTTTAATGCCTAGATATGCACAAATACATACAAGCCATGTGACATTTACTCTGGACTTTTTCAGATGATTACCATTTACGCAAAGGAGTAAGCAATGTTTTCTCACCGTTTCTGCAGAAATCCTGTAAGCAGTGCAATAGTACTGCTGCACTGTATCAAAATAGCTTAGTAAATATTAATACTTAAATATTAACACTTAAATATAAGATACATTGCTTATGAAAGTTCAGGGAAAACAATGCACATCCTCTAGCTTTTGTGTACAAAATAAGAATGGAATTGTGCATTATAAGCTCTCAGAGACAAAAATTAATGCAGTATACAGGTTATGAAAAGTTTCGATTTTTAATTATTGTTATTTTCCTAGTAATATTTTTTAGTATTGAAAAACTAATTTGTTGGAGAAAAACTATGTGCATTCTTTTGCAATTACTGGTGATTTATAACTCCATTCAACGAACCACTCCAAAAGCATTCTAGACTACCACTGCAGACATAACTTTCCAAACACCAGTGAATGCCCGTGGTCCTCTCCAGGTATTTATCACACCACTCCACCAGCGACTCTATGGCAAACTCCGTATTTTTCCAGACAGCAGCAAGTTTAAAAATATCTTCAGAATTTCAGAAAAGCTGTGAAAAAAAAACTAAAAAGCCCTGAACTCTGTGGTATTTTACTTACTACTCTTGGTTCTGACAGTTAAAACCACCAGTCAGCACCGGAGTAAGATAAAGGTCCCAAATGAGGAACTAAAAACAGTGAATAGATCTCCGCTTTCTGAAGAGATTTTTCTTTTTTTTTTTTCCAATCAATACTCTGGACAGGAAGACAAGGGAATGGGCAAGAGCAAAGGCCACAAGTTTTTAATCCATCAGAAATCTAAAAATTAACCCCAAGGTTTAGTGCTCATCCCAGTAACAGAGCACAGCACCTGAAGTTCTTAAGAAGTCGTTGACTGTGAACGCCGCTAGCCTGCTTTTCTGCTTGCCTTTGCCTTCGGCCTTGACTGACTCACCAATACCCATTTCCAGTACCCTGCTACCAAGTTAAACTCAGTTCTTTTAGCTTTCTTTTCTACGTCTCTCACACTTACCCTCCTTCATAACTGAGCTTACCAAGCTCTTACTGGAGAGAGTCCAGTGGAGGGCTATGAGGACGGTGAGGGGACTGGAGCATCTCTCCTATGAGGAAAGGCTGAGGGAGCTGGGCTTGTTTAGCCTGAAGAAGAGATGGCTGAGAGGGGACCTTATAAATGCTTATAAATATCTCAAGGGTGGGTGTCAGGAGGATGGGGCCAGACTCTTTTCAGTGGTGCCCAGCAACAGGACAGGGGGCAATGGGCACAAACTGAGGCAGAGGAAGTTGCTTCTGAACATGAGGAAAGAACTTCTTCTCTCTGAGGGTGATGGAGCACTGGAACAGGCTGCCCAAGGGAGGTTGTGGGGTCTCCTTCTCTGGTGATATTCAAGATCCACCTGGACAAGGTCCTGTGCAGCCTGCTGTAGGTGACCCTGCTTTGGCAGGGGGGGTGGACTGGGTGACCCACAGAGGTCCCTTCCAACCCCGACCATTCTATGATTCTGTGAAGCAGTCTCACTTTCTTTAGCGGCAACCGCGCCAGAAACGCATCACACGCCAGACGTTCACTCGAACCAAAAGACCCAACGCTCTCCTTCACCTCGCTGTTTAAACCCTTCTGGGCTGCTTCGCTTAGACTCCGTCGAGCTTTCCCTTCCAGCGCCTCTATTTGCAGGCGCTTCTGTCCAGCGAAAGCAAGACCCCGGCCCCACACGGGCACCCCCGCTCTCCGCGTCAGACCCAGCCGGTCAGCTGTCGTTCGCTCCCGCCGCCGCCGCGGAAGAGCTCACGGCCCTCCCCCGCAGCCCCGCACCCCGCCGCGCCCCCCCGGCAGCCCGCACCCAGCGGCGGCGACCCCCGCCTCGGCGCCGACAGCCGCCGCGGCTGGGGGAAGAGAGGAGCTCCCGGCCCTGAGCCCCGGCCGCTCCAACGGCTGCGACCGGCGCGCCGCGGAAACGCGAACAAAGGGCGCGGGCGGGCCCCAGACCGGCGGGACAGGCCCACCCCGCGCCGCTCAGCCGCCCCCAGGGCCTCCCGCGACCCCCAGCCCCGCGGCGGAACGGCCCGCTCCCCGCCCCCCCCCCGCGGGCTGCCGACGGTGGGAGAGCAGCGCTTACTCTGGGAGTCCGAGAGAGAGATCATGGTGGCGACGGGGCACGGCAGTGGCGGCGGCCACGTCTTCCGGAAACACGCAGCCCACTTCGCCTCGCCGCCGGGTGGAAGGGGGCCGCCGATTGGAGGGGCCGGCACCAGTCAGCAGCCGCGTTGTTCGCGCGGCCACGCCCCCTCCCGTCCCGGTGCCCTCCCCTCCGCTTTCATAAAAGCGAAGGGGAGCCTTGTGTTGAATGGAGGGGGTGTGTATGTGGTTCCTCGCGCGCTTAGCCCTCTCTTGGCGATTGGCTGAGAGAAGCCGGCAGCGGAAGCGGCAGAACCGGGAGAGGGCGTGGCCTGAGGGCGGGCCGTCCAGGTGGGAGCGGGGAGCAGTCGCGGGGTGGGCGTGCGCCCCCTCTGGCACTGACCGCTGGGGCGGCGCGCGCCGGGGCTGTAACGGTCGCGCGGGAGGAAGGGGGAGAGGGGTGAGGCGAGGCCGGGGCCTGCTGGGGCCTGCCGGGGCCTGCTGGCCACCTCCGCCCGTGCGGCCCTGCAGCGCCCGGCCCGGCCCCCGGCTGCTCGGGACCTCAGGGCTGGGCGGGGGGGGTTGCTGCTGCCCAGCGGCTGCGCCCTGCCTGCGCGGTCATTGCCGGGTTTGCTCCCTAGCATTAAGGGTTCCTCGCTGCGTAGCGCCCCGCTGACATCGCTGGCTGCTGGGGGTTGGGGCTGCGGTTCGGGGCCGGGCCGTAGGTGGGGGGTGGGCTGAGGAGGCTCCCTGGTCTGCACGGGGTGGGGGGGGGCGCCAGGTGCTGACCTGCCTGCTTGGAGGCCTCTCCCTGCCCGCTGCCGGGCCGCTCGGAAGAGGCTGTAGCGGGATGGATCCACAAGAATTCAGCTTGTTTTTACAGGGGGGTCAAACCGCCCAAGGGGCAAGGTGCTTCTGCTTGCCTTTTGTCCGCTGTGGTTTGTAAGGTACGAGCTCATCACTGTTGTCATGTTTTTGAGGAACTGAGTGGTAACTGGGGGGTCTTTTGTTGGCAGTGGTGGTGTAGAATCGATTGTAAGGTGTGCTGAGCTACCGCTTAGAGGCAGGAGCTAAATGAAAGGCTTGCGGAGCTTTAGCAGCACGTAGGGAAACTTTCGTGCATAATTTTCATTCTCTTCTCACTTCTTGGATAAGAAAATCATAGAATGGTTTGGGTTGGAAGGGACTTTAAAGATCATCCGGTTCCAATCCCCCTGCCATGAGCAGGGACACCTTCCACCAGACCAGGTTGCTCAGAGCTCCATCCAGCCTGGCCTTGAACGCTGCCAGGGAGGGGGCATCCACAGCTTCTCTGGGCAACCTGTGCCAGTGTTTCACCACCCTCATGGTGAAGAATTTCTTCCTAATATCTCATCTAAATCTGCCCTCCTTTAGTTTAGAGCCATTCCCCCTTGTCCTGTCACTCCATGCACTTGTGAATAGTCCCTCTCCATCCTTCCTGTAGGCCCCTTCAGGTACTGGCAGGCTGCTATAAGGTCCCCCTGCAGCCTTCTCTTCTCCAGGCTGAATAGCCCCAACTCTCTCAGCCTGTCCTCATAGGAGAGGTGCTCCAGCCCTCAGATCATCTTTGTGGCCCTCCTCTGGACCCGCTTCAATACATCCATGTCATTCTTGTGTTGGGGGCTCCAGAGGTGGACGCAGGACTCCAGGTGGGGTCTCATGAGAGGGGAGCAGAGGGGCAGAATCCCCTCCCTCGCCCTGCTGGCCACACTTCTCTTGATGCAGCCCAGGATACGGTTGGCTTTCTGGGCTGCAAGCGCACATTGCCAGGCCATGTTGAGCTTCTCACCCACCAGCACCCCCAGGTCCTTCTTCTCAGGGCTGCTCTCCAGCCACTCTCCGCCAGCCTGTACTTGTGTTTGGGATTGCCCCAACCCATGGGCAGGACCTTGCACTTGGCCTAGTTGAGCTTCATGCGGTTCATGCAGGCTCACATCTCCAGCCTGTCAAGGGCCCTCTCAATGGCTTGTATTTCCTGAAGTGTCAGCCCAGTGATACTTGTGAGGATTGTGTTTACTATGGTGAGTAGAAGTAGCACCTTGCACTTACAATGTGTCTGTGTTGTCACACCTACTGATTTTTCTGGATGTCCCTGGTTGCTCTGTGCTTCGACGAGACCAATATTTCCAATTTCTCTTGTGCAAGTGGCAGGTAGTATAAAGACAGAACTGTGCAACTCAAATGATGTAGGAGACTGGTACACGGCTAAGTTATCTTATACAGTAATCAACCACTTTCTGAAGTGTGGGCCTTTACCTTATTTTTAATTATATCTTCTGACAAAGTCAGTGTTTTATTCACATGTTCTTTTTAGCGTATATTTTCCCCTAGTTATAGGAACAAAGTAAAATATTTGTTATGATAGTATCAGCTTATAGTGAGGGTTCGCTGAATTTGTTTGCTTTCACCTTCCCTCAGGTTTGCCTCCCACGTATATAATAAATATAGTTCAGAATTCAACAAGGGTGAGAGAGTTTCTTGTTTCTTGAGTTTTGTGTTATTAGCTTGTAATAGGACAAAGAAAGTTATTGAGAAAATTAGCCAATAAATAGAATTCTAAGTTCACCTCACTGACGATCTAGTCAAAACCAGCCCCCCTTCTCTGAACCAAACTACCTTTCTGTTTCCTAGAAGATCTGCTCTGTGTTATGGTGGCTGCTTTTATAAGGGGCACAATATAATTTCTTCAGGCTTTTCTGTAAAACAGTCTTTGAACAGGTGAAAAAAAATGAAAACGATAGGTCGAAAGTAGGTGAATGACAGTGCCTGTCAGAAAATTTATGAGTTGGACAAAACCCACGTGGTTTTGTTTAGAAGGCTGCTGAGCTATAGCCTTAGGAATTGGTTGTGAGTTGGTATCCGTCCCTTTTGTGGACGGGAAGAAGTGTGTTGTCATCTAGTTGGGCATATTTATATAGGCAGGCTAAGTGAACCAGTACTTGAAGTGTTATATTAACACCTCCTGTATTAATGAAGAATTTCTCACTGTAAATTTGTTCTAACTTTAGAAGGATTACTCATTAAATAATTTTTCATTTATTTTATTTTATTCTTGGTGACAGTTGCTTGGTTAAATAACGTCTCCCAAGGATAACATTCTCTGCTCTCCAAACATGGCAGCTGTTGCAGGTAACCCAAAATTAGTATTCAATATGTGCATTTTGCTATCTTTTAACTAACGGGCACAATCACCTGATGTTATTGATTGTTATTTATATGAATTTGATGTATGCAGAAAAGAGTTTGTGGGGTCTGTGTTGTTATACTTCAGATTTGAATAAAAAGTTCTTTTACTGGATAACTTTGTTTCTTAGATAAAAACTAAAACAAAAGCAGATTTGTCAGGGAAATTACTTGGTTTTCAGTATTTTAAAAATATGCTTCATATTTTAAGATACTTTCAACTCTTTCCTGCTGAGTAACAGCGGGCGTTTAGGAAGACGTATGTCCCCTTTTGTCCAATTTGTAATGAGGATGCCTTTTTTCCATATTCTACATTTTTGCTTCCATAAGCAGATGATCATATTTGCTATGCTTGGACCTAAATCTCTTATTTTGCGGGGCGTGATGTGAGGAAGACATTTCTTCTTATGCTTTTCTGACCTAGCTCTGAAATACTGATACACACTTGGCATGCTGTGATACGTGGTAGTTGTTCATTTAAATCCTGGGGACTGGATTCTAGAACACAATCCATGCAGGTGCATATTAGGATGTTGAGGCAAGTTCCCGCCAAAGATTCACTTGCATAACCCAGGCTTGTGGGGGGAGTATTTGCTTCAGCTTTTTCAGATCTTAAGAGTGGCTTGTGTTCGCAAAAGCTTTTGTCCTCTGTGTTCAGACCTTGACGTTCAGCAGATCCTCTGGTTCTGCATAGAATGGAGGTCTGGGTGCACGAAGTGTAGCTTTTTGCTGATGTCACTCTTTCCATCTTCAGAAGACCTCTACTTGCCGAGATTGATGTTGCTTCTTGCGTGTCAATGCTTTCTATTAAAAGCGTTATGTTGTGCTCCCCTTGGAGTTGGCTGGAGTCCTCGCTGTCTGCATTGTAACATAGCAGCTTTAGTATCAGGGCAGATGCAATATGCTTTTCACTGCTTAACATGCATCTGCAGAAAAGAAAATAATTTCCAGTGTTTCTCTGGAAAGGCACTACTTTTGAGAAACTGGATTGTGATACATTTTTTCTCTATTAATCAATGCAGGCGATGGCAGTGTTGCATCCTTTTCATACGCTGTATCGGAGATGACAACTTACAGTATACCTGTGTACATATGACCCACTAATATAAGAAATAAGTTGTTAACTCTTGCTAAATATTTTTACATGGCATATACAATATTAGATACTATAATCTTATCAGTGGGTCTTTCAGGCTGTCTCTTTGTTTAGATGGCTTTGGGTTGTGTTTAATTTTGATTGTTCTCAGTCAACAAATGAAATAAAGTATCATTTCAAACTGGGATTAGCAATTTGCTGTAGTCTTTGTTCTTCCTTCACCTTGCTTTTTCCCTTCAGTGCTAGAAGAGGTACTGGTTTCCATTGAAAATGAGCTGCAGGCGGTGGAGATGCAGATTCAGGAGCTTGTGGATAAACAGCAGGAGCTCATGGAAAAGAAGATGAGGGTACAGAGTCTGATAAAGCAGTCGTCAGGAGACTTGGAGGCAGGCGGAAGTAAAGACACCGAAACCTCAGCCGAGGCGTGGAACAAAAACGGTTTGCAGAGTCGAATTCAAATATTCTAAAATAGAAGTAAACTAATTCAGTATGGGAAAAATGCGCCCACACAGAGTTTTGTTTGGATAATGATATTGTCCTGGTTCATTTTTTTCAGCTAGGTGACCTAACATCTTAGTTACACAGGGTGATGTTTGTTCTTGGCTCCCTGGACATTCCGAAATACGAATCTCAGGTCTTCCAGGCAGAATTATCACAAGAATGGCCTGTTATAACTAATTGTATTCTTTTCTTGTTGCAAAGTCACAACTTGATTTGATTTGCTATAAGAATCCCGGAGTCAGTCTGGTTATATTGCAGTATTTATATTCCCTGTTTATTTGTGTGCTAAAAATAATTACTCTGGGTATTTTCAGGATTCAGGATAACAGTCTTGCACTCTGAAAGTTACATTTCACTGTCTTTGTGTTTCTTCTTCCTTGAGGGGGTAGGATGCTGGTTGTGTCTGCCATGGATTATGTAGCCCCACCATTTTACCAAATTATGCAAATTAGATGGATGCTGACTGCCAAAACTTAACATAGAATACATTAGTATGGTAGAGTTAGTCCAAGTGGCAAGTGTCCCGTGGTGGTGTGGTGTGAGGGCTGCTCTTCTTCTGGAAGTGCTGTCTTTCAAGTTAAACATTAATGGAAGTCCTGGAGAGCCGGTAGTCCTTGGCCATGTTATGCCTAGCCAAATTCAGTTCAGATCTTTGTATAATTTTTTTTCCCGTCCTCTTTACTTCACTTGCAATTTCGAAATGCATTGTTAGTTTCTGTCTGTATCTACTGCATTTTTTGGCTTTTTAAAAAATGAAGTTTATTTTGTAGTCTAATCTGAATTTGTCTGTTTGAGAAGTGTTATGCAAATGTAAGAATACTGGTCCTTTAGAATTGCAAATTGATGCTGTTGAATAAGTCCATTTGTTTTGGGTGACTTTGTGCCTAATTCTCTCCACCTATGCTTAGAAAACTAACATCTTTGCAATCAGATGCTGCGTACGTGCTGAATAAGAGCAGTAGCTAAATTTGGTCCCAGTACAAAGCTCACTGAAGTCGGTGAGAGGCTTTTCTTGCTTTCAGAGAGCCTGGGATCTTGGCTGTGATGTCTGTGAATTCAGAAGCAATGTCACCTCAAGTACTAAAGTTAATTCTTGCATTGCACGTGGTGTGGCCTGGAGTTCCCACAGTTTTTCTGCATTGTAACTTTAATAATACAAAAAGGATTAATATGCTTCCTGATGCATCTGAAGTTTTTACAATATTACCTCTTTAAAGGATGCAGCCTTTAGCTCTTTATTGTTGAAGAAAAGAAAAAAATATATGAGCATGCTGGGGTGATTATTTTGGGGAAGATTAAACTTCCCCTCTCCTCCCCCCCCTCTTTTTTTTTTTTTAAGAAGTGCTTATTGTTTCTGGCATATATGGAAAAAATGGTAGCCCTGCCTTCATTATACTATTTGTAATCACTGCATTTGTATGAGGGAAGCACTTGGGCAACTTAGTAGTGAGACTGTTGTAGGGCTCAGTGTCTGCTTTTATTTGTTTTCAAGGTCGGCTTCTTCTTTCCATTTAATTTTGGACTGATCAGTTAATTGATCATTAGCACTTTGAAACTCTTCATCTGCTTGGGAGTTTTTAGCATTAGTTCACGTTTATGTGCAATGAGAGCCTTTAGTCTGGAGATGGATTGTGTTTATATTTCATAGGGTTTTCAAAGGTCCACCTTAGAAATTAGTTTATACAGACTCAGGTTGTGTATAGCTTTTTGTATACCATTATTAAATCTTTGAATGCTTTCCCAGACCTAAAATTGTATTGCTTCCAGATTTAGTTATTGTGTATGTAAATTGCTCTTCCTGCTTGTATTTTAACAAACTTGGTTATGAAACTTGTTTTTTTTGTGGGTTGTTTCTTTTTTCCTTTAACAGATTTTCCATGGTATGAGAAGATAAAAAACGCACTGCAGAGCAAGTTTAAACTCGAGAAGTTTAGGTCCTTGCAACTTGAAACAGTAAATGCTGCAATGGCAGGAAAGGATATATTTCTTGTCATGCCTACAGGTGGTGGAAAGAGCCTTTGCTATCAGTTACCAGCTGTCTGTTCTGATGGTATGTAAGGGAGGAAAAGGTCACATATAAACAATTCGATATATTTTCTCCCTTTTATAGTTATTTGGAGAATGAACATTATATTGGTGTCTAATATCCAAGTATGGGGGAAGAAGAGCAAAGATATGAGAGAAAGATTTACTAGAAATATTTGCTTTGCTCTCTTACTTTATTTTCTCTGAAGATGCAATGGCAGCTTTAAAATAGATGTGCCTTTGGATGGATTTAGATTTAAATAATTTATATGGGTTCCTTTCAATATGTTCTATTACTAAACACTGAAAGAACTTTCAAAAAGTTTGTCACTTTTTTTTTTCTTTCCCTTTTAATTCAGTACATTAACTGTAAATTTTTAAAGTATGGATAGCTGTTACTTGTCTTGTTCCACTCTAAAGTTTTAGCTTCAGATTATCTGGGAGAGACTTTGCATATTAATTTTTGAAAGTGACTATCTAGTTTTGGGTTTTAAGCTTTTTTTTGAAAAATAACCCACCCGTCCAATTGCGTGGAAGTTTACTTATTTACAAAGACCAAATTTACTGACATGTAGCATTGCTTAGTTGTGTGGGAAATTAGTACCTCAGAACACAGATGTGAATTCAACTTTGTTTTGTATATTAGTTCTGATACTTTGTTCGTTGCAGCTCAGTTGTTTGTGGTGGAGATTCTAAGAGAAGGTGCGTGTCACAGGCAGTTGATTAGAAGTACCCCTATGGGACCTAGCACTCGCTCACCAGCTTTGTCAGACGGGAATCTGCTCCTGTGTGTGAAGCTTAAGCTCACGTTTGGCAGTTCCTTCAGAACAGGGCTGATGCGTTAGTAAAAAGTATTAGAGGAGATATTTGTGACATCTGAACTGTTCAGTTTGCACAATGATTGATTGTTGCAGGTTTCACACTCGTGATATGTCCATTGATATCACTTATGGAAGATCAGCTCATGGTTTTGGAACAGCTTGGTATTTCTGCAACTTTATTAAATGCCTCAAGCAGTAGGGTAAGTTTAACTGCCAAGTCTTCGTGTTTTTTGTGCTGCGTGTGCTGGCATCTTGCCTCTGTCTGTTATCAACAGTAAGTTGCCAGCTACATGCTGTGGTATGGATAATGTGAATAACTGTCTTGCTTTCTTGTTTTAATGACAAGAACATATGCAAGCCAGCACCTTTAATGGAATAACTAGATTTCATGAGACTATTTAGAGGATGTGCAGTACCTTTGGCTGATGGCTGTTATAGATTTTTACTCAGTTTCCAGTCTTAAGTTTGGAGAGTAGGTGTTTTTTGGCAGCATGTTGAGCAGTGCAGGCTTTTATATATAATTATTTATCTGTCTTTAAGGTGGTAAGCTGTTTCATCTAGAGGCCAAGAAGCAACTTATTTCCCAGTCTGTTATTAGTCAATTGCTTTTTACAGTGAAATGTATTTTCCTGACTACCAGGAGGCTATGGTCATAAACTTGCATGTGACACTGGATTTGATAGGTTAGTGGCTTGATGCAATGTGCCAAACTTGGAGCTGCTCTGAGGTAAAGCATTCTGAAAACTCGGTAATGAAGATCACTGTTGTGTGTAAGAAATTATTTTACACTTGTAGTAGCACAGGCATGTTTGGTACGTTATGATTTGCTGGGAAAATACGGATACCGCATGATGAAGCTAAGACAAGTATTTAATAGTTTGCTTTTACAGAGTTCTGTGACAGATTTTCCAAGTATTAAAATTAACATTTTAAATATAATGATCTTCTGCAAAGACTTATAGTAGCGATAAATACTATGTAACAGCTTATCTGCCTCTGTTAATTACCCCTTGTGAATTATTAATAACCTCTTAAGAATCTTAGCACTAAGCAGCTTCAGTGTGTTGTCCTAGTTTATTAGCCCCTGACTTCTCCTTTTGTTTTGAACAGGAACATGTGAAGTGGGTTCATACCGAAATGCTAGACAGAAGTTCGCAGCTGAAGCTCATTTATGTGACCCCGGAGAAGATTGCAAAAAGCAAAATGTTCATGTCAAAGCTAGAGAAAGCTTATCAAGCAGGGTGTCTTGCTCGCATTGCTGTAGATGAGGTCCATTGCTGTAGTCAGTGGGGCCATGACTTCAGGCCTGGTATGCTCCTTAGAAATCCAGTTTGCAGTGTTATTCAAGCATCAAGAAATAATGAGTTAAGCCTGAAATAGAGGCAGGTGCTTTCTTCATCTGTTAAAGAAATACTTAGTTTATGGCAAATGCCCGTGTTAGCTCAAGGACTTAAAATTTAATTCACAAATGACTATATCCTTGTCCAGGAGCTAAGTTCGTGCAAATAGGAGCAATTTCCGTGTAGATTTTGCTGTTGTGATTGTGAAAAACTGCTAAATCAGTTTACTGTTGTTGGAGCTTAATAAAATGAAAGTTCTTGGCTGCTATCTTTAATATGCACAATACAGTCATCTTTAATCTACCGCTACATGAAAAAGTGTCATTCTGTACACCGCTCCCTAACACTCTAGGTGACAGAGGTAGAGCATTTTGTAAATTCATGAAATGTATTTGAATGGCTTCTGAAGGAGGTTGAAACAAATACCCTTGACTTGTAGCGAAAGAAACGTGCTTCAGTTTGTTTCCTGTCTCGTTAGTTGTAGAAGACTGGTACTTACTGGTTACTGTTTCTTTCCTTTCGAAAGAAAACCTGATTTGAAGTAATAGTGACTGTAAAGTCAACCTTTGCAGTTTAGTTAAAATGTGATGTCTGAGCAAAAAGCCATGCCAGTGAAACAGGCATTTGGCTGTGTACCTCTGGCTGCATTTCTGTTCTGAGGCAGCAAGTGATTGTCAGAACTGAGACTTTAAAACCTTTCCTTAATAGTCTGGTCTGTGTATCCAAATTCCCCATTGCTTGTTTATTAGCAAAGCTGTGTTTACTAAAAAGTTGTCTGTGAAAACAGACGTGCACGATAACCTTAATGCTGGTTAATGCGATGCCACTTACATTTTTCTATCTTTTTAAGAACTTCTATTCCAATATGTTTTGCCTTTTGAGTTGTGGCTGCTTTTATAAATTTCAGTTAGAAGAGAAAGCATCTATTTTGATAAGTGCAAGCTTTTTATTACTTCATTTGGATGTATAAATTAGTTCTGTGGTAAATTAATTGGTAATAACATTTAGTGCAGTATTGTTGTCTCACAGACTATAGTATTACCCCATTGAATGCTATCTACATTAATATCTTTTTTTAACTTTGGATTTATGGTATGAGAAATCTTTCTCTTCCCCTTTTCTTGTTTAGACTACAAGTCTCTTGGTATCTTGAAAAGACAGTTTCCCAATGCTCCCTTGATTGGATTGACAGCAACTGCGACAAATCATGTTTTAAAGGATGCTCAGAAAATTCTGCATGTTCAGAAGTGCATTACTTTTACTGCTTCTTTCAACCGGCCCAATCTTTACTATGAGGTATGTCTTCTTACTGTTTGACTGCATCGCAGTCATACTATCTTCTGTAAGTTATAGTTGATGAATTTTAGAATAGATTTTCAATTACACATTTCAATTATAAATAGCTTTTCAACTGACTGATGGTGTTCTTTCGTGACATCATGTCGCTGAACTTGCTGTCATCTGCAGAGGAACTTGGGCTGCTCTGTCTTTGTGATCCAGGCTTAGGAGACAGGACTTTGTGCAGGGGAGAAGTCAGTAGCAGGTTCAGACTGCTTCCAAACTGCTGGAAAAGATGTCACATGATGGCAAGAAGTTGTAAATCGTCATGTTGTACTGTATTTTCAGTTTGACCGCAGCTGCTTTTGATTGATCTTCATGGGAAAACTTTTTTCCTATGGACTTTTGAGATGCAATCTGACTACACAAAGAGAATCCAGTAATTTTGGTTAAATGGCAGAATAGTTGTGTCTGTTGTACTGGAAGAAGTAGAGTAACAGGACTGCTGGACAGACTGTGTGGCCACTTGAACTTTAGCATGTGTTTATTGTATTTTTGAGGTTCGACATAAGCCTTCAAGTAATGAAGATTTCATTGAGGACATAGTTAAGATCATTAATGGAAGGTACAAAGGACTTTCAGGTAAAAAGTGTACAGAAAAAAGTTATTTTTTATAACTTTCAGCATTACAGTGATGTTTTCCAGGTGCTCCTGAAATGTGTAGAGAAATTCTACTTTCACCATACATTAAGCATCCAGCATTAAAAGAAATGAAATTTAGTAAGATCCATACCTTGAATAATAACTGTTTTCAGTCATTATTGTTTAGATGTCTTTACAGTTCACTCCTATCTATTCTGAAGTATTGAAATACAATGTTGATGTATATAGAACAGTGCTTTCATAGATAAGAATAATAACAATTTTTAAGACTTTAAAAACAATGCTCAAAAAATGCTTATCTCTATGTTCTTAAATTATGCGTATATCATTTATTATCTATGTGTCAAGATACTTACTGCCTTTAACGCTACTTTTTCGTATTTGGTCATAAGATTCATTTATCATTCAATGACCAGAATGGGTGTGTGGTGGGGTGAATTCCACTTTTGTGCTGAATGCAGAACTGTAAAAGTTGGACTTTGTGTAATCAATAAATTATGTACTGCACATAAAGAGGAGAGCCGTATTACTAAGGCAACAGAACTCAGTTTTCCAGGGCAGCAGTCTGTCCCTGCCTCTGCTGTGGAACTCCGTGGCTGTGCTGAGCAGCTCCCCGACTACAAACTGTGCTAAGATGATCACAAAATCTGTGGGTTTGTGTGTAATCCTTGCCTTGGCGCAGATTGGCTAATGACAAAAAGTAGATTTGTCTGAAACCTCAGGTGAGATGTCATAGATGTCATAAGCACCCCTTTACATAAGCATTAATAACCGTTGTCCTCCTTGAGCATTAATAGGATACTTCCATGATTACGTGGATTGGCACCCATATTTTCTCTTTAGTCTCCAAGTCAAAGCTGATAATTGAAGTTCTGTTCATGGCTACCACTACTGTAGTATGGGCACAAAGATTGTTTACTGTTATTTATTTATTTTTAAGTTAATAAAACTTTTGAAGTTGTTTTTAAGTATTGGAAAATGTTTGGTTTTTTTAAGACATTATAATAAGGCATCTTTTACTTCTGTGCAGGAATCGTTTACTGTTTTTCTCAGAAGGATTCTGAGCAAGTTACCGTGAGTTTGCAGAAACTGGGAATCAAGGCAGGGACTTACCATGCCAACATGGATGCTAAATATAAGACCAAAGTTCATAAAGGGTGGGCAGCAAATCAAATCCAGGTAAAGCAGATACTTTCTTAGACTTACGGCTCCTCTAAACAAATTGTGTTTTGCTATCTTGATGTTTCTTAATCTTGTTTCAGGTTGTAGTGGCGACTGTTGCTTTTGGCATGGGAATCGATAAACCTGATGTGAGGTTTGTAATTCATCATTCTATGAGCAAATCCATGGAGAACTACTACCAAGAGAGTGGACGTGCAGGTATTGCAGGAAGTGGCTTTTGCAAAGTAGCTGTTTACATGTTAAACCAATAAAATTGTACTTCAGCCATTTGTGCAAAGTGTCTTGTCTTTGAGACAGGTTCTAAAGGGTGTAACGCCACTCTGCCTCTGCAAAGAGGCTTTAAAGCAAATCTAAATGACATTAATGATCTCAGGCCTCTGTACTGCGGTGTAGCAAAGAATAACTGGGTACCTAGCCCTTCACTCAGCACTCAGCTAAAAAAAGGTTTTGTGGTGTTTGGTTTTGCTTTGTGGTTTGTTTTTTTTTTTTTTTTTTGACCTTGTGCATTATTGCCTTTTCAAAGACAGATTTGAACCTATGTGAAGGAAAACTTTTTAAGGACCCTGAGGGGCAATTGGTTGAGATGTTAACTATGCCTGTATGATAGAAATTGGCTGGCTTAAGAAATACAACAGTTATCAAAGTTTGTGGGGGTTTGCATCTGCTTGCACTGGAGAGACAAGGGCCATATAGGTGCTGAAATAGTTGTTTCACAATGTTTATCAACTTGGGTGATTAGAACAAGCTTTTCTATGTTTCTTTTTCATAGCTCAATTTAAATGAGATTGATCTGGGCAGGGAACTCATGAAGCACTGCTACTCGTTTGCCTGAACACAGTACTTTGCTTATGAAACCTTCCTTTTTCCCCTTGACTGCCCATCCAAGTGAAGTAGTTTCTTTCTGTTACGCGTTAAAGTTTTTAAAAGTTTGGGCTTTTTAGACCTTTTCTGCTCTGTGGATCTTATAAACAGCAGGAGGGCACCCATCAGCACGTCATTGGAAAGGGCGGGCAGTGGGAAGGAAGAGATGATCTAAGTTCAGCTGCAGAAGACACAGTTGGTTTTAAAGAGAATATTTTGTTAATCATACCTAATTCTCTCTTTACTAGAAGTAATACCTAATAAGGTATTTGAAGCTCACAATGTCTTTTAATCAAATAAGAATTAGGCTTCAAGATGTATTTGTCTCAGACTTTTCGAAGAGGTTGTTAGGGTGAGAAAATAGTGATTTTGCTGACTTCCTGTATGACATCAATATTTTACTTTAGTTTGTAGAGTCAAAATCTTCATTGTGTAGTGTCTTCAGTTTGCTTGATTCTGTAACTGTAGAAGACTGTTCAAAATCTATTTAATTTCTAGTCTGTATCATGCTATGTTCTATTGGCTAATAGGTTATTGTTGATATTCTGTTACAGCCATGCACTCTCCCTATAGGGGCTGCAGAAGCCCATGCAGATAAGAGTGGAATTTGTACTAGAAAATGCTATGCTTAAAGTAAATCTCTTCTAAAGTTTAAAGTCTGTTTTTTTTTGTTAATGCATTGCAGGTAGAGATGACCAAAAAGCTGACTGCATTTTGTATTACGGTTTTGGAGATATATTCAGAATCAGCTCAATGGTAGTGATGGAAAATGTAGGGCAAGAAAAGCTGTACGATATGGTGTCTTACTGCCAGAATATGAACAAGTAAGTTACTGTGGTTGGTTAGTTTTTAAATAGTTAGGCTAATTTTGTTGAGTTTCTTAGAGGGTATTTTAAAAAAAGTACTGAACAAAAACAACAACAACAAAACAGAAAAACCCCATCACACTATAACCGTTGTTATAGAGTCTTGAGTTTGGAGCTTGTGGTTTGGCTGCTCAGTGTGCATGCTCTTGAGCGTAACTGAATGTTGGTGTGTTTCTTGCCAGCTTCAGGATAAAGCTCTGGAAGCAGTTATGTTGAGATAAAATATCTGTCAACAAACAATCTTTGTCTTTAAAGTCCCATTCAGAGCAAACACTGCAGTGCTTTGGTTTTTACTCTCAGGTACCAGAGTTTCATGGCCACACAGGAATCGGCATGTGTTTAATGCTTCCCCTGCTGCATGGAGCTGTATGGAATACTTCATGGAAAAGAGTTGTTTTGATGTTGTGGACAACTCATGCATTGAGTATAGCCTTTGTTGGCCTCAGTCTAAGAATTGGTTCATATTCTTACGATTTTTCATGCTGTTGGAATTGCAGGTTGTACTTACTTTTCTGCTTTAACAAAACTGTTCCTGCAGTAGTGTTTAGTGTTGTGGCAAGCTACTAGTTACTGGTATTAGTGTAACTGACAGGGAATACTGTGGTGCAGTGTTTGTGTCATGATTTTTTCCTGAGATAAATCTTCAAGCTTGTTTTGAGCTATGAGCTGACCCAGGGGGCCTCCTTTTTGTCACTTTTGTGGTTTATGAGACAGGTGTAGACATTTATGTTCTATAGTCCCTCTTTGCTCTTTGTTCTTTCAGGTGTCGCCGAGTCCTCATAGCGCGTCATTTTGATGAAGTATGGGACTCTGCAAACTGCAACAGAATGTGTGATAACTGCTGTAGAGAGAACTGTACGTAAATTGTTTTTATAACCAAGGACAGAGAACATGGAGAAGGTTGGCTTAAAGAGGTGTCTGATTTAGACAAACTGTGAGAAACTTGTGTAAAGTGTGCTCCTAATACTGCCTCTTCCAAGATTCACCTTTTGTTATGAATGTCAGTTTTCGGTGGCTTAGTGTTGCCAAATTCGGGATGTTTAGCAGGATGCTTCCTGGTTTGGCTTTCTGCCTGAGGCCAAACACGTCCGTGTCTTTCAGGCTCAGCTGTTCACCTGTTGTGAAGTGAAGCTGGGGCAAGGGGGAGATTGGCTTACCTGTTTTAAAATGTTTCTGGAATGTCTTGGGTTTTGTTTCAGCAAAGCTGTGTGAAAGCTTTATTGTGAGAAGGAGCCTCTTGCTCTCTGCATGCCAAACTGTTCACACGTAGGCTCTGGGAAGGCACAGCTTGCATGTGTCCTTTTACAGCTTGCCTGGTAAAATCTCTGAGGATTTCAGTGCCGCACGCTCATGAGACCTGCCTGTGTCAGGACTGTGAATGACAGTTGTGTGGAACAACTGAGCACACTAATTCAGGATTTTGCTGTGCGTTAGCCCTGAGCAGCACAGTCTCTGTCTAGTGTGCGCTCTTCCTTTGGAAGAAAGTTGGGATCATACAAGGGAAGGCGTATGGGCCAGACATAGAGGGAACTTGGGAGGCGAGCTGAAACAAGATGTGCTGCATGGTAAAGGAGGATGGTTTCAGTAGAACACACTTCTGGGACAGAAGTTCTTGTCCTGTTTTGCCTGCAAACATCCTGGGCAATGTTGCGTAGCTTACGCTACATTTTCATAGGTGATCACTGGCTGCGTTAACTGTCATTTTTGGTATCCATCCAGAAAGCCGTGAAGTCTCTGAAGGTGCACAAAGTATCTGTTGCTGCATTTACTCAGTGAGAGCTCTGGCTTAGACACAGGAAATCCCACACAAAGCTAGAAAGCTCTGAAAAGAGTGCTCAGAAAAAAAGTTGGTCTTGGGCAATCTCTAACTGGACACACAAAACCACCTTAAATTTCTTTGAAGACCAGGCGAATTGTAATATGTTGAAAATATCTCCTCCTACCTCATATCTGTTGCAAAGCATTTGGATAACATAGTGATCAGCACTTGAAAAACTTAGGAACAACTCTGTATTCAAAACTGTTCTCATAACTAGACTTTATTTCCCTGTACATTTTTTGGAGGGTAAAGTAGACAAAACAAAGATATTTAACCTCTTTTTTTTTTTTTTGTTATACAGTTAGCTACATCTATATAATAAAAATATTTTGCAAAGTCATGCAAATATAGTTGAAATATATCCTGTTTACTGCTGGTTTACCCCAGGGCCTTTCAATACATAAGCAAGGTCTGAGGAAACCTAGCAGCAGTACTAGTTTTTCAGTACTTAATTCTTAGTATTGGAGGGGGCAGTTGGGGTGATTCTATGCCATGATCTAGTTGTGCAGTAGAAGCATGATCATTATTTACTGCATGGGTGTGTTAGTGCTCAGAACAATTTTTCATGATGACACTAATTTATGTAATGAAATTAATACTTTTTTCTGTCTCATTTTGTCCATAAAGGTCTTGAGAGAAGAAATGTCTTGCTTATCTTCTTCAATTCCTTTTTGCTTTCTAATCTTTTCATAACAAATATTATGGGTGAGGAAAAGGAATCCAGCTGAAAAGTAACATAGTAGCCATGTTACAAATGTTATGCTTTTGTAAATGCTTCTTTGAAATAATTTGTGTGGTTTGTAATGTTAAATATATGTAAAAATGTTTGCAGGACTGGAGTTTTAATAATGAAGTAGAAAGATAAATATAAGTTTGAGTATAAATATATCCTGATTTGACAGAGGGAAAGTTACAGCTTTGTTAAATTAGAGTTATATAAACAATAGAAGAGCATTGCTATTATACAGCACATAGATATATATTTATAGATACACATCTATCTCTGAATATATAACAGTGCATATATATGTATGCACCTAATGTATATATGGATACTATGTAAATAACTTGCTATTTAAACGTTAATTCACTTATATTTGTAGCATGTGAGAAAATGGATATAACAGGATACTGCAGGGATCTAATCAAGATACTTGAGCAAGCTGAAAACATGAGTGAGAAACTCACCCCCCTGAAACTGATCGACGCGTGGTCTGGGAAAGGTGTATCAAAACTGAGGGTGGCCGAAGTTACTCCACCAAAGCACCCTCGAGAGGAACTGGAGAGAATTATTGCCCATTTACTGCTGCAGCAGTATCTGAAGTACGTAAGATGAGTACTATTTTTTTAACATCTAGTAGTCATTTTTCTTTATTCTCATGTTACTTCTGTATAGTATTAACAGATACATTCTGTAGTCTCATTTCTAGCCTTTACGTCAGGTGCATTTAATGTTTAAAAAAAAAAATCTCAGAAGATTACTGTATTTCTACTTCAAAATGTTAGAAGTTGGGGGAACATCTGAAATGCTGCATCTCTTGCAACTTTAAAAAGCTGGGGTGTTCTGTATTCAGGTTGAACCTTTAAATCTGCAGCAGGCTTCATTTCGGAGAAATCTGCTGTTTATGGAGAGTCCGTTTACATTTTGTGGTTAACAAAGCAAATGGGGTTGCCCAGATGATGTCTCGGTCAGGACAGGCTGGCTATCGTGGAAAGTGGTACTCGGAAATTTTAAGAAAGCATAGTCAAAACAACAACAGTGCTCCTCTTGTAACCAGGCTGTCTCCGTGGTTTGTGTTTTGTCTTTTTGCATAGTTATAGAAGTTCCAAGAATATGTACAGATCAAATATTTAACCCCTTTATTTTTGTCTTGATTTTTTTTTTGGCATCTGTATAGCTGACATTTTTTATACTCTTAAGAGGGTGAACAGATGACTTACTACATCTTTTTCCTCATTTTCCTCCATGTATTCCAACAGATTGATGTGTGTGTGTGTAAAGTTCCACCAGTTGACCTATGTTAAGTGTTGGCCAGTCTCGCTCTCAATTGGCTGTCCACTTGACCAGATAAAGCAGAACCAAGCTGCTCTATGGAACTTCCATCAGAAGGGTTCATGTGTCCTGTTTTTCCCCTGCATGGTCTAGCCTCTCTTTGCCTCCAGCCTTCTCTTATAACGCTGATTTAATTTATGCAGGGAAGACTTCAGCTTCACGGCATTTGCTACAATATCCTACCTGAAGATAGGACCAAAAGCAGGTCTGCTGAACAACAAGGCGCACGTCATCACTATACAAGGGATAACAAACAAGAGAAGTGTTTTCAAGGTATTTATATCTGTGCTGTCTTGCTACATAGATATCTTTTCCACTATAGTTTATTTTAATAGTTTGATATCTGCTCAATGTATTTTTCACTGTAATGCAATCAACACGATTTAAAATAGACCTCATTATCTTCTCTCTTCTGTGGGAACACTGAAAAAGAAAGAAAACGATGTTAGAATTCTAATGGAGCTGTTTATAACTTACAGGACAAAGCATCTCAATCTTCGAATTCGAAAGGAAGCAGAGAAAATGCTCAGACTATTTCAAAGACTGTCCAGGATGCAGCGGTGAAGAAGTCACAGGAAAATAAACGGCCTAACTGTGGTTCTAACTTAAAAGCAAAGAAGCTTAAGCTTCAGGCAGGTGGAGATGACCAACCAGTAGTTCTTGACTGAGTTTCACAGACTACATGTAGGATCTAATTGTGTTTGCTTCTCCATGGATGATGCAGTGTGTAAGTTCAGTTTGTGTTTTGTATTTTTTTAATTAAAAAAACCCAACAGGGAAACACATCTTTAAAACCTTCAAATCTAGAAAAAGCCCAGCAGTCAAGGGAAAAACACTTCATATCAAAATAACTGGTGTGTATCAATGACTAAAAAATGTAAGTAATTACTGTGTTGCCTTTTAACTCTGTTGGAAGCCTAGTGTGTAGTAACACTACTGCAGTGTCATGCAGACTGGAAGGGACTGGCAGAGATTGTCTAGTCCAACCTCCTGCTCTAAGCAGGTCCAGCTGGAACTGGACTCTGTTGCCTGTTGTCCTACCAGTGTGCTCTTCTGAGAAGAGTCTGGCCCATTGCTGCTGTGCTCTTCCATTAGCTAAAGACAATAGCAGGATGACAACACTCGCTCCCCCTGCCCCCCAGCTTTCTTCTTTTTTTATTCTGGAAGAAATCCAGTTCTCTCAGTTTCTCCTCTCCAAGCCCCTGCTTCTTCTCTCTGAGCACCTGGGCAGCTCGGTAGCCCTCTGCTAGACTCAGTCCAGTGTATCAGTACGTTTCTTTTACTGGGAAGTGCAGAACTTAACCCAGCACTCTAGCTGGAATCAATCTCACAAGTGCTGAATACCCGGAAAGAGTCTTTCCCTCAAATTGCTGGTTATGTCCTTGCTAATACAGTCTACTGTGCAGTTGTCACCTGTGCTGCAGAGGCACACCGCTGACTCGTGTTCACCTTGTTATCTACCGGGAACCCCGGGAACTTTTCTGCAAAGCTCCTTTCTGACCAGCCCGGCCCCAGCCTGTGCTGTCACGTGGCGTTACCCCATCCCAGGTGCAGGGCTTTGCTCTTGCCTCTGACTTAGAGGCCCCCGTCAGCCCCTGTGTCCAGGCTGTGTAGGTCTCTCTGAAGAGCAGCTCTGCTCTCCAGTGCATCAGCAGCTCTCCAGCCTTGGTGTCATCTGCAGGCTGGCTGGGGCACACTCCCTCCCTCTACCTAGATTGTTATTGAAGACCCTAAATTGTATTGGCCCTAGTATTGATCTGTGAGCGTTGCCACTAGTAAGTGGCCACCAGTTGGACTTTGTACCACCATTCCAGTGGTCCAGACAACTTTCTGCCTACCTTGTATGTTTATCCAATCTATATCTCACTGATATTTTAACTGTAAGGAAATTACAGGAGATCATGTCAAATGCCTTGCTAAAGTCAAGGTGTAAAACGTCCACTGCTACCCTCTTACTCACACTGGCAGTTATCGCTGTCAGTCTGGCTGATGAGGTGTGCTTTGCTCCTGGTAGAGCTAGCTGGCTGTTCCCAGTCACGTTCAGGTGTCTGAAAATGTCTTCTGGGAGTGTTTGTTCCTTGCATTTTCTGGGGGCTGAGGTGAAGCTGACTGGCCTGTAACTCCTCAGATCCTCCTTTCTGAAAACAGGTGAGAAGTTTGCCTTTTCCCAGCCATCAGGATCCTCCCCCCCATCTCCGAGTCCTTTCAGAAATGACAGCAGCCTTGCACTGACCTCCGCTACCTTCCTCAGGGCAGCCCGTCCAGTCCCGTGGATTTCTGTACAGCCAGTTGGCTTAAGTGATCTGTAACTCCACCTTCTTCTACTGCTTTACACCCACGGACTGCTAGTAGGCTCAGGGACTTGGGAGGTCTGAGGGAAAACCTTTGCAATGAAAATGAGGCAAAAACCGCATCAAGTACCTCAGTCTTTTCCATGTCCTGTGTCACCAGCTCCTCTGCCTCTGAGCAGTGGGCCCATACCTCCCTTACCCTTCGTCTTGCTGCTAAGGTACTTGCAGGAGCTCTCCTTACTGCTTTTCACGTCCTTTGCTAGTTCCACCTCCTGCTGAGCACTGACGTTTCTAACTCCCTCCCTCTGCGTGCTCAGGCAATATCTCTGTTCTGGGTATCTTGTACCTTCTGCTGCCTTTCTGTGCTTGAGCTACCTGAGGAGTTCTCTGTTCACCTGTGCTGGCCTTCTGCTGCCCTGGCCCGACCTTCTGTGCAGAGGAGTAGACTACTTGTGTTTTGAGGAGCTTGTGGTTTGGAAATCAAGCAGCTCTCCTGAGCACCTTTGCCTTCCAGGGCAGTGTCCCTGGGATACTGACAAGCAGATCCCTGAACAAGCTGAAATCTGCCCTCCTGAGGTGCAGGGCAGTGGTTCTGCTATGTCTTCCTCAGTTTAAGATCCTGAATCCTGTGGCCATCAAGCAACATCTGGGATCTGGGCATGGACTAAGAAAGAAGCCTGTTGATGTCTCCAAATCAGGCTGGCAGTGAGGGCCTCTGTCCCCCACAGGAGGGATTCTCTGGTAGCTCTTGTGATCTTTTTCTTTGTTGTGGGAACACTTGGCTCAGGTTCACCTGGCACTGATGCATTCCTTGGTGGAGTTCATCATCCTTGGCTTTCTTAGGGCACCGCACCCACTCTGCAACAGCAGAACTGCAGATGGAAGAGGAGAACTTTTGTGTTGCTGGAGACAGGAGGTTTCCAGCCTTCCCTCCTGTGGGAGTCTGCATCCACGGCTGCTGGGAGGGTTGTCACAAGGTTTTGCCTCCGTTGCAACACAGGGCTCAGGCACTCCTTAGCTCCGCAGCATCTCTGCGAGGACCCTGTCACCACCTCTGCAGCTCCGTCACCCAGGGACTCGGCACTGCGGCCAAAGCACCGCTCCCGCGGCAGAGGCGGCTGTGGGCAGCCCCGGGGAGAGGCATTAGCCGGCCGGAGCCCGGGCTGCTGCAGCACCCTTCTTCCTCTGGAGCCAGAGCCGGGCCAGGCGGCTGCTCCAGCCCACCCAGGGATGGCCGTTGCTGCAGGCCTGTTTCTACAACACTTCCACCTGCTATGGCCTCTCCGAGTACCTGAAATGCTTCCCTGAAGTGCACCCGCCAGGGCACTGTTACAACACGCCACTGCTGCGGACTTGTGGAGATGCTTTCTGAAATACGTGCATTTATCCCTTTAAAATGTCTGTTGCTCTTAGAAGTGGATTTCTCTAGCTGTGCTTTTCAGAAGTACCTAAATTTGTATTGAAAACCAACAACTCTTCTTGATCTTGGCTGTTCCCTTTGTAAAAGTTACAATTTATTAGGGAAATACAGAAAGGCCACTCAAGGAATACTCTCTCTCTTCTCCTCCTTCCCCTGTTGAATTGGTTTATATTCCAGCTGCAGATCTATAGTCTTTTATTTTGTTTACACTTAACATTTAAGCAGTGCTTAATCTCATGAGATTGGAGTGTTGTGGTTATGCTATTTATTAAAAAGAATCTTTGAACCACATGAAAGTTGCAAATAAGAGTGAGTGGTCCTTTCCTTGCCCCTCAGGGTTCTGGATTTCTCCTCTGATGCCTTCTAAACACAGAGATGATGGATATTGATCCCTCCTTCTATGATACTCTTCTCCAAACAAGGAGCAAGCCCTGTGACTTAGCCCTGTTCCAACAACGCAGAATCACAGCACAGCCCTGGTGGGAAGGGACCTTAGAAGATCATCTGGTCAAACCTTTGGTGGGAAAGGGAGCCTTGGAGAGATTATTTAGCACCCTGTTGAGTCGTATCTTGAAGACACCCAGTGACGACGATTCTACCACTGCCCTGGGGAGGTTGTACCAGTGCCTGAGTGTTCTCACTGTAAAAAGTTCCCTTCTTACGTTGAAATAAATCTGGAGGAGTGCTTGATGAATTTAGAAAAGTTGATGGTTTTCAGTACAGGTCAGTGTATGTTAAAAGCTTCAGTTCTTTTGCAGTGGAAGGCTTAGCATAAGCTTTGTTTCCCTTCCTACTTTTCCCAATAAAGAACTACTTATGGTTATATAATCAATATCCTCTTCAACTGGTTATTTAAAGCTCATCAACATTGTTTAATTTGCTCAGTCCTACCTTCTGCATGGTGTAATTAAGTGCCACAAAGTCTTTTTCTCTCCACGCCTGACCCAGCCTGTGATGTGGGACAGCACAGCCTGCTAGCTGAACTGTGGCCTTCTACACGGTGGGTTGCAATCTCTTTCCTCCGCCCTCTCTACAGACTGAAGAAAATCTGCAGCTATAGCATTTTTTTGCCACCCATTTCAGCAGGGAGAATATTTCGCTGTACAGGAAGTAAAACACGTACCTGTTGACTTCCTTTGATGAACATCAGTGTTTCCAGAAACAGGTAACTGCTGCCAGAGGGGTAGAGACCCCCCAGCTACTACTGCCTTCAAGCACTGCTTAGGCACAGTCGAGGCGGAATGCTGGATTCCAAATTTTGAAGATCTTAGCAGCCAATGACCAATAAGATGGGTTCAAACTCATTATAAACTTAAGTTCCGGTAGTTTCATTCAGATGTATATATACAAACCAAAACATGGTCAAGAACATACTCTGCATCTTTATTTTTCTAGTAGAATCATGTCAGTGACTAAAGCTTAGTATTTCACCCATCATTTAACTGAAACCTTTGCCAAAAGTGGAATTAATTCATTTAATTAAATAAGTCATTCTATTAAAAAAATAGAGTGATTTTCCAAGAGAAGTCCCAATATGTACTGCCAACTTTGCATTCAGTGGAGTACAACAAACTGTTCCTAGTTTGACCCTAAGTAAACAGCTGCAGAACAAAACCAAAAGCCAGCATGCAGCAGCCTATGGCCAGGGAATACAGAGAGGACATTACGGAATCGCTTAAATGACTGGGCGTTATCGCCTTGGCACTAAATTACGCCTAGCAGCTAACAAAGAAGGAGCTTGACTGAAGTAGGCCTGTGCATACACATCACTGTTATGAACGTGCATCTTGTGTAACTAAACATACAGCCAGGGAGCTAGTTCCGATTTAAAACAAACAGCTTAAACCCCAGTTTGCAACTCCATAGTAGATACGTTGTCACTAGTTACCACCAGTTAATTAAAATTGAGTTTGGCACCTGCAAAAATTCCATCCCGAGATCAGTATGCACAACAGTGGAAATAAGAAGAGGGCAGAAAGTGGCCGAGACACATACTCCCCATGAATGCTGTCGTTAAGCGGCTGTCATATTTGTCTATTAAGAATCACGTCAGGATACGGGCTTGCATTTGAAGCGGCGTCCCGCACCACCTACCACAGCGTGGGGATGCAGCTGCTGGCCCCGCAGGCTCCCGCCACGGAAGGCCGCTGGAGGTGACACCCGCCAGCACTGCCGTGTTCGCCTCTCCCTGGAGGGCACTGCGCACCCACCCTGCTGGAGACCACACGGGGTGCGCCACTGCAGCTTTACCACAGTGAGAAAAAGGCTCCTCTCGACGGACATCTCAAAGACCTTCCATCCTGGCTTTCACCGTTTGAAGTTTTCATGTTCTGTACTTCTAATCTAAATGGAGACTCTTTGCCAATGCTAATCCACTTGTGTTTGTTGCTGCGTTTCTACACGGATTAATTTCATCTGCCGGTCTGTATTTTGACAAGATCAACACAAAATCTTAATCAGGAAGTGCATTTAGCCCTCACCTCTGGTAATCCTGAGGAAACAGTCTTGTATGACATTATTCGGTGTTGAACCTTTATACAAAATGGAAATGGGGTTTTGTTCAATCAAAATAATCTTCTATATCAATATCTGGATTCAGGAGATCTTCACCGTAGGCTGAAAGATCCATTTGATTTAAAATCAAGTTCTCAAAGGTTTCTTCCAAGTCTGTTTCACCAATCAGCACAGCTCCCATCATTCGGCCATTCTGCATCACTACTTTAACGTACTCTTGTCCCTTGGTACATCTCAGCATCAGTTCATGGTCTAGACCCAAGCCTTGAGCGTTGTACTTTCCCAAAACCACCACCTGACAAGGAAAACGAAGCGCTCGTAAGGTCATTGCAGTGGCTGTTAGTATTTCTGCTGGTAACAGTTCTAAGTTTCAAAAGACTGATTTAAACAGAGAAATATTTATTCCTAGGGAACCTCCCCCTTTCACTGGCTTTCAAACCCACAACAGAATTAAAAATCTTCACCTTTAAATATGATTACACAAACCCCAATAATGAACCAGTTACCATGCTGAACTGCGTTGAACGTATCCATGAACAGAAACATAATGAAATGAAATATATAGAGATGCAAAGTAGATCAGTTGTCATTCACCAATTAAAGTTTGTAAGATATCTGTACAGATCTTTACCCTCTTCAGTTTCAGCATCCAAGTTAGTATGAATGGAGAAAATCTAAACTAAGATTAATTATACAAAGAAACCTGTTTTGTCGATATTGAAGCATCTGCTTGGTGTTGGCAAGTGAATATAAGCAAGCAATAGGGGTGTTACTCAGTGGTTTAAGACTATTAGACTGTGTTTACTTTACCTTGTAATTGAAAAATTTTGTGACATGAGCAAATAATTCAAAGCTGAAATCCAAATCAATAGCTTCCCCTAGAGTATCTGCTGCCATGCACTTTGCTGCGTACCATCCCATCTGCCTAGCCTGAGTCCACAGTCTCATCTAAAAAAAAAAAAACAACAATAAAAAAGATTTAAAACCACAGATACACGTCACTGTGCAATGACCGACACTCCCTGTCCTCATCAATGCACGCAACATCCTGTCACTGCACTCGGAAGGGCTGAACAGCTTGGCTTTCAGCCACACAGATAAAATCACCTGTCATCAGCACACCCTGGGGTTATCTACTGGTTCACTGGTTTCACTTCAGTTAAACTTTCTTGCCTGCCACCTGCGTAACAGTGGGTAATTTACTCTGTAGGTTAGACCGCTGCTGAGCGCACGGTCGTATGATTTGATTTACCTGATGCCACACTGGACTAGGCTCCCACGACGCCGTGCAGATATCTCCAGCTGCATATATATCTGGCAGGGATGTGTGCATGTGCTTATCTACTTGCAGACCTCCATCTTCACCTATAGCAAACTAAAGTATTTGCATAGATCAGCAATGAGAAAAATAATCATTTAAACTAAGTAATTCAACTTCATCCGTGTTAGGCAGTCATCTCATTTCTTACTTTTTAATGGCAGACTCCTACAAAAATTTCAGTAAACCCACTACTCTGCTTAATCAAAGACACCTGAAGATATAAAAATCATGTAAATACTATGGGAAGCCAGCAAGACGCTCCTCCGGATGCCACACAGCAACAGAGAAAAAGGTCACGCAGTGTTAACAACGTGTAGCTATTCATTCTCCCATCAAATCTGACTGAATTAGAAGAGACTGATAACCACAAGGGAAACAAATTGTTCAAACCTCACAGTCTCAGGACTCCTTCATCTTCAAGGGAAGAAGAGATCCCCCAAGAGTGCCAGAATGAAGTATTTTTCACAACTATCTACATCTCAAGTATTACTTCTCCACACCATAATGCAACCCTGCCCCCTGCGGAATTTTTCCTGAATCTTATCACACCTAGAACCCTTCAAACAAGCAAAGACAAAATTAGCCTACAACAGCAGAATCTCCTAGCAAGCTCTGCATTCTCCTCTCACCAAATTTAACAGGTCAGTGTTGCATTTTACAAGTGACCTTCCCATATCCTTTAAAATACCTCAAACTCTTATGCATTAAACAAAAGCTTAGAACAGCATTATGTACTGAATAAAATTACTGAACATGAGACTATGCAGAGTGGCAAGACCTCCACGGTAAGACAGCAAGCGTTAAGCATTATTTCTAGAACACAGCATAGGTTTTTAAAATATTATTACTGATACCTAGGCAGGGAAGTAACAGAGCTTGAGGGTTTGATTGAATTTCAAATCACACTACGTACATTACAGGGACACCTGGTCTTCAGAGTTCATTCTGTATTCTTGCCAAGGCCAGAAGACGCCATCGCAAACACCTAATCCCTAATCTAACTTCATAACATACGCCTTGAAGTAATCCATGGCTCAACACCGGAAGTCCGTTTTCAGAATGTTCTGCTTTATTCAGAGGAGAGCGTTTCGCTCCCTAATCGGAAGGAACTGCAAAACACCAAATACCCTAACGTACTGGGTTTGGCTGAGAGTGAGTTAATTTTCTTCCCAGTAGCTTGTATGGGCCTACGTGGTGGATTTGCGCTGATAAGACAGCGATGGTTCAGCTGTCGCTGAGCAGCGCTCGCACCGCCTCGAGGCCTTTCCCGCTCCTCAGGCCGCCCGGCCGGCAGGGAGGCTGCAGGCGCACGGCAAGCTGGGGGGGTCCCGCCGGGCAGCGGAGCCCCCCTGCCCAAAGGGGTACCCTGAGCCGCACCACGTCGTGTTCTGCAATGAACGCTGCAGGGAAGGGGGCGGGGACGTTCATAACAATGGCGCCCGTCTTCCCAAATAACCGTCATGCGTGATGGAGCCCCGCCTTCCCAGAAATGGCTGCACGTCTCCCTGCCGACGGGCAGTAGCGAACGAATTCCTGATCTTGCTTTGTTTGCATGCGCGGCTTTTGCTTTCCTTCAGTTGTCTTTATCTCAACCCACGCATTTTCTCACTTTCACCTTCCCGACTCTCTGCCCCCATCCCACTGGGAGTGAGCAAGCGGCTGGGGGGTGCTGAGCCGCCGGCCGGGGTTGAACCAGACACCTAACACGGAGACAGAGTGATCTCACGGCCCGAAAATTCACATGGCAGCTGTGAACTCCGTAATCGTCATCCACGATCGGATGCTGATTCAGAGCGTGACTTCCCTCGATGAATATGAGCACCTTTGTAGCTCAGTTTCCTAGATGAAAATTATTGGAAATAACTGTTTCCTTCCCAGGAGAAAATTTTAAGATTTGTAAGATAAGAATATGGTGCAGAATTAACACAAAAATTATTCTAAATTTTTGCCATATTAACCAGTCACACCAATACATGTTTTTCTCTCTTTGTATAGGCTTAATCTTAACAGTGTGTATTTCATATATACACTGTGTATCAGTGCATATCATAAGTAGCCACATAATAAGCCAAGAACAGTAATGAAGTTAATTTTTATCATGTTGGGTATTTCCAATATCAACATACCTGCCTTACCTTGAAACACTGTACAACATTCAAAACCTTTAACAATCAATGTTTCACGTCAGAAGCATAAACCAGCTGAAAGAGCTCATTTCACATTACTTAAAAAGCCCCCGCCTTAAGCATCAACAGAAATCAGTATACTTACATTATTGCCATCAAGAAATGGTTTAACATTTGGCACAACTCCAGTTGCACTGACAATGAAATCACATCCATAAATTTTTCCATTAGTTAATTCCACATATACAGGCCATAGCACTGAAAAAGGGGAAAATTTTGCCCTGAGAACGTAACCAACAGAAGTTATTTTATTAATGGTGTCTTATAATAAGACATGAAATAAAGATAAGAAAAAAAAATCTTCTGAGATATCTAATGGAACCATCACACCTCCCCCCCCCCAAAGAAAAGCCCCCAACACCCCCTACAAATTGCCTCTAATAATTCTTACCTTCACTCAGGACTAGAAAAATGAGATTTTTGGAGCTTAGCTCCAAGTCCTACTATTAACTTTCTCTGGAATTTCCCTAAATCAAAGCCCTCAGTTGTAGGGGGGAAATCCTGTGTCCTCCCACTGCTTCAGATCCATGGACTGATCGCTGAAGTACGCCACTGCCAAATATTCTTTTACATACAAATTTACAGATACACAGGAAATGCCTCAAAAGCAAAAAGATCATCAGGGGTTCAACTTCCTAGAATCTTATGGTGAAAGTAACTGGCTATGAAAATAGTATTTTAAATATTAATTTTCATTCAGTGGAATTTATAGATAGAATTATTCATGAAACGTGATATTTTCTTCTACTTTTTTTGAGGTATTACCTCAGTTTTGACAGTAATTTCTTTTTCTTCTGTTTTAACTCCACTATTGATATATGATTTTACTGGGCTGTCACAAGGAGGGAATATTCTGCATACAGGATTTTCGGTGACTTTGTGGGAAAAGGGTTTGACCCATAACATTTTGTAATTCAATTGTAGCCCATAAATCAAATTATTAACTACTATAAATTGCTAGAGCTCCATTTAATTTATAGAAATAAAGGGTTTATTTTCCAAATCTGTATTTGCTCTAAAATAGCAAACGAGCAAATTTGCTCCAGCACTGCTTTATCTTCAACATGTTATTTCTAATCAGCACCGGCACCTACCCTCATCTGGTTCTACATTTTTGTCTTCCTTAGGAAAAGCCAAAGAAGTCCGTTGCAGCTGTATAAACTCGTGCTGTAAGTGTATTTTCTTTACTTCACACAGTATTTCAATATGTACCTGATGAGAAAACTAAAGAAAGATTGACAAAATTGTAAACATAATGATTAGCAATAACGGTATTTTTAATAGCAAGCATACCTTCACCTAAACTGACATGTTACAAACTGGAAAAAAACACAACAAACCAACCCAAACCAACCCCACACATCCCATCCTAAAGCATGACACATTATCTGAGTACCCACACCTTTTCCCTTTTTGGCACAGATCCAACCATAGCAAATGGCAATTTACCTGCTTTTTCAGCAGATATCTGATGTTCCTTCAAATTTCGTGACAATTTAGATTTTTCTGGCATGCCAGAAAACACATTCAAGTTCCCCTGAGTTTACAGGAAGAGAATTTAGAACTTATCAGAAGAGAAAAAAAGTAGATTCATCTTTTCTATTTTTCAGGAGTTCAAATCCTTAATTTTTCTATCATGACTTAGATTCTGGTAACAATAATTCTGTTCTAAATGCTGTAGAAAGAAAAGGAAAATATACCTTGTTCCATCATCCCGTGTTTCAACCACTTACTCCTATTCTGAGCTCAAGACATATTTAAAAATCAGGAATTTGAAACATAATTTGTAGCACAGATTTATTCTCCACTGCACAAAACATATTTCCACAGCCTTCAACAGCCACAATGCCACCAATTACTCTGCTGAATGTCCCAAGCATCCTTTAGCTGGCACTGCAAAGCCATTTCTGTAGAATCTATGACTCATGAGCCTTGAAAGGCCTTTCCTTTTTCAAATGCGTCTAACAGGTGCAAACACCGAACAACTAAGAAATTAATAAATAAAAACCTGATAAAAAGCTATGGATTGTGAGGATTTTTACTTCATTTCAAACATGAAACTCTTCACAATCCTCATGTCCACTACTGATTTCACATTTCATTATCTGCTGTGACAGGAGACTGATGTTCCCTGTACCTCTGTACAAATCCTCCTGTCCTATTTTCCACATAAAAAGACGTACGTATGGCAGCTAAAATTAGGACCACAGAGGAACCACTGCTGCTGGTTAAAGCTAGGATTGACACCAGTCCTACAGAAATATGCAAACCAACATCTATGTTTCAATCTGAAGAGCAAATTGCTAACACTATGCCAGTGGACCCCATCAGCCACCTCCTTCTTCATGCAGAACATGACTTTATTCATGTTAACACGTTTTCCTGTTTAATTCTGACAGGAGAATCAGTTCAAGCACATTTTGGCTTTGTTTTTCTAATAATCCTGGATGTGACATTTCACGTTCTGTCATCCTTACCCACTTAAAGCAACACAAACAAATGTTTAAGCAAGATTATGACCACACCTCTTTCGTCCCTTTAAGATGTAAGCCCTCATGCCAGTCAGGGCCTAAGGCACTGCCCAGCTTGTCAGATGCTGCTACAGGTCTTTCTTTTTCCTCACTTCCTGAAGAAAAGAGATGAAGATTATGAGATTTAGTGTTTATACTTAATTGTCTGCAGAGTTCCAAACAAGGATTCTCAATTAAGAGAAGTACGATCTGGTTGCCGGAGGGAAGACAAAAAAGTGGTATGTCCCCAAACCCACCAATGTGCAGACAAATCAATCTCCAAGCCAGTATTTTTAACACCTTTCAACTTTCTGCCTTTCATTACTTCACCCCTCTCCAAAACAACCGTGGCACTGTTCGGTGCCTGCATGGAGGCTGACCCCTGACAGCACCAGCATTCTGGAGACCCACGGTAGACGTGGTTGCTTAGTATCAATGCTGATATTCAAACTGATGTCCAGCTGCTAGCAAATGTACCCCGTCCCCTCCGCTGCACGGAAGTGCAAATTCTAACATGCCATGATACATCTGAAGAACCTTGGGTGTCATTTTGTGATGTTTAGGCCGACTCTTTTACAATTTATTCTTCCAATCTGAAGTCCAGAACCATGCTCTCTGTTTTTATTTTGGTCCTAACGTATATTTGTGTGTGTTCATGCAGTTCTGGTTAACTGTTACAATTAAGACTGCAGTTTCACTGCATCTGTAATAACGTTCTGCAAGGTTTCATCTGGTCTAGGAGAGCTCCCTCCTACATAATGCTAACATAATTCAGAAAAACATTAAAATATTACTGAAATAGAACAAGTTCTTCAGTAGATGGAATATAGGAAATGAAATGTAAACTTATCACAGATATAAAATTAAGCACATTTTTTACAGTTTTTAGGTAACTATTACATGCTGTCGCGTGTCTACATCAATTCTGGACAAGTTTTTATATCACGTTTTTACTTCTATTTTTTTAAAGAAGGAAATGCCATTGATGATAACAGTACACCTTATTTATGGCCTGCTAAATGAACTGATCTTAGGACTATCTTTAATATTAAATGCTGCTGCTGTGTTAGGAGACTAAAACACCATACCTTCCACTGTATACTTGGTTCTTTTACACTCAATTGGAGTCTCTCGTTTTTCAGCAGTTAGCTTTGGAATGAGAAATTCAGCTGCTCCTGCATCAAAAAAAGTGTTCCCAATGGCTTTGTCTTTGATAGCCCAGATTACTTTGCAGCCTTGAATTTCATACCTGTGGACATTTAAACAGCGGATAGTGACAAGCTACCCGAAAGGGATCTGACTCTAAGCAACACAACTAGAGTTTCATTCCAGCACCTAGAAATAATGGACCCAAGACTTTTAAGCCTATCAAATCCACTACTGATTCTAAATATTTACATAAGGAACACACTAAAAAAAAAAAACTCTTCAAGTTGACAGGTCATACTTTATCACCAGCACAACCTCAACTGAACTGGGGCAGGGGGGTGAGGGATGCAAATCAAATAAATAGTACTACTACTAATTATTATTAATTCCTGTTCCCCGCAATGAAAAAATGTGCATTTTTGCCAGAGTCCCCACTGCTAAGAACAGGCATTTGAATCTTGTTTGTACTACCTGGAAAACGAACTGATAAGAGACATGCAGAGGACGATCTAGTGAAAGTGAAAAAGTGATTCCCTGCACACAAAACAAGACCATATGATTGTGTAATACAGACGTTTCTGTAATGTAGCAGACTGTAGGACCACACCGTTTAATATCTTACCTGTGACAAAGGCTACGTCGACACTTTAGAAGCTCGCTCAACTGAAATTAGGCTGGGCGCAAAATAAGATGCGCCTTTATTCCTGTGACATTTTCTGTGTCCAGACGTCAGATAAGTTTTATAACTTAAATACTGCCCTTAACAGTCTTAGCAGAAATCTCTGTCGGTGCCAAATCAGACAAATGCTGTATATTCTCCATATCTATGTTCAAAGCTTCTGAAGCTTGCTGAAATTTATGTGATAGTAAGCACCACCATACTACAAAAACGTTATTTTAATAAATTTTTCTACTAAATGTTTGAAGAGCTACAATTTTAGAAGTCAACCTCCTCCCAAACTCATGCACACTAGATTTATCATCGCATTGTGAAAGATTTTATTTGCCTACTTATCTTTAAAACTTGGTCATTTACTTACACTAACTCAAGTGCAATCCCACCATTTCCGACCACTACTATTCTCTCAGATTGAGCCAAATTCTTCTGAAAAGCCTGCATCAAGACAGAAAAAGTCAGTTACAACTTAGATCATATGTTCCCTCATACTGATCAATTACATTCTATTCAATATCTTATTGCTCTCTTCTTACTTTGATTTTCTTAGACTATTGAGACACATTTTCTTATGCAAAGAACTGTTACAGAAGCTAATGAAACCTATCTTCTCACCTAAGTTCTATCACATTAAGGGATAAAGTTATTGATACAGCCTTACAAGTCTCAAACTGAGACAGGAGAAGTTAAATAATTCCTTTAAGCCAATTTGACAGAGCTCTTAAAAGAATACAGGAGACTTTTCTCTGTCCTAGAGACCACTAACATTGTCATATCTATTAATCTAGCTTTATCACAACCTGCATAACTTTCACAGTAATTTGTATAACATCAAAAAGGCAAAGATACAGAAATTTCGGAATTCAAAAACTCCTGATCACAAATCAGGAATTTAATAAATAATCTGTAGCAAATCAAAGATCCAATTTTATTTGTGCAAAAAACTTTCAGAAAGAGACAAATCTGCAAATCCATCTTAGTGGCAAGAGACATAAAACAAAACATAGCCCAGACAGTAATTTTCTAGATCATAATGTAACCACTTCAAGTATTTTCTTTCAAACCAACCAAGAATCATGCCCATCAGACCAGCTACTGGAGTCACACAAAAATCTGTTCATCCACGCGTCCCGTTTACCTGACTAATTGTATCAGAGAACCTAAACTGTGAAAGACTGTGCAAACTGCAGTCCTTCAATCCCTTCAGAGAAGGGTACTGAAGTTCTATCAGAGGGAACTAGCGAATGCAACTAGTCACAATTAAAAAAAACCCCAAAACCAGAAACAAGTATTTTCAGTCTCCTTGAAAGTTCAACACCAGTGTTGACAAATGCTAGCCCAGTCCACTGTTTCCCACAGAGCCCAGCAACAGATGCACAGGGAAGACCATCAGAAGACGACAAGCACACGACAGTACTATGCTGGAAAACCCTCACAGGTTCCAGATACCACTGGTGCCACTCAGGTGGCATCTTTCTCTTCAATTCAGACGAAATAAATTTATCAAGGGCTGTCTTTTTGTGTGTTTTTTTCTTCCCTCTTCTTCTCTGTCTTTTTTCTTTTTTTAAACTCAGGTAAGGTTTTAATATTCAAAACAAACAACAACAATTTTATAGTTTCAGTTCAGTTTGCTTGAAAAAGTACCTCCTTTTTTATTCTCAACATCAAACTTCATTTGATGAATTACAGTTCTTATGTTATGGAGAAGCAGTGTTCACTTTTACCTTGCCCCCTCTAATCCTAAAGACCTATTGCAGTGAAACCTCACTTTCTACTTCCAAGCTGAAGTTCACCCTACTAAGCCACTCCTCATATGAAAACTTTTCCACATCTTTGACTACAACAGTAACACTTTTCCGTACAATGAGGAGAGACTACAGTAGAACTAGAGAAAGTGTCCTTCAGCAGCTTTCCACTGTAAGAAGTAGCCCTTCGTACCGTGTACCAGATACACCTTCTCAGTTACTACTGGTACCTGTTTCCTGTTTATATTTTCAGACTGGCTTCTGTCTGGAGGGTATAAGACTACCATCAATGCTAGATTATCATGTTAGAGATATTGTCTATGAGTTATCTATGAAGTTAATAAATTTAGTGAGTAATTAATTTATTTGGTGGTGTTTTAAGGCTATTTCTCCGCTACTGAAAGTGTTCCTATTTAAGGATATATAATAACAAACATCATCTCTGTTTCTCCATTTCACTCCACATTTTTAGCATTTTGCATCAGAACCAGGACTATACTATACACTTGTAAGTCCAAATCACATTTACCTGTGCACTGTCAGTATCCCGGATTCCTATAACATACGGGTTTCCTTCACATATTAATTTTGGTTTTGCTCCAGCACACAGGCAAAGTTTTTCATACATATATTCTTTCCCATCTTCAGTGACAATTTTCTGTCAAAAATTAAGAGAAAAGAAAAAAAAAACTGGAGGCATCTAAGAGAACATCAGCTTTTTTTCTTCCTTAACGTCATAGTATTATGCAGATATTAAAAGCAATAACTGGCTTCTTAAAGAGCAAGCCTTCATACTCTCATTGACTGTGTGTCATTTAACTGCATTACACTCATCACAGACTGACAAGCCTAGATAGATGACATTATATGACAGATAAAAAGGAGAAGAGTACACAGCGCGCTCAAAGAAAGATGAAATATAAAGATTACCACTTGATGGCACTCTGTACTCAATACCTGTGCTAAAAGAAGAATCGGTTTTCTGTGTGACAATGTCCCCCCACGCCAGTAAGAGATGTAGACTACGCACTACCACATATTAGCAATTAAGAACCTCATTCAAAACATTTCAACAGTGGTAGACCTGTGTTAACTTAACTAGACACAAGCTAGAATACAGTTTAGAAAGACTGAAAATTCTGTTATTTGCTAAAGGGTAGGCACAAAACAAGCTACATCATTCTGCCACAAGCAATAGTTAAATGTTAACCTTTTATGACCTTATTTGTTGTTTTCCAAACCATAAGATAAAGAGTTTAAAGTGCTTTTGCACATAGAGGGGTTTTAGAGGTTTTCAGAAAACAGAGGCAAAAGATTCTCCAAATCCACAGACATGAAATATTCATGTTCACAGAGACATACCTAATCTAAAACATTATTACAATAATGATACAAGAATACAATTCGATTCAGAGTAACAGCAGAATTATAATCTAACTGGAATCATATCTCTGTGACTGAAAAAGAGCAAAATCAGTCTGGGATCTAAATATGAGTTTCTGATAAATGCTGAAGTGAAAAATAACGTGTCAAGTTGACACAAACACTAATAAGGATCTGTATGTGCTGTACACTTCTCATACTTGCAAAATATTTCCTGCTAAAAAGAAAGAAGAAAAGGTGGAAATGTTGGTTCTTTCAAGATTTTTTTTTTCTTTATCATAAAGTTGTTAACTTTTTGGTCTCTGTAGCTACAAGCAGTGATTCAGGAATCAGAGAGATCTCCAATCAAGGATTACAAAAATTTTGACACCTAAACTGATACACAGTATCAGTTTCATTGACTGGTTTCCCTGCTCTTAGAATCAGGTATTCAATGCAGTCTCTCTAAGGTGTCAAAGATTTAGATTTAAAAGATATGGTTTCTTAATTAACAAGTAGTTTTTGATGAACAATTATGTCCCCTACATATACTTCTACTTGAACAACATTGTAAGTGATAAGTGAAACTAAAGCTAGGAAGTATTTTCTGTTAATTTTGGTAACTGAACACTTTAATAACCAGAATGGTCTTCAACAGAATTTCAAGCCAAAAATATTCACCTGTTTCTTCAATTATTTTTTTTTAAATAATTTTAGAAATTACATAAAAGTAAAGGAGCAAACATCAGCTTACATGTTCATCACTTTTCAATTGTTTTACTCCAGACTGTATAACTTTAATATTGGGATATCGTTTTTCTAATAGAGAACTTGGTTGCTCTTCTACATCAAAGTCCTCAAGTGTTTTGGAGACCTGTAGAAAGAAGAGAGGTATTTAAAAACATCAATCATTTATTCTTCTCTTTTTCTAAAGTTTGTAACAAAATATGTTATGTTCATTTCCAGTAAAGTCACAACATAAAGCCCATACTGTCTCAAAACATGTTATCATGTTACTGCTAAAATTTCTTTTGATATACAGAATCTTTTTATAACTATTCCTAGTAAAGAGTCATAGCAGCACAGTCAATTTTAATTGTAAACTACAGATTAAGCAAGAATAGAGAATCCTGATGACTGCTCTAACTGCTATAATGTTCTATTCCATATATAGACTATATCACTAGCGCTGGCAACACTGCTTTTTAACTTACCTGATGCAGTGTTTTTCTGTTTGTCATAACTTTGATAAAATAACTCAATGATGTTCCCCCATGCAAGCATCTTCCTCTCCTTGGTATTTTGGGAAAAAAATTTTGGTCAAGATAGCTTAGCAAATTATGTAAACACACTTTTGTCTGGAATAAATACTTTCATTCTATTAAAAAAAAAATCTAGTGACATTTTCTTCAAAAACCTAATTATTCAAAAACCTTTACTTCCGTGTAGTTGGCCCTTATGTCAGGAAAAGTGCTGACTGTTGTTCAGCTTATAAGCAGGACGTGCAAGACAAGCGTTTAGGCAAAACAGATTCAAGACCGCCTCAAAGCATTTACTCAGCATCTCATCCACCATCTGATATTTCAGAGACTGGGGTACGGGAAGAGGCAAACCAGAAGCTGGAAAACATTCAAGTGAATTACATTGATTTGGAGCTTCTTCCAGCAGGGAGCAGCTGCATGGGAACCTACAGGCCTTCTACTATACAGCATATTCAGAGTCTGGAACACAGCTAGGAACCAGAGGTCATTCTAGGCTTGTAATTCAGAGAGAAATTAAGATGCTTATGTCCAAAACTTAGAGATGCTGCCTTCAAATACTATTTAGCTATTCTCTTTTTCTTCAGATACTGAAACTTCTGCCAGTGTGAACTGCAGACTTGACACCTCTACAACGTCTGTCCTTCCTGGATACTCATGACCCTGCTGTCAGCACTCTCAAACTCAGAAGACATTCTTTACTTGGGTGTTACTCTTCTCAGCCTCACACAGAGCTCTCAGTCTCTCAGCTATGTTCTGAGCATCCCATTATCCTCGACAAAAACCACAGTGCGAAAAGGAAGAGATGCTGATAGCCAATTACAGTCACTAAGTGCAGAGAACTGCTGTTCAGATCTCTCTATGCTTTCTCTTCCCCCTGTAGTGACTGGAATCAGGCATTCATACACCAGGAAGAAATGTTAAAACCAGGCTGTCAGATAAACTGCAGAGTGGTCTTTCTTTACTGGTCATGAGATATGCCTCACCTGTTAAATACCATGTTTCGGAAAGAGAGCCATGAACATAAATGCCCGTGGAAGCTCAGCTCTAGGCGTCTTAATTTGCCCTTAGAGGTGACACCTAACCTCTTACTGGCTGGCAGCTCTGCATCCTGAGTTCTGCGCAATCCAATCTCCAACTCCTTCCATCCCCTACGGTGGAGTTTAAAGTTCCCTCAGAGTGGGAAAAAGAGCAGTGCTTTCCAAGATCCGAGTACCTCTGCGAAACTAGCTTAAGGAACCTACTAGCCCGAAATCTGCACTCATGCATGGATTTTATTTTCTTTTTCAAACCAGCAGGAAAGAGGTCATTGAATCACCAGCTACTGGAGATGTAGATAAAAATGAAGACAATTTCACTGAAGGTTATTCCTTTTTTTGTTACTTGTCAGAAATCTAATTCCGTCTCAAATTCAAACACACTATGGTATGAATATGAGAAACACTAGCAAGACCAAGTTTCATCAGTAATTTATTCCAAAGATACTATTTCAGTGATCACAATGGAGCATACCCATTAAAAAAGCAGCGAAATAAAGCTTCAGTAACCTAGAAAACACTTCAACTGTGTAAGTACCGTTTAACCTTTGCTCAAATGTGAATATATTCACTAATTACTTACTAATTATTACGAATCTCTACAAAATATGTCATCAGCTCCACTAACACCACTGCAGTCACACTAATGTGAAAACAAGTTCAAAATCGCAAGCATATTCAGGATTAGATTCTAATTATCTATACATAGACAAACTTCTGAAGAGGTCTTACCTAACAAATATTAAGTCTCTCTTACCTGTCTGAAATTTGTGACAGCCTTTATAACCGGAGAAGCCGTCATTAAAAAAATGTCTTCTGATGGGAATTCCACAGCCAGCTTGTAAAGAAACAGAAGTCATGATGAGTGAACAGTCATCAACAGATTTTGACTTTTAGACAATAAAATTATTGGTGAAAAGTAGTATGTGTTACTACATTACTTGAGTCTCCTAGAATCCTATTGGATAAACACTACTTCAAGATTATGGAAGAATAATGACTGAAATCAACGGAATCTGGACACCCAATATTTTAATTCATTCACACAAAAATATATCTTGAAGAAGTGCAGCCACTGTTCAAATGACTGCTCAAAAGACTATTCTCACAGTATTCTAGAGGCCAACTGTAGGAACATACTATGATCGTGTGATGTCTGGAAACATGCAGTTGCTGGATGTAAATTTTTTAATTGCACAGCAGTGACTGATTGGTCATAGATCTCATTTTGACAGGCAAATACTGATTCCTATTGGCTATTTTAAATGTTATTTAGTAAACTGATAAATGGATTATCATCTTGAGAGTGCTCCAAGCCAAAATGAAGAATTTCCGTCATTAATGTGCATTGCTCTGCCACGGAAAATAAATCAGCTCTGTCAAGTACAATCCGCTCATCTCTGAGGTACAGACAAACTCAGGGCTCCTTGTCACCAGCATTCGACCGATGAACAGAACAATCGTATAAGCCACAAGAAGTACGCTTCATGTTGTACAGGAGCAACTGAGCTAACCAGTCTAACACAGTAACCTGAAGATGAAAGTGGTGAAACCTTGTTGCCAGTTTAAGGGAGATTCACATGGTCATACCCTTGGCAAATACAAATGAATTTAATGAGGCTATGTAAAATTTCATGTAATCCACACTTCCTAGCATGAATCCCGATGTGTTTCATACCTGTTATAGCTGTATGCTTCACACTGACAGACAATCAGAAGCAAGGTTGATGTGTAACACTATGCAGCTGCAGTTGCTGTATCTAATGAGCCTCAGAAAAACTACAGAATGCTGTGGAAAGCATGGGATCAACCTCAGTATCTTTATTAATGACAGACAGTGGGACTGAGTGCACCCTCAGCAAGTTTACAGACAACACCAAGCCGAGTGGTGTAGTCTATTAGTCAGAAGGAAGGGATGCCATCCAGAGGGATCCTGACAGGCTCAAAGAGTGGGCCCATGTGAACCTCATGGATTTCAACAAGCCCAAGCACAAGGTCCTGCAAATGGGTTAGGGCCATCAACAGTATCAGTACACAGACTGGAGGATGAATGGATTGAGAGGTTGCCCAGAGAAGCTGTGGATGCCCCTCCCTGGCAGTGTTCAAGGCCAGGCTGGATGGGGCTTTGAGCAACCTGGTCTGGTGGGAGGTGTCCCTGCCCATGGCAGGGGGGTTGGAACTAGATGATCTTTAAAGGTCTCTTCCAACCTAAACTATTCTGTGATTCGATGTAATAATCATCAGATGTACACTGTAACCCAAAATTTTAAGAGGTGCATCATGTACTTTGCATTGCTTACACACGCTCAAATGCTTACCCCTCCTCTCTTACTAAGATTCAATGGTTGTTTGAAATTTTCATTGAGTATCATTAAGGTTATTGCATTTCGTTACCTTTCAAAATACTAAAATTAGAAGTCTGCCAAATAGAATACTAAGCTTATTCATACATATGGAAATGTGAGGTCATCACAATACAGAAAGAAATATTGCATTATAAGCATGAAAGGCAGCAATTATGTAAGACATGAAAGATTTTGTGAGAAATAAATCTAACTCTTTAAAGAAAATTCAGCTTTTAAGAAATTCTGTCAGAGTATTTAAAAATGTACTCAAAAAGGTAACTAACGCTATGTGAATTTTTTTGAGACTGACCTGATGTAATGATTGTTCTCAGACAGCTGCCTGAAAGGTCTGAACTACAAGACACCTTACAATGCATACCCAAAATGCAAATATAATGGACAAGGTGTTTATTGCCACTACGTTCCACAGAACTGAACTTGCACAAAACAAGGACTGGGAAAAAATGTGTTCAATCTTCTCTTTTCCTTTAGAGCACACCCGCAGCTATGGATGTACAACACAGAAATCCTGACAGAACACACAGTGCCACTTTTAATGGACTTAGTGAATTAAAACGTATGCCAGAAGACCACTAATACTCGCTGCTAGCTGTGCCTCCTACAGTACTAAGAGATGAGAAAAAGAAGCAAGTCTGTCACCACATAACAATCTGATTTGGGTTTTCCAGGAAAAAAAATAACGGTGAGAAAAAGGAAAGAGCATAAGAAGAAAGGTGTGAATTATAGCAGTAAGCGGCATTCTTTCTGAGCTCTGGAAGAAAACAAACCCTGAACTCTGTGGTACTAACACAGCAGAAAGCATTTTCAAGAAAACAATAAATTTTAATTCCTTTTATAGAAATCTTTGAGATTACAGATATCCTGTATATACTGAAAATAACAGTATTGTGAAAGAGGATCACAGCAATTAGATACAATTTGGAATTACTTCCAGGAAAAACATAAAGTCTCCAGGAATACTAAATATTGACCCAAATCTTATTCTTGCAAGCACATCAGGATACAAACGAGCCTTAATTATGTGAATAGTTTAATCAACTTTTAAGGGATTACTCATATTGATACAGTATTTAAGTGTCTGCAGTATCAGAGCCCAGATATTACAGAATCACAGAATGGTCGGGGTTGGAAGGGACCTCTGTGGGTCATCTGGTCCCACCCCCCTGCCAAAGCAGGGGCACCTACAGCAGGCTGCACAGGACCACGTCCAGGCAGGTCTGAGTATCTCCAGAGAAGGAGACTCCACAACCTCCCTGGGCAGCCTTTCCAGTGCTCCATCATCCTCAGAGTGAAGAAGTTCTTCCTCATGTTCAGACAGAATTTCCTCTGCTTCAGTCTGTGCCCGCCAGCCATGAATAAAAGGGAAAAAACCCCAAACTAATAAGACGGTAGAAACACAAACCTATCCATAAGGATGAATAACAGCATCAATATTTTGTTGGAATTTAGTCTACATGTGGTTTATACAACATGCCCAAGACTGTCAGAAATGAAACAATATCACTTCATCACCAGGGAACAGATGCATCTGAAACAGAGTCTTTATAGTGCTCTGTAGTTTTAACAGATAAAATGTTCTTCACTGAACTAATCATCCACATAATTTTATTCCACATTATAAGTACAAAATTACTTACAGTTACTGTTACTTCTAAACCACCAAAAACCCTGAAACCAAGAAATGAACGAACTTATTCTTCAAGCTCACGCTCACGAAAAGTGGAAGCGATGGGGCCCCCCATCTCTGCAGGCGCACAGCCCTGCACACGGCGCCACTGAAAACAGCGCAGTGTTTTCACAAACAGGAGCCCGTCACGGCAGCCTTCATCCCAGTCGCGGTGCTGTCCTTCGTGGCTGCGAGGAACAGCACACGCACACAAACTCCTCCAAGTTCCGGA
Source organism: Opisthocomus hoazin (assembly GCF_030867145.1). Classification (NCBI taxonomy): domain Eukaryota; kingdom Metazoa; phylum Chordata; class Aves; order Opisthocomiformes; family Opisthocomidae; genus Opisthocomus; species Opisthocomus hoazin. The sequence goes on from NC_134414.1 coordinate 144,503,349, forward strand.
GCAGCAGACCGGCGCACGCAACGCCAGCTTTCTCAGGCCCCAAAGTTTTAAACCTCCCTCTCTCTCCGCAGGGGCTGCAAGCCCTGACGGGGCTGCCTGCGGGACGGCGCTGACTCCGGAGAAGCGTCTCTAAGGCAGAGAAATACTGCCGCGTTACAACATGGCTTCCCTGGGGCTCGCTGTGCTCCGCTGGCTCGCTTTCTGGAGGAACCAAAGGCTCGTAGAACACTGGGGAGGGGAGCGCTGCAGCAGAGTATTCACACCATTACTGTATAAGCCGGAACTGTATGAACCGAGCTGACTCCGAGAGCACCCGCATCCCCCTGTGACGCCGAGCACCGGTGCGGTGCCGGCCGCCGCGCAGGCCGCCCCACCGGGCCCTACGCCCGCCCATCACCCTGACGGCACCGCCGCAGGGCCCCCTCCGGGAGCCCAAAGGTCAGGCCGCGGCCTCACCGGCTGAGGCGACCCGCCCCTGCCGGAGCCCACCGAGGAGACAGGCCCGAGGCCGCCGCCCCGCCTCAGGGCCCAATATGGCGGCCCCGGGGGCAGGGTGGAGGGGGGGGTTCTCCGGGGGCCGCGGGCGGGGGCGCGCATGCGCGCGGCGGCCCGCGGGGCGCCGTCCCTTACCTTCTCGGCGCAGGTGACCCCCGCGATGCCTCCGCCCACCACCACCCACCGGCTCCGCGCGACGCCGGGGGCCGCCGCCATCTCCCCGCGCGCGCACCCACGGGGAGGATGAGGGGGTTCCCGCCGCCTCCTCCTCCTCGCTAGGGGGCGGGAGGCGCCGGCCTGCGCGATCCGCCTACGGCGCGCGGTAAGGCCCAAACTTCCTCGGCCGGCGGCGCGGCGTTCCCGCGGGGTCGGTCGGGGCGGGTGAGTCACCCCTCGCTCGCCCGCCCCGAAACCCCGCCCCAACACCGGGGGTTCCGCTGGGGCTTTTTAAAATTTTTATTTATTTACTTCTAAAAAGTTTGGAGTTTACTTTCCCTCCTTGCTGGGGAGGGGACTTGGCAGGCTGGAAGAGTTCGATGGACTTTGTCAAGGGACCAAAGAGGACAGATAGCGGATAGTTATGATAAAAATTAAAGGAAAAAAACCCCAAAAACCAACATTCAGGCCTGCCTTCATTCCTTAATAGGAAACCAGGAAAAAGAAACACGGGAATCTGAGAGACTGCGTTTTCCCCAGTCCATCGTGACACCTCCCATCCCACTCCATCCCACCCCATCCCATCCCATCAGCATCCCATCGCATCCCATCCCACTGCATCCCATCCCACCCCATCACATCCCATCAGCATCTCATCCCATCCCATCGCATCCCATTGCATCCCGTCCCATCCCGTCCCATCATGTCCGTTTCGGACTCAATTCTAAAAGTACAAACTGGACCCCAGTGTGATGACCAAGGAGGAGCCAGTGCCCCCGAGGCACAGCCCACAGATCCCTGCCCGGCACGGGGCAGCGAATCCTCGATTTTCTCCTCCGTCGTCGCAGCAAGCGGCTCTGCCGTTTTCTTCCTTTGTTTCTGAGACTTGGATGAGAAGCGTGGCAAAGGAAACAAATCGATGCCTGACGAACGGCCCAGCGGTGCGTGTGGTTTGGGATGAGCTGCTTGGAACGAGCTGAAGCTTTTGCAGTCTAGTTTACCTCAGAGTTTTCAGCACGTTACTCAGCGTGCTTGTCATTCTAACACTGACCTTCAGTGCTTTTTTTCCTTTTGGAGGAAGGGATAAGCCATAAAATTGCTAACTGTGTGCACCACAAAAGATGAAACTGTTTTATAGCCGATGCCTCTTCAGATGTTTCTGTAGCTGTCGGGACATCAATTACAGTCTTCAAAGCAGTCGCTTCCTAACGGCAGTAAGGTATAAATGCTTTCATTTTGTCTTTTTATAAAGAAGTAGCTTTTTTTCCTAGCACTGAAAGTAATTTCACAGTCCAGACAATTGCTGGCCATGTTGGTCATAAACTAAATTCTGGTCTCTGAACACATCCCATTCCACTGTAAATTACCTGAGTAAATGACCTGACCTGAATGGCCCAAGAAATTGGATAGACTTACGTCATCAAGTACAAAATACCTTCCAAGCATTTTACTCCATAGTATGTGAAAGTAAATGACAGCCATTAAGTAGATTTTATTCTTTATTAAACAAGAACTCTTAATGTTCTCTGAGGAACTCTGAAAACCACCGTGAACCCATCACGGTGCCCATGTCACTCCTATTAGTGTGTGTTTGCATGACCTCCAGTGCATGGCTTTGCTTATCCGGCATTCACCATCTAGATACAAATGTGACTCTCACGGTCACCCCAAACTCCAGTAGCCAAATCCTTGCTGCAGTACACAGATGGAGCAGGTGTTGATCTGGGGGAGTCCTCGCTGAAATTCTGGAAGAAATCCACTTCTCTGTAAAGCAAAATCTTTTTTTTTCTATACCCCTGTTTTCTACAAAGGAAAAAAAAAGCTATGTACAGTGACAGGTTGACTGGGTCTCTGCTACCCTGCATTCTCTGCTAAATGGCCGCTGCGCTTTGGTGCAGAGCAAAGGCTGCTAGGTCGTGGCTCTGTTGTGAAAAGCCAACGGTACTGCCTGCCAGGGGTGATGCACTTTATGCTTCCATCACCCTTCCTCTTCTGTAAGTGTGTTTGGGCACCTCAGACATAGGCCTTTGCTGATTTGGGCCGAGATGGTAAGTTTTGCCTGGGAATATAAGTAATGTATCACACATGAATTAATGTACAGAATATGACAATGACATCTTTATAGAGATACATGCTGTAAGAAATTATTTTTCTTTCACTGTCTTCCATTCTTCAAGCAGATGGAAAGATTGCTCAGACAGTGAGAGCAAAGGGAGGCAAGAGATGCCCAGTCTGCTGACTGAATGATAAAGATGAACTGAAAATTATATACTTTTTCACTGGCCTTTGGAAAACGATCGGAGAAGTGACAGTGTCTTAAAACAGCAGAAAACATTTTACAGGCTGAGTGACATTAAAGATTCCAAGAAGATTTTTTTTGTCAGCTAGTACTTGATTCACATAAAGGCAGAAGATGTAATATTATCATTGTGGTTAATCTGAATGATTTTTAAAACTACAGACTTGTTTCTGGGAAAACACCTGAATGTTTTGGCACCAGGAGGTGCTGGTTCATTACGATTCCAGTAAGAAAAGCACTCAGACTCTGTAAAGTACTGCTTAAAATGATGTTTATTGGAGCCAACACTGTAATAAAAAAGAGGATAGTATAGCTAATTTCATGTCCCTGCAGAGCTGGGAGCCCTGAGCTGTGCAGCATTGGATGGGTCTCCAGTGAGGGCACACCATACAGATCCCGTTGGTGGAGAGGTTACCCAGTGCTGTGGTCTTTAGAGCTCTTACAGGACTTTTTAACAATAAAACATTTCTATTAGTCGTTTCTACTGTCAAACAAAAAGGGATGTTCAGATGAGAACTCATTGCTGCACTTTTAGTAAAGGCGAGGCCACGCAGGTGGTGTCATCGCTGGTACTGAGTGGGAGCTGATGACGAGCTCCTCGTTACAATCAGCTGGCGAAGTTTGTCCTGTGGCCAAGCGATGTGTGCAGCGCAGCACGGCCTGAAGGCCAGGCAGTGCCTGCACCACTGGACAGCACAGCACAGGCTTGGGCCAGCCCAGGTCAGCTGCTTTGTGGATCACTAACTCCTCGATGTACAATGATCTTCCGGTCAGGACGACTAACTTCCACCCCTTGATCCACATACAGTTGACCATTCCTACAGACACCATAAGTTGCAGATTATACCAGTAGGGTTTTTTGGCTACTAGAAAGATTATTTTACAAAAAACACCACTACTAAAATTAATAGTACAAGAGTAATAAAACAAATATTCATTCTGAGAGTAAGTGTAGTATAGCAGTCACCTTGGAGCTAGGACAATCAGAGATGTCCTGCCATCAGGTTCCACCCCGAGTCCCATGGACCCTAAGACACGGTGGTGCAAATTTCACCAAACAAACAGTCCAGTTATGTGATGCAGTAGACAAAGAGGAGCTTTGGTGCTGCTGGAGAGCAGAGATGTCCGGCACTTCACCTTCACTGAAATACAGCATGCAGAGATCAAAAGCAATTCTGTGATGCTCCACGTAGCCTGCGTGAGATAAAACAAAGACTTTTTTTACATATAGCATAAGCTCAGACATGTAATGAGGGATGTCTTCTTGCTCCTTTAGGATGAAGTATGTGGCTCCTGGTCCATGCATCCCATCTGCAGGGATGAGTTTCCCTTGAAGAGTCTGATGTTCCCACATGCCTCTGAGCCTGGAGAGGTCACTGGGCTCTGTCAACGTCGTGGACTGTACCTCATAGTGTTGATGTCCCAGCAGAAGACACTAGGATAGGAGGTATAGCCTTGGAAGCATGCTTCACTATTCAAACTCTTTACAACCTGTGATAGCACTGTTGGCCAGTTATGGACAGTGTGAGAGGGGAGCCATGCATGTATCTGCTCTTTTCAGAAATCCATTCCATTAGATCTACTCCTCTGAGGTGATAGGGATATGATACACTCTGTGTCCTTCATGCTCAGCCGCCCACCGTCAGACCATTTGGCCTCTAAAATGAGACCCATTGTCCGACTGGATGCAGGCAGGTGGCCTTATCCACTGATTCAGTAACCACAAGCCTTCCAGTGTTCCTCTGGTCGGCATGTGCAGCTGGGGACACAGCAACGTAGCTGGTGTGTGTGTCCACCATCATCAGTGTGTTCTGTAATCCCTGCGCTTTTGGTGAAGGTCCAGTATAATCTGTTTGGTAAGACGAATAACAGGGCCTCACTGACTCTGCTCATAAGGCTACAGAGGTAACTTTCCAGCTTTCAGTACTGCACAACCTGCCCAGTGCCACCCTGTTTCAGGAATGGCTTCCCAGGTGCACAGAGTCTGCTGGCTTTGAACCCCTTACATGTGCATCAACACCAAGGTATCTGAACTTCTCATGCGCCCACTTAGCAAGGGCCTCCTCATCAGAAATAGGGTATCAGGAGACAGAGCATCAGGAGATAAAGTAACACTCCTAATTCTGAGTGGACAGGTCTGCTGCAGCTTTGTGCTCCCTCTCCTCCCCAACACCTTGGGTGACATGAGCATCAACCCGTCAAACCCACAGGTTTGAATGTCTGTATTTTTTTTGCCTTCTGCTTCCATAAGTCCTGACTCCACAATGGTTTCCCATGTACTCTCCAGCTGTCCACTTCTCACTTACTAACCCCTATGGCTAATTCCTTATGTGCTGTGCATCACTCTGCACTTGTATTGACTCCCCTTCCCCCTCTGCCACAAACTCCAAGGTGCTGTATCATCACCCGATACCAGGACTTACAAAGGTTTGTGGGGTTGACTGGGATGTAACACAACAATGTGGGAGATAGCGTGTTCAGCCTGTTCAAAAGCAGCTTTCTCGTCACCTCCCCATACAAACTGGTTCTTCAGTTTTGTTACATTATTCAGCGTGTTTTGCCCCAGGAGAATGATTCTTTTGGGATTCCAACAATAAAGGCACTAACACTCTCAGGAAGGATTAATAACCCAGAAAAGGCAACAGCAAGTTATAAAATCTTCTGTTCTGTCTGTGGCTGGGGACCTTGAGATGGTACAGCATCAGATGGACCTCTGGTGAGGGCATTACATATATGTAATTAAACATATATGTATACATATATATACATATGATGAGAGCAAAATATATCTATAAAGGAATGTAAAAGCATATCTGTATTTTTCATTTATACCTAGATACACTTTTTATAAGTACATGCATATATACATAAAGCTATATAACATACATTATATATATATATATATGTCCATAAAAGTGTTGGTATAAAACATCCTTTAATAAGAGCTAATGAAATGAATAGTTGACATATAAATGACAAACGACAGGAATTAAACAAAAATGGGCTTGCGGGCCCCCACTTCACGAAGCTGCTGAACAGGCTTTAGCATGGCTGGGCAGGGGGGGAAGATCAAGATGGCAAGCGGTGTTACAAGGTCGGGGAGAAAGAACAAGTTAGAACCTGCCTGAAGGCTACGAACCCATCCTGTGTGGGTCTGTCCTGTGCAAAGGAGAGACCAGTCCTGGGAGCTGGACCAAGAGGCTCCCCCCAACCCAGTCCCAGCCCAACAACATGGCCATGCAGTGTAACTGAGTCAAACTTTGGGATTTGCACAGTGCCACAAGACACAGGCAACACTGTCAGCGAGAATGGAAAACCAGAGCAGAATAACAGCTTCAGAAGGTCCTGCTCGTGGGGTCAATAAGGAAAGACCCCACAGGCATTTCCCAATAAGACCACATGAAGCAGAAGAACCGGGCGAAGAGCCTGTGAGTCAGAAACCGAGGTAAGCTTCACACACAGAGTTTGGGGAGTGGTGGAGACCTCCTTTTGCTGATGGCTGGGGGGGAGGGGGAGGTGTCACAGCTGCCTGCAAGGCCATAATGGGGTATAGGCTTGTGCTGAATGTGTTTCCTTGTCCTTAGAGCAATGCTGCAAATAAGAGGCAGAAGGCAGAGCATGCAATCAGGATGGCCCTGTTAGACCACGATTACTGCAGAAGCAACAAGACTCAGGCTTTGGGACACATCCTGCAGACCCATGCTTTTCGAGACCACAGCCACCGCAAGAAGAGCCAGGAGAGCAGTAAGAGCAGTGGGGGTGTTGTAAAGCTCAAAGACCGTGATTGTTTTCAGGCACGGAGCAACAGCAGGTAGTAGGGAGTTAATAAAAGGGCTGGTGGAGCAGTTAGTTCTGGGGCCTGGAACAGATTGTCCTGGAAGACATGTTGAAACATATGGAAGAAAGGGAGGAGATTGGAGACAGCCAAACGGCTTCACCAAGGACAAACTGCCTGACTAATCTAGTGGCCTTCTACAATGGAGTGACTACATCAGTGGACAAGGAAGAAGAGGCAAGCTCAGGAAACTCTTCTGCAGGAAGGATGCCCAGCCATGGCACCCCACCATCAGAAGGCTGCTTCTTCTCTGCTGGTCAGAAAGGAAGCCTCAACTCAGACTGAGGTCCCTGGAAAGCACATAGCTGTCCAGGCCTCTGGCTACAGCGAGTGCCACCAGCTAGTGCTGGAAACGGACAACAGCAAAGGGAATAACTGCATGAGGTGCAACCAGGTGGACTATCTACTCTGCCTGGTGGCAGAGCTAAGAAAAGAGTTAGATAGGCTGTGGAGCATCAGAGAGGCCGAGCAGTAGATCAACTGGTGGAGCCATGCCCTGACAACCCAGGAGTCTACCCAGGAACAACCTGTAAAAAAGGCCTGGGACCAAAGGGCACTAGTAACATCCCCCCATCGGGCTGAAGGAAGGGCCGCAAAGGAAAACAGTGAGTGGAAGCGAGTCCGCAATCAGGGCAGGAGGCGAACCCTTCCCTTGCCCACCACATCTCCACAGATGCCTCTGCATAATAGGTATGAGGCTCTAGATGTGGAGGACAGGACAGTGGATGGTGCAGGGGTTGACCCATCCACATCGGAGGAGGCACAAAGATCAGAAGGACCTCCCTCTCGTATTACTACCAGCTCCACAAAGAGGAAGAGATGAGTCATAGTTGTAGGAGACTCCCAGCTGAGGGGAACAGAGGGTCCGATATGCCGGGCAGACTCTCCTCTCAGGGAAGTCTGTTGCCTCCCAGGAGCACGGGTCAAAGACATTGCTAGGAAACTTCCTATATTGGTCCGACCCTCAGACTGTTATCCTCTGCTGCTCTTCCATGTGGGTGTGGACAAAGTTGCAGTAAGTAGCCCAAGGGTAATTAAAAAAGAATTCAAAGCCCTAGGACGATTAGTAAAGGAATCTGGAGCACAGGTTATCTTTCCATCGCTCCTTCCAGTGGTGGGCAGAGATGTTGAGCGACATAGGCAGACTCAGTCTATTAACACATGGCTCCGTGACTGGTGTCACTGCCACAACTGTGGGTTCTTTGACCATGGGACGACATACACAGCACCAAGCTTGCTGGCATCAAATGGGAGCCAGCTTTCTCAAAGGGGGAAGAGGATCTTTGCCCAGGAGCTCGCGGGGCTCATTGACAGGGCTTTAAACTAGAGGTGAAGGGCGAAGGAGAACCTATCAGGCTTGCCAGCAACAGGCTAGGGGAGGATACACAATGGTTAGAGGGATGGGGGGCTAGTAGGAGCCCTCAACCCGTTGCCCAGCAGCATGCGAGGGACACTGCAGCAATGTGGAAGTCTTGCGGAAGGGAGCTGGAGGCGCCTGAAGTATCAGGTGCCAACAAGAAAATACCCATGAAACACCTCAGGGAAAAAGGGGGTGCTCTGCTATGAAGGTAACGAGGCCAACAGCTCAGATGAATGCCTCTATACAAACGCACGCAGCATGGGAAACAAACAGGAGGAGTTGGAAGCAATCGTGCTGCTGGAAAGCTACGACCTGATTGCCATCACGGAAACTTGGTGGGATGAACCCCATGACTGGAATGTAGCTCTTGATGGCTACAGGCTGTTCAGAAGGGACAGGCGAGGAAGGAGGGGCGGGAGCGTTGCCCTTTACATCAAGAAAACACTACAGAGTGAAGAGCTGTCCCTGAAGAATAACCACGAGCAGGTCAAAAGCTTCTGGTAAAAGCTTACGCTCGAAGGAGTGTGGGGACCCAGATGGAGGCCCCACGCAAGAACGCAGGTGTCCAGGTGTCTGGCTGCAGGGAGTGCCTGAGCCTGGCGCTCGTACCGGCGGACAGCAGAGACAACGGCTGTGTTCAGTGCGAGCAGGTGAATGATCTGCTCAGCCTGGTGGCAGAGCTGAAGGAGGAAGTGGAGAGGTTGAGGAGCATCTGGGAGTGTGAGAGGGACATCGACTGGTGGAGCAGCACCCTGCCCTCCCTGAGGCAGAGGCAGCAGGAGGCGGCTCCACAGAAAGCAGAGAACCCCCAACCCTCTTGCCACCGAGCAGAAAGAGGGGGCCTAAGAGATGGGGGGGAATGGAAACGGGTCCCTGCTCGGGGTGGCAAGCGAATCTCCTCCTGGCCTCCCTCATCTGCCAAGTTGGCCTTAAGCAACAGATATGGGGCTCTGGAATGTGAGGGACCGGCTAACGAGGATGTGGGTGAAGGTGAAGCTCCATCCAGGGGGTTGCCTAGAACGAGTCAGACAGCCCCACGTATTACAACTGCCTCAACTATTAAAAAAAGGAGGGTCATTGTCATAGGTGATTCCCTTCTGAGGGGAACAGAGGGCCCGATCTGCCGACCGGACCCATCCCACAGGGAAGTCTGCTGCCTCCCTGGGGCCCGGGTTAGGGATGTTGCGAAGAAACTCCCTGGTCTGGTGCGGCCTTCTGATTACTGCCCCCTCTTGGTAATGCAGGTTGGCGGGGACGAGATAGCAGAAAGAAGTCCCAAGGCCATCAAAAGGGACTTCAGGGCACTGGGGCGACTGGTTGAGGGATCAGGGGCGCAGGTGGCGTTTTCCTCCATCCCATCAGTGGCAGGGAACAGCACTGAAAGGGGCAGGAAAACTCACCTGGTTAACAGGTGGCTCAGGGACTGGTGCCATCAGTCAAATTTTGGCTTCTTTGATCGTGGGGAGGTGTACACAGCACCGGGCCTGCTGGCAACAAGTGGAACTCAGCTATCTCAAAGGGGAAAAATAATTCTTGCCCATGAGCTGGCGGGGCTCATTGAGAGGGCTTTAAACTAGGTTCGAAGGGGGAAGGGGATATTGCCCAGCTCACTAGGGATGAGCCTAGGCTTGGAGTGCCAAGGCCAGGGGTGAGATTGACAGCCCAGCTCAAGTGTGTTTACACCAACGCACGTAGCATGGGCAATAAACAGGAGGAGCTGGAAGCCATTATACAGCAGGACGGCTACGACTTGGTCGCCATCACAGAAACGTGGTGGGACAACTCGCATGACTGGCATGCTGTCATAGATGGCTACAGACTCTTTAGGAAAGACAGGCCAACAAGGAGAGGTGAGGGAGTTGCTCTATATGTAAGGGAGCAAGTAGAATGCATTGAGCTTGGCCTGGGGGTAAATGAGCAACAAGTTGAAAGCTTGTGGGTTAGAATTAAGGGACAGGCTCATAAGGGTGACATTACTGTGGGTGTGTACTACAGGCCACCTGACCAGGAGGAGGAGGAAGTTGATGAGGCCTTCTACAGGCAGCTGCAAGCAGCCTCACAGTCACAGGCCCTGGTTCTCATGGGGGACTTCAACCACCCTGACATCAGCTGGGAAGACCATACAGCTAGGCACACGCAATCCAGGAGGTTCCTACAGAGCATCGATGATAACTTTCTGATGCAAGTGGTGGAGGAACCAACAAGGAAAGGCGCGCTGCTGGACCTTGTGTTAACAAACAAGGAGGGACTGGTGGAGGATGTGAAGGTCGGAGGTAGACTCGGCTGCAGTGACCATGAAATGGTCGAGTTCAGGATCCTGCGTGGAGGAAGCAGGGCGATAAGCAGGATCAAAACCTTGGACCTCAGGAGGGCTGACTTTGCCCTCTTCAAGGAGCTACTGGGAGGAATCCCGTGGGCCAGGGCTCTCGAAGGCAGGGGGGTCCATGAGTGCTGGTCGCTCTTTAAACATCACTTCTTCCATGCACAGGAGCAATGCACCCCCCTGAGAAAGAAATCTAGCAAAGGAGGCAGGAGACCTGCATGGATAAGCAAGGAGCTTCTAGCAGAGATCAGGCAGAAGAGAAAGGTCCATGGAATGTGGAAAGAGGGGCAGGCCACTTGGGAAGAGTACAGGAGCGTGGTGAGAGCATGCAGGGATGCGATGAGGAAGGCCAAGGCCCACCTGGAATTGAATGTGGCAAGGGATGTCAAAAACAACAAGAAGGGCTTCATCTACATCAGTAGCAAACGGAAGACGAGGGACAATGTGGGGCTGCTGCTGAATGAGGAGGGTGTCCTGGTGACGGTGGATGCGGAGAAGGCATTGCTACTGAATGCCTTCTTTGCTTCAGTCTTCAGTGCTAAGACTGGCCCTCAGGAATCCCAGGCCCCGGAGGTAAGAGAAGAAGCCTACAGAGAGGACGACCTTCCCTTGGTCGAGGAGGACCACGTGAGGGATCGATTAAGCAATCTGGACGCTCACCAATCCATGAGCCCCGATGGAATGCACCCACGAGTGCTGAGAGAGCTGGCGGATGTCACTGCTGAGCCACTCTCCATCATCTTTGAGAGGTCCTGGAGGACAGCAGAGGTGCCCGAGGACTGGAGAAAGGCCAGTGTCACTCCAATCTTCAAAAAGGGCAAGAAGGAGGACCCAGGGAACTACAGGCCGGTCAGCCTCAGCTCCATCCCGGGAAAGGTGATGGAGCAGCTTATCCTGGAGGCCATCATCAAGCAAGTGGAAGAAAAGAAGGTTATCAGGAGTAGTCAGCATGGATTCACCAAGGGGAAATCATGCCTGACCAATCTAATAGCTTTCTACGATGACATGACTGGCTGGGTAGACGAAGGGAGAGCCGTGGATGTTGTCTACCTCGACTTCAGCAAGGCTTTCGACACTGTCTCCCATAACATCCTCCTAGGGAAGCTCAGGAAGTGTGGGCTGGATGAGTGGTCAGTGAAGTGGATTGAGAACTGGCTGAATGGCAGAACTCAGAGGGTTGTCATCAGCGGTGCTGAGTCTAGTTGGAGGCTGGTAACTAGTGGTGTCCCCCCGGGGTCAGTACTGGGCCCAGTCTTGTTGAACTTCTTCATCAACGACCTGGATGAAGAGTTAGAATGTACCCTCAGCAAGTTTGCTGATGACACCAAACTGGGAGGAGTGGTGGATACACCGGAAGGCTGTGCTGCCATTCAGCATGACCTGGATAGGCTGGAAAGTTGGGCAGAGAGGAACCTGATGAGGTTCAACAAAGGCAAATGCAGGGTCCTGCACCTGGGGAGGAACAACCCCACGCACCAGTACAGGCTTGGGGTGGACCTGCTGGAGTGCAGCTCTGTGGAGAGGGACCTGGGTGTCCTGGTGGACGACAGGTTAACCATGAGCCAGCAATGTGCCCTGGCTGCCAAGAAAGCCAATGGGATCCTGGGGTGCATTAAGAAGAGTGTGGCCAGCAGGACGAAAGAGGTTCTCCTTCCCCTCTACACTGCCCTGGTGTGGCCTCATCTGGAGTACTGTGTGCAGTTCTGGGCTCCCCAGTTCAAGAAAGATGAAGAGCTACTGGAGAGAGTCCAGCGGAGGGCTACGAGGATGGTGAGGGGACTGGAGCATCTCCCCTACGAGGAGAGGCTGAGGGAGCTGGGCTTGCTCAGCCTGAAGAAGAGAAGGCTGCGAGGGGACCTAATAAATGCTTATAAATATCTGAAGGGTGGGTGTCAGGAGGATGGGGCCAAGCTCTTTTCAGTGGTGCCCAGTGACAGGACAAGGGGCAATGGGCACAAACTGAGGCACAGGAAGTTCCGTCTGAACATGAGGAAGAACTTCTTCCCTCTGAGGGTGACGGAGCACTGGAACAGGCTGCCCAGGGAGGTTGTGGAGTCTCCTTCTCTGGAGATATTCAAGACCCACCTGGACAAGGTCCTGTGCAGCCTGTTCTGGGTGACCCTGCTTCGGCAGGAGGGTTGGACTAGATGACCCACAGAGGTCCCTTCCAACCCCTACTATTCTGTGATTCTGTGATTCTGTGAATAGGAGAGAGAGGCAACAAAGGGAACCTAGTGGTTGGTGTCTACTACAGGCCGCCAGATCAAGAGGAGCTGACATACAAAGCGTTCTTCCTCCAACTCCAGGAGGCTTCGCGCTCGCAGGCTCTCATCCTACTGGGGGACTTCAACCACCCCGACATCTGCTGGGAAAGCAACACAGCAAGCTGTAGGCAATGCAGCAGGTTCCTAGAATGCATCGAGGACAACTTCTTAAGCCAGGTAATAAGCACCCCTACCCGAGGGGATGCAATACTAGACCTGGTGGACACCAATGCGAGTGAGCTCATTGGGGATGTCAAGATCAGAGGCAGCCTGGGCTGCAGTGACCACGCGCTGGTGGAACTAATGCTACTGAGGGAAATGGGAATAATGAAGAGCATAGTCAGGACCCTAAATTTTAGGAGGGAAAATTTCCAGCTCTTCAAGGAGATAGTCAGAAGGACTCCCTGGGAAACGGTTCTCAGGGACAGGGGAACAGAACAGAGCTGGCAGGTCTTTAAGGATGTATTCCAGAGAGCGCAAGAGCTCTCGATCCCCAAGTGTAAGAAGTCGGGCAGAGAAGGGAAGAGACCGGCATGGCTGAGGCAAGAGATGCTGGTCAAACTAAGGAAGAAGGGGGAACTGCACAGGCAGTGGAAGCAGGGACTGGCTTCCTGGGAAGAGTATAGGGAAGCTGCCCGGTTGTGTAGGGATGGGGTCAGGAAGGCCAAGGCACAGCTGGAGCTGAACTTGGCAAGGGATGCGAAAAATAACAAGAAGGGCTTCTACAGTTATGTCAGCCGGAAAAAGATGGTCAAAGAAAGCGTACCCGCCCGCTCACGAGCGAGACCGGCAAACTGGTAACAGCAGATGAGGAGAAAGCTGAGGTACTCAACAACTTTTTTGCCTCAGTCTTCACTGGCAACCTCTCTCCTCACCCCTCCCAAGTCGATGGATGGCATGAAGGAGACCAGGAGGCTAAAATCACTCCAGCTGTAAGTGAAGACCAGGTTCGGGACCTCCTGAGGAACCTAAACATACAGAAATTCATGGGACCTGATGAGATGCATCCCAGAGTCCTGAGGGAACTGGATGATGTAGTTGCCAAGCCACTCTCCATGAAATTTGAAAAGTCATGGCAGTCAGGGGAAGGCCCAGTGACTGGAAAAAGGGAAACATTGTGCCCCTTTTCAAAAAGGGTAGAAAGGAAGACCCTGGGAACTACCGACCTGTCAGCCTCACCTCTGTGCCTGGGAAGATCATGGAACAGATCCTCCTAGAAGATATGCTAAGGCACATGGAGGCCAGGGAGGTGATTCGAGACAGCCAGCATGGCTTCACCAAGGGCAAGTCCTGCCTCACCAACCTAGTGGCTTTCTGTGATGGTGTAACAACAAGGGTGGACAAGGGAAAACCAATGGACGACATCTATCTGGATTTTTGTAAAGCCTTTGACAAGGTACCCCACAACATCCTTCTCTCTAAATTGGAGAGCCATGGATTTGATGGGTGGACTGTTTGGTGGATAAGGAATTGGTTGGATGGTCGCAGCCAAAGGGTAGTGGTCAACGGCTCAATGTCCAGATGGAGATCAATGACGAGTGGAGTCCCTCAGGGGTCCGTACTGGGACCGGTGCTGTTCAATATATTTATCAATGACATGGACAGCGACATCAAGTGTACCCTCAGGAAATTTGCAGATGACACCAAGCTGAGTGGTACGGTTGATACACCAGAAGGACGGGATGACATCCAGAGGGACCTGGACAAGCTGGAGAGGTGGGCCTGTGTGAACCTCATGAGGTTCAACAAGGCCAAGTGCAAGGTCCTACACCTGGGTTGGGGTAATCCCCAGTACAGGCTGGGGGATGAAAGGATCGAGAGCAGCCCTGCTGAGAGGGACTTGGGGGTACTGATAGACGAAAGGCTGGACATGAGCCGGCAATGTGCGCTGGCAGCCCAGAGGGCCAACCGTGTCCTGGGCTGCATCAAGAGAAGCGTGGCCAGCAGGTCGAGAGAGGTGATTCTGCCCCTCTACTCTGCTCTGGTGAGACCTCACCTGGAGTACTGCGTTCAGCTCTGGAGCCCTCAGCACAAGAAGGACATGGAACTGTTGGAGTGGATCCAAAGGAGGGCTACAAAAATGATCCGAGGGCTGGAGCACCTCTCCTATGAGGACAGGCTGAGAGAGTTGGGCTTGTTCAGCCTGGAGAAGAGAAGGCTGCGGGGAGACCTGATTGCAGCCTTTCAGTACTTAAAGGGAGCCTATAGGAAAGATGGGGACAATCTTTTTAGTAGAGACAGCAGTGACAGGACGAGGGGTAATGGTTTTAAACTAAAACAGGGTAGGTTTAGGCTGGATATAAGGAAGAAATTCTTTACAATGAGGGTGGTGAAACACTGGAATGGGTTGTCCAGAGAGGTAATGGAGGCCCCATCCCTGGAAACATTCAAGACCAGGTTGGACAGGGCTCTGAGCAACCTGATCTCGTTAGTGGTGTCCCTGCACGCTGCGGGGGGTTGGACTAGATGACCTCTAGGGGTCCCTTCCAACCCAAAACTTTCTATGATTCTATGATTTTCTATGATTCTAATTAAACTAAAGTAGATCCTTGCTGTTTTGAGAAGACAGGAAAGCGCTAAGATAAAGAGGCTCCTAAATAACATTACTTAGACAAACTTGACTTGCTGTTTTGGGGAGTGTGGGATATTTGGAGAACCACAGCCATGTGGTGAGCCCTCCAGATACTCTGAGCCTGACTCCTGATAGCCTGTAAAGGAGCAGGCATCAAGGTCACAGGCAAGGACGACTGCGATCCGAAAACTTGTTACAACACGAAGAAATGAGGAACTAAAGGGCCTGCATTAACCGCAAGAAGACAAACAAGATCTTGAGGAGGAGTTTGATGCACGTGGCTGATAACGTCACACGAATCAGAGACTGAGAAGTATGTGTGAACGGCGCGTGGCCAGTGTATGCATCCAATCACGTTAGAGCTACCGCGTGACAAAGAAACAATTTGTAACAATTTGTCTATATAAACACGGATTTGTAGCGCAATAAACTGGCTTTTGTCTGATCATATTGATCGTATGACGAGTCCTTAATCCAGCCATGACAGTGGAGGGATAGGAAAGCTCTAAGATAGACTCCTAAATAATGTTATTTGGACAGCTCAGCCTTGAGAGGGCAGATGCACCAAGCTACAGAGATAAAGACGCACCAAAAGGGCAACAAGACCAGAGCAAAACAACCTGGAAGGACATGGTATACTGATCTTAGAACTGAGTTTGCACAGAAACAAAGGTCAACCAGTGGACACTGTGATGAGGACTATAAGCCTTCATCTTGAGACCCCCAAAGACCACACAAGGATGCTAACAGACATGCGTGAAAGACATTAACATATGCTAATTAGTTCTTGGAAAAGTCATGAATATGCTAAGCATTTCTCGGAAATATAATGAATATGTATACTGTGATTGTATTTAACCTGAAATCACGGTGTTTGGTGTGCACGTTTGGAGGAGATGTTCTGCGTGTACCCAGCACCACAATAAAGAATACCTGCTTAAATAGCCCTCTGACTATTGAGTCTTCAACTCCAGCTTTGCATGGCATCAAGCCCCTGACGAAAACCTACATATAGCATGTCTGCCTGAGACAGAGTTAATTTTCCCCATAGCAGTCCTCATGGTGCTGTGCTGTGTACTGGTAGCTAGAAAGGCGTTGATAACACACCAGCGTTTCCGCTGCTGCTGAGCAGGGCTTGCACAGCATCAAGGCTGTCTCTCCAACATTCCCCCCGCACTAGGAGGCTGGGAGCGGGCAGGGTTTTGGGAGGGGACGTAGTCGGGACAGCTGACCCAAACTGGCCAAGGGGATATTCCATACCATGTGATGTCTGCTCAGCAAGAAAAGCTAAGAGAAAGGAGAAGGAAGGTGGAGGCATTTGTTATTATGACATTTGTCTTCCAGAGCAACTGCTACGCGTACTGAAGCCCTGCTTCCCGGGAAGTGGCCGGACATTGCCTGCTGATGGGAAGTAGAGAACCAATCTTTTGTTTTCCTTTGCTTTGGCTTTATTAAACTGCCCTTATCTTGACCCATGAGTTTTTCTCCATCTTATTTTCTCCCCACCCCTTCCTGCTGAGGAGGGGAGTGAAAGAGCAGCCTGGGGGGCACCCAGAGTCCAGCCAAGGTCAATGCAACAGTCCTTTTCAGTGCCCAACATGGGACGTGAGACAATGACAGCTTTGTATTAAGCGTGCTATAGCTATAGTAGTTATGAAGTGGCAAGCTCCTGGGCGAGTCATGGAGTTCATTGGTGGCACTGCTTATCTCTTTATTTTGCTGAACTTGGGAACATGTTAATACAAATGGTTCCAAGCAGCAGACCTGCAGCATCTGGCCAAACAGCCAAAACCTCCCCCACTGGCACACACAAAAGGGAGGGGGGCCAATAATGGAGAAGAATGGAAACTTGCAGTGGCAAGGACCAGCAGGAGGAAGAGACTTCCCCCGAAGCCTGAGGTGCCCTTGCAGAACCACTTCACCGCTCTGCAGATGGAAGAGGAAAGGCCCATCACATCAGGAGAGACGCTGGAGCCCAGTAAGGCAGCCCGATCTGCTCCCCGTACAACAACCAGCACAACTAAGAAAAGGCGACGGGTGATAGTAGCAGGCGACTCTCTTCTTAGAGGTACAGAGGCACCTGTTTGCAAACCTGATGCACTCTCTAGAGAGGTGTGCTGCTTACCGGGCGCTCGTATCAGGGACATCACCAAGAGACTACCAAGCCTTGTGCAGTCCACTGACTATTATCCGCTGCTGTTGTTTCACATGGGCACCAACATTTTCGGCCCCTCACTACAAGAAAGACTTTGAGTTGCTGGAGCGTGTCCAGAGAAGGGCAACGAGGCTGGTGAGGGGTCTAGAGAACAGCTCTTATGCGGAGCGGCTGAGGGATCTGGGGCTGTTTAGTCTGGACAAGAGGAGGCTGAGGGATGGGGTGCTAGCGAGGGCCCTCAGCCTGTTACTCTGTGATTTGCTGGGTACACTGGGGCACAGCTGAAGTCTTACAGAGAGGAGCCAGGGGCTCCTGAGATAATAGGAGCCAACAGGGGAACACCAGTGAAATACCTCAGAGGAACTAGGGTATGCTCCTCTGTCCTGGTTTCGGCTGGGATAGTTAGTTTTCGTCTCAGTAGCTGCTGGGTTCTGGATTTAGTATGAGAAGAATGTTGATAACACTGATGTTTTCAGTTGTGGCTATGAAATCAAGGACTTCTTCCAGTTTCCCATATTAGGCTAATGAGCTTGTAACCAGGGTGATAGGATCAGTTTACCCTAAACATGAACAATGCTGCTATGTCCCTTGTACAGCCCTACCCATCTGGACATTAGGTCTGGGAACAGAGGGTCTAGTCTCTAGGTAACCATTAATGCTAACAATGGTAGGTAATTGTGTTTCTGTCAAGAGAAATGATGGAGTGTGGTTTTGAGAAGCGGATTGAAGAAACTGTCCGGGATTTACAGGATTGCGAGCCGAGTAGGTAAAAGGTGATTCCGGCAGGGGGAGATCGCGACCACCGACTCGCTGGCCCCCTACTCAAGTGATACCACCTACTCCAAAAGGAACAATGGAAAAAGGTGACTGAGTCTGCGCAATAATTTACATAGGAAGCAAGAAAGTTTACACCAATCACCAAAGAGAATAATATTGAATATGCATGAATAAAATAAATATGTATATTTTTGATCTATATAAACTGGATGGAAAAAGTTTGAGTGGAATTATCCCCCGTGCATCCAGCACTGCAATAAAGAATGCCTGCCTTTTAACACTACATTGGTGTTAGGAGGTTTTATTCCCGGATTTTCGGTGACAAGCTGGTGTGCAGGAGCTGGGAGAGAGCACAGCCAGGCAGCCAGCCAAGCTGGCCAATGGAAATATTCCATACCATGGACATCATGTTCAGTCTAGGAATGGGGGTTGGCCAGGGAGCGAGAGGCTTTCTGCTCTTCTCATTTTCCATGAGTTCGAATCATCTCTTGTCCAGGAGTTCAAACTTTTTCACAAATTTAGTGAAATTCGTGATTGCCGGTTTCCGTGATGGCTGCTCAGGGACAGACTGGGAACTGGTCATTGGGTGGTGCAGCCACTGAAGGCGAAGGGCTCTGGAGCAGAGGCTCACGCTGAGCGACCCTTCCTGAAGTGGCAAAACCGCAGCGGCAAGGCGGCAAAAGCGCCGGGGGAGAGAGGAGACCCCAGGCCCCCCCACCCCGAGCGGGAAAGAGGGAGCTGCTAACAAGCGGCAGCTCTGACTCAGCGTGGCAGGGACGAGTGTGACAGCAGCCTAACCCCCTCACGTACAAGAGCAGCCCCTGGGGAGCGTGGGCAAACATGGCTGGCAAACAGGGTGCAGCGCAGCAGTTTGCACGGCAGTTTGCGTGGCAGTTCGTGCAGGGAAGGCGTGCGGGCAGGGTGCAGTCCCCCTCCTGGCAACCCAACTAGTGGACATCGCCCTCCCAGGAGATATTCTAGCCATGGTTTCCACCCATGGGAAAGCCGTTGCCAGAAGGAGCGTGGGGACCCAGACGGAGGTCCCACACAAACACACGGCTGTCCAGGTCTCCGGCTGCAGGGAGTGCCTGAGCCTGGCGCTCCTACCGGCGGACAGCAGAGACAATGGCGAGCAGGTGAATGATCTGCTCAGCCCAGTGGTAGAGCTGAAGGAGGAAGTGGAGAGGTTAAGGAGCATCTGGGAGTGTGAGAGGGAGATCAACTGGTGGAGCCGCACCCTGCCCTCCCTGAGGCCAAGGCAGCAGGAGACGGCTCCACGAGAAGAGGACCCCCTACCCTCTTGCCACCAAGCAGAAAGAGGGGACCTAAGAGATGGGGGGGAATGGAAACGGGTCCCTGCTCGGGGTGGCAAGCAAATCCCCTCCCGGCCGCCCTCATCTGCCCAGTTGGCCTTAAGCAACAGATATGGGGCTCTGGAATGTGAGGGACCGGCTAACGAGGATGTGGGTGAAGGTCCAGCCGGGGGGTTGCCTAGGAAGAGTCAGTCAGCCCCACGTATTACGACTGCCTTGGCTAAGAAAAAAAGGAGAGTAATTGTCATAGGTGATTCCCTTCTGAGGGGAACAGAGGGCCCGATCTGCCGACCAGACCCATCCCATAGGGAAGTCCGCTGCCTCCCTGGGGCCCGGGTTAGGGATGTCGCAAAGAAACTCGCTGGTCTGGTGTGGCCCTCTGATTGTTACCCCCTCTTGGTAGTGCAGGTTGCCGGGGATGAGATCATGGAGAGAAGTCCCAAGGCCATCAAAAGGGACTTCAGGGCACTGGGGCAACTGGTTGAGGGATCAGGGGCACAGGTGGTGTTTTCCTTAATCCCATCAATGGCAGGGAAGAACACTGAAAGGGCAGGAAAACTCACCTGGTTAACAGGTGGCTCAGGGACTGGTGCCATCGGTGGAATTTTGGTTTCTTTGATCATGGGGAGGTTTACAAGGCACCGGGCCTGCTGGCGACAGACAGAGTCCAGCTGTCTCAAAGGGGAAAAAGTATTCTTGCCCATGAGCTGGTAGGGCTCATGGAGAGGGCTTTAAAGTAGGGTCGAAGGGGGAAGGGGACATCGCCCAGCTCACTAGAGATGAGCCCAGGCATGGCATGCCAGTGTCAGGGGTGAGATCAACAGCCCAGCTCAAGTGCATCTACACCAATGCACATAGCATGGGCAACAAACAGGAGGAGCTGGAAGCCACTGTACAGCAGGACAGCTATGACTTGGTCGCCATCACAGAAACGTGGTGGGACAGCTTGCATGACTGGCATGCTGTCATGGATAGCTACAGACTCTTTAGGAAAGACAGGCCAACAAGGAGAGGTGGTGGAGTTGCTCTGCATGTGAGGGAATGCATTGAGCTTTGCCTGGGGGCGGATGAAGAAGGAGTTGAGAGCTTATGGGTTAGAATTAAGGGACAGCTTCATATGAGTGATGTTATTGTGGGTGTGTACTACAGGCCACCTGACCAGGAGGAGGAAGTTGATGAGGCCTTCTACAAGCAGCTGCAAGTATCCTCACAGTCACAGGCTCTGGTTCTCATGGGGGACTTCAACCACCCTGACATCAGCTGGGAAGACCACACAGCCAGGCACACGCAATCCAGGAGGTTCCTGCAGAGCATCGATGATAACTTTCTGATGCAAGTGGTGGAGAAACCAAAAAGGAAAGGCACTCTGCTGGACCTTCTATTAACAAACAAGGAGGGACTGGTTGAGGATGTGAAGGTTGGAGGTAGACTTGGCTGCAGCGACCATGAAATGGTGGAGTTCAGGATCCTGCGTGGAGGAAGCAGGGTGACAAGTAGGATCAAAACCTTGGACTTCAGGAGAGCTAACTTTGGCCTCTTCAAGGAGCTACTTGGAGGAATCCTGTGGGTCAGGGCTCTCGAAGGCAGGGGGGTCCAAGAGTGCTGGTCACTGTTTAAACGTCACTTCCTCCACGCTCAGGAGTGGTGCATCCCCCTGAGAAAGAAATCTAGCAAAGGAGGCAAGAGACCAGCATGGATAAGCAAGGAGCTTTTAGCGGAGCTCAGGTGGAAGAGAAAGGTCCATGGAATGTGGAAAGAGGGACAGGCCACTTGGGAAGAATACAGGAATGTGGTCAGAGCACGCAGGGATGCGACGAGGAAGGCCAAGGCCCACCTGGAATTGAATGTGGCAAGGGATGTCAAAAACAACAAGGAGGGCTTCATCTACATCAGTAGCAAATGGAAGACGAGGGACAATGTGGGGCCGCTGCTGAATGAGGAGGGTGTCCTGGTGACAGAGGATGCAGAGAAGGCAGAGCTACTGAATGCCTTCTTTGCTTCAGTCTTCAGTGCCAAGGCTGGCCCTCAGGAATCCCAGGCCCCAGAGGTAAGAGAAGAAGCCTACAGAGAGGATGACCTTCCCTTGGTCGAGGAGGACTGTGTGAGGGATCGCTTAAGCAATCTGGACGCCCACAAATCCATGGGCCCCGATGGAATGCACCCACAAGTGCTGAGAGAGCTGGCGGACGTCATTGCTGAGCCACTCTCCATCATCTTTGAAAGGTCCTGGAGGACAGCAGAGGTGCCCGAGGACTGGAGAAAGGCCAGTGTCACTCCAATCTTTAAAAAGGACAAGAAGGAGGACCCAGGGAACTACAGGCCGGTCAGCCTCACCTCCATCCCGGGAAAGGTGATGGGGCAGCTCATTCTAGATGTCATCATCAAGCAAGTGGAGGAAAAGAAGGTTGTCAGGAGTAGTCAACATGGATTCACCAAGGGGAAATCATGCTTGACCAATCTGATAGCTTTTTACGATGGCATGACCGGCTGGGTACATGAGGGGAGAGCAGTGGACGTTGTCTACCTCGACTTCAGCAAGGCTTTCGACACTGTCTCCCATAACATCCTCCTAGGGAAGCTCAGGAAGTGTGGGCTGGATGAGTGGTCGGTGAAGTGGATTGAGAACTGACTGAATGGCAGAACTCAGAGGGCTGTCATCAGCAGCACTGAGTCTAGTTGGAGGCCTGTAACTAGTGGTGTCCCCCCGGGGTCAGTACTCGGGCCAGTCTTATTCAACTTCATCAATGACCTGGATGAAGAGTTAGTGTACCCTCAGCAAGTTTGCCTCAAGTTGCATCAGGGGAGGTTTAGATTGGATATTAGGAAAACTTTCTTCACTGAAAAGGCTGTCAAGCATTGGAGCAGGCCGCCCAGGGAAGTGGTGGAGTCACCATCCCTGGAGGTGCTCAACAAATGTGTAGACGTGGCACTTCAGGACATGGTTTAGTAGGCATGGTGGTGTTGGGTGGATGGTTGGACTTGATGATCTTAGAGGTCTTTTCCAACCTTAATAATTCTATGATTCTATCCTCCCCCTCTGCTCTGCCCTGGTGAGGCCGCATCTGGGGTACTGCGTCCAGTTCTGTGCTCCCCAGTTCAAGAAAGATGAGGAACTACTGGAGAGAGTCCAGTGGAGGGCTACAAAGATGATTAGAAGACTGGAGCATCTCTCTTATGAGGAAAGGCTGAGGGAGCCGCACTTACTTAGCCTGAAGAATAGAAGACTGAGAAGAGGTTGGGAGGGTACATAGGCAGGACAGCTGACCCAAACTGACCAAAGGGATATTCACAGAATCACAGAATGGTTGAGGTTGGAAGGGACCTCCAGAGGCCACCTGGTCCAACCCCCCTCCTCAAGCAGGGCCACCTAGAGCTGATTGCCCAGGACTGTGTCCAGACAGCTTCTGAGTATCTCCAAAGATGGAGACTCCACAAACTCTCTGGGCAACCTGTGCCAGTACTCGGTCACCCTCACAGCTAAAAAGCGTTTCCTCGTGTTCAGCCTGGCTCCATCCTCTTTGCACCCTCCCTTCAGGTATTTATATGCATTAATAAGGCTAAACAGTCCCAAGTCTCTCAGCCTTTCCTTCTACATGAAACACTCCAGACCCTTCATCATCTTCATGGCCCTTTGTTGGAGTCTCGCCAGTATGTCCGTGTTTCTCTTGCACTGAGGAGCTGTGACTGTTCACTGAACTCCGGGAACTGAGTAAAGTAAAGTAAATTTGATATTAAACATTACACCATCCATGCATGGAAATTCTAAATGAACTTGGTCAGAGAGTATTGGACTGTGACATCACTGAACCTGCTTCTTACTTTTATTTAATTCCTTTCTGTTGACATTTATATATCAATTTCATTAGCTCTTATTAAAGGATGCTTTATACATTTTATACCTACACTTTTATGGATATATGTACTGAATTTATATGTCTTTGAATATATATACTGTATGTACACTCATATATATACATATAAAATGTACCTAGGTATAAATAAATTAGATATACGTATTTGTACACTGCTGTATATATACTTTCTCTGCATATATAAAATCGATCAATATATCTCCGTATCTATACCTACATAATGCTTTATCTATGCACATAAAATAAACATTTAATTTTTGTCTATGGACCAAATGAGATGGGCAAGCGATGTAGCCGAGGGCACTCCAAGATCATATGAGCACGACAGCACTGAAAATGGCAACCAGCAAGTCACAAAGCAGTATGAAACCACAGGGGAAACGATGCTGTCAAAGAAGGCAGCCTCCATGATGTAGGGAGGGGACTTCCTTCTCTGACACTTCTGAGTCAGCTCAGAGTCAGGGCGGCTGGCCCTGCCAGACAATGTTATGATAAAGGCCTTAGTACAGTTAGAATAGCAGGACTTTGTTGCTTATTTAAGATAAGATTTAGGAATGTGTTTGAAACCTTTGCCCTCAAGCTGCCAAGAAGAGCCTTTAAATCACGGGAATTGTCCTTGAAGGAGATAAGAACGCCCTTAGACGACTGCTTGTTAGCGCTTGCCTAGCTTTGGCTGGTTCTGGCCGAAAAGTAATGTCTGAAAGTAACCCATCCTTCATTATAAAACATTATATTACTAAAAATCACACCCCCTGGGGGAAAAACCCCCGGACTCCTACTCACTCTGTGTGAAAACACTGACCAAGTGTTATGTAAATGCTGTAACAGTCAACAACATGGGACTGCCCCATCTTATCTTGCTGATAAGAAATTGAATAAAGGTATGTCTACTTCCATATGTGGTATGGATGCCAGGAGGAAGAGGATGCCTCCCCCCCCCCATCCGGCGTTGTCATTAAGGATGCTCGCTTTCTAAAGTTCCTAAACGAGTTTTAGAGAGTCTTTGTTTTTGCCGATATGACTTGTATCAACAATTACAGGGCAACATGAAAACACAAGGGCCATAACGTAACATCAAACATAACATCAAATGCGCACACAGACATTAACTGCAAATTGATGACAAGGACAGCTGCTGGGGTGAGTAGCGAGCACCCGGAGGCCCAGGCCTGCATCAGCCATCAAGTGGAGGGCTGCACGCTCCCCCGCGCCGGCGCTGCCCGTCTGCACCCCGGGCACCTGCCGGAGGACGCCCCAAAGCTGTGCCCCAAGCTGCCGGCCCTCGGGCTGTCTGCGGGGTTGCTCCCGGGCTTCGCTCTCCCACACGCCGCCATCCAGCCGGTTTGTCGCGGGGCCACGCCAAGGGGATGGTGCCCACCAGCTGCCCTCCTTCGCACCCAGCGTGACGGTCGGGGAGGGCCTGGTGCCGGGCAGCCATGCGGCACCCACAGCCCTCCGACCGCCAGCGCCCGGCCTCGGGTGGGCCAGGCCCCGAGCGAGCGCGTTCCCCATGAGGCATTAAATCAGCATTAAGGGCCTGCCCGTACTCCACACCGCACTGCGCGTCCCTCTGGCTTCTTGATCCAGGGGGTCTGCTCCTCCCGGCCCCCTCAACGTGCCAACGTGCCTCACCTTGCCCCGTCAGTGCGGGCCTGGACGCCCCAGCGGCGGAGCCCCAGAGGAGCCGCCGCCGACCGCGCTACACGCCGGCCCCAGCCAGTCCCTCGCCCCGCTCCCAGCGCGGCCGGGGGTAGGGGGGCTGAAGGGACCCCCGCAAAGGAAAGCTGCCCTGAAGAAGAGTCGCCCCCGCGCCCCGCCCGCCTCGCCCCCCGCCTGCCAGCAGCCTTCGGCCGCGGCCCGGCCCTCCTCTCCCCGGGGCGACAGCAGCGACCCGCACCGCCCCTCCGCGGGCGACCCCCGTCGAGAAGCCGCCGAACCGCCGGGAGCAGCGGGGCAGCCCGCTGAGAGGCGGGCTCCCGGGCGGGTGGGACGCTCAGCCGGGCCGCCGCCTCGCCGCCCCAGGCCCGGGGCCGAGACGCGGGACCCGGCGGCGTGGAGGGGCGCAGCAGGACACCCCCACGCCCCCCTCCCCAGTGCCCCGTGCCCGCTCCAGAGCGGCGTCTCCGGCGGGATCCCGCCCGCAGGGCTTCGCTACGGTCCCGGTCCAGGCGGGAGAGGCACCGGGGCTACGCGAAGGGCCGAGCAAAGCGCCATCGGCCAGAGCTACCGCGGCGGGAGGGGGGGAGCGCGGGCAGCCTTACGTCCCTCCGGCGGGGGGGCGATGGCAGCGTCGGGGGTCTCCGGCCGGCTCCCTGCGCGGGTCCCGTCCGGGGAGAGGCGAGCCGGCGCCGTGGCCGGCTGAGCTCTTATAGGCTTCTCCGGCGAGAAAACATCTCCATTCATCATCCGACTGTCAGACAAACGGGACGTTCGCACGGGAACTCCCTGCCGCCCCTTCAGATCAAGGCAAGGCCACGCAGGTGGCGCAGCCGCCGGGCCGGGGTGGGAGCTGCCGGCGGAGCCTGCCCGGGGGCCCGTTGGCGTGCGCGGCGGAGAGGGGCCGGAGGGCCGGGCTGTGCCTGCCGGGCTGTGCCTGCCCCGCAGCCCGGGCGTGCCTCGGCCGCGCCGGCCGGGATCGCTGCCCCGCGGGCCCCTCGGCCCTCAGGCAGCGGCCCCGGGCCCGCCGCCGCCAGGCCGCCCGCAGACAGCCGGGACCCGCTGCCTCCCGCCGCCATCTCGGCGTCCGGACACCGCGCCTGTGTCAGCCGGTTGCCCTGTGTTCTGCTACCACACACCCGGAGATGCCTCTGTTTTCTCTGTTTCCGAAGTGGTTGCTCTTAGGGCTTCATCCCAAGAAACATCCATCCGCCACGCGTGATAATTTTGACACGTTGGACTTGAAAATAACAGATGATTAAATACCAGCCTAACGAAAGTTTTGTGTTGTCAAAGTATTTTTCGTTAGTTGAAAGTACGGCAGTTAGTGAAAACATTCAGGGGCTTGCTGGTGAAAACGCGTTGGCTGGGTTCTGCTTTCATCTCTGTATGACTAAACGCGATGACCGGGGATCTCCAGAGGTTTACGTTGGGGTGGCTGTCCCTGCAACACCAGTCCTCGGGTTTCCCATCGCTAGGTGAAAGCAGGAGGGACGTGGGCTTTGCTCACAACCGATTTGAGCCGTGCAGGCGACGGAGCCCTGGGAGGAGCAGGCCCGGTGCCACAGGCAGCGGTCACGGCGTGGCGGGGGGACTCGCACAGCTGCACGGCAGTGAGCCCCACACGTGGCACGGGGCTGTGCGGTCACAGCTGGCTGCGCTCCGCCTGCGGTGCGCGGGGCGAAGAGCAAACCCGGCGGGTGGGACTCTTCTGCTGAGCCGCAGGCTGGGGATGGGTGCCAGCCAAGGGGTAAATGGATAGCTGCTCGTTAACTCACCCGGCAGAGGTGCTTCTCTGCCCTAAGTTATGTGGTGTGGCAGGAGCTCTGGCTTCTGCGCAGTGTCATTGACTCTGCCGGGCTCAGAGCGGAACTACAGCTAGCCGATGAGCTGGAGCTGCGTTGGTCGGCTGTGCTACAGTCGAAGGTGCCTGTGGGCCAAAGGAGGGGTCTGGAGAACAAGTTTTACAAGGAGTGGCTGAGGGAGCTGGGGCTGTTTAGTCTGGAGGAGTCTGAGGGGAGATCTACAACTACCTGAAAGGAGGTTGTAGTGAGGCAGGTGTTGGTCTCTGCTCCCAGGTAACCAGTGATAGGATGAGAGGAAATGGCCTCAAGTTGCATCAGGGGAGGTTTAGATTAGATATTAGGAAAAATTTCTTTACTGAAAGAGTGGTCAGACATTGGACCAGGCTGCCCAGGGAGGTGGTGGAGTCACCATCCCTGGAGGTATTCAAAAAACGTGTAGATGTGGCACTTCGGGACATGGTTTAGTAGGCATGGTGGTGTTGGGTGGATCATTGGACCTGATGATCTTAGAGGTCTTTTCCAACCTATGATTCTATGACTCTATGGAATGACAGTGGCTGCAGAGTGCTGACACTGGGGTGAGGGGCATGAGGCGGGAGAGCAGGAGCCGAAGTCTCTCACTTTCCATGAGTCTTGACGTTGCTCAGAGGACCTATGGTTCTGATGGTCTCTTCAGTTAATTCACAGCCAGAAAATGCTTCAATTAGCCCAAACACCCTGGGGTTCAGAGAGAAGGGAACTTAGTAATGACCTGTATACCTGTATGAAGTCGTTTCAATGAATTGTTTATTTGTAAGGCACTTGTGTGTGAGTAGCTATTTTGGAGAAACACCATGCAAGTTGTTGTACCATTTTGCGATGCTTTTTTTTGCAAGGGAACAATGTATTTATTTTTGACCTCCTGGTATGAAGGAGCTGCTAATCTGCGTGGGGAGTATTTTAATATTTTACCTCATTAATAGCATGATTTGTTCTGGGATTGATGTATTTGCCAAATAAAATATTAATGTAGCACCCTGTGTGTGACTGGGATATTATTTCATTGGCTTGTGTAAGTAAGTGCTAGCTTTTAAAAATGAAATCTTGGCGGCTCCCCATTTCTTTAGGATTGACTGGACAACAGCAAATACCTAAGCAAACTCAGAATTTATAAACATGAGAAAAGACATATGAACAGTATAATTGGACATACTGACTGCTAAAGAGAGCCAGTATACTTTCTTATAGTCTTATCAAATATTCTGAGAATCTGCAACGCATATAATGAAAATATACTAGGCTTGCTGCTGTATCATTTGCCATTTTTCCCCCTTACTGCCTTTTCTTGTACTTGTGATATGACACAATGGTTAAGTGTTTGTCCCCCACAGTTTCTGGGTTGTCTGATTCAAGGGAATTCATGAGCTCTTGGAGAGCATGTGAATTCCGGCAATGAAGGCTGGAATCCCCTAATTTCTGTCATTGCTTAATGAGGATCAAGAAGAGTTGTAAGAGGTGCGTGGACCTCTGTCTACCCACGTGTAGGCACCCTCACCTTAGTAGACTTGGTCTAGTCTACTCTGCCTTGGACCCTCTCCCCAGGGAGCAATTGTAACTCTTTAACAGGATACAAGCCCTGCTAGATCTGTGATTTACCTTTCGATTGCGAGGCCTAACACATACCTGCTAGCTGTCACCAGTAATTCATGCATTTGACTGCCCAGCCAGCTGCACACCAGAAACATTCTTGGCTGGCAGAGCAGGGGCGAGCTGGAGGTCTAGAGGCTTTGCTGATCGTCTGAACTGATCTGTTAAGCTATGAAATAGATATATAAATTGCCATACTTGCCTGGTGAATAGAAAGCAGACAGGAAAGTGTGTACTAGAGACTCAAAAAACCCAGAAACGAGCAATCCCATGAATAATGTTTAAGGGCTATCTGAGTCTCGTAGCTCCTAGCCACCCTGTAACCCACCCATTGTGAATTAACCAAGTGGAAAGCAAAATAATAGTTGGGATGGATATGTACCTAGATACTGAGCAAGGCCTGTGGGCTCAGCCAGGATCCACCCAGGGAAAAGCACAGAGATTTTCAGTATACACAATGAAGCGGTATATAGCAAGAACGCAAGACCTAACATATGCAATATAATGGTAACCTTTTTTTTTTTTGTTGTTATTCTTGGGTATAATACCTTTCCATTCTCATTTCGTAACTTGTGTGGTGAAAGCTTGCTTTCCACCTGAAATAGAGATGACATCATTTATCATTGCTCTGGGAAGCACTCTGACAGTTCTGTTCTGTTACCTCATTATCAGATCACAGTCGTGTCACTTCCCATTAATTGTGCATGCCTGTGCCAGCCTGGATTAGTTCTGCCAGGGAAATTTACAGTACTGGGGGCCATGATGCTGCTCCCTTGCCAGCTACCCTTTGCCACCTGCACTGCCCCTGGATAGAGCACCATCAATGAGGAGAAGCCTGGCTCCAGCTAGGTCAAGCACAGAGCCACCTCAGCAAATTGTCTGGCTCGCAATTCAGCTTTGGGAAGTGATTTGCTTTCAGGACAGAAAATTTATTTTTCCCCGTAGCTTTATTTTTGTATCTGTGTTTGCCCCTCCTCCCCTGCTCTCTGGCATCATCCAGATGGCAAGCATCACTTTGTCTGCTTGTTTCCAAGTGTCCTGAACAGTTAGAAATGATGTTCTCAGAACAATACCTGCTCTGAACTATTTATTTTTTTTTTTAACTAGTCCTTTCAAAGCTGATTGAAATACTTTGTTGGTGGAGCAGGGGTGAAGCACTGGACGAGACCTTATGAGCAGAGCAGTCTCACTTGTGGGGCAATGGCGCATGGAGGACTGGGCACTGTGGCAGCCTGTGCTGTGAAGATACTTGAGCTAAATTACCGGCAGAGGGATTTTTACTCCCTCAAACGTTTCAAAATGTACTGACATGGGTTAAGAGAAGTTTTATTGAACATTGTGGAAATCAAGGTTGCTTTCCACAGAGCCAACAGCAGAAACAGAATCATAGAATCATAGAACGGTAAAGGTTGGAAGGGACCTTAAAGATCATCTGGTTCCAACCCCCCTGCCATGAGCAGCGACACCTTCCACCAGACCAGGTTGCTCAGAGCTCCATCCAACCTGGCCTTGAACACTTCCAGGGATGGGGCAGCCACAGCTTCTCTGGGCAACCTGTGTCAGTGTTTCACCACCCTCATGGTGAAGAATTTCTTCCTAATATCTAATCTAAATCTGCCTTCTTCTAGTTTAGAGCCGTTCCCCCTTGTCCTGTCACTCCATGCACTTGTGAATAGTCCCTCTCCATCCTTCCTGTAGGCCCCTTTAGGTACTGGAAGGCTGCTCTAAGGTCACCCCGGAGCTTTCTCTTCTCCATAGCCACAGCTCATCTTTTCCTAGGTAAACCTGCCTTCATGTCTGACCCTGGGTTTGGGCAAAGCTCGCATTTCAAAAGCCCTTAACAGCCATATGTGCCAGAACCAGTTTGTCCTGCAAGAAGTTTTGATATTTCAGCCCACGTTGTTTCTTCCCAATTAGGATCCTGAGCCATGGTCCTGAGGAGGACGCCCTACCCCCACAGCCGTAGGCAGGCGGGCATGGCAGCCCTGGCCGCCTGGGGCATGGCGGGCAGCGAGCTGCCCCAGCCCAGAGCCCAGCAGCTTGGCAGGTCAGTGGCAGCAGCAGGCCCGGCGGGGCAGCCCTGGGCAGGGGATGGGCCCGTTTAGGGAGGCCGCTGGGGAGCAGCCGGAGGCAGGGCAGTGGCGCAGGTCTGTGGTGTGTGCAGGAGGCAGGACAGAGATTAGGCTGGGCACAGGCACGGCGCAGGCAAGGCTGGAGGCCCCGGCCTGAGCTGAAATGGGGCACGAAGGCGGTTAAGGCCTCCCGGCAGGCTCCACAGCCTCCCTAGCCCTCAGGGTGTGTCGGATCAGAGCCATGGAGCCAGGTCCCTGAAGCCAGGCACGGGGGCGGGAACCAGGCCTCCCCTGAGGAGCCATAGAGGGGTACATAGGACGGGAAAGCTGACCCAGTAGCCTGGGGTTGCTGACGGCCAGGCAGCTGGCGCGACCTGTGAGGGAGCTGCAGGAGCAGAGGTGCCTCTGGAGGGGGACAAGCCTGGAATCGGGGTGACCCACGTGCAGGCAACACCCCTCACCCCGGGCACACCCCGCGGGACTGAGCATGGAGGGCAGGCCCTGGCCAGGGGCTTATCAGCAGCCCCAAGTGTGGCACCTGGTGAGCCAGGTCCATGTGGGGAGTCCCACCAGGAGACACAACGACAGGGGAGGCCGAAGACCCATCCAGGGACCAGGTGCACGTAGACCAAAGCCCAGCAGAGCTTCAGTGGGGCTCCAGGGCAGAGGGCGTGGAGAGCCCCAGGTGAGACTGATCAGGGGAATTAAGGCCTGTCAGTGCCTGACGGAAATGTTTTCATCTGCGCTTTTTTGTTTGTTTCCAGTTCTTTGCACCTCTGATCCATCTCCTGGTCCTCGGGTCATCCTCATGGTGTAGAAGTTAGTTTGCTTCTGGGCTTGGCTCCCGGTATTAGGCAAGAGGTTGCCTTTGAGATCAAGCCCAGGTGCAGTGCTGGGGTACTCAGGTGCAGGGACTGCTGACAACAGACACTATAAAGCACCCTCTAAGTGGTTTTGCTGCCTTTTCCCTGTGAAGTCTACTAGCATCAACCCAGAAGGCACTGGGTAGTTCAGATGCAGTTGGAGATGCCCCTCGTCCCTCTGCCTGGGGGCCGAGAAGGTCTGGAAGAAATGATAAACAATATGTAAGTTAATTGTGTGGTTAATACTAAACTAGGTGTTTCAAACCTCTTATGTCTGCAGATCAGTTTTAGCTATCCAACCTAGTGAGATTTCCCCAGCTGGTCCTAGCAATGGCCCTCTGTTGATACGACCAGACAGCTCAGCATGTCCACAGAATATGTACAAGCTGTTCACTGGTGATTTTGTGATGTACATATAATTCTCCCCAGGGTCATTTTCATCTATGATAAAGATTTAACCTTTAATTTTTTTTGTGAGGTTTTGCTCTATTTCCTGGCTTGTCATAGTGGCACAAGGTAAGGGGAAAAAATTTCTATCCGTGCTGCGTCTTAACTGTGTTTTTAAAAGAATAGTTTAAAACAACCAGGTTTTGAGCCTCTCTTTGCAAGCCTGTCGTGTTGGCAGTGGTTCTGACAGTGATGTTTTGGTAGGTAAAACAAATAACATTAGGTCACCTTTTGCTTAATAGTTCCCTTAATGTAGCCTTGTCATGGAGCTGAACTTGTTTGTTGATAAATGAAACCATCAGAAGAGAGACAGAAACGTCGTTCGTGAACTGCTTTATTTTTCTGTCATTACTCTAGGGACAAATAACTATAGGGCATATTATACATTAGATTTATTTCCTGCTTTGCTGTCACAGATGCCTTGCCATTAAGAATTTTTTTGAGTGCATGATTTGAGTGTAGTATTTTACAACTCTAAGATCTTAAGTTTGTTACATTACGTGGTTTCTTACTACAACATAGAACACCATGCTCTGTGATAGTTTCTGGAATGTATGTCAAAGTGGGGTATATATAGGTAGTTCTGTATATAGATGTTTATAAAACTCTGACTGTAGGTTTTCCATAAGTTTTAAAAAATTGCAGTGCAACAGAAATAAAATACAGTATACTTCCTCCATGTGCATAAGAACAGTCATATAGGGTTGAGTCAAAGGTTCTTCCAGACTGTCGTCTGGTCTTTGACAGTTACATCAACATAGAGAAATGACATGGAGTAACCTTCCTCTGGGATGTTCTTCCAGGCTCTCATTGTCTTTGGTTAAGAAACTTCCAGAGTAAAAGGTTGCAGTCTAAACCAGGGTATTTAATAGCATCATGACTATAAAACAGGTTTACCTTAAATTAATTTACTTAACCCGTTTATTCTTCTTTTTTTTACAGCGTTCCATCTCAGTTATTTTTGTGGTGTGTTGAGGCCACTTTCATCTCAGGATGCCAAAGTGCTTTACATGTTTCACAGGCAGGCAGGTGATGGCAAGAATTCATACTATGATTGACAGTTCTGGAAATGGAGCTTGATCATCCTTAGCCTTCAGACTAAGGAATAGAACAAAGGCAATATCCTGTTATTTTTGTGCACGACTTTCTTTTCATCTGTACAGGAGTGGTAAGCCTATCTCAATTTACTGTAACTGAGGACTTCGTGAAATTGATACTGCATGTTTCTGGCTGTTTGCAGAAGTGAAAGAAATATTCTCTAGTGAGTGTAGTTTTCTCACAGCATCATTACAGGCCACTTCTTTACTTTATGGAGTCATCTCTTGAACTCCACAAAACAAAATTATTACTGGAATATTATCAATTTTTGCATGGTCTGGTAGCTCTGCATGTCTTTATCAAACACACCTGTTTGCCAACCTGTTTCTCTGGGTAAGTACAAAGCTTGCACTTGGTAAAGCAGCACTGTCTTCTGCTGAATTCAAACTGAATGAATGTTGCTAGGAAGAGGAAAGTGCTATTATACTCTAAAGTAGACAAAGGACTACATTTTAATATCCAAATCTTCAGTGACGTTTGTTCTTCCTACCTGAAGGATGATCTTCCTTCTCTGACCACAATTTCGTCCAGCAATGGTAGCGTAAATGCTGAGCAATGGAGAAGCATTTTAACATGAGACATGAAACTTCTGCAAGTGTCATGTGCAGCTCAAATCTCATTCTTTCAGGAGAATAGAATAACCCCAGAAAGAACCCCTCATGGAAATGAGTTGAGTTGAATAAGGAGTATAATTACTGGTTGGTTTTTTTTTTTTCCACACATGTAGACCCAGAGGTTACTCAGTAGACATACTAGTTGAGAGGTCTTTGCAGCTAGATATAAATTCTGGTACGGCCTTTACTTCTTCAGTGGGCTAAGAAAATCTAGTGGTTTAACAATCAGTTACAGGAAATATCTGGTGGCTTTAGTTACATGGTTTTGGATGGGCTGTAAATTACCTGTGACATCTTTGTCTTTAGCATAGAGATGCAAATAGACAAATTGTATTCTCTTACACACAAGGTAAAGAAAAAAAACCCACAAAACTGCACAACATTTTAAGGCTATTATTCTGAAAAAAGCTTTAGTAAGTCTGACAAATCATAATTCCAACAGCACAAGACAGAGGCTGCAAGGAAAACTACACTTAGCAACTCCATGAAAATCTTCAGAAATAACCTGTTCTATTTATTTATTAAAATGAGGCAGTTTTAGAATTTTATACCCTAGAGCTGTCTGAGACTAGTGCATATTTCACTGGACAAGTCAAATATGTCCTCTTTCTAGTGGTTTTCAAGTTCTGCTTTAAACTCTGAGATTCACTAAAAGTTTCACCTTACTGGCTAGATTCTGCTTCCCTAGCTCTTCCTAATTATTGTGTTATTGTAGCAATGCCACAGTAGTTGTGAAATTAATAGTGCCAGAGGAATGGTGATCATAATTGTGACATGATGAGGATTGAATATTGCCTGCCTTAAGTCTCTGGCCAGACTGATATAAAGGAAGATGGCAGATGTTTCCCTGGTGTTTGTAGGAAGACAGTTTTAGAGATCTGGCATCTTAGATGAAGATGCTTAAACTAATCCGTGAATAGTATTGAAGTGAAGGAAAAATTGGTGCATGTTAAATGAATCTACCATAAAGCTCTGCAGTAATCACCACAGTAAGAAATATTTAATTTTCCCATCAGGTATACCCAGTATACAGCTACCCATCGAAAAGTTAGAAGTGGTACTCAAAGAAAAGCATACTTCTTGTCTTCTGGCCTCTTACTTTCCAACCGGACAAATTTCTACCTTTATTCTGTTTTTTTTCTTTTCTTTCTTTCTTCCCTGATATTACATTTATGAATCATTTACAAAGGGAGAAACTCTTCTGGAATGTTTTTTTCATTAGTCTCTTTTGATGATTCATTTTAGCACAGATGCTGTCATGTAACTCTGCTGGTGCATCAGAGGCTCAACTGGATCGCAAGTTTTTGGAACATGATTTTTTTTCTAATAATAGGAAGCTATCACAGTTGATTTATCCTTTGTCATATTATTTCTCTGAAAAGGTCAACATAGCCCTAACTTCTGGGCAGAATTCAGAAAATTATAAATATGTTGCTAAAGGTTTAAAAGCAAAACCTTTTTTGACAGAATGACCATGACCTTAACAATCACCTTGTTGGATCATAAAATGTGGTCGTATGTAAGTATGAATAATAAGGACATTACCTTTGAAAATCCACATTTGGAAAACATCTTTCAAGTTAGAGCCATTTTTTTTTTCATTTGTTTTTGGCAGTTTTGGAAAATATTCTTAAGTAAATACAGAATCCCTGTGAATCTACTGGTTACAAAAATAAGGACTGAGCCAGGAGTGCAAATCAGCACAATTCTTTTGGCTGCAAGCCACCTCAGTTTACAAAGTCAAGGAGCCAATTTCTTGTTTAAAATGATCTGTAATTTTCCTTTTTTTAATACATGATTTAAAAAAAAAATGCAAGGACACATCTTTTGAAGCCTGATTCTGACAGTGTTTACCTTATTTAGGTACAGTACCTTTTAAAGTTACCACAAATAAAGCAGTGAGAAACTGGAAACTGTCCCTTGGTCTTTTCTCTTCTCATGCATAAATAATCTTTTCACCTTAAAGGTATTTTTACAAATAAATATGCTGTTTCATACAGCTCAGTATTTCTTGTTGGACATTTGCTATGTTGACACAGAGAACTGTCCTTTTCTCGTGTAGAGAATGATAAGAAAATTGTGTGCTTCAAGAGAAAGACTGGTGGTGACTCTGGGCACCCTAAGACCCTTGCTAATAAACATGTTTTTCTGAGGAGTAATTAATCATATTTTGTAAAAGATACATCACATTATACAGATACATTAAGTCAATTTAGAAATGTGATCTACCACAGCATACATTCATAGAAATATATTTTAAATTCTTTTTCTTAGAAAATAAGCCATATAGCCAGATAACACAGCTGATAAATGAATGTATGAAAGATATTGGTATTAGTTCTGAATATATGAAGAGTATTGGAAAAATCATATAAACCCAGTAGTTGTTTATTGCTGCCTGCATGGACTAAAGGGTTACAATTCCAGGTGTATCTTTGGTGAGAAGAGTCTACTCAAAGATAACTGATGACCAGACGAATGGTATAATAAATTCAGTAATGAAAATTTGCCTCTTACCGTCCTGCAGCCTGTTTGCCCACTCCCCATTTGCTCAGAATATCAGGCAGGAAAGAGTATGTCTAGCTACAAGCGACACTAGACATTCTGAACGATGGTTTGCGGGGGTGCTGATGCATCATGTAGCTCTTCCAGTTTTTCAGGGGAAAAAGAGGGAACACCAAGTAAAGCAGGACTTACTGTGATTGGTGGGAAGGATCGAAGCAAAATGTCATTAATTTTTTGTTGCTTTTAACTTTTCTTCATGTTCTGTTCTTGTGAACCAAAAAAGCCCTCAGCATTAATTTTGAAGGAAGCCCTGTAAAGTTCACACTGATAACAATCATGTAGACAGAAATCCATACAGGGGCAAAGGCAACTGGATCTGCTGGTGTGTAAATGTGGTTAGTAAGGGGGCAGGTGTGAATGTTATGCATGTTGGTTACTCAGCTTAAAATTTGAGAAATCTGGAGAAATGTGAGTACAAAACTGACTGTTGGAAGAATTCCCCAGGAATGATAGGAAGAAAACTCAGAGATTCAGCTTATCCCCTGAACTGTTGTAAGTGCAGAGAGGAATGAGTCTTTCCCCTCAGTGAATCAGGACTCGGTTTTTGCTAGTTGAGCTGGTTTTAGGGCTAGTTAACACTGATGGTGATATTGCTAGATTTCTTTGAAGATTGTATTAACATTCACTGCGTGACTGCTCAGTTCCAGAATTTTGTTCTGACTAATATTTTCTTGTCTTTTCCAGAAAAATCAGTCAGCTAATGGGCTGTAGAAATAACTCTAGAAGTATTCTCAGTCTTTGCATGTGTATATGTATCTGTGTGCATGCAAGTCTGGCAAAAGCATATTCATGCTCAGACAAGTCAGAAAAAGGCATCAAACATATGTTACTTGAATGAAAGGTATTTTGTGCTTAAAAAAAAGAAAAATCATTAATACATGATAGCTGTCAGTGTAATTTTGATTATATATCTCACCTACATACTAGTGTTTCAAGTGTTCAGTGGCAATTTTTGCTCTCAGTAGCACTTCATGAGATTCTTGATGGGATGAGTAGTCTGTGCCTTCTCTTTCCTGCCAGGTGACACAAAAGTTTGTTCACTGTTGGAGCCAACCTGTGAGTGGGAAGGAAATTCCTGCCCGCTAATAAATTCTAGGCTGGTCTAAAGGAAAACTGTCAGTGTTTGCAAACTGCCCCACTCTCTTCTTTTCTGGAGTAGAGAGGAACCTAGAGGATTTCAACAGGATGCTGAAGGATTGTGCCGTTATTCCTACCTCCCCCTAAAAAGGCTTCAGTCTAGAAAGGGTGTGGAAGGTAAAAATTAGCAGTTGTTCTGCACACCCTATCTTCTACCTGGGTGAAAACAAAAAGATGGAATGGCATGCAGAATTCAGTAAATGTGGGAAAAGTGTGTGCAACACGGAGTCATATTACGGTTGAGGAAGTACAAGGAGCATCAGTGAGTGTAGGGTTGCACCTGAGGTAGAACTGAATGCAGAATGAATAGGGGAGAAATACAGACTTCTCACCAGCAAAGTATGTAAGCACATATTGATTTGGGTATGTGGGCAATTGCATTCTGTTCAGTGGAGCTCCCTATAATTGCTTTGAATTCAATGACATTTTTTGAGTTTTTTTTTATTGGTGCTTTAAAGATAAACTTGTTCTTGTGTCCTGTTTTAAAGGGGGTGGATTCATTATTTCTAATGTGATATGGAAACTTTAACAAATGACCCATTTTTGAGAGTCAATAAGCATCCACAGCTCCTGTGACTTTCGGCTCTGACTTCAGTGGTATCCAGAATTTTTCAGCTCAGTTTGTCCTTCTAGCAGGAAGCACAGCCAATTAGGCTTTGTCATTGCTCACTTTTTGATGGAGTGCCCCACTAAAGCTGTCGTGAGCAACTGACTCTTCAAATGTGGGTAGTTAATATTACTCCCAAGTAATTAAAAGTACAGTCTCAGTGTCTATATTCTGGGGCAGGGGAAATTTCGAGTTACCGGTCAGAGTGACCATAGTCTGTTATCGTGTTTTATGACAAGATTTAGAACATTTTCCATTTAGACAGAATAGAACAGAAGTTCATCATGTACTATGAACGTGTGAAGTTCATATGCAACTGGAAAGCTTAAGATACATTAAGCATTGAAATAATCAGCTTTGAGGAAGTTTATTACTTGGTTATGGTTTAAATATCTCAAAAGTTAAAAATTATGTGTCCAGTGCAATTAGTCCTATCTTCAAAGAGGCCTTTACTTTTTGAAAAAGCTGGTTGTAGTAATATGAATAAATACCGATTGTTCAGAGTGAAGAAAAAACAGAATGGTATTACAATGTCTTGTGTTTGTCTCAATCTACAATAGTCATTAACTACTAGCTATTACAATTTACTTTTATTTGTGATGAAAATGGTCACTCACTGTTGCTCCCATCTGCATCCAAAGAGCACAGCATTATTGTGGAATTGTCATTTCCACACCACAAAGATGTAATGACAGCAGATTTCTGCCCTATATTTTTGAATTTTACTGTTAAGATTCTAATTTTACAAAAACTCATTCCCAAGTAAATGGTAAACATAGCCTTTTAATGAAAATTCATGGCATTGCTTACAATACACAAACATGATTAAAATTGATAGAATTTTGCCTAAAGGACTTGTTGAGCTAACTTAAGTCCTGCAAAAGATCTCAGAGTACAACAGATGCTGTTTTTTTCATCTGAGCTGAAGCACTAGGAGTTGGGAGGAAACCCTGAAGATTTTATCAGTTTGTAAATGCCTCAATTTGAAAAAGAGAATTAATCTCCTAAGACAATGAATTTAACAGATACCGTCATGAACTAGGAAAGAAACTGCACAGTTCTGATTTTGTGTTTTCCTCTGGAAGTTAGTGTTGCTAGTTAAATTTCCATAGTGAACCAAATCAGTCCCTGAAACAAAAATGTATGAAGCTATTTCTATCAAGAATAAATGACTAAATTTTCACTCAAATGGTCTGAGTCATAAGGTAAAACTCTGCTGGCATTCTTGTAATGTAAACCTCTTTTTGTACAAGTACATACCTCAACATATGGGATATGAACATTTTGGATTTAAGGAACAGGTATGTTCCCCTCCAATTGCCTTGGGCACTTTTGTGGAGGAACTTTTTGCCTTTACTTGTGCTGTTGGCTAGTTTCTTTTGTTATTTTCCCCAATACAAGAGCCATTCTATTCAGAACTATATTCCTGATAGCATATAGCTCTTTAGCTCCCATCATTACTATTTATGTTTGCAGAGGAATATGTATCTGTGGCATAGTAAAAATTATTTCATAACCCTGTCTGGCTGGAGTGCTACTTCTCCCATTTTTTTCTGGTTTCCAGAGCTTATCATGGTCTACATGAGTGCACTTCTTTGCCTTAGTTGATTGCTCATGAGCTTTCTGCATAGCACTTTCTATATGCTCAGAATGTCTTTTCCATTCGAACTTTTCTTTTCTTACCTTTCCCTGGGTATTCAGGATATAAACAGCCTCTAGGGTATTTTCCTGTTCTCCAGAAAGTGCACTGAAGAATTATATTACAATTCTCAATTTTAGCTTATTTTCTTTTTTTTCCTACATTAATTTCTTCTTTGTCTCTCACCTACTTTTCATATGATTTTTTTTTATTAAAAGCTATACATATCTTCTATTAGCATTTCATTGTCTAGTTCTTTTTTTCTCCTTCGCCTTTTTTTTTCTTATATCTAATGTAAGCTACAAACATAAATAGTATTAACAGTTAATTTCATTCCTCATATCCACCATAAATGATGCACACCATGGTATTGAGTTACAGGACTTTTTAGCCCTTTCCACTGTTCTTTTCCACTCGCTGAGGCTTTTATTTTTGTTTTTCTACTCTTTTTCTACTTTTTAATGTGTTTTACAAAACAAAGGAGTGTCACTACAGAGGTGAGATTACTCAATGGCTAAAGGCATTTTACGGCAGTAGAAATATTATTTCCTACCTGCTTTTTCCCAGCTCAGCCGTTCCACTAATTGTGCTTGTTCATGTTCATGTGAAACCTGTAGCCGTCAGATATGAACATCTTCAGTATTTAATACAGCTTGACTCTTCTTAAACAGTTATGTTGATTCTTGTTGCTGATATTTCACCTAGGGAGCCAGTTTGTTAATATCTACAAGTCTGTTATTAACCATATTCTTAGTTCAGTGAGAAAACCTTACTCAATGCATTAGTTCAATTGAACAAAAATGGACGGTTGGAAGAGTATCCCTTTGAAGAACAGAGCCACAGTGGTGATAAAGAAGAACTTCACACTTGCGACAATCTTAGCAGCTCCCTACTGGGTAGCATAGCTTGCTTGATTGTCTGAGCAGGGTTGGTTGGTTGTCGAGATAGTGTATGATGGATAAAATAGAAGTTCAGTGCAAGATCAGGGACTAATATAAAAAAGGAGTAGGCTCATGTGTATGTATGAATTCACTGAACGCCCTTCATATGTGTGTATCATTTAGTCTTGTCAGCCTTGATTGCAGTAGTAGTAGTGAAGATATGGACTTCAGGATGTGCTGGCAACCAGAACATAGGTTCAGGATCCTTGAGGTTGTTTTTCTCCTTTTCATTACAAAGGTGCTGAGCGTGACACATGGCGACCATGTACTGAAACTGGTGACCTCATGCGGAGTGATTCATCATTCAGAGCGAGAGAGTGAACCTCAGTCCTATCACCGATACCCATGGCCTGTGTCTGTGGAAGCGGGAAGTGGGGAAGACAGTTCCAGGCTGGTCTCTGAGTCGGAGAGTGGGGATCCTTGCACCCCAGCAGATGAACTGCATGCATGCTGTGAATTAAAGCGTGCTTTTCTCTCTGCTTTGTCATCTACCTGGAAGTTTTTTCTGGCCAGACTGTTCACGGAGTGAAGGTGTCCCTGTCTTTCACTCCCTTTATAGCCTACAACAATACCATCAGCTGAAATTTTCCAGTGAAAATGGTGGGTAACCAAGCTTCTCTGACTCCATTTTCCGCACTGTAGGGGTGACCTCAGGCAGCAAACATTTTTCCTTCTCTCCAAGTATTTTGCCCTTGTCTTCTCCATTTTCCAAAGGTTTCAACTTGTGGAAATGTCCTTCTTCTGGCTTGAAAGAGTCACCTATGAGTGTTTTTGCAGTTGGGTCAAATGTGTACATATTTGTATGCATTAACGCATTCGTGATCTCATTATCTGTCTCTGAAACTTACTTATTTTAAGCACAGATGTTTGCCTTCTTTGCTGACCCTGTTGCTTATAGTAGTTACCACTATATTAATTCTGATGGCATTTCTGGCACTAAGTGAAGGAATTACTTGTCTTTTTTACACTTTATGTTAGTGAGAGGGAACCTCAGATCCTCAATAAGGTGTTTTCTCCTTGGCAACATGTATGTTCCTATGTTTGGCTTTCCTTTATTTGTGTTGAAAAGGCACAAACATTTTACCTCTGGTTTGAAAAAGTGGTATCTTGCTGCACAACTTGTGCAGTTTTTGACTAATGCCGAGGGGAGATACTAGAAGGAATATATTTTCTTAGGAGTTCTCTGTTCATTTTGTCTTTCCCCGTGTGTGACCACCTGCTCTCAAGGGCAAACAAACTTGGCTGTCTTCCTGTGCTCACAGCTGCTTTTATCTTTGTTTTCTTTGAAAGAGAGAAGACCAGCTTGAACACTGAACTTGGACATTGCTGCTCTGCTGGATAGTGTGGACTTGGGTGTGGCAGGAGTGAAGTATACTCTGTGCAGTGCTGGGGCTGTCAGTAATCAGTGCAGGGCTGCAGCTCTTGGATGGGCAGCTCCATTTCATCTGTCAGGTGCAGCCTGGAGCAAGGGTGAGTGTGGATGCTAATCAATAGCCCATGGCTTGCCAGTGAGGAACTGGCTGTGGCCTGACGATGTGGAGGTAGAAGGGAGGAAAGGATCAGTTCTGGTAGTGGGGATGTGATGAGGGCACCGGGTCCCTTCTGACTTGCCATTAGAAGACTTTCATGTTCTTGTCATAGCATAGACTCAGAGCAAGCATTCCCTGTCTGATTATGACTAAGTGTCATTTGTGGAAATTAATGCTGTCCTGTGTTTCACTAGAAAGCTGGTCATTTTTTTTTTCTTTGGGGTAGAACAGTTTTATTTGTGTATATCTTCAGCTGTGTGATTGTATTCAAGTGTTCAGCCAGTTTGGTGACTTCTGTTTTCTTTTGATTCTTTGGGCAGTGGCAATGGATTGCAGCAGAATCCTATTCCAAGTGGCACTGATCTATATATTTCAAGTACCGTATTTGTGCTGAGATAAGCATAGTAGGATAGCTACCATCAGCCTCTAGAATGGCATGAGGGTCAAGAGGCTGGAGGGAAAAGAGACCAGGGGCCATACCAGTACTGGGGAACCAAAGGTTTGGAAGGATTGGGTAGTGTGTAGATCTGGGCAGGCTAAGCAAAGGCCATGATAAGAGGCAGATGATGAGGGGGGCCTAAGGACATGGGGAATGGGTCTTCGTAACAGAGCTGGAAAAGGTCCTGTGACCAGACTGAATCGCATTTGGACTGCCTCTTGCTCTCCCTCAACGAGTTCCACTTCTGTGCTGTGAGTCATCACACTGACACCACTGGCTGCTGCCCTCTCGATAGGAAGCCTCCACTGCGCTAGGATTTGTGCTGTCCCTTTTGGCTTCTGCCCCCTTCATTGCCTTACAACTTACAGCTATGTCCTTTTTGGTTGCACTCAGATCTGGAGACAATACATGCAGTGGAGCCTGACTGGCCCTAATGTTGATTGAGATCTACCTTAATCTGCTCTGTAACAGCTGGGGGGAAAAAAGGGAAGCTCAGAGGGAGTACAGCTGCTGCTGTGACCTACCCAAGTGTCTGATCTCAAGTGTCCATTGTCCTACCTACAAGGTGTACTTCCCTGTTCTCAACTTTCTCCTGCATGTTTCTGTTCAGAATGACACTGCTCCAAAAAGAACTGGGAGAGAACTTGCTTTTATTTCTTCCACCCTCATAGAAGTCCTTCTCTGTCTATTCCTTTTAGTACCTTTGGTACTAGTATGTGTCAAGTTGTATTCACAACTATATGATGTAATATCTGTCTATGTGCAGGGGTGTTGCTGAGATTAACCTCTTTCTAGGTTGTCTTTTCTAAGCAGAGTAAGGAGTGAGAGCACTGGATAAAAGCAGTTCAGCAGGTGAGGACAGATTGCAGCAAACTCAGGTTATGGAGATCAATCTCGTGGGAAGAAATGTTTAGGGGAAGAGTTGTGGGCAGAAGGCCGGTATTTCTAGAAGAGTTTGCTATGTGTCTTAACACTATTTGTTGCATATTGGGGAAGTGTAAGTGCAGTAGGAGTGTTCTGTGGCTGCAGCAGTACCCTTTAATGCATTGAAAAGTAAAAGCATTACATGTGAAAAGTAAAGCATTGCATAGAAAGTGGGGAAAAAGTCCACAGGTTTAAAGAGTGACTGACACAAGTAGGTACCACAAAAAGTAAAACAGAAAATGGTACTGGGTGGTAATGAGTGATATATCCTTAGAAAAATATTCATGCTTTAGATTATGCTTGCGCACTTGGGCTTTATTGGGACTTGCTTTGTATTTAAACTTCACCTTTTATGTGATGTACAAGACTTTGTTAATCAGTTTTGCTTTGACGAATTG
Source organism: Opisthocomus hoazin (assembly GCF_030867145.1). Taxonomy (NCBI): domain Eukaryota; kingdom Metazoa; phylum Chordata; class Aves; order Opisthocomiformes; family Opisthocomidae; genus Opisthocomus; species Opisthocomus hoazin. The sequence continues at coordinate 144,547,130 of NC_134414.1, forward strand.
ATCTAGCCAACTGGCATATCTGAAGACTCATGTGGAATGGAGTATCACATTTACTCTTTTGCAAAAAGCAGAATTCCACAATACTCTGGCAATCCGAGCTGCTTGCAAATCCAAGCGATAGCAAAACCTGTTGCCCAAAACAAATAGCTTACCAACAGATTGGCAAATTATTGTAATTTTTATGTCTACGTTCTTGTCTGCTTCCAGCCACAGTGAAATAGTTAACAGTGTTCATTTATGTTCAGTGTTTATTAGGTGTGAGAATGAAACACAATGGTGAACAATGAGGCAGGTATATAATTTCTTTTGGTCTTCTCTTCAGCTCATTTTTGTCAGTTTGAAACATCAGGCATTTTCCAAAGACACATTTCAGAGAAAGATTCTGAGGCACAGAGTGGCATCCAGCTTGTAAAATAACAAGTTCACACTGTACCAGCTCATTTTATGGATATTTTGATTTCAGTTTTAAGGTATTATATAAACTTGGGGGGGGGGGGGGGGGGGAGGAAGATTCTATAAGATATGGAAAACACAAGAAAATCTGCTGTCAGTCATTTGTGCTAGTTCTTTAGTTCTCCAGTAATACAACCCCCAAAACCTTGAGAATCTTATTTTTGTCAGTGAATGTGTTCGATGCAGATATCTGGATTAAAAAAAAAGTTCAGATAACTTTTGATTAGAACTGCACTTCAAATTGTTAGAATGCAACAGATGTGTTTGGACGAGGAGGAAGTTCAAAGTTGTGTTTAGATTTCTTCTCTGATCAATTTATAACCTCCAGGTTAGTCACATATCCAATCTTCAGTCCCTTTCACTATATATCAGTAAATATGGTGTAATATGTGAGCAGTAAAATTTACGACCGTTGATTGATCTCACTGGAATCTCTTGCTTGCATTTCTGAATAGAGGGTACAGAAAAGAATTTCTTAAGAACATGCACAATCTTGATTCTCTCCACAGACACGTAGCAGCAGTAGACTAAATCCTGCAGTCTTTATTCAGTCAATCTCGTTACTTAATATGATGATTAAATTAAGAAACTGAGATTTTTCACCTCTAGGATGAAACTAGCTCCTGTGTAGAAGACCTGTGCAAAGCTTATGATCTTCTCTGAGTCCTGAGAGTAAGACAAAAGTGTTATGTTCTTCTCCTGGTGTGAATCCTTGAGATGCACTTCGGTCTCAAAAGATGCAAAAGTTAGCTCTACCACCTATAGTGTCCCCTTTATATTAGCTACTCTCTATTTTCACTTCTGTCTCTGAGACTTTTTTCCAGGCTGCTGATTAGGTGCCTCCTGAGTTTCATCATGCTATTCTTAATTTTTTCCTACTTTACCTGCAAGGCCAACAAACACAATATTAATAAATTATGCTTCTTAACTCATTCTTCCCTATTCCCCAGACCATGTAATAACACATGTGCTGATTTCAAACTCTTTCTGGCATTCATCAAAAAGAATTTTGACAAAAAGAATTTGTCAAAAAAATAAATTTAATATTGATATTAGTTCTTGTATTACTATTATAAATAATAAACAATTGGAAGCCCATCAGAAATGAGGAACTTCAGTGTGTTACAAATGAAAATCAAAGAGGAAATTCCTATTTGCCTAAAGCTGCAGAATCTTGCCCTGTGCTGTGTTTGCGTATGTGCATGCATGCAGACATATACAGAGAGTCAGTGAAATGGTCTATATGCCAAGGCTCGTTGCTGCTGCCTTGCTGCAGAACTTTCACAAAGTTTCAGCTCTTATTAGTACTGTAAGCATTCTGAAACCCTGCTGTTTTGAGGTTTTGAAGTTGACTCAGAAGTTATTTCCTAGTTTGCTAGCGTTTCTTATTCTAGCCAGGTTTTGTACTGCCAGACTTCATAGTGATCTTAACATCAACGTTACTTTTCTGAAAAATCACATCAGAAATGAGATGTGCCCTCTAGTTTGCTAAATGTATAGTGAAATAGCTACCTGAATATGTGGTGGAAAGTTTTTGAAGGAAAGTACAGATTTGTTAAGGTTGAAGAATTTGGTATAGGTCTCAAAGTCTCTGCGACTTTTGGGCAAGAATTTTTTTTCAAGAAACAAATATATATCCAAAATTTTGTGTCAAGGTTTTGTTTTTTACCTTAATGTTGGAAAATTCTGCTTTTGTCCTGTGGTACCTGATGTGGTCATTAGATGAATCCATGTTTTTTCTGCATAGCTGCTTATGTCATTTGTTCAAGTCAGCCTGTCCTTGTGACTGAGAGTCTGTTTTTTTTGGAGCTGCGTCTGTCTATAGCCTTGAAAAACATTCAGATAACTTTTCCTGCAGCTGGTTGTGCTGACTGTGCTGTACTGTTTTCAAAGCAATGGATAGTTTTTTGTTTTTTGTTCTTTTTCCTTCCTTCCCTCCTTCAAACTTTCCCAAGGGGGTGGGTGCATAAGGAACAAAAGCCAGACTGGAAAGTAACAGTGCCTAAAAAACGAGGTTTGCTTGGGATAGGGACCACCAATCCAAGCAGCAGCTCCTAGAGCCTCTGCCTGTAACTTCCACCAGGGTGGAGGAAGACATTTGCTGTCTGGGTTTTCCTGTGTTGTGCTCTGGAGTGAGAGGGGAACCTCCCTTCTGGTGAGAGTGATTTTGCTGGAAAAACTGTTGGGAAGCTCCGTAGCACAAACCCTAGTCATGGTGATCTGTGAGGCAGTATCTTTGCAGAGGATTCTGGGGTGCAAAACAGTGGTGAAATTAGGGAAGTGCAAGAAGATGACTGCTGAGCCCCCTGTGTTTAGTTCAGCATCCCATAAGGGACAGGAAAAATACAGTAATGTTATTGTGTCTGCTGGAATGAGACCTGAACACATGCATACCCTTCTAGGGACAGAGTGATTTCTTTCTTGATTTTATGGAACCAGTTTCGCAGCATACTGTTCTGGAAAACCACTGTCTTAACTATCCTCTAGATTCCTCTTGAACTGGGCAATGTCAAGTCATGAGGGCAGCTTGCCTTCAGACCTTATAGCTGATTCATCTGAAAGCAATACTGAGGGTGATGGAAATCATTTTGCAGAGACATTCATCTCCAGTGCCAATTGTTTAACGTCAAAAAAGTGTAAAGAGTTGGGGTTTTAATTACTTTTGTTCACTGCTGTGAGTGGTGATTCACAGAAGTTGTATTGCTAAGGTGTGGCATGAAAAGGAAGAATATTAGGATGAAGCAGACTTCTCCTGCAGTCATTCAGTTCTAGATGTCATGATCGAGTAGCTTTATGGTACGTTAGGCTCAATCAGTGTGTTCATGCTCACAGAACTGGTGTTGATGCTGTCAGTGCTGTGCTTCATTTGCCTGGATTTGAGCTGGGAAAACACTGAATGAGTAATGAGAAAAACACAACCTTTTTCTCATGCAGAAATATATTGCAGCACCGTGCTAGGTTTCTTTACTGTTTACATTTTCTGGGTTCATCTAATGACACTTTTATTAGTTCTTTTCCAAACATGCCTATATCTGGTTTGGCTTTGTCCTCAGTGTGGAGTGCAAAGGGTCTCAGGAAGGTCCGACTGTAATATACTAGGAAGAAAATTGTAGGAAAAATTGGTGGCAACAGTTGCTTTTTGATTTGGGAAAGGGTTTTCTTAAAAAAAAAAAAAAAAAAAAGAGTTAACAACAAGTAATTATGGATTCAAAAATAAGATTTTTAAAAAGTCTTTGCTCAATAAGGCTTCCTCAAACACTAGGGATATGCAGGGATAACTTCAGAAAACCAAAGAGGTTAGGAAAACTATGGATGACGTGCTGTTACTTCCACTGGCCACAGGCTCTGCTAGCTGTATTGTGCACACTTCACACCTCCTCCTGCAGTTGCAAGCAGTATTGATTCCTCCTCCTGGAAATGTGCAGGCTGTCTGAAGCCAGGTTAACAAAAACAGACTGAGAGGAAGTGTTGCACACAGATGCCTGAAGCACCAGGTGCTGGGGAGCCAGCCTGATGTTTGAGATTGCTTAAGAAGTGAGCAGCTCACAAAAAGTGCAGCAGACAGCCACTTGCTCCAACAGCATCTTTCAAGGCACTGAATCCTAAACACGACCAGGAAGTTCTGGTCCTGCTAACTTGCTCTGGATGTGAAAATCCTTGTTACAGCGTAGGCAGCGCCTTCTGATCTCTCTAATACCACTGCATGGTCATCCTGAAATCTGAAGTGGTGCTTGGAGCAGCGAGGCAGTCTTTCCTCCTAAGATCCACTTGAACATCTCCCACTCTGTTAGTCTGCTTCAAATTTGTATTTTTTCTGAAAGAAAGAATATACTGTCCCAGAATCTTAGTTTTTCTCTCTCTTTCCTGTATAGTAACACTGCAGACAATTTAGAAATAAAAAATGGCTGCCATGTGCTTACTGATTCTGTAAAACAGGATTGAAGTGTTTCACAACCTTGACATTATTTGTCTCCTCCTCCGGTTTTTATGATGCCTTTCTCCATTCCCCCTGTAAAAAAAAAAAGAAATCTTAAGAAAATATTTCCTCTGTTATGTGGCTAGTTCCATACGCAACACAAATAATGAACTCATCCAAGAATTGTGTTTAAAAATGACCCATATTCTGAGAGTTAAGTAGCTCAGCTTCTTCAGTGCTGGACTGACAATCACAGGCTGATTAAATTTTTACACAATTCCCTTAATGGAGGCAAGTCCCACTTTCAACCCTTCCAAAGGGACTTCTGAATGAATAAGGACCGATTCTGTTTGGATAAAGCGATCAGCCTCTGTTGACAGTGTAAAAAATCAGCACCTTCTGTTTTTAATCATATTTTAGTCATATTGAGTAGCATTTCTTTCCAAAATGATTCCACCTATTTCAATTCACACCTATAATGGTCTATTTAATAAAACTCCAATTATGTTAATATATCCCAGTATTTTAATTCCTTTCGAAAAAAAAACCCAGAAACACCAACCCACCACATAGACGATGCACTAATCAAAGCTTGGGACTAAAGAAATTCAATTCAATCAGTTTCTATCACCCTTGGTGTCACGAGTCGTTCCGCAGCAGATCTCAGGGTACCTGTGCAGCAAGCATTTATATTAAGGATATTGTAAAATAGGCTATAAGAAACAGTTTCACTCTCTGTAATACTGGATCAAAAATAGTCTTTTAATGTAGAGGAAAAATGTTATTAAAGTAGGGACAGGTCTAACATTCTTAATTTGAATAATTAAACTGATTTTGTGTTTATAAAAGCATTTCTAGGAAATAGTGACTTTGTGGCATGATTGATACTCAAATCAACCCTATTGTTGGGATTAAAATGCATATGAATGTGTTCTTTTGTTCAGATGTTTTAGCATTCAAGGACAAAATTTGTTGCATAATGAACAGCAGTTTTAAACTATTGTCTTATCCCCATTGTCTCATTCTTTAGTGAACTTCTGATGTCATGACTTTCAACTTTTGATGGCATATATGATTCCTAGCTTGAGAATTTTTTTAACATTTTGATATGAAGATAGGTTTTCCTCAGACAAACACTTCTTAACTGGATCTAATTAAGGATAGAGAGTTTTCATAGCAATTGAAGCTGGAAACCACGTTGTCTAAAATTTTCAGAAAAACTGATCAGTACAGAATCCAGATTTTGGGGGCCTTTGTTCCTAAAATTAAGCTTAGTTTAAATGGTGGTTTTCAGGTCTGAGTTTGAGACTGGTTTTTGAAGCTTACACAGCTTTACAAAAATATTTTTTTTTTCAGTATAAGATTTTTTTCTTGAATGTGAAAAAATAGAGATAACAGTAAGATGATTGAAACAGAAGTTGTCATATCCCATAGAAATATTCCATTTCAAGTTACTTCAACCATTATTTTTGTATTCTGAATACAGCAAGGAGATGTGTCATACCTAACCACAAGTTTTCGCTAGTTGATTTGCAAAAGCAATGTAGAGCAGTCCCTTTTCTATGTGATAATGAAGCTAGACAACAAAATTACTTCACCTTGTAACTGGACAAAAACAGTCTACCACACCTGTCAAACTATATTTGTAAGCGAGCTAATTGACTCAAACCCAGTATAATTCCAGAAAGCAAAGATTGCAGCTACTGAAGATATTCAGTAGTGCATTACAGGAAAAAAAATTTATTCATAGTATCAGTGTATTAACTTTCAAATAGTTTTAGAAAACCATTCAGTAAAATCCAGACTTGCTAGGAACATTATCCTGTTGAAAGTGAGTGGAAGCTTTGCCAACCTAGTGCTTAAAGCTCTCACCAATATTCTTATTTATTTGAAAAATATGTATATTTTCTTAATACAAATTGAAACTGTTCATTCAAACCTTATAATTCAATAAAAGTACATTTTATGTTGCATGAATATTGTGTGTTTTCTTGGTTTTAGCCCAAGCTTTTAAAGTGAAAGCAATTTCTTACCTCAACTCTATTCATCATGAAAAATATGAATTTTGTCTTTTATGAAGCTGTCATAGCTGCTGAGAAATATGAGACCCTAGGGCCCACTACTCCATTTAAAACGTTCTTCATGTTCATATCATTTTTTTTTAATATTCCTTTTGCTTGTTTGATGACTTTTATTCTTCCTCCTCTCATTTAGTGAAATTCAATATTGTGTTCCTATTCTGTTCTTTTAAAAGACATCTTAATAGAAGACACTAAAAATCAGAGATTTAGTATTTTTATTTTTAAAGGGAATATAGCTGTGTTTGTTACATTGTCTACATTCTTGATTTTCTTCTTTTGTATGTTTTGTTTTCTTGCACATTCTCAGAAACATGTAGGGCATCCAGATGAACAGAAAAAGAACAAAAGCCATGTAAGATGTGCTTCTCAAAAAATATTTATGTCCCTAAAGATGCAGATAAATACATACTGGGACTTTTAAAAATGCACAGAGGCACCTAATTTTTGTTATTTAACTAGGCTTCACCTATCAATCTTCATATTCTGAAATGTCTGAAGTTATGCTGTTTGGGGTTCTGGTGAATTTATATTTAAACACTTCTTTTTTCTTTTTATTTTTCTTTCTCTTTTTTTTTCTTTCTAAATCCACTCTTTTCCTTGCTCATTGTCTCAGGATTGCATTTGTCTCCAGGCTTATCATGACTAGATCCTTCTTCTCTAAGCAGTCCAAGTGCAGTCGGTGGTAACTACACAGCAGGAGGAAGGGTAGCAGAGTTGTGTTCTCAAGGGTGTATAAGGGTAAACAAATCTCAGTGTAGGCAGTTTCTCAAGATAATGAACTGATGTAGTTCAGAATATGAGAGCTGATCACTGTGATTTGGAGCCTGAGATGTTTTGGGGGGGTGGTTCTTTGGGTTTTTTTTGTACCAAATTTTTCTTTTTTAGGTGGAACAGTTCATACCAACTGCAGCTGGCATTAGCGGTCACTCCAGTTAAAGTTAAGATACTCTAGTTGTCTTCAAGTTAAGTGCCCGTTTTCAGCTAATTGTCTAGACATTCTCATCAGTGAAGGAATAGAGGCACTTCAAGAGTGTGATTCATCCCATCCTAAAATAGATGTCTAAGCTGGCATGAATTGGAAGTAGCTGTCTTTCTCCAACAAATAGCAGGAGAGCACTGACAACTGTTTACACAAAAAGCAGCTGAACATAGGTGAGATGGTCCCCGTCTGAGCTATTGATATATCTCTTATTCCTCTCTGTTGTTTCACTGATTTTGGAGATGAGTAACATATTTTAGTATTTGCCAAATAGGGCAAATGTGTTAAATAGATGTTAGTTTCATATCCATCAGGTTCAGGAGTACATAAGGCAGAAAATAATGTATGCAATTCCACAGAACCTGTGCATAGACAGTCTGTGCTTTGTTTTGATTTTTCAAATAGTAGCTTAAGGAGCAAAAGCTGATGCATAAAGCATTATATGTATTTCAGGTTGGGATCAGCCTAGAAATCAGGATCCACCCCCAATGAAGATTCCGCTTGGTTACTCCGCCTTACAAACAAAGTCACAGTGACACTTCAGAGGTATCCTGTCACTTTCTCATTTCTTTTCTGAAAGGTAAATATTCTGGCTGAAAAACAAATTAAGCACACAATAGGTGTATAATATATCTCAAAAGTAACTTGAATGGAAAACACTTCAAGCTGGCAGAAACATTCGACAAATTTAATACCATCTGAATGGTTTTCTCAATAAAATTGAGAATAAATATCCATTAGAACATTAATGAAAGTTGAAACTGTTCCCAACAGAGTAATCAGTAACACTTTTGCAGTAAAAAGTCTGTGCAGTAATTTTTACTCCCATGTATTATTTGTGAAATGAAGGGAATATGTCATTTAACATGAAACTTTGCAAAAATGTTTATATTTTGAGGCATACGTTATAACAGAAACATATCATCCAATGGCAATTATTAAGATTTCATTTGCTTCTCCAGCACTAAGCTTCTGCTGAATGTTTTTCATAATTGGACAATAATATTTTTCAGATCATAGTGAACTCTTCACTGAGAGCATGGTGGACAAAACAACCATTGCTGTGATGTATCATATCAACTCTATGAAAGTTTTCATAACAATTTAAAGGAACAAACATGTTTATGAAGCCTGCACTGATACTGGGCTGAGGTAGGAGACAAATACACTGTCAAATTTCCATTAAGGTCTCCTCATCTCTAAACTAGTTTTCTCAGATTTTGATAGCAGCATAAGTATGCCAGCAGGCAAATTTACCCTATTTCTATGATAGGTTTTGATGTTGAACCACCTTTGGTTTTGTCTCTTCCCTGTGTTACTCTAGTCCAAGGAAAGGAATACCCAAGGACAAAGTGTTTCTGCTAGCTTCTTAACTGAATTTTCTTTTTTTCATGTTTAAAAGCGCTTATGCTCGCTATGCTTACACTTTCCTGATACCATCTTAAAGTAAGAACTGTAAATTCTTAAAATCCCATGGTATGTGTGGAAATCTGTGCCACAAGGCCACTTCTGCTTGCTTAATGCGTGTTAAGGTGGAAAGGGAGCAGTCAGTTAACTGGCATAATCATATGCACAACACAGCCATCTTGTCTCATCTAGTTTTTCCTTCAGTTGTGTAAAATCATACACTGTAGATGTTTCAAAACCCAAAGATCCTTCTGTTTTACTTTAGTTTTATTAACTTCTGTTAGCACTCTGGTTGTTGTTGATCTTAATTAAGATAATTTCCTTCTTTTACCAAACTGTGACTATAAAGACATACACATCATGGTTATCTTTTTCATCTTTTAATAATAATAATAATAAACCCTGTTGCAATTGCTTTTCCATTTATTTTTGTGATATATATTTTTTTTACAAAGGAATTTGACAAGCAGATTTCTGGAGTTCTTAATGGGGTTGAAACAATAGGCTATGCATGCCATTGTACATACATAGTGAAATGAACATAAACCACATACACGAGCACACACAGAAAACAAGGCCCTGTTAAGACTGTACAAGTAATAAATGACCAAGAGGTTATTGATACATAAAAACGGAGTTCATAATGAAAACTGTATCGCTAGTCATTTTAACACCCTAAAGTTGTGCATTATTTTGGGGTTCTCTATTTAAAAGCCCAACTGTGTCCCTCTTTCCATACGTATTGGACCCCACATTCGTAGGTGAATAAATTGCTCCAATGTTGTTGCTGGAACGAACTAAGAAGTCAGCCAAGCGTTGTGTCACACACGTAGCGGTGTTGCATTTTCGTTTCTCCAGGTGGTGACTACTAAGGTAAAACAAAAAGAGCCAAGATGAAGTCAAGTGATGAGCAATCAAGTGTGCCACTTCTAATAGTCATTTGAGCTGTGCTAATGTGGGAGTTCTTTTAATATGTGCACAAATACAGGAACATTACAATCTTCCTACCACCTACTTGGTGCCTGAAAAAAAATCTTGCGCTGTATGCTATTATGTTTTAATGATTGGAGTTATTTAAATGCAAAGACCTTAACAGTCATATGTCATTTTTATTGATATTCTGCATAGCAGTTTATGACATCTAGAAAACCTGTAATAATAGTATAGTTAAGACAGTAAGTGAAAACAATGACTAAATGTTTACCTTTAAGCTGAAATTCTAAATCTATTTAGAGCTCTTGCTGATATCACGAGGATTACTAACATAATGACAGTCACCACTAACATTTTAGTTCTCTTGTTCCACAGAATCATATCCTGCTCTCACTGAAGTGAACAGTAATCTTCCAGTCCACATTAAGTGGATTGAGCCCAGAGACTCTTTCTCCCAATTGTGCCACATGTCATGACAGGTGGCAGGCGTTGCCAACTGCTGCTGTCTTCAGTACCACTTAAGATTTTGTGCTGTCTAAACAGAGATTTCTGAACTACTAAAAAGCAGCCACATCTTTGTTGAAACCACAGCAACTTGAAAGTGAAAGTGCTGTTGTGGTAGGAGATAATAATTTGTTGGATGAGCCTTTAAAGAGTATCCATGGAGTAATCCATATCTAAAAAGAGTATTGTAAATGGTCTGTTGATTCAGACCATAAAGAACTGCATGTAGAACTTATGAAGAATAAGGTTTATTCAATTTTTTAAATAAAAATATAATGATTAGCTGGAGAGAGCTTGGGTTTTCAAACTTGTTTCTTAGACAACTATGTTGTTCCTTCAGACAGAAATGCTTGCTGAGATTGCTTATTGGGTTATTGTTAATTTTCTTGAGTTTCTTCCTGTTGATGTGGCGAGACATAGACGACAATTTGCAGCAAAAATTTACTATGAAGAGTGATGATTTTCCAGTTTTAAACTCTGAACAATTACCGACGAGTACATTTTCCTATTGATTGACTTAATCCGTTATCTAAAATGTCATCTGTTCTTTTAGTGTTATATGTATTAATCTAAGAATCCAAATGTAATAGTAATTGTGAGAGAAATCTGTATTTTACTGGTTCTTCATCAGCTAATAGGCAGCAATTTCTAAGCAACTGGTATTTTAAATATGTTATTGTATTGAAAGGAACTGGTTGGATAGGTATTGATATAGCTTCTGTTAGGTTTCCATGGGTATTTCTGTTCATTTAAAAAGAGTTTTAATCAAGCCCTTAAGATATGAGGTTCAAACAGCAATGGGTTTTCATGGAAATCCTGATCTGTTTGTGGAGGCAGAATTCACTTTTTTGTTAAAGGTAAATAAAACTCCAGTCCCTACAGGAAGCTACTAGATTTCTAGCTGATGTCTAGCCTGACTGAACTTGTTATACCTGTTAGCTCTCTGATCTGTAGCCTTTAACTGAGTATGTGCTTCAATGAGACAGTTCACCCAGTAAGAGATCGTAAACCAAGGCCCCAGAAAAGCAGATAAGACATACCACACTCATAAAGATGATGCCTTCTGTTTGAGTATTATGATTATTATTCTACTTGTTTAAAAAGTAATAGTGGCAAAAATGTAGAAACTTAGTCTCCATTATCAAAGTATTTCGGAAGTTAACCAAATTGTCATATAATGATTATATTTTTTTATGAATTCAGAGAGAAAGGAACAGGCAACTATACAGACGTGTATTTACTGAATCTATCCATAACAGAATTGTCATTGAAAGAAATTCACGCAAAAGCTTGACAAACAATTAGAATAGTTCAGTGCTTATTTATCTTTTAGTACAAATTTCAAATACTTTTTGAAATGCTATTTTATTCATAAAAAAATACCTGAAAGTTGTATTTATGGATTTAGAACCATGAATGCATTTCAGACTAGTTAAAATCTATCAGAACCAGTTGATTCTTTTCCTTCTTCCAATGAGTAAATTGACATTTAACAGTATAATGAAATACTACTTACTTGCAGGAAACAGTTATGTTATAAAAGAATTCCATTCTGGCAGAGCATTAGTGTTATTAAGAAGGGTGTATTTTCTTTTTTTTTCCCTTCAGGCTTGGAAATGTGACAAAATTAAAGAAGAAAGCCCTTTCAAAATACACTTTTCTTCTCAAGATAATGTCATATTTGTCACCTTTTTCATTTATTAAAGCATTATAGTTGTAAAGTGGTTAAATGATCTGCAGCTTCTGTCTCTGGATTTCACTTTCTACCCTGAATGCTTACAGGATGGCTCTATTTACAAGAAGAAGAGTATTTTAAGCTCTTTGAGAATAAACAACAGACACAGAGAGTCTCAAGTAACAGAATATCACTAACACAAAGTTTGCTTCATAATTTAATCCTAACTGATATGTCTAGAAGAAACAATGAAAAGCAATACCTTTTTGTCTTTGCTGCTGGTTCTTCTGGCATTTCCTCACTAAGTCCTGAGAGTGTATGCTGTGACATTGCTGGCGGTATCCATCCTTGTCTCTTGGAAGTACTATCAGATAGATCATCAGCCACAGATAGTAATCTTTAAAACAACAAAATCATACCCTGTGAAATTGAATAACTCTATTTTTGCTCAAATTTTTGAGATATGATAGCAAAAACAATTCATGTAATAATCTGAACACTTTTTCCCCTAAAAAGAAATAAATGTGATTATTTATTACTCACTTCTCAATAGGTGTAGCTTCCAAACAGCTCAGAGTGACAGAAAGTGCGATGAAGAGAACTGACAGCTTTAGGCTGCACATTTTTGCTTCCAAACTTTCTGAAAAGAATAATGATTCAAAACTGAAAGCACACCCAAACACTCTTCAGCATACCCTGTTACTGATGCCTGTTCTGTCCTAAATCAACAGCAGCTGGTCTTTTTTGCAGGCTAGAGTAAAAGTTGATCCCCATAAGTTTAGTCACAAGAGGCAGTTTCAGACAGATAGCTCTCAACACTAAATGTTCACTTTCCATCTAGTAGTGTCAATCCTTTCCCTTATCTGCCGTTTGCATTTCCCGACAGGAAAATGCCATGTCCAGGTGTAATTTACCTTGCAGTTATCTTAGCCTTTTCCTGAAAAATGCTATTGATTAATAATAGGAAACATTTTTGTTTTCCTAAAAGCACATCTGTTGCACTGCATCTTAAGTAAGAAAAAAAAGGAAATTGTTTACCTTTCAGTGGTCAGTGAGCTAACTGAAGAAGCACTCCTGGGTTAGCAAGAAGGGTGCATGCAACAATTCCACGCTTGCATCTAGCTCTGGAGTGTCCCTTCTCCCCCTTCCTTGCTGACAGGTAATACCGCTCTTATATACCCTTCACACCTTTCTCAGCTCTGACATCAGGCAGCACAGAGAGACTGTCATTAATTCCCATCCCTATAGATAGAAAGTACCCCAGAGAGGAGCAGAGGCAGATAGGTCGTTAGTACATTAGCACATCAGTAAATATTCACCTGGTATATGCAGGATGCCCTTGTGAAGATACTGTAATAGCATATTGCACATCGGAACTGTAGCCTCAATTTTACAGTTCTCATAAGATGCTGAGGTAATATTCCCTGTGGTGTTTTAAAGGGCTAAATAAGGTAACAAAAGTTATAAACAAAGCCAGAATAAATGAAACACCAGATCACCAGTAATTGAAATGTAAGAAAACAGGTATCTTAATAAAGATAGGATAGTTAAAGTTGTGGAGGTTTGTTGTAGAAGTACATTATGATCAAAATGGAAAAAATATTTGAAGGGGTAGAAGATGCATGAGGAATAAGAAAAGAGTGAAAATCATTTAAATGGACAGGGTGATCATTCAGGATAACAAGGTAGAAGTCATGTGCCTTTTTCAGTAAAGTACAAATATGAATGAACAATCTCTCACTGTTAATATAAAATCCTAGGTTTTACTAACTGGCAGGTTCTTTATGTCATGCATGAAAATTGTGTCAATTAATATTGTTAAGACAGCAAAGACTAGGATAAAAAGCTAGGAAATGCCAGAATGAAGGCTGTCTGTACAAATCCATTTCACTAGTGTGCACAGAGTATGGTTCAGGGAAAAATATACAGCTTTTAATAGACTAAATCCAGCGTTAATAAATTACCTGATTGCAGATTTCCAAGGCTACAGATCAGAACCATTTTTTCCCAATTTCAGTGTGAATTAGGAAAATTACTTTTATTTTTTTCCTTTTCCCTGTCTCATTAGTTGCCTTTAGGTGCCCAAACACCTTTGGAAAACAGGTCTTTCGATTATTTATGGAGGTTAAGATGCTGGCATAAAAGCTCAGGCAAAGTTTTCTATGACAAGAAGTTATCATACGCATCTTCCACATTTCAACAAAACATGAATTAATTCATAACTGCTTTAATGGCAAGTACACTGCCTTAACTGGAAGCCTCCTTATTTGATGGTTTAGTCTGTAACACCAGATTTTCACTGAAGTGGATAAAGTTCCAGTGTTGGCTCTCTTCAGGCATCAGTGCTACTTGAGTTGAATACAGAAGGAATATTTAACTGGGATAGTAACCTCTTAACCTGACACAACAGCTACTCTGCAAATAAGATTCCAGCAAGTGACAAAATGTTTGGTGTTTTTTTTTTTTATTTTATTTTATTTTAGGGGATGCTGTTTCTGGGTGTTTTGCTCTCTGTTTTTAATGATACAATCATATATAATTTTTTCCCCAGGTTCATGTCATCCTCCCCTGGATGGACAGTCCCAATGTAAGAGAAGTAAGTATAGTGTTATTTTATCTTCACCATGACAATATGCTCTGTACAACATCTGAAACAAGTTTATCTTTCCAAAGAGTCTTCTATGGTTATTTTCACTGTAGCATTTGACTACAATCAAATAACGTTCTGGTGTTATTTTCACTGTAGCAATTTCACTCTTCAAATGAAGGCATGATTGCACCCACTTTACAGAGAAAGAGTTTTGCTAAAAAAAACAATTAGGCAAATAATCTGGTTGGTGATTGCCACCAGCCAATAGTCACTGCTTGAACTGAACTTGAAAATGCCTTGGTGCACTTCTTCCAGAGTGGGAAGAGATCCAGGTCCCACTGACACTCAGTAGTGGTGTATATGCTTGGCTCTTTTGAAAAGGCAAGCTCATGTTGTTTCTATTCCTGAAAAGCAATGGATAGATCAGATGCAGTTTGCATCTCAGATTTTAAAAGATTGGACTGAATATTGAAAATCTGTTACCTTTTAAGGCATCAAAGTGAATGGTTGTTGTATAAAGCTTGAACCAAGCTATGAGTTGACATAAGAAAAGTGAAGCAGGCTTTTTAAAGAAATATTGGTCCCAAATCCTAACTCCAGCTGTCCTGCAAGTGGCCTTGGGGAGCCTCTGATGCCTTGAGGGAAAAAGAGAAAAACTGATTCTTGAATGCATTGTAGAGATGAAACTGGGCTCTTGATGCCCCAGGACCATTGCCTGCCTCCTGGGCCAAAGAGCATTTTGGCAGAGTCAGCAAGAAGTCTATCCAGCTATTTGTCAGTTGTAATGTTAACAAAATTATGATGTTATGGCTTCTGTTACAAGTTATCTTAAGCAAGAGTAGTGTTTTCCCACACAAACAAGAGTGGAATATGAAATTGTGGAATCTCTCTGACAGCAGAACTATTCATAACTCAGATTTCAAGAACCTGGCACTAGGTACTGTGCAGTTAGTACCATTCAATGAAGTGGTTAGTTATTTTTCCTACTGACAAAGTTCCTTAACCTTGATCTTGGAGAAAACCCTTCATTACTCTGTGTAACAAATGTTATTAACCTAAGGAAAAAAATCAAGTATTCTCAGTAAAGAAACCTATGACCAATTCTATCCTGAGTAGTTATATGGTGATTTTACATATTTTTACTGGTGTTTAAGTCTGTATGAAAAGATTTGTCTGAAGTGTTGTGCCTATATGAGGGTTAGGGACACCAGAGCTGAGGTTTAAAAAGAATCCAGAAGATATGGTATGCCAATGCCCCAGTTCCTTCTGGAAACCACCTATATATATGTCTTGAGTTGCAAGATGGTGAACATGCTCTGCGTTGTAATGTCTTGGCAGCAGAGGAACAGGGAACCAACCTTGTCTCACATGTCTGCTGCTTTTATATACTGGGGAGTGAGATTTATCTGACTGAATGTGAGGTGAATAGAGAGACCATTCTAGTGCCTGTTTCTAATGTAGAAGTCTAAAATAGCTCAGATGGTTTGTGCCTGCTTCTCCTTTTTGGTGATAAAAACAGCCTCAGGTGACTTGCTCAGATACAGATGGTTACACTCCAGGTGTCTAAATGAACATGAAATTAATTCCGTCCGGGTGCTTTAGCTCTCTTTTATGATCAGTTCCTAACATTTAAGATTGTGTCCCTCTCTTTCTCGTATTTATCTTTTTCTTACACTACTCATGACACCTGATGGACAGCTGTTTCCCCTTTTAACAGCTGCTTTTCAGTTTCTGAGTTCCACATTTGCTTACTGACATTAATAACACATATGAAGACTTTTGGTAGTGGATGTCTCTTTCCCATTTGTGAGAGTGACAAAAAGCTGCTACCTGTTGCATGCACTTTACCAGATGCTGCTCTGCTGTGTAAGGTAGATGTCTCCAGTAAATTACATTGTTGCTCAGTTACCAGGAACTAAAAGTGTGTGACTAACTCACAGTTTAGTTTGCTTGTTGTATCAAAACACAAAAGGAAAATCTTTAGGCATTAACGTGAAATGAGCTTATTTCAATTTTTTGGATAAATTGGAAATCATAACAGCAGCAGCATTAATATGCATCTGTGTGAATATTACCAGTAATGAAACAAATGGTGCATGTGTCACTACTTGTAACTGTTACGAGTTGAGCACAATGTTTCACGTGATCTGACAAAATTGTTTCATTTTATAACAATTATATTAGCCTTTGATTGCTTTTAAATAAGTCTGAATAAAGCTTTGAAATAAAAGTATGAAAAAAGGTTTAATCGATAGTGCCAGCACCTCTGAAAAAGTCTAAATGCCTTGTGTTTAAATGGCGAAATCTGAAATTAGAAGAGTAAGTCAGGTGCCTAAATCTAGTTTTCTGCTATCATTTTAGATGTCCTAGGATATCGAGGACTGATGTTCATGAACCTGGCTAGTAGGACACCATCGTAGCAACTGCAGACTAAGCAGAACGTAAGAGGGAGTTTAAAATTACACTAGACAGCTATGATTAGGAACCTTGATTATTCTCTACATTTTTTACATTTGGATGCTAAAGTCTGAAAATTTTGGCTATAATACTCTCTTCCTAGTATTTCTTGCTTAGTACTATGTTGGTGAATACTTTCCAGTGTGTGGAGTTGTACTGCTGGCATTCAAGCTATGTGTATCTGCTTTATTCAAATATTGTTTTATCAAATGTGGCTTTGCTAATGCAACTTTCTTTGTTACTCTGTTTGGTGTGGGCCATTACAGCACTGACGAAAACTCAAAGAGCTTGTCTTGTTGATCTCGTTGGGATTTTGTTGGTCCCAAAACTGATGTTAAACTTGTGGAAGAAATGTAGAAGCAGCAGCAGAAGAGGTAGTAGGAGCAAAGTTAATAATTTCTCCCCCAGAAGAAAAAACAGGTGATTCAGAAATGAAGAATGGGCATCCATGGATTTGACTAGCAAATGGAAAAAAGTCATTTGGATATATAATAATATCTTAAATCTGGCTTTTATGATGTGTTATGCTACTCAGCTCACTCCATTGACAGAACAATGATGTAGCCTCAACAGGCTGTTGCTTATGATTGCTCTGAGAATGAGCTTAGCAGAGTTTGTGCTGAATCAGTTCCTATAGCTGTGAATCTCCCAAGCTAGAGGAATAAATCCCGTGTTTAAATCAGAAAAGTCAGAATTGATAGCGCAGTAATTGATGAGTTCTAGTTCCTAATGTCATCACTACTTACAGTTTATAGAGTTTTAACGCATGGCTTTTGCTGGCTTGCATGCAACAATTTACTTTTGACTACAACAGAAGATTTAAATTCTTAATTTTCTGTTCCTCTATCTCTTCTGCAACCTGCTTCCAGAAATCTGTCTGCTTCTGCAACTGAAATCAGAACCCTCCTTTGGTTATCAATGTGACTTACAAGGGCTGTAGACAGTGCTAATGGTAAGTAAGTAATATGACATAGTACTACCATTCTTCCTTTCTGGTAACCTAAGCCATCCATTGCTTCCTGCTATGATAATTATCTAAAGTCACTGTCTATAAGAATTAATCTATAAAAAGGTATTCAGCTTTCAAATATATTGCTGTGATGTATACGTACCACTACTACAATAGTATATGGAGTCCTATAACATGTGGACTCATGTACTCCAAAGCAGAAGAATAATTCTGTTGAAAGGGAGGGCTTGGTGCTTACTTGGAGTACCTCCTTACAGAGTCAGTGCATCATAAATTCACATCCTGGCTCACTGCACAGGTGTCTCCTTACACAGGAGTCCAGAGTGATTATATTGCTACTGAATGTGCAGAATGAGGTCTCCCTGAATGCTCCTGTAAGGGGAAAAAAGAGATTAAGGAATTAGGTACGTGTAGACGTGCTCTTTCTGATTTACTAAGTGTGACTGTGGGAACCCTCCACCCCCTCTTCCCCACCCCAGCATCTTATAAATGAGTACAGATGTATGTAAAAGGTACAGTGAGACCAGGAACCACGCTCTATGCTCCACAGACTTATTTCAGTGGAGGTGAATCGCTAGTAAGTACAGAGCAAATAGAACCATTCACCAGTAACAGAAACTGCTGGCTTTCAAAATAAATCTAGACAGAATCATGTCAGCCCTTTCTACCTGATTCAGTGCATAAGTTTTAGCTAAGTTTTTTTTTTTAAACTATCTCCCTTTCAATAACTAGACTTTTTTTTCCCTCTGCAAACTGCAGCAAGAGAATGACAATCTGGCTTTGTCTTGAAACACTCTGAGCCTTTTAGGTGATGCTGTCTTGACAGCTCTGCTATTAATAGTGGCATTTTCTCTGCTGTTTAAAAAGGGGATTTGTGCTGAACTGAAATCAGTCATGTTAGTAATAACTTTTCACCAAGGGCAAATGCAGTGTACTAGCTTACGTAGGAGAATTTATGTTGACAATACCATGAAACATAAATTAACTTATTTATGGTATGTTGGCACATGTGGCTGCAAAATAAGACAGCTCTTTATCAGAGAAGTGCAGTAGGGCTGCATTTACTGTATGCTTGGATTATTATATGTGTGAGTGCAAGACCTGACCTATTCGTTCTACTTGGAGATGAGAAAAGATTTTGATAAGCACAATAAATGTGCATCAGTACATGAAATTGCCTCTCCACTGTAAGACGTAATTAAAAATTCATTAGGACTTCAGCATATGTATCTGGATAATTTTAGTGGATTTTTGCTCTGTTATGGTAGTGTCTTTTACATGAAATACTGCTGTTTTCATCTGTTTAGCAACCATTCCATTTTTGGCTGAGATGGTCCCTGATAACAGAAAACATGAATGGTATGGAAAAGTCAGTATTTAAATGTGAGCTTTCACAAATACGTTAGGAGCTATAAGTGATATGGGTGATTCAAAAGGTGATGTTTTTTGCAACAAACTGTTATTGAACCAAATACCCAGTGGAAAATTGAAGGTACTGTATTACTACAAGACAAAAACATCTGAGGCTCTGGAAAATTTCAGTCATTAACATATTAAAATAATTTCGTATTAACACATATTCTGCCAATGAATACTACAGTTTCAATGGGACAAAGCTGAAAAGTCATCTTATCATAGCATTTGATTCAGAAAAGAACCTTGTGCAGAGCAGCAGAGAAGCACATACTTCAGGACAAGTGTCTTTAAAATCCGTGGGTGCTGAGTGTGTACTAAGTGTTTATTTACAATGGGTATCTTAAGCTCTGCTTTTGGGTTCAGAGTCTTTTCTATTGCATAAATCATTGTCTAGATTGATGGTGGTCTTTTTTTTTTTCCCCCTTGATTTACAGGATTTCTACACATTTCCAGCTGGGGAGATGTTTAAGCATTTTCTAGTAACCAGTATCCAGCCTGATGTCATCTCTGCACAGAACGCATATTATCACATAGCAAAAAACTAGGGGACTTGATGGATAGTGAAAGTGAAATGCTATCAGGTTACATAAACCACTGATTGATGAATCATAGTTAATGTCATTTTCTTAGAGGAAAAGACTCCAGAGAGACTTTGAAGCCTTTGAACTGTCAGTCAACCTACAGTATATTTGTTCCTTTAACTTTTCTTAAAGTATGTTCATGAGACAATATGCCTTGTTAGTGGAAAGGTGCTGACCTGAGCACACAACAAATCCCTTTGCACTTTAAAAAGGAGGTACTGCCCATAAGTGTATAATTAGATTTTCAACTTTTTTCTTTATATAGGTAATTTATTCTGAAAAGCTGTTTTGACAATTGGAACATTTATGTTTTCTGACATTTAAAAATAGAAGTTTGTGTAACAGAATGTCCTCCAGCCTTGTGGCAAATTTTATGAAGAATAAAAAATTTTATGTCTTCATAAAGTTTACCACAAGGCTGGAAGACATGAACTTGTTTTGCTGTAACAAAAGCAAACCCCCCAAATCCATACAAGTGGAAATCAATGTGCTAAACGACTTTCTTGGGAAAGAAGCTGTTACGACAGTCTCACTAGTTTAAATAAATAAGTAGTTGTGAAAATAGACAACAATTAGCGTTTGGCACATAGACAATATTACCTCCAATGTATGGATCTGAATGCTTGATATAGATGACTATATATTGTTGTTGTGTTACAGGGGGAAAAAACTGACATGATGATGAGTTAAGGGGGATGCACAGAGTCGATGGCAGAGTTGAGGATGGAAGACAGATCCAAGTCTTCATCTAGTCTGTAGCTGACATGCACTCCGTGGTGAGAGGAAAGGATATTTTACTGGATGGTAAAACTAAATTTGAATTCAGGCTCAAAATGGGCAGAAAGTCTTGTGTCTCTCGGTGTTTCTGCATGTACAGGGACAAACATCACCCCACTTTCTGTGTTAAATGCAGATGGGTGCTTCCCTACCTGGCTGGAGAAGATGAAGTGCTTACCTATTAGTCTCTTCACTGGCCCGTACAATGAGACCTTGTGACTTCCCATGACTTACCTCAGTCTAGTATAACCACTGCTAGAATACATAAATTTTTGATTAAAGGAGGATCAGTTACATTATTACATCTTTCTTTATTTTGCATCCTTCCTCTCTATCTTCTGAGAAAGTAGGTTCCCAAAATATCTTGAGAAGTTTTTTTTTTTTTGCTTTGTACAGATGTTGTGATTTCTATGAGCAGCTGAAAGGAGGGAAAATGTTGTGAAAGAGCCTGTCTTGCGAGGTTTCCAGACTTGGTTTTGCTGGTCTCTTCAAAGGCTGAACTTTGCAGTGAAGCTTTTGGAGTGTGTACCCAAACCAGGGCACAACCCTGAGCAGAAAATTCGGTATTGTTCTTGTTAGAAATTCTCTCCATTAGCCTCTATTTGTTTGGAAGCTGCATCACTATCCAACAATCACAGCTCTGCATGGCTGCTGTCCCAACCAATACTAGTGAGGGGTAAAATTTTAAGCTCCCTTGTGTCTCCTGATAAGCCTGCAGTGGAGAAGCAGATCTCAGGAGACAGAACTGAGAAAAAACCATGGTTTTAAACATAGCTTGCATTGCAGTCCACCTCTGAACTGATGGGGTCAATGACAGTGAACCTAATCTGTGTCATGACATCCTTATCTGGGTTGCCGTGCTATGTCCCAAGGGATGTGCACCCCATGATTGCCGTAGTGCTCAGTTCTGTGGAGACATAACTCATATTTCCAGCTATTCTTGAATTAGTTACATTCATGGTTGTTTACAACTGCGGTGCTGGGAAAGAGCTACTTAGTCCTCAGTGTTTCCAAAATCATGTATTTTGTTTAGAGTGAAGCTAGAAATGACTTCTGGGTTTTGGTATGTAACCCATCACTACATATAACATTTGGACTACGTCCAATAATTGTACATCAGCTCTGCATTTTTTACTGAGAACTTCTGCTGATTAGCATAAGAACACCGTGTCTCCATTTGAATTTCCTGTGAGCTTGCACAAGCAATTGTAAGGGGGTCCTGACCTTAGGCTGGGGGCTGCTGGATGACTGGTTTATTTGTTGCCTGGCCATGAAGAGTAGAACTAGAATGACAAAGAGAGATAACCAGGACAGGTATCATCTGACCTGATTTTTATCTGTCTAAAAGTTAGTTACCTAGACTAAGCTAGCTCTAGAGACTTTCAAATCAAAGGGAATAAAGAAGCACCTCCAGAGACCGTTTCCTCCCACTTATTTTAGATGGCTGTCTTAAGAATGGATAAATGACTCTCTGGATATATCTGACTCTCTCTAATGCCTACTGTGAGACTCTAGATGAGGATCTTCAACAAAACTACTTGCTAAGAATAGAGTATACCTGATTCTACACAAATACTTGATAGTCTCAAGGTATTTTCGTTCTATTGAAGCATTAGAATGATTAAAGCACCCCCTCAAAGAAAATCTGTCCAGACAGAAAAAAATACTCGTTGTCTCCATTTCTCAAGCAGTGGGCTGATAATGCAGGAAGCAGTGAACTTGGTGCAAATACAGCCTTTAGGAGAAATCCCATGAAGAAGATGGGAACTCAATATGCTTAGACATCATAGACTCTCTATAATGCTGCATTATCCATGAATTAATCACAATAGAGAAAAATACTGAATTCCATATGCACTGAATTTTACATAAATTTACTGAATATGAAACTGTGCTTTTGTGAACATATCATAATTTCATATCTCTACTTCTGAATTTTTTGGAGAGGTATTTAGTTTATACATGTTACTGATCACTGGTAAATGTCTGGGAGTGACTCCTTACCCTCATTCAGTATTCCACTGCCACCACAGAATGCTGTGTGCTGAAACAAAAGTGGGTTTTAAAGGTCAAGATCTGCACTGTAGGTGCTTACCAGTGTTACCTGAGCACATCCGACCGCTGAAAATTCACAGAAGTCACTAAAGTGCCCAGGTATGGCCCTTAAGGGTGTATTGCTTCAGGCACTTTTTTATTCACACAGACCACGCAAGTAGGCTACAATTAGCTAGTTTAAGATTGGGAACACACACCCCAAAAAGGTTCCCCCAACATCCTTCAGCTTCCAAAAAGCCTGAAGAAATATAAATGCTCTCCAGCACTCTCAGGCAGCTAAAAACTAAAATAAATATATTTTCAGTCTAATTTTTTTTTTTCTGGGAAAACACAGTTTTCATAGGAATGATTTCTTTCGTTATCCCTGTAAAAGGCCTTTTTCCTGCCTCCAGGACTGTGGAGCCAGTTTTATGGATACCAGCCGTTGTTCATTTGTAAGCAGAAGTCTCTAAGATACCTTCACCATGAAGCAACTATTGATGTATTTCTGATAGTACTTTTTTTCTCATGGTGCTACAGAAAAATAAAACACCAGAGAGAAGGTCTGTATGTAGAGAATTTTGGGGAAAACTCTCATTCGTGTGTGTTTGTCTGTGTGTGCATGTATGTGTTTGAAGGAACATGCCCTTAAAACATCTATTTCTTCATTCTGCTTTTAAAGATAAACTCAGTTCGTACTTAAGCACTCCAGTAAGTGAAATTCTTTTGACTTCTGTGAATGTTCCTACTTTAAGGCACTTTGCAAATATGCTAATATGAATTGACCAAAATTGAGTGTTATGTATAAGAGTAAATCTTCTGTAAAGGGAATGTGAATCTTTGGACAAAGGCATTTAAATTTCAAAAGTCAGTTGAAGTAAGCAGTGCATGCAGGAATTAAAGCCATCATCCTGAAAAGGTACTTCAGCTTTTAGAAAGATAATGTCGTCTTTTTTTTTCTTCTTGTTCTTCACCTGTATTCTTTTTTCTTTTCAAGGGGAAGGAGGGCACTTATTTGTCTTCAGTTCCTAAAACGCAAATTACTGATGATGAATTCTAGGGGAAATTTCAAAAGCAAGGTTCTTTAAAGTGGAACTAGAAAAATCATATGACAGTACACACAAACTATAAATCACTTAAGCTGCCATTTTGGTTTTTGTTTCTGATATGGAGAGAAATATTTAAAGCAGATTAAGTGCCTGCTATAAGGAGGTGTTTATTTGACTGGAATTTTTGCTTTCTGTTTTTTGTAATTCCTTTGCTGGGTCTGAATTTTCAACCTTACTCACCAAGAGCAGAAATTATTTTTGAACAAAATAATCCTGCTAGGATTGTATAATTACAGTCCTGTATGTGACGTTACTATGACTTGCTATCTCATCAAAGTTTATTTAATAGTTATTTTTTAAATAATTAATTAAAACACCAGATAATGGCTTTTATTTCGCTGGTTTTCTTATTTCCTGTAGATACTGAAAATATTGCATACGTCTCACAAGCTCACTTTTAAATCATTGTGATGGATAAGGAGATTGGAAAATCGTGATCTCTGTGGACAAAATCGTAGTGTCTCCTCCCCCCAGATAGACATGGATTAAAATATAAAATATATGTAGAAGACATTCTGCAAACAGATATGAGAGAAAATATTAAAAAGGATGGGAAGAGAGAGAATAATAATGTATTAGCCTGTAATAGCTAAACACAGGGTAAAAAACAACTAAACTGAGATCTACAGTTCTAGTTTCTAATCGATTAAGATAAACACCATATATCAAATTCCCTGTGCATTCTCTCAGCTAAGTCTCTTGATTAGGTGCTTGCAGTCAGATTTCTGTAGCTAACTATGGAAGTTAGAATACTGAAATTAAGATATTTTTAATGCAAAACCAAGGGAAATGCTCTAATGACACCGAGACTTCTCCCCTACATAGACCAAGGCTTAGTCATACACAGAGGGCTGTTGCACGTTGTATAGGTAGAGAAGTCACTTTACATCTGAATGAACACTACATTGCTGTTGAAGTACACTGTTAAACAATTGCCATTTTGGTGGGAAGCATCCTTTTCCCTCAAAACCTTTAGCTGTTTTTCTAAAGGAAGCAAGGATGGCCACATGGAATTAAGGGAGCTCTACACTCAGCCATTTTCTACCTCTGCTCTCTGTTGCTTTTTCATTGTATTGTCTTCTATGAACACAAAGCAGTATGTGGCAGAACTTGTTCCACCGTCTTTATATTTTCTTCTTATTTTGTCAGAGGATTTTTTAATTTTTGAAAAGTGGCAATGAATAAGTGGAGAAAACATAAAATGCAAGAAAAATTTCAAAATGTCTTGGTGGGAAATAAGACTTTATCTCAGATTTTAGTTAAAGGAAATCAAAGGTGGAAACAGAATTTCTATTTCTAGTTAAACTGGATGAGCAAAATCCTAGTACATATAGCCTTCAGTTGTGATGTGGAGACCATCATGAAGCAAGAACAGAAAGCAGCACAATAGCTCTTATGAAATGTGTATTTTCTGAGGGAGAATGAAGCTTTTCACATATTAGAAGCATGTTAATAGATTTATACTTCAGATATTTTCTGGTGTGTGAGAACTGAGAAAATATGCTCTCAGAAATTCATAACTGTGAACTTTTATTCTAAGAAAACTTTTATTCTAAGGGGAAAAATGCCTTACCTCGTGCTTCGGTGCAGCACTGAACAGGCCAGGATCCTCGGCCACCAGTGCTCTGTAAGGCATCAGCAGAGGCCCTACAAAATGTTCTTCAGTACAGCAGCAGATTTGTAAGTTTTTTGAGACAAAACCACACTGTGTAACCAAAAAGCGAAGTCTCTTGCCCACGTAGTATTTCACCCTCCCAGCAGTGTAACCACATAGGATATGTGGTAGGCCAGGGAGATTTTTCAGGAAGGCTGGGTGCTCCCTCAGAAAGCTGAGAAACACTGCCCTGAAGGCTGTGCTCAAAGCCAGGCTTTCATTAATCCCCATCCCACCCTCATCACACTTTATAGACATTGCATTTAGGCTTTTCATTTGCACTAGTAGTTGTTTCTGTGAGGGAGACAAACACAAGTGTCATCAAGACAGTTCAGCACCAGTATTTGAAGGTGTATCTATCGATTCTCAGATCTGATGTCTACCCGATTTGATCAGCCACATAATCTATTCTTGTTACATCAGCCTGAACTATTCACACGTGGTCAAACCACTCTGATTCTGTAACATCCAGCAACCATCAACCACCAGCACCCAGCCTGCAGGACAGCCTCAGGGTGGCTATGTGACTGTGGATGGCTTTTTTTATCTTTCACTTCTGCATGGTGAACTGTCATTATTCAACAAAAGTCCAAAGGAAAGGGAATGTTGCAATGCCTAATTATTAGGATCTTTGCCCCCTTCTAGAATTAACAACTCCTCAGTTATATAGTAGGTAGCTGAACTTGGATACTTCAAAAACAGATCCAGAAAGGCTGTTACACTGACAAGAAACACTGAAGACCAGCAGCTGGGGATGCTGAGAAGAGTGATATTATGCCTCTGTGCTTCAGGGGCTGAGGTAATTCTCTCCATTTTTGGTTCAGACCCAATTCTGCCCTACAGCAGAGCCTCTAAGTGCATTATACTAACTGGCTACACTTTCTTCCAAATCATTCCAAGACAGCAAGAAGAGGCCAGTGAATATGCCTGCGCTGCTTTCCATCCACTAACTCAGGTCTTCAACACCTCCTCAAGATGTGAAAAACAAATGCATGCCCCTCTTCTACTCTGACCTTGTGTCACCCTTTGCTGGGACACAGCCTAACCTGTAAAACTGCACTCCTGAAGCTTCCTTCTTGCTTGTGAGTGCTCTCTGGATGTCTTCAGTGGGCAGGAGTGTCAGCACTTCACAGTCAGGGATCTGACTCAGCTGTAGCTCACAAATGAGCACAAATGTAGCTCATTTGTGTAGCTCTTCACAAATAGAAAGAGACAGGCTTAATTTTTTTTCTGACAAAGAACCTAGCCCATGTCTTTCACATCTGAGTGAGTACCCCAAAATGCACAGCTGAAACCATCTGGCAAAACTGCAAATTCTGCAATAAGTACACGAGTTAATTTTCAACAATTTAGAATAAAAGTAGAAGTTTAAGCATATGATATCAGTCATTTCTTTTGCAAATCTTTTCAAAATTGTAAGTACCCAATTGTTTTGCCACAAGAATATTTTCCTTTGTCTCAGTCTAACATTAGTGTAATTGCATTTGAGTAACAGTTTGAACTGTGCCTAGTAAAACAAGATTTCAAAATGCTTTTTGCAGCTAGAAAAATAGATTAGTTAAAAAATTCTGACACTATAATTACTCTTTGCTTGGTTACCTCATGTGATTTTTAATCCTGTTTGTAAACAAAACAGGGGCTTATCAGTTTATCCATATGACTAAGCTGAGCCAAATGGAAGATGCATTTTACATTGAAAATAGGATGTCCTCTTGGGACTCAGGCAAGGCTACTTGCAGAATATTGCTTTGTAGACATTTAAAGGCAGTTATTTGTGTGCTTTTGTTCTCCTTTTTCTTGGTTAGCTAAGGTGAAATGTGGTTTAAAGCTACAAAATGTATTTATGGGTTTGTGTAGGAAAAATGGGTCCAAACTCCTCTCTCAATGCTAGCCTGCCTGCTGTTGTCAGCTACGCTGAAGAAGTCTGCTTTGATCCATGCAGGGTGTATGTATCTGCTTTGTTTTTAAGCCAACCTTGCTCAGCCCAGGTTACACC
Source organism: Opisthocomus hoazin (assembly GCF_030867145.1). NCBI lineage: Eukaryota > Metazoa > Chordata > Aves > Opisthocomiformes > Opisthocomidae > Opisthocomus > Opisthocomus hoazin. Next base: position 144,574,662 of record NC_134414.1, read on the forward strand.
AGATGCTGTACTTCATGCATCTGCTTTGTAGCCGTAGCCTGTACTGAAGCTGTCCACACTGTGAGCTGTAGTTCTTTGTGCACTACAGAAAGTGTGTGTCTGCTAGAGACGAGCCTTCTGACTACCTGTCTGTCCTTCTGGTTGCCTGTGGAAATTTAGTCCAGTGGTGGAGATGGCTGGAAGAGGCAGTTGTGATGTTACTGCCAACTAACTTCTTAGCCTGCCATAAACATGTTCCAAACTCAGTGCAGAAGTGCAAGGAGTGAGATCCTTTAAGTAGGGATTTTGCTGATTTCTTCCATGAAATTTCAGTGGACGTTGGAGGCTTATGAGTAGGATTCAGGTGTAGGTGTTTACATGGTTAATCAGGACCCGAGGGCTAACTTTTGCATAAACATATAGTCTCATCTGGCCTGTGCAAATTCCTCAAGTGGTTTGTTAGAAAACTTCGTCACAATGTGAATATCCTAGTCGCATAAGCTGCCTCTCCTCTTGCTCTTGTCTAAAGAGATACTGATGGATGTTCACTGAAAGAGATAACTTCCTTACAGCTGTGCTGATCCTAGGAGGCCAGCTGTGTTCAGGGCTGGCCTGGGCAGCTTAGGTTAAGGGTTGAGACCTTAGTTTCACAAATAGAACACATCACTGATGCTCAGATGGGCAGGTTTCACTCTGCATCCTTTCCTACTCTACTTTCACCCCCACTTTCTCCTCACTTCTCATGTCCTTGGCTCCGTTTTCCTGCTGTTTTGCTTATGTGGGTCTGACACTTGTTGAACCATTCTGCAGGCCAAGTCAGCTGACTAGCTGGAAAGCAACCATTTTGCTGTGTTAAATTTCTGCCTGTTTAATGAGTTGCAAAAGTTTGCAGAAGAGTCTGGAGAGCCCAAGAATGGAAGCAAGATAAGCAACAGGAATGCACAATGGAGAGCAAGGAGATGGGAGAAGGGAGTGGGAACAGAATTGGTTCATGTTTAGGCACAGAAACAGTAGTCTGAGTTCTAACCTGGATTTAAAGTGTGTTGTAAATGCGATTGAGCAGAGTGAGGTACGCACCTACATCTCTCTGGTAGTCTAGGCTGTTCGTCTGCGTTGGCTTCAGTTCCATTTGACCAAGTGTGACCAAAAATATATTTTAAAGCTGGGGAAAGCAACCTCAGGAACATAGGTGGAATTAATATTTCTGTCTATTTTGTTATTAGCTTAGTAATCTTAACAATCTTCCCCGTAAAAAATGGATTGAAATGCATTTTTTTCTGTCATAATTTGTGCTTTGAGGTAAGGTAATAATAAATAAAGGCGAATACTGCCATTTTGTCATCTGTAACTGTATGAGCGGCAGTGTAATGTTTCTGATGCCCCAAGAGAAACCTGGACAGAGGTTGCTGGCTGGGTTCTTTTACCACCAGAATAGAAAGTGTGTAATTAGGCGGATGATACTCCCTGTGTATGTTAGTGTGGGGGGCTGACCTTGGCTGGACTCTGGGTGCCCCCCAGGCTGCTCTGTCACTCCTCTCCTCAGCAGGAAGGGGTGGGGAGAAAATAAGATGGAGAAAAACTCCTGGGTCAAGATAAAGGCAGTTTAATAAAGCCAAAGCAAAGGAAAACAAAAGATTGGTTCTCTACTTCCCATCAGCAGGCAATGTCCGACCACTTCCCGGGAAGCAGGGCTTCAGTACGCGTAGCAGTTGCTCTGGAAGACAAATGTCATAATAACAAATGCCTCCACCTTCCTTCTCCTTTCTCTTAGCTTTTCTTGCTGAGCAGACATCACATGGTATGGAATATCCCCTTGGCCAGTTTGGGTCAGCTGTCCCGACTACGTCCCCTCCCAAAACCCTGCCCGCTCCCAGCCTCCTAGTGCGGGGGGAATGTTGGAGAGACAGCCTTGATGCTGTGCAAGCCCTGCTCAGCAGCAGCGGAAACGCTGGTGTGTTATCAACGCCTTTCTAGCTACCAGTACACAGCACAGCACTGTGAGGGCTGCTATGGGGAAAATTAAGTCAGTCTCAGCCAGACCCAACACAGTTAGTGAAATGAAGGGACTGGTACAGTAAGGGACAGACTCCTGTTGCCAACTCCTAGGGGCAGAAGAGGACAGACATGGGGGACTGCAATCTTTGTTCTGTTGCGCAACTTTTGGCATCACAGCTGGGCTACAATCTGAACAAATTATTAACATACAGCATAAAAGATTGTCTAGGATATAAACTTTTATGCCAAATTGCAAAGAACTTGAAAAGTTTTATAAGGACAATTTAGTACTGGTGATTGAACAGTTTGTGTAAGTATCATTAAGCAAAGCAGAAAAGCAAACTATTTATATATCATAGTTAATTGTCCGAGTTGCTGATCACTTACACTTCATTGTAAAGTAAGTATTTCCAGGAATTGTATAATAATGCATTGCATTTTTAGAGACTGAAAATGAGGAGGTAGCCGTAGAATGAGTTAATGTCCATGAATTTGCCAGGAATCAAGTTAGTTAAGAAATACATTTGAGAGGATTAACATTGTTGTGGAAATTAGTGTTTGAAGAGATTGACTGGGGGGGGTGTGTTGGGTTGAAGAATGTGAAAGGCAATTCAGTCCTATTGGTGGGCTTGTCAAGGGCGGCTTGCTTCCCAGCCATGGCTCCATGAAGTGGAAAACATAGAGATGAGCAGGTGCCACAAGACTGCACACGGGAAGTGTATCCAAGACAAAAGAGAAAATTAGCCTATATCCATCCCGACTGTAAGGTAGGGCTCTGACTTACCCCACCAGGCAGCAGCGAACTGTATTGAATAACTTGATTTAATGAAGCCTTTGTGCTAGTCTTTAGAGGTAAATCTTTAAACTGGTATTCTCCTTGTTTAACTTATTATGCTAACCCCCAGATGTGTAGGGGCTTTTACAGGTAACTATATTCCAAGTCCCTGGAATATATTGCTCCTTCTTTCAATACGTATTTGGGAAATATCTAAGACGTGTAAGAAAGCAGGTGACTTAGCACTACCAGAAGCTCTAACTGTCAAGTCAGGATGGAGATGACTAAAAACAGGCAGACAGACAGACAAAGATGTTTTTGCAAATCTTGAGAGGGGAAGCAGAATGGAGTCTGGTTTGTTTCCATTTTGAACTTCAGTTGATCTGGTGGTTTTGGTCTTACGTTTTCTCAGTCTATTTTTAATGCCAAGAGATTAGTCTCCAATACAGTTTCTATTAAAATTAAAAAATTTACATTGATACCAGTGGAAGAGGGGAGGGCTCAAGAGAACATGAAGATTGGAACTAAATGTCCTTTCTATGGCTAGCAAGGACAGGCATAGTAAATGGAGACCACAGACGTCAGTCAAACGTATAGGTCTTCATAGTCCTGTCTCCCACAGCGGTCAGTACCAAACGCTTGTGAAGCGGACTGAAAAGCTGCATTACAGACAAACTAGCTTGCCCTCAGAAAGACTCTTCTCTGTTGTTTGCTTACTGGTTGTATGCGGCTTTCAGTATCTAATGAGAAATAGCTAGCTGTTGCATTGTTGACGTTCCCATGTCAGATTTTCTTTATTAGAATAAAGTGTATAGGCGTGTAGCTTTTTCTGGAATCCAGTTTGCAATTATTTAAGGAAGACATTCAAATATATTAGAAGAAACCTGATTTTTTGCAAACAGAGGACAAAAATTTTCCTCTTTTTTCTTTTGTCTTTTTCAACACTGTAATGGGATCATTGGACAGACTCAGAAACAGAGATTGGGATCAGTTAAAAAAGGCAACATGAAAGAAGCTGAGAAGCCACGTGCAGAGGACAAATTCTGCTGCATCTCCAAGCTGAAGGTACAGAAATATTTTAACAATTTTGTATGAACACACAACTGTAATTGCTTGTACTTATAGTGGTTTGGTAGAAGTTACAATCTAGACTAAATGAATGACTAGGCTCTGTTTCTTTCCTTATCCTTCATGCCTTAACCAAGGTCAAGCAAGTTTGTAAGCAATCATGCTTTGCTTTTTATGTCCCTGAACTTTACACTCTGTGATGTGTTGGAGGTATGGTTGATGGCTCCTTTAAAGATCCGCCTCTGAATTTGTGTAATCCCCTAGTCTGACATGTTAACCATTCCTTCTTAAACCTGGGAAATGAGCCTTACCAATCATGACATAGCAGTAAAAATTGACTTTTGATGTACCCTAGACTGTTCAAGTTGTCAAGAAGCTCTGGAAAAGTTTGTAAAATAGCATTTTTTCAATAGTAACTCAAGGCCCAAATACATTACTTATACTTTTTAGCATTTACAGCAGATGTATTTAAAAATACTCTTGATTTTATTTCATAAATACTGTTTATTAAAAACCCTAAATTTAAAGGGATGTGAATACTACTGCATATATTTATGTTTTTACTGTCAGTTGCTACCAGGTTCTTTTAAAAAGGACACACTATTCACTACTTCTGTTTGAAATTACTTGTTCTGGGCTCATGACCTCTACTGAGGTGAGAGAACAGATGCTCAATCAAGTAATTCAATCAAAGGAAACGATCTTAATTCTGCAAGTAATGTATCATTCAGATGAGCAAACGGTGTGGAGGACTTTTCACTCTGGTCTGGTGGCAGACATTATGCAGTCCTGCAGATGGCAATCTTGCAGCAGACACACGGTGGGAGAGGCTGTGCTATGCCTGTCTTGGCTGGGGAAATGATGCTTAAGGTTTCTTGGTCAATGGGAGCAGATGAAGAACGTAATCTCTTTTCATTTTTTTTTGTTTAGTGAAGCCATAACTCTGTGGACAGGTATAGATGATGGGATCTGAACTTGTATTTACGCACATATCAGTGGATGAGGACTGTTCACTTGTTTTATCTGGAAGCACATCTTGGGTGGGGAAAATAACCACAGAATATTCCAAAATATATAACTTTTAATTCTTCATGTATTCTCTTCTTTCCTTCCTAGGTATTTCTGCTGGCGCTATCACTTGCATTTATTGGTAAAACGATGTCTGGTGCTTACATGAACAGCATGTACACACAGATAGAGAAACAATTTAATATTCCAGCTTCCTTAGTGGGGATCATTAATGGAAGCTTTGAAATTGGTAATCACTCATTTTAATATTTCTTATTCTTTGGAAATATAACATGTTGGCTGAGCATGTATTAGTGACTTTCATGTCCATAGCAATCTGTGACAAACTCTATCCTACCGTTTCAGCTGGTACATACATATTTACTGTCTTTGAAACTAACAGGACAACTTAAATGAGGAAGTTTAGTATTAAAAGCTGATTTGGCTAATTTCTCTACTACTGCAAGATATGACAAAGCAACTGACAAAATGGAACTAGTCAACTAACAAAACAGAACTAGTTTAAGGGCTTTGTATTGAACCTTTCTGAACAAAACAGAAAGATTTTATAAACTTTGTTTGAGTTTAAGGTCAAATTTAGCATTTTACAGTTCTTTTAATCAGTGACCTCAAAGTTGGTTGGAGTTGGTTGTCTTCTTCCTCAAACTCAATAGTATTTCAAGATTTTGTAACTGTAGAACTGTAAAGAAAGTTTCCAGTTCTAATTTTAGTGACCCTTACCCTGTCCATCAGTGAGTTTTATAGCCCAGTGACAAGCTTATGTCTTGTCATTTCCAAAAAAGCCAAACAAAAGGCTTGATAGCTTCAAACCCATCTAAATAGAGATCCTCAGAGGACATCCTGTATACCCTTAAAGTCATAATGCGGATCTTTATTATCCCTCGATCAGCTGAGGACATGGTCTGCACAGGCTTATATACACTGATGGGGAGGGGAGACAAGGCTCCTTGTCCCCCTTTTCCTGGTCTCCTATACCTGCATGTGCAAGAAGAAGAAACTACTGGCAACACTGTGCTGCTGCCTGGAAAGCAGTCTGATGGGGCAGCTCAAAGTTATGATAGAGAAGGAATACCCAGAATATAATCTTGCTTTTGATAAGGAGGAGACTTTAAGAAATATGAAATGGCCGACATTAATTAAGTGGTAAGTAAAACGTTGATTATTTCAAATAAATTATCCTCTCATATGCACTTTTGTATAACAAGTTGTGGCATTCTTATCTCCAAGGATGTAAAATAACTGTGAATAATCATATTGGTATTTGAAATGATTAAGAGTCAGTGTATGTGGCTGGCATAAATAACCTACTAGGACCCTGTAAGCCACTGGTTCAATATAATCTGGCTAGCAATCACACATAAAAAAAGATGTTAACTTCTTTCAGAGCATGATGCTCCTTTCTCAGATACATGGTTTTGTTCTTTTGACAAAAACGTCACAAAATTAGTAGTTGTACGATTACTAAATTGTTATTTTTATGGGGCCTGATTCACATCAGGAAGCTCGATTCTTTTCCTAGTTGCATAGCAATAAATGAAGAGTAGAGAAAATCAACTGATTCTGAAGGGAAAGTGGAGGAGAAGAGAAGGAAGATTTTTGGCACATTTGTATTTTTAAATGGTACTAGGTACAAAAATGTGTATTTTTTATTTTTCTCAAACTATTCACAAAGTTAATATTAATTTATTATTCCTTTTTTTCCCTGTATGTCATCTCGTGTTTATTATTTTCAGTACAAAACCACTTGCATGTATAGTTCTGTATTTTCCCACACATTGCAGAATAGAGTCTCCTAGGAGAATAACTTCCTAAAACAGCTGTTATTCTGCAGCCCCTGGGCCTGGTTTTTATGTAAAGTAGTGGGAAATCTTTTCTCTGCATAGATGCAGTCAAAAATTTCTTTCACCGTAATCTCTTTTCCATTCTGCCTTCTATTCTCATATTCTTTCCATATGGTGTAACTCTCCCAGAAAAAGATCACAGGTAGGGGGAATTACTGCATCATTTAGGCAGTTCCCTGTGTAATTACAGTTCTTACAAGACAAGAGAAATACCAGATGTTGAGCTAACAAGGTATACTTAAATCTCTGTTGCACATTATATCTTTTAAAGAATGCCTTGTTTTGTAAATATGAACCATGTTTTTTTTTCAGGCAACTTGCTACTGATAGCATTTGTGAGTTACTTTGGAGCAAAGCTTCACAGACCCAGAATAATAGCTCTGGGCTGCACAGTTCTGTCATTTGGATGTCTTTTGATATCACTTCCTCATTTCCTATTTGGAAGGTGAGTATTTCACTTAGCTCACAGGAGCTTCTGTGATCCTTACCTGCCCTAATCCATAACTTCTCCCACTGAAATAGTATTGCTTATTGAGAGAGACATTGCTGAGCATGGGTATGGTGTGGTAATTGTAGAGCAGCTTGCTTTGATTTGTTTCTGAGATGGCTTCAAAAGTCAGTCATCACTTCCTGAGGAGAGTCACCCCTCTGCTGGGTGCCTTGCCTTGCCTTCCTCCTTGTGCTATGTCTTGTGTGGACTCTCCAAAGAAATGATCAGGCATGATCTGTCATCGATCACAGTGCCCTGTGATACTGTCACATTACACTACTAGCTCTTACCTGCTTGGATGGGCAATATGAGATGATATAAAGATGTGTTTCATCTGGATGACAGATCATACCTGGTCACTGTGTTGGTAAGACCTTTACAGGCCATAGTGATTCTTTAACCACTTTTTCACTATTTGTGCTTGTCTTAACAAAATAATAATTTAGGCTTGTCTATATTTTAATTGGTGAGATATCTTTTGAGAAAAGAAGATCCTCTAATCTTGTTATGCCCAATGTGGTATGGCTCTGATGGCCTTGGTGGTACCCTCTGCTTAGCGAGTAAATTGAATTAGAATGTAAGAAGGGTAGCAGAGAAGATGATAAACAAGATGTCATTAGGGTGTTTCATCAGCTTGTCCTGAAGCATCTGTTACAAGATTATGTTAGAGGCTAGATAACAGTCTGGATAAAACACTGGGTTGGTTCCCTGCTATGGTTCCTTTGTTCCTAGACTGATATGTTACCAAGGCTCAGTTAACTTTTGATGTAGATTTCCTTCTTCCTGTAGCTACACACTCTTCTAATAGGTAGCTTCATTACTGAAGTACAGATTTATGAGGCAGTTCTGATGTATTTCTTCTCAACCTATACATCCTTTCCTTTGATTCAAACAGGTATCGCATTGAAAGCAGTATTTCACCACAGGACAATTTCTCAGTCATGCCTCTGTGCCTTGTTAATCAAACCTTGTTCTCTTTACCTACAGAGGAACCATCAACAGGTATGACTCTTCTTATGTCTACTAATACTTTTTCCTCAGTCTCTATAGTGTTTAAGTAAATAGGACTTTATTTTCATTAGCAATTATTTCAGGGTCCTGCCTTTGATCAGCATTTTTTGCAAGCATGAAAGCTAGATGTTCTTGTTTCTCTAGTCTTATGACTCTAGAGCTGTAGCTTTTTTTAATGCAGTTTTCACAGTATTCAAACAGCTCAGTTAACATCCCTGTCAGTCCACTTTCAGGAAATATAACACCAGGTTGTTCTCATAAATGTTCCTCTTTTTGACTTGAAATACTACGAGGATAGAATGATAATGTGAGGAGGTGGGAAACACGTTTGAATGGACTGGGTAAAAAGCATCAGGATTCTTTTTCATTGTACTGCATAAAAAAAAAAAAAAGAATGAAAAACAGAGACAGCGCAAAAAAATGGATTCCACTTCCTTTTAGAGAAAAGAGAAAATAGTTTAACCTAGGCTGAAATTTATCTGGGAGACTGAAACATGTATGTGCACTAGCAACATACATATAAACTTACTACTATGAAGTCAAAAGGCTCAGAGGTAACTATGAAATGATCACACACAAAATCCTCACACTGAGGATGAGATTAATCTCCTGAGTCTTTGGCTACCTCAGAGGGAAGCATTTAGTCTGAGCCGTCTCTTTAGACTCCCTTGATAGTTGGTGAAAGGAGGCTACAGACCTCTTGAAGAGTGTGTCTCTTGCTGTAAGGGTATTCATGCTCTTTACTTAGGGTGGGTCAGATTACCTTCTGGCAAATGTTAGGTGAGATGAATGCCGCAGTTATGTTTTGTGACGGTGTTCCATCAATGTGTGCTAAAGCTGAATTACACTGCTGTAATATTGTACGTACACAGTGACATCAAACCATAGTGGTGTTCTACTGTAGTTTTTTGTGTCCCCATTTAGTAACGGATGTAGCTTCCAGGCTTTCCAAGACTGCATGTCAGTTGAGGCATTGATTTTTCCATCTTCACAATGAAAAGTTGAGAAAAGCATATACTTAATAGCACTTGGTATTAATCTTTCATTTGAAGATTTAAGATACTTTTTTTCTTCATTTTATAGATGCACAAATTAAGGTATAGATAGGTAAAGCACTTTCTTCTAAATTATATAGCCATTCAATTTACACACTAGAACCTATAGTTCCTCAAGCCTCTGACTATACTTAGGTAAGGTGATTGTTCCCCTATTTGTTTAGGGATAAGCAAAACTGTGGCATTCATATGTATGAGTCCATCTCCTATGTAATGCAAAACTGGTTTGAATTTGAGCACATCTGCATATGGATTGCTTCACCCGTATTTGTGGACAGCAATCTAATACTGATACAGGAGATCCAGGCTTGATCTCTGAACAGTAATGCTTTGGTTTAGAAAGTCATCAGTTGCCGCTAACAAAGATGGGTTTTACTTATTAACAAATTGGCACTGAGAAGTCTCAGCATGACAAAGTGGGCCATGGAGACCAGTGGAATCTGAAGCAGAATGTATGGGATGAAGAAATCCATGGTTAGGGAGAGAAAGAAAATATTAAAGGCCATAACAGTTCCTGATATAACTGTCCCGATGTGGGACAAACAGGATTGTGCTGCAGCACAGCATTCTTCTGCTGAGTTATGTAGGAGGACAGATGTGAATAAATGAGAGCTAGATCTCCAGACAAATTCAGCAGGCTGGCCAGATATATTGTTATGGATCTTGATTTTGATTGAGAGTTGTATGAAGGTCACAGTGAGTCAGAGACTTCCTCAGAGCAGTGCCCAGATAGGGAGATTGAGGGCTAAGTTCCAGTGGGTGCCTGCTCAGGGAAACACTGACCTTCTGAGTTGCAGAGGTATGATGGAGGTAGAAAACCTTGCTGTAACATATGGTGACATGCGCCAGTTGTGGTAGAATTTGTGTATTATTTGCCAAATAGATATCCCATGATATCCTCCTAGGGAAGCTGAGGAAGTGTGGGCTGGATGAGTGGTCAGTGAAGTGGATAGAGAACTGGCTGAATGGCAGAACTCAGAGGGTTGTCATCAGCGGCGCTGAGTCTAGTTGGAGGCTGGTAACAAGTGGTGTCCCCCAGGGGTCAGTACAGGGCCCAGTCTTGTTGAACTTCTTCATCAACGACCTGGATGAAGAGTTAGAATGTACCCTCAGCAAGTTTGCTGACGACACCAAACTGGGAGGTGTGGTAGATACACCAGAAGGCTGTGCTGCCATTCAGCGTGACCTGGATAGGCTGGAAAGCTGGGCAGAGAGGAACCTGATGAGGTTCAACAAAGGCAAATGCAGGGTCCTGCACCTGGGGAGGAACAACCTCGTGCACCAGTACAGGCTTGGGGTGGACCTGCTGGAGAGCAGCTCTGCGGAGAGGGACCTGGGTGTCCTGGTGGACGACAGGTTAACCATGAGCCAGCAGTGTGCCCTGGCTGCCAAGAAAGCCAATGGGATCCTGGGGTGCATCAAGAAGAGTGTGGCCAGTAGGTCGAGGGAGGTTCTCCTTCCCCTCTACACTGCCCTGGTGAGGCCTCATCTGGAGTACTGTGTCCAGTTCTGGGCTCCCCAGTTCAAGAAAGATGAAGAGCTACTGGAGAGAGTCCAGCGGAGGGCTACGAGGATGGTGAGGGGACTGGAGCATCTCCCCTACGAGGAGAGGTTGAGGGAACTGGGCTTGTTCAGCCTGAAGAAGAGAAGGCTGCGAGGGGACCTTATAAATGCCTACAAATATCTGAAGGGTGGGTGTCAGGAGGATGGGGCCAAGCTCTTTTCAGTGGTGCCCAGTGACAGGACAAGGGGCAATGGGCACAAACTGAAGCACAGGAAGTTCCATCTGAACATGAGGAAGAACTTCTTCCCTCTGAGGGTGACGGAGCACTGGAACAGGCTGCCCAGGGAGGTTGTGGAGTCTCCTTCTCTGGAGATATTCAAGACCCGCCTGGACAAGGTCCTGTGCAGCCTGCTGTAGGTGACCCTGCTTCGGCAGAGGGGTTGGACTAGATGACCCACAGAGGTCCCTTCCAACCCCTGCTATTCTGTGATTCTGTGATTCTGTGAAATCAGAATTTGCATTGTCTTCAAGATGTCCCAAATCTCAAATTCAATACCTGAACAGATAACATCAGCACAGATGGAATTTCTGGATAGGGAGGTCGTTGATATGCAAGGCAAAAATCTGTAGTGCTAGAACAGAGCTCTGAGTTAAGGGTCTAAGCTGGGGTTTCCAGATGGTGAGGACTGTTGTACAGAGTTCTGGTTGAAGTTATTGACAAACAGCCAGTGATTTAGGCTCAGATTGATTTACTCTCCATGTGCTCTTCTGGGGACTTAGCAACATTAGTAAACTGGAAGCTAACAGTCTGAATCAAGGAGAAGAAGCTGGAAAGCTCAGAAATTTCGTTCCATGCAAAGGTACACTGTCACCACACCTTCTGCACTGGCATGGCTTACTTGTAAGCAAAAGGTGGCACCTCACTGTGAAATCGGGAACTCTTCTGGTTTATTTCAGACAATACTCTTATAATCAAACGACAATGTATGGGCTTTATGCAACAATTACTTGAATCATGGCAAAAGACTCTTGAATTTCGGAGAGAGGGTCATATTGTTCTTGCTAGCTCACTCTTCCAGACTGTCCAGGTCTTTCTATAAGATAGCTCTCCCTCCCTACATGTCCACCTTACCACCTAGTTTGGTGTCATCAGCAAACTTGGTAAGAGTGCCTTCAGTCCCATTATCCAGATAATTTATGAAGATGTTGAATAGAGTGGTGACCAGTATCGGTCCCTGGAGGACCTGACTTGTAATAGGCTGCCAGCCTGTAAATCAGTAAAATTGACTACCACCCTCTGAGTGTGGCCTATGACCCAATTTCCCATCCACCTTGCAGACTGTCCATCCAGTCTGTATCTCGCCAGTTTGTCTAGGAGGAGGCTGTGGGAAACAGTGCCAAATGCTGTGCTGAAGCCCAGGTGAAAAACACCCACTGCCCTCCCCATGTCAACAGAAAGTGTCAGTTTATTGTAGAAGGTGAGCAGGTTAGTCAGGCATGATTTTTCATCCCTTCATCGCTGATGTTAAGGCACTGTCTTCTCTTCACTGATGTGAAAACGGCAGTTTTGGTGAGGGAAATGAAGTGAAATAAAGGGAAGGGCCTAGGTTATGCAGTGGTTGGACTGCCAGGTGGTTGAACAAGGTATGGCATGGAGATGGGAGGGCTTTAAAGTCTGCTCCAGCAAATATGACAGATTCTTCCAGTTCTGGAGCCTTTCAAGTATCATGACTACTATTTCCCTGTTTCACAGGACAGGCCTACCCACCAGAGTTTAAGCTGTTAGTCAGTTCTTTGTCTTTGTCTCTGGAATTTAATTAGTAGTTAGAATTTAAACATTAATTCTGGCTTCTTATTTTATTCACAGAATGTGAAAAAGAGCCTGGGTCCTTGCTGTGGATATTTGTGATGGTTGGAAACATAGTACGAGGAATGGGTGAAACTCCCATTGTGCCTTTAGGCATTTCATATTTGGAGGATTTTGCCAAAGCAGAGAACTCACCTTTCTACCTGGGTAAATCTACCCTGTTGTGATATCTCCCCTCCCCCAGACAAACACACACATAAATAAAAGCAAAAGAGAGAGTTATCATGACTCCCTTCAGTTCAATAAAGGAAGAGAGAAGACAGACATTACTACCTTTTCAAAATAATAATATTGTTGAACTTGTAATTTAACTAGAGATGAACTTGTTGAAATGAGGCCATTTTTAGGCACAAATGCCTACTCAGTAGAGCTGTCTTAAACATATATAATATTTCTAAGAAAACAATTATGTCTGGGTTCTAATTTAGTATGTTTTCTCCTTTTTGTACTTTAGGATGTCTACACACAGCAACTGTAATCGGCCCCTTCCTTGGTTTTTTGTTGGCATCATTCTGTGCAGAACTGTTTGTTGATCTAGGATCAGTAGATGCAGGTAATGGGTGAATATATAAAATCTTACATAAAAATCAGTAGGCATGATGGTGTATTTATCAGCACTAAACTATGTTTCTTTGCAATATGAGGTGTCTTAATTTTATATGAGTTTGCTGGTATTTCTTTTAGAATGGAAAATCTGTGTATAATATTTAATTCAACAAAAGGCCTGAATTCATACATACACAAATGAATCTGCATATAAATCATTTGATGAACAATTGTGTCATCTGGCTTAACATAGGAAAGGATTACAATGAATTTAATAAAAATCACTGAAATTTGCCAGAAAATTAACAACATGAAAAAAGAAGACTGGAGACTTTATTAGCCTTATTTTAAGAATATTTAAAATGCTTTTAATATATCACATCACAGATGACTAGGAAAATACACAATGACAGCAAAGAATGTTTCTGAACTAAGATAAGATGTATAGTTTTGATTTTTTTTTTTAATTTTCTTTTTTAAATAGAGGACATAACTATAACAGCTACTGATGCCCGCTGGGTGGGAGCATGGTGGCTGGGCATTTTGATTTGTGCATCACTGAATCTTCTTGCGGGAATACCTTTCTGGTTTTTGCCCAAGTCACTTGTGAAGGAAGGAGAAACCAATGAACCTGAGGGGATGAGTAAAAAAAGTGTAGTACTATTGCAAGAAAATGATAAAAATGAAGCCAAACAAACCATGTATGCAATTGCTAAAGGCAAGTTATATTTTATTTCCTTCTTAATTTATTCTGTAAGGTGTGAACTGTGTCTGTGTATTTTTGTAAGTAAAGATGAGTCCAAGGTATGAAATGCATACTCTGTTTTTCATCTCTCTGTAGTACAAAGGATTTGTGCAGGGGTTTAGAATGGCTCCTCGCAGAGGAAGAAAGTTAATTTCGTAGATCCAGGATCTGAATCCACTCATTTCCCCCTCCTGCATTCCGGGCGTAGGTAGATCTGGATCTTTTCTTCCTGGTAGGGGATTAATGCACTGAAATCTGGTTGATAATATTACACCTCAGTGAGCTGTGGACAAGTTGCAGATGTTAGTTCCTTGTACTCTACATTCACTGTGCAGTTCTTGACTCCAACTTAAAGCCATAAAAGGGAATTGACAGATGGTTGAGTATCTCATAAACATTTAATGGTTGTTGAACAAGTATCTATTTGACTTACATTTATTCATGTTACTGTTGACAACATTCACCTTTGTGATCTTTCAGATCTATATATCTATAGGAAGCTATTTTTTTCCTTCTATTTTTTGTGCTAGCTGGAAATGTAAGTGAATAAAATATGTCAAAGGCAATGATCTTCAGAGTAGTCTCATGATGCAGTATAGCCAGCTCAGGGCCCCTTGACAGCATCTTCATTTTCAGAGAGTAAGAGCCAAGTGCCAGCTACTCTCCATGGTGTTTCAAGCCGAGTCCTCCACTCACTCAGAGTGAGTACTCAGATCTTGGCTGATATTGCAACTTCATGTTGATAAACACAGCATCTTTCTCTGCTATCATGTAGCCTTAAATGAATCCATGAATAAAGTACTACTCTCATGAGGAAAGATTCCTAGCTCAGATTGTGAGTCCTAGTATTCCAGACTCCTTTCAGAGCTGATGTTTTTATCATCGTTCACTCCCTGTGTTAGTGTGAATGTTCACTGTCCCTGAATATCCTGAAATAAGAATCTTTTCATTTCACGGAATGTTTCAGGTTGGAAGGGACATCTGGAGGTCACCTCGTCCAACCCCTTGCTCAAGCAGGGCCACTTACAGCCAGTTGACCAGGACGTATTTGGACAGCTTTTTAATTGACAAGGATTTCAAGTTGAAAATTGAAGTATTTATAGTTAAAATCAATCTCTTGCTCAGGAAGCTCAGACTATAAACTGCATGGCATATATAAATAACACAGCCTATTTATAGTGCCTCGGATATTTGACCCATTTTTGCAAGACTTGCATACATATCCTCTTCTAGTAATATACTTGGCTGTCTCTGAAAGATATATATTCGTCCTCAGTTGTACCCGCTTTCAATGAAGCATGGCCATTGTTTTACAGATGCTTATGTTTTTTTGCAGTTTCTTGACAATAGCTCAGCACATTAATTAGTAGAGAACGTTATACAAAGAGGATTTGTGGGGCTTTTTATGGTTCAGATCCTGACTTAATAGGCATTACACAGAGAAAAGACCTGTGTAAATTACTTTCTCAGATGCTTACTTGAATGAGGACTGGTGGATTCAGGCTTTGAGAGTATGACAAAAATAACTGCAGCCATGTCCCTTTTCAGGCCTCTTCTGCCCCGTCACTGACAGTAGCAATAACCAAAATCAGTGATCAGGTCGCCAGGGGCAGGTTGCCACGGCTATCTAGTGCGTCTGCACCTCTTCCTTCTTGTACTCCCTTTGCACACCAGGTGCAGGAAGGGTGTTTTGGTGAATGCTCTGGCAGCATGGGATGAGAAAAAAAGGAGTAGGAATGGTGGGGGGAGTAGCCACTGCTGGAAATCTGCAGGTGCAAAGTTCAGTCACTGTACAGCTAAAAAGTTTCAGGAAACTTTTACAATAGGGTTATTGCTGTGATTTTTTTTATAAGCAGCAGCATGCATTGGTGTGCATTTGTGTGTGTGAGGTTATCTTTGTGTAGAAGAGACATGTTGGGGTAGCCTGGGTTAAGCAAGAAATCTTCTGCCTGTGATGTCTTCAAAGCACAAGAATTAGCCTGATCCAGTTAAGGACTATTTCTGTTCCCTTCTTCCTCACTCAGCCACACTAAGCAATGAGTGATTCACTTCCTAAAGCATCACACTAACAAGTTACATTATTTCATTCCAGATTTCATCCCATTCCTCAAGGCTCTGTTTCACAACCCAGTTTATATGTTATTTATATGCATAACTGTGTTGCAGTTTAGTGCCTTCAATGGCATGGTATCCTTCATGCCCAAATATTTGGAACAGCAGTTTGGAAAATCTGCATCAGATGCCATCTTTTTAATTGGTATGTTTGCATTTTGCTTTGCTCTGTTCTACCAAGCAGTGTTGTCTTTTTGCAGATTCTCTCTGTATATATTTATGTGTACATCTATACGTATACATACTCAGGTCAAATGCTTCTGTGAATGAGAGATTCCACATTACAAAGCATTTCTAAATGATCATGAATTTTCTGCTAAGCACCCCCTAATTATCTGTGCGGGACTTCATAATCTACTTCCCATCTTTTGAATTGGCCGAGAAAGTTCAGCTCATATGAAACTTGCACCACTGATTTCAATTTACATCAAGAGAGTGTGGGTCCAATGTTTATGTTATCTCAATTAAAAAGTATACTATAAAGCGTAGTTTACTTTTTAATCAAGAGAGTAGCTTTCATGTTCATGAAAATGCCATCACTAGCAATCCTAAGACATAGATGGGTTGAACCTATGCACAGCTAAAATTGCCAGTGGTCTTCAACACTTTCCATCGTCTCCACTCCCCAGGTGTTTGTCTTGGACCTTCTGAAAGCCTCAGATCTTCTTTCATATGCAGAACTCCATGGAAAAAAAGCACTAACCAAAAACTGCTGTCCTCTTTTGTCTCTTCTTTATTAGTTTGTCTTTTTTTTTTTTTTTTTTTTTAAATGAGTGAGGACGAGGTGTTCATGCATTAGGAAATGGTAATGGCAACTAGTTGTAGCACAAAGCAAATATCCTGAAACTATAAGAGCCTTTCTATGGTTCAGCGTTATCATGTCTTAAATTCTCAGTGTTCCTTTGTTTAACTGCAGCGACTTAATTAGACTAGAAATTATTTAATTATAGAAGAATCATCTTAAAATACATCCAGCCATACGTCTGTTCCTTAACTCTGTGCTCATCTTTCACAGTAGCTGCACCATTTTCTTTAACACCTGCCACACAGAATGTCCCAGACCTTTAGAGTATTACTATTGCCCTCTGTTACCAGTGTTTGAAGCTGTGTCCAAAGGCATGTAATTATCATACATCTCGTCTGTCTTGCGTTGACGTTGCGCTGATGGGTTGTTTTTCAGACAGTTTTCCATATTGAAATACATGGTATGTTGAGAGGATCCAAATTCAGGTCAAATAGTCTTCCCTTTTGCTCACATTCTCTATGCCCACCTACAAGTCCAGTATTGTTAGAGAACCAACATTGCCTTGAGCAAAGCCAACCAAGCCATATGATGCTTGTGTAAAACTGCTTCCTAAATGTCTTTCAGTAAGTCTTTGTTTCATTAAAGTATCAAACAGCAAAGAACAGTGAGAGCACGTTCAATAATCTCACATGAAAACTGAAAGTCTGTTTCTCCTTTCTGTGATGCGCAGTGTACACCAGCATGTGCTCAGCTAGCTTATTTTTCTTGCTAATTTTCTCT
Organism: Opisthocomus hoazin; assembly: GCF_030867145.1. Taxonomy (NCBI): domain Eukaryota; kingdom Metazoa; phylum Chordata; class Aves; order Opisthocomiformes; family Opisthocomidae; genus Opisthocomus; species Opisthocomus hoazin. Next base: position 144,592,204 of record NC_134414.1, read on the forward strand.
CTCAACTAGGGAGGCTGTACTGAAACCCTGCCTTTTTTTGTGTGTGTTGGAATTAGACTGCAACTCTAGATTGCAATTTTCTAATGAATCGTTTCAGTCCTACCCTCTTGCTCGATGTCCAAACAGTTGCCAACTGCTGTTGACTTTGGCAGATGTTTTGGGTGTGCAAAGGAACTAGCAGAGACCCATTTCTTACTGTAGTTAAATTATTCAGCCAGAGGCACTATATGAATCTTTACCAAACACAGTCTTCCCTTAAGCTTTGATGGTCTTTCTTTTAACATGCAAGTTTCACTTGTTTAAATAGGTGTTTACAACTTACCAGTTATATGCGTTGGGTATTTTTTCGGAGGCTTATTCATGAAGAAATTCAAGATAAATATCTACCAGGCTGCGAACATAGCATTTTGGGTATCTTTACTGGAATACCTTCTCTACTTTGCTGCCTATTGGACTGTCTGTGATACTTCACCAGTTGCTGGCCTAACAGTTTCCTATGAAGGGTACGTTCTTTAAAGACACAAGAGGACTTAAGTCTTAAGACACCAAAATGATTTTTTTTTTTTTGTCAAGAATCAGCCAGGGAATATATAGCTTTGCAACATTTTAGTTTCACGATCTAAATTCTCAACTCTTTTTACTTGTGTGAGATAGTAGGTCTATCTTCTGTTATCCCTGTTTTAAACAATAAAGTGTATAAAAAATATATATATATACATCAAGACTCATGCAATTGCATGTCCATATTCGTTTACTAATATAATTACACATTCAAGTCATGTAACTGCAGATAAAAATAAAAAGCTGTTGATCAAATTAGGCATACATGAATGCAATTTCAGAATTACAGAGGGATAAAACCCTTTATTTTGCATTGTTTCACTGGAATTTGCTTGCTGTTGAGTTATCAGAGGATATTTTATCTGCAGGTTCTTGATTTGAAGGCTGCCATTAATCACTGGGAGGGGTTGTCTGTCTGTAAAATGCACGTGTAGGTATATATGTAACGTTTATAATCAATCAAGAATGTACATGCCATAGATGAGAATATGCTGTAGGGTATGCATACCTATTCACGAATTGATAAGATCAATATAATATAATACAACACAACAGAACATCCTATAGAAGGATAGAAAGGCGTTTCTCCAGGATAGGATCATGTAGGATTGTGTCCTGGACCAACACTTGAGCTAGAACAGAATCTTAAGCACTGCAAAGAACTACTGTAGGTATTTCATTACTGAAATATTTATTCATCTTCCAAATGTATTTCAGATTAAAGCAAGTTTCATATGCAGAAAGCACTCTGCTTGCTGGCTGCAACAGGGATTGTGATTGCCCACTTAAAATATGGGACCCTGTCTGCGGGAACAATGGAATCACTTATGTGTCACCTTGTCTTGCTGGGTGTAAAGCCTCAAGAGGAACTGGAAAAAATGTGGTAAAGCATATGTTTTATTGCACTGTAACTATGAAATATAGTATGTGAGAAATATCCATATTAATATAGGGTGTGAAATATCCATACATGTACATTTAATTAAATATATAAGGTGATAAATAGAATTTCACAAATTCATTGAGTGGCAACAGAAATTCCAAACTGAATATGAACATTAATTTAAGTTTATATTAAGGAATATAATGAAGAAGCTTCCTTTTTTTCTAACAATTGAAGGAATCTTACATGCTTAAAATGGAGGGAGAAATTATTCTCAAAGTATTGCCAGATGGAAACTTTAGTGCACAAGAGAATTTCAGCCAATATGAAATTCTATAGCATGGACTTAACGATCTCTTTTACCCTGTAGATTTAAACAAGTAACCAGGTATTACAGAACTTTTATCATCTTAATTAATAATACATTTTCCATTTTGAAAAATTATAAGTTCTAATTAGATTGAAAATAACAAGCTCAATAAAAACCCAAATCATACAGATTTTAGAAGCCTCTGTACTTTACAAATAATTTAGAGAAGTATTAGATGACAGTAAGGCCAGACACTGATGCTCTTGCTCACCTTGGCTGACGTTTGCGAGCCCTTATTCTGGCAATAGTCTCAATGATTTCATCAGAAGCAAGTGTTTGAGTGACAATCTTGCAACCCAGCCTCAATCAAACATCTCTGGTTTCTTCTCTTCTGGCATACAGAAGACCACACACTAGCTCATGAAAAAGAGGGTCAGATCTATTGGCACTGGAAGGACCACATAACCAGGCCGTGCTGGGAAATATGAGGGCTCTCTTGATCATGGACAATTTGAGGAAGCATAGTCCCAGCTGCATAAGCAGACCACAGCTCGCTCCTGCTCTCTAGCCCCGTACACCACAGACAGATGATGGTTGGACCTGTGCCTGGCAGACTGCAAGAGAGGCTGCAGTGCAGTGCTGCAAGTCTAACATACTCCAGCGCAGGAGAGAGTGAGCTAGGTGCCAACTGTGCAAGTTTCACACTCGATTTGTGAGTTTTGACAAGTCTGTGTGATTAAAATACTCTTTTGACAGGTATTTGAAAACTGCACCTGTGTTGCAGCCTCAGGGTTTTCATCTCAAAATGTTTCTGCAATTCTGGGCCAGTGTGATGGAGAAGAAAACTGTGACAAGATGCTTCATTACTTTTTAATACTGTCATTAGTCTGCAGCTTCATTTATTCCTTAGCAGCCATGCCTGGGTACATGGTCTTAATAAGGTACGGTAAAATGTCCTTATCTTAAGAAATCTACTGGGCTTTTTATTCTGAGGTCAAACACCCCCGGGAATGAAAAGTGTGTTAGTTTGTGTATGGAGGAAGAACAGAAAGATCTTGTCGTTTATGTGCTGTGTTAAGGTTTAGTGTCATGTCAGCTTTATAACCTGTTGTTGCTTCCAGCTGTCAGCTGTATCCTGAATTAATGTAGGACTGCTGAGTCAGTGCACTGAGATATTGAGAAGTGTGTGATACCCATGTGGTTATTGATCACATCAACATGATGTTCATTAAGGCACAACTATCCCGCACTTTGGGCTGGCCTCAGTCCAACAGGACAATAGCTTCCCTTTTGTGATTTGGCAGTCCTAGGTAAGGAACTTTACTAAACGGCATCTAATGAGGATAATGAACTCTTTCAACCAATTCTCTAATTAGAATGGTTTGGGCCTAATGTGATGAAGAGTTTGACTAAAAAAACCCATTTCATAGTAATGTCACCTCTACTAATTGGTGTACAATGTAATTATCATACAGGTCTCTAAAGCCTGAAGAAAAATCATTTGGAGTGGGTATCCATGGACTAGCTTCAAGAGTATTTGGTAAGAAAAGCTCTAACACACTTCAAAAGCACAGTTGGGTCTGATCTAGAGTTCAACAAAGATCACATCAGGGCTATGGGCATGGCACAGGAATCTACTTCTTTGCCTTTGATCAGGAAAAATTTGGGGTTTTTTTACAGATCTAGACAGCATGGCAAATTAGAACAGCTTTCAGTTTGCATTTATTTACATTGGGTAATAGACTGGCTACATCTGGTGCTTATCTGAAAGCCATTTTACATTCCTTCGCTCTTGTTACATGTTTATCCAACACAACACTCACTCTCACTGATGAGAGAAAATTTTAAGTTTTGAATATAAATCATAGTCCGTATTGTAGCATGTATCTATTGTTGAACAGGCAACAGGAAGGAAAATCTTTGATTGAGGGTAGGTGGATAAGGAAGAACAGAGAACATAAGAAATACAGAGAACATTCTGCAAGAGGACAGGACAGATGGAGTAGGTGAGAAACAGCACAGGCTCTACAGTGTATCTGCTAATCAGAAGAAATATGCTATTCACAAAAATGTCGCTAATATTCTTTTTAGCAGGAATTCCATCTCCTATTTATTTTGGAGCTTTGATAGATACAACTTGCTTGAAGTGGGGTACTATGACTTGTGGTGGAGAAGGGGCATGTAGGATGTACGACATTATCACATACAGGTATATTTTCTACTTTATTTTCATTTCTCCTTCTCACTGTATTATTACATGCATAGAGATGTAACTTTACACACTTTATCTTTTCCTACTAGACAAATTGCTCTCGTACTAGAGATTTGACACAACACTTTTCTTTGACATTGGCTTTAAGTGCAACCTTTGCCACATATGTTGGAACACCCTTTGAACAGAAATGTCCTGGTGCCATAATTGCATTCACTAATGGCCTTCCATGAGAATAGACGTTAAAACACTGAATTCTGATTAAAAAATTAAAAGCAGTAAACCCTGTGGGAAAAATGTTTAACGGCTTACCATGCAATATTTTTGAACAGAAAATGGTTGAAATAGTACTTGAATTAAAATAGAGGATAAATTAATAGAGAGGATATAGTTACCAAGTTGGAAATTGGCTCAGGATAGTACACTTCATGGATTTTCAGCCCTTCAAGGAGCACTGGGGTAATTTTGAAGAAATGTTGAACTAATGACCTCAGGCTGATTCCTTTTAATACTGTGTGGAGGCTGTTTTGGAAGAAGGATGATAGCTCATGAATACTCAGAAGTTTTACACAGGCTGTCTGAGCTGCCCTTTTCAGGGCTCTCTTCCCTGTGGAGAAAGCCATAAGGGTACTATGTGGGTAATGTCACTAGCTAAATTAGTTGCCTGAAGTTAGGTGATGTAAATGGCCATTTCTTGGACACTGACATATTCTCTGTTCTTATATTGATCCATCTTCTGTGAGATCCAAAAGGATCAGGGCACAAGCTTTAGAGTGACTGGGCAATTGTTGCAAAACAACATATGCTGAATAGTTTTGGTACTTTTTCACGAATACATATATTTAATGAAGCTCATCCTTTCTTTCAGGTGGCTCTATCTTGGCCTGCCAGCAATATTACGTGGAGTGTCCTATATCCCAAGTGCTCTAATTCTCCTTATTTTAAAGAAGAAACTTAAATCTGAAAGCCAAGTCTTATTAAATGCACCAGTAGAAATGCAGGATAAAGAACAAGAAGCACGGAATTAGTGTTTCAAAGCAGGCCATACTGTGAAAAACCTTGCAGTGTAAATTTTGGATATCTCCTTGTGAAAGTTTTTATACTTTAAGTAGTGAACACTTGGATAGAGATTAATAGAATTACACATAGTTGTATCCTAATTACATTATGAAAGTATTGGTTCATAAACAGAGATTACAGGAAAAATACATTTGGTGCAAAAGAACAAGGAGTAGAAATAAGAAAACTTATGAAATGCCAGATTTGAGTTGTCAGAGGAAAGGGCTATGAAGCAGAAACGTATGTTTTCAGTCCTGGTTTCACTGATGATAGTGAGAGTTTTGCAACTGACTCCAGTAATGCCACATTTCATCCTGGAATTCTCCAATGGCTTCTGCTGCAGCCTCTCCCATTGCCTGTAGACAGGATTTGTAGCAGTATGAGTTTTTCATAGATTTGTTTAATTATGCTGTTAGCCCTTTCAGGCAGGGGCTGTTTATTATTCTCCATAGTGTAGGTCATCAATATACTGGGAACCTGGTTTATGACATGGTCTGGGTGCTGTGGTAGTAATAACAAATAAAGAAAGAAAAAAATATATTTTTCAAAAATGCAGTGCTGCGGTAAGGTTTTAAGGTTTGCATAGAGCGTGGACAAGAAAAAGTTCTAAGAATTTGTTACTTTAGTTACATTCACTCTAGAGGGGAATAATTCACACATTAAGAGTGATAGAATGGTACCTGTGAGCATTTTGCCCATCATATTGCTGTCTGCTAAATCCTATACCTTCTCATGTCTTGTTAAATGGTTCTTTGAATGGTACATAACCATAGTCATCCATGTGCTCTTCCTGGTCTTTGTCCAATTTTTATTTCTCTCAGATGTGACGATACAGTGAATGTAGTATCCATCTGGGGGTTCACTGACAGTGAGCTGTTGCCCTGGGATGTCTTAAATATCTCAGGAAAAGACCCTGAATGTCTCAGGAACAAAAAAATACAGAAAACTGTGCTGATAGGGTATATGTCACACGAGGTGTATCTTTGGTTGTGTATAGTGCTTCTGGATGGGAACCGCCTCATTCGTATTTGGCTCCAGTGCAGAGGGCCCTTAAGTCTGTCTGCAGGTGGCCATGCAATAACTTCTCAAGTCCTTTTATTACAGCTGTTGGAAATAAAAACCCCTTCCTGATTGGTATTCCCTACTGCATAAGGCATGGAGGGAGCTTTTGGAACTTTAGCATAGACCAGTTCTCCAGCACTTGAAAGTGTTTCCTACCCATTTAATCTGTATGACCCAGACTTACTCCCATTTTATCCACTTGAAACCTTCTGCAGCCACCAAAAAATGGGAAGGATATTTCCCTAAAGTAGTTATGGTCAGTTAAGTTACATTCTGTTTTACTTCAAGGTGTCTTATTAACACCATATGTGTATGTGCTTGGAATTGCTTCCTGCTCTTGTGGAATCAATAACAAAAGATCCACTTCTTCCCATGGAGTAAGAAATCATCTCCAGAATTTAAAGTTTTTTCAAATAGAGGAGGTCCTTACACTTAAATTCTTTTGAAAAGATATGTCGCAGCCCCTTTCTCCCTCTGCACCAGATGACGGAGCTGAACAGGTATAACATGAGGAAACGGGACAGAAGAAAAGACAAAGGTGATGCAGCCTGTAGCAGAGCAGAGGGTGCAGTTCTCTATCAAGCCACAGGTCATCCAGAAGCTTTGCGGACATTTGAAGCACATCTGGTTTTCAGCATTGTTCTTGCTACCACAGGGCACTCACTGAAAGCCGTCATTCTTGCTTCTGGATATTATATTCCTCTAAAGCTAGAGTTAAAAATCTTTTGCAGGCATTCAGTCACAGTCTGGTGCCAAGGTAACCTGGGAAACGTGAAAAGGTACAGTGCACTGAGGTTTCACAGCTGTAGGAAACAAAAGGACTTTTGTTAGGTAGGCAAATCTGTGCCATTTAAATGGACCGCTGCCAGAGAGTCAGGCCTCGTTAACTCACTGTGTTTTGAAATGTATGGAAGCAGATGGGAACGTTTCCAAGTTTTAAACTTCTCATTTTAGTAGATACATAAACTTTCTTTCCAATCGTTCCAGTTCATCTGCTTGGGAATGTAGCAGTGAAACAGGCCACCTTCACCAGACACTTTGAAGTCACTAGCCTGCTACTCGGACTGTGTATCAGCTGAGGCAGTGCTGGCTGGGTGATGGCACGGCAGAGAGGCCGCTTGGCACACGCCTACGGTGGGAACGTTACTTCCCCAGAGCAAAACTAGGAAAGAGATAGTGCAGGTCACTCCAGAGTAATTGTCATAAAACCTTTACGATGTGCCGTGTCTGGTACAACAGACATTCCTGGGATTAGGCTGGGAGGTTAGAAAAGGACTCGTGGAGCTATTCCTTGGAATGCAAAGCCAAACTGTAGACTCGATGCTTCCAAGCTTTGAGCATGCTGACCTTGATTCAGCAAAGCATTTAAGCATGTGCTCAACTTAAAAATGATTTGCCTTACTGATGTTATTGAAGTGGGTGATGTTGGACATTTCAAGACTGAGCCCCAAACTGACACTGTCGTGACACACATTTCTACTTGCTGTGCGTTGCAGTAGGTACTCAGATGATACTCGCTGTGCTTGAAAGTTTGGGCTGAACCTGGTCTGATGTTTCAAGCACCAAGACTTGCATCAGCACTGTGGGTAGCACAAGCCACAGATGGGAATAATGCCAATAGAAGTTAACAGTAGCAGTAAAGTTCTTATAAAGCAGTCGCATACAAATATCAATAAAAATGGGTGGGAGGTTTATTTTCTGAGTGCCTGAGAGCCGAGCAGATGGCTTTCACAGCACAATCAACCACATCCCTTTGTCACTGAAGTTTTAACTTGGTAAAGGGTGCCCATGAGTTGAATTTTGTCCTTAAACCTACCAAGTGAAAGGGTAGGTGCTGGTGCCTGGATACGGATGCTGCCAGACACTGAGAAACATACACTTGATGTTCTTCTGGCAATGTGACCAGTACAACCATGTTGGAGATATTTTAAAGGCCGTGGTACACAAACTGTGCACACGTGTATTTATCTAGCGATTTGTACTCAATGCCTTTTGTAATGATCCCTGATATTCCACTGGGGTTTTCTGACCATTATCTGGTGCTGAGCAATGATTTTCACAGAAACAACAACAAAGTCTTCAAGATGTCACTGGAAGATGGCAATGCTTTGCAAAAAGCACATCTCTGTGCATGTGCAGGCTTGTGGGGGTTTTTCCTCTTTACATTATTTCCGCTGTATCAACTTATAATTTAATCGGCTAATTTATTGCCAAGTCTCTCAGTATTTTACAAGTCATTCTTACCAGTTTTATATATATCCTAAAAAATTGTCTTGTATAAACATCATTGTCTCCCTGCTGCTTCTAACTGTTAAAAATTTTAACCTATTCTTGATGCACAATTAAACATTTCTGATTATGCATATTGTTCAACCTATGGTTTTTTTTTTGAGAGGAAATTACTCATTTGGGAGGAAAAAATGTTACCTGGCAAGTTGATTTTAATTAATGGGCATAAGAGAGGTGTGGTGACCAAAGCTGCATCATTACACAATAATGTGGCTGAGGGCATGACTGTGATTTATGATATGAATGCTTGCTTTATGTTTGTGACACAAACATACTGTGTTAACGTGTATCGCTTCTGAGCACGAGTATTACAGTTTTGGACAAGTATTATTGGCAGTTTAAGTTCACTTTCTTTTTCAGTCATTTCCGTTACAGTGAACAGTAGGCTGTTTCTGTATCCTTCCTATCTCAAGTTGAGTTTTAGCAGGTAACTCCTCCCTACAGACTCTTTTTATCCAAGCAAGCCTCTTAGCACCAGGAGCTAATTCAGCCTGTGGATGTGGAGCAAGGAACACCCTGACCATATCTGGGATGGGATTTGTCATGCAAAAAAGCCAAATCACTTTTTGGTTTATATAAGTTTGGTCATGCGATAAAAACTGGATATATCCAGCAACAAGTTCTTGGCTACTGATGCTTTTTTTACAGAATTGTTGTTGGTCTTTTCCTTTCTTAAGAGGGCATAAAGTGTACCCAGTTATGTGGTTTGGATTTGAGCTTTCATTGTTTAGGGCTTTCTCTGAGAATGTGGAAAATTACTAGGTAATTGCCCCTCTCTTGCTTTGTTCAGGGAGACAAGGGCACAGATTTCTTAAATCACACGAGACTTTAATCACAGGACAGAAAGTAGTAGATCCCTTTAGAAGGTGCAGTCTTAGGTATCTCAATGCCGAATGTCCCTTCAACAAGAAACCATGCGGTGGCTCCGTGGCAGAAGCCTGATATATGCCTGTTAATTTCTAACAGAGGTGCTTAGGGAATACAAACACCCTCTGTCCAGGGCAGACATGCATGTGACCGCGGACGGCTGCTGGACAGAGGACCCTGATAGCCTGGGCAGTGTTTGAGGAAGGACTTCACTTGGAGGGCAGAAGGCCATTACAGGTGGGAAATGGTGGTGTAAAAGAAAAAGTTCATTACAAAGGTTTTGCTTTTTAAAGGCCTTGACCCCCTGTGTTTGTGTAAAGGCTGCCTAGCTTTATAATGTAATAATTTAAATGGTTCCAAAACAGGCTTTGAAAAAAACAAATTTCTTGTTTGAGGTTAATGAACACAAAATGGTCCAGTTCATGCTGTACCTTTGCTGTTACTATTGTTTCAAGGCAGCTTTCTGGAAGGTCAGAGTGCAGGCAACTGCATGCTCACTGGCACACGACAATTTTCTTGCTGCTGTAGGTAGTAAACCAATCTCACGAAAGCTTTCTGGTATAAAGACAAAATCATATCTAAAACAAGCATAAGTTTCTGCAGAAATTGTCAGAATTTCAAAAACTTTCCAAGAGGGCATGAGCCCCACTTTATTTTTTTTTTTTTTTTCTGCCCTGTAGTTTTCTACATCATACTGTGTTTCAACTTGGCGTGTTCCTCCTGGTGAAGCTGAATAGGATACCAGTTTTTGTAACACTGCTGCTGCTGCTTCATGACTTACTTCCACTTATGACCAGGAGCTTGCAGGAATATTCCAATCAAAAGTATATATATATGCACGCACACATCAAAGGCCTGAATGCCCCGAAATGACAGGGGAGCTGTCAATGCTCGTTTGCATGTTTATTACCACAAACTCACTAAATGATATCTTCTTTAAATAAAGTGACAAGAAGAGAGAGCACCAAGATTAGTCTGCACGTGCCTTTAGTTTGAAGAGTGCAGCAGGAAGGAGAAGAGGTACCAAAAGGGTCTGTTTAGCCTGTGTTTTGCATAGAATGGGATGCAGATAACTCCAGATGCACAGTGATCCTTATGCAGTGTTTATGTACTATAGGATAGCAGGCAGAAGATAGGAGTTGCTGTGGGAATCAGCCCTTAGGTGGCCAGGCAACAGCCAAGGATTAATCCCTGCGCATAATGTTTAGCAAGTGCAATGCCTGCTGGAATAATCCCATAATCCAGAGCTCCAGTGCCACCTGGGCTTTGCCTGAGGAGAAAAACAGCTTCCCAAGAGTTTTGAGCTGGCAAGTAACAATCTGTGATAAAAGAGTGTTGCCTGTGGTAACTAGAAAGGGAGGGCAATAAGCAGAGTGCTGTGGCTGGCGTCCCTGGCATCGCCACCACGACGGGAAGGAGAGCGTCTGGTGCATCTGGCTCGGGTCTAACAATTGCACCACAAACTGCAAATGGGGAGCCCTGGGCTATCAAAGGGGATTTAAACTACTGCCTGTTTATAAAGTGCTCCTGCTGGAGGACGGAGGCAGGGAAGATAATGGATAGATGGGAACAATTTAGGCCTCTAATTCTAATCCTAATTGGGTTTGTTTAGTGCTTCCGAGTTTACAAATTAAGTACAGTGAATAAATTCCATTCTCTACCACCAGTGAAAGAGTATTTCTTGGCACGTATTTATTAGTGTTTGTCAAGTCTAATTTTAAAATATAGATGGCATGAGTTCCATTACGTCTCTGGAGATAGTTTTATACTCTGTTAATTTTACTGTCTTGGAACTTCTCCCAGTATGTCACAGACGCCCTGTTGTGTTCATTTTTTCTTTTAATATTGAGTTTCTAATCCAATTTAATATTATTTTTTTCTCTTTGATGTTTTTACATTCTTCAGATATTGACTTGTGTCAAGCTCCCTAAATGAAGCCTGTACCTTCCCTATGTACTGAGCACGTTATGATTTGTCCCAAGAATGCACAAAATTTGTATGATGTTCATCTAATGAACATCCTTTTGTTCTGAAAACTGGTTCTTGATTGGCATATTACTTTATTACCTTGAAAAAGGCCTACCAGTGTTGCTTTAACTGAGGTCTTCCTACATTTTGAGACTGTGTGAATTTTTTACCTTTGATATTTTTCTATAATTTGTGCCATCTACAAAACAAAAAGCAAAGAACTGTTTTTTTGTGAACTGTGTTGTCATTGGCCCGGTGTGACTGAATGTCAGAAACTTGTTTGAGGGACTCCTATTTTTGCTTTTCAGAACCTCCAAAGCCAATAATAAAAAAAAAGATACATGGGTCCCCGTGCTGCTGCCTGGAGTGGAGCACCAAAATAGTGAGTATACTGCCTTTCTAATGTTTAAAACTGTATTACTGATGGTCTCTATGACTTTTCTTACAGATTGTAGAGGAAGATATCTTTACATTCCTTAGCAGAAGAAAGAAATTCCCCTTTTGTTTTTGCCTGAGATTACGCTGCACAATAGTTTTGGTGATAGTTCACATCATGTTTGCTTTAGGTAGTCCTCATGTAAAAACCCAACTCCCTCAAAACCAATTACAGCAACTAATGCTTAAAAAATCCTTCATGCATCACTTCATTAAAAAACAAAACTCTATGTAAAATATTGTTTCAAAAAGTAGCTGTGAGAAAAGAAGCCTTCCTTAGAACTGCAAGGAGAAATACTGATCTGGGGAACAATTAGGAAATGTTTACCTTGAAGCTTCACGCATCTAGAACTTTTTAAGTAAATGCACAAAGTTTATAAGTTTTCTTTAATGACTTTTAAAACATCATTTAGTAGTTAAAAAACCCCGAAGCTGCATAAGTAATAATAGTCTCGCATATAAAAGTACTTCAAGGTTTCTTCATATTTAAAGTGAAGGTAAGTTTATAACTTCCTAATGTACAACCAAATCAGTAATGAGATGTTCCTCCTACGCTTCCCACCAAGGACAGAGTGAAAACTATTTCAGAATTACTTTGCAATACCAGAAGTTATTATTATACTTTTGAATCGAAGAGCTAGCCAGTACTTAAACACTATCCACTTTGATAGACAAAGGTGGTGCAGCTCCATCACAGTGCTCACAAGAGTACTCCCTATGGTCAAATTCGCTGGAATTCAGGGGATTTGCACTCGTTTTGCCAGCAGGGAATTTCTTCTGTGCCTTTAGGTTATCATCCACAGGGAGATGAGATCGAAAATGCACTCCTTGCGTAAGCGCATTATTGGAAGTGCCTAGAGCTAACTACGTAAGAGTGGAGGGTTTCTCTCCACTGGTGCTCTGCTTGTGAAGGCACAACCAGACTTCGTGATCCTGCTCCCTGGGACAGACAGGCTTGCTCCTCCTTGCTCATGTGCGTTTTGCGCTCCCACAGAGCTGCCAGAGGCAGTCGGTAGCTCCCACTCTGAGTTGGAGCTTAGAGAGGTCAGTAGAGATCTTGGCCTGAGAAATACATCAGTACAAACGTATTTGAAGATGACTTCTTTTGGGTTGTATTTCACTGTAGAGTTGCTTGTTTATTTTATTTTAATACATACTTCTGTTTTTAGAAGCTAAATTTCCCCATGAGTTTATTAGATCCATGTTTAATACAACTTGCAGAGAAGTTACTTGTAAAAGGTGATTTCCAATGGCATACTTTGAAGGTAGGCACCCCTCTTGTGAAAGTTGTCAGTGGTGGTTAGACTTCTCCTTTGGAGCTTTGAAAGCATCCCCAGTATGTTTGTTTGGGCTATCCAAATCCCGTGATGTTTTATTTGTAAGTGTAGAGTGCTTCTAAACAACAATTCCCTTCTTCAGGTTAAAGCATTGATCCAGCATGTGTTGGGGATCCAGGCTGGAAGTTGTGCATGGACACTGACAAAAACTTGATTTTTTTTTTGAGATACCCTTTTCTTTTTCAGAATACTGATTAATTCAATCACAATTTATATCTAAATTTAAAGGCACATGCAGCCCATCTTACCAAGAAATGATATGACTTGAAATATTTTTTAGGTCTGTTCCTCCAAGGTTAATAGTATTGTTTCCCATATGAGCACACACGTAATATCTGTCTTACAGTTTGAAGAGATCAATAACACTCCTCCTCTGCTATTATTAATTGAGATTTTACATATGAGTACTCAGTGGGGCCCCAGCCTTGGGGAGAAAATTCCCTTACTGCGAAAATTTTCACAGAAGAGCACTCAGAGATTATTTTACCACTTGTGTCTTTGTCTTTGATGAATTCTCTTTGGGACCTAAAGAAGGTGGAATTACTAAAATAATATCACATGATGCCTTAGTATAGCAACCCCAAATCCTCTGTGCACATTTCCAGCGGTGAAAAATTGGTGTCAAGAAAAAGACTGAATACCTTACATACAAATCATGCTTCTGAAAGCTTTTTTCTTTCTGAAGCAGAGGATTAACTTTCTCCGCCCGTCTTCTTTCACATCTTGTCCTTCCATGCTTCAGCAGTAGTAGGGAACAATCTATCAGAATCCACACTCCTCTTCCCTCTCCTACTACTTACTCCTGAGGAAACCCACGGTGAGACTTGCAGACTGAGCTCTCTGAGCCTTGGTCTTGCAGCCACATCAGCCCTGACACGGCGTCGCCATGTGATCTTTCGGCTGCTGGCTTGGCACTTGGGGTTGTGCCGCTTCGGGCTGGGGCTTGGTTTGGCAGCAAAGCTCGATCAGTGCAACCAAGCACAGCTAAAGCCATGGCCAGTGGGTTCCCCTTGGACAATGCTTCCTCCGCTGATGGACAAGATGCAGCTCTGACTGAGCAGCCTCTTGAGCAGGAGCTGCCATCTGCTTTACCTCCGCATGGCAGGAGGCCAAGACTAAAACTTCTGCGGTTTCTGAAGTGACTGCCACACAAAATCACCTCCTGAAGAAAGAAGCTGGCAGAGCACCCACGTGCTCTGAATGTCCTTACTTGTCCACGGCTGCAGAATATCTTGCACCCGTTTTGATGCGGTTCATAACACACCGAGGGTGTTGATGTGTAGCCAGCTGGACGCACCGCATCAGGGACATTGTGTCCTGCTTTGGGAACATGGCTGGTGGTGCTATGCAGCACAGCACCGCACCCGGCTGGGCTCGGGAGGCAGCTCCCTCCACTAGAACTGTTCTGGGGCCATTTGCAGGGTGTCTTGCACCCATCTCTGACCACTTGCCACTACCAGCCTGCCGCAGACAGGTGGTATGGGGCGACACGGGAAGCAGCAACACTTCATCAGCCACAACAAACACTTCTTTGCCGGTGACCTGGTCTCCTGTTTCTGATTTTCCATGCTGCCACGGGCCTTGCAGAACAGGTTCCCAGTGGGCAAGGCCACTGTACAGCCAGTTGTTGGGCTGGTGGCTGACACAACAGCCCATGCCGTGGCTCGTGGAGAAGCACTGACGTGTGCTGCTGCTGCTGCTCTCCCCAGCATGTGCTAGTGGGCTGGCCGTGAGCCGGCAGCTGCGGCTTGTCTCCCCAGCACTGCCCTGCCATGGCAGGGGTCCTTTTCCTCATCGCTTAGCAGCAGCCGTATCACAACTGAGTTGCATGGACAGGCATGATGGCAAATGCTGTCACAGATGCTGGACTTTAGTTTGCAAAAGCTACAGAAGACTATTTTTATGGGAGCACTGAAGATTTTTTGTGGTGGGATTCATCTCTCCTGACTTCCTGTAGCCAAAAGCTGATCTTGCTGTCTAGCCTGCTTTCACAGCCATATCTGGAGTTCATTTCATCTCATATCTACAGTAAGTACCTAAAACAGACCAGACAGCTCACGCCTTTGGGAATGCTTTGTTTTCCTTCTCTGACTATAAAGAGCGGCTCATCTGGAAGTGTCTGCACAGAACCCACGCAGTGCTGCCTCGTAAGTGGATCCTACCGTCTGTGTGCGACATCACAAGAAGTGTCGTGCCCTCTATGGATAAACCTCTCTGTATTCTACTCAACTTTAAAAAAACACTTATAGCAGTGCTGCTGGGATTTTTCTGGGTGTCTTATTTTGAGAACTGTGCTCTGGCTTCTCCCCTGATAGACAACAGGCTTGCAGTTACCTTTCCAACAGACTTCTGTTCTTCCACTTGGTTGCAAGCTTGCAGCAATGATAAATAGGGCACCCATTGCTGACGTTCATATATGTTTTCCCTCAAACTTTGCAATACCCTTAGAGTTTAAAGCAGTCCAAATGCAGGTTGTAATACATGTAAATTTGAATTTATCAGTTGAAGCAAATTCTGATTTGTTCTAGTGATATTCTGGTGAATGAATCTAAGCATTTTAAAGATTTTTTTTTTTAAAAAAGCGTTAACTAGGCAAAGATAACTCTTTTTCTCCTAAATAAAAGTAGGAGAATGGATCAGTTTATCCTAAGAACAGGTTTGATTCCTTTTCTTTGTCTGAGTTCTTTTAAGAGAAAGAATGTTTCAATATGTGCATTCTTCCCTTGTGCTAAAACGAAATTAATTAAACAAGAAGTTATCTTTTAAAGACTAATGCAGGAACATTGCAACTAAAACCATTATAGAAAATAACATTTTTCTGTGTTGTATATATTCTTATTAAATGGTAGAAATGAGCTGTGTTTTGATTTTCTCACTGAGTATCTGGTGACAGCATAAAGTACCTCTGGCAAGGTGGAAAAAGACCCATAATAAACCAATAAATATATAATCATCACAGTAAAATCTGTGAAATTCTATCAAGCAAAATTCAATAGTGTGTGTGAATATGGCAGATAAAAGGATTGTCTGCAAGTTAACCACCAGGCTTCAGGGGAAAATGAGAACTTGCATATTTATGGGCTTAGCAAGTTTACCACTTCTTTTAGCTTTCATGACTAAATAATACATTTCCATGTATTTAATTGAGTTAATTTAATCTTTAGAAAATCTCTTAATGTATTTTTATACAGAAAAAGCTTATCAAGGCTTTTCGTACAATCCTTGTCAAAGTTTGCATTTCAGGAGTTTAGCTTTCGCTGGAGAGAAAGGGGATGGTAGGACAATGCTTTTCCTTCCAGGGTTCCTGAAGTTACTGGAGTCACAAAACTCTTTTTTCTATATTTAGAAAGCAGTAGAATGGTCATTTAATTAGACATGCATCTGATTTTGTAATTTAAGTTTCTGCCAAAGCAAGCACCGTGCTGTTAATGCAAACAGGTGACAAAAAACATTTCTTGAGACTCTGTTGACAACACCCAGAATGACTTCTAGGTAAAAATCTTTCCTTGCACTTGGAGAGTGCTGCTCTAGAGAAGACATGGATTAGGTAGGTTTGCACTCTGTGTGTGCCCTGTTAGACATGAGAGCTGATTTTCTACTTGTAGTTTGTTAGGACACAAGAGCTGGGCAAGCTGTGGGTAGTATGCTTGCTCTTTTTGTTTGGCCAGTCTGTAGTCAGCTTGGAGGGATAGCTGTGTCATCTCACATCTCCTGTTGGCACCTGCAGGTACTGCTTGTGGTTGTGTTAAATAATCCTGATTTATAATAGGCGGGGGGTCTAACGAGAGACTGTGATTTGGTGAGGGCATCCGCTTCTCTTTAGATCTCCATGAGGGTAGCCCTCTTGCACCTCTGCATTGGGATTGTGACACAGAGCGCCCATACCAAAAGTTGGCAGATGTCAATATGCAGTTCATGCTCTTTGAGGAGCTAAGTCATCCCTTAGTATCTCTGCTGACCCTCATCAAAGTCACTAAGAAGTGCAAGTTACTGAGGCTGCAGGTGAGATGCTTGGAAAAACTGAGCCTGCCCTCTGAGGGCTCTTGTGTGTGAACTGGGCCACTCCATGGCTGTTGGGTGGATGGTAGACATTCGGCTTTGGAGAGTTGCTTAAATCAGCTTTAGTGTTTAGACTTTAGAAAAAAACTACAACAAACAAGTGAAGAAAACAAGTTGTTCCTCCCGGGAGAGGCTGGCACCACCAGCATACTGGCAGGTAGGCTGCCAAGGTAGTGACAACACAAGAAAGAAACCTTCCTTCTCTTGCAAAGCTTTTGTATCAGTGATTGTGGGAAAGTTTTGCAATCACTGTAAGAAGGAAATCCAAGGTTTAAAAAAAATGTGGTGGAGTGCTCCACTTCTTGGAGTAGGCAGCGCTTTTGCTGTGACGTTGTGCTGGCTTCAAGCCTGAAAGCCCTAGGGCACGGGAAAGAAACAGCCTGACGCTGCAGTGACACAAAGTAAGTTCTCTCCCTCTGCCTCTCGCTGTCTCTCCCCACCCTCCCATCCTGCTTCTTTCCATTTTTTTATTTGTTTGTTTGTTTGTTTAGTTGTTAGGTGCTAGGTCAGGCCAGACTCGGCTTTGTGTACATCTCAGTGTCACTGAACTTGAAAGAGATTATGTAAAGTGCAAAGGTGCAATTCTGCAAACTGGATTTTTTTTTTGGAGGATAAGCACTGTGGACAGTGGGATGTTTTATCCCTCCTTACAAAAACTATTCATTGCCATTAATTAATTCTTAAAAATTGTCATAAATTACATCTTGTATTCTTTTTCTTGCTTCATTTAATTTTAAACACCACTGGTGTCAATGATTCACAGGTTTTCCAAAGTTCAGATTTTTATAGAGTAGTTGTGGAAAATGTTATGGTTTCATTAGGCATAAGAGAAGTGTTTGTACAGTTTAACATTTTCTATAAGTTTAAGGTAGATTATTAGGCTGGCAGCATATCCTTAAATATTGTGAAAAGGAAACCATGTCACTGATATGAATATTGTTTATTTAACAAAGTCAGATGTTTCACAAAGTTAATCATCAGCAAAATAGAAATCAATAAAGAACGTATTTGCTTTAGAGAACTCTGTCTTTCAGCTCCCGTCATCTAAAAGTTGGGACAAATCAGAATTCACCATACTTTAATTATCTATAACTTCTTTTTTCAATGTTTTTTGATTTGTCAGCTGCTGAAGATGGTTGAAGGAAGGTTAGGTCCCTTTAGGAATTTCATATATGGTTACCTCTGAAATACACATTTTTTGCTTTTCATAGTTGCTTTTGGTGGATCCAGCTGGAGTAGGATTTGGAACTAAAAACTACAAAATTTAAATTAGAATGCTTAAGAGGCTTTATGTCTCCATTAGACATTAATGCCTATTTGCAGTCAGTAGGAATAACTTGGCAACTCAGGAGTGTTGTCCTTTCTGGGCATAGGTGGACATTTCTCAGGGACTCCAGGTTGCTCCTGGGCATCTTGCTTGGGGGAACTGAGCTCTCCAGAGGAACAGAGTGACCTTTGCAGGTTACCCCAGGACCCTGCCACAGCCCTACCACCCCTGGTATAGATAATCTGTCACGACACTAAAATGGCCTCTGCTCATGGGTCAGCTGGCCCCTGGGCCCTGCAGGAGGGGAACTTCGAGATGTTCCCAGAGGAATTAAACAGAGTGGGCTACCTAAGATCCCAGTGTCTTGGGGGGGGAAATATTACAGGCCAATTTCTTGGCCTGTGTTCCTCTACATTCCCCTCATACATGTGCCAATGTATATCAGAGCTAACTGATTGATTTCAGTAGTACTGCATCAGTTTTCCAACAGAGAAACTAGGCAATAGCTCTTTTTGACTTGTTATCATTCCAGATCTCTCTTTATTAGCTGGTTTCCCCTGATCAGCTTAATCTACATCAACAAGCACAGCTAAGATGACTCCTTGTATCAGAACCAATTTTTAAATTGAAAAATTTGCAATCTCATTAAAATAGCTACATTTATCATCTGTCTTGCAGGAACTTGTGGAGTCTTGTGGACTTTTAGTTTCTTTTAATCAGTGCCCTCTTTTTCCCTAATACATCTTTACCTATCATATCTTTTACCCTATTTTTGTCCTCAGTCATCATTTGTGGTCTGATTCTACAAATATTTATCCAATAAATAACATTACTCATAGGAATGTTGATATAATGTTACAGAGTAGTGTTCAGTATTTCTGCCAATTCATAGATAACACAGAGAAAATCCTCATAAATATAACATACTATCAGGTGCCTACTGGATCATACCAAAGGTCCATTTAACCTGGAACAGTGATCAAAAGCGGATACCTAAAAGAGAATATAACACTTGATTCAAGCATGGTAAAGATGTTTCTCTGACATACTCTCTCAGCCTCTAGCTGCCTAGGGACTTTCCTTCTCTACAAAGATTTCTAGAAACTGTCAGCAAGTTGCCTTTAAATTTTCCATCTACCCAAAAAGGTCCTGAAGTCTTTTAGAAAGCAGATTTCACAAAGCAGCTGCACCAATCCGTAACTCATTACAATGTCACTTTGAACACTTTAACATCATGCTTCCTGAGAAAAGGTGTCAATGTGTAGACATCTCAAGTAGTGTCTCACCCTCTAGTATGTCTGAAAAACATTGGAACCTTTATTCTTCTGCAAATAGTAGTTAATCGTAATAATATTTTCTAAACAGGAAGACCTACGTATCAGATCAGGGGGAGGAAAACCATGGACAGTACAATCACTGCAAGCCGACTGAAAGACAAGTCACTCTTTCAGGACACTGATGGCAGCACAGTTCCTGCCAAGAGTGTGTGCCATAATTGTTCAAAGCTAAAGGTATGGAGAGGAGCCCTCACTGCATATTTTCTCTAGAATACTGAAAATGACAATTTGAAGTTCTATTAAAATTCAGCTAGTTCTGTATGACACTTTTTGTCACTATATGTGTTGGAAACAATGCTCTAGGTTGTGATTCCAACCACACAGAAGTCAATAAATGTGTTCAGCAGTCAAAAAGTGAGGCCATATTTTACTAACGAATCATTTAGACTTGTGCTATAGTCATAGTGGTAGTTGCAACTATATTTTTTTATCCATGCTTTTTAGAACAGGGTAAGTAAAGTAGGATTAAGAAGACATGCTATAATAATAGTACCAGTAATGAACAACTTTAAGCTGCAAGTTTCACTAAGGAAGGAAACGGCTAAAACAGTATGTGGTAGAAAGGTAGAAGATGCACACAGTCAATGTCAACTTTGCTTTTCTTTGCAGACATCCTGGAAGAGAAAGGAAAATCTTCTGTTTTAATGAAAACACTAGGAAAAATCTAACCACGGAGAATTAGAAAACAAAACATTTGTTTTTTGTGTTTCTTGAGTAGGTTACTTAGGCATCCAGCCATTTAGAAAATATCGTTTCTTTGCAAACTCAATTATTTTCTCTCTTCAGATATTTCTTGGAGCTCTAGCTTTTTCCTTTTTTGCCAAAGGATTTTCTGGAAGCTACGTGAAGAGCATGTCCAGTCAAATTGAAAGGAGATTTGAAATCTCATCATCAATTGTTGGCATTATTGATGGCAGCTTTGAGATAGGTATGTGTACTTTCTTTGAAAGTGGAGAAATATTGCTTCTTAATACATTTTTCCCCTAAAAGATATCTTTTTTTGTAATCTTGCTGGTTCTCTCTCCTGTTGATGCAGGTAACTTAATGGTAATGGTGTTGGTGAGCTACCTTGGACCAAGAGTTCATCGACCAAAAGTAATTGCTGTTGGATGTCTCATCATGTCCTTAGGAGCATTTTTGTCAGTGATGCCTCAGTTCCTAATGGGACGGTAAATATGGAGAGTTTTCACATAGTGCACTAATTCAATTTGACCATATGAAGTGTTTTTTAATCATACACGCAAGTTAAAAGCTTGACAATAGTAGTTTCTTCCAGATAACTCGAAGGTTTGAATAGGTGGATTTTTTGTATTGACTTTCTGATTTCCTCTCTGAAATCTTGTCTCTTTCTACAGGTAAGTAAAAGAGAAACCCAAGATTTCTACAGAACCTATACATAATTAGGGATACAGTAGGTTGAATTTTTCCCTGGGATGGAGATATATATATATATATATATATGTATATACACATATGTTTTTAGCTGTTCTCCGTTATTATACTTTGATGAACTGTAATGAGATCTTGATAGAAGAGGTTTCTTTCTCCATGGGGGCTAGTCATGCTAAAGTCTTTAAAATTATCAAGATGCGTATCTATCTCCTCTGAACTCAGAGAAAGTTAAATATCTAAATATCCCTGCGCATCTAAGCTTTAGTGCTTACATAGCTGTTCATATATCTCCAATCCTTCAGCATCCTTACTGAATAGCAGTTGAAAATAAACGCCCTCTGTCCCTCAAAAATTGAACTCTGTGCATCTTCTTTAGTTCCAAGGTCAACACCTGTGATAAGGAGAGTATGGAAAGAATTATATCTGGTGACCATGGTATGGAAAGTGTCCACAGTCACTACTTTTCTTGTTAAATAGCAGGGAACCTGCTCTGCAGGGGACAGCACAAGCCAGAAGCAGAGCTATGGAAATATCTGATTTAACCCAAACTCACAGCCCAGTTCTGAAGATTACCCATTCTCCACAATGCTGAGCAAAACCCAGTGGCCATGGGGACCTCACTGTCATCCACCACACTATTAAAGGTTGCCACATGATTACACAGTCAGAGGGAATATCTGCTCTCCATTTACCCCAATGTTACACAAATGTACTCAAGCTGACTTCGATTTACTTAGCAGATTTGCTGTAGTAGCTGGCTGCCTAAATACAAACTGGCACGTGTGTTTTGCACCTGTGTAAATCTCTTTATAGACACAGATAGATTACTTACTACTAGATCCTTGAAAAAGATATGAAGATACCTGTCTTTTTTTAAGTGAAAGCACTGGAAATGGGTTGCCCTTCCACTTTGCCTTCACGTAACAGGAACAAACACGTACAAACACAAGACTCATACACACTTCCTGCAAAGCAGTGTCTTTCATGTGTCAGTTGTGTTTTACATAGTTGTTTTCCAGTTATAATTATGAAAGAATAACTGTTACTGTGGACAACTCCTCTATGAGTGTATCAGCTTGCTCACCAGCATCGTCCGTGGGCCATCCGGTCACAGCTGCTACAGAAATACCCAGTGCAATGAAAAATCTTGGTAAGCAAAAGGTCTGATGCTAGGTTCCCCTCTTCTGCTTGTCCCCTTTGTACACACTCTTTAACTGGATAACAGTAAAACCCCTGTTAGAAACTATAATATATACAAACACACCCTATAATGATTTTAAAAATCCATATTTAATGTAATTTTTCTGTTGCAATAAAGTGTTGTCAGAATTATGTTCACAGAAATGTAAATGTTTATGGCCTGCAGGATGCAAGAAAACAACAGACTCCTATCTGTGGCTCTTTGTGTTGATGGGGAACCTTTTACGTGGAATTGGGGAAGCACCGGTTATGCCACTGGGGGTTTCATATATCGATGATTTTTCCAAAGAAGAAAACTCAGCATTTTACATAGGTAATATGCAAACGAGTGGGTTTTATGCTAAACATTATTTAATATTTCTGTAGCCAAGCAAATACCACAAATTTCTGTCTATCTATCTGCTCTATTCTGGATGATTTTGAGTTGTGAAGAGGCCAAAATACAATGCAAAAAAGTTCCCATGTTTTTTCTCAAAGGAGATTTCCCAGATGCTCCTTTTGATTTCCCTAAGTGGCTTCTGCTACATGCGTCAATTTTTCTGTCATGAAGAGAAGCATAATCAAATATTCATTTATCCAACATGAGAAGTCCTACCTGTCTTATATGGCATATCATCCTCAGTACCATGGCTTCAAAGATTAAATTATCCCTAATCACTGTTCCACAGATTAGAGAATTATCCTTAATCACAGTAATATAAACATGTTACAGAAGCTTTCACCTTTTGAATTTTACGTGCAGCATACTTCCTGATGAAAGCTTTTTAAAGTCACTAATTACCAAAGGAAAAACCAAACCCTTGCCAGGGTGTTGTAACAAATCCCTTCTAATTTGGATTCTTTTGTTGTTGTTTTGAGGAAGATAGCCTATTGCCCAAGACAGAAGGACTTACACCCAAGCTAATTAATTTATTGCCAAACATTTAATAGCATGGAGTGTTTGTGTGGTTGAGGGAGGTCAAAACTGCTGCCTGAAGTAAAGTTGGTGAAGTTGAACTGGTCACAGAGCTAGTAAGACACAGTTTGAGGAGGAGCTCAATGAGTAATGCTACAGTGTCAGGCCATTGCAAACGTCTTCATTTTGGGGATAAGAAAATCTGCAGGCTGAAGAAAATGGAAGTATTGTGAAGGGAGCTGACAAAAAAAAAATCCACTTAGCAGTTATCCAAAATATTTATAATCACCTCTGAGCTTCTGATTAAAGGTGTTTTAAGAAGCTCAGCTGAATTGTTTTCTTGTCAGAATCTGATCTGGGGGAAATCATGACAGGTTGGGAGCTATTGGGGAAGTGAGATTAAAAATACAAAGCTGGCAGAGAGAATAGTATGGATTCAACCAAAATGAAAAATTGTGTCATGCAATTGAAACAAAGTATTGTGTTTATAGAGCATTAAAAGGTTTCATTTTAACATTCTGAATAGTAATTTTCAGTCTCTTCTTCCATTAAAATATTTGATACTTTCATGAACTGACCTGATTTGCAAAAAAAGTGAATGTTGAAATACAGTTTTTTCCATAGAATGGAAATTCCTTTTCTTGATCAACTTTAATTAGTTTCTATATCTGATTTTTTTAAACAAATGACTGAATCAATTTATGATCAGCATTTTTGTAAAATACAAAAAAATTGTCCTATAATGAAAAGACTGCTGTCAAGTCTTGTTGTTGACATTTGACCACTGATCTCATTATTTGACCCTGAGCAAGCAGTTTCACCTTCCTGTGTCTCCTTCTTCTCCTGCCCTGAGATGTTTTGTGGAGTAAGAACAGAACTTATTTTGAGGCAGAGACAGCTTTTTATTAAGTGTCAATGGAATATAGAATTAAAATCCTTTGACAGCAGTAAAACTGGAGTTCCAATAGAAGGAACAGAAGAGGAAAAATTAACCTATTTTTTTTAAGCCACGTTACAGAGTTTAATAGAGGATGGTAGATGTGCTGCAGTCACTAATTTTATTAGAGGCTTTGAATGAATGAAATTTCATCACTGATCTGAGCACTAATATATGATCTTGTAATTATTCAAACTATGGATTCATCAGAAGCATATCTGAGGCCAATGTATGTTGTAAATTTTAGTACCTGTTACACACGAAGTTACTCATCAATAGAAGGGTTGGCTGAGCTGTGTCAATACGCAGCAGCTAATTAACTGATAAGTCTGCATGATTCACTGTCTGTGGTTTAGTCTGTTTGTTAATTACAAACAAGAAATTTTATTTAAGGAAAATACAATAAGAAAATATCACAGTGAACTTATTTGGTTTTGGTTTATCACAATACAAGCACGTTATCTTAGTGAAGTTATTCTTGAATTTAAAGAGTATGCAAGTGTGAAATTTAATTTAAAAACTATACATACACAAAATTATTGCACATATGCTTCTTAGTTTATCTAGTAGCTTCTGATATCTTAAAGAAATACACTGCATACAATATACAAGGTCATTGGTATGGGTCTGCTGGTTTTTGTCAGTTTATTTCAGAAATTTACCACTGAGTACTTGAATTTTGGAGATGATCTTTCATAGTTCTGAGTAGTAAGTTCTGCGTTAGACTCACTGATAAACATTAAGAGCTAATTCCTGGCTTCTAGTGTCAAAATCGTGACTCTGCAGAAGTCAGTCAGTTTGGAAGCATCAGAATTTGATCTAAAATGCCAGATCTTCCAATGAAGTAAAAGAAGGGAACTAACTGAAAGCAATATGCATCTGGAGCAATGAAGCAAAACTGAAAAATCATGTGGTGAAATTATACTCTAAGAATTTATTATAGAAGTCCTTAATCATAAGCTGAGTGAATACTATATTCGGAAGAGAGTTTGCAAAACTAACAGGAGAAAAATCTTTGCAGCAGAACAACATGGTAGGATTTACAGAGCATAGAGCTGAACACGGGCAAGAACTGACAGGCACTTGGTCAAGAATTCCTTTTTTTCTAATAAAGTTAAGCCTGCTGCAGCTTCAAATAGCTCCCAAGTGGCAGTTCCATGCTAGAATTTAGAAATCTGAATCACTGAAATTTTTTTGAAGCTTTTACCCCGTCACTAAACTTCAACACATCAACACACGTGACCAGGGAAAATGAGGACCAAATTATTTTTGCGGATATTTTTATTTTATGTTGATTGGCAGCAGTAGTCACCAAAATCAAATAACGCTGCATTTAGATACCCAGTCAGCAAGATGCAGTCCTAGGTTCCTGCTAGCCTTCACAGCTTATTCATTTGCTCATAGGGGCATCCAGCCTTCTTCTGATCCTCTGTTATCTCCTTTATAAGCAGAGACAGAGCGGGCAATGGAAACCTCAGTGAAGCCAGTAGCAAAACTGAAAGCTGATTTTAAAGAGGTCATTACCTGATCACTAGACTTCTTGATTTTTTTTTTACAGCTGCATAAGTATTTATTAACACATCATTTGGCTGATTTGCTCATTCTGGTGCTGAACGAATCAACAAAGATTCTGTTTAATGAACTTTGACCACACAGAGGCACACTTATATCTTATTGTGCACTGAAAATATTCTCGGGGTCCTGTACCTAGTTCCATGTCCACACACTTTTGTTGTACCTGTCATCTTGGAGGGAACAGGAAGAAAGAGCAGAAGATTACCATCATCAGATCAACTGCTGCTCCGTAAAATTAAACTAGGGACCTGAACACATAGTGCAGGGAGAAGTCCTGACTTCTACAATCACAGAACATCACACAAGGTGTAAGTAGAGTTGCAGGTAGATATATGATCCCTCCAGCGGGCCTCAAGTTATTTGTTCATTAGCTAGCCACCACAAGCTCAGCGATACAACTACAGAAATCTGAGGAGAGAATTAGGGAGGAGGAGGGATAGAAATCATGGCAATCTTATTCTTTTTCTTCCTGGTCCCTCCAAGACATCAGTCTTGCCAGTGAAATGCATTGTGGGATTCCACATGAGACCGCGCTGGCTTCAGTGAAGCCCTGTGCGGTGAAGGAGCCTGCTTGCACATCACAACTAGCGTGTTGGCAGCTTATGGCTTATTTTCTTGCTGGTCAGAAGCTTCCTGTTTGACGTCCCCCAATGGCCTGTGCCCCTCTTCGGTCTCCTCCTCCCTCCCTCCTTTCCATGCCTTCCATGGAGCAGGAGCGCTTGCCCACGCAGTGTTGTGCTCACTCTCCCCTGCTGCCTCCCGTCTCTTGCAGGCCTGGTGAGATCCTCGGGGATGTTTGGGCCGACATTGGGCTTCCTGCTCGGATCTTTCTGTGCCAGCCTGTGGGTCGATATCGGCGTGGTGGATATTGGTAAGAGGCTGCGGGGCGGCGCATTACCAGAGCGGTTGGCAGGAACCTGCATGCTAAGAAGCACCTTCCCAGCTTACCGCTCCAAAAAGGGGGGCTCTCTAGAGAGTTTTTTCCTGCTCAAAGCTGGTGTTATTTACATTTTAACATCTGCAGCACTGTGGTTTGACTGGAATAGCTCTTGATGCAAGACCCCTACCCCTGCTGCAGGAGTTTGTACCTTCTTTCACCATTGTACACATACTTGTTACACACTTGTTGTGCAGCTGAGAACCAACGAGCAGATGAAAGGCCATCCCCGCGCTGAGGGAACAGTGAAAGGCCTATGCTCATGGACATTTTCAACCCTTGGCAAAAATTATGTTATCTCCAAAAGGACGTGGCAGAGATTCATATGGAAACTCATTTTGTTGTTAAAATCACTTTCAGGTCTCTAATCCCAGGGAAAATTTGAGGAAATTCAAGGAAAAACTGTTGTGTTTTGGGATGGAAGAATGAGGGACCAGTGGAAAATTGAGAAAGAGAAGTAATTTTTTGGTGGTGGAGGGCCCTCGTGCTCTCACGTATTCCCGCAGAAAGTGTTGGAAGATGGTGGCAAGGAAATGCCACCATGCGTCTAAATGGAGACATTTGGTTTTGGCTGCATGGGGCTGATTTGATACAAGGTGCATTTCAATGCTTCATGTGAAACAGAAATTGCTTCTGTTCTGGTCTTGAAATAATGTGGATAAGGATACCTATTGTATCCTTAGTTAAATAAAAAATAAATAGTTTAATTGTTCTGCAAGGGTTTTAATCTATTTTCCTGTCTTTCTGTATTTTATAGATGCCATCAGCATAAATCCTAAGGATACCCGTTGGGTTGGTGCCTGGTGGCTTGGATTGCTCATCTGTGGAGCGGTCAACTTCATTGCTTCATTGCCCTTCTGGTTTCTGCCTCACTCCTTACCGAAAGAAGGAGAGAATGAAAAACTGAAGATTAGTCTTTCGCCTGTTCGAGGGGATCACTGTAAAACAGCCCCCGCAGTTCAGCCACAGTTAAAGTTCTCAGAGGCAGTAAAAGGTGAAAGATTACTGCCCAGATGTTTGCATGTGAATTCTGTCTCATGAGTTCATTCAGCACTGAGCATGGATTTGCACATCCTTCAGCAAAACACACATTTCTGCAGTGCAAATGGTGGACAAAAATGCTCTAATTCGTGGTATTGTAACTACATTCTAAGACTGTGTTTCAGTCCTCTCTCCATGTTGGACGGCTGGAAAAAGCTCATGCTATTGCTTTGAGCACCAGTGATTCTCAGTTCGACATGGTAGTTGTCATATGATGTGTTACAGCTATAATCTGATGATGATGAAAAGGGGGAAAACTCCCATCCCTCGTCAGCGACCAATCCACAGCTGGGAAGTTACTGTTTCACTGAGGCCAACATGTGGGAGGGCAGCGCAGGGACAAGTACTACAAGAGCTGTTACAGGGGTTTCACTGAACTCATGGCTCCTATGAATGAGCTCAGTAATGCTAAATTAACTTCATACAGGCAACATCAGACCCAACTACCCATTGCTGGACTCAGGGCTCCAAGGGTTTTATTCGTATTTATGTATGCATGTGCTATCCTTAGTGACTACGGCACTTCCCACAGAAGTGTTCTGAACTCTTGTCTTTTAGGTAAGTGTGTGAACAGCCACACAGAATCACAGAATCACAGAATAGTAGGGGTTGGAAGGGACCTCTGTGGGTCATCTAGTCCAACCCCCCTCACCTACAGTAGGCTGCACAGGATCTTGTCCAGGTGGGTCTTGAATATCTCCAGAGAAGGAGACTCCACAACCTCCCTGGGCAGCCATGCAGGTTTTTGTCCTCACTTTAATTTTATGGGCTTAGATACTCTAATCAAGAGTCTCAAGAAAGGTTTCAGCCTTTTGCTGGGTGAGGTGCTCCCTTTTTCTGAATATCACCCTCATGCAGGGCTATTGCGTGGTTTGTGAAGGCTCCTGCTGTAGGCACCAAACTTTTCACTTGGTAGGTTATAGAGAGTCTTAATGCTCCTCTAGAGACACTCTCCTGTACAGGCACTGAGGATCAGTGCTGCAAGCCTTAGTGCCTTTGGTGAATAGCCCTGTGTCGCATACAAGAAAATAATAAAAGGATTTCTGATTCCCAATCCAGCATCCACCGTGCCATTCAGCCTTCCGGCCTCTGTGAGTCAGGTCTTGGCAATAAGGAAAACTCTTACTTGGACAAGTATATATTTTGATAGGCAAAGAATTGTAGCCCGCAATAGATCCAGTGGTTAAATCAAAGTTAGTTTTACTATCTAAAGGATGTCAGAACAACTCTTCTCAATGTTTAGCAGGGGGTACAGCGTATAACTCTCCGTTGCAGATTTCCTCCCGGCTCTGAAGAAGCTGTTTGGAAATCCAGTTTTCCTGGTGTACATCTTCCTCACTATTCTGCAGTACAATTCTCTTGTTGGGATGATAACCTACGAGACAAAGTTTATGGAGCAGCAATTTAATGTATCAGTGGCAAGAGCCATCTTTCTAATTGGTAGGTACCTGTCCTCCTTTTAAATTCCATTGTCAGAAAGGAAGATTTTATTCATTATTTTACCTTCCTTTTTAAGGAGGAGCTTATGTGAACTTTTTTTGTTAAAAAAAGTATGCAGCCATTTATTAATTTTCCTACCTGAGTTTGAAAATGGATTTAAATTTACATGTTAATTTTCCTGGTGTTCCTAATTTAGTGAGCTAGAGGATTGTTAGAGCTAGGTGGAATTTTTTTAGGCTGAAGATTTGGTTTGAAGAGTGAGATTGGGTTATGAATGTGTTTGTGAACACACACAAACTGCAACTAAGTAACAACTACAAGAAAAAATATTTAATTTAGAAAATGTGTAATGAAATGTGTGATTTTCCTTTTCAGAATAACATCTCAGTATAAATGTTCTTTAGTTTTCATTACAAATACAAATTTTATAAGCAACAAGAAACCAAAATGTAAAATTTTGAGTCATTTCACTCAGGTCAGAGCTCTTTCTCAATTTGCCAGTTCCCTCAATGAGTTCTTTGTAGTGTTCTACAAAAAAAGAAAGAAGAAAATGATTAATACAGTCTCATAACCTGGCAAGAAAACTGGGGTATTTGAAGACATTGCAGAACTGATATTCCATGACTTTAATCTGAAGGCAGCCTGCTTTGCTGTGTCAGGTGCAAATGTGGGAAGAACTCTTTTTCCTATCTTTTCTTGAATACAGGGAAAGTTTTACAAAAATAGCATGACCAAACAACCCAACCAAACAAAAAAGCACATAGAGAAAGGCAACCCCCTCACAATGAAACCTTGTAAAAGCTCTCTCTTTAGCGTGTGAGTACTAGGGCTGGAGTTTGTAAAATGCTGAAGGGATTAAAAATAAATTCAAATCTTTCCATCATTCTATCTCAGAGCAAAATGGAATCCAATGCAAAACGAGATGCTGCTTCCTTTCATGTTCCATTTTGGAGATTTTTTTTTTTCGTAACTTTCAGAGATGTTTGATGTTTTACTTTAGGTGAGGAAGTACCCATGAGCTGAGGCATTGATCTTATTCACTCCGGTTTCTAACAGGCACCTATATAGTTTTATTACATCATTATGCATACAAACAACAGGATAATGAAAAGTCAGGGAATATTGAGGAACTAAGCTGTTTAAAGTCATAACATGACTTGAAAGAAAATAAAGGAGTAAGCAAAATTACTTAAGGGTAATATGAATTGTTAGAACCTCAGAGGATAAGTCCTAAAAAAGGTCAGTATCTGATATTTTGGAAATACTAGAGCCAGATGTGTATTCTATAAAGTGACAATGCAAGAGACAGCAGTTAAGAGTTCTGTTATGTTCTGTTTGCAGGTGTGATACTTTTGCCCATCACAATCCTGGGGATGTTTCTAGGAGGCTTTCTGATCAAGAAGTTCAAACTTCACATAACTGAAATGGCAAAGTTCGCATGCATCACCTTTATAGCAGCATATTTGTTAAACCTCTTGTACTTTACATGCAGTTGTGAGGTGCTCCGGGTGGC
Organism: Opisthocomus hoazin; assembly: GCF_030867145.1. Classification (NCBI taxonomy): domain Eukaryota; kingdom Metazoa; phylum Chordata; class Aves; order Opisthocomiformes; family Opisthocomidae; genus Opisthocomus; species Opisthocomus hoazin. Next base: position 144,622,780 of record NC_134414.1, read on the forward strand.
CGGTTTGACAGCACCCTACTCTGGGTTTGTATTCCCTTGGGTTTGTGTTGGTTGTGCCATTTGTCATGGTTGCTTCCTGCCCCATGCAGAACGTGGTGCACGCACCTGTATTCCTCTGCTCACATTCTAATCTGCATTTGTTATCTCATCTGGACTACAAACCTTCTACCCTAGCAAACATTTTGGTTTTAATTTGGATGAGGTCTGAAATGTGGCTTCTCTGTTGATTTACTGTAGCATATACATACATCCTTTTGCATACCCCCCTCCACTCCCCTATGTGTCTGTTTAAAGACAACAATTTTTCATTGAAACTGGAGAGTGCTAGGGTGTCTACTAGTGTCAATCAGAGCGGTTTCAGCTGCAGTGGAGCTACTGTGATTGTATAATTTTACCGCTCCCTTGATGGTGATACACACAAGAAAACCCTAGATTTTGAGATAGACTTGTCAGGATGAAACCTAGTGTTGGGGATGGGCAGAATACCCCAATTTCATTTTTCAAATTTCTTTTAAACTGGACATTACTAAATTGTTTACTGCTGGATATTGATAATATATCTCTGTATTATGGTCAATCGCTAGTTAATGCAAAATATATCACAGGCAATTGAAATTTTTATATTTTATATCAAAGCTTTAATTCAAAGCTCTGCTCCTGCTACCATGTAGAGAGTGGGAAGTAAAAAGAGTGTTGAAAGTGGCTTCCCCATAGTCCCCCAATGGCTTTGCCTCTAGAAGGGACAATCTTCTAGATCAGCCTGCATGGGGAGTTATCAGCCTGCCTTGGTTTCTGGAGCTGCTGACCTGCCTGGGTCCGTTTTCTCAGCTGTGAGGTAGAAAGTGGTCATGTCAGGTGTGTGTGCTGCCCAAACAGATGTTCCCCCTCCCTTACCAGAGCCATGGTCATGCTTCCTTGAGAACATTTTGCTGACCCCAGCAGAATGTCACAATTGCCTACTGTTTAAATTTAGCTCCATCTGGTTCAACAAATTTCAAGGGATTTTAAAGGATTAAACTGAATCCAGCAGGGCTTGCTAGATTTTCAATTCAGACAGAAACTCTGTCCTGTGTTTTTTGAAATGGAGCCTGTGTTCAGGGAAAAAGCTAAGTTGTCTTGGTGAACCTGACACCCAGTTCAGCTTTGAGGTTAGTTGCATAAACAATGTCAGAGCTCTGTGCAGGGCAGATAACTCTGGTTGAGTGCAACATCTGATACTGCAAAGTGAAATAAAAATAAGCAGAAACGTCAAGACAGCAAATACTGAAAGAGCAATTACAATTTCTTCAGGAGAACTGAGAGTGGACAATTTAGTAAGTGCTAGGATTGTTCTGATTGTGAGCCACATACGTGTTACCTATTTGACAATTTGTAGTCTGAAGATGAGCAACAGCCAAACAAGGGCTAAACCCCCCAGTTACTTTCCCTTCTATAAGACTTAGGAGAAATGCAGGCCCCTTGAGGTGTGTTTTGGATTGAGGGGTAGGGAGGAAGAAAAGGCAAATTTTGAACACTTTTTCCTTTATATTGTGAGTGACTTCAAAGCAGGGGTGACTTGTAGATGGTGGACTCCTAACACTTTCTGAAAACTGAGCCCTGCTACCATGCCCTCAGAGTTGCTGGCCATTTTTTAAATTTCAATGCTAGTTGTCATCTGCTTAGTTTAGCTCACTGGGGTCTGAGTTTGATGTTTCTTACAGAAATGTTGGTAAAGGTGGAAGCTATGAAAGTCCATAATAATATACAAGTAATGAGGTCTGATAAGAAATAGGGCTCAAGCCTGTCCCAGGTGCAGGACTGCTGCTGCATGCTATCAGAGCTGAGACAGAAGCAGCACTTCCCACTCAGACTCGTGCAACTTTCATTGCCACTAACCAGCTCTGATCCACTGAAAAACATATCAAGGACATCTTGCTGCTGTAGTTGTATGTAGTTTTACATCACTACTTCTAGCACCCAGATGTGCTATGATATCTATGGCTAAGTAAAAGCACAGCCACTCTACAGGTAATAAGAGATTTTAGGTATGATTTTCTTTTTTTTGGGTTGAGCTTTCAAATGAAAAAGTAATACCAAATATTTCCTTCCAGCCAAGAATACCTAGTTTGCCAGTTCCCTGCCTTTTCAGCAACAATCCATAAAAATGTTAATGCTTAATGAAAAATCTCAAGAGAGCTTTGGCTTAGCTGAAATTAGCTTAATCTCCATATGACAACTTCATGGTCGGTTGGATGGTGGAAGATACCTGTCCCTGTTGATTGCTTCAGTTTCTCCACATTTTTCCTGCCTACTCCTTGATATTTTGTTTGACTGTATAATTTGACAAAATAATTCTTTTCTTTCTTTCTGTTGTCCTCCAGACTAAAACATCTTTCCTCCCCGAAAAACAACTTCATGGCCAGCTGCAATGCTGACTGCGGCTGCATGCTGGATCAGTGGGACCCTGTGTGTGGGGGTAATGGGATCACTTACATGACAGCCTGCTTTGCGGGATGTAAATCATCAATTGGCACGGGAAAGAGTTTGGTAAATATACAGGTGGATAGATGATTATAGATGTAGCTAAATTTCTCCATCTATTACTTTTTTGGATTTGTGATTAAGGAATCCTGTAGACAAACATGTCCATTCTATATGGCTTAACCTTGCAGTAGAAACTGAATGAGTACAAGGTTGCAGGAGTTTTTTGAAGAGATGGGGTGAGGTAAGTGAGCTGTTTAGGAAAGACGTGAAAACCTCAGACTCTTGACTTACATTTCTTGAATGCTTTTATTTTTATGTTTTTGTAACTTATTTTCTTCTCAGCAAGATGACCATCAATTTGGCTTGAAGTTTCCCAGTAAACCTCTTAGTGCGTAGGTACAACACAGCTAAGAAGGGATTGCTTTAGAAGAACTTTACTAGCCTGGTTGTTATACTAGCAAAATCCCATGGTGTCAACTCGTGTGCAGCAGACCTGTATAAAATAGTGGGTGCTGGTATCACAAACTGTTACAGATCATACTGGAATTGCCTACTTTCCTGAGCTGCCATAACTCAGGAAAGCAAGTCATTACTCTAAATTGTACAGCCACGAGTTCCCATAAATATAAATCTGTCCAATTTGTTCAGTGCATTAGCAGCAAAATCGTTTCCAGGACTTCAAACATTTCTACATGGGCAAGACCATTGAAAACAGTAGGTTTGCAGAAGTGTGTACAAATGGTTATGTCTTCTGGCAGAAGCAAAATTGCCTTCATGTAGCAATATTGAAAAAGACAGGCAACTTTTTCAGACTTCTGTCTATACGTCCCAGCAGTATTCACTTGCTTCACTTTAGGGGAAATGGCTTTCAAACCCATGTCTCCTGCTGACTTCAAAGGCTGTGAAACAGCCCACTCTCAGTCCACCACCAAATGCTGTCTTAGATACACGACGATAGATATGCATGATTGCATTGTTGGCTCTACTTCTATATTTTTATTGTTGTTCATCTGCTTCACAGGGTTCATGAGCAGAATGGCTGGCTAAACAGTTCACGTTTGAATTTGATAGCTTTGACCCATTCTAAGTACACACAGAGCACCTTCTGTCCTGGCAATGCTAGAGTCACAGTTTCTTTTGTGCAGCTCAGAGTGGCTGGAGAATACCAATGAACTTAGCCATCAGTTTGCAAGGATGATTAGGGAGGTTCTTTCAGCGTAAACAGCAGCCTGTCTGTTATGGGGAGCGAAAAATCTAGCTACTAAAATAGTTTTGTGCCATTGAATTCTGATTAAATAATTTCTCCTTACCTTCTCCTTTCAGGTATTTCGCAACTGCAGCTGTGTGGAAGGACAAGGGCATGGACTTGGCAATTCCTCTGCAGTTTTGGGACAATGCCAAAGAGAAAGCTGTACCAAAGCATTTCCCTATTTTTTAGCATTGCAGACTGCATGTGCATTTATTTTAGCCTTAGGAGGCACTCCTACATACATGATTATGTTTAGGTGAAATACTTTACCTTACCTTGACCATAAAGCTGGGGGAAAGAGAAACATAATACGGTATCTGCTATTTCATTCCTGTTGTGAGGAATGGCATGCTGATAAACCTGGGGCCCTGAGTCTTTGCCTGTACTGAAATCCATCTCTGTTCAGAGGCACAGAAAAATGCCTGTCCACCAACTGAATGCCAGTTTAAGGCAAAGTAGATATTGTGTTGATGAAATGGGTGGGCCTTATGCTGATCCTGAACTTTATTTTTCACCTTCGGTGACAGGGATGTTTTTAACAGAGCAATGAACTTGAAAGAAGATGCGGTGCTAAGCTGTGTGCAGGGTAACTATGCTGTTCACAGTACTCAGGAGAAAAACATTCACCTTGGTTATTTCTTGTTGCTTCAGAATGCTTTCTGTCTTGTGAGGAGTCTGATACTCCCACTTTTTGGCAAGTGGGTATAAACAGAACTATGTTAGCAGCAATATTTTCTTATTTTCATTCCTTCAGTTGTAAAGCAGTACTTTTCTTTTATACTCGGAAGAAAAGACAATGTTCTGTACCTTTCGGATGGAAGCTTCTTTCTACTCATGTTCAATGAATTGCAACCCTCAGTAGTCAGTGTGCATGACTAGATAGCTGCCTTTGCTAAGCTGCAGGTTCTGCTGCAGTATTTTGAAGTGTAGCTGTTCTTACTGTATGCCTGGATTATGGACAAGGGTAACTTTACTGGGCAAACTTTTCACAATACTGATGTGTATCATGAGAAGCCTTTCATGTTAATGCCGAAAAGACAATATATTGGTGTGTAAACTCCAGTTCAGGAACAGACTGGGCATCGTCTCCCTCCTGCTGCTGTGCTAGCTCAGTACTGCCCTCAGCTTTTTGTGAGTTCTTCCAGCTCATCTGATGGACACAGGCTGTTTCTCCACTGATAGGAATGAGGTACTTTTGTAGCCAGATAACTCACATTTGCTGTCTCTCTCTAAAATGCTAGAGGCCGAGGTGGGTTTTACCTGCATGTAGCTAGAAAGGACTGCACACCTTTGTTCCCTCTGTTCACCACTGCACAGTACAGCCCTGTCTAAAGGAAAGCAGCTTCTTGGAGCTGAACTTAGGGACATGAAGTGCCTGCATTTAGTTGGTTCACTTTAATTTTCCTGTGTGTCCTTTCCAAGAAGTCTTTACAATCCGTTCTCCTTGGGATCAAGATCAGTTTCTGTAGATTCTCCCATTTGTTTCAATGAGAGTCCATCCACTGAAGTCAATGGAAAGAGGCTCTATATCTGAACTTAAACTTTGGTGAATGTTTTCAGTTCAGATTTGAGTGAGCTATGCTAGGTAAGCCACAATACTCTTCCAATGGGGCACATGCAGATGTTCACAGAATGGCTACAGCTACATTATTCTATTGTTACTCAAAACAATGTAAGTGTTTTGTTTCCTTTTTAGATCCGTTTCACCAGACCTGAAATCCTTTGCTGTTGGGATTGAAACTTTAGGTGGTAGAGTACTAGGTAAAACCTCATTTCTTTGTGGGATTCAAGTAGGTGGTCAAAGAGATACACCAAAGCTAGCCAGTGCATTGTCCTTGCTCCGGAGGAGAGCAAAAGGTATTTTCCAGAAGTTTCCTCTGTAAGAAGACAAAGCATTTTAAAATGTTTGGAGGAGCTTGCTATGTGTTTGCTGGTGTGCAATTACATATTATGATTATCTGTTCAGGATTTTTTCTATGCAGCAAAGCAATCGGGCAAAGGAAGGAAATTGCATTGTACTTTGGGGTGTGGGTTTTTTTTTTTTTTGATTCGTGGACACAACTACCTGAGCTTGATCGACCTGGATATTCTTAACACCTATGCTTCCTTTTGGTGACCATTTTTCACTTAGAGCTACCATGTACTCTGCCTATTATTTTCTTCCTTGTGTTTATGTACAATAAATAATCATTACAGTTTTCAGGCATGTAGTCTGCCCTGCCTCTAACAAACCTTGCCTTATCTTCACTTGCTTGCTACTTTTTGAGATTTCTTCCACACAGACAAGCCGAAGTACTGGTTTGGATCTCTCTCCTAATCTCCATATTTTAGCTGAATGCTGCAGAGAATCAGTCTTGTGCTTTTATGAAATTGTTTTCTTCACAAAACTGCACATTATCCCTGAAACAGCTTACTGATTATATTAAAGCATTATGACTGTCTGAAAGGAATTCTTTCAGTACTACATAAGTAATACACTTTTTACCTAGTTAGTTTTCAGCAAGTGCTTAAAATCAGCCCTTGCACTCAGCTAACCATTTTTAATGGCAAACTGTTGTGTAATACCTGAGCAGATACATTGGTATATGTAAATATTAATACATCATGCACGTAATTTCACACTGGGGACTGAAAAAGAAATGTTAATTGTATTATTTCTTTAAACAACAAAAGTTGCAATTCTAACAAAAATGCCATTAAAGTAGAATTACTAACATTTCCCTTGCTGAATATAATAATGCTATAATATTCCATACTTTGAACTCCCTTTAGGTACTTAAATATTTTCACAAATCTTGGAACCTCAAAGCTGGAGCTGGAAGTTTAGTCCCATTTTATGCAGCCGTCATTCAGAAACTCTGAGTTTCATTTCCTCATTTCTTTACCATGACATTAAACTCTGAGATCTTCATGTCTGAGATCTTGTAATAAGAATTTTCTTTGCAGGAGGACTCCCAGCCCCTATTTATTTTGGTGCCTTGATAGATGAGACTTGCTTGAAATGGGGCACAAAAACCTGTGGGGGATCTGGATCTTGCCGGGTATATGACACGAAAGCATTCAGGTAAGCTGAAATCTTTGGTAAGGGGTTGGGAATTGGCTGCTGATACAGCTTTGTGCACCAAGGACCAAGGTATACTTTGTCCATGACAATTGTCAATAGACTGATTAAGATACTAAAAACACCAAAACTTCTTTTGACTAGGCCTTAACAGACCAAATAAGCAAAATAATTTTGATTCAGTCTGACATATGATGTTGCAGTACACTCCCTTAAGTCATCACATTTAATTCCTTTACTGAAGCCTTAATGCACTGAATAACTCTGCTTTGGCTTTGAGGGAGATTGAACAACTGTGGAGCAAGTGTAGTACTGGAGACACTCTTCCTCATCCCTCATTTCTCTGCTTCCAAATGTATAAGAGGACTCACAAAATCTACTTGGAGAGGGGACCCAAAGGACTGTGGGTGTGTGGAGAGCTGTGGCCGGGAGCACTGAGTGCTGCCAGTGGGGAGCTGGGGAAGGCCAGGACAACAGGCAAAGTCCCGGCTGGCATGGTTCCTCCTGTCCCAGCCCTAAAACACAGTCTGCTGATTGGGAGTACTGTTCAGACAGGAGGTGTCTCTCCTAGGGGTATAGGAGCTGATCAGAACCTACCTGGGACGATACACCATGAGATTGTTTGCTATTTGTCTGTTACTTCTCAAAATGTGGAGTGATACCTGGCTGAGAAGATGGTTTTGCTAAAGTGCATGTGATGTCTTACTTGTTTCCACCCAGAAGGGGCAAGCTTTATTAATATACACATATTTTGTCACCTTTTTTTCTAGAAATGTCTATCTTGGCCTCATTGCAGGACTACGGGCAGGATGCTGTCTCCTATACATGGTGCTCTCTATTTTAATAATGAAACGCTTCAAACCAGATAGCAAAGAGATGACAGATATTAAAAATACACAAAGATCAACCTGTAAAGAATCAGCTACTGCCAACAAAAAAGAAATTCTTCCTGGTGCAAGAACCTCAGAGGAGAGTGAGGAAACTTGTATGTAAAAAAAGAAATAAGATCTTTTCATAACTCTGCCTGTGCTTCAGTTTTTCTGAGCACAACAGGAGTCTGATTATGACTTCAACAGCTAGTTTACATTTTGAGGGTTCAAAAAACATCTTTGAAACCTTGACTTTTAATTGTGCTGCCCTCTTCCTCTCCTCATCTGAAAGCATAGGGGGAAAATATTTTCAAAGTTTTGGGGGAACTCTCCCGTCCTCTTGCTTTCAGTCCTTTTCTAGATAAACAGTGGGACTAGCCAAAATTTTTGAAGTGTCGTATATTTGATTATGATTGAAAAATTAAAAAGAAGAAATCCACAATAAGATGCTTTTCCATTTTTCACCGACTGTATTTCAAGTCCTCTTGCTCTGTATTTAGTCCTACAGCTTTAAATGGCCAATCATGGCACACTTGTCCAGTTGCTCTGTCCGCCTTGGCTGCATGGGTCATGACCAGAGCTCTTTGTTCCAGACTGGGTCCCACGGCCCGTGCTCAGGTGAGAGCCCCAGGGCCACTGGTGAGCACCCTCTGAACAAGAACTGCACGATGACTCTGGAGTTTGGCTTGAACACAGTAAACAATCCAAAAGGATTGCAAACAACAGAAAATGGTGTACTAATTTTGCAGCACATTTCAGTGTTGGGTTTGAGTAAAATTACTCTGACCTGATGCAATAAAGTGATAGGTGTTTAAGTATCTTTGATTTTATTTGTGTGCATGTGTGTGGGGGCATTTTTATGCTGATGACCATTGCATTTATGCCACATGTGTGTAGATTTCCTTTCTTTTTCTAAGGAACCTCCAATAAGCCTTGAAATACAGTGCTGAAAGCTTGCAAATTCACAGCTTTCCACAGACAGCTTAGTCCTAGAGAGAATCTTTAATAAAGGATGCTTCCGATAGTCGTTACTGGGAAAAAAGTCTCTAAAAATAGTTGATGTGTGATATTTCACTGTAGGTTTTGTCTCCATCATCACAGCCATTTTGCTTTCTTTTCTGAAAGGTATCTCTGCCCCCTGAAGTCTTGTGCACAAGCCTAAATATAGGAAACAAACTTTCTTTCCTAATCTTGAACTTCCTTGGGACATGGAAGAGAACGTTGTGCTAATTTAAAGAAATTTTACCACCCCTTATTTGAGAAAGTAGCAGATCAGAGGGCTAAAGAGAGGGGGTCGCCATATTAAATGATCTGACCTTTTTTCTGCCATCTGCCCTGGGTTAGTGCGAGAATGGGAATGGGAAAAATGTTGATGTGGTACTTACTGAAAACAAGTTCTTCATATCCTGGCCTTGGGGATGGAGTTGTTTTCATTTTATTGCTTAAAGACAATGAACAGCACATTTAGACGTTGTTTTTTACAATCACAGCTCTGATTATAAACTGTGAGCAGATATGGGGAAGCAGTGTGTGTTAGAAGGGAACAGGAATGAAAGCTTCTCTAGTACAGATTTTATTAATATTGTGTCTAGGTCTGGAAATGATTAATGAAAATCCAAGTTTCAGAAACCCCATAAATTTTACAGAGAAAATCATGGCATGCCTTTCTCCTTCTGCAAACTGTTTTAACATTGAACAAAAATATTGGAAGTTTGAGAAGCACTTCTGCTCTGCGCTAGGCATATAGACTCAGTCAGGTGACTCATACTAACATCGTTTCCCTTTTACTTCTATTGTTCGGATATTTATTTCTGTACATTTTTTTTACATTACAGCTTTTTTGATGAGAGCACCTTTTGCACCTATTGCTTGATTTTTCCTACGAGGTAATGTTTTATCAAAGGTGCATTGATATTTGATGTCAGACTAGAAATGAGATTCTGGTCAGATCTGATGGCTCATGTCCAGATATTTACCCCAGATGCAACTTTGTAAAGTGAGTTTTTTCAAATAAATAAGACATAACATTCTTCATAACAGAGCTAAATCAATAATCACAGAATCATAGAATCATAGAATTATTTAGATTGGAAAAGATCTTTAAGATCATTGAGTCCAACCATTAATCTAACGCTACCAAGTCCACCTCTAAACCATGTCCCTAAGTGCCACGTCTACACATTTTTTAAACAGCTCCAGGGATAGTGCCTCAACCACTTCCCTGGGAAGCCTGTTTCAATGCTTGACAACCCTTTCAGTGCAGAAATTTTTCTTAATATCCAATCTAAACCTCCCCCAGCGTAACTTGAGGCCATTTCATCTTGTCCTATCGCTTGTTACTTGGGAGAAGAGACCTACACCCATCTTGCTGCAAACCTCTTTCAGGTAGTCGTAGAGAGCGATAAAGTCTTCCTGAGCTTCCTTTTCTCCGGGCTAAACAACCCCAGTTCCCCGGCCACCCCTCATAAGACTTGTTCTCTAGATCCTTCACCAGCTTCATTGCTCTTCTCTGGACATGCTCCAGCACCTCAATGTCTTCCTTGTAGTGAGGGGCCCAAAACTGAACACAGTATGCAGTGGCCCACAGGCTGGCTCAGAATACTCCCAACTCTAAGGTTGTATCTCTTGCCTGTGTTTTCAACATGCACTGTTTCTTGCATGCAAGTCTAAGCACTTTCCAGTGAACAGCAGGTAGTAGTTTCTTCAAGGGAATAATTTGTTCTTCAGCATGTAACTAGCATAGAATATAGAAAAAAATAAATAGGTGGTCAAATAAGTGGCGTTTTCCATAAGTTTTTTGTTATCTTGTTTCTCACAATAGAGAAGAAACAAGGACATTCTCCCTTTTAATTCTTCCTGCTCCAAAGGCAAGGTTTCACCAAAAAGAGAGGCAGAGAGGCCCTTGGGACTCTGCGAGAGGCCTGGTTTGATTGCAAAGCCACATTACTAATTTTAGGATCAAAACTGTGTGACAGGGCAACACGCAGCAGTGTCAACATGCTCAGAACTAGCTCTGAAACCTCTGAGCTCCATCACTGGGAAGACACTCCAGGAAGGAAGAGAAACTTCTTGTACTGTAAGGTGGTAAGAGAAGGTGTTAACCAGGAAAGCTATGTTGGAGGCACTTAAATTTGCAACTACACCGTGTCAGGGGTGGTTTTGAATAAAGACAACAAATCAAGTAGTTTCGAGATTATTACAGACAACTTTCTGGGCCATAAATCATGGTAATTCCACTGAAACCAATGAAGAAATAGACAAACCAGTGAATTTTTATCAGACTGTGGGAGGTTTGAGGGCATGAGCCTTGTGTTTACCCAGCTCTTGTTTGAGGCTATGACAAAGCCCTTTACTGGCATTATCAAAGTCCTTCTGTCAGAATAACTGTGGAAGACAGAGCCTTATCCCAGAAGCCAGTGCAGTTATTTGGCATTTCCTTACTTTTAGGTATATAATCAAGCAGACATAATGACCTATGACTACCTGTTTTTATGATATTTTCTAGTTGTTTACCAAAGAGAAAAAAACCCCAGCAGCCCTAAACCTACAGTTTTCCGTACACATCAGGATCACATACCCTACAAAGACCAAGCCCTCCTACGGGTTTTGTGTCCCCATTATCAACAAGTCCCATCTATCCTGGCAAAATATAAATTGGGAATAGAGGACTAGCTGTTGCAAAATAAATAGAAAATACTTCAGACTGTCAATTTAAATTTAAAGCATTTCAAATATTTTAGCAATGTAGCAGAAAGGTAACATTAGATTTAGTCTACCAATTTTTCACTGTGGAACATACTGTCGTTTTGCCTACCTCTAGTCTGGAATATGGTCAAAGTTCTTTCTAGCTGAAACTGTTAATACAGGTCTGAATCACATGTTATTTTCTCCAGCGTTACTTACATCTTACTTTATAATTAATTCATGTTTTTCTTCTGAGCTACTAAAACATAACTAAGTCACAGTCCAAGTTGGCCAAGTATTAAAATCTCAAAAAATCTTGCTACAGGTGCACATGAATTTTGAGGCCAAGCAGGTTTCTTCATAAGACCCCTCTGCACTAATATTAGTGGTCTGTAAGGACAGAGACTGCTATTTAGAGAAGGTAAATGGTTTGTTTGCGTATGACCATGGTTGTGGAGGGTGGAGAGTGATCATGGGAAACACTCAAGCATGCTGTATGTGTGCTAAGGTGTTCGTCCATTTCTTTGGGCAGATCTGTGTTATGGACAGGGTGGACTCTTGAGCCCAAACCCTGCCTAATGCACCAGCAATGCCCTGCAGAAGATGGCAGCCCGTAGCTTAGGTCTGAAACCCCTGTGTTGCAGTCTCATGTTAAGAAAGTCGGGACACAGTTTGTCCCTCATGCAGTCAGGACTCTTTTAAGCATCAAACAAAACTTGGACGTGGCATTCGTGGCACAACCAAGTGCAGCACAGTGGAGTTGTATGGGTTTGGACAGGCTGTGTGTTGCATGTGTAGTAAATTTGCTCTTCCTTGAGACCAGCCATGGTGTCACTTCATTTATGGTCCCACTTTAGTTCCTGGGACTTCTCTTTCCTCCATAGGATGAGCTGCCTGAGGCAGGGGTTGAATTCCACTGGTGTAGGTGGAACAAAGGAGCCACCCAGAAAGACCGGAAAGCCCAAGAGCTTGAAGATGATGACTAAGCAAGAGCTTCTTTAACAGCCACCCACCTATGCCCCATGCTGGGAGAGTTCCTGCCTGGCCCACCCACTGCATGCAGACTGCTTTTTGGGTGTCTCTGGTACATAGCCTAAGGGTTGTGGTGTGGGACTGGAAGCAGAAAGCCTGGGATTGTTTTCCAATGGGACTGAAGTGCTATTTTTTTACTTAGGTCTTGTAAAGATGCTGTAAAGAGCTTAGCACATTTAGTGAAAAAACAAAAGTATGAAGTTCTGAGTGATCAAGACTACCAGAAAGCAACAAGACAACAGATTTCGGTAGATCAGTGGAACACACTTACAAGAGAGGATATACAGAAATTCTTATAAGGGAAATACAGGTGGAGACAAAGTATTCTTGTAGATTCCTCGAGATTTGGTCAGAATAAGACTTACATGATGCTGGGAAAAAAACCTGAGAAGTATTTCTAAAATTATTATAACAGTTCTGCATCTTAAACCAGAGATACTCTGAGTCAGTGACTGTCATACCTAAAGAATTCATCTCCTCAGCTGTGTTACGCTATAAGGCATTTATATAAAAATGCAGTATTTTCTTCTCCTCTAAAATCACCAGGTAAGAAATCATCAGAACAGTTTCATGTTTCTCGGTAGGACATATTGCTGTATAAATGAATGAGTGCTCTTTCAGTCATCTGCAAAAACGGTAAATGACTCTATCTCATTTGAATGTATATTTATTTCATTATAATCTCATCTATGGAACACTGAAGCTATGTATTAGCTCGTATCTCTAAAATTAGTATTATACTAGATCTCCGACTTGGATTTCTTATACATCTACTGAGTTCTGCCACTCCCATAGCTCAGATGGCATTTGCACAGGAGAGGTGTTAATGCAGTTTCTGACAAGGCCAAAAGGCATCCTCCAATAATAGCCTACTTTTAGGTGCCTTAATATACCTTCATGCACGGCTGTTGAGCTTCTCTACAAATATGCAGCCCTGTGGGAGAGAGCCATGGCTTGTCCCCTGCAGCTGCTGGTGGCCCTGCTAACTGCATCACTCAGGATGTGTCTCCCTGATAACAAAAGTGGGTTGCTAGACTGGTTCACTTACATGGGAGCATTGGAGCCTGATGTTCCACTGTGAGGTGGCCCTGCATGGGGTGCTGATTCATAATGAGAAGTGGGAGAGAACAGCTCTGCCTGAACATGCGGGTCCTCTTACCTGCATCCCATGGACTGCTCCTGCCAGCACAGCTGGGTCCTGCCAGCATAGCCATCACTCAGAGGCCGAGTTGGTTGTATCTGCATTGCCTTTCAGAGCATAACTTCAGGGTGAGCTGGCTCCATCTCTTGATCCCTCCTTAGATTAGATCCAAGGCCAATATATGTTAGTAGTGTATATAATCATAGAGTCTGTGCTCAAGTTGACTTAACCTGACAAGACCAAGGAAACCTGAAATATTACTCCAGTACGAATAACAGGTTATACTAATAACAATGATGGTGTGAACTGCAATATCTAAGAGGACCTGCTGTGCTGTATGTAGTGATTGCTTCAACCTTTTTTAAAGCTGTGGGTGCATGGGTGAGAAAATCATCTCCTAAACATAACAGGTAGATAGGTTTCTATGTAGAATTTTATTCTTCATAGTCAGCAGAAGGTGTGAATCATACAAGATTATCATGGCCAATTATGCTATTGTATCAATTGTAGAATGGTTTATTGGGATACCTGGTTTGGAAAGAGGAACACGTCAGCAGCAGAATAAAATTGCAAGCTCTGAGAAGAATTGATTAAATACGGCTTTAGGAGACTTTCAAGTGTCCTGTGAATGCTTAAAAATATTGATCTGCGTATTCAAAAGATGACAATGAGTTTAGAGGAAGAGTTCCATTTTTTGGTGCTCTGTTTTAGGTAATTTAGGTAACAATTTTGAATTTAAAAGCATTAGTACTCAGCATTCTCCAGAAATCTAGTACTAGGCATGTTGAATAATGCATTTCCTAAAAAATAATAAGATCAGGACATCTCAAAAACAATTAAATTTGTAAGTTTTAGGAATATTTTAAGTGTCATTTCAGAGCCAGCATACAAACTGGTTCAGCCTCTCTGAAGATAATGGATGTTTACTAAACCCTGACTAGCTTTAGGCTCCAAATACAGGACCTTAATTTGATCAGTAAAATGGCTAGGTCATAAAGTTAAAAAACAGCAATATACAAAAAGAAGATTTACCCTGCAGTCATATGTATGATCACAGCTGAGTGAACTTAACCTACTGAATCCAGCTGCCACCCATTATAGTGGTGAAGAAGACACCTTTGCATGGGCTTTACAGACCCAGTGCAGTTTCTGGGAAAGTGTTTGGACTGAAAGACAAAAACCTGTGCTTGAAAGCTGGAAGGCTAAGATGCGTTTGTACAACTGTCATTCAAGTCTAGAAGAAATAAAGCTAAACTTTCAGTGGCAGAGCTGTCATCTCCAGGAAAAAGTTACTCTTAGGTCAAGAAATGAAAGGTTGGGGACTTCAGATAAAATCATGTTTATAAAATACTTATAAGATACAGTGTATTTTCCAGACTTGAAAAGCTCATCCAGAATGAGGATGCAACTCAGGAACTATTAACAAAAACCATAACATTCGAGTTTTTTGGGCTATATCTTTTTAGAATAGGAAATATCTCCTGAAGGAGAGGAGATGTTTATTTTTATGTTTACTGTGATCAAAGTCATTAAAATGGAATTTTTCAAAGCACTTATATGGTCCTCTGTTTCACTACTGAACATGAGTTAAGCTTTTTGGAGCTTACATCCATTGGGATGACATTATAAAGTAATCTGGAAGATAAAATTTTGACTTAGAGGTTAAGCTTATAAGTGCTTTGGAAAATGCTATTTTATCTATGATTCCCAAGCTTGCATTTCTTGACCAAGTAAATAAAATGTAACAGAACAAGGAACTGAATGGAGACATCCCAAAACCCAAGGCAGTCTGTTCAACTTCAGTATGTCAAAATATGGCTACCATGAGATTATGTGTGAGGGTAACAGATCCTCTACTGAAGTTTTGGGAGATAAACAACACTCCTTCTCTTATCAGGCCATTGAAATCTTTATGTGTAATATAGTAGTTATTTCCAGCGCAGTTTTCCTCTGTTGTCCTCTGACTACATAGTGTTGATGGAGACTGATCTAAGATCTGAAGATACTAAAGAAAACTGTAGTGGAAATGCCATGATTTCCATGTGTTTCTGTAGATCTCAGAAGGCATAATCTGAGAGAAAAACTGAAGAGCAGGAAAGGAAAAAAATAGCTAATGCTGGTCACTGAGCTTTCATTGCAGAAGATATGTTACAGCAGCTTGGAAGGACACGACTGCAAGTAGGAGAGTAACTCCTTAACAAATGATTTTCTCCTTCTTCAACATGGAATTACACATAGTGCAGGGATTCACTCCTGCGTCAACACAAACAATCTGCATGCAGTCCCTACCCAGAGGTTGCCTTTTTGGATTAACTGGGCTAGATTATTCACACACTTCCTTTATTAATGCCAGAAGTTGGACCAGCCAATTTAGTCTGTTGTTTGTAATTAGTCCTATTCTGTGTATTCCATTGTCTTTTCTCTCTTCCCTCTTAATTCAACTTTCAAAATAACACTGAAGAGCTGCTGTCTCACAAAGGCTTCCTATATGTACTCTCTGCACTGTATTATGATAACTGTTTTCAGCAAATAAACTGGTTTAGGAGATAAAATGATTTAGATAGTACATTGATTTGA
The DNA here is from genome assembly GCF_030867145.1 of Opisthocomus hoazin. Lineage (NCBI taxonomy): Eukaryota > Metazoa > Chordata > Aves > Opisthocomiformes > Opisthocomidae > Opisthocomus > Opisthocomus hoazin. Next base: position 144,638,856 of record NC_134414.1, read on the forward strand.
CGTATTTTAATTCTGAATTTGAATATTTGCCCATCCATCTATCCATAAGTACCTGCTGCTAAGGCAGTTTCGTTCTGCAGTCTTAAATTTGGTGAAAACCTGAGTCTTCTTACAGCTTTTTAGGAACAACAGGAATCTTCTCGTTCAATGCATTGTCTGCTGTTGCTTTCCAGTGAATACCATGAATGCCAATGTTGGCATTTATAGCAAGTCAAAATTAACTGAAAGCTAGCAAAGTGCAAAAAGCTGCCTTGTTGAGTAGTGTCATCCATGTAGAGACAATGACAGCTCACCCAATGGCAGCTTTTCTAAATCTGCTAATATTTGGGTGACCTTAATAATTAGCTGTTGAATTTCTTGTAGCCCAGGAGGATTTGTCTAACAGGGCTGGAATAAGGGCAGTTATGAGACCTGGATGGCAAAAGCATTTCTTTCCCTCCATAATGCTTCTTTTCAACCAACTCAATGCATTCCTAAAGTCAATGAAAACAACAAACAACTTTAAATCCCATGTATTAAAATGAGGATTAAAAAAAGACCAGTGGGCTGAAATTAACGATGATTCATAAATGAGTCAGGTATTGAACTTGCTTTCAAAAATCTGTTTTCAAGAAGAAAAAGAAAAAAAATAGTATGAATAACGGGAAACTAAGGAGCTTTTGCAAGTAAATACTTGCAGGTACTTAGTGTGTGTGTAAGTAAGGAATTTCAGAAAGCATGCACAAGAACGTGCACCAGGAAAACAAAGTAGTGCTATTAGTGACCACTAGCAAATATCTTTTATCTTAACAGCTGAGATTCCAGATGAATTTTTTGAAAAACTTGAGAGATCTGACTGCATATGAGACATTTAACCTTGAACAAGTAGAACACATCAGTGGTCCATCCGTGGTCAGGGCTGCGACCATAAACCAACAGGGCACACACTGTGGAGTGTCCCTTGTGCTTTGACATTACTCCAGAATATTTCACACTGGTATGTGAAATTAATGGTATTTTTTAAATTCGAAGAACTTTATTATAAAAGAAAATATAAAACTGGCCTGCCCTTCCGAAGAGTTGAGCAGAGGGAGCTATGGGTATATTTACAGCATTTGGTAAAAGAGTAGATGCAGGGATTTAATTTTATTTACTCAGTGTGTATTAATTGTGGCTGCAGGGACTGATTATTGCTGAAACACATTCATGTACATCTTTCCACTGAGTAATTGTTCTCCTCTCAAAAACAACATTGAATAAAGTGCTTGGACTTTCTTCCAGGAACTGTGAAGATGCTCAAAATTAGCTCTCTAGTTTTCTTCAAATCACTCCTGAACATGCTTAGCAGCGGTCATCATTATTTCTTGCTGATTCCCTGCTTGACAATGTATATCTTGCCCTACCTCAACTGCATGCATCTTGCAGCAGAGATTGCCATTTTGCGCATGTGCATGAATGTGGGTGTGCACGGGTGTGCACGGTGCTTCTGATGCAACAAGGGCTCTCGGGCCACAGCAGTAGCACAAACATTCATTGCAGAATTGCACTGTGACATAAAATAATTTGTCCAGTTTGCTCTGCTTCCACCATAGATCCAGTTTCAGCTTTTTAATGATGGAGGGAAGGCTGCAATTGTTTCAAGGCTCACAACAAATCAAAGTATTGGCTTCTCTCCCTCTCTCTCAGGTGCTGAGGTCCTGTGGCACTCAAAGGCCGCTGGGCTTTGCACTCTGACTCTGGCTGGAACCATTTTTTCCACATGAAAGGGGAAAAAACCCTGAACAAGCAGGTTATGACCTTCTTGTGTCAGCCTTTGTCTCTGTATCCAAAGAGGCAAGTGTATTAATGTCTCCTTGACCTCATTAGCCTGGAGTGATAACTTCCTAAGTCTGCTGCAGGACAGAACACTTTCTTTTGACATTGATTTCTCATGCATAATTCTCATAATCTGTCATGTGGAATTAGCTCTTGCTTTCAGTTAAAAACGGTATGTTTAGTCATATGAAATTTGTTTTCAAAGGTTACAGACTTTCAATTAAAAATATCTCACCCAAACCCTGGCTTTAAAGACACCATAGGAAAAATACATATGCACCAAGAGGTTTCTAAAAATTGTTATCTGGACAAAACAGCTGAAAGACAAACAGAACTAGACAGCTGCAGCTAGTTTCCCTGACAAAACTCACTCCCAAGTTCAATAGTTAGGTAAGGTGGTTCATTCCATTAGGTCCCGCAGCTCATTCCTATGGTATGTCTGGATGTATCAAAACATTTGCAAATATAATTGTAAGACAAGATTAAGCAGAGTCATATCAGTTTTGCTAGATGGAGAATCTCTGCCTCCAGTAAATATCACTTCATTTAGAAAAAAAGTCCCAATCTTTTTCTCTCAGCTGCTGCAATCACTACTAAGGTACTGTCATGACAGACAACACATTTCAGAACAACTCAGCATTTTGCTCAATGTCCTTTTTTTACCTAACATGTCTATTAACCATATCCCACTTAGCCTAGAGCATCCATTTTAAATAATTCAGTCACTGTTGTGAAATGGTATGCAAGTACACATCTTTTTATTTGAAGTAACAACAGTTGTCAAGCTCCGAGTGACGCAAATACCATGAACACAAACCAACAAGTACACAAAAGCAGCTCTGAATATATGTGTTAAAGGCTTGAGCTGAGAAAGTTTAATGGTGTATGAAGACACAGGTGAGTGTTTTGCCTGCCTGATGATGAACTTCTCGCACAACAATGAAGACTGATCAAGATAAACATATATCGAGTATTTGCAGTAGTCATAGGGGTAACGTTATTGTTTGAGTGTCCTCTGCTGGGCAGCTCATGGCACAGCAATAAAGCCACCGGCATATGTTCAGTTGATTTTGCTTAGAAAACAACACTACAAATTTCAGAACATTTCTTATGTTTCATAATCTTTTAGCTAAAAAAATTAGTTTTTAATAAAATGCTACAACTCTGAGGTTTTTAAAAATCAATTATTTCCTTTATGGCAACCTATTTGAAGTTTTAAGTAGGCATAAAATTTTCAGCTAAGCTAATATAAAATGCTTCTTGGAAAAATACTTCTTTTGTCAATTTTGCAATGGAAAATTGTTGCAATGGTTTATTTAGATAAGGTAGAAATGTTTTGCTTAAAAGCTTCGGTTTTATTGTAATTTCTGACTGAAAAAGGCGTAATCAGAACACTGCTGTTAGCCTTGAGCTTGTCATTCCCATGGCAGGAATGGCCACCTGGCTCTGCAGACAGAAGCAGAGTCACATTTTGTGGGCATCTGGCATGTGGCTGTTCTGTCAGCAGTCATCTTTGACCCCATCAAAAATTGCAGGCTGGTCCTATCGGAAACCACAAGGGAGGTTTCCCTTTATCTCTTGAGAATTTGGTGCAGTTCCTGTAGCTTGTTCTGTCTGTTATTGGTAACCTGGTACATGTAAGGCACTTTCATACTTGTCTGTTAGCTTTTCTTGCTGTTGATCACAGGTTTGCTCTTGGTTTTACTTTCAGAATGGTGTTATTATTTATTATTTATTCATTCATCACAATGTGAAAGTTCTTTCTAAAAGAAGCTGTCCTGATTCATGGGACAGTGGTCTAAATGGCTTTCTAAATACATGATTCATTCTCTGTATCAGAAGAACCTGGCAAACGTTCTTTGATCTTGCAAATATCTTCTTTATTCATGGGGGCATCTTCTCTTCCTCCGTTCTCTACAGGCCTGGAGTTCTTATTTTGAAAGTGTTTCTTTACAAATATGAAAAAAACAAATCCAAGCAAATAGGAAGGACCTCGTAACACTGCTGCTAAACCAAGGAAGACATACCTGTGGGATAGAGAATAGGAGATAGTGCCAGGCATCGAACTTTTCAAAGACACTGAAGAAAATCTCTATAATAGATTTTAAGGATCACATATATACCAAAACCGCATAGTAGCTTAGGGGAAAACATTAGAACTCATTCTTTGTGAACGGTACTACAAACTGGACATTTTTGCTTGCAAAACTGTCTGTTAAAGAATTGATAATATTCTTTTTTGCTTATGAAGATAGTTGCAAAGCGAAACTTTCATCATCTTCCCTTTGTTTCTAACTATTTTCAGATCACTTTAAGGCCTTAGACTTTTTAGGGCTAGAAATGTATTGAGATCACCAGAGTGGGCTGTTTTATGTAAAAATAAAAAACACATCAGAAGTGCCCGAGGTATGGCTGAAACAGAAATATCTCTGGAATATTCCTCCTGGAGACCAACATTGTTTGTGTTTAACCAATACCTTCAGCTGCCCAGTATGATTTCCTTTCATTTATCTTTCTCTCAGATGTGGTCAATGCACAAAGGTAACAGTCTTGCCAGTATGAGCAAAGTCCTGCGAATAAGGTAAATCTGTGTACCTTTCCTCTGGACAGTAAATTATAGAATCCTAGGTCTTTTAAATTAACTCCAAGGATATTAAAAATATATATTTCATTCCAGAAAGTCTTGGCCACTGATATTAAATTATTTTTTCACAACAGAAACCTGATGAAAAACTAAGAGCTTAAGATGGGATCTTAAGATGTCTTAATTTCAGGAATTCTGAACCGACCTAAATCTGAGTCCAGTGTTCGTATCTGACCATAGTTTTTGATCAGTGGCCTCACATGTTACAGTATAACAGAACAAAGTGTGTCTGTCTGTAAGGTGAATATGCACGAGGCTTTTTATGCCCTGATTTGTCTTACCTGTATGCAGTGGAGTCGTATAGCCTGCAAGCCCCTCGCTGCCCACAGCTTGTACTGCCCCATTTCAAGCACGTCCTGTCGATCAGTGCACCAAAATAAACTGGTGCTGGAATCCCAGCTGCAAGGAAACAAGTGAAAATATCACAAGGCATCACAGGAAAAGACATCTTATTAGAAACGAGCTTTATGTTTTCTTAGTGGCAAGTTACATGCTGCAGTAGTGGCAATGAGTGGATTGGACTGTGGGGAGTTTTTATTTTCCTTTATCAGAGTTACTGTAAGCTGGAACACCCTCTCTGTGCCGTGGGGATCATCAGTCCCCAGAAATATGGTCTGAGGATTTGGCCAGGCTTGTAGTCATGCACGTTGGTTTCTCAAGCATGGTTCTGAGGGCCACCGCTGGCTTCCAGTGCATGCTAAGCTCCTGCAAGGAAGAGCTGGACTGGTCGTGCATTTGGAGCACTGAACTGATGCACAGTTCCTTCTTCTTTGCATAGCCTAAATCATCCACACTGGCTTCGTATGTATCTGATAGCAGCTGACAGTCCCTTCTGCCTGAAGGGACAGCACCAAGTGTACATGATTAGAGGAACTGAATATGCTTTTCAAAAATGTCTGTGAGGGTAGAGCAACTGAAATCCTTAGTGTGACTTCGCCAGAGAAGAGCTTATGCTTTACTGTAAAACATGGCAAACATGAGACAAAATCCTAGCCTTCCTGAAGCAAAGGAGAGTGTTAACTTCAGAGGAATCCAGGTTTCAAAATGTGCAGGACCATGTTTCACACTAGCTTTGTTCCTACATGAGCATCCTGCATTCTTATATAGGAAATAATGTAGTTTGTAATGCCAGGTATACTCTCACCTTGTTCTACCCAGGGCTCTTGTGAGAGTCTGAACTCAGTAATCTGTCTATAAAGGCCTCTGTATTACAGTCATCAGTGCTGTAGTCAGGGTATGATGGGACAAATGCTCACTATGGAGGTTCCTTAGAGAAGGAAGATGGGAGTGCATCAGATTTGATGTCCAAGTCATGGAAGAAAATGCCAGCTTTTTAGATTCAGGGACAGTGTCTCTACCCTTCTTGCAATGGAAGGAGTTTGCTGGCTCAATGTGCTGACGCAGAAGCCTAGACAAAGAGGGCAGTTCTTTTTTTTGTAATGTTTTTTTTCTTTTCCGTGTCTGAAACAGCTTCAAGAATCCCATCAGCCTAGCTTGTCCTGATAGCTTGGGGACAAATTCTACCCCTCTGTGGTGTGATGAGAAAATCAGAAGAGAACAAAATGAGGATACACCTTTCCTATCTCAAAATGTCCCATCACAATCCTGAGCAGAGACTACAGCCCTAACCTAGCTCTGACTAGAGGTTTGTAAGCGGCTGTAGATTTTTCAGGCTTCCTAGCAAACCCACGTGGCTTGACTCTTCTCACACATTTCTCTACATTTCTGAAACACAGATATTCCTATTCCATTGACAAAGAGAACAAAAGGAAACATAAAAATGTTTTTTTTGCCTGCCTAGGCATCTTAATCAAACACCTTATTAGCAACTCTCAAATAAAAAAAGAAAGAAAGAGCATTGCAGCATGCTTAAAGGGAATTGAAATCTAAGCTGTTGTCTACCAGGAAAGTGAAGTTTCAGCATCGAGAAAACACTTTGCTATGAGCAGAGTTATATTAGTGTTGAATGAAGTCCTACTAGAGCACATCGTTTCAATCTTATTTGCAGCATTGTGTCTTAGTGAGCCATTGGCTGAATCCTAAGTTTGAAACCTTATAGCGTTGTTTAGAAATTCAAGGCAATACTTTAATTTTGCTTAGAAACTTTTCCTGTTTTGGAACACGAGGCTCAAAAACTGCAGCACTATTTAATCAGCAGGTCAAAGATTTTCAGAATTGTGTTAGCTGGTTGCCCAAAGTATTCTTGACTGAATATTGGACCTTCAGGAGAAAAAACAGTATCTTCAGGAGCAGCCCAGGATCTAACAGCTGTTTCAAGGAGGCATCTGGTTTACACATGATGGTTGCATTAATGTCCTTTAAAGCCACACAAGCCAGCATCTTGGTTAGTCAGAATGATTTCTCTTACCTAGCATTCTCATAATTAGTGTGAATAGACCAACTGCAAGAGATTTCAACTCTGGCTGAACACATCTGAAAGAAAGAAGGATAAGTGTGAACTGCTTGCATATCTAATGCTTAGACATGCTTATTAAACTGCTGTTAATTACCCTGAATTTAATACTGTTAATGACAGAAAGCCAAGCTTTGAAAGGGGAGTGCTTCCTATGTCTACTGAAAATACATTAAGTGGTATGAAAAAGGCAGATTAACCTATTATTTTCTGTCATGTAGTACCTGGGAAGTCCCTTCACTAAGCACAATTAAAGAAGTGAAATTTCAAAGTCATAATCACAGTCTATGATAGTCTTATTGAAAAGGACTCTCCAACTGACAACTCCCTGGTGTGTATTTTCCTCACTTGATGGGAAATAACTTACTCGCTTGATGGGAAGTATCACATTTCCCTAAAACAAAAACTTTGCAAGTAACTGCATTAGCGTGGCATCTTTCTATTATGGAATGACATTCCTCTGTACAATGCTACATCTTGAACCACAGAAAGCCATCTGGCAATATGCCCATGTTTCATGGGGGGCCACACTCTAAGCGTCAGAAACAGGCACTAATTTTGAATCCATTATATACCCGGCCTCAGCCATCTCCTTAATAATAGCACGGTCAACACTCAGAAAGATGTCTTACAGAGGCAAGGAAGGAGGGGGAGTTTGTATTCTGTTTTCTGTGCTTATTTAGGATGACATAATGTCCTTAAGACTACCATTAAATTTGCCGTTAGTGTTTTTTTCTAAGGATTGAATTTTCTCTTCAGGTTACTGATAAGTATATGCTAATTTGTATACATGGTTCCAAATCACATCCTGGTACACTTGCACCTGTGTACCTCAACGGACATGAGCATAGGACCCTCAGAATGAGCCCTCTGATGTCCTGAATCTCCAGACATATGATAAGCACAATCAGTTAGGGCAACCCCACATTCAGAAATCCTGACAAACGCATGGCATTTTCGAAATCCAGACAGCCAAAATATCCAAGCAGAGGAAGAGGACTTGTTCTGGAAAATCTGGGCGTGTGACAGACTTAAGAGAAACCATTACGCAGTAATTGGAAGCAAAACACTAGAACTGACTCACAGACAGCAGCAAAGTAAGGTTTGATGCTGACAGCTACAGACAAATGGGAAATGAAAAAACTCCTTAGAGAAAGCATGCTATATTGTAAGAGAGTCTTTTTTCCAAAGAAAAAGAGAGAATCCTAAACATGACTTTGATGCTTTCATTGGAAAGCCTCAACCACTGGTACACAGTTAGTTTTACTTACCTGAAAATAATCATATATGCTGGAGTGCCTCCCAGTGCAAAACAAAAGCCACTTAGGACTTGTATTACTGTATAATAAATAAACTTTGTTGAACAATCCTCACTTTTTGGACATTGTCCCAAAGTGGCAGAGTTATTTCCTGTCCAGGAACTGCTGGCTTTGAGACAGCTGCAGTTATGGAAGACCTGGAAGACACCAAGCAGATTTGGTAGAACATTGCTCTTGCAATGGGGAATCCTGCCTTCAGACACAGGCAGAGCCTGAAGCCTTCCTAAGCATCCCGTTCCTTTCTTCTTTGCCTTTCTTGAGACAATCACCAGTAGCTGCTTCTTTTCTTTCCTACAAACAGTACTCAGTCTCAGAAGGGAAGTTCCATGCCAGCACATGTTTATCAGTGGACAGAGCACCCCTCTTTGGAAGATGTTTGGAGTACCTGCAGGACCTCTGAGGCTGGCCTCAGCCTTTGTGTCCCTGGAGGGCAGTTCAAGGGGAACAACGAGGCTCAGGGAGCTGTGCCTTTTGCTGCTAGGTGACATCACCTGTTAGCTGACTTGTCTCTGTGAGAAGCACCTGGATCACAGGTCCCTCTCTGCTAATGACGGTCCACCAGAGGAACCTCACAGCTATAAGCAGCAGCTATCTGCCAAGACGCAGCTCATGCAGAGCCCTGAGAACATCAGTAGGTGCACTACGGCTTAGGAGCAGTAGCTTTTAACCAGCACTTGAGGGGCCTGAGGATGTGCTGAGGTAATGGGGGCTGTGAGCCACGAACCTTAATCTCTGCAGAGAAAGACTTGTGTGAGAGGCAGTAGTCCCACTGTGACAGACACTGTTGAGCCCTTCTACCCTGCCTCCCACCTTAAGATTTTAAGCAAAGAATGTCTTTTGGAGAAGATGACTGTAGACATAAAAAAAGAATTGAGTGACAAATGAAAAGCCTATTGGAGAGAGAATTCTGAGTGCAAGAGACAGCTCTAGACGATGTCTCTTCTGGAGTGATCATCTGGCATCACAAAAAATGGGAATGACACAATTCAGTGAAGGCGTGTATTCGCAGAATGGAGCCGCCTCTCTGGGCCTCTGTGCATTACCCCCATCATTCTGTGCTGAACAGAAACCAGTCAGCCAGAAAAATAAGCAGTGTCCTACCATCCCAGAGTCTCACAGGGATGAAACTAGCTGCCTCCCCTCAAACCATTCTTCCTATTTACATGTTAATGATCAGTATCAGGGAAGACAGTACACTATCTTAGCATGCTTCAACTGTTGGCTAAAAACCTCAGGGCAGTCAGAATGAGGTTTATGAAAGAGAAGCCATGGACAAACTTCAGACAACATGTAACCTCTTTGAATTGTTCGTTTCCCCCTCTTGTTCAATTTACAAAATTTCAACAAGCTAGGATCTACAACAAGGACATAGGACTAAAAAGCTTAATGTGCAGTAACTCAGAGAAATCTCTGTGTCTTCCGTGCTGCTTGGAGCCAGAAATCATAAATACTTTACTGACCAGTCCTCAGTAACTTTGGTTTCCTTTAAATGCATTATACTACTAAATCCCTGATGTTATATGGAAAATAAGCTAGTAAAAAACCCCAGAAACTGAAGCAGGTCCTTACCGTGTTCTTTCCGTGTCCCACTGAAGTCGTGCACCCAGCTAGGCATGCTGAAACGTACGTGAGTCCGTTGTCTCCACACACAGGATCCCACACATTGGAGGCACAATTGCAGTCAGAGTTGCACTCAGAAAATATGGCATTTTCGTGGTACGGAATGGGTTTGCTTGGAAATTAAGTTCAGACAGAGTAAGAGTGTAAGAACTTTTAATTCAGCGCTGAGGTCAGTGTAGTCCCTTCCGTGAGACGGTGTTGCTGTTCTGAAACCCACCTCATATAACCAGAACATACATTTTCATAGCTGAGTCTCTACAGTATTGATCTATTTGCTAGAGATTCTAGCCCACTTGCACTGATAGTGATTAATAGGTTATAAAGAATTTTAAAATAAATAAAAATGCTGCTACTGATTTTTGTTGGCAGGTGTAGACAGAAAAGAAAAAGAAATAGCTGAAAGGCATTAAGAGGTCAGCTTGGCTATCCCCTAATTGTATATAGAGCTAGCAACAGTTAAGACAGCCTTATCAAGTACATCTTTAGCCATTGGTAAAAATGCACCAATTATAGAAACTCGATTTCTGCGTCTCCATAATTAAAAATACTCCTCTCTTAAAGCCTAGCCTAACTCTTCCTAGAGGATATGGAGAATGCAGCATTCCCTTTTGCTTTCAGACATCCTTTGGATATTGAGATCTGTAACAAAGAAGGATGTCTTCCCTCATCTTCTCCTTGCTGGGTTAACTAAGTCTATGTGCTTACCGTCTCTGTCATCTCAGTGCTTACTAAACATATTCTCTGGTCCACCATTTGTGTTCTTAGTGAAAAAGTTGCAGGGTACAGGACAAGCAACAGACATTTAGACCTCAGGTTCCAACAAAGATAAACATCCTTGGCATCCTGCCTGTCCAGTTCCACAATTTGAGCTATGAACCAGTATGGCTTGATAAATGAACTGTAGTGACAAATTATTGAACTGTGGTAAGTCTTCAGGGAGATATAGACAGGTTCACACCAGCCACGAGGTATTCTGAGCAGGCTGGACATGAGGCAGTAACTACACATATTCTAGAGTGGTGCTGGGCCCCTTGGACAGCCAGATCCTAGCGTGCATCCCCTGTACTGGTATCTTTACTCACTCCAAGCAAAAATAAGACTAAAAAAATGTAACTTTTAAACCCTAGTTCTCTCCTGAGAGGAGAGATACTCTCACCTCTCAAACAAACTTCATGAAGTTCAACAAGGCCAAGCATAAGGTCCTGCACATGGGTTGGGGCAATCCCGAAAACAAATACCGGCTGGGCAGAGAATGGATTGAGAGCAGCCCTGAGGAGAAGGACCTAGGGGTGCTGGTTGACGAGAAGCTCAACATGACACAGCAATGTGCACTCGCAGCCCAGAAGGCCAGCTGCACCCTGGGCTGCATCAAGAGAAGTGCGGCCATCAGGTCGTGGGTGGTGATTCTGCCACTCTGCTCCTCTCTGATGAGACTCCACCTGGACTCCTGCATCCAGCTATGGAGCCCTCAGCACAGCAAAGACATGGACCTTTTGGAGCGGGTCCAGAGAAGGGTCACAAAGATGATCAGAGGGCTAGAACACCTCTCCTATGAGTAAAGGCTAAGAGAATTTGGGCTGTTCAGCTTGGGGAAGAGGAGGCTTCTGGGACACACTATAGCAGCCTTCCGGTACCTGAAGGTGGCTGACAAGAAAGTTGGAGAGGGGCTTTTGACAAGGGCTTGTAGTGATAGGACAAGGTGTAATGGCTTTAAAATGAAAGAGGGTAGATTTCAACTAAATATCAGAAAGCAATTCTTTACTATGAGGGTTGTGAGGCACAGGAACAGGTTGCCCAGAGAGGCTGTGGATGACCCCTCCCTGGCAGTGTTCAAGGCCTGGTTGGATGGGGCTTTGAGCAACCTGGTCTAGTGGGACATGTCCCTGCTCATGGCAGGCGGTTTGGAAGTAGGTGATCTTTAAAGGTCTCTTCAAACCCAGACCATTCTATGAAGACTCTATGATCTTCAGTAAGCATAAAACCTTCATTTTGGTTTACAGCAGGCTGAGAGTCTAGCATGTTGCAGTCTTTCCATCTCTATGAAGGATGTGCTATGAATGCTCTTTGGTACCTATGCTTCACCCTTTTACTGAGTCTGAATATACTTTGCTAGAAAATCGCTTCTAGTGTAGAGAAGCTACACAATTTCACTGTATGAAACGGTAATACCACTCCCCACACAGTGAAACAACCTACATCGGCAGTGAAGCAATTTTGCTAATGTATTTCTAACTAATCTTTAACCAATCTTGTGCTTTGGCAAGCTGACACTCTGCTGACCAACAAAACCAACACAATGATGACAGATGATAGTGTTCACTTTCTCTTAAGCATTGCAAAACCTTGTTCCTCTCTTATCCTTGATGTCATAGTACATTTTTTGAACTATTGCTGCTGTGGAGAAAAACATCCTCCTCTTCATTTTATACTCACCCTTCATAGGACACTGTCATTCCTGCTACCACATGGTTCTCACAGCCAACAAAAAAGGTCAAGAGACCCAAGGTGTATGACAAAAATGACATGGAAAATGCAAATTTAGTTGCTCCAATGATGCTCATCTTGTACTTTTTCATTATGAGCCCTCCTAGGAATATCCCAATACCTACAGGAGGTAACGATGTCAGTCCTGAAAGAGATCATAGAAGGGGAATGTCAAAACAAAAGAGTCACACTGGGTTTAAGAGCCATACTTTGTCCTCAGCTTGATATCTCTGGCAGCTTTTTGTTGTATCATGGTGACTGTAGGTGGCTTTGTGCTTAGCCTAATTCCTGGGCTGCATATGCTATTTTTGAAATGCCTAACCCTTAAAACCCACTTCCATTGCAAGGCACTTGTCAGATGCTGCAGCATTTAAGACTCCTACAGCACATGCATTGCATTTTTGGGGTGCCCTTGCTGTAATATAATTAGTGTAATAAATTAATCTGGTCCCTTAGGCACCAAAAGGCAGTAGTTTGTATGCTGCCTTTCTATAATTCAAGTTCAGGATAGATTGCCGTTTACGTCAGACTTCCGCAAAGAATTCAGTCCCAGAAAAAACATGCAGAACTTCTCCCCAGGCACTGCTTATAGCGTAAACAGTCATTTCACAGTGTAACTCACCTATTAGAAAGTTAGATTTAGATGTAGATTGTCCATATTGCTGTTCCATGTATTTTGGTTTGTAAGTCAAGAAACCAATAAAGCCACTGAACTGTAACAGTGAGCAGCACAATAATGTAAAGTACATTCGATTACTCAATAATTTTTTCAGGGAGGTATAGAAATCTGAAAGAAAGGGATATATGAGTTGGATTTGAAAGATGAATGACATAATTACTGGTGAGTAATCTGTGAAATTTAGGGCAAAATCCTTCTCTCAGCTGTCCAAGTGCAAGTCTTATTGATCTTCATTTGCATGTGAGTATCTGAAAGTAAAATCAGGTTCTTGAAAAGCACCAGAGGTTGAGATACAGGAAGAGAAACCTAAAAGAAGACAGAAGCATGTGTTAAGGCCTGGGTGCTATAGGGAGATCTGCACATGAAGACTGGAGGGCTCCACACAGCAAAGACTCCTTTCAGCTTACAGGAATATCATCACAGGGTTCAAGGCTAAGTGAGAGGCGCCTTTGTGGAGATGCCCAATGTCTTCCACTGGGATCTGTACAAAGACAGGAGAACTTGACCAATGATGCAAAGCCGTCTCTTCCCCACACCCTTCCACCCCTTTCTTAGCCTAACGACTGCACAACCAGAGTTGATATTCAAGCCTGCTGTATTTTCCTCAGGCAGCAATGTGCTTCAGCGTCTCCATGTGCTCTGTGATCATCAGATAAATAATTTCGCTTTCCATATTGAGAAAGGAACCTTCTGATATTTTCTTTCAGTCCTGATACAGAAGCAATTTTTCTACTGTTCAAATTTCTTCTAGCACAAAATCTTAGAGGTAGGTGCCACTTGGGCAATGATGTGTTGCAGGTGGCGCATGCAGATCCTCACAGTCTTGAATAATCTATTTGACTTCTAATAATCTTTAGCAGACCACTGTTTTCCGGGGGATAGCTGACTGGTTTAGACTGAACTGCAAGAGAAGCAAAATATTCTGCAGAACTATTACATTCCGGCTGTATGTTGTGCCTATTGCTTTTCACATTTATATAACATGCAAAACACTCGCCTTTCAGTGTTATTGATGACCTCTTTGGCTTAGGTTTTGCAGGAGGAAGCGTCTTCTTCGTAGTGCCCATGTTTTCCAAGAGACCATATGAAGTTTTGTCATTATTGGTTTCCTCTGGCTTTTTCAGGCTCTTCGGCAGGAAGCAAAATGGAATAGCAGCTAGGAAACTGGTTACTCCACTTATTAAAAAACCAAGCCACCACGCACCCACCCAGCGGGAATCCTGTGGGGTGATAGTGATGCTTCCTAGAATTGAGGGAAACAGGTACAAGTTACCTAAATGAAGAATTGGAACCTTCCCACCCTATAGCTGCAAAAATGGCTACATTTTACAGTGTCTGACTTTCAGTGGTAACAATAATTATCTAATGAGAGACTGTTCATGCAGTGAAGGCATCAGGAATCACACCCTGAATGCTGTTCTGTTTCAGCTGCCTTTCTACATGATATGCTGACTGCCATTTTGTGGCATACACGGCAACACAGAGGTCCATATCCAACACGTAGGAAAACAAAATGAGTGGCAGGCAGGCATCAAGCATGGGGTCCTTTTAGGTCTGATGATACATTTCTACTGAGACCAACCTCTGCTAAACCAAATTGTGTCAGTTTCTCTTAAGCATATGGACTTTCTCTGTGGCATCAGCAAGCTTAGCCATGACTTTAAACTTTGTATTGCAAGGAAGATGAGAGTAGTTGGTTATATTCTTATAGTAGTTACATGCTGGCATGTTTGGTGGTGGACCAACACTGTAAGACTTTCATTGCGTGACCAGGATTGACTCACTGTCTTTATGCTTAAGCAAAGTCAAACATTGGCTTAACAAAGGGCAAAGAGAAAATCATTTATCTATTTAATCACAGGATCCTGAAGGTCTGAAAACTTCTCTGTCCTGCTAGTAAAACAGGATCACCCACTGCTGCTGCTACAGCAGTTGCTGCTGCTTTTTTTTTCCTGAAAAAGCCTTCACCAGTCTGCACTGCCTGACTTCCCATCAGGCTGGTCAGGCAAGTGGGGAGGTGGGCTGGCCAGGAAACACCACCTCGGAGGTGGCTCCTGCCTCTTCCAGTGAAAGGGAACAGGATGCAGGGCCATGGCCACCACTTGCAGGGTCCTCTCTGCTCCCGCTGGCATTTTGCAGATCTGATTATACACATGTGTTTTCTCTTCATCTGAATAAGCAAGGCCTCACAAAAAAGTTTATAATGTATTACAAACTTTACATGAAATGTAAATAACGTAAAATGCTCAGTTGAAAGGACAGATAATCCACCAAAACTGTAAAACTGCTATGCTAGCAGAATTCTTTCACTAAGATCCCAGTTTACTAAAACATCTTGGGTACTAGTTCTTGGTACTAGTTTTTCAAGTTGAATGTGTATTTTAATCCTTTAATCTGAAAACAGAATTATAAAATATGTTCTCTGTATGATTCTGCCTTTTCCCTAAAACTTCCAGTAATTTAATAAAATTATAATAAAGTATATAATAAAATTAATGAAATCAATAGAACTTAAACATAAATTATATGAATACAATTAATATAATAAAAACTTATCAAATGTGTACAGGAACCCAATACCAACAGGTATTATCTTACTTTACCTCCATTTTGCTTACCTAAATCTACAAATCCAATATCCACGTACAGTCTTGCACATAAAGATCCCAACAGGAAACCAAACATTGGGCCCAACATGGCTATTGTGTGCAGACTTGCTGAAAATATAATGAAGCAGATGCTAGTACATTTTAATGGCTGAATGTTTTCTTCTGCAGAAGATGACTGACCTCTCACACTACGAATCGCTCAGTTTATTTCATGTTGAGATTACCTACATACACAGGAACATCCTCTTCTTTAGCAAAATCATCAAGATAAGAGATGCCCAATGGTGTTATTGGCGTCTCACCAATTCCACGCAACAGGTTTCCCAAAAAGATATATATCCACATACGTGATGATGGTTCCTTCTCACAGCCTGTAGATAATGAGAGTTTGCATCTTTGTAATAGAATAGTTGAATGGTAAACATTGAAAAATCACAGGAAATTCTACACATGAAATGGTTAAAGTTTAGTATTTATCATATTACAGCAGTATTCTTAAGGAAGATTAATGAAATGCCATAAACCTCATTACACCTTCTAATAATCTTTTAATAGCACTTTCCTCCACCTCCACTGTATTTGGTTTCTAGACATACAGATAAGTATCACCAATTGGAAAAAATTCTCATGTTAAAAAAAAGGCAGACAGATATTATCATAAACACATTATCTGGCATATAACTTCTGTCTTCAACTTCAGAAGTTTGAGATGGTTTCTGGGCACAGCTTGTCTGTTTCTCTACTTATGTCACATGCAAAACAGCATGTAAAATATCTGTATTCCATGTAGTCATCAAAATCATAGACATCTTGATTTCTTTCCAAACTCTGCAGTTTCATGTCCTTTCATGCTATCTCTTCCACTCCCCCAACTCCAGGTTCTGGGTAATTGAATCCTGTCAGAGATTTCTTTGCACACAGTCTCAGCATCACCTTCAGTGTTAGGGTGATTTTACTGTAATTTGGAAGTGTGAACGTAGGAAACTGGGGATCTGGATCCTAGTAACTTGTTTTTGCTGGAGGTTTCTTATCCAAAAGAAAAGCACAAAGCGTGCTGAAGTGTTGGTAATGTTCCCAGACAGGTACAGACTGAAGTTAGAAATCTAACTGAGCATCTTGTAGGAGGCAATGATTTACTCTACTCACAACCAAGGATAAAACTAGCTCCTCTATTTGTACTTACAGTTCCTTACCTGATTGGGAGACTTCCAACAAGGTTTTGTTGACATCTTGATGTAGGGAACAGGGATTTATGCTTGAAGTTAAGTTGACTGTAGAAGCTGCCTGTGATGCTGTCTCATACTTGTAACTGAAAACACACAAAAGCAGGTTTAGAAGCAGTGTTCCTTAGGGAAATACTAGCGTAGCAGGGCAGGAATCACTTGGCTGCTGTTTCCCTAAAGGGAAAGGTATCTTTGTTTAAATAGCAATCCAAAGTGCTACTAAAGGAGCAAAAAAGCAGGTTATTTAAGCTCATTATGGGAAAAAAAAAAAGAACCATAAAATGCAGAACAAATAAAAGGTAGAATCATCTGTCTAGAAGATGTAAAATTGTAAGCTGTAAAATTCAAAAGGGCTTTTGAAAGCAGTTCAGGTAAGATTGAACTCTCAATACCAAAATTTAGGGTCAGGATCAAGCAAGCTCCCTCTGCTAACCCCACAGTCAAGGAGGAAAAAGTATGTCTTGAGTCAGAGAGTGAGTCACCCTTTTCATCACAGATACATATTTTCAAGTTGAAGGGAGGACAGCAGCGAGGAAGGGAGAAGTCATCCTCAGGAGGTACCTATTTCCCTGATTATTGGCGTTGGCTTTAAAAAGAGATGTTCTATAGAGGCAGGTGAATAAAGTTAGTACTCTTTAGCTGCATTTACAGGGAGCAGAGCAATGCTGCAGGGTGGCAGCTGAGCAGCTCAGGTCCTGGAAGCAGTTTGGCTGCTTTAGCATGATTCTTTTACCAGATGTGAGCCCTGCCGAGGTGCAAAGTACAATTAGCTTAAGCAGAACAACACGGTAAAGCACACATTCTGCTTCTAAGAACTGGGCTGGCTCTGTTAGACCAGGCAGCCTTCTTTTTCAGGTTGAAACAAACAGCATTCATTGGAAGAAACAGTGCAGAACAATTTCCTCATAAAAATTGAGACACAGGTGCATGAGAAACTGTAGGAGTTTCCCAGTGTAAATGAGCAAGATACATAGTTTGGCTTAAGCAGAGGAAAATACAAGTCTGATGCTAGTACAAGATCCACTGTCATGATAAAAAAAACCACTATTCCTTAGTTTTCTTTCTTCAGTAGTATACCTAAAATTATTCTAATAAGTTTAAGAGAGCAACAGAAATATGTCTTAGTCTATGCTATCACTGTATCACAGCTATGGCTAGAAGCATTATTGCATATAAGCAACATGCAGTAAATCTCTGAGCCTGGAGAATATGAACAAAAATTATCTTAATCAGCCACGGAAAATCAGTTTAACCAGCCATGTGCATTTGGAACAGGAAAAATGCTGGTACCAGTTCTACCAACATTGATCCACCTGCGGGCTCTGCGTGAAGCTGCGAGGCTGCTTTGTGTGAGGAGCAGCTGCTTGCCACAGGAGAGCAAAATACGCCATGTTGCACAACACAGCTCTGGTTTCCTCTGTGAAGGACCAGGAGTTCTTCTAATGAGCACATTTGTAGGTTGGTTTCTTCAAAAAGTAAGCTCTGAATCCCTGATTTTACATGAGAGTTACCTGTTAATATAAATAAAGTCATATTTCAGGTAGACATGTCACTCAATGTGAAGTTACCAGCTCAGAGTTTTGAGGCCCTGTTCAAAACAGCACAAATTTCACCTTATTCTGGAAATCATATAGGTGGAATCTACATCGTTCATAATTTTACTGTGCTTCATAATGGTTTGACTTTCCTACCTACATGATCCTGACATCTCTAATAGCAAAAGTTGACACCACGTTCTTTGGGTAACGCTGATTTTCCCAATAAGGTGTTCTCACAGCTAGCTGGTCGGGAAGACTATATATTTCATTACAGAAATAGCACCAGGATAGTAGCATGATTGCAGATTTCTTAAGGAACAATATATTGTGTTTGAAAC
Source organism: Opisthocomus hoazin (assembly GCF_030867145.1). Classification (NCBI taxonomy): domain Eukaryota; kingdom Metazoa; phylum Chordata; class Aves; order Opisthocomiformes; family Opisthocomidae; genus Opisthocomus; species Opisthocomus hoazin. The sequence continues at coordinate 144,657,517 of NC_134414.1, forward strand.
TTGAATTTTCATAGGTAAATGTTTCCTCCTGAAAAAAATAAATTTTAATGATTTTGTAAAATCATTTCCTTCTTTGCCTCTTTTCTGAACAAGATTGACCAAAATCTGAAGCATTTTGATTTTCGTGTTTTTTCAAGAAGCTGAACTTTTACTTCAGAGGAGGCGTATTATTCCAAACAGATATAATGAACAGTGATGTGTGTGTCAAGTGTGATTCATCGCACAACAAGCTGAGGCTTCATAGGCCTTTGGAAATCTAAGACTTAATATACCCTGAGTTTCATTCAAAATCCAGGAAGCAATATCAAATTCCAGTGTTACTTTATCTAAATTAATCTTGACTAGTACTTACTATCCCATGAAGAAGTGAGGCATAGCTGTTAAAAGACTTCCCAACGCCATGGTGAAGCATCCAGCAGCTATTAGTTTGGGCCTATGAAGTTTAGCTCCAAAGTAGCTTACAAATGCAATCACCAGCAAGTTACCTGGAAGGTAATGAACCAAAGTCAATGCCAGATGCTGTAAGTCATATTTCTCTGAAAAGCTTTCTGCATGTCACTGTATATCAATTACCCATCTCGAAGCTCCCATCGATGAAGCCAACAGTAGAGGACGTCAGGTCAAACCTTCGTTCAATCTGAGTGATGGAGCTTTTCATATTTGTACCAGACAATGTTTTACTCAAGTAGGTGAATGACAAAGCAGCGAGAAATGCCTGAGGAAAGGTTAAGACAGAAAATGGTAGAGGTAGGGAAACTGGTCACAGAGGGATCAAGTGTGTTTACAACTGTGTGGAGCAATCATCATCCTGGTAATATGTTTGTTATGCAAACTGCAGTGACAACGTTGGGTGTGGATTTTCACATCCCCTAACGATATGGAGTGCCAGGGTGGTCTCAGCACTGTTCGCTCCCTGCTCTGGTTGTCCCAGCTGGAGGGTGCCGGTGCTCGGTGTTGCGCTGACAGCAGCTGCTTGCTTTAGGGTTCAGGTTTCCAAAGCAGAATTCCTACGGACTGTGGAACTTAAATTTGGCAAGCAACTCACTGGGGGTTACTTACCTGACTGACACCCTGTGGTTAGATTTATCAAGAAGCTGAGGCCCACTGTCAGGCAGCCAAAATGATGAGATTTCTAGATATTGCAGTAATGTAAAATTTTCCAGAGGTAAAATACCTAATCAGGAGAGATTTACTGATACTAATCCAACCTAAAATTAATCTTTGCCCCAATTACCTTCTGCTTGGGCCACATGTCACTTATTTTAGGCCAGTACATAACTGGTTCTAATTCAAACGTATAGATAGCCATGGCATAAAAACAAAGGCTTTATGGAAGTTTTTGTGATATTCCAGTAAGTGGAAGGTGGTACAGACTGACTAAGTTCGTCTCTGTCTCAGATGATAAATTTTGAAATGTGGGGGTTATGTCTATGTTGCCTGTATACAATATACCTCATCAGGGAAAGCTTAATATTCTTTGTAATTGTATAGTTCCTTCCACCAACACACATTATGGCTTTTGCAAATAAAGATGGATTTGATAAAAAGTTGAACTAAGTTTGTTTAAATATTATGCAACTATTTCAACATAGTCTAAAAACCAAATAGACTTATTGCTCACTGGGTAAAAGTTCCAATACAACAGAATGTTGGGTAAATAAAGTAAATATAGATTTAGACTTTGCAGTATTATCTACTGTAAGAAATGTAGCCAGTTCTAGAAGTAAAAGCTTGAAAATAGGTATATTTACTCTCTTTTTGTCAGAAATGTAGAGAAAAATCTCACAAGTGCAGGCTTTGTCCTGACAAACTTTATATTTCCTGAGCTTGTCTGGCAAAAAAGTCTGTGAGAATCACCATTCTTGCCTTATGCCAGGAGTGCTCTCAGGGGTTTTGGCTGAAAGCACAAATGGATGATAAGCATAAAAACACAAACAAAAATTACTTGATTATTTTGCGTTTGAAAACGCAGTCCCCGGGTAAACCACAAAACCTTTGATGGCAAAGTGAGGGACAATAACAGTTCATCTTTTATTACCTCCAAGGTATTGTGTCTATTAAACTCTAATTGCCATAAAGTTAGACTTAGATCCACAGTCTTGCAGCATTATCCACATATATGATGGTAAAGTTGGTCCTGTGAGCCTTTGAGAGAGATCAGATTCTGTTTCTGCAGCTGTATATGGGTAGAAAATGTGAGGCACATAAAATAAGAAATATAACAACATTTCCCTGATACTTGAGCCAGACTGTTTTGGGTGTTTGAGAAGCTCGCAATAACCTTTTTTTTTCCATTACACTTTCATTTTACAGACCTTTCTACAGAGCGAAGTGCGTCCCCGATTCCAGCTCCACTAAGCCTATGGAATTTAACCTGAGATGAAGAAGTAGTAAGAACACAAACCCAAACACATCAGTGTCAAAAGAAATCTTGTCCTTGCAATGTTTGCAGCTCAGCCAGAAGCAATAAATACTAAAGCTTTAACACAAGTTAGTTTACTTGCTTTGTTCAGTCATTTCTTCTTGTGTGTTCCTGAAAGCTTGTGTGCTTGTGGGAATAAGTGGACTGTTTGACCTGCAGACCTGGATTAGATAAAATCCTGGAATATGGTTCACCTCACCTATTTTGGCCCTACAAGAATGGGTGGTGATAGCAACCTCCAGACAACAGTGTATCATAGCCACCTATTTTAGGCCGCTTGAAGTCTTCCACTGGAGGTTGGTGCATCTTTCTAATGACCAAAACAGGGATCCAGCTATGAGTAACTGAGATTAGATATGGTAGATCAGGAAATTTTATTTTCTTTAAGACAGAGATAAGGTTCAACCTTCCCCTGTACCTCCAGTGTATACCCAGTTCCAGAAAAGAATGCGGGGAATAGGAATAAGGTAATGTGGCATGTCATAACTGGAACAACATTTCTTAACATATAACGGTAATTTGTGGTGATAGCTATAAGGCACCAAACCTTCAAGCCAGTGCAACAGGAAGTCTTCTTTGTAACTGTTAGATTTTTGTTTGCTTCATCATCCAAAAGCTGGGCAGGTTCTGCCTCCTGATTTGAGTTACCGACATTGCTGGATTCGGTTTCCGCTGTCATGGTTGATTTCGTTGCTGAGTGATCTGAACCCAAGAGAAAGCGATAATAAATACAAAAGCACATATGCCAACAGAGAGTTGCTTAAGGACCTTTCTGATGAAACAGTAGTTGGAGGAAAATGATAAGATGGTGAAACTGAATTTTTTAATTGGAAAGGATTTGGCTCAATGACAGTGTTTCAAAGAGTGTATTTGTTTAAATTCTGCAGTATTTTGTTTTACCATCTTTCTTTTTAAGTGAAAAGGTTCTTTGCTCTCCCCACTGCCACCCCACTGCCTCTTTTTGAGCCTAGAATGACTTTTAATGCTAAAAAGACAACTTCCACTGAAGAGTAAGAGACAAAGTCTCCTTCCAAAAACAAACTACAAGGGTCAACAAAGCATCGGTGCTGAAGCACGGGGAGTCCTAGGGAAGCTCTGAATTTGCAGGCCACACGGCTTAGGACTCAATCATCATTTTGGTACGATCTCTGTAGTAACACTGTGCCATCCGACTTGTTGCTTCACACTGGCCTGTTGGAAACAATTCTTAATGACAGAAGAATTAATTGGTTTAGGTAACTGACCTTCTATGCGGGTATTATACGTTTTCTCTTCTTGCAATAGTATAGACTGTATCCCTAATCCCCTTCTGTTTGCAGAGTGCTCTGTATATCCCCTAATGCATGAAATCATCTGCAACTCAGCAGTTCAGCGGAACTGCTCCAGTTCTCCTGGGAAGAGTGCATTCTGTCACCATAGACAACAAATCTTTATGCTCCTTTGATATAACATCTTTCTTATTGATGAAAGCCTTGTTTCATGATGAATTTGAATTTGGCTTATCGCAATGAATAGTACGATACATCACATTTTTCTTTTCTCAGTTTTTTAAAACTCTACATCTGAGAGATGGGTAAGCAACTAAAAAGAACACTTCAGTGAAAAGCTACAAGGGAAGTCTATGCATCTATTTGCGAAGTTTATTTAAAGAATGAAAACACTTGCCCGTTTGTGCAACTCCAACTACAAACAGAGCAGATTTCTGCAGGAAGATCCAGATGCCACTGCAGAGCCCCTTGGAAAAAATGGGTCACTTGAAATAAACCCTCTTCATATCTGCAGATCTTCACACACAGGAGAGATAGGAGTACTGAAACTAATGTTCCCAAGTCAGAACTCAGAAATCATAGCTCATGGGAACTGATTTATTTCACCTTTCATTTGAGAAGAGGGTGAAGAAGAGAGAGAGAGGGATAAAACCACACAAAGAGAGGTTTTCTATGCTTGAATGGAGCTGAAAAAAGCTGGATGAACTTTTCCAATGCTGGAAAATGTCCATCTGCAATTGCAAATTGCTCTGCTACAGGCCATATGGCAGAATAACTCTTGTCAGAGCATTTAAAGGGTAGGCATTGCTCTAATGCACGATGGTGAAGAACATTTTTCTTCACTTGGATGAAAGAAGGTTAATACCTGAGGATGTTTGGGACAAAAACACAAACAGAGGTTTAAATAACTTCTGAGTTTCTTGTGCTTAAGTTCATAAGCATGTCCTCATGTTATTCCTGGCATGAACAACTCCTTTCCTTTCCCGCTGCTTATATCTGCTTCCCAAACTCTTGACTCATATGAGTACCACTGCTTCTGTGGCTGTGCTGTAACTCTGACTCTCTGAGTCAGAACACATATCTGGACAAAAAAACAATTTTTCCTTCCCCTTGACTCCTCAGATGAATAGGAACAAGGAGCAGAGGAAAGGATTTCCTCAAATCTGCACAGCTACAACAGAAATGCTTATTAAATTAGATTCCTAGTGCTCGGGAAAGGTTAGTACATAAACATTTATATGTATCTGGTCCTCTGAAATTTATCCGTCTCTGTGTAATTTGAAGATATTAGCTTCTCCCTGTTATCATGATACATTAATGACTACAATAAGATGCTGGGGTAGCATGTCATTGCAGGTCACAGGACTAAAGAAGTGGCTTTTTTGAGAGTTTGAAGGTACAACATGACTTAGATTCTCAATGTAAGGAGAGAAGGAGTGAAGGCAGAGAAACATGAAGACAGAAACAAGACGCAAAGAAGAAGCAAAAAGATGATGCAGCTCTGCCAGAGAAATGTTAGAGCGAGCTATGTGCAGGGATCAACAGCTGGAGCTGCTGGCAGCATCTCCTCCCATCCTTATTTGACCCTGATCTACGCAGGAATCTGCTGGAGATAGAAGACATCAGGGCTGGGGAAATGCAATGCCACAAGAAGATTAGAAAAAAAGATAAAATGTTGATTCACAATTGATGTTAACAGACATTAGTTGTTGAGCCTGACAATTTCAAGTGTTGATAAAGTTGCTATTTTAGATTTATTTCACTAGTGCTTTTTCCTGTGTTTAATAAACCAAAGATCTGGTTACAAGCAAAGGCAAAGTATGAAGCTTTCTTGCACTAAATGTGTTCTTTCAGTAATATGACTTCTCTAAAACTATTATGCTTTGTCTGCACAAGTCATTCTGCTGTAGTAATGATCTGAGGTAGCTGCATTTGCAGAAAGATGAGATCAGTCAAATAACATATTGGCATCGTTTAGGTGGCCAATCAACCTAAACAAAAATCAGCCTGACTTCCTTCCTGAGGGAAGAAAACAGTCCTCTCCATAAAAGCAAGTATGAGGAAAAAAACCACCAAAAACTTAACCCATACTGTGACAATGGAAGTTCACACTCTTCCCATTCACTTTTGCATCATATCCAGGGAACATCTGACAAACTCATTTGATCTTTTGCTCACTACAGACTCTTCTGAGAAAAACTGTGGGTTGAGGAAGATCAAGGGTCTTAACTAATAATCAGTGCGGGTCCTTTGTGTTGGTGGGAGCTCAGAGCTTTCACAGCGTCATGGGAAGCATGTGGCACATTGCAAGATAGTCCCAGAGTACAGCAGCCAGCCTTGCAAAGGACACCCACCAACTTCTTCAGTGCTCCACAGTATATAACCTTCTAGGCGCCACAGCCTAACTCTGTGCCTGTTAGGTAGATCTGTTCCTGAGTAAACATATTAAAATATTCAAGCCTGGTTTTCTACTCCCTATGCAAATTCTAATGAATAAAAGCACCAATTTAAACACCTTAGCATGAATAACAGGTAATTAGTTCACAAAGGTCAAGACAATAATTCGCTACAGGTTTTGCACGTTCTTATGAAAGAAAAATACAATGATGCTTGAGGACTTCTCAGAATCCAGCAATGACACTGTAAGTCCTTGTGCTGTTTCTCACCACAGTTGCACTCTCAGGGGCTATACCACCATGCAGTAGACTAACAAATCACAAATCAAGAGCCATGTTTCCTCCAGCAGTTTATGGAACTGTATGGATTTGCACTAACTGCACTGCTAATCCATTTGGCTTAGTGAATTTTAAATAGATTAAGGAGTCATAATAAGACCTTTTAAGTTAACCTAACACGGACAATGAATATCACAGTGCTGTGCAGGCCTCTCTGCTGCTTGCATTGTTCAAGGAATATAAAGCTTACTGTTCAGAAACACACACACAAATGTATGATGCCATCATTAAAGCATCGACGTTTACAACAGGAATGTTACTGGTGTTACTGGTCACCGGAAATAAGGCTAGTAATATACAGGTAATGTTCATTAGCTGCAAACACTAAATGGCAACATTTTAAGGTTAAGATAAACAAAAAGAATATTGAAGAGGTTCCTACCTAGGTTCTGTATCCACAACAACAGATGCTCAGAAGTCAGAGTATTCTCTGCTTAAGCAAAGCTGTGCTGGTACTTGGTAGAAGAATCATTAACTTCTAACACAAACTATGGTTTAGGCAGTTTTAATCTTGTCTCCTCCCAGTTCTGCCCTCTGTTAAAGGTCCCAAAATACATGTTCATGCACAGTAGTCAAAAATTAATTAGGTTGAAAATGTGCAAGTGTTTTCCTTTTGTACACTCTTGTGAAACACTTTTTTCCCCGAGCTTATCTAGATTACAATAGTCCATACCTTCCTGGCCTTTAAAACTGGGGAGTCCCAACTTTAGACATGTTCCTGGTTACTGATAGCTAAAATATATTTTGGAATGAAGTTTTATTTTCATAGTCTAAGACCTGCTAGAGCCAGCCAAGGACTTGCAGGAGGAGAAAATACAATGCCTTTGGTATACTGAACAAAGTATGTGTTCAAGAAACATTTGTGCTTAGCATAGTGTTCAGATCTACAGTGCAGTGCTATTAACTGCACAGGCAAACTCAATGTGAAAGTATATTGGGGCTATGTGTACTTTGGAGCAGCCCTTTACCTACTTGCAGCTCTAGTTCAGCGAAACCTGAACTGGTTTCCTGAGAAGGATTTTATTTGATTGCACCCTTGCGCATTATGCCTGATTCCCGAGAGTAATTGTAGTTAAAAGAGAAGTCATTCTTAAAGCATGTGAACTACGACTACTGTCTGCATGGATGTTACACCAAAATGTGCCATTCCTTGTGGTTTGTGTGCCCTTCCCTGCCACCACTGACGCCACGCCCATTCTTTTACTTCCTATGAACAATTACAGCCTACTTAATAACCCTGACCTTTGGATAACCTTAAATTTTGCCATCAATACTCTTATGGGCAATACTGCTCGTGGCTTTTCCGACTCTCAACCAGACAGTTGCCTTTGGCTTCCTAGAACAAGAGACATCAACATCAAGAAAGCAGTATTCACTCCAAAGCAGTATGTCAGGGCAACTATCAGTACAATTATAAAATAAGAATGCAAGAAGAATCCAGATCAGAAATCCAGTCTGCAAACTCAAAATCACCTTTTGTGAAAAGGCCAAGCCCTGCCTAGAGAACAGTAAGAACTGCATTCCCTCCCACTCCATCCACTTCTAAGGCTACTGCAATAGATTGGTCTTCTGAGGCATAGGAGCCTTCTTTTAAATTCCAGTCATGATCATATTATATTCTGGTTTTGAACTGACAGGGTCCTTTAGCTTTACAAGCTCTTCCTCTTGATCTAATAGAATCATAGAATCATAGAAAGTTTTGGGTCAGAAGGGACCCCTAGAGGTCATCTAGTCCAACCCCCCCGCAGCAAGCAGGGACACTACTAACGAGATCAGGTTGCTCAGAGCCCTGTCCAACCTGGTCTTGAATGTTTCCAGGGATGGGGCCTTCACTACCTCTCTGGGCAACCCGTTCCAGTGTTTCACCACCCTCATTGTGAAGAATTTCTTCCTTGTATCCAGGCTAAACCTACCCTGTTTTAGTTTAAAACCATTACCCCTCGTCCTGTCACTGCTGTCTCTACTAAAAAGATTGTCCCCATCTTTCCTATAGGCTCCCTTTAAGTACTGAAAGGCTGCAATCAGGTCTCCCCACAGCCTTCTCTTCTCCAGGCTGAACAATGCTTAGGACTCAACTTTGATCACAAATGAAGAGAGCACGGTTCCTTAACCTATTTTACTAGATAAACAAGCTAATCATGCTTAATAATTTCTTGAAAAATAGGCTCTTTTGATTATGCAGCACATCCTTGGAGCCCTTGGCTACAGTGCTTTCTATCTGTATCCGTATTTCATCAATGCACATGGCTAAAAAGGTATACAATATTCCAGGTGTAATCTCATCAGTGCCACATCTTGAAATGTGAACTATTCCTTATCTCTAGCCTTGTCTGACATGTTCTAAGATTACATATAGTATTTTCAGAAAAGCATCTTTTTAAGGGTGTTTCCTAGTTATCTACAATTAACAGGTACACTCAGGGTCTCCTCAAGACTTTTCAGCTAAGGAGCTCCTACCCTGGAGCAGAAATTCCTGTTACCGGCCATCAACTGTGCAACTTTCTATTTAACATTGTATTCCACTCCTATTTTGCCATTCTCAGGTTCATTGTTCTTTTTTCCCCTCTGTGATATCCAGACTCTCCTCTGTTTAACCATTTCATCCAACTTTGTGCCTTCATTGTTATTTCAAAAAGTGAAGCTGGGAAGTGGCACAAAATATATTGAGATATCTACTAACAGTTATGAAGAGGCAGACCGGTGCCTAGTTGAGAAACCTAAAATAGATAGTTCTTAACTGTTCGCTTCATCAAAGTTTGGGATGCTTTCCAAAAGAAAGCCATCTTAGAGAAAAGCTTAGAGAAATTCTTAGAATCACAGTGTGATTTAGACTGGAAGGAAACTCTGGAACTCATCTGGTCCAGTCCCCTGCACTAAAGGCAGTACTAACTTCAAAGTTTGTTGGTATTGGTCAGGTGTCATCAATTTGAGTTTTGGATGGAAATCTCCACGGAAGAAGGTTCCACAGCATCCCTTGGCACCCGGTGCAGTGTCTGACTACTCTCACAGTAAAGAACTTGTATACATGCATATATACATATGTAGAACTGGAATCTCCTTTGCTGCAACTTGTGTCCATTGCCTCTCATCTTTTGGCTGTGCATCACCTGTCCACAGTGGAGAGTCTGGTGCTGTCTTCTGTGTAAGCACCCATTAGAAAGCTGAAGAAAGCAGTAAGATCCATAATTTGCCCAACTTGATTCAGTTTATCAATGTCTGACTCGTTCTGGAGAGCATCAAACCAGACACAACACTCCAAATGCAGCCTGACAAGTACTGAATGGAGAGAAAGAACCATTTATCCAGATCCTCTGGTCTTTAATGACTGTAGCCTAATATACAGTTAGCCTTGTAGGCTCACTACTGTTTCACGTTTAACTCACAGTCCATCAGGACCTAAAGGTCCTTTTGTGCAAAGCTGCTTTCTGTCTAGCTGACTCCCTCGACATATTCTGTGGTTAGATTCATTCTATCCCAGGTGCAAGGCTTTGCTTTTTCCTTTGTTGAACTTTTTGAGTTCCTGCCAGCCCATTTCTCCACCCTCATCAGACCTCCTCTGCTGTTCTGCCCTCCAGCACATGAAGTGCTCCTCTCCTCTGATGTCATACATGAACTTGCTGAGAGCACTTCCACTCCTGTTCTCCAGACTGTTAAAGGAGTTGTTGACGAGTATTGACTGCTGAGGAACATCACTAGCAACTGGACACCAGCTGCTGGGCTTTGAAATGCTGATCACAACTTCAGATCTTCTAGTTTTCTGCTCACCCTGTAGTGGGTAGACTATATCTCACCTGTTTGGTGCCTGTGCCAAAGGTCTTGCTAAAGCCTCAGTAAACAACATGCACTGCTCTGTCCTTGTCTGCCAGACCAGTCATCCCATCGTAGAAGGCAACTGGCTTGATTAGGCCTCGATTTACCCTTGATAAATCCATGCTGGCTGTTCCCAATCACCAGTCCGTTGTGTGACTAATAATGGCTTCAAAGATAACTTGTTCCATTATCTTCCATACACCTGTCTTGGTATTTTATGGATTCCTTTTATTTGCAACTTTTTGTGCAGAACTATTTTTAGTTTTCCACTACTGAGTTATCAATAACATGGTCAAGGGGGACTTCATTCATTGTTGCAGAGAAAAAACATGGTGTTACACTATGATTGCACCCATTAGATTTACGTCTGAATTAAAATAACCAATCACACTGTCACCCCCCGCAATTTCCTTAAAGAATCAAGCATATCCTCACTGTCAAATGATCATGTGCTTAGCATTATCTACATGCAAGAGGTCAAAATTCATGGTCCTGCCACAGATGTGGGCCTCTTCTTCTCAGAGGTGGGGATTCTTCATGTTCTGTTGTGGCATAACTCATCAACCATTCACTTCTAGCAGGTTTCTTATACCATGATTGACATTTTCTAGTCACCAGATAGGCATCCTGGCCCTTGCCTATTGCTCTTTATTACAGGATGACATACCGTAATCAGTATGGTTGCTGATGTACCACCAAAGGCACATACACACAAACACCTGTGTCCTTGTCCTCCAAAGGTGTATCACAAGCTCCACTATTATGCTCTGACTATGTCAAGATAAGTATTCCCTCTTGTTTTATGATGTTTTTTGATGGAGCCTGGTGTTCCCAAGGTTTCTTTTTCAGATTGTCTTCAGGTGTATTAGCAGACCTGCCCAAGGGTATTTCTGCCTTTTGATCCTAAAAATATGAAAAGGCGTGGAGATAAATGTACTCTGTAATTTGGAAATAGTTGAACCTGCAGAAGAAGTGCCACTTTCTTTTTCGTATAGTAAAAGGGGGAACAGTATTTCTTTGGTTCCTCATTCTAACATATGAATACAAAGCAATTTCTCCCCATTTTTTTCTAGTTCTGTACACACCATTAATTTATAACTTTTAAAAAATGAATATATCTTTTATACTTTGCTCTGTGTATGGCTGAGAAGATTTCTTTTCTATAATCACACTGCTGTTGTCCAAGCTGCTTGTGGAAGCATTCACATTCAAAGTTGACTTCTTGAACTGAGAACCATGGAACATAAGTGTCGAAATGGGAAATGAGGAACTACTGAAGTCAAATCAAAGACTATAATCTCACATCTGGAAAACGACATATCTCATCCTTTTTTTTCATCCAAGCCATCCCATATGACTGTAACTTACACTCATGGGAAAGAAATTGGATTATGGTAGCAAAAATCCCCGTAATAAGAACACTGAGCTATCAGTAATTGCTGATTACTCCTGAGAATAAAAACAACCCCTACAAAAGCCACACGAAAAATCACCTTTATCGCAGGAGCTGGTTGCAGACTCCTCCAGGCAGAGGGTGGCAGCAGACTCCCACCAGAAGTGGCTGCCAAGGCACCAGTTTGCAAGGGCTGAGCCAGCAGTAGCAGGAAGCAGTCGGCCAGGCAGAAACAAACTCCAGTAGGCAGCTTTGATTAGAGCCCTTTTTATTCTAATGACACTAATCCCTAAATAAAAAAAATCAATGTATTTTAAAATTTAACTCTCAGTTTACAAATTAAGTAAAAGGGATGGTGTAGTAGAGCTAAGCAAATGTTAAGGTGCTAAAGGAATCCTGAGAATGTGAAAAACCTTTACAGAAATGGAAAAGGTTTCTTGGTGCTCCTGTTCCAGTGCATCTAGTTTCAGCTTGCTGCTGCAGAGCTAATGAGAAGGAAAAGCACGCTGACAAGCTGATTTGGTGTCACCATCTTAGCTAGTGTCTGCGACTTGTTCCTTCCACTGCTCGGTGGAGCTTTTGTGTTTCATAAGAACTACTTGATATTTTTGCCACTGATTTGCATCATGTATCTATCTGGGGAAAAGTAGATCAGGATGTCCTGTTTTAATGATATTTATTATTTTTCTATTTAAAATACAAAGGGTAGTCTTTAATGCTGATTGGAGAGCTGCTCTTTGCATTCAGTCTTAATCAGCAGCTTTGTTTGGAGTTGTTATAGATGTAGAATTGAAGGCGTGCAAGTCATTGGCAGCTGAGAATACTTAGACCTTTGTAGGAGCTAGTCCAAATGTGTGCTGCATCATCGCATAACAGCAGTGAAAAACATGCAAACTTCAGGTGAAATCCTTAGGGCAAAAACCCCATCATCTTTGCATGGTCTGGGATACTATCGGCGATATAAAGACTGAAAAAAATATTATGGTTCAAGTAATTGAATACCTGGCATTAGATGTAACACACCTTCACGAAGCTGTTCATCTGTCTCTTGCACTAAAGCAGATCTTTTACAAGAATGGCCAAGTCTTGAGTTAAAGACTACACACGGCAGAAAAATCTGTAACATCCCAAAGACAGTAGTTCTAGTGAAAAAAAACATATCTTATTTCTAAAGCAGTTTTGTCCTGTTTGATTTCCAGGCACTGCAACACAGTCTACCTTTGTCTGCAGAATTAAATAAACAGATTTTTGCTGACTGCATAGCACTTTCATGGGGTCCCCATTTCTTAGCACCTTCTTTTAGAAGTGCCAACATCACGGGATCAAAGCGAGGGTTCTGGTTACCACCGTGTACAACAGTCTTTCAAAGTTACCTTGCTCAACAGTCATGAGAAAAAGTTTCCTGACCTGGTCACCATCAAGCTGTGAAAATGTGCTCTGCTTGCTCTGCACTAAATCCTTTCCTTATTTGCTCCCTTCAAAATTCAAAGAACTGTATCAATCTGTGATGAGCTGTTGGTTAAGATCATTTTAATGAGCACTGTAAATCACCATTAAAAGGCCCCACCTTTATATCGCTCTCATGATTTTTATGGCAACTTCAGACTTTCTTTCTTCCAGAGACTGATTAGCACTGGATGAAGAACTGCTTCATACAGAACTTGCTTAGCGATACTCCAAGGTACAAGAAGAGACAACCAGCCTGAGTCAGACCTATGATCCCTCTAGCCCAAAGGCTCTTGCTGACAGAGGCTGCTCTACGAGGGGGGGACAAGTTGGTAGCTGAGGGCCAACCCAGTGCAGGCTGTACACCCAACACCTGGTCAGGGTCAGCAGAGCTGAGGTAGCAACAGCTGCTGGTCCCAGCCTCAGGCCCATGACCATCAGCCAAAGGCAAGTTAAGAAGTGAGGCCTTACAACAATTCCAGAAACCCACACCATAATTCAGGACTATCAAGGGAGAGGGCTCAGCATATGCAGACCTCCAAAATGGCTTGGGTCAGGACTGCATGCACAGGCTGGAGCTGAAATGGGGCTCAGGAGTCCATGGGCAGAGGTGGAGGTGGGTCCCATGCTATGTCTACTACTCTCCCAATAGCCAATTAGTTTCAAAATACAAGAGGAGTCTTGAGGAGAACCAGGTGGCAAAGGCAGGCACCTAATGACCCACATGGCATTTTCTTTTCCATAACTCAAACAAAATTCCCCTGTGAGGTTTTCTCTAGTCTCAGATCTGTTGTGTGACAATCCAATTCCTTTGCTTTGAGCAAAACCACCTTGGTTTGGTGCTCCCTAGTACTTGTGATGGAGGAGATGGTCAGCAGCTGATCCCTAGCAGCACCTCCCATGCCACTTACAGTTCTGCTTTCTGTTATTTTTTTTCCACACTAGCCAGCCCTCATCTCTCTTGCTGTAGGTCATCCTTGTAGTCTTATAAATAACCATGCTTTCTCATACACTTTTTCACTCTCCAGGGCCTTTTTTTTTTTTTTGCCTGGGACTTTCTGAGGTGCTCTTTACATCTTAAAGAGCCTTCAACACATTTTTTCCTTTTCTCTTGTTCCCTATTTAAATCTGCGTAAACTTCTATCCCCATAATTCTACTGTGGCTGAAATGAAACCTTACCTCTGTGCACTTATGCTGTGCTTGTTAGATTTCAGTATCTTTCTACACTCTTCTTCTGTTAAACCAGTGTGCTCACTTTCTTTGTATTTCTCACAATTATCAGTAATGATTCTCTATTTACAAACACTTTTAAAATACCCCTGTGACTTAGCTACTGGAGATTCTACATACTATGCACTTCATAGCTTCTAGAGAGGAGTAACGTTTTTTCTTTCAACGTTATGCAGAATCAAGTTGCATATTTCAAACGGTTAAACTATGTAGTGTCATCAACAGTCGAACCAGCCAAAATGGTAATGACAATTTTTTCTCTCAGATGATAACAATCACACTGCTATTTAAAAATATTAAAGTAGTTGTTTCATACATCAGTCTTACTTGTCATTTTGAGCACATCAAGGAGGCAGCCTATCATCATGCAGCCTATGTATCCTTTTTGATACATTCGCACCATTTTCTCTCTCTCTTTTGGCAATTCCCTCAGATTACAGGATCATATATAGCAAATCAAAAGCAGCACAGGGATGGGGTAGCTGCTGTACTGTCTGTGACCTGAAGATACTTCATCCTATGCTGATGCTTCTTTCCTCTCAAATGGCAGGAGGGCATGAGCTACAGATCAAATGCATTGTTCCCACAGTCGACTGACCTCATCTTCTTGCCTCCTTCATTTGTTAGAATTCTTCAGTGTTTCCCTCCTGACATGATTAGAAAAGATGTGCCTGTAATTAAGACATATTATGTCACCCGAGAGTTGTATTTTTTGCTGGGATGTAGAAGAGAAATTGTGCACCGGCTTGCATGTCTCAGGCCTGGTTGAATATCCCATCATGTGACATGGCCTGGTACCCTTGCCTTCTCACATAAGTGCCAGTTAGGGTCCTTGCTATAAGATAAAAATGTATGAATACCATTTTTGCATGGCATACAGCCTGTGGGTACTTCTTAACAAGGTTATGAGTCCCACTCTGGCCTCAAAGGCTAACATCAATGATTGGGAAATCTCCTCAGCCAATTCTTTTAACAGTCTCACCTTCAAATATTAAAGGCATTTGCTTCTTTGCAGTCTATTAATTGTGGTTTAATATCTCTAATTCTAAAAAGAAAAAAAAATATCCAAAATTGCTGACCTTTGTGAGACATTACCAGCTGCAGATTTAGTTTAAGATGAAGAATTCTAATAGGAAGAACTTGACAGGTCCAGATCCCTTAGTGCTAAGACCATTTGCTCATCTGTTATAACAAATCCAGAATATATATCTCTAGTCAGACACTCATCCATGAATCCATGTTACTACTTGTATTAAAATAAAGTAGCAGACTTGAAAATATTTCAGAGTGGGAATGGAGTATATCTGCTTGGTATTAGTATTATCATTGCTGAAGAGAGGAAAAGAGTGCTCATTTTTAAACCATAATGAAAATAAGACTTCCCAAAACAAATTCTTTCATAGTATTCCTCTTCCTTTCCTGTGCAAAGAAAATGGGGTATGGAAGTAAAGCCCTTGCTTTGAAAGAATTATTCACGAAGTACAGGCTTACATACAGAAGCTTAGGTGACAACCCAAGAAGTTGATTTTTTGCTGTTTTTTTCTGAATTAGAGTAGATATGTTTATTTCTCTTAATTTCTTTCTTTGTCCTGTAAGCCAGCGAATTTTCCTAGCCATCTGGCTGCCGAGCATGTGCAGAGCTGACTCCATGACAGCTTCAGTGCTGTTGAGCAGCAGTGTCTCTGCCATAAACTCTGCTGGGACTGATTTGCAAATTAGGAATCCTCCCCGTTTATTTGACACACATACCACATCAAGCATTGAGTGAAATGCAGATATTCCTCCTTTTATATTGCAGTGTGAACTAAAGTTGGGTTGTCCCTTTCTCTCACTGGATCTAACAGCCATTGCTATGAAACGTGCCCTCCCAAGGAGGCTATAGAAGGCTCCAAGCATCTCTCTTACTCCTGGATGCTGGCGCATTTTGGCGTTTTTTTTGTTTTTGTGGTGATGTAGTGCGAATGAGACCTGAGGCTGGAACACTAATCTTTGTGATTCATCCTAGCCATAATGCTTCAGTTAGTGGCATATTCACAAACCTTCTTATTATTGTAATTTTCTTTGTTTAGTTCAATATCCAGTTATACAAGGCAAAGTGAAAAGCCACAGCTCTCCAGTACCCCATTGCCTGTAGCCTCTGTTACTCACCTGGCAGGACAAAGAGCTGGGACAGGGGACCGGGTCTCCCATATTCCAGGCCACTGTCTAAACAGTCACCCACACGGCAAATGGTGGGTGGCTTTGGTGCTTCCTCTGACAACTGCAGATTCTCAAGTGATGGCTTTAAATCCTTACCTTCTGCAGATATTTGGTGCTTAAGCAACACCCTTCTTCTTGGTACTCCTGTGGAATGGATTAGGTAGTTCCCTAATGGCACACTGTAAATATTTATCATTGATAAAGCTCAGTAAATCACATTCTTATACATTTGCTTCTCCTCATGCATCCCACAGGAGAGGCTCCACACCTGCCTTTGATCTGCAAGGTCAGCTAGGTACCTACAGTCACTGCTGAGATGCAAGTGATGTGATATGAGATTGTTTTGCCAATGTTATGACGAAGGATGAAGTCTACCTTTCATCATGTGCTTTAAAGCTCTAGTTGCTTTAAAAGGACATAATGTGTAGCGGTGCTGTCACTACTTTTTCAGTGCAAGCATTCTTGAGATTTTGTTCCATGTTAAGCAGCTTTCCATTGTACTCCCCACTCCAAATTTATTTAATACCAAATATTATCAAACTGCAAAAACTTATATATAAAGTGATACAATAATACATGTCTTAGTTTCAGCTAGCAAATACAATAAATTGAAAGGAAAAGCCCCAAATCACCTGGTCTTTGAATTCATTTTATTGTTCCCAAGCTGTCTTGTCATAGCTATTTAAAAAATAAATCATCTGTATCTTGTATCATGGTGTTATTACATTGCATAAAATCCATGGAATTATTCAGTACACTGAGTAGCAGCAAGTAGCAAGAAACTGCTGGAAACCAAGAAAGCTCTATTATTATTCCAGTTTCCTTTGGACGATACTCTTGTGGACTCTTTGACTATAATGATAACTTTTATTGCTGTTCTTGTTGTGCTATTACAGAGCTACTTTAAAAAGAATCCCTAACCACAACATTTGATGTCCTAAGTGCTATGGGTTGAATTCACAAGATGCCCAGAGCCTGTAGCTGATTTGTCCTCCCAGCAAACCACCTTCCTCCTGCCCCGTGCTGCACTGCTCGCAAGGGCGAGATATGTGCAGAATATCCCTGCACCTTCCAGGTTGCCAAGTCAGGTTTTGTGCACCAGCTCCTCTCAGGCTGGTACCATGGTGAAGAGAGCTGCATTGCAGCCTCCCCACTACCTCTTGCACACAGAAGGAAGCTGAGGGGCAGCAACGGCTGTTGCAGCTTGACGAGGAGGGATGGAGCTGAGGGGCAGCCATAAAACTGGCTTCTTGGTGAGGGAGCAAGCTGCACCTCCCCAGCCATAACAAATCCCTTCACTTCAGTGGCACTGGCACGGCAGGACAAAAGGCGAGCAGTGTTCTCATAGCTGTACGCGTACAAAATGGTTGTCTTTACTTATGGTGTTTACAGTGAGTATTACATGAAGGTGAATGTTTTCAGGGTGCATACTAAGATACAGCTTCACTGATGATCTTTTTCCTGGAGCACCACTTACTGGGTAAAGTCATGGTGGAGATCTCAGTCTTCCTAAAGTCTAGTCTCCTTTTCTGGGCAGTTAGTTGTCTGAATTAAACCGTCACTATTGACAAAATTATCTTTCCTGCTTTTTGTCCCACAGGCGCCTCTCTCCCCGTTGGATGAGAGGGTCTCATCTTGTGGAGAAGACCTTTTCCGGAGAACCCAAAGGACAGCAACACTGAAGAAAATCGACACCGTGCCCAACACCAAAGTCAGCCCCAGGTACACATACCTGAGAGAGAAATGATTGATCAGAGCCTGTTTCAAAGGCAACATGTGACTAGAAGGCATCAAGGACACATGCATGTTTTCATTTGTTAAGGCTGAGTAAGAAAGGTCTTCAAGCAAGGTGATGACCCTGGAGATGGGAGTTTGTCAGCTCACCCAGGTCAAGTATTGCATTGTCTCTGGCCAGCAAAGTGTCTCAGGAATTGACTGACCTCCTTCACTCCAATACGCTTCAGTGAGAATAACACTAATATTTCTAGGGCAATTAATTTATTTTTTGGTTGGTTCATAACCAGTACCAGTGATACCAAGACCATGTAGTGGTATTTTTGCTTTACAGGCAAAATGAGAGTAACAGCAGCAGCAACAAATAACATGATTATGCTCTAATAGCAATGAGTCCCAATTGAGATTTTGTTCTTCTCTTCAAATTTTCAAAACAAAATTTTCAAAACACGTTTTTTCCTGGGGGTGGGGGAAAGGGCAACCTGTCCTTTCATTTCTCTTTTACCATTGTTATTATATTCTCCATTTCTGGTAATGTCTCTCATGTATGCAGTTCAGATAATTACACTCCTCTAGCAACAAAGTGATAAAGACAACACTGTACCTAAGCTTATAGAGAAGCCAAGCGTGCTTTGTGGCACCCTTCCCTTCCTTTATGTTGTCCAGCTCCAACACGGAGCAGCGATGAGGTTGAACAGCTGTTTTACTTATTACTTACTTATTTACTTACACACACACTCTCACAGTAGAGTTGTTAAAAATTGGGGGAAGCATTAGCATAAAATTGAGGTTTTAACTGAACATTTTTGGGTGAAAAAACAAGTGGCTTAAATATTTCCAGCTGATATTGAAATAGGATGAAGCCCCCCCTCCCCCCACCAAAGCAAGAGACTAAACCAAAAGAGAATGCTAAAACCTGAGCATTATTGTTAATATTTCTAGCCAGACTCTTTCATTGGGCATCAAATCTTTCACTCAAATTTTCTGACAGAAATTATTCTAGCAGTGTCAGGTCTAGAGGTACGTAAATAACACAAGTCAAAGAATGAACAGAGAAGAGCTGTTACCTGAGTGCAGTGGAGTCATAGAGTCTGCACGCTCCTCTTCCCCCACACCTTTTGCTTCCCCATTTCAGGCAAGTGGTATCTATGGCCACTCCAAAATAGACTGGAGCTGGAATTCCTGCTGCGTGTATTGGACAAATAAATAGAGCAAGAAGGTTACTTTCCAGGGTTATCAGTTCTGATCTAGAGACATGTTCATGCAGAACTTTAAATAATACATTCAAACAGCAATGACACTTCCACACTGCTTGCTGGTTTAAGCAGTGGTGCCTTGCTTGGTGCCTTATGCTTCTCAGGCACACACCGCCCTTTCCTCCCAGTGGGGAGGCGGGGTGGGGAGGAAACACAGCTGAACATCAAAAAGCCTGTGGAAGTCAGCGGAAGGAGTGCTGGCCATGGCTTGGCTTCCTTGCCCTGCAGGACCCCTCTGGGAAACAAAAAAAAAGGAGGTAATTTTCTTTTTTCTTGAGAGCAATGGAGCCTGTTCAGCTTAGGCGTGGAAGGTGTCCCGTGTGTTGGCTGGCGGGGGCGAGAAGGGAGGGAGACAGAGGGGCTGGGGGCCTGAACTGGGGCTAGAAGTATCCTACAATATGCTGAGACCCTGTTGTGGCAGGGGCAAACCCACTGCAGTGCTTGTGGGTAATGGAAAGGAAAAGTCTGTCTTCAGGTGCTAATGGGGACATTGTGGACCAGGTACAACCTGGGGAGCCACCCATGGTTGCTGGAGAAGAAAGTAAGCCTGAAGGGGAAACTCTGGCCTGCAAAGGTGTGAGAAAGCGGCCAAGAGCTTGTTTTGATGTTGTTTCATCTGCCTCATCCGGCTCAACTAAGTCTGCTCTATTTAAATAAGTGACTTGCTTCTTGCTAATTGCTGCCTTTTCTATGGAGACCTATAAGATTTCAGACTTTCCAGTTCATTGGTATCTCATGGCACCCTTGATTTTAGAGAAAACTTATAGGTGGCTCTACCGCATGGCTGGAGTGAACCCTGCCCTCGGGCACACTTGTACTTAGATTAACTCCTTTAGAAACTAATGAAAATACACCTGAAAAACGATCACAAATTCTGAGCCATAGCTGTTCTGTTATGCCTTTTGCTGAATAAAGAGATTCAAGAAGTAATTTTGATGTTAGATTCATAGACGAAGGATCACTTGTCACCTCTGTGGATGTTAGCAGTGTAGATTTTCATTATACCTAAGACAGTTATACAATTTATGAAATACAAAGCTGCTTCCTTTTTCCAGCCCTTGTCTTAGTTGTTTTGTTTTTTTTTTTTAAATCATGTAATATGAACTTATCAGTTAAACACCATTCTGTCCAACAATCAAAGTTAAATTCTAGATAAATGCTTAGTGAGAAGTGTATTAAAATAGACCTGAGAATACAACTGGACTTACCAAGTACCCTTATTGCCAGGGTATAGATACCAAGTGCAAAAGATTTCAGGTGTGGCTTAATGCATCTAAAAATGAAAAAAAAAAAAAAAAAAAAAAGAGGTGTTAAATAGAAATAAAGAATTGACTGCGGATAATTTGAATACAAATAGCAAGCAAGAAGGAAGAAAGAAATGTGACTTTTTTCCCTCTTACTGACACTGAATTTATACAGAAATATGTAAATAATGTGATAAAATCAGAGCAATAGCTAGGAATTCTGAAAATCAATATTCAATATCACATTTTAAGAAGGTGGTGCATTTTCAGATAATACCAGCACTTAGGAGTTACTAACACTGGACAAGAAAATTGGTTGTGAAATCATGCATCACTGGATAGTCTTATTCAGTTAAACAGTCTCTGAAATTGTGGATTATGACCCAGGCTAGTACAAGGTATTGAGGCACTCAGTTTTCATTACACTGTATCTAGGATCAAGATCACACCTCCTGTAACGGTAAATTCTCCAAGCCATTCCCCGACAGAACAGACCATCTGCATTTTGACTTTGCAGAGTTTGCAGCAGGGCCCCAGCACAGTCATCAGTCCTTCTGGCTCCAGGTCAGCCCTGCTCCAGCCTTGGGTCATCACCCCGGCTCTTCTAGGAGGATGGAGGTGGTGGGCAGAACAGCTGCCTTTCACATCCATGCTAGCATCAGTGTGTATACAAAGCCACTCAGATTGGTAAGACTCATCTGCTGCTAACCTCACCAGCTGCTCAAGCATGCTGTTTCACCAAGCTTGTATCAGACTGCCTATTACAACATCTAATCCAGCAAGAACCTGAGTACGTGCATTACTTTGAGTGTGTGAGTAATCCCAGTCAGATGATTAAACTGGGACATGCTTCATATGTAGGGTAACATGTGTGTCATTATGGTAATTGATAGAACTCCCTGTTGTCACAGTAATTCTATTCAATTAAAAAAAAATTAATGGGCTGAAATTCAGTCGTGACTACGGGTAAACACAGCACTTTGGAGGTCTGCTCTATGTGCTCTGAACTAGGATGGACTCAGCTTCTGCCAAAATTCATGTAATCGGGAATACCTTTTAAAAAATAATAGATGTTGCAGAACTAGGTCTTTTGTTCCCTACCAGTGATGTTTTATTATTTCCCAATGTAGCTGCCAGAAAAGCATTAAGAACCCTTATTGTAAATGATATTTGGGTCATCTTCCTTTAATTTAGTGAAAATGGAAAAGGATGTGAAGGACATATATGGAAAACAACACCTTAGTATCATGGTCAAAAAATCATTGTGGGCATCCCATTATGTAATTTGAGTGCTTTATTCTCTAATGCCCTGATCACAGATTAGCATGATACAGGCTGTTATATTGTGGCTTATACAGGCACTACCATCTATGCAGGCATGAATGTGATATGATTTTGAGCTGGAACAACAGTGTTTTGCCCTCCTATCAGATACATGCTATACAAGCAAGCCACAGCCTACAAGTCCTTTTAGCCAAATGTGAGGGAAAAAAATGGAAAACAAAACCAATAACTGGGTATTTATTACACGTTCCATAGGATTTATATCCTGCAAAATAAATCTTCTCTTTCAGATGCAAAAAAAATTGTTTGAGCATTTGCCTTGTCTTTGCACGGAAACACAAGTTCGTTGAGATCCTGAGCGAGAGCCAAACCACTCAGGGAGATCTGAGATTTCCTTTTCACTGCCTAATCACCTGCTATTAACAGCTTGTGCTTGAACAACAGCTATATGAAGTGCAGGACTTTTTCTCCAAAACTTCAGGGCTTTCCCAAGTTCCTTGGCAATTGTAATTAGTCTAATACCACTAAAAAGACATTTCAGCAAAGGACTTGGTCACTAGCTGTAAGCACATTTCCATGATTTCAGTTGTGTAAACCCTTGAAGTAAATGTTACTAAATCTTATAGGCTTTTGGGGATTTAGCTGTATTTGTGCTGCACGGCAAGTGCAACGATATCTGCTCATCTGAAAACATCAGTTTGCTTATGTGCTGACATCTTAACAGAGCTAACTGAATACCGAATAATGTTAGAAACAGATAATTGGAAAAAAAACTTCATGAAGTCTGTAACTTGACCTTGGGACTATTTGTTTTCAAAAAACATTCATTTTCTTGAGGAAGAACTTCTTCCCTCTGAGGGTGACGGAGCCCTGGCACAGGCTGCCCAGGGAGGTTGTGGAGTCTCCTTCTCCGGAGATATTCAAGATCCACCTGGACAAGGTCCTGTGCTGCCTGCTGTAGGTGACCCTGCTTCGGCAGGAGGGTTGGACTGGATGACTCACAGAGGTCCCTTCCAACCCCGAACATTCTGTGATTCTGTGACTCTGTGATTCTTTCTGGGAACAGAAGCACACTTTCAGTTCAGATGGATTTTCAGGGAAAGCTCAGTGATGGATTTCAGAAAAGCAAGTGTGAGCTTCAAGTGGAATTGTTCCCAAAGGTCATTTGCAGAGAAAAGAAAACAAAAACCCGAAACCTATTTCATTTAGCTGCACATCAGATTCACATGCCTTCAATCCAGCAGAAAAACACAGAACTTCCCAGTTTCAATTAAATGGGTCTCGAAGTAAAATGATTTTCAACAGAAATAAAAGTTCTGGAGCAGAACCTATAAAGCTGTTTTTCTGATTTCACATAACAAATTGTTTCAGTGTCATTATTGAAAACCTCGCTAAGCTTTTCTGAATAAATCCGTTAAGCATTAAGTCCCCTGAGAGCATGTTCTCAGGGTTGAGAAGTGCAGGCAACAGTGTGATTTAAGCTCGTAGGTGTTCAGCTATGAAGATCTCCTCTGAGACACTTCTGCAGCGAAGACAAGATGGAAAGCAGGAGGTTGAGCATGGCAATGATGGTTTTGAGGCCCTGTATGGTACCGTATCTACGCATTTTCTACCATACATTTTATGGATAGAAAGGGGACATCATGTGGAGGGAAAGGGGAAGGAAACTGCATCCCTGCATTGCCCTATACCCATATTTACACATTCAAAAATCCCCTTGTGTTAGAAGCAACAACAGAGGGCAATCTGGCAGAAATCCTGAAGACTTTGCTACAAGCTCTCTGCTCATGAATCATCCTCCTCTTGGTACATGGACAGTTTCAGTGGTGCATAAGCTTCAGCAAAAATTGTCTAAAATGGATTATAATATAATTATTCTTCTTGGAGTGACTACTTGGAGAGAGAGAGATGCCATCTGTTTTTGCAGTACTCAATGGCAACCCTACAAGGTGAGTGATGAAAGCTATGCAGCTTATATGGTTGAAGGCATATACCTCACTGGCAGTATTTGTGGAGGGCAGTGGAGAAGGCTCCTCAGCTCCATTGTTTCTGAAAGTTTCTGTGTTAACATCACTTCTGGTTTAAGGACTGTGCAGGAACCATAGCTGGAGTTACATTTCTTTATTTAGATTTTTGCATGCAGCCTATATTCAGCCAGTTCTAGCACTGGCTTTTTCCATGTGCTATCAAGACTCTGGCAATGAGACAGAGCCTGTTCCAGAAAATTTCATTCAAAAACAAAGAGAATTTGTGGGTAAGAAAACACAACCATAATAAAGATTAGTTAAACTGTATTTACCATTATTTTGATTGAGAAGTAGAATGTACCCATCTGGAAATCATTTGGAAAGAGGAACTGAGAAAGCAACCTTTCCAAAACAGAGTGGAGCAGCACTTAGCATCCAAAAAGTGCAAGAAGCTGACAAAAATCCAGATTAGTCGCTGGAAGTATCATATTCCTTTTGCACTTTCTAAAATTAGCTTAAAAGCTTACTCTCCATGGTGGACAAATAGTTCCAGCAGTTAAATACGTATTGGAAAAATCCCTTGGGACAAGCATTTAATAAACTCATGAAACAACAGAAAAAAAAGCCCATCTCATACTAAATCTGTCTTTATTTTGAAGAGAGAAATCTGGGACAGAACAATTACACGGAATAGTAAAATAGAGTAGAGAAGAAGCGTTGAGTGCATATAGAGGGTTAGGGTTAGATCACCTCTGTGTAGCTGTGCATGGGTATCCATAGCAGGTGAGGAAAACTGGCTACTATAAACATACACATACACACATTGGCATGTGCAGAGCTAATTTCCATTTGCATGGAGACCATTTAATACCATTCTGGTAACATAAAAGCCATTAAGGGAAGTGGAATTTGGTATAAATGATAACCAGGCCTCCTATATCATGTTTAAAACCAGAAAGGTATTGCTGGTAGAGATAATCATAAGCGCATTGTTGCTTCAATGGTAGAAAACTCTTTGTGAAATTATGAGGATGACTTTCAATAGTAAAAAAAAAAAAAGACGCAGTTACACATTTCAAAACACCTTGAAAACATTTGGCAATACTCGCAGAAACGATTTCTTACCTTAGCAGCAGAATGTATCCGGGTGTGCCACCTACTGACAAAGTATATGAAGTGATAACTGATATTACTAGGAAATACAGAAACATTTTTGGACACTCATTTCCTTTTTGACAGGGTCCCACCACAGCTGAAGAGCTTTGTGAAGGAGATTCCAAAGTTCCCACACAGCTGCAGTTAAAAAATACCTGGAAGACAACAGGCAAAAATGTATAATAACCTCAACAGCAGGGAAGTAGATATTCAGGAATAATACATTATGATTTTCTGGGTAGCTGAAAGTTTAAATGAAAACTGGAAAATGTTTTTCAAAAAGGAAAGGCTTGTTCATTGAAGGAAAAATTTATAAAGAAAGTATCTACTCTTGATGAATGCATTTAGTGGGGGTTTTAGAACAGTTTTGGTAGCCAACAGCTACAAAAAAACCCATCCCACATTCTCTGCTTTGTATTTCTGTTGGAAATAGCAATAGGGAAAGTTTTAAATGTGGGTGGCAGATTGCTAAAAAACCCTGAGGAGTTTAGGGCTGGAGAGGACATGCCTTACTCAATTTTAATCCACTTTGACAGAACTGGTTGTATTAGGAAAACTACCACATTGCATATGAAATGAAAGATTGTCTTACAGTGTTTTTCCCACTGCCGTTGGATGCCTGACACCCGGCAAGACAAGCAGAAATGTAGGTAACTCCATTTTCCCCGCAGATGGGGTCCCAGTCATTCTTGGAACATGCGCAGCCTGAGTTGCACTCTGAAAACAGGCCTTGCTCGTAATCAGTCGTCCGTTTAGTTCTGGGGAAAAAAAGCAATTGAAATGACATTTTCTAGCAGATGTGGAAGAACTCATTATCAAATCACGGGTTATACTCTCTGCCAGGTGCACCTGGCCAGACCTTCTGTCTGTAGTCTATTACATTGTTCTCTCTTCACATCCATGCAGTAGTGTAAATTCTTATTTCTCTGTTATCAAAAGGTTTTCACAATATCACACCACCTACAGTGAGACAGTAGCTACTTTATTAATGGGGACAGCTAACAATTTCTATTCATGCCTATTCTTATATTTTCTAAGATTTTAGTTATCTGAGGCTTGATGCAGTTTGAACAGACGTGGACAAAAATGTTTGATTACTCCAGTGGCAAAGCGGGGAGTGAGTTACTCGTGGAAAAAGGTTGCTATAGAAGTTACTGAGGAAATGATCACAATGGGATTCATCCAAACTGAGAGTGTGATGCCTTGCACAACAGCTATCTGCCAGCTTCAGTCAACTGCTGCTGAAGTCACCAGTGGAACAGCTCCTGGGGGCTGCTGTGCAGTCGGTGCTGGAAACTCCTCACAGAAAGTGAGATTTACAGAGTAGCAGCATGGGAAAAAGCGACCAAAAAGTGTTAGCCTCAGGTGTAACTCATGATTAACGTCATGCCTAACTCATGGTTAATCCATGAATCCTTAAGTTTTGGGTTCAGAAGCTATTAAGTGCCGTGGTTGTTCAGCAGCACACAGAGGCAAGGAACAATTAATTGAATCTCATCTTCCCTACTGAGCTTCTCACATTTCCAGAAGTCTCTAGGCTTGAAAGATGGATCCCATGGCAATAATAACTATAAAGTAATCAGAAAGATAATCTGCACTTGTGGTGTAAACCCCTCTGGGCTAAAGGCAACAATCATGAAAGGGTTCTGACACAATGCCCGCTGGAATAGATGGAGCGGTTTCCACTGCTATGAATCAAATTTCTGGGAAGCATATTTAGGTCAGTCATTCTCTTTTCAACAAAATATACTTTGTGGAATAAAATGAGGAAGGAGTTCGATTTGCAACAGAAGTTTGTGCTGAAGTGTGCCCTTCCCAGCATACCCGTGGTACGACACTGTCAGTCCAGCCACATCCGAGTTCTCACAGCCCATCGCAAATAAGGACAGGAGCAAAAGGTACCCAAAGAAAGATGATCCCAGGGAGAGTTTTGCGGCCCCTAAAACAGTGACTCTGAATTTTTTCATGATCAGTCCCCCAGAGAATATGCCAAAGGCCACAGCAGGAATGTTGATGAGACCTGAAATTAAACAGAAAAATCTGTATTAATGAAAAGCCCAGCTCAGAGGACTACCCTCAGCCACACAAACAGCAGCAGCAGTAAGATGCAGCAACAAAATATGAAAGATTTTCAGTCGGGGCATTTGATTTGCCCAGGCTTAGATTGTTCCTATGAAGGTGCTGGGACTGTTTTAAAAAACTTGCTCCTAGAGAAATGTTTCTTTGCTAGTTCTTTGACAGAGAGATTATGTGTAAGGTTTAGATAATGGTCTTCCAATTTCTTAAGCTAGGTGGTTTTCTCCACTGTTAGTTTGTCAGTGGAGGGATCATTCTAGTGTTAATTCAAATACTTCTAGTCTTCTCACAAGAGCTGCTCTAAGCATGGAGAAGTTACCTGGAGTATCATGCTGCTTAGGGCAGCCAAAACAGTCACAGTCCCGCTGCAGAGTCTGGGGCTTTGCTATCAACCTTCCCTGTGTCCTTCACCCGTATAGCAACAGTAGGAGCATCAGGGGCCAATCTCTGGGGCTGCCCCGCTCTGGCTTTCCGGGGCAGGTCCTCTCCTTCCCTTTTCCACTGACAGGAGGAGCCTGAACTGCTTATTCCTAGCAGGCAAATTCAGTTTTACTTACAGTTTTATGAAATCTGGAGCAAGACCTGCTTTTTCTGTTTTGATTCAGCCGTGAAACTGATAATACCCTAGAAAAGTCTCCGAGAGGGAGAAAGCCAGTGGTATGTCATCACCTCCGTGCCCCGGAGAGTTAGGGCATTTCTCTGGGTTTTGTTGCTGCAATGCTCCCTTAGGTGAGTGTTGCAACAGCATAAAGATAGAAATACCCCATGGGCTCTCTGTATCCGCCTTCAGGCAATCGAGTGGAAGAGCATTGAAAGAAACACGTAAAATTGGGTGACCGTTAATCCTTACCTGGACAGCTTTGCTCGAAGCAGTGTCCATATTGATAGACATGGACAACAAGACCCCCCAAAAATCCCATTCAGTACATGCAAAACAAGATGTCAATAGAAACCCGCGTAAATGATGCTGCACAGTCAAGCAAAGTGCCCTTTGCTGGATTTCATTGTTACTGAACATGATTGTCCCGGCTTTACCAGCCAGTTCCAGCATATTAAATTCCCCCCTTGCCCCAGGCTGTGTGTGCGGTTTGCAGATTTTAATTCATGCTGACATCTAGCGCTGCTGAGCCAAGTGAGCCTCCAAAACACCAGCACGTACCGAAGCATGCACGCATTCATCTGGCAGGTGAAGTTTCAGAAGTTTGTTCAGGGGATTGGAGGTATTATAACATGATTTCAAATGACTTGCTACAGAACACCAGTTTACGACATCAGAGTCTAATCTGCCTGCTAGGAAGTGCACTGGGATCCCTTAAATTTCTGGCTCAAGTCAGTGTTTGATCCACCTGTACACATGGAGAAAAATCAGTGCTTAGAAGAGATGCTGGTATGTATGTTTGAGGTCAGAAAAAGCTTTATTCCACCTAGCAAACCCAGGAGTCAGTATCGCGACAGAGTACATGAGCCCAGTTCAGTCACTGGCGAGGTTCAGGAAGCTTCACTGGGGTGGCATTTTTCAGTCTGCACATACATGAAAATTGTACTTCAGGGGATTTAGAAGCAGCACCCAAAATGTGGCATATGTAAATTATGAGTCACCATCTAACAGCTTATCCTGTTCTTGTGAGAGGGGACTGGGACTGGAGCTGGGAGCTGTGTGATGCACCAGAGGGTATCCCCACTCTGCCTGCCCATCCCTATCCAACCCTTCTGTTCGTGCTCTTGTCTCACAGCCTGACAGCGAACTCCACTGCTTGACACTGGCATCATGGACTGCAGGGGAGCAAAGTGTGTGCGTTTAAGAAAAATTGTACAAACACAGTAGAAGCCATTTTACTTTCTTGCACATTCCTTGGGTTATGACTACTGAAAAATACCCTCTTAAGACCTCCAGCTGATTTTTTTTTAATATTGCTTCAAATTGTTCTGACAATTCTGATATCTATCAGAGAGATTGTGATAGATTTTTTTTTTAAAGAAGAAATAGGAAAAGAGGTAGAGAAAGTGAAATAGACACTGTTAGTTCTAGTATGCCCTCAGCTTTCTTAGCACGGGTGGATTGGGAGAGAAAGGAAACGGAGGAAGGCAAAACCTCTTATTGCAGGGATGGCCACTCCGCCAGGATCCTCCCCTGGCCAAGCCATCGCACATTCTCTTTTGGATATAGTCTCTATGGTTTGTAAAATCAGATGGATCTTAATCCTCACTCAATTTGCACATATCTGAAAGCTTAGCTCCAGAAAATCACTAGGTACAATGAGAAGTACTGTACTGAATGTAGGGATTGTTTTCTGGACTTTCTCTGACCATTGACTATGCTTGAAGATTTCTCCTTGCTTTGAGGAGTTTTGTCCCAGGAAATTCCAGCTTATATCTTTAAGGAATTAACATAGCACAATGGATCAATACGGCTTTTCTGCATATATATACCTCCGTTGCTGTGCAACTAATGCTGCTCTGAAACAAGGCAGTCCCCTCTGCATTGGATAGATGTAAACCTCTTTGCTGTCTAATGCTATTGAATCCCTGGACCTCAGGGACCAAAACCAAGCCCGCATGCATGTTGAGCAACTGGGCAGTGAAGTTCACCATCCTGAAGACATCTCCGTACCCAAAGGCAGAAGCAGTGTCTCTCTTTCTTGTGCTTTACAGGAGGGCTTGGGAGACTAACTTCACACCAGAGAAAGGCTCTTAGGGAAAGTTAGGGCATAAATATCTGTTTTTCCTTCACCAGCATCACACTGAGATAATGGTAGGTACTGTCTTTAACATATGTATTGTGTGATCACTGCTGTAACTTTGACTTCCTTTTATTTAACACCAGTGTCTTCAGAAAGTAAGAAATCACTGGCAGTACCACAGTTACTTTATGGTCAGTCATTTAGCACTCACTGAGCTGATCTTCATTTCATTGAAATAAATAGGGAGCCAGCAAGGGAACAGATCTGTCTGATGACAAATTTATGTAAAGTAACTTAAAATTAAGTCTCTCTTCACTTTTCCTCTGGTGCTGCACATACATTATTTTTCAAATTTTTAATAAAACGGGAAATAAGGTATGAAATAAATAATGTAATCTTTTGCGGTTACTCTTGTATAGTTAAACTCAGAGCTAACTAGTGCTAAAGCAGAAATGAAACAACTTATTTTCCATGAGCTACTGTTTAAAGCCAGAAAAGGAAGGAGAAGAAATAAATGTATCCTCAAAAAATCCAATTTTCCCTGTATGTATGTATATGCCACTCCTAAAATGTCCTTTTTTTAAGATATCAAGAAGCAGATATAGAATTACCTATAACAAAATTAGTTTTTGAAGATGTTTGCCCATACTGTTGTTCAATATACTTTGGCTTATACGTCACCATGCCAATTAAAGAGTTGAACTGAATGATACTTGCACACAAATACAGAATGTAAACGGGATTCCCAAAGAGGTTCCTCAGTGATGGCAAGAATTCTGCAAGACAAAACGACAGAAATAACAACCAGGTCAGAGAGAGAATAACTGCTGTGAATAATGCTTTGCAACAGGTTTGCACCTTCCAAAGAAGGACTGCAGAACATTTCAGGAGTAATCCATGAAGTTCCATCAGCTCTCCCATTTCTGGATGGGGAAACAGTGGAGCGAAATACCAAGCATCAATTTCCTAGAAGAGATATCTTGTTTCACATATCCTCCTTTGATCGTAAATCAGGACTGATTTGGTTGCTATGTGTTCTCAACAGCCACAGCTTCTTTTAGCTTAATCTGGGGAGCAGAGAGTGCTCAGCGAAGCTGACACTAAGCACAGACATATTGAGTTACAGATTCAAGTACTGAGGGAAAATGCTTTTGGCAAAGTAGGGCCAATGAAACGCAATTGTGCAAAACAGCTCATGTCTAAATCCAGATGGCCTCCTAAAATACTGTATCTAGTCTGTGCCCATCTTTGTTCTGATCAGATATTGTATGTGGTTTTCTAATGAATGACCTTAAAGAAAAAGGTTTAGCAAAACCTGAGATTTTCTGACCTCCACTTCTGCAACAGTCACTATCTGTGCATGAAAAATTTTTGCAGATTTTCATGATATTTGCTGGGCTTCTAGCATGATTTTACAGATCTCAGCTGAAGAAATTCTGCATGCAAGAGCAGGTCCAAGGAACAATGAAAGGACCCTTTTTGTGCATACTAGTTAGGTGAAGCATGACACCTGAGGGAAAAATAGTAATTCTGAGGCTATTAAAATATGGCCTCAGAAAGTGTAGTTTCTAAAGTATAAAAGCTAGTGAGAGAAAGACTCAACGGCCAGGAAAGAAACTCTAGCAACTTGCCTTTTGCCATTTCAGCAATCCTCACGTGCTGCTGATAAGATTTGTGTTGGTCCTTGTTATCCTCAGTGATGAACTTTGACTGCTCGGAAGAGGTACTGGAGTCCTTTCGGCTCTCCGGTTTCCGGAGGTGCTTCGGCAGGAACCAGAAGGGGATGCCGGCCAGAATGCTGATCACACCTGCGATTAAGTAACCCAGCCACCAGGCTCCCACCCACTGCACGTCTCTGTGGGTTATTGGAACACTGTCTGGAGAAAGTCAAAAAAAGGAGGAACAAATAAACTCTTTTTGAGAATGTTTGCTGATAACAAGGAAGGTGATTTTGGGGGATTTATCCAGAGGAGTCCACCCGCACCTTACCAGGTGTAGCTGTGCTGGGTGTCTCTATCACTGTCACAGGAGCTTTTGTGGGGAGGAACTGAGGACTTGCTGATTCCTGTGACACAGCAGCAGCCTGCCCCTGACACCCCGGGGACCACAACCGTGCTGCTCACACGTCCCCAGAGAGGGTGCAAGGCCCAGGACATGGGGTAGTCCAGGTGGCCACACTCTTGCTCCCAGCTGGGCTGTTCTGCACAGAAGTGCCAGGGAAAAATGGGGTGGAAGGTGTTTTCTCAGGAAGAAAGGAGTCAGGAGCCCTGGTACTCACTGCAAGGCCACTTTTCTAGGCAATGACAGTGCGCGACAAAATGCACGCACACAGCTCTTGGCAGGACCCTGAGCTTCAGCCTTGCCTCCTCCTGGCGCCTGCTGCCCCCTCACCAGGGCATCTCCAGGGGGCCATCAGCCACAGACCTGCTCTGGTCTCCTGTTTCCTCCATACCCATCCTTCTTGCTAGCCTTTTCTGCACAGGGCACTGCATTGCTGCTCCTTCTCTACCCCCACCAAGCCCTTATGCCTAAAAGAGAACTAGATAGTTTTTGGCCTAATATAGGCATTTTGGAGCCTGTCTGAATTTTTAAAATCTGAGTTTTCTGACTTACCCAGATCTACAAAGCCAATGTCAACATAAAGTTTGGCACATAGGGATCCTAGAAGAAAGCCAAATATTGGCCCTATAATTGCAACCGTCTGTACGCAGCCTGCAACAGAAAACAGGGGACTATTATGCTTCTGAGTTAAAAAGAGCACTGGTTCTTGCTGCACCTAACAGCAAAATCTGACATGTGATGGGTAACAAGTGATACAGTCCTGAAATACTGAGCCCACCTTTGTTCTCTGGCACATCAGTTACACAAGTTGGAACATTTTTAAGGAGAAAAAAGCCAACAATAAAATCTCCCCCACTAACTTGACACTTAGAGCTTTTTGGTTATCATCCAATTTAAAAAATGAAATTCAGCCCAAAGGAAAGAGTCAGGGAACCTAACGGCCCAAACTCAATAGCAGCACCAAGCTATAATTGATGGAAACTCTTTACCTGACTAGACTAGAGTAACTGGAAAGCAGATGTCAATTATTTAAGTTAATTGATCACTTTAAGTTGTGGTGGGCCGTGAATAGGCTGAAAAATCACTTTGTTTCAATAGGCTCTCAGCCAAACTTTCTGAATATTTTATCTTTTCAAAATTGTTCTGGAAATCTGGGAAGACGCAATCTTTTACAGAGAGAACACGAGCTTTTGCCTTTTGCCAAACTGGAAACTTGTCAAGACAAGACAATGATGGGGAAGGATTTTTTGGTAATATTTCAAGTCAATGTGCAGAGATCTTCAGACAATGAACACAACAAGAAAACAGTGATACCACCTTCTTAAAGCTTCAGCACTATTGTTTATAATTCTACCTGAATCTGGAGGGAATGGTTTGAGTGCCTACCGAAATTCAATTTTAAGTGCTTAAAAGAGTACAAGTTTTTTATCACTTTCCAGAGAACTGAATGTGCACAGAGGCTCAGCAGTCCACATCCAGAAGAATTAGAAAGATTAGGGTAACAGCAGGAACCTAAGGTCAAATTCTTTCTTCAGATAATGGAATTGTGCTGGTATAATTAAAGGGGAACTTGGTCCCCTGAGTGTACAGGACTGTTAAATAAACTTTAATATTGGAAATCATGCAAACAAAACAATCAGGGCAAGTTAATTCAATAACACTCATTCCATTATTCAGAATGACTCAGTTTCCTCTGGGGAAAAATCCATTAGGAAGAAAAATAATATTTATTTTACCAATGTATAAGGCAGCATTCTCTTCAATGGCATAATCATCAATGTATGCAATTCCCAGAGGCTGGATAGGAGTTTCACCTATTCCACGCAAAAGATTTCCCAGTAAAACATAGATCCACATGGAAGAGCCTGATTCTTTTTCACATCCTGAGTATATCACAAAAGAGGCAACAATGATGTGTTTTTCGTAACAGTTTGACATGGAATATACAGAGCTTCTGAAATACTTCTAATGTGGAACAACCAGTATAAAAGCTGTGTAAAATATTTTGTGGGATGTGGGGGATGGCAATCTTAACCCAATCAGATTGAGGTGGACACACATTTAGTACGAACTTCAGTCAAAGGTGTTAGAAGTCGGTCAGTTTTATAAATTTGTCACCACATCCAATTCTAGAAACCTTTTTCACTTCCTTATAACCAAAACTGGGATCTCCTAATGGAAAGATCTGGGAAACATTGACGATAGTGAGCACTACCAACCACACATAATCCACAGGTTCAAGAATGCAAACATATACAGGTTTTGTGACATACAGAGGGTTTGATTTGCTCATCCATAGCTCATTCATGGCCGGGCACTGGGGAGGAAGGCTTCTTGCCCATGAGGAGCTCAATGCACCTAGAGGGGAGACAGCTTTGTGGTGTGCAAAATAGGGTCAGCGGGCACTGGGGAAGCAAACAAGAAGGCGGGTCTGCAGGCTGGGATACCCAAGTGGCTGTTTGTCCTTGCTCATTGCAGGGGGATTGGACTAGATGACCTTTAAAGGTCCCTTCCAACACAAACAGTTCTATGATACTATTTCCAGTGGGCCGAGGATCTCAAGGCACATTTCCCAGCAGAGGGAAGACCATAACTTTCCAGGGTCCCCATGGGAGATTGGTGTTTCCGCAAGCCACAGAGCTGCAGAAAGTTGCTGGAGGAGACAGCAAGGCTGGAGGAAACACTTCAGCCTCAAACAGCTCCTGGCAGTGGGCAGTGGCAGTTACATATTTATTTTTAATAATGGCTTTTCTGTGGCAAAGATTTGTCTAATTCCCATTTATTATTTTTTGTGTTCTAATAAACTATTGCATGAGAGTTTTGGAGCCTTTTGATGTATTTTAGTGTGCTTATCACAATATTTAATAGAGATCATTCTCACCTGAATTTATTTTTGCTTGAGATTTTTCCAAGGCTGAGAGTGGAGTTTGGCTTTTGTCCTGCAGACATGGAGAGATGCTAACAGTTGAGTTGATGGTGGAAGGGAATCTTTCGTATCGATATCTGTTTATAAACCAAAGTTGATTTTTACTTACACACAACTTACTTGAAAAAGCCTTACATGAAAAGTTACTACCATGGCACTTAAATGCAAATTTCATCTGCATCCAGTGTTGCCAATGATGGTTTGCAGGGGATAAATGGAACTTGGTTTATACTCCGATAGTACCTGAAAATTGTCCTGTTGTTTCTCTTTGTGCCACAGTGATGCATATCAGTTTAACAGGCACTTTGCTCTGCTGTGATGCATGAATCTGTACTAAGAGGTTATCAGACAGTGAGTGTATCTTCTGGCTTGTGTTTGATACTCAGATTGTCTTCCTGAGCTTAGTCATCACTTCATCACTGACGCTTCAGCAGTTCTTAAACCGTCTCAAAATGATCACGATCACAGACTAACAAAATGATAAGTTGCTTACAACTGAGAATAGCATATATCTTAAATTATTTGCTCTACAGTAATGTCTTTCACAAAAAAAATATTAAATTGAGTAACCACATCCACATATGCCTGTTTCTATGGGTATCTTCATAACCAATGCCTAAATATTTTAGCAAGCTAACATCCAGTGTGCAAATCCTAGTTGGAAAATACTGATCGCTTTGCACTTACCGTCCCATGAAGAACTGGGGCATCGCAATTAGGAATGTTCCAGCTGACATAATTAAGCAGCCTGCTCCAATTATTCTCGGCCTGTGAAGCTTTGCTCCAAAGTAGCTTACAAGAATTATGATTAGGAGGTTCCCTTTGAGAGTACAAAAGAAAAACTGAGTTTTATGGCTTGTTGATAGGAGATCCCCTAAAATAATGATTCCTAGTGTGTGGTATAGGCAGTGATTTCAGGGGGAGAGGGATGATAGCGTGGGGTTGGTGTTTCTGCCTCTTTCTAGGTATTCTTACGAGAGCCCAATGCCTTCTGTAATAAGAAAACCATGAACTTTGGGATAAGCAGCTGGAAAAGAGGAGGACTGTGCCAGCTGAAGAGAACAAACGACCAGCAAAGCAGGAAAAGAGGCAAACAGAGCTGTATACACTTAGGCTAAGTTTTCATTCCCATGGATACCATAAGTCCACTGAACACTCACAAGACAAATTCAGTAATCTGAAATCGTAAGACACAATGTCACGCTGGAAAACTTAGTGAAAGGGGGAAGGAGACGGACTGGACAATGAATGTAGAGCACAGTTACAGGTTTGTACTGTTGCTGCGAAATGAATCACGAAGGGCCAACACTTGCAGGGAAAGTGGATTGCTGAGAAAAGGAGAAAGTGGAAATCTATGCAGGTAAATCCTCATTCAACAATCAAAATTTCTGACAGTATTAATTAGCCAGACACTAAGCTTATCAAATTGCAAAATATTTAGGACTATGGTGAATAGCTTGTATTAGAAACCCTATCATATCTAAGATAATCATACTAACAGTCATGCTGATTTTTACTAGGTGAATCTTGCTCAGTTTTAATGGTTCAAGGAGATTCATACAACCATTTTTCACAAAAAAGTACATCACTGTTTTCTTTCTGAAACTGAAAATGGGTTTCTACAGTACATACCAATTTCAAAACTGCCATCAATAATGCCAACCAAAGAGGAAGGGATATCAAATCTTCTTTCTATTTGTGTGATAGTACTTTTTAAATAACTTCCTGACAGTGCTTTAGCAAAATAAACAAAAGACAATGCACCAAGAAATATCTGTGAAAGAAATTGAAAGTGATTAAAATCAGGCAGTACAGAAGGCTTTACTTTATGAATTATTTTTAGACAATTTTTACATTCCTATCTCTTCTTTTACCAAGTAACCACATTAATATTTCTCCTACTTTTTATGAAATGTTTGATTGCCAGTTTGTCCTTTTCTTATGAGCAATACCGATATAAACTGAGCTTGCTGCCAGCCACTGCTAATTGCAGGTAGATGCCGAAGCTACTGCTGCTTTGAAGGACAGAGACATGTATCACCCTTCTGATCTCTCTAAGGAGAGGATATCTTACACAATAACAATAAGGGTAAATGTTACTTGCGGCTTGGTGAGGAGGCAAGCTATCTGGGCACTTTTTAACAGAGGATTTTGCAATTGTCAGGATTTGAAAGTCCTGTTCTGGTAAGCTGTTCCCACTGAAGCCCAGGGTAGCCGTGAGGA
This sequence comes from Opisthocomus hoazin, assembly GCF_030867145.1. Classification (NCBI taxonomy): domain Eukaryota; kingdom Metazoa; phylum Chordata; class Aves; order Opisthocomiformes; family Opisthocomidae; genus Opisthocomus; species Opisthocomus hoazin. The sequence continues at coordinate 144,694,628 of NC_134414.1, forward strand.
AGAATTCTCTGCCTCCTGTTACATGGCTCCGCCAGTTGAACAATGACCTGCCAGACAATTCTCTTCTAGGCTCATCCTTTCCCCACCAGGTCTCTTGCTCTAAAATATGTATGTTTTCTTTTGAGTGCACGCTGTATTTTGCTGCGGGACAACCTTTTCTCAGCCCTTTGTTTTGCAGAGGCTGTTATTTTCTCTTAGTTATCACTGTATCTGTTTTAGTCTGTTAGCCTGAATCAGGAGTGGGCTTTGGAAATTAAACTCCCACCCCTTCGCCGTGCTTTAGTACTTCATGCAAACGTGCAGACTGAATTCCTTTTACACAAAATTAAACTGGAAGCTGTGCTCCAGCAGGGCATTACCATTACTTCCACAGCCAATGGCTCTTCAGTTTCTGGGACAAGACTAGAGTTGGTCTGAAGCAACTCCCCACCCTGCAACACATACAGTGGGAGTGCAGGGTCCTTAGTGCCAACTCTTTCACTCCTGCAGAGCTATTGCCTGAATTTGCCTTCACTGAATGTAGCCTTACTGAGTTGACGAGCTCCAGGGATACTCACATACCATGCAATTGGTCATGGAAACCGCAATATTGATTTCTACCTTCAGATACAGGTTGTATTGACTGAATATATAGAGATGTTCTTCATAAAACATGTAACTGAAGCACACGAAGTTCCGTCTGAACATGAGGAAGAACTTCTTCCCTCTGAGGGTGACGGAGCCCTGGAACAGGCTGCCCAGGGAGGTTGTGGAGTCTCCTTTTCTGGAGATATTCAAGACCCACCTGGACAAGGTCCTGTGCAGCCTGCTCTGGGTGACCCTGCTTTGGCAGGGGGGTTGGACTGGATGACCCCCAGAGGTCAACCCCTACCATTCTGTGATTCTGTGGTTCTGTAAAAAAAACCCCACAAACCCTAAACCAGAAATTAAAAGACACAGTAATGTTTCATATAAAGAGAAGTCTAGACGCTTGTCCTATTCCTTAGGCCTGCTCTCCAAGCAATCACACTTCCAGTAAGCAGGTGCTCGGAAGTGATGTACTGGCCTCCAGTGCAATACTCCTTACAACATCTCATTTGACAAGGCACATTGGCAAGAACACCGGCATCATTGTTGAATGCAAATTCTTGTGTTAAGGTTCAAACATACATTTCTGTCACATTCAACACACTTTATCCAGTGCTGGTTATTCCTCCTTCAGAAACCCTTGTGAGTAAATAAACAGTATCTGGGTCTTACTTCTCACAGGGCTCTCTAGTAAAAATATTGTCATATTTTACATTTTCTGTGTATCTATGCCCTTGGATTTTAAATAGTGATGTGAAAGCAAATATGTTTTTTTCACACAAACATCGTATAGGTCAAACTAAAACTTCGAACGTCTCTGTCTCGCTTTGGCACAAGTGTTTCTACTGGGTTTGCAGCTGTCACAGGAGGGAGATGGAGACCGTGCGTAGCAGTGGAAAAATGCTCCTGATTTAGAGCTGGGACCAAAAGATGCACATGATTTCACATTCTTCTGTGGTTTGTCAATGACTGCAAGTAAATATTTCACCATGTCTTTCTGGTTAATAAAGGCAATTTTAACAAACTGGAAGGCTAATAATTGGTTAAAAGAGCCTGTTGGATCTGCATATTGTTTTGGTAACACGTTAGGCAAATACAGATCTGACACAGACTTCTTTGTGACTTAGAAATATTTTTAACAATTTCATACTGACTCAGCAAGATATAATCAGAACTGAAAAAGGGTTAGTCCACCAGAAAAAGAGATTTTCTAAGTCCCTACTGGAATAGATTAATCATATCGGTTTGGGGTCCCAGAAGAGACAATTTTTTTGAACAGAAAGAAACTGATCTGAAAAATTATTTCTTTTCTACTTTTGGAGCTAATAAGATGACTCCTGACTGGTTAATCTGTGACTGAAGGTTTATTCAATGAGGGAATCGGATTATTGTTGCAGCAAATGGAGGAACAATAATAGAATTACTATTATGATACGAATTCAATTAATACAATTCATCTTCTGTTTCAAAATGGGTTCCCACTTCCAGGCCCTTACAGGATCAGATGAAATCAGGGAGAATATTCAAGAATTGAAATATTTTTATAGCAGTCATCAGACTCGATTAATCCCACAATATCTTAACTGCTTTGCATAATTTATAGACTTCATGTCGACTATTGCTGAAGTCTTTGACTGTATTGGGAGCTGGATTAGTGTGGCAAAGTAGATATATGTGTGTGTGAGAAAAAACAACAGAAATCAAAACTGTGCAATATGAAAAGAACCGAGCAAGGCCACAGACTCATTTTCCATATAACTCCAATTGTCTCACCTCACCGTTGCATGGTGATTTATTGAGACCTCACCCAAGAGAATGTCCACATTTTAGCGCCTGGCTTTGGAAAGCAGGTAAAGACAGCAGGCAAAGCATCGTGCTGCCTCCTGTACCCCAGTGTCCCATCTGGGGAGCATTGTTCCTCGAAGGTGCAGCAGTCCTACTGTCAGGTAGGTACACCTACATTACAAGGCTTGAAGCAGGGAGCTTCCATTGCCTTGAGGAGGTACTTCTCAGGGGTGAGATAAATGCACGCACAGCCATGACAGTTCTGCCGCTTCATTTCAAAGTCGCCTCATGCGGAGTTCTCTCAGATCAGGAATATTACAATAACACTTTAATAATTTAGCCCTCAAAACACCTGGAGCTTAATACAGATATTGTTTTTTAGAGCCCAGAAGACTACCATGGCTACAAACTTAAAAAAGCAATCTGTACTAACAGCTGCCTCTCTGCCAATATTCTCTTCTTAACTTCAGGAAAATGTGGTGGTGCAATCAGGAGCATATAGTGACGTTTCAGGATGACCCTTGAAGATCTCATAACACGCAAGCCCCCACCAACATGTTATATTTGAACATTGCAAAACATTAGGCAAATATAGATCTGAAGCAGACTTTTTTGTGACTTAGAAGTATCTTTAATAATTTCATACTGGCTCAGCAAGACACAATCAGAACTGAAAAAGAGATAGTTCACCAAAAACAAGAGGTTTTCTAAGTCCCTACTGCAATATTCAAAAACTCTTACTCTACCTTTATACTTCCACAACATGACTGTTTTTCCTTGGATGCAGAAGATTCAGATTTGAATGAAGATCGGTCAGCAGGCAGGATTGTGCTGTTCGAGAAGAACTGAGTATTTTCTTTTGATGAAATCTCCATGATGATATCCCCTGCTTCTAAGCCAGAAAATATGGAGAACATTTTAAAACGGCATCCTATTAGCTCAGCCTCAAAAGGTCGTCATGTGACAGCAACACCCCGCTGTACTGTTTTCCCTACAACAGCAATTATCAAACATTACAACAGAACCTGACCAGTGCACTGCATGTTTAATTATGGAAATTTGCAATCCACTTCTCTATAATACTGAAGATTAAATCATACTCAGCGAACAGTCATCATCTTCTTTCTCTAGCTATCATGAATGTGATTTCACTGAGCCTTTGACCAAGCATTACCAGCAGACCAAACAAGGCTTGTTAATGTTTTAAACAACATTTCTGGAGCCTATATAGAAGTTCACATTTCTAGATGTGACCATGTCTGCAGAGATTTGTCAGAGCTGATCTCTGAATTTCCCATATATCTGAGAATTTAAGTAATCAGATCAAAGGAAATCTAGCCCCGTTAATGAGGGACTTTAATTGTTTTAGATTGAAACATTAGCTCTAATCATCTGATGCTGGCAAATGAGTTACACAAGAATAAAGAGGTTTAGTTCCCTTTACCATTTTAGATAGAGCCTTTGGGCTCAGTGGCCAATTGTTACAGGAAAAATGTGAATTTGCTTCTTTGCAGGTAAATACAAAGAAGTAAAGAAAACCTAAATACTGCACTTCGAGAACAAAAGATATCAGTAATTCTTAAATCTCTACTTACATACTACAGTACTTTGTTCTTCATTTCAATCTCTAAATCAGATCTGAAAATATTTATGAAATCAGCTTCTGTGTTCGCTTTTAAGCAGCACTATGTTCTATAGAACTGCTGGCTGAAAATATGAATAGGAGAAGTTCCTAGTCTTTTATGTTTGTCCAAAGACACAGATCTTACTTAAGTTAGAAATATATGTGGTTTTATGTATATGTATATACACATGTACATACATGTGTTTTCATGGCTTCCCAAGGGTCTATGCGGTAGGTACTGGTGTTTCCAGCCATGTAAGTAAAAATAACAAAAGTATATCTACATGCTAAGATTTGCTTATGCAAACACTTGCCAAGACTCTGATCCTATATGAACAAGGAAAAAAGACTGTGGCTGTGGTACCAACAATTTCCCTGAGATCTCTCCATCACATCACATAGAATAAGAGCTACAGACCACCTGTAAGAGAAATATTTGCATTTGACACTGTCCTGACAGGGACTCTAATGTATTTCCTTGTCAGCACTAATGAGGATATAGATTTTTGTAGAACAGCAATAACAAAATAAGAATGGTTTGTGCTTGCTCTAGGAGACTTCTAACCTATTCCTGTTCTGCATCTGACTCTTGCAGTCTTGGGAAAAGTCACATCATCTCTCTATGCCCCACTGCTAAACTTGTGCAATGGGGAACGACAGCATGTACCTCACAGCACTCACGTGAGGATACACTCATTCAAACCTGTGAGCATGGGCATGACACTCACATAAGGTACGCCGCCATGTGAGCACATCAAACAGCCTTTAGCTGAAGGTTTTAAATACTCTGCAGATTACTACTACAGCAATCTCAAAATGAAAAAAAAAAAAAAATGAAAAAGGAAAACATCTGAAACACAGCTAAGTGAATTGTCCTTATCTCTGAGCAAACCAACTAGAGGAGGTCCAGCAGAGGAACGGAGAGCCTGCACAGTCTCCTCCAATGCACCCCATATGTATGGATGACCAAAAAAAAAAAAAAAAATGCTGTGGAGGGTGGAATACGAGAATATGACACACTGCTGCTTGACAGCAGCATACGATTTCATGCCACACTATGTTGGTACAATTCTTAAATGGACAGCAGAGCATAAATAAAACTTGCACTCAGAAGTATAAAAATTATTACAGTATCAAAATTATTACAGTATCAAAATTATTAACATTTATTATCTAACTCTGGATGTCAAATGAAAGTGTGTGAGAAAGGACTGATAGCCGTAAAAGTTCTACAGGCTTTACAATATCCCGATTGTTCCTGTGGCACGGCTTTAAGGAGGTCAGAAGTTTTCTGGCCCGGAGCAACCTGCAACCATATATCTCAGCGCATCAATTTGGTTGCCCTGGCAATGCCTTTAAGGGAAACTCTTAACGCAAGACAGAGAACAGAGCAGTGTGGTATCACAGCTCACTGCACTATTAGCTTTAATCTTTCCTCTTCTGTGCAACCAGCATAAATATCAGTATTTCGCTCTAACCACAAACTTGCCCTGTGACAGTCAAATACTTTTTGGTACCATTGATATTATACTGGGAGTATTGGTAATAATACTGCCAACTGCATTGGGAGGTCAGAGACAGCTCTGGTTTTATCCAAGCAGATACCTGGCTGGTAAGAATGGTGTCTTACTGATTTGGGTATAGTGACAACTTAGGTTTTTGCCAGATCTTGGATACCATATTTTCACAAGTGTCATGAAACGCGAGGGCAGATAGCCCATGTCAGCTCTTCCTTCCCAGACGTGGCGGGAATGCCAGCTAAATGTAACCATAGAATCCTAGGATTGTTTATGTTGGAAAAGACCTTTAAGATCATCGAGTCCAGCCGTTAACCTAACACTGCCAAGTCCATCTCTAAACCATGTCCCTAAGTGCTACGTCTACACATCTTTTAAATACCTCCAGGGATGGTGCCTCAAACACTTCCCTGGGCAGCCTGTTTCAATGCTTGACAACCCTTTCAGTGAAGAAATTTTTCTTGATATCCAACCTAAACCTCCCCTGGTGCAACTTCAGGCTGTTGTATTCTTGTTTCTTCTTGTCCTATCGCTTGTTACCTCGGAGAAGGGACCAACATCCACCTCACTACAACCTCCTTTCAGGTAGTTGTAGAGGGCAATAAGATCTCCCCTCAGCCTCCTCTTCTCCAGGCTAAACAGCCCCAGCTCCCTTAGCTGCTCCTCATAAGACTTGTTCTCTAGACCCTTCACCAGCTTTGTTCCCCTTCATGCTCCAGCACCTGAATGTCCTTCTTGTACTGAGGGGCCCTAAACTGAACGCAGTACTCAAGGTGCAGCCTTACCAGGGCCAAGTATGAGGGGTGAGCACTTCCCTACTCCTGCTGGCCACACTATTCCTGATACAAGTCAGGATGCTGTTGGCTTTTTTGGCCACCTGGGCACACTGCTGGCTCATGTTCAGCCGGCTGTTGACCAATACCAACAGGTCCTTTTCCACTGGGCAGCTTTCCAGCCACTCTTCCCCAAACCTGTAGCATTGTATGGGGTTGTTGTCAACCAAGTGCAGGACCCGGCACTTGGCCTTGTTGAACCTCACACAACTGGCCTTGGATCTCACCTGGCCCCATTGACTTGTGTGTGTCTGAGTGTTGTGGCAGGTCGCTAACCATTTCCCCTTGGCTTATGGCGTGGTTGTTCTGCTCCCTGTCCCTGTCTCTCAGCTCAGGGGGCTAGGTACCCAGAGAACAACTGATCTTACTGTTAAAGATTGAGGCAAAGAAGGCACTAAGTACCTCAACCTTTTTGTCATCCTTTGTCAGTATGTTTCCTCCCGCATCCAGTAAAAGATGGAGATTCTCCTTAGCCCTCCTTTTGTTGCTAACATATTTTTAGAAATATTTTTTATTGTCTTTTAAGGCAGTAGCTAGATTAAGCTCTAGTTGGGCTTTAGCCCTTCTAATTTTCTCCCTGAATAACCTCACAGCATCCTTGTAGTCCTCTTGAGTTGTCTGCCCCTTCTTCCAAAGGTCTTAAACTCTCCTTTTTTTTCTGAGTTCCAGACAAAGCTCTCCGTTCAGCCAGGCTGGTGGTCTTCCCCATCAGCTCATCTTTTGACACATGAGGACGGCCTGCTCCCACATCTTTAAGATTTCCTTCTCAAAGGATGTCCAGCCTTTCTGGACTCCTTTGCTCTGCAGGACTGCCTCCCACAGGACTTTGTCAACTGGTTTCCTAAGCAGGCCAAAGTCTGCTCTCTGCAAGTCCAAGGTAGCAGCTCTGCTAACCCCTCTCCTTACTTCTCCAGGAACTGAAAACTCTATCATTTCATGATCACTATGCCCAAGATGGCCTCTAACCATCACATCACCCACAAGTCCGTCTCTGTTTGCAAAGAACAGGTCCAGCGGGGCACCTTCCCTAGTTGGCTCACTCACCAGCTGCGTTAGGAAGTTATTTTCCACACAATTCACGAACTTCCTAGACTGTTTCCTCTCTGTATTGTATTTCTAGCAGACATCTGGTAAGTTGAAGTCCCCCATGAGAAAAAGGGCTAGTAATTGTGAGACTCCTCCCAGCTGCTTATAGAATATTTCGTCTGCCTCTTCATCCTGGTTGGATGGTCTGTAACAGGCTCCCACCATGATATCTGCCTTGGCCTTGCCTGTGATTCTTACCCATAAACAATGAACCCTATTGTCACCCTCATTAAGCTCTAGACAATTAAAACAGTCCCTAACATACAGGGCTACCCCACCACCTCTCCTTCCTTGCCTATCCCTTCTGAGGAGTTTATAGCCATACATTGCAGCACTCCAGTTGTGCTTCACCACGCCTATGACACCTGAGTAAGTCCAGGCAGGTGACATTGTCCGAAGGACAGATGCTGGCCATGCTCACACCTTCTCCCTGCCTGTCACCGGGGCTCACAGCTGGGGCTCCAACCCCTCCTCGCTTTCCTGGCTCCAGCCGGCCGGAGTGCAGGAGCCCTCTCTGGAAGCTCTGCTTTCTATCCCACTGAAAGCACGCCCGATAACTTACCTGCGACACAGCTCAGGCACCAGCGGCACTCACCCTCCCAAGGGCTGCATGTGGGGCTGTGCCTGACAGTCAGGTCCAAGGACAAGCCCGTCCCCGAGCATGCATATGTCGGGCTGAGACACTGCCAGGCAGTTCCCAAAGCACCCTTCTGCTCATTCAAACTCCAGGCAATGAAAAGAAGTCCTTCCCCTCACTGGAAACTCCTCCGCTTTGCAGTAAGCCTCCTTAGACATGCCTTTATTGTGTGTCAGCCTCCAGGCGTAGGAGCTGCTCTTGCGAGAACAGGTGGACCCAGGAGACCGGTGGAGAGACTGCTTACCCATGAACCCAGCTAAAGGACATCCTCTCTGAAAGGCGACTCAACAAAGAGAAGAAGAAAAGCCAAATCTTACCTGACAGCAGAAATCCCAGGAGATGGTGCCTACCAGTTTTTGTAGGTAAGCTCCCTCTATTGCTCATGCATTCCCATACATGCACGCATGGGCACTGGTCCCAACTTAGAAGCGGGAAAAATTGGAGGGGAAAACCACCTCTTAGAAATTACCCTGTCTAGGGATGGTACATCTTATACTGGAGGTAAAGAAAAAAGCATAAGGCTGGAGGAATTTGTTGTGTCTCTTGTTTTGCCTGAGGACTTGATAATTGTCTCCTCCCCATCCTCCTCCCCCACCTCCTCACTTTTTTCTTCCTTTCTCTCCTCCTATCAACTCCAGGACACTGGGAAGACTGGCAAAGCAAAGACACCAGGTTCCTTAGCTGGAAATCCAGAAGAGCATCTAAACCCTCCCAGGGGTATTTTTCTTCATAAGTTGCTGTAAGTTTGATGGGGCATGTGACAAAGCTTTGTGGAGTGGCAAAAAAAGAAAAATCCTGACCTTCTTAATTGCTTATTCCCAGGAAATAAAAGATTTCAAGGGGGAATGAACCAGGAAAAAAAAATGAAGGTAGTGGTACATGGGAGAAGACAGGATGTAGGGTAAACGGGCAATTCACAAAGATTTTCTATCCGGACCCTTGTCCTTCCTGGTATGTCCAGTAAGCCCTGCTCCCCAAAAGCCTCAGGGCTAAGTCCCCATCAGCATGACATAAAACAAGAATGAAAAGACCCATTAAAGGAGGGGACACAACTGCATGGGAGAGTCTGTCAAGTCCTTTGCTGCAGTGAAACGAAAATCTTGCAGACTTTGTTCCCACCCTGTGTTTTTCCTGTCACAAGCTCACGGCTACTGAAACAGCATTTATTTGCAAGCTTGTGTAATGGTGAAGAACTTGACTAACTTCCAGTGTAGCTGCTTGAGCTGAAAGGGGCTATAAATCCTGTATCTTCTGCTAACCTGTGAGCTTTAGTTATACAAACAGGGAAGGTATTAAAATTATAAATTCTTCTTCCTTTCCCCTTCTTGCTTTCTCCCACCCTCTTCAGTAGGATATGTTCCCATGGCAGCTAAAACCTCCGTGACACTCCAAACAGTGCTGTGCCAAACACAGCACCTTGGAGCAGGCTTCTGCTTTCCTAGATTTAGTACAATTATCCTTTCCTTCATTGTATCTCTATTTTGGGTTCTTAATGCAGCTGGAATTTTACTACATTGCACATAATTCACATTTTGTTCTTTAATGTGTCTTATATCCTTACTTGGGGGGTTTGGAAACTTGGAAATCTCTTTTCCCTTTTTCTAAGAAATATCAGGGTGCCTAATAGTCCACAGGAATTAGTGATTAGGAGAATTAGTGATTATGAGTTCTTTCAGCCTCTTTCAGAGAACAGCTTCCAGCCTGTTTCCTTCAATTATTAGGAAAACTGAGTTTACCCAATACAGGATCTGTACTAGTTTTGCCTGACCTTTAATCTTCGTTGCTGACATTGTCTCCTTCAATGATTTCTGACACAGACTTCAGTTATTCTGGCACCGGTAGCCTTCACAACGCTGTCCTTTAAAATAGGTGAGGCTCATGTTCAGAACCACAAATTCTGTATATAAATCCCTTTCACCTAATCCTCCAGGATCCCATTATTCTACAAATCATACTGACGAACACCAGGGAACAGTCCTCTATTTTTACAGGAAAATACCTAAAGAACTGTTTTATGCAGTTAAAGGTGAAGCAATGCTTTGAAGAATGAGGCCAACAAAATTTAGTACAATCTTCTCATCTTTCCTGGATTTTTGGTTCATTGTAAAACCTCAGCGTCAGCTTTCTATGACAGTTGGGCTTCTATTGGAATTTCTTTATAAAGCCTCCTCTGACTTATTTATAGGTGTAGATAATATCTTCACTGGAACTTTATCAAAACCACCCCGGGGGAGGTATTTTCCATTACGGAAAGATTTGTTACACATTCCAGAAGAGCATCACCATTCTTTTATGAGCTAATTACAGCAGTTCCTCAGAAATAGTTGTATTCATGTCTTCTAAAACACTTTCCCAGATGCTCAGAGTAAATGAATACAAGATCCTCACTAAATCTGGCAGAGAAGAAAGTCTCATCCAGGTAGGAATGATAAAGTTTCCCAGGCCTCAGGTATCACGTGGAAAGGTGATGCAGTACACCACTACTACAATTTACTAACAAAAACTGAAACAGGGGAATTGAATCACTACCAATTCCAATACAGGACACGACGCCTCTTGTGTACTGCTTTTCAGTCCTCCCACAGCAGAGTAATTCCCAAGCACAACAACACAGAACCCATTCAAAGCTTGCTAGACAATCAATCACACAAGAAAGGTTTTGCTTTCCCACAGTCCTACAAGAAATTGCTTACATACATACTTATTCTATAATTGAAACAAAGCCTTTAAAGCAGCTACAGGACAAAGAACCAGACTAAAGCTTGGTCCTCAAGGTCTCTTTCTATTTTCTTTGCACTCCCACTTTGTATTAGTTTCAGGAAATTAGAAGGCAGACCACCTTCATTTCTAAAGCATAGTGTTAAATTAATTACATTTAGAAAGCCTAGTCAAGCCATATTGAATAGCTGTGACAAGAGTAATCTTGATTCATAGGCATATCAATACGCTAACAACACAGCAGGTTTATGGGTCAGTCTTTAAACCATCCAACAGCAACAGATCTCTGAGGCGTAGCTCCAGGGAACCAGCTGCTGCTTCCTCAAGCACACTTCATGGGCAAATGCTAACCTTGTAAAGTCTCAAACCGTCCCCGTCCCCCACCCCGCTGTGTTCAGAAGCATGATTTTTTTTCCTTTGTAAAAAACACTTTAAAAAAACATATTCCAACAGACTTATTTAAAATGTAAGGGCTTGCTTGTAAACCTTACACTGAAATCTAAGTACACACATAACAGCTGCAAAGAAATGTTTGCTTTTATCTGATAGAAGGAAAACATTGACTTCTTTAAAAAAATTAAAAAAAATGTATAAATGAGATTTTCACATACCGTATCACCGTAAAATTTGAATTTTCCTAATTTGTATGGTCTGACAGAGAACACATTCCCAAGCCCTACTATCGCGTTGCAAAGCAAAGCTATTTAGAAACTCTCAGTAGAATGAGTCCTCAACTACTCTGACACTCAGCCAAACGCTCCTTTATTATTTTATTTATGCTAGCACGTAAATACTCCAACTCTGAGCCGTTCTGCTGTGCCTGGATTGACTCAGCGAGAAGGAGAGCCGGTCATGGCAGCAACTGCTTGTGGCCCAGAGTTCTCCTACAATGGTCTCCTAAACCTCTGGAGAGCTCAGTGTAGGAACTAAGATGCAGCAGACAAGACCGAGAGAGCTGGATAAATAGTAGGTAATATTCGCTTTTCAAGGAGGGGAACTGAAACCGTTCATGTTTGCTGAAGGTCACGAGGGAAGTGTACGCAGAGATCAGGAAAAACTCAGACAGATCCAGATCTCTTGAATTGCTGTCCAGAGATCAGGAAGCTCAAAGCATCCCTCTGTTCTGGAGTCTGAAAACGCAGCTGCCAAGAATAAAGGCAACTTCAATAGCATGACAGCTTGGAAGCAGCTGTTTCTTTCAAAGAAATGTCTCTGAGTATTGAAGTTTTAGTACAATTTAACTTTTATAAGTTATAAAAAAATGTATTTCTGCTTTCTGTAATTCCTAGGTGAATATGTAGTTTGGAGTCAATAACTAACAGATACAGCGAAGACATTTAAAGTTAACTAATGAAGAAATCAAGTTTCACTGTCTGTATAATTCTAATTGCTTTAGCTGTACTCCTTTATTGCTATAGTTATGTTATATCTTGACATTAATTATCCCCTTCTTTTTGTTGTCAGTCTTAAGAAGATACTTGTTAAGAACATAAACGAGTAAGAAACCCACTGTCAGAACAAATCTTGCGTACCCATTCCACATCAAAGAACCAGAGACAAATAATACTTTGGCTGTTAGAAGCACTCCAAGACTGAAGTGAAAATTTTAGGCTGGAGGATAGTACTTCCTTCCCCAACTAAGTACTTCCAGATCTAGCCTCAAAGAACAGTTTTCTTTGATAAGAACAGCAAAAGCAATAGAAAACTGTTCTAATTATTTTTTGGGCCCAGCTAACGTGTTCTTGGAATATAGACGGATCTTTCCGTGAAGTCTCTTTATGCTGAGGTGCTCATCAAATTTTTCCTGATGCTCAGATTTTTCAGCCACTTTCATGAGACCGCAGGAAGAAGAACTTTCAAAAATAGCAGTTGCTGTTTTAGATTTTACTGCACCCTGACTGTAGAACACCACCACCTTTTGTACGTATGCTCCCCATGCTGAGTGCCTGAGGTAATATATAGGAGCAAGCACCTGCAACAGGCAACCCATCAGGCAAAAGAGCTAGGAGTTTTTCCTTCCTGAATGCTTAGTAAAAACCCCCCAAATTACAGACCCAGACAGGTTTTGACTAGAATTTTCAAGAGAAGTACCATGCATACTTCTATAGCACCACAACTTGCAAGAATCCCAGTGGGCCCTGTGAAGCCCAGCTTCAAGGGACTAGAACAAGAAGGATGAGTGGGAGATCCAGTGACACGACACTGCTCGCCAGGGTGCGAAGCATTTGTACTCGCTGGAGCTTTGGGGAGAATTTTAATTCAGAAGAATGCAATAAAAGAAATTGGATTTTGTCCAGCTGCTAAGGATTAATACTGTTAATAAAATCCCATAGCCCTTTCTGTAATGAAGATAAGTTATTTGAACTAGGTTTAAACCCAAAGATCTTGGCTGGAAACGTGGAAAGAGGAGGTGTAAAGACGAGAACAATAGAGTTTATTAGACAGAAGGCATTGAATTTGTAGACTATGATGCCTTTGGCAAGCACAGGAATAAACAATTGACATGTGCAAAGGATCATGAGGGGAAGCCATTTACCAGCAGCAACAACAAAAGTCGCTGTAAGTGAAGCTATCATGCAGCTCAAACAGGAACCTTCTGCTTTGCCTTTCCTGGCTGCAGACAAGCAGATGTTGCAGCAACCTTTCGTCTCTCTCAGACTTCCAAACTACTGTAACCGCGTCTATCCCAGGTTATTTAGTGATTATAACTAGCAGTCTGGATTGGGCGTGACACAAGCCATCAAAACCTCAGGTAACACTTTAAACTCGCATGTTTTTTCTCCCGTGGCTCATGAATGAAGGCAATGTCAGTATCACCCTTCGGCTGTGAAGCTGTTCGATGAAGTACTGGCTTTGAAGGTTTCCTTCTCATCACGCCTGGTTTTTGGGATCCCAGAGCCACAGACTCCATCAGTCAGGACAGCACCTCAAAGTCACGCACCTGACTGTCAAAAGTTGTTTGCTGTTCTACTCCTGCACGAATTGCTGACGATATCCAGGGGGTCCACAGTGGCACAAGGGATGATGTCGATATCTGCAGGATTTTGGTGAGATAATTGAAGAAACATTAAAGAAAGCATTGCTGAACAGAGTGCCAAGAGTTCTCTAAGATTTCTGGTTTTAGTGAAACATTTTAAGTGCTTTTGGGCAAGTGGATTTGCCTGGGCAGTTGAGAGCAATTTGAACACCTGGAAAGCGCAACATTTAATTGAGCTGCTACTGACTGTGCGTCATGGCCTCCTTTATGTTTTACCAGAACCCCAGGAGAGGCACGCTCATGTGTGGTCTCATTAGCGGGTTGACTGCTTCTGCTCCATGTTTTATTGCTCATCTCTTCCCATGGGAACCTCTTGCCGTTTGAAGAGCTCCAGAGAGAGTTCAGGGATTTTCAAAGACAAGTGCGTTCTTTACCTTGGTAGCCCCTACTCTTTGTGACAAGGAGAATTGAAGCAAAAGAGGTTTTCTTTGTTACTCCAGTTGTATGCTTTCCCGTGCGCAGCTGTGAATCTCTGGATCACATAGTTCCATACTAGGAAGTTACGAGGTCTTCGGGACAGACCAGCTGCAGGCTTATGAGCAGTTCCGTTACAATAGGTGTAACCGTATCTTACTTTTGTACTGGCAATGATCCCAACTAAAATCTTCCTAATCACTGCCTGGTGCAAATTTCCTTACATTTTTGCCATTCAGAATTTAAGCCAGAGGACAAACTAACTGGTGGGACTTCAAAACTGACAGCCAGATATGTGGCCGATGCTTTTCCATATTTTGAAATCTATTAATTTTTAAGTTACGGGAAAAGAGGCTCTTAATAAACAGTTGGTCCAGATAATCTGTATGCAGCCATTTCAAATCAATTGGCTGAAGAGCTTTCCAGATCTTTGATCGAAGTAGCTAATAAAACTTAAAAAATGGGGAAAACTTTAGACAGCTATAATTTTTTGAAATTACAGTGAGCCAAGAAGGTAGCTTAGATGTCAGTCCTCACACACATAATGGAGCAGCAAAATCTTTCACCGAAGAATCACAGTATACTTACCAATGTAACTGCAAGAAAATTGATTTCACTTACTGATGTCCCGCTCTAACAAACGACTTCTGTGATTAATAAGGAAAACGCTGTTAGGGTAACACATTTCATTTTCTCTGGAAGCATTAAGTCACTCTGCATTACTACAGCTGAATAATTCCATGTAATATAGACCACATTCAATCAGTACGGTCCATATTAATTGGATTGAAAACTACACTGATGACGGATGTTGAAATACTCGTCGTCATCAAAGAAAGATATTTATAACGAGGCCTTCCACAGATTGGTGGAGTCACACAGCATTTAACATGGGAATTATTAGTAATCTGAAATAAAGTGCAGAATTCTGCTGGTAAAAGTTGCAGGTAATCGAACACCAACAAATGTGAGCATGGGACATGAACACATAACAAGCAGGGCCGGTAGATAAAATGGTAATTCAATTTATACCAGCTTTACTAGATTTGAATCAGAGTTTGAAGAAGCTACAGGTCATTTGCAGTCTGGCGCTTCAGCTGCAAGCTGGGCACCAAAAGCGTATTTGTTCAATAAAGGAAAAAGAAACACAGCAAACAGGATACCACAGAATTATATTTATGTTGTACATTTGTCTTCACATTGCAACATCCACATTGTTCATTTTGTGACAAGTACTTCTAATAATTTTGAATACATATTTACTGTATAATACATTTTACCAAGAGGCACTTCCAGTAATTCTGGCAAAAAGGAGCTTCATTATAGTGTCTAACTTACAAAACAGTAAAAATAAATAATGTTTATCTAAAAGATTTTTTCCTGTACAGAATCTATTTTGTACAAAACATTTATCAGCCATTAACTAAATCACTTAACAAATACTTGTGAAGAGAATATATTAAGTATTGCTACATGTATCGAGTGCAAGATACTAGTGAAAGGAAAAGAATTATCCTGTTTATGAAAATCACCTAAAAATACAAGGCCTTGTTCCTGAAGTGTTTAAAAAGGAGAAGCTTGGTTACAATAATATTGACAATATATAAATATAAATTAACGTATGTAGTACTTAGTGAAAAGAACACTGTGTTAAAAACTGTCGTGTACAAATCCTGAACAAGATGGCACTTCTCTACATTGCCACTTTGGCTGGCAGTTATTTCTTAAAATATTGCTTCAAAAGAATTATAAAGATACACAAACCCCCTTTCAAATAGAGACGTATGAAGTTACATTTCCCCCCCCCTTTCTCTCACCTTTTGAAGCAAAAAAAATCAAGGAGTGATTAATTTTTAAGCACATGGGTGAATTGCAGAAACTTGCTACTAGAGCTGAGTCTGAATAAGCATCACAGAATCATTGCGTCGGAGGCGCAGTGCCCCGAGGTTGCAGGTCAAACCTCATAGGATAGGATGTAAGGCGACCAAATTCCTCAGTGTTTTCTGAAGTTTGCCTTCTGTGAATACGAAAATACAAAATTTGTATGATTTGGCCCCAAAATCTGGTGGGGGATCAAGTGCTTTAATTATATTGACACATCCAAAATTTTCACTCAGAAAGAGTTTTGACCTTGCTGCATTAATTTCTTGATTACTTTCATCAAAATGGGATTTTTTTTATTTTTTAAATCATATCTTGTATGTGATATACCTACTTGCATATTGGTACCCAGATGGCCAAACGGTATTGAAAAACAATTATTTTTGAAAGGTACTGCTTCCACAACTGGAGGCAAAGAAAACAAAATGTCTGTCTGTTGGAAAATGTCCTAGATGTTCTTCTATCAAAAGCATTAAAAAGAAAAAACCTGCCACCCGTCAGTGAAAATGTTACTCTGTTAAACAAACATAATCTACAGCATGAATCACATCTTTTTAAAAAGTGAACTTAAACAATTTCCATCATGCAAACATCTTCTATCGATTACTCAAGAAAAGAGGACAACTTTAGAAAAGTAATGACCAAATGTATGCTGACATGGTTGAAATATTAAAAATATCATCAACACCACATAGCAGTTATTAATGCTGTCTTTGATCTTTTAGGATACAATCTGCAGCATGGTATTAAGGTTTACAAACACCTAGACATGAACATTTTGCACTGAAATACAGATTCTCATCGTGTGTCCAACAGGCAGGAGTTTTGCAAAGGAAGGACAGCTTTAACTGACAACGGGCTTTCTACCTAAAGTAGTATGCACACGCATGGCAAACCCCTAACCGTTTTCCCTCTGATCAGGTTTTTCTTTTTCCTCTTCACGAAAGCATGGGGGCAAAATGACTAGGGTCAAGGGAGGGGAAAAAACCCAACAACAAAACCCCCCAAACTCAATCTCCTTTAAATAAATATTTAAAAGCAAAGAGCAATTGCTAATTCACATTAATTCATTTGTACGTGTTCGCAGTGGTAAAGGAAGACGGGACGGAAAAACAGAGCATCCAAGCCCACTGCCTAGGGGCTATTGCTGTGAGCAAACCACGGCGAGGTGGGCACAGGGTTGGATTGCTTTCATCCAAGGTATTTCTCCAGCTACGCTGACAACAGCCTTCTGACATTCAGCATTTGTTCTTTACCTCCCCCCGCGCCGTGCCGCCCAGGACCCCAGGCCATTTGCAGGGCAGCGGTGCCAGCGCAGCTCCCTCCGCGAGCCCCAGGAAAAGCAAGCTAACACACGCCCGCCTCGCCGGGGCCACGGCGCGCACAGCGAGTTGCTTGTTTGATCGGATATCTATGGGGTTTGAACCAGGATAAAAGAATTCAATCCAAAAAGCATACACAATCTGCAGCTGTGGCAAAGTCCTTTCTACCTACACTTCTGCTTCCAGGCAGACAGGACACAGAAGTATTTGGGTTTCCCTACCTATTTCGCCACTGGGATAGCCCACTTCCCACACTCGCACACTTCAGCGGTGCTCCCTGGTGCACCCGGATCCCACAACCCATCCACAGCAGAGCAAGTCTCATCTGTTGTCCCATTTCCACACCTCGGACGTACTGCAAGCATGGCTTTGGAAGTAAGAAACTGGCACAGAGTAGCCAACCTGAAAAGCTCAAGTATCTTTTCTTTTTTTCCTCCTGCATCAAGCAATGATTTCTTTAATGAAGGAGAATTAAAACAGGAGAATTAAAACTGCTCCAGTCAAAACTTCTTAGTTCACTGTACCCTTCAGCTCAACAGAGCTCGGCCAAGGCCAGCTGGTGCCACCTGAACTCATCACCTGCCAGAAGGAACAGTTTCGCACGTGCAAGCACTTGGGGCAGTTTTCGTGCACACCTCAAGTGACGCTGGCAAGCTTTCGAACTGCACAATGCTTACCGTTGTTTCGGTTTTCTCAAAGAAGTGTTGTTAACTACCTCGAGCTTCTGCCCCCTTTTGTCATTATGAAAAGGGGCTCTCCACAAATACACCCCCACTCTCCTGCCCGCAGGCTCCTGAGGAGCTTGTACCGTCCTAAGAACTCCGGCGGGCGCTCACGCAGGCGAAGTCTGCATCCTACCGAGGAGGCATGCTGTATTTTTCATCAAGAGAACACCTGCCTGCCAGGAAAATCCCACTAATGGCCTCTGAATAAATCATAATTAGGATGTGAATGGCACATAACTCTCGTCCTGCTCCCTCCAACACTGGGATTCAATAACTGCCACAGCAGGGGCTAAAACCCTGCTTTGATTTACCTCCAGAGGAATGTTCTTTTGCTAAATGAAAGTGATGAAATTCAAAGAAATATTTATCATACTAAGTTGCTCTCAAAAAGACTGGTGCTGTTTTGCTCTAATTCAAATGTTTGCCTCCAATAATCAATATTTTTTGCTAGCTGTTCCAATGATTGCTTATGACAGCTGTCACCTAATTTCAGTGATTCCCCCATCTGTTCAGAAACACTTAACATGCATTTTCTTCAGGAGGCCTGGACACTTTTATTTTTATTCATCTAAAAATATGAAAAGAAAAAAAGATTCCCTCACCCTCATCAATGGGAACAATTATATTCTCTTTAATGCTGCCACCATTTTGACTAATGCTGCAACACCAAACTAATTAAAACCCCACAAATTCCATGGTTACTTCATTCCCGTGGGACTACATTTTATTTTGAAAGAAAAGGAAAATTAAGTGTGCTGCATAAAGTCTGTTTCATACTGGACTACAATTTCCTTTTCTCTTTCCTACGAACTGCCAGTTTGACTTTCTCCCTGTATATCTACAATTAATCAGCTCAAGGACTAATTACACCAGCGCTGTGCTGCCAGTCGAGGAAGGCCCAAGCTTCCAGGCCAATGTCCAGGCCCGAGACTGGAAAGAGCAAGCAACGCTCCACATCTGCCTCCCAGCTGCGGTGCCTGCAGCGGACTGGGGAGAGGCACCTTCTCCGCTCTGCACAGGTGCCTGGATCCAGTCTTCCACCCATGAGGCTGTGGGAGGCTCAGGAAATTCTCCTACTCATCTTTAAATGGAAACCTTTCTTCTTTAAACACCTAATACTGGAACGCCTCAACCATAAAGGTACTTGCCAAAGTAACAGCAAGTATTATGAAGTTTTATGAATTACAGCTTTTCCAACAGTCAAAAGCCTCTTCTTTCAGAGAAAGAAAAGCCAAGGACTGTCCGTGCTGGCCTCCCAACCCGTTGAACACTGTGTCTGTCAGGTGGCTCAGCTCTAGACTGAAGCACAGCACACCTGCATTGCCTCTCCCACACCTGCGTCAGCCAGGGCATCTCCCCGGGGTATCTGGTGCTCTTGTGCCTTCTCGGGATTGCAGCCCCGGGCACAGCTGGGCTGCCCAGGCTCACACTGACTGGCACATCTGGCTGTGCCTACGGAAAGCCAGCGAGAGGGCGGACTCAAACCTGCAACCATCTTCATGAACAGCAAAGCCCTCACCGGCACAGGATCCGACCACACAGACAAAGCAGGATGTGCCAGATCATTAACGAGTCTTTGCGTGAGTACTTACATTAACACCTGGGACCACCCACAAGCTTTTGCTGGATTACATTTATGGCAAAATTTTCAAAAGTGCCTAATATTCATTTTGAAAATGGAGAAAATTCTCCATTCTTAGTGCCACTAAGAGTTGGTGGGGCTCTGGCTGCCGAGTACCCAAACTGACAGCTACCCCGCGCTACTCCGCTCACAGCTCCGCAGCACGGGCACGGCCCCAGGCGCGAACGCTGGGCAGTCCTCATGGGCCGTACCACTGACTGATGCTCTGTTTGGCAAGATCCTCGGCTTCTCCACACCACGTTCTACTTTCTGGGGTGTTTCTGAAGGAAGAAAGAAAGATGAGGCCAGAATTTCAGAAAAATTTTTGTGTCTAAAAACCAGACAGAAATTTAGGAGAACTTCCTGAAGAAAACAAATGAGCTTAATGTCCAGCATGGAAAGCATAAAAAGGGAGTTGGGCACAGAATGTGCTTATATGCCAAATGGTACTTTTAGAAGCATCTAACTGAACCTCTACGGACTTAAACTTCCTTCCAAAGATCAGGATCTTAAGAACTTTTAACAGTAGTACACCAAGGGTAAAAGTCCCAAATGGATCTCAAAAGGTCCTGAGCAATCGCTATCTGGGGTTTTAATCTGATGATGATGATGATGTAGAGAGACGTTCACACACAACGTCCTATCCCACACAACTACCACCCTTGCATTATTAACAAATGCATTCTCAAATTACATCTGCCCTGGGAACCATTTACTGCCAGAATGTAATGGTGCTATGAGCGCCAGCACCTTGCACAAGGTCACAGGGGAGGCCACTGCTGACACACAGCCATTCCCCCTGCCTTCTGCAAAGGATTTCACTCACAGAGGAAGGGACTTCCAAATGCTGCCGAGAGCACAGCAGAATTATTTTTTTCCTAGGAGATTCTTGCAACTCCCTTCTGATGCATGGCTCATAACATCGCATTGAACACCATCTTTTGACTGGAAGAGGCAGATGATTTTCAAAGATGAGTGCCAATATGCTCTGTACATTCGCTCAAAACAAATCAAGAAACAGCGGGTTCCCTCAAGAATTAGAGCATAAATAGCAAACTATGGCCCTCTAAACATGGTGGAAATCATTACTTGTAGACACGGGCAGTTTTGGGTTCTTGGAAACTAAGGTCTCAGACTCCTCATACAAGAAAAGATAATAAAATAAACAGTTTGGGACTTTCACACTCTCTACTTGCATGTGCTCCTTCTGCAACATAAGCATAATGGCAGAAAATATATTCCATGGTAAACAGCATGTGACTATCAAGTGAACAGAGAACACGGGGATGAAAGGATTTTTATGTGACTGCTACACGATGGGCTGAGGGCTTTACTCGCTGCACTGGGAGCCGCAAGCACTGCAAAAAGCCCCCCATTTCAGGGAACAGCAAACTTCTAGTCCAGGAGGGAACAGGATCCGTCACCAAATGACATTATAGTGGAAAAAATAAAATAGCCAATCAGAAAAAATCGTCCAGTCTTTCTCTTACTCTTTTTCAAGAACTGAAAACTAAAATACATAAATTTGCAAAACACTGTTTAAACAGGGCTTGCTTTCTCTAGTGTCTAATGAGCCTCTTTGCATACCGTATATGTCAGAAACCCATCTCAACATTGTAAACATCCCACCTGAAATCTGAGCACTTGGATGACAGGATACAATTCTTTCTTTCCTTCCTTCCTTTCTTTCTTTTCTCAAAAATATTGCACAGGCTGTGGTTTCTTTGGGGTTTGCAACACCAAAGGACTGCAGAAAGCGGAAAACCATCAAGGTCTAGCCTCCAAAAGGTTGCTGCAGCTGCAGGTCAAAAGTTTTGTCTCCTTTGGATTAGACACTATTATAAAACCCCCTAAAAAATTACCTGCTTCATTATCTACTGAAAAAGCCACAGCAAAAAAAATGATATTCACATGTTTGATATAAAATCTTTCTCATATTTTCTTTTGTGTTATATTGAAGCCAACCTGGGAAATTTCCTGGTGACTGCCTACCAGAAATGCACTACAAAGACTGAAAATCAGGTTCATAAGGAGCGGACACCTGCAGAAACTGGATTCTACTAGTAACTATTTGAACTGCAAAGAAAAGTCACCTCTTACCACGTGAACCACTCCCAGCTACTTTAGCTTCTTCACTGGTATTCCTTCCCATTTGGATAAAATCAACGATCATTCTGATTTTCAGCCTGTCAGCAATTCCTTCACTGTAAAAGACCCAAGTTAATCGAACTGTACCTACAAACAGGCTTGTTTAGCAACACAGTAACCATTTGTGACAGCTGCACTAGTCATATAGAAAGAAATCTTCACAAATTATAAACTGACACTGAATTTACCTAATGGCAACCAAAAATTATGACTAGAGAAAACACAGTAATTCCATTTCAGCATATTTTTAGGATAATTATCCTTAGTTCAACCATGTGTATGCCTGCTTAGAGGAATATGTGGAATTCCACTCACAGGATTTTGCCTCATTCTTGAAAGCCTCTTCGTAATTTTACTAACTGGGCACCCACTAACACTTACTGCAATAATTTCTTTTTTTAATTCTTCTAGCAAAGGCAATCTAAAAACCACTGTAAAAAATCCAGTCCCAGTGATCTTACACTGAAAATGGAAAAAAAGTGCTTGGAGATGTGACATGTTAAAGTGTCTCTGTAAGTTTAATTGTTAAAGGACAGAATGAGGCATATTAAATTCTTCTCATACTTGAGGTATGAATACCTCTTGTACAAGAAAATCCCAAACAAAATGATTAATCCAAGTGACTGCAGAGGTGTGAAAACAGTGCAAGCTGGAATTGGTGGAGACTTGCTGAGATCTTGGAGACATCTTTTTTTCTTTTGAATGAATTCGGCTATATCTTATCCCTTTAAAATAATAGTACAGTCTGGATCTTTGCTTTTCTGCTTTCATTGAAAAGCACCTACTAAATGTTTCTGCTGATAAGAGCATTCAGAGCCATGCTCTAGGGTCACTCTGGCGAAAGGCAAACACCTTCTCTGCTGGTAAGAGTAGGATGGCATGATCTCAGGCAAATGCAACCTGTAAGAAACCAAAATCCTGTTTTCCAGCAAAAGCTCTCTCTAAGGAAAATGCAAAGCAAAAAGAAACTCTGAAGTGATAACACACATGCGGACTGGTTTTGATAGGGAACATTTTCCAGCATTTTTGGGGCGGTATCAACAGGATCATGAAATATGGTGGATGCGTAACAATAGCAAAAAGTGATGGATGCAATGTCAGAAATTTGATACAGAAAGGACTTTTCCTGCAAACTCTTCCTTTCACAAGCATTCTTACTCACACAAGCAATTCTTCTCTTGGCAAGGGGCTGCAGGATCAAAACATAAAAAGCATACATAGTCACATGATTTTTGAGAGATACTGAACTTTATATATAATGTAATTTTTTTTGTGGGAACAAAACTCTAAATTGTGTGGTACTGGTTGGTGCTGCCAGTCCTAAAGAGCATCAATATTTTAAAGCCTTGATCCTGTAGACCACTGGCTTCCCAGAAGGGTCTATACAAATTACTCAAGACTTTATTTGTCGGGTTTGAAAATGGCTATACTGTATAAAAATGTTTTTGTATTTATTTTTTAAAAAATTAGCTTTACAAAAAAACTTTTCCCTTTTTGTCTTTTTCTTTTTTTTTTTCTTAAAGATATTATCTACAGGAACCCATAAAAATTTTTCCATATTTACATCTAGATAGGTAATCATTGACAAATATAACATCGTGAAATAAAATATTGAAAGTGAATATCCAAACTTTTTAAATAGACATTTGGCTCACAGCATAAACGACAGAGAAAACAAATAAACAGAACAACAACAACAAAAAAATCTGCTCTTCTTACAGGCCCAATCTCTTCCTTTCTCTTAAAAAAAAAAGAAAAAAGAAAAAAAGTATATTGGTGGGATCAAACATGCTGCTGCTTCTAAGCAGAATGCCGGCAACAAACTGCTCCCATCCAGCACCTCACACTGAAAAAAACAAGTTCTCTGCAGCTCGTGTGAGTGGTTGCTGAGGCATACGAGTGTCCGGTCGGCGCAGCACTGGCACCCGTCCCCCACCCTGCTCCCAGTGCATCGTTTGCCTTTCATTCTGAGGAAGGCCATGGCCCCCACGCTCCTGTTCTTTTGCTGTCTAGAGACAGTAGTTTAGCTTTGTTCTTAAATGATATATTTGGCCACTGATGCATGGAGGCGTAAGGTTAGGGCAGGAAGATGGCGGCGTGCCTCCAGTCTCCCAGCACGTACACACGTCTGCTCTCTGCTCTCTCCTGCCCACACACGCACACTGCCCCACGCAGCCATCCGCATGCTCGCAAGTACACAGAGGGCCAGGGCCTCCCGCGGGGAACAGACCAGCGTGCCACGCAGCCCCGTGTTTCCCTTTGGAAAACAAATTTCCTGGCACATCCCTTTCGCCAGCAGTCTGGGAAGTGCTGAGGAGGAGGAGGAAGAGGAGGCAGCGGAGGAGCCTGCACAGCCGGACAGGGCCAGGGCAGCAGCATGGGCAACCGCGGCCTCTGCCGAAAGGCTGCTGCCTGCGGCCGGACTGCAAATGGGGACTTGGAGGGCTATGGTGAACGCAAGGCTCCTCGAAACGGTCTCTGGTTCCCTTGTGGGCATAAATTCTCAAAACTTCAGGCCTTCTGTTTGTTGTCGTGTACTGGGACACGTGCTACAGCTAGTGTAACAAGAACTCAAAGTATGCTATTACCTTACATCCACTCACACTCGCAAACGCCCCGTCACGCACACATATATGTTGGCAGGATATATCAGCATTCATGTAAAGCTTTGGAACTTTTATCCCTCGCCATTAAGAGCAAAAGCTACTTAACTGGTACCTTACTGTTAACTGCAAATGTGCTTTAGAAGCAGCATTTCCTTAGATAACTTTCTTCTGTAAATATCACAGTGACCGTAATATATCATTAAATGTATTTTGCTGAAGTGCACAGCCAATAACCCTGGCTATATATATATATATATTTATATAATTCCACCCACCCCCAAATCTCTTTAAAGAAGTCTGTAAAAGCCGGTGTCGCAGTGTGAAAGCTTCCTTGAGCACAGGAGTTTAAACAATGTACCTCACCATAAAAAGGAAAGAGAAACAAATTAAACAGCTGTAGGCGCATTATCCCATACTTCTACAGTGTTGTGTCTAAATGCTGTGCTGGCTTGAGAAAGAGTCTGTGCACGAGTCAATCTGTCTTAAAATACTGATGTATATATTGTCATTGGTTCTGTTCTACAGTTGTGTTTTCCTCTTCATCCCTCTTGGGCTTCCCTTTCTCCTCCTCCTCCTCCCTGATGGCCTGGATTTGTTCTGAAGATTGGTGCAGCGTGGGTTGCTCTGAGCCTTTCTTCTCTGTCCCGGCTAACCTCTCCTCATCCTCAATTACTTTCTTCCACATTTTATGGTTCTGAAGCAGGTGCTGAGTGATCTGACAGTAGATTTTCCTCCTCTTGAACGTCTTCTTTCCTGCAAAATACCGTGTGACATCAATGTACTGTTTTCTGTGAGAGAAGGAGGAAAAGAGACTGCAGGTGTAGGAAGCAGACAGCGTGTACTATGACATATAGGAACTGCACCAACATATTTTAAAACCACAAACTTCAACAGTCTTAAAATTCAGAAAGCTATGCCTCTCCAGTCCCCTCGGAAAGCAGACTGGTTTCCTGCACAGTTCGAGCCCCAGCTTCGTCCTGTCACAGGCCGCACGCTGTCCTTGGCTATGCAGCTCACAGAGACATCTACTGTTTGAATGATTATGCATAAAACATGTTACTGAGCTGTTTCTGCTCTTTTTTTTTATATCAAGTACTTCAAGATTCTGATCAACCTATTCCATAACACACACATTAAATTCTCTCCTCCCCTCCCCAACCCAATGGATCCCTGCTGATCGCCTTAGAAAAAAAAAAAAATCCTGATTTCGTTTTCTCCACATTTTACCTCTGATCTGAGCTGTAGAAGGATAATGAATGAGCAAGCATTAGTAATCAAAGGAGGGAACCCATTCCTATGTTCCCTTTTCAAAGGCAGAGATTTACCGCTCCACCATCGCAGTGGAGCCTTTGCACAACATTGCTTCGGCAACGGAGTCTGACCCCTGAAGAAGTGATCGTATAGCCAAAGACTATCCGGGAGCTGGCTCGTCTTTGGTTCTGAAGCATCAGTCCCCTGCTGTTAACCTGTGAAATCTTTTTGCCACTGGTAGTTCTCATGGCTCCTGACACAGCTGCACTGCAAGCGTTTTGCTGTCTGAAATGTGGGGGTTTTTTTCTGGGTCACTATAGCCTGGCCAACACAGATTGTTAACTACTTAACAGTACAAAAGCTTGAAATTTTTCCCTGGTCATTAACAATGGCAATGGCAGTCACAGAACTGAAATAATCACCCCTCCAAAGACAACTGCTGATTTCTTTTTCAAAGAAGGTGACGTAGAGGAATGTTTTGTACCAAATAAATTTGCGTGGATTAGTATTTGCAGGTTGCCTAAAGTATGCTTGTGTCAGGATCCAAAACGTTTAGCCCTTGAAGCTCTTGAACTGGAAACAAAGAGCTTTTCACTGAGCACAGACCAAATCCAACTCAATCCTTCATTAGAAAGCCCTTGGCTCTCTGTAGGAAACCTTCAGGTTTAGCACTAATAAGCAGCCCCCACGCTGCCAATGCTGCAGCAGGACATTCTCTCCTGGGTTTCCCGGGTGACCCCACATCTCGTTGCTCTCTGCAGACACCAGTGAGTGCTTGCTGTGGCGTTAAAATTTGTCTGACTCGCTAAAGACTGAGCCTGTTTAATTCTTATACTTGCATCAGAACTCTGGGGGAATTTCATGATCCTGTATAATAATAAAAATGATTTTAAGCTACCTTAAGTTTTTATGACTCTTAAATTTATCTCCACTGCTTTAGTGAATTATCAGGACCTAGATGAAGTGTTTTCTGCCACAATTATATTTCCACCTGCCTAAAAGGCATTTCCATCAAGAAAAAGATCTTCACCAACATCTGCATGACTTGTAGTACCTATGCATCTGACATCTCAAACTTCTATTTTGCATCACTGATAAAGTTTAAAACACCCAAATTTGTGTTGATTACAGATATACTTTTCTAACGACCTGTAAGACCCCTATACCGACATAAAAGTTGCCACAGATTCCCAATTCAGATCCACACAATCACAGAGAATTCAGGGCACGGGAAGAAAGCAGTTTGCAACACATCAGTATGATCGGGAAGATGAGCACCCCACATTTTGTAAGAAGGAAGTAGGAGGAATTTGTTTGGATATTTCAAAACATATTTTTTGGGGGACCTCAGAAATGCTTATAAATATCTCAAGGGTGGGTGTCAGGAGGATGGGGCCAGACTCTTTTCAGTGGTGCCCAGCGACAGGACAAGGGGCAACGGGCACAAACTGAAGCAGAGGAAGTTCCATCTGAACATGAGGAAGAACTTCTTCCCTCTGAGGGTGACGGAGCCCTGGAACAGGCTGCCCAGGGAAGTTGTGGATTCTCCTTCTCTGGAGATATTCAAGGCCCTCCTGGACAAGTTCCTGTGCAGCCTGCTGTAGGAGATCCTGCTTTGGCCAGGGGGGTTGGACTGGATGGCCCACAGAGGTCCCTTCCAACCTCTACCATTCTGTGATGCTGTGAAAACTTCTGATAGATTCATTCTTAAGGTTTTGAAAAAGGTAAAGAGCCTAAAGCACCAGGGTGAATACTAAAGTACTCTCTCATGGAGTAGGATGTGAAAAATAAAACAGAAGGCAGCTAAAAAATGGTCTGTTTTCAGTGCGACAAGGGTTAGTAATGGTGTCTGCTTTTAACCTGAAAGCAGCATTGTTGGACTCAACCAGCAGTGCTACAGAAGACAAGTGAATGCAGAAATGAGGTGGAAGGAAACCAAGGATTTCAAAGGAAGGTCAGACACTCCAATGGATAAATGAGAACACCCTTCACCTTTCTTTTTAATACAGCAGTACCAGTATTCAGCTTTGGGGTCTGTGCTGGTTACCAACCACACACACTTTCCTCCTGGCAGTCTGCCACAGAAACATGTGGCTCTGCCTGCTCTTACAGAGCTGATAGATCCTAAGGTGCTAAAATAAACCTCTGTGTGCTATATTACTTAATGTTTCCAGTTCTCAACAACATTTTTTGTGCACGTGAACCCGCTAAATTTAAAATACGTGCAAGTGTGTGTGTGTGTGTGTGTGTGAACAACAGCAATGATTTCTTAAATACAAACTGTATATCCTTGATTTTACTAGAGATAAAAGGTCAGTTTTGCACATCAGGAGATGTAGATTTTAGTTCCACGTCCTTATGTGACTTATTGTAATCATCAAATCTTTCTGCCTCTCAGCTTCCCCAACAGAAAATAGGGATGATACTCAGTGGGGCATGAAAGCATGTGAGAAAGAACAGAAAAAGTGAGGCTATTAAAAGAAAAAGCTATGTATCAGTATTTCACTTAAGTGAAATAAGTGCACTTAAGGCTGGTGAAAGAAGTGCACTTAAGGCTGGTGCTTTCCAGAAGGATTAGATATAGTGGAGGGAGAGAAAGATGACCCAGAGGATGGAAATAAAAGAACAGCAGTAGGAAATGCACAAGGAGAAGGAGCATGAAAGAGAGGAAAAGGTAGCACATGCAGGATCAAACTGGTATAAGAAACAGTTGCAGCCTTTTCTCTTAAAAATTACTTCCAACGAGTTCCTGAGATCTTCTTTCAAGGTACAAAGTTTTGCTGTCAGTATGACAGACGTTGGCACTGTTGCCCTTCTGGAGGAGAGGCAGGAGACTATCAGCTTTAGTTACTGATTAGCCAGAAGGGCCAAGTGACACAGCTCCCAGCACACAACACAGCAATGCTCAGTGTCAATTCTCTCCCCACTCTTCTTCACACATTACCTTGAAGAGATTTGCACGAAAATCTAACTTTATCAGGATCTCAGAGTCTCATTCTATTATTCCTGTACACCATGCTAACTCATGGAAATGATGAGTGCTTTCCTTGAAAAATCTTCTCCCAACCATCCTTTCTTCAACTGAAAATGCTGCAGTCTACTAACATCAGTACTGAAATAGTCTAAAAATCCCTCATGCACAAGCAGGTGATCTACAACCAGAAGCTTCAACTGAAGGTAAAAATGAGTAGTAGATATGAACAGCGACGTAACAGCCATGAAATCATGGAGCATCTCCACTAAAAACGTAACTGGCTACACGTCAGTTTCACCACGGAGAACACTGGATCACTGTAACTCTGGAGGGGCCCGTGTTGAACCTGACCAGCTCACGGTCTCTACGCTTTTACAATATGGCTGCTTAGTTTTTGGTCACAATATGGAACTTGTTCTGTTGAAAAAAATAAGTGTAAACAACTTACTGGATTCAGCATTTTCACAAGTTTCCATTTCTGCTGTTTCTTCATCTTCGTGCTCATCAGTGTCTCCTGATTCATCACTATCTTCTATCCATTTTCCTGGCATTAGCCCTGCTGAGTCATAGGAGTTACACAGTGGTCCCACAATGTGAGTGATGAAAGATTCCTGGAGGTGAGCCAGCTGAGGAGCAGAGCGATCCATGAAAGGACTGATTGGCAAGCCCAGGCTTGCCTCTTCATCACCCTGGAGATGAAAAATAGCAGTAATTTCTCTGAAGTAAATGAAACAAAACCATGTCACGAAAGGCAGGAATGCAGATCAAACTAATTAAAAAGGATGAAAGAAAAATGATTCAACTCTAATGTCAGTTCATACTACTCCAGTATGACATTACTACAGTGCCACCATGTCAAATGGTTAATCGAATTTACAGCTCTTTACTTGTAAGAGGACCCACTACTGACAGTGTGAATTTAACAAGGCTGTTAGTTGATGACTGTGCAAAATGACGTCCACCGCCCTCGTCCTGTATTTTACACTGTGATAATTTGAAAATTATTATTTTCTATTTTTCTTTACACTATTTTCAAAAAGTCCCTTCTGATTTTGTGATTGTTAGCTCACAACAACCTTGTAGTCAGACACGTGTTTGCAGGGAACAAGACTGAACTTCTACAAGCAAGGGCTATCTCATTGAACTAGTTTTCTTATTCATTTTATCCTTGCTACACATAACATGGAGAGCTCCTCTTGGCTTTGGGTCATATGTATTTGTTTCCTGGGACTATTAGAATGACCCCTATGAAAGCAGGGGTTACTCCGAAGCAGTAAATCTTTCCCATTAAGCTTTTTGCTAGCTTTCCTTGGGGGAGAGACTGTAGAACGGAAGTATAGGAAGTCTTTTTTCTCCTCGCATGATGCAAAAGAAGGTAAAACTTTCTTGCAGAACCAGATCTGATATACTCACTCCTACATATCACAGCAAAGCTTCTGGTGATATCAATGAGTTCTCAGCTGAGTAGACATGTCAAGACTGGGTGCCACCTCCACAAGAAAAAAATCTAATACCCCTAACCAAGCCTGACACGCAAATTACTCTTTTAATACAATACAGAGATCTATATTTGAGAATATAGATTAGAATTTGGAGAGTAATTTTCAGTTTCCATTACATTACAGATTGCCTGAATTTATCTCCTTGTCACCTAAATTTTCCAAAAATCATGGACAATGTAACTGGTCAACACTTTGTTGATATCTGGAAAGGCCAGAGAATGAGAGTTAAATTTTGAAGCATGTACAACATGTCTCATTTCCTTGTGTTTTATTGTTACTTTTATAACAACCTACCCCAAAATGTTGTGTTTAATCATTAAACGCAAAATATTAGCATTAACGGGACACTGAAACATGCCATCCATTCTTGAAAGCAAATTAAGAAGAGGTGGCAGCTTGCTCTTCTTTACAGTAACACATCTGAGATTTCCTGGTTGTGAGCTGTCAGTAGTGGGAAGAAAGCTCACTATTAAAATGTTTACAAGCTCTTTTTTCATGTTCCATTAAAACATGTTTTATTATGTGAAACATCTTGCAGTGCAGTTTTTGATTCTTTCTAACCTGTCTTCAAGTAAGTATGCTAAGCGTGTGGTGGGAAGAAAATGAAACATACTATAACAACATGACACATGATTTTGAAAATTTCTATGCAACACGTTTTTAATAAGGAGTTTTTATTTATATGGAAGTTAAATTTTTCAAAGGAATTGGTGTTCCATAAAGGAAATTCAAGAAAGGTAGTTCATGATTTTCAAAGCATAGGTTGAATGTATGTATGTATGCTTCTTGATAACTATTCTCCGGAAATTCAAACCACCCATAAAATTCTCATTTTTAGAAATGAGAAAATTAAGACTTTTCCCTTCTCAGAAAAAATCTGATGATCAAAAGCATGGTGAAGATGGTTTGATACACCTCTCATAGCATCTTACATTACAGAAAATCAGATCTTAACTTAGGTTAAATAAATTGAAAATCTAGCTTATCCTCCCTAATGCCAAAAGTAAGTCCTAGGAAGAAAGTGTTCTCTGCTTTCAATCCCATCAGCATCCTGTCAGCATGGCAACTCATGCCACGCAAGAAAACTGAAACAGGAAATCCACTGGGACATACCGATTTCTCAATACAGTGAACACACATCTATTAAAACAAAAACAAAACTAAAAACCCCTAATATCTTACTGATTATCTGACCTCTTGGAATTTGCAAGCCAAGAGTTCAAATACATTTGCCCACAATCCCCATGCCAAAAGAAATGCCATTAAAAAAAGACATATGTTTTCTTTTTATGCCTTATTCTGAATGCCTTATTCTGAATCAAACTTTGCAGAGAGGATAAATCTCAAATGTATTTCTTTTTCATTACAGGCTTATAAGAAAGATAATCTCCTTTGAAGCAGCTCCAGGAGCACGAAAAAATTAGTAGCACACCCTTCTGACTGATGGAAAACAACCCAGATTCCTGCGGTGGAAGAGATAACACAGTATCCTCCCACATGTGTTCTTCCCAAGCTTGATTCAGAGCTCACTGTCCCAACACTTGAACAATATTCATGTATTGGAACACTTACTGCCCTCTGACATTAGCTACGCTGGATCAAAGGAGAGTCATATCATACATCTGATTAACAGATTTTGTGTGCATGCAGTAGTCACCCACATAAGCTATGGTCATCACCAGAATTAAGTGAAGTATGATTTGATGAGAGAGTTGTAATGAAAACAGACAAATATGAAGAAAAGCATCTCCTGAAAGAAAATTTGGGGGATGAAGGTTGACCACTGTTGTTATGGGACACACTCTCTTTCTTTAAGAAAAACTGAAAAGAGAAATGGAAACAACTATATAAGTAATATATGTAAGACTCATTGTTCTTTCCTTTTCTCAGGAGATGTGAAATAAATGAAAGACCTTCAGGTCAATGTCTGAATTTTGTCTGTTTTTCCATTTCTTTACATACTCCAGAAGGCAGCAGCAGCAGCAGAAAATCCTGTTTTTTTTCAAAACTGTAAGTACAGTAAATTTAAGGGAAAAAGAAAAGGCTTTAAAAGGGATTAGCCTGTGACTTCCAGTTACTTCACAGCCTCCCTGAGAAGTCTGTGGGATGTCTGGTTCAACGACTTAGCCTGCTCATTTCCTCTTGAAAAGACTGGGTGTGGAGTTTGGTCTAACCAGAACATTCAAAATATTTTCCCACTCAGGAAACAGAGGAATAGCGTGGGAACAGCCCTGTC
The DNA here is from genome assembly GCF_030867145.1 of Opisthocomus hoazin. Taxonomy (NCBI): domain Eukaryota; kingdom Metazoa; phylum Chordata; class Aves; order Opisthocomiformes; family Opisthocomidae; genus Opisthocomus; species Opisthocomus hoazin. The sequence continues at coordinate 144,727,112 of NC_134414.1, forward strand.
CCTTCCACTCGGCAGGGCTAAATGGGTTATAATGAGGAAAGGTTCAATCAAGGGCTCCCTTACACCTGGCAGGAAAGGACCAGTGCCTGGCTGTATGCCCATGCCTTTGTAAATCAGTCTATGGCTGTCCTCCTGCCTTGTGCTACCATCAGCTGAGCCTTGCATAATTAGTGCAGCTGTACTTACAAACCTTCTGAAAACTGAAAGTGTTGTCTTAAAAAATAAAGTATGAATCAGGATCACCGAGTAGGGAGCAGATATGATTAGCCTGTGATAAACTGAAAGTCAAGGTTACAATCGTGCTCAGTACATAAAGGTTCTGTGTGTGTGAACAGAGCTGTGGCCCACCGGGAAGCTAAAATAATTCATCTGCTTTGTTTAGAACATCTCAGCAAGGATGTTGCATCCAGTTTTGGAGACCACATGTCAATCAAAGTGTGAGCCACCTGAGTGACTGCAGATAAGAGCAATGAGAACCAGCTGATACCTTGAAAAGACACAGAAGGAAGGATGAAAAGAGAGGTTGCGCTAACGAAGACTGAAAGGGAAACATGATGACTGCCAACAGAAAAAAAAGAGGGAAGGAACACTTGTTCACCATGTCCGCTGCAAGGATAGTGCCAGACTGGAACAGTTAAGCCTGTACAAACCCCCTCATCAGAGGTCTTTGAGGACACATCTGAAACTTCAGTGACAAATGGACTTTCATTGATCCAGCAAAAGGATGGACTAGTGTAACTCTAGCCTTCCCCTTCATCCCTATTCTCGGTGATTTTCACTCATCACCAGCACTAGCATGCTGCGGGACTGTTTAACACAAGACATGCAACCAGCAGATACCACTTCGGACATGCATTTATTTACCTGTTCATAAAACTCATTGACAATGCCTTCTGTCCACTGTAGATGCAAATCTTTGCATTTTGCAGGCCCATTTATGTCAGCCAGTTTGATGCACATTTGGCAAACCAGCAAGCGGTCATTCTCATTAGTCCAGTCAATTCCAACATCATCATTCACCTAGTAGACAGAAAAAGGAAAACGATGACCATAATCCTGGGTAAAAGGATGAATTCACAGAGAAGTTCTGCCCTGGGGTATCTTACAGTGTATTTAGCTATTTAACAAAAACACAAGTGTAAGCAGGTGAACTAACACAAGGTTGGAATTTATGATCAGTAAAAAAGTAAAAAAAAAAGTAAAAAAAAATGAACATTGAGACAAATGACGAGAAACTAATATTTAGCAAATGATGTGCCTGCTTGAAAGCATTTGCTAGGAAAAAAAATGCAATCTTTCCATTAAATTTTTCAAGAAGTTACTACCTAATTGGTGTACAAAGATAAATTACCATCAAATGCCACGCTGATATAACTGCAGTGTGAAGCTGCAGGTAACAAGCTTATTTCCCTATTTAATCTAAATATGTCTGAAAGTATTCCCATTTTTCCTTTTCTCTATTTTTCCCATACCTCCCACAACAGAAAGCGATATATACTATCACCTGCTCTAAAATAAAAGCATCACCTTAAAGAATCACAGAAAGTTTGAGGCTGCAAGGCACCTTTGGAGATCATCTAGTTCAACCCCCCTGCTCAAGGCAGAGCCAGCTAGACAAGGCTGCTCAGGATCGTGTCCAGTTTAGCTCTGAATATCTCCAAGGAGGGGAACTCCACAACCTCTCTGGGCAACCTCTTCAAACATACAACCCTCAAAACAGTATGTCCTTTCTTATTTTTAAATGGGGATTCCTGTATTTCAGCTTGTGCACATTGCCTCTAGTCCTGTCACCGGATACCACTGAGAAGAGCCTGGCTTCACCTGCTTTACTCTCCGCATCAGGTATTTATACACACTGCTGGATCCCATCAGGTCCCATGGGCTTTTGTCTGTCCAGTTTAAGTGCTCCCGAATCTGATGTCATTCACTGAGGATAAGTCTTCACCACTTCAGATTTTCTCTCGCCTCAGGGGCCTGGGGTTCCTGAAGCCAGGTCTTAGCCACAAAGACTGAGGCTGAGAAAGCATTGAGAACTTTGGCCTTTTACATCTCCGAATGGTCAGCGATACCAACCTTTACTGCCATTAGCCACATTTTTGAATCTTAGCCTTTTCTCCTAGAATGCCTCCTAGTGCGGGAGGGGCTGTCTTCTACTGTCAACTTAATTTTCGAAAGTCAAATCTCTCCTTGAAACAGAGCTTTAGTTGTCAAGCTCACAGTAGTTGAAAACAGATAGAACATTGTTGTGCTATGACTAGATGAAAATTCCACGTCCTCTGTCAGCAGGGCCCCTGCCCCATACAGCAGCGGGCCCACATGGCGAGGGCTTTGCTTTTGGTGTACGTGATCCAACATAACTGATGTCAGAGAACAGTAAGTGCTCCAATACATTGAATTATCACAGTGTCAGACCATGAGCTTCCTTCATTATTTCTTGTTGGTACTTTCCAGACTGCAAATTTTCTGGTGGGAAGATGCTTACATTAAATGTGTTTACACTGACTTCTGTACAGAACGGTCTCTTTGGCTGTAGTCTCAATAAACTAAACTCCAGTTCAGCAACCCAATCTATAACACGATCGTTGAGAGCTAATTTTATCAGTTACAGCACCTCCACCCATATACAGACATGTCAGGTCTGTTCTCTGAGATCACTCTGGTACAAAAGAGTTTTTGCCTACCAAACATAAATCCTATCTTTTTAAGGCAGTGATTACTCTGGGAAAGCCAGGCTCAGCCACAAGCACTGGTTAATATGTTCACCTTCTCCACCACTTTTCATTCCATGCATGACCATTCGACTATTCAAGCAATAAGGAGAGAGAAGGAAGTTAACAGATGTCCTTACAAATCTATAGCAAGCTGGCAGGACGTGACACATCAGACAGTTCCATTTATCTTCAGTGTCTCAGGTATCACCTTGCTTGGTTACAACAGTGGTTACACTTACCATTCTCCAGCCTGATAGATTTAAGACAAATGTAGTTTTCAATATCCACAATTTACACCTTGTATTTTGTCAAGCTTGTCCTATTCCACAGTTCAGACAGTTAATCCCCGTGACAAAGCTACAGTAATCACTGGCTTAGCCTGTCTTTTCTCATTCCATACTTATGTTCACAGAAGTGAAAGTTTTGGTCCAAACTGTCAGATTCAGCAGATATATTCAGACAGCCTAAATTCCCTCTGCTTTATTGTCATTGCAGCTTGACAGATGAGAATTCTGCCCATCCTGTTCAATACTTTACGAGGAAATTAGACTGGTAAAAATTATCCCAGAGTTTAAAATTAAGACATAAAGAAACACCCCTGATACTACTGGAGGCTTTAGGATATGACTAGCAGGGGTGCAGAAGGAGTTCAGACTTCTATGAATATACCAGTCAGTTCTCTGTCTACCCTAGACCATAGTTTAAGGCCTTTCTTTACAGCTTCTTAAGGCCTAACAAAGAGAGAGATGTTACAGGGAAATGGAAAAGAAAACCAGTCATACATCTAGCAGCTTCAAAAGTTCAGGATACAGGTCCATCGTAAGTGATACCACAAGGAAATGTTTTATCTATGTCACCGAAACAGCTAGGAGGTTCTAGTCCTGGATGCGAAACACACTGCCTCACAGGGAACAAGCAGGCAGTACCAGCTCCAAAGCCAACAGCTTTGATGGATGATGGAATTTATTAAAGTAATTTGATAGGTGGTCATTTCCAATCAGTTAGGTTGAAACTGTACAACAATTTTCAAGGATGGTTACCCAGGGTTGCCATTTTATACTCATTGAATGGAGCATGCAGAAAAAATCTTTAGTAACCTTTCTCCAGGGTTTATCCATTTGAAACAAAGTAGGAAAAGAAAATCATGCTTTCATGCCATTTGAAATTAGAATTTCAAAATTGTTATGATTTCTGTGCTTCAATAGCATGATTAAACCAATAAAAATTGAAATCAAGTATTTAGCCATTATGGAAACTTGGTAATCTCTTTGATTTTTTTCCCCTGAGTGCTTTGCTAACAGGTCTAAACTGCCAGTGAACAAGAAAACAATGTCGAAAAGTGGGATGTAAGTGTGATTTACATTCAAATAGTCCATAAAATTCTCAGCCTTAAACCACTTTCAGAAAAAACTAAACATACATAACAAAAGGTGTGTCGCTAAAGTTAAACAAGTGAAAAATAACAGAAATGCCCAATTACTATTCAACATAATGTTTTACAGCAGCCCAAAGGACATGCAGGAAAAAGAGCAACACAGCAGCCTTTCCAGCCTTTTCACTGTGGTGCTACCAAGCCCCGCAACCTTTTCTGACCATCCATCAGAAACTTGAACCAATCTTCTTACCTTGGCGTTGAATTTGGCAACAAAATCAAAATGTTTCTTCAGGTCAGTAGCCAAAATTGCCTCGATGACGAGGAAGCGGAAATGCTTGAACTCCACATGGTCGAGGTTGACCAGGAAATTGTACTCTGGCCTCGACATGAAAAGGTTCCAGGCAGCAGCGGCGTGGTGGTTCTCCAGGACGGAGCGGTCGTTGTACAGCACTGCCTGTGAAAGCAACGCGGGCAGCTGAAAGCTGAGAAATCTCTTAGCAAAAGAAACACTGCAATCCAGAGATGAGCATGACGTGGGGATGATGCAGGAGGGAGGTTCAGGTTTGGTTGATTTGTTTGTTTTTGTTTTTTTTTTAAAGAGCTTCTCGAGGTTTGAAGATGTGATTTTGGCAGGATTAGTGGCAGACACCTGAATTTTTATGATGGTGAAGATTTATTGGAAGATTGATTTGAAAAATCTGGGTCTTTCACACTCAAGGATCTTTGGTTCCTGACTGAACTGCATCATATGACCATAGATTATTCTGTTTCAGGCCAGAAATTAATGACTAATATAATATCTGTGTGTGCTCTCCTGTTTCTCAGAACTAACCTCACTTAACAGAGATTATTGCCTTTGGTGTTTGTACCTGGCAATTCTGTCCACGTTGGACTGATTCCAAACACGGAAACAAGTGAAATTCCAGTTTGCAAGCTGAAAACACATACTCAGCCTCACAGACTTCTCAACACTAAAAATCCAAAATGGGTTAAATCTTTACCAAAACAAGATGCGTAACTCTCACAGTGATGGCAATTCCGTTCAGAAGCTAAAGAAAGATCTAGAAAATAGACTTTCGGGGACAACAGCCATCCCAGGAAATCTCTCCACTTCAGCAGCATTCAATATTTTGACAATTTGGTTTATGGAAAGAAAAACTTTTTGTAATATGCTTCTCTGTAAAACAGATACAAATTTTCTAACTTTTTTACACAAATGTATACATATACCTTCCAGTGGCTTTTCACTTCAATTATATTTTTCTTGTAATCTAAAGATGAAAAAATTAAATCCTTTCCGAAAGTATAGAATATATTCTTTATGCCAGAGAACAGGCTGCTGAAGCAACTCAGTTTTACAGCCCATCTTGCCTAACTGCACAGTAAGCATATGAGATAGACATATTCTGCCACCCACACCCAACTTCTGAGGGCAGATTTTTAATACAGCAGCACTTTATCATTACTGAAGTTGATAATGCTTGTCATGAAAAAGAAAAACTAGATGCCAAATACAAATTCTGCAAATTTCAGGTGAAAACAAAATCAAAAACCTCTAAAATGACAAGAAGAATTTGAATTTTTCCCATTAATTTATGTTCAAACTAGGGACAATACATTAAGGCTAATCATCTAACTTCTCTTGTTGATTTTTACAACCACAGTGCTATAGCACTCATTCCTTCAAAATAGATTTAAGGATAGCATACGTCCTCTATCAGTTTATTTACCTGGCCAGAGTATCAAAGTTCTAGATCACAGAAAGATGCGGCAAGGATGATGTTAAGTATTACAATCAGTTTATAGTGAGAAACTGATACAGAGCAAGTTCAGGTGACTTGCTCTTGGGGAGAAAGGAAGTCTGGATCCAAGCTGGGGAGTAAATCTAGAATTTCTGCAGCCCTACCCAACTTCTCACCATTAAGCCATCTTTTTTTCTTTCCTTGTCCATAGAAATATTTTTCAGCATAGTAGAGTGAAGCCAGGCAAATCAGTTATGTACAGTAAGGAAAGATGATCTCATAGTTAAGCCAATAAGCAGTGGCTCAGAATTTCTGAATTCAACTCCCAGAAGTGGGAGCAACTTCTGTGTAACCTTAGGTCAGTCTCAATTGTTCATTTATAAAACTGAGATTATTTTCAACACACCCTGCCCTGATAGATGCATAGTGTAAAAATACACTCATAGAAAGACTGTAGATGCTCATACTGTACAGGAACAACTGAAACCATGTTAAAATCATGCACAAATTAACTTGCATGGTGCACTGTCCACTATACAGGTGTTTCTTTATTTTATTTAAATCTTTCTGTGCCTTACTGGGCAGAACAATTCTTCCATTCTTTCACAGTTACAGATTCTCTATCAGTCAGCAGAGCACTACCTTCTCCTTCACCAAGACATTTTATCAGTATCTTTCTTAACAGCTCTACTAACTGAGGGTAGTGAGAGTGTGTAAGAAGATTCTTACTAGTAATCCTCAAGTGAAGCAATTATTTCTGTTATTTTGATAAACTGTTTCAAAATATTAGGTAGACTTGCACTTAACGGAAGCCAGAGACACCGCTGGTGAGGAGAAGCTGTTACCAAAGACCTTCCAACCTTAACAGCAACACCACCTGAGATTTATTTACCTGAGGAGCACTCGTTGCTACCAAAAAGGCATTGGTCCTTCCTGGATGGTCATAATCATGCATGGCTGCAGCTACATAAAGAGCCATCAATTCAAGAGCAGGGATGTTGCCAGCTAGACATCCGTAACTGTCATCTGTAGGTGTGTATGTCTTCGAAAACACATAACCCATATGGCCATGAGTGATTCCACTGTCAGAATCTGAGCAGAAACAAATTAAAAAAAAAAAAAAAAATCCTTACCACTTTTTCAGTGACTTACTCAAACAGGCAGAAGCAACAAAGCAGGAAGAGAAGGAGCAAATTTACAACACATAACAGAAGAGTAAACACATCCTGACCTCAATGCTTTACGATACTGTGCACATGATTCAGTGCAATAAGGCACACAACTGAAAGCAACAAATTCTGATCCCACCCTGGGGATCTTCCAGCCATCCAGCAGAGCCTGTTCTCAAACTATGTGTGTTACTCGCAATCAGCTATGGATTCACAGCCATGCTGGAGCTTTGTGGGTAACTCAGTCTTCCCACTCCTTCCTCTAATTGCTTCACCACGTAAATTAGTCTATGAGACACTAACAGTCCTTAAAGCAATGCACTAGCATTTATTCTTTCAATTGCAGTGCATGTTTTCCAATCCAAAGGTCTAAACTTTGGATCTTTGCTGATAATCCTCTTGATGGACTCTTCATGAAGCAGCTTGAACATGCCTGACAGAGGCAGATACTGAGTGAGATGCTTTGCTAATCTAATCTGCTTGAATGGATCTTACATGCAGCTGAACAATGACTTTCAAACAAAAAACACCAAAAAGCCCCCAAACTCAACTCCTTTCATTCCACCCATTTCACCTCACCTACAAAGCCTCCAACAACTCTTGCTGATAAAATTTTCCAGGAATAACAACGTTTCTTGCCCCACCAAAACATCCTGAAGAGTTGCAGAAATGACATGTATGTGCCACACAAACACCACCAAAAAAAGCAGAAGTGGAAGCAGTTTTTTTGGAACAAACTCCTGCTTTCCCAGTAACTCCCTCAGAACTCCCACAAAATACAGACAGGTCCTCTAGTTGCTACAGCTGAACCTGGAGAAGTTAATATAAAGATGCAGATGCAGTAAGAACAGCTTCCTTTAAGCAGTAATTATAGAATTGCAGATGAGTGGTCTTGCAAACTCATTGCAAAATGGTAAACAGTCTCCTTCTTTGAAGACAGTGAGGAAAGGCAAAGGAAAACTTCACGACAGCCAAGCAGCGGCAAGTGCATGGCACTACCTGCGTGCCTCAGTGGTTTTATAATAGCATAACAATGCAGGGTTTGAGGATTTAGAAGTTTACACTGCTTCTGGAGCAGCGTTGAAAAGCACTACTAATACAGTTTCCCTAGAAAAAAAGCTATTGTAAAAATCAAATGGTAGCAAACATCTGTTGTTACGGGTGACCACAAAGGTTTGCATTCACACATCGTAAAATGTAAAGTATTAGGTTTTGGATGACCAATTCTATCTCTTCAAAGTTACACAAACATACCTTAGCTCCTTCAACATCTAACACGCTACTGAACTTAAAAGTCTACATAATAACAAGTACTGCATGCAATCCTCAATTGTTAGCGTTCTTACAGCAAATTTAATGACAAAAACGTTAAAAATACAACATATATACTTGCACATTTAAATATACCTGAATCGCTTGCTGACCCGTGATCATTAACCACAGTTGGGAGTCCTGGGATGGGCTGAGTAGTAAGGTACCAAACGGCATGTAGAACATCGGTTGCATGGGTTCGGTTGTGATCTGCGACACAAAGCAAAGGACCCTGCTATGAAACACGAAGGGTATTTCCAACAGAGGGGAATCAGCTCCATCTAGTGGGTACAGTCCAGCAGAGACAAACCAAACATCATCACAGCATGAAAAACAGCTGTACTCTCTAAATGCTCAGTTTGACTTTTACTAACGTTGGAGAACATTCAGTGGTGTGCCTCACACCAGTCAAGAAAGGCAAAACAGCAGCGAAGCAGTGGGATCTGCAATGTAGGAAACTTTGCCTTGCCCGTGCTACCAGCTCCAATCCTTTACTCCAGCGGTTGCCTTTAGCTAGTTAAACGCCATCGGGTAAACATGCACTGCTAACCTCTGTTGCAAATTAAATCAGTGGGAAAATCTCATCCACTTCAGTGGCCAGATTTCACCTAGCTTCTAAATACAAGGCACGTAACACTTACCAGACTCTACTTGAGCAAATTTAGGTGCTGAGCAGGCAGCTGCACTGCAAAAAAATCAAACTCAGAACACGTGTACACCGCACAGTTAAACCAGGTTCTTTCTGCACTTTTCTTGCCAGAGATAAAGAGTTCAGGCCTTGGATCCCGTAATCTGACTTACTACAAGCCCTCTTTGCAGAAATTAGATATAAAGGTCACCCCAAGGCTCATACCACCAAACCCTTTAAGGCCAGACAAACTATCCCACAATCAACACAACTTGCTGAAAAAGAACCACATGCTCGTTCAGCACAAAGCACCATCTAAACATACACTAGCAAAAAGCAACTGTGATGCTGAAAGAGGTGTAACACTTTGCTGCACCAGGGCAAAAGTGTACATCTGGGGTTAAACCACAGAAGGACAAGCATTCCAGCTTGTGACTCAGGCTATTTTTGGGCAGAGCACAGGTATCTTCTACAGTGACTAGCTAAAAAACACGAAGAAACCTGCTAATCCAAATGATAACCCATGGCTACATTCCTGCTGCTACAGTTGAGGAAAGATGCATTTCAGAGAACAAAGCAAAAAAAACATGGGACTCCACTGCTGGGTCACCCCCATCTGTAAAACTCACAGTGACTGGCTACACCTAGGTAATCAGTCATCTTATTTGGAGACACCTTGGTAATGCCAATCAGTCACATGTCTCTCACTGGCAAACCAACTGCTGGAACAGGCTTCATGGCGACAGGTTATATTAAACTAGGTTATATTAAGAAGATAACGGTCCAGAATCAGGGTAACACTGGAGATGATACATATCCTTCGTCAGGAAAAACTACCGACATGCAAGTCCAGAAGCCCTCTCTAAAAAGTAATAGGTAAAATTGACCGGATTCATTAGGCATGAAAAAAACTCTGTACTCTGGGGTAGTAGTAGGGACTGGCAGCAAGATGTGTAAAGCATTCTGAATTTATACCTGCTGCATCCTAAAGATAGGCCAAGTGCAGCTGATGGAGGGTTTCTCAGCACTGAAGCTGAGCTTCACCCTAAGGCCGCTCCTTCTGTGTGAGAAGACCTGGGAGGGAGAAAGCACCTGGGAGAGCCGTATTTGCCCTCTTGCCCCTGCTAGGGGATGGATAATGCCTGCTCCTGCCAGGAACAGCCACCTGCTTCCTCCAGAGGTGCACTGCTGAGCCCATATTTCTAAGCCCTGCCATCAGTGGGATGGCAGCCACCAGCCTGCATTCCCCTGGCTCTGGCAGAGGAGGGCTCACCATCTTGCTGACCCTATGCTCCAGCACTCGAGGCAACTGCCTACTTCGTCTACACCTAAGATCAGCCAAGGACACCTAACGGGTGTAACACAGAAAAGGTTTATTATATTCACAGTTTGCAATCACTTTGCATACTCACTAAACGTGAGCATGATGTCATGCCATTTGGCCCTTTTCTTTACCCCTTGCTTTCCTCTCTTGCTCTCCTTTGTCTTCCCTGTGACCTTCCCTTTAAACGCTTCTTAGTGACTGCTAGCTGAAATTTTTAACAGCAAAACAGTAAGCAGCATAGGAATGGTAATTTTTGGAAAGAAGAAAGCAAAATAAGGAAGGAGTCTCCTCTCCCCTGCCTTCCTTGAAGTACTAAGAACATCTCTCCTGAGACACTAATCTCCTAGATTAGGAGCAAAACCTAGAGCATGGCCCAATGCTTTTCTCAGGAGTGAAGTCTGGCTTAGCCTCTTGGGAAACTTGCACTCGTTTAATGCAACTGGAATAGTCACCATTAGCTTTGTGTGAATAACCAACTTTTCAGTTCAGCAACCAGAAAAAAGTGGTTAAGTCCAAACAAATGGTTTTGGTTTTTAACCATTCACAGAAACGAAAAAGTAGAAGGCAAATTCATTTTGTATTAGATAAAATATTCTGCTTTATTAACACAAAACACACTTAAGAAAAACCAAGGAAATGACAGGCTAGATTCACACAGATTCCTGCGACTCTAAGAATAGTTAAATGTTTTAAACAAAGAGGAATGGCTCCAGTAAGACAGACAGACTGTGGGACATCCAGCTATAACCCTCTCAGGCTATAATGTGCTGATCCAAATCCCTGCTCAGCTTCAAACACAAGGAAAGGTTTGAAATTTGGTCTCTTACTTTCCCGAAAGAGAGTCCAAACCACCTGGCTGGGAGGAATTTTGAGGCAGCTTTCCTTCAGTCCCTCCCACTGTAGCTGTTGGTATTTAATATTTAGAGAGACAGACTATAAGAATTACTAAACCAATGTTTGAGACATTTTTCTGGGAGGTGGGAGAAAACGGAGTGTTCCATATTCTTCAACACTGGGGTTATCTGCCAGCTAAAGGAGGTAATAATTCCCTCCCTTCTTCTGGGAAAAAAATAAAAAAAAAGAGTCCTTTGCAGTTGAAGTGGTTTGGTAAATTTGATTTGATTTAGTAAATACTTTGGGGATGACTGAAAGAAGGCTTTTTAGTGAATAAATGATTCACATTGAAAAATATCAGCTGAGCTGTAGTTGCAGAAGAACAGGATGTGCACATCTACTTGGCATATTTTTTCTGCTTACACAAAGCTCATCTCCTTTGGCAGCACAGCACTGCTACGGTGTAAAAATCCAAACTGCTTATGAGGGGGAAAGGTTTCAGTAAAGTCCAGCTGGGGCACTGGGGTACACTTGCATCATCAGGTGTACTTGTAGTAGCTTTATATGGTTTCAGGCTTGAACAGAATTTGCCATGAATTATTACGAAACAACATGAAACATTAAAGGCAATGAAAAAAAGATGTGAGGCTGTGGTTCAGCACCAGTCTCTGACTAGAGAGCCATCCATTTGGTCGTGATGTAGCAGAAGAAAAAAAGTAGCTGTCACAATGAGAGAAGAAAGGCTTTAATAACGAAGTGCATGGAAGATACCCAAAACTTTAGGGAAGCATCTCTATCTGCTGGGAGTTTTTACTTACAAGGTATCTCTCGGTATCCACATTCCAAGGCATGAAAGTAGTTCATAAATTCCCTCACTGGTATTTTAAAGGTTTCAAACAGCCCCATGTCTTCAAAAAGCCTGTATGATACCTGAAAAAACAAAACCACCATGCTGCTAAATAGACCAGAACAACCCTAAAAATTAGATATAAAAATCATTCTGTTGAATTAACCCATGAAAACCTGCTTTCCTGGTAGTATTCTCTCAAGTGTATCTGATCCAGCTATAGCTGCAGATATTTGCATTTCCAAAGGGATGTGGCTACGTTGCCGAACAGACAAGATATTAGTACCAAACAGTCCTCCCCATTCCTTCACCACACCCTTCCAGATGTTCTTTTCTTCCTTTCAGGCATATGGATCCCCCATATTTTGCAAGCACCTTAGAAACATACACACATAAAAGAAGATAACCAGAGGTCTTTAGTGTCTTGGGAAAAATTTCCCCACAAACTTCTCCAAGGGGCATCCACAAGTCAAATCAATTCCCAGAAAAAGGGGAAACAAGTGAAGGAATGACAAAAGGAGAGAACCATTCATATCCTATGCATTATCTCCTTTCCCTCTTCCCCATTTTAGAAGTGAAAGGGCAAAAGTGACTTCTCCAACAGGGTTTCAGAGACAGCAAGCGGTTTAGGAAGCAGAGATGCTTGAAGTGTTCCTGCACAGCAAAGATGACTGTAGACATCCAGGAGCGGAAATACTGGAAGGGACAATGTGATGGACGAGTGAGGGGTTGTTCAGGAGAGAAGAGTGCTCAGAAATGCCAACCGCAGCTGCTGCAAAATGGATACTTTCGAAGCCAAGTTTGAAATTCACATACAGAACAATGGGACTCGGGAAAATTACTGCCTGACCTTTTCACTTCCTTCACAAAATGGACCCTAAAGCCTTCCAGCTTCTTTATTTATTTACTGCTGTTAGCTAAATTCTGTCCTTTTGACGCCATCTGTCTGATAATGATCTGCCTAGAGCTAAGCAATCTGAAGCACATTTGGAAGGATGAGTGCTATACCGATGAGACATTGTAACAAATTATGTTTTGTGTTTTACACCTGAACGTAAATCAAACAGCTATCCACACCCATTTCTTTCTGTATATCATGTATATAAATTGGGACCTGTGAACAGCACCTAAAGTTTAATGAACATAGACTTCAAATGTCTTGACACTGTGGATTTTTACAGTAAAAATAATAAAAAAGGGTATGAATCTGCAGCATTAATGATCTTCCCCATCCACATCCCCTCCTAGTAATTCCCTACCAGGAAAAATCTGCATGTGAACTAACTCTGGCAAAACACTGCCACAGGCAGCGATGATGCAGAGACAGGTTGAGTGTGGTGCCTGACACCAGCCGGGATACCCCTTTAATGACACATCTCTGACAACTGGGGTTCTGCTGGTGGCCTCAGCTCTTACTTTTGTTCCTACTATAACTGTGTAAGTGCCACTAGCAACATAGTCAGCAAAGTCACTGCTGGTGGTAATCTCTCTTTATGGCCATAGCTGTTTGCCATAAAGTGAAAAGTCCTTCAGAGTGAAGGAGCTAAGGAACTACAGTGGTCTGGGAGACATGAGCTTAGAATCAAAGGTAGGGCCTGTAGAAGACAAAACTTTACTCTCTGAAAACCCCATGGGATCCTCTTGTGTTGAGGCAGAGTGAAGCGAGTAACTTTATACATAATTTGGATTTAGAAACTTCATGGAATTCTGTTTATCATGGCTGAAGTAAATCAGCCGGGATCCAAACTTTCACCTATGGAGGGATGAGGTATTTTACATTCTAGTCTTAGATCACTGAACGGTAAGCTACATATTTCCAGCAATATCTCTGTATAAAAAGCATAAAGAAATATTATTCTGCACAACCAAACCTTACTGGTCTACACTATCAATACTGGACAGGCACCTTAAATAAAGTATGTCATAAAAGCATGTTTTTCCTCCCCTTGGATTTTGGGGGGCAGGGAATTCCACAGCAGCTGAAAAGAAGCAAAGCTGATTGTGATGGATATGAATGATAGCTCTTCCCCATGACTTGGAGTAAAACGGCATTATTCTCTGCGGTCATTAGAAAGCATTAACAGCCAAGCAATTCGGACATTTTTGCAGTGGTTTTTTCTCTCCTTAGCAAATGGGAAGAAGGAAGGGGTAAGGGCAGGTCAGAAAGAGAAAAAAAGGGCATTAATGTTTTCCAGAAAGTCAACTAACTAAATTCTTTCATTTAAAAAAGAAGAAAATCTGTGCAGTTTTGTTTATTCGTTGCTCTGGATTAATAATTTTTAAACACTTCTGTCTTTTCAAATCCTTCCTTCCCAAACTGCACCCTGCTTCACGAGCTCCCTGGGAGTTAAGAGTCCCACGGGCTGAGCATGGTGCTCTTGCAGCCGTGATGAGGTCCTCGCTGCCAGGGACAAGCCCAGGGAATCTCCGATGGCTGCCAGGTGCTTGCCAGTGGGTGATCCACACCACCCCTTCCCTCCAGCCTTCATTTTCTGCTAGTCTCTGCAACGATTGCTAATGCTTGAATGAATCATTTATAACTCAGACACTTCTGGCAGTGCTGCCTGCAGAAGGACAAGCACTTCTCCCGAACGATTCTTAATGGAAGCTGTTTTGGAAACGGGGATTGCTGTTCACACGTAGCTGCTCTCCTGGGTGTTGCAAGCAGACATAAATGGCTCTCATTGGCAGACACGTGCAAAGTTTAGGTTAGCAGTTCCCCACTCGTTGTTTGCAGGCAACCCTCTTGCACTCCCCGTCTGCCTCTTGTATTTGCTTTCTTCAAGTTTCTTTTAAGTTGTCAGCACCTGGCCTCCAGCTCTGACAAACACAACTCCTTGCAAGGGCCGCTGTGATGATCCCAGGAATATCTCACCCCCCAGGGACTGACTTCCCTTGCTCCTTCACATAACGTCTCCAGTTTCTCTCTGCAGAAGCCATGGGTGACGATGAGATGACCAAACATTCCTCTTGGCACCACCCAGGGACCAACGCATGCACTGCAGTGATGCCACCCTGCCTCAGCGCTGCTCGTGTACCGACAGCACAGGAGCACCACCAGCGTTTCTCATCTCTGTGGGCCCAGTAATAACAGCTAGAGAGAGACCTTGACTTTAGCCTGTTTGTTTTCATTTTATTTGCTTTCCAAGGCAAATGTGTTTCTCTTCCACAGGTTTTAGTTTTATAGGAGCTGTAAGAAGAGTGCTAAGTGTGACTGAAGACATTACCTAACTTTACGACCTGTTGAGAAGCATCACCTCCGTTGGAGAGCTCTGCTGTTCCTTTCTGAAATGAGACTGGTCTGTAAATTCCTCTCTAACCCCTATCATGCACGTTCGTTAGTGCCACGTATAGAGTGCTTGCCGCTATACTTTGCACAGATGTTTTTATGGCCACTGACTGGTCAGGGGTCTTTTTATATGTCTAAATTAATTTAATGTCCCAAAAAGAAGAAACAGACATCTGAAGCAGCTTTAAAGATGCTAAGCAAGCATTTGCTTTCTGAACTGAATGCTCCCCTAGAGGCACGTGTCAACTCTGCTTTGTTCCATCTCATAAATTTAGCCTAGCAAGGCAAACATAGTTAATTCAGCTTGTTAATTTACTTATTTTTTAATGGATGAGTCAATTTAATGGCAAAATACAGAGAATAAATCATTATAGCTTTTGTTTTCCTTTGTTTATAACATCCCAGGATTTTAAAATTATACAAGAAAAAGACAATACTTCTGGCTACAGAAAAAGATTTATGTATTTCAGTTCTCTCATTTCTGAAAATAATTTTGTTAGGAACATCTGAGTAGGTGGGGAAAAGAACTAAAGGATCCTGCGCTATTTTATGAACAAGGCTGAACTTGTTACATTCTGCTTTTAGGGAGTGGGAGTTATTACAAACAGCTGTTACAGAAAATGCTGAATTTCGATCACAAATATTCTTTATCAAAGCTTCTCTATTCTATTTCGCAGGCCTCATTTTGTGGCACTGCAAAACGGATAACATGCTCAGAACCTGTGCAAAAAAGCAGATGGTGGGAAACAGAGTGTGCAAATGGAGGGAGGCACAGGGGAACTGTCCTGAGAGGTACAGAACTCCATGCATCTTGGTAAAGTGCTTAAGAACTGTAAAGGTACCCATGTAAAACCAGAAGAACTTCTGGCTCATCGAAACTGTTGGTTGTGCCCCTAAAAAAAGCTCTGTTTTTCCTTATGTTTCATTTATCATTCTATTATCATTCCATGCTGCTAGAAAACAGCATGACCAATATGATCTAGAAGAGCATTTTAATCACACTTTCACTGTCTAGTGCAAAAGTGTCTGAATGATCATCACCAAACTTCTATCAACGTCCACATACAGCCACAGTTTGCCTATTTCTCTAAAATTAACCTAGAGACCTGGCAGGCTGGTTAAACAAAGATGTTACTTGCCAAGCTACAGTACAATGAAAGGCAGATCACAGAATAAATTTGAATTTATGCTGTGGTTTTCCTGGTTGAGCAGTGGATACTTGAATCTAGCTGAATAATAGTTAACCACCAAGGGACCAAGACTTGACACAGCGTTCTCTGGAGCTTGTGGCACCGAGATCTGCCTGACACACTAACCTCTGTGTCTGTGGGGGGTGTTAATTGTCCAACATCACACCAATTAACATAATCTCTTCTCTCCAGCACTCACCACTACATAATGCCTTGTAAAGCGATACTAGATCAGTGAGATCCTCTTGGGGTTTTTTGCCTTCCATCCCTAACTAATAATAATTACTTGCCTTTCCTGTTTAATGAACCTCAATACTTCCATAAGAAAAACTGGCTAATTTGTCACTGTGCCAGGAAAGGGGCATAACAGAGAAGAAAGTTCAGCCAAGAAAGTGGACATTAATGGAAGTGACGTTAATCGTGCTGGGTAGAGATGGGCTGTGTCAGCACCTGCATTCAACTTACAGGAGGGAATGAAAAACCAATAGTTGAAAGAAAGACTAGTAAGCTCTCACATCCTGATTCACACTAAATTAGTCTTCTCTATGTAATAATGATATGAATTTGCTATCAAAGCGCTGATGCTTTAAAGGTGAGGGAATATATATAGAAAGGATTATTTTTCCCCCCTTCCCGAAACTTTGATTTCTTGCACAGACCGACCGAAATCTCCAGCATAAAAAAGGACCAAAGTTCTGTATGTCCTGCACCAACTGAAAATATTTACTGTTTCACTCTCCCATGCTGAACCCTATGAGAAATCCTTTCACAAAGAACTCAGTAAGGGGTGGCAGCACCTCCTACAGATAGAAGAGAATATTTAGAAAGGTTTATGTAAACTCATTGGCAGCAAGCAGCAGGCAAAATAGGTGTGTGGTTTTTTCTTTCACATTTTTAGTTTAAAAATATAGAAATTTAAAAGTAAGGAACGTAATGAGATGGAGTTCGTATTGTCAGCTTTGAAGTAGGTGGCAGGGATCACAATTCATTGGATGACCAGCTTGTAAGGACAATGGGTCTTAACA
Source organism: Opisthocomus hoazin (assembly GCF_030867145.1). Taxonomy (NCBI): domain Eukaryota; kingdom Metazoa; phylum Chordata; class Aves; order Opisthocomiformes; family Opisthocomidae; genus Opisthocomus; species Opisthocomus hoazin. The sequence continues at coordinate 144,744,557 of NC_134414.1, forward strand.
CTACTTCGTCTAAATCTGTCAATAATCTAGCCAGTCATTGCAGACAAGATATCCTTCTCACCTGACTGAGAATCCGACCACATTTCTTTCCAATTTTTTCCACCAAATCAAAGATTGGGAAGTTCCAGCTATTTAGCTGCTCCATCAGGGGATCCAAGTTGTCCATAACCAGAGGCTCAGGAGCGAGTACAGGCTTGTCCTATGCCAGAAATCAGAGTAAAGAGGAACTTTAGTTCTGTGAAGCATTTAATGTAAAAATTTATGCTCTTAAAAACTAAGGTCACATTAGCATCATCTGTAAGTTGATGGTACTTTATTCAGCTCAGCGGAGATGTCCCCATTTCTACCAGCCCTACAGCTAGTCACTCTCCTTTATAACTTGTTTCACTTGAATGAATAGGAAATTCTGTGTATGGAACATCAGTCTCTGGACTTATCCATGAGACACATTAATGCGTTCATTCATGGAAATCATTCATTCATTTCCAAGGGAGTCTGTCTTCTTCATTGTAAAATTGGCTGCAGTACAGAGGGCAAAGCGCTCAGTTTCTACTTCCGCATCAGGACCCATCCTTTACAATCTAATATGGCTAAGGGAGCTCAGTCCAAGTGAAGACCTGCACTTCTTCAACTGAAACCCACCTGTTTTTCAAGGTCTGCAAATAACAGATGGGTTGTGCCCCTCCTTTCACATTTCTCCCTGTATACATCCTTGAATTTCATTATTACTAAGAAAGCATAGATGAGTAAATGCCAAACTATCTCAAGAAAAATGCCTTCTCTCAGCATGTCCAACTCCAACTCAACAGATTACAATAAATTTTTCAAGAGCTCGTGCCATCTTAAATCTTTTAATTCAGTTGTACAACAGGCTGTGGAAAATTTAACTAAACAAAGCTTTCCCTCTACATCTCAATCAAGCTTACAGCTGAATACAGTAGTCATGAGAAGATCAGCACTTGTTCACCGTACTGCAGTGTTCTTATGTTCAAGACATACACCAACAGTAATATCATGCAGCACACTCAGACAAGTGATTATTTATTTTAAATAAGGACCACTGTATATATTAACAAAGATTGCAAGGCCATTGAGAAGCTGAAGTGGCTGAACAGGAAGACTATATATCATGCTGGTCGTCTGAGAAGCTAATTTGTCTTCCTTCCACTCCATTCCTTTTAAAGGCAATGGTAACACAGAAGCCAAACATTTCAGAAAAGCCTAATGCCAGACCATAAACTTATATTTATTCATCAAAATAGATGGTTAGTGTTTCACAAGTGGCCAGTGCTTAGCAACGCTCTCACATTTCAATGGTTCCTTTCAATTCTTCAACGCCAATCCTCCTACTGCGAGGTAGAAGCCTGCAGCAATTGTTGCTTAAAACCACAGTCACAACCTTCAGATAGTCCTAGGTGCCTTTTTTTGTGGGGGTTTGGGTTTTTTGGTTGGTTTGGTTTTCTGTTGTGTTTTTTTTTTATCGAGTGTCAGTATACACGCAGCCTATTGTGCGAGTAGAACTTAAACAAGCTACCTCAGGTGGTATCAAGGGATGCAGAATGATGGTCTCCGGTGTGTACGTCCTACAGATGGATCCCTTCCGTGTCTGCTCTTTGGAGCAATCTGTCTCATCATCATTTTGCACGATATCGCTGCTATCGCTATTGTTGGTCTCATAGTCAGAAGTGGCTTGTGCAGGATCATCTACAATACAAATCACAAAGCTTGTTGTGTGAACAGCAAGGACTGCATGAAAGTCATCCTGTGACCTTCTGAATAATAGCAACAGGATCTCTGACTCATAATACATATGGGCTGCTTGGCTGGGTCCAAAGTCGGACAATCTGTCCAAAAGCATTAAAGCATATACCCTGCAGAGTGTAATAAATGGGATCAGGGATTGAAGAATTAGAAAAATTTTGAGGACCATTATTTGAGCTGACTAGGGTAGACGAGGAAAAAAGTATTTCCTTTCTATTTTAACTCCATTCTTCATTAGCCTTTTGCACATGTACACAAAAAAAAGGAAAGGAGCCTCGAAGGCAATTTGTTGGGTTTCACCAACCTATCTTCTCCTTTCATGACAGACAGGCATATCTGCCCTTTCACTGAATGATTATTGAATTTTAAGGGATGAGGAGTTTTTGGTGGACAAAGAATTACCTGTTCTGTTCAGGGTGTGTGTGGTACCATCATTTCTATCTAGTGTCCCATCATCAGCTTCTATTTGGTTATAGGGCCTGCCACAGCTGAAATACATCAAGAAACATGCACAATATAAAGAACAATGCGCATTAGACAGCCTTACATAAAATGATTTCCTGCTGATAGTGTAAGATTATGTCATACAGTATAAGCTATGGCACAGGGTGCATCCTCCAGAAAAAAACACAAGAAAGAGCTGAAACTTGATTGGAAGTCAGGAATGTAAAAAGACAAAAAGATCTTGGATTAATTGGCCACCACAATTAAATTTGTGTTGTCAACAGTAAACCTGTATCACGTGATAATTTTTTTAAAACAAACTTTTTATTCTCTAAGTTTATCAGTACAAAAAAATCCCCTGGTTTTGTACTACAGCTGCCCTATAAATGTGAATTAAAATGACAAAAATGTGCCAGCGTGCCATACAATCTTTTATTATTCAATGTGAACACAGTCACGATACGGCTTTATTCTCCTTTTCTTGCTTAAAACTTGAATATGTTCCTCTTAAGGAAGAAAATGTATTTTGCTCTTACTTCAGTGACAACATACCAAATACATCAGAACCAAATGGGCATTCTGGGAAGATCATGAGGAGAGTGATCTGGTATCCAGACATTTAGCAATGAAACCGGAAGACAGAGTCTGCTTCATCATTCCCAGAAAAGAAAGACATCGTGGGAGGGATCACAGTATCATGGCCTTTCCAAATGACTGGCTCTTCCCTTCCATTAAAATGCTTTATTCCCTGGGTGTGATTGCCTTTAAGCCCTTTAAGCCCTAAATGTGAATTCAGTACTAGCTGGAACATTGCCCCTAGACGGTTGAGTCTTGTATCTGCAGGAACAATGATATATCACGAAAACACGAGAGAACTTAAATCTGAAGCCTCATTTATAGCAGTATTATATCAGATCTGTCCACGAAAAACTGACATTTTAACTTTTCCTTCTCTGGTATGAGTCAGTATTTTGTGGCATATCTCACATATAACAGCCTTTGCAAAGCAACTATTACAAAATTATTTTGCGTGGTCAAACTTTGTACTAGAAACTTTGCACCAATGTAAGTTCACCATATAAAAATGGCTGAAATCCTATGCCAGATGGCTAATGACTGGGTCATCCAAAACATATTCTCAAGCTTGGTATGTCCTGCAAACATAATGAACTCCTAAAAGAATTTTAAATAAAATTACAAATCTGTATACCATGACACTTTTAGTGCACAGCCAAGCAAATAAATCTTGTATCACTCAGGTTTATAAACAATGTGGAAAAAAAATGTATTAATTTCTCTCTCCCAGTTTCCTTGTGGTTACCATAAGGTCAGTGCTAACAAGCCAAAACGAAAAAAGAGAAAGAGAGCCTTTGATTGGTTGTAATGCTACAAGGCTTTTGCGTCACTATGAATATACCTCTTTATTTCCAGAACATATGCAAACTCACACTGATTTAATATGTATGGTCTGTATAAAACATTATATGAAAAAAAATTACTGAGCTACCTAGCAGAACACTTGAAATCTGCTCTATGTTAGAAGCAAACGTGCCCACGCAACTTTAAATCAATCCTTTTCATGCACAGGCATTAGAATACACTTCTTAATCACAGGATTGTTTAACATTTTGTCCAGAGGATTCCTGCCTCATCCAGTAAGGAGAATTAAAAATGATTACTTACAAGTTGTTTCAACAGCACTGCCTGGTATATGTTCTTGTTTAATGCAGTTTTCAAACTCTGCTGTCCTACCACATTTCACTTTTTAAGTGAAAAAAAAGTACAGTAAAACTGCTGTCTTGATGCCACTGCCTGGATGGATCTGATTTAAAGCACTGAACCCATCACGAGTTCATTTCCTCTTCTGCTGTTGTTGTTGGGGGATGGATTGGTTCGGTGGTGGCAGAGGTTTGCTGCCTTGGTAGTACTTCCTTGCAAGGCAGTTTTCTGGCAACAAATGTAGGGGATTGCATACCATGAAGACTAGCATTCCACAATGAGACAGCTCAAACATAAAAAGATTCATTTCCAGCGTTTGTTAATTTAACTCTCTCAGCTTGTCTTAGTCATTTAATTTCTTTTTTTTTTTTTTTTTTTTTTTAATTGTGCTTACATTACTAAGGGGTGTATTATTTATGTGCTGTTGGGTCAGCTTGTATCTGTGGATATGACACCTCTATATACTAACAGCTAGAAATGTGAGAGTGCTTATTATTTCTCCATGGATGTTAAAGAAACAGTGACTATTAGTCATAGTGTATGCCAAAACTATGAGCAGTCATTACACCGTAATAGTTTAAATGTGTTTGTTTTGAATAATCAACAACAAAGTCTGTGCCAGCAATGTAACTATCTACAATGCTTACACAGTCTAAGCATTTAAAAACAAGGAAATTAAGAACCTAAATATACTATGCAACCTACCTGGATCACATAAGACAGCAGCTGCGTAAAAGCTAATGAGCATTTTACCAATGATCACATTGAAATCAAAGTCTACACATATCAAGAAAATATATTCCATCACTGTCTACAGCAACCTTACATTGATTTCTCTTTTTGACATCTTTCATGCAACTGTTAACTGTTCTCTTTAACAGAATGTTTCCAGCGATAATTGTTACTAGTTAAAGTAATAGTATTTTGTTGAAGAAGTAATAAAGGCACAGTTTAATAAGACAGTAGCACGTTTACGGTATGTTTCGTATGTGTAATATGGTTTTCATTTCAAATGAATCAGCGCAAGTCCCGGTTTTGCAATACATTTGGGAAACTTTTAAAAGCTCTTAGTTTCTACTTAGTCATAGAATCATAGAATGCCTTGGGTTGGAAGGGACCTTTAGAGGTCATCTAGCCCAGCCCCCCTGCAGTGAGCAGCGACATATTCAACCAGGCCAGGCTGCCCCGTCCAACCTGGCCTTGAAGATTTGCAGCGATGGGGCCTCCACCACCTCTCTGGGCAAGCTGTGCCAGCGTTTCACCACACTCACTGTAAAAAATTTCTTCCTTACATCCAGTCTAAACATTTTAAAAGCCTGCTAGGATCCTAGTTGAACTTCGGGGAGGACAACTCCCTTGAGCAAACTCGCAATCTCAATTTTGAGTTTCTCACACCCGCTTCCCAGCCCTGCACACAGCATACCGAGACACATCCAACGTCACGTGACTGAAGCCAGAAAAGAAAAGCTATTTCCAAAGATAGTCAAACTTGATAACATTTAACCCAGCTTCAGATCACGTGCTGTCTGCTGGCTAGCCAATAATCACAAATCACTCACTACTACGACCAAAAGTAACAACTACTGAGTAAGGTAACCTTGAAACTGCACTGGAACAGGCTTCTAAATACCAGTGTTTCCCACTATTCTGAACTGGACACGTACTGCAAACTCCAGTAACCTAACCTAGCAACTGCATCCATTTCGAGAAGATAAGCAGAACAACTTTATTTCCAAAATGTTGATTTTGCAGAGCAGGTCTGCATAAGCTAATAATGGGCTACTTTAAAGTGTGAAATTAAATTGTATTACTGTAACTCTTAGCAGTAGAAAGAACTCAGCTGCAGTTCATTTCTGAAAAAAATCCCAACGCTACATGATCTGACTCTCCCTAGGGAGGACAGGATCCACTCCATGTGAGAGAGCACTCAAAATTACATTGTCTTCAAGCATTGTTGGCACACCTGTATCAGAAGGCTACAGGCCAGCAGCTTTTAAACCCTAGCAGATGGCTTTTTCTATCAAGTGACAGGTGCCTGCTGTGAAAGACTTGGCCTGTGACATGAAAGTAACCATTCATATTAAGGGTATGGTGTGAGAAACGTTGTTAACATGAAAACCAACTTTGGGATCTGCAAATTATTGATGAATTATTTATTTATGAATCAGACTGCGCATCTGACATGAGCAAAAGCTCATGTAGCTAACGTGGCTAACCGCCTTGCACTTTAAAACACTGTAGCATCAATCTACACTATCACTCATATACTAAGAACTGCTTAGATACAGTGAAATACCAATACACAATACCGCAGCATATCACAAAAATTTGTATGTGGGCTAAAAGAGCTTGTTCACGAGACCAACGTGAAATGATTCCAACGCACTTCAAATTACGATCTTACCTGCTGCAGATGACAGAGGAGCTGGTAATAGGGTCTGACAGGCTAGGTGCACTCTGAGTAGAACTTAAGACTTTGTGTGGCTTTAAGCCTTGCTTGGTGTCAGTATCTGTGGAGTCTGGAAATGACACAGAAGATGTTTTTCCAGTAGGACTTGTGGCAGGCGTCCCCTGAATTGGTGAATGGCATGGGGAGGTGAGAGGTGAAATATTTGGCGGGATACCTGGCAAGAGGAAAGAAAAGTCTTGTCAGTTAACAGAAGTGGCAGATGGTTGTAGGAGTTCACTGTGCAGAAATACTCCTCTTGAGATGTGCAGGTACCAGTATAGCTTCCAAACAGGAAAATCGGAGAAAACCCTCCTCCACTCTGAGCCAAGCCCACAGCTGTCACAGAGAGATGAAGCTCCATTAATATCAGCCACTTCCACCCGTTGAAGATCTGGCTCAAAGCACGAAGCATATTCTCCCAGTTGAGCAGGATGCACTAACTGGCAGGCATGAAATGAAAGGAATGCGTTAGTGGCATGACTATTGGTATCAACACTTTCTAGTGACAGAGACACCAGACTCCAAATACGCAGTTTCCAGACCCATCTGCAGTTTCTCTTTGCCTCATTATCTCCATCTGTAAAGCAGGGACAAGAAAGGTTTACACACATTTCCAGCAAATTTGAATTTCTAGATGTGAGAAGACTAGCAATAAACCAAAACAGCAATTTTTAGTAGTCATACATTACATGAATATAAAATGTTGCACTTCTGGTGCCATTTCCGCATTCCTCACAGTTTCTTTTTCAGCATCTGTTGCTCACTATGGGAGACTTGTGACCATTACCTGTTCCACACGGTAGTGTGCTCCTCATCTGGCGCATCAGAAAACCACCAACATCCACACACGCCAACACTAGCAAGATGTAGTTCTCTCTGTCCCTTATTCTCTCTAAGCACCACTGCCAAGATGAAATACATCAGCCATTCCAGTGTTAGTGACACAGTGATGCCTTCTTTTTGAATCCACTTTACATTTTCTAGTCTCAGAGAAAAATGCCCCATTCCCAATAAAGCGCAGAGAAGCAAACATAATCTATCTAAAAAGGAAACGCATGTAAATTGATGTACCTCCTGTTCTAAAGTTTGTAGGAACTCAGCCCCAGTTCACTTACTACGTTCATCTTCAAAACCAAATTATATAAAGAGTTCAGGAACTTTAACTGGTTTTATGTTTGAATTGTGCCCACTATCTAAATGCATTCCAGACACAAAAAATATCGTTGAATAAGGCAATCTGTTGTCCTATGTTTACAAAATATTAACCTTGCAGGACATATGTGTACAGTTCCAGTGGTTTTGCCTGATAACAGCTTACTGTGATATGACGCTGAAATACGATTTACTGTTGACAATCCAAGATTTAAAAATAATCTCTGACAGTTGCTACACTGTAATTTTGAGATATCCAAAATCTCCTAAGTTTTGATTAGAGTATTTATTCAACAAACATGTGGTATGTATTACTGCCTTAATTCAATAATTGCAACTAGGATATTGCACTAGTCTTGAGATTGGAAACCTACAGCCTACAGAACAACTAAAAAGTTATCAGATGGCCATGACATACGGAAATTGCTTTAAAATACACAAGGTCTCCATTTCACATTTACTAATCCTTTGAGATATCTGCTTTCCATCCAACAAAAATAGGTCTTTAAAAACATTTTGCAGTCTGGTAGTTGCACAGGGGATTGAGTTGGATTATTATCTGTCTTTGAGGTATACGTTACCAGGTAATCTTCACGACTGTCAGAGAATACAATGCATATGGTCACCTTTCAACGATTTAAAGCAAGTCCTGGGACAGCAATTTTCACAACAATGTTTCTAACCACAGCTGACTTTCTACTGCTAGTCTGGGCTTCTGTATCTTGAAACATGTTTGGTTGTGGTTTTTTTTTTAAAGAGTAATTTGGCAGGGCAGGTAACCAAAAACATTTACCAGAAAAACACAAACTTCTTTTCAGTAATCCAACGTTTAACTATTTATTGGCAAAGTGAGAGAAAATACGTCTTGCTGCAGCAGGGAATTTTGAACAATCGAGTTAAGAGAAGAATAAGAATACTGGGAGAATTTTTTTAAGTACATCCATCTGCTTAGGTCCTCCAGAACTTCTACACATGTGCAGCGCTGGAGAAATACACCAGTAACTTCAACGTGATGTGAAATTACATATGAAAACACTTGAGTTTACCTCAGAATTTTTCCAAAATAGTTATAGTCAGCAGTATTTTAAAATGCTAATGTTTTCATTAAAGACACATTTTGTAGATTAACAGATTTACAGATTTAGCTAGATCAACTTCCACCAAGAATTATTATATATTGCCAATGGAGCTAATATATGAAAGTCTAATTTGTATGAACTAGTGCAAACTGAAGCAATTCTTTAGTTGGAACATGAAAACAAATCATACTTAAAAATGTATGATTGTAAACGGTCTAAACCAACAAAATATCAATCTTCTGCATAAAATGCTGCGTAATTTTTTTTCTCCTGTCAATCAGTGACCCTAGGAACTGCTTGTGATGAAATGGAGCTCTCCCTTCATCACGGGGTGCTCATGTATTTGGCCAACAGAGATGACGATTAACACTTTCTGGAAGCAAAAGAGGCTAAATGTAAAACTGATTGATAGGGTTGGTAAATCTTGTTTTCCAAGTATAAAATATCTTACATGCACACCTCCCACTCAAGTTAATGGGTTAATCTCTGAAAATCACAAGTCTAAGTCGAATTTGTTTTGTTCTAAAACAAAATTCCTGGATTCCTGGCACTATACCTCCATTATTTTCCAAGATCAATTTTATTCATTTGCCTATGTGCTATTACCTTTTAAGATAATATTGTGATATAAGAAAGCAGCTTCTGTACAAGAGGAGATTACACAAACTCTTCAGTTTGAAGAGGAGATGTGATGTGACAGTGCTAGAAATGCAGAATAATTGTGCAGCTATATCTTCAAACCCATCTCTAAGTTGGGATTCTTTGACTTTTCTGATATCAGGCCTCAGGCATCTATCAATTTCCATCTGATGTCTGGATGGACAGTATCTCCTGAGTGACGTTATCTCAACATTGTTCCACATTTGGAAAAAAACAGGCTGATTTAAAAAAGGAAGGCCTTGTGATCATTTTGAATTGCAAGTTAAAGCTTGGGTATACATTACTTTATCCTGCATTTGCACAGAGAAGAGAAACCCGTAACTGTGGATCAAGACTGCTTCGTGGCTTTCATATTACACATTTCATTATCACTTAAGAAGTCACCTTCTCACCTTCTTTCCCTCAGTTTAAACCGGAATAATTTTTTTTAAAGGCCCAAAAAGCTGAGTACAAAGCCCCATATTTCTCATCTCTAAAAATCAGTAAGAACTACCTGGACTTTCTCAATAATGAGTGTACAGAGATAGACCTCTGAGTTGCAACGGCTTTGTCTTGGCTATGTTTTCATAAGACGGGTCAGTTGCTGCCTACAGCTCCACATAGCATTTTGTAGGTTGTGCTTCAGGAAATTTCAGTCAGGAAATATACACAGACAGTTCATCTAACAAATGCGAGAGAAAACACTCTGTTCTTAGCCCTGTTGTAGTCAAGGGAATTACATGGATATAAATCACAACACAATTTAGTACCACACTTGCTGCATCATGTCATGACTAACCTCTATAAATCATAAAAGGCAAAACATTCACTATGGAATCAGTATGAGCTATACTACTTTAAGCCACTGCTTTTTTTTTTTTTAATAAAGGAAATAACTACACTTACATTGATGGAAAATTATGAAAAGACACAGATTGGACAAAGATCAAAAGCAGCTGCACGTGCTAGTCACGGGAGAGTAGCTAAGTGAGCCTGACAGAGCCATGGATGCCCACTCACCTTGCCGGCTCTGCCTTTTGGCATTCAGGTGGTTGGTAGAAGACATGGCATAGGAGGTGGAGAAGGACCTGCTCTTCGTGATTGTCATCAGAATTGAGCTGTTCCAGGAATCAGTGCTGCAAAACCAGAGCGCAAACAAGCATCGTTTGACACTGTAAAAAGCTTCAAAGGCAGATCATAAGAAGTTATGAGCCACAGCAAAAAGTATGCGATATTGAGATAGCACAAAATACGATGAGGAAAACAGTATCTATCTGCTGGCTGAACTGCTATTTGTGAGGTGCTCAGTGTTGTATTCAGCAAAAACATGTACAATGCAGACACTCCAAAACTGGACTTCCTTCAGTGCTGAGGCCTATTCACTTCATATATACAAAGATCTCTTCGTTATATTGTTCTGACAGTACAAAGAGGCTTAAAAGTTGACTTGACATAAGTTAAATTTATAGTCTCTTTTAACGCCTCCTTACAAGAGCCAGAAGTGCCAGAAGTTCTCAGTGTAAATTAAAAATCAGTCTCCTTGACTCCTCTTCCGAAACCGCTGAGGCAGATACCCAGTAACCCTTCGGGCATGGGAGTTGCTCCTCAGGAGGCTGGAGGAGGCTTGGAAGAGCCCCGCGTTGCTGTGGCTAGTGGTGTGCCTCTTCTCCGGGCGAGAGCACTTCATGCTTCAGCCATTCCAAAAGCATAATGCATCTCAAAAAAAATCCTACTGACAGACCCTGACGACACTGACCACTGATCCAAGAGAAACTCACTGAAGGCAAACGGGGTGCATGTGCCCATGTGTGTGTGGAACAAATGCTGGTCCCCTACAACAGGATGGGTGCGTGCTTTCAGCCTTCAGGCTATCACTGTGTACCAGAAGAGGCCAGATACTTCTGTAAAGCAGGAGAACGGTATTTATCAGTGCTTTCTCGAATGACACACATCAAATGTCAGTTGCTTGCTGCTTGGCGCGTATCATGAGGCCTACGACTTCTCTGGACAGATCTGCTAGGCCTCTCAGGCTCCACATTTCTCCTCATAACCAGGTGATGAGATGACATACAAGGCAGAAGATAGCCTTTTGAAACAGCCTAGTCCAAGCTGAACTTCAAAAAAAAAAAATTTGACACCCCCCCCCCACCAACTGTGTTTTTTTGTTTGTTTTGTGGTTTTGTTTTTTAATTGACAGGAAGAATATAACAAACTACAAAGAAAAACCAAACCAAACCAAATAACCTCAGACCACATCCTTTGAATTGCTAAGGGAGAACCACTGGGTATAGAAGTGACCGAGGGAAGGAATGTGGAAGCTCTATTATTTTTCCCAAACTATTTGAAGTTATAAAAGGACCACGTCTTACCAGTTTAGTGACACACGGAGATGGAAGAATATAGGATTACTGATCTTAAACAGAGATTTAAGGGTGATTTTTGCAAACACGTGACTACAGAAATCTAGCCACGATGTCCCAGACTATGAGGAGCAAATTGCAGATTCAGCAACTGCAGAATCTGCCACTGGACAACTCCAGTGTCATTCCCCTCTCCTACCCTTCAAGCCATGAAATGTTCCTTTCTCTGTGACCTGTGGCGTGCTTGAATTTGGTACAAGGGAAGTGGCGGATAATCAAGATTTTTTTTTCTTCAGTTCAAAATTCTTTTCCTTGAAAGCAAATCTGTATTGGTCTGCCAAAATTTTTTAAAGCTAGACTTATAGGATTAATTTTTCCCCTTTCTGGAATACACATTGTTTCTCCTACTGTAAAATAAGGAGTGCAAACAGTAGACTGGGAGGCTTGACAGAACTATAATTATACAATTGGCGACATTAAACGTAGGAAGAATTGATAGCCTGCTTAGTTGGCTCATCATGCAGAGTTATATAACAACCGTAGAAAAGGACCAACAATAATATTTAATTGCTCTCCTTCTCCCTCTGATTCCCATCTTAGGATGCTTACATACTACATGAGAGTCTGAGATCAACAGCATAAATCAAATGCGCCCTGGGAACCACAGGCCGGTGACTGCAGAACATTTTCACTTGGTTATAGCTTCTTTGTATTTACTTTTACTGAGATACACGGGACTCCTCACCAAGGGAACTTTGGCTAACCACGTATTTTTCTCACACCAGACAATCACTGTACTCTGCAGGCTGCCTTGAGCACCTGGGTGCCCTGCACGACCCTCCTCTACGGGAGAGGTTCATGTCTCTGGAAGAAGTGCTGACCAAAGGAGCTCTCTGGGGCTGTATGCGCCCAAGCAATCCAACAAACACTGGGGATATTGGGCCTTCTCAGGTCCTGTTTTATTCTCCACTACCAGCACCAAATTTTGAATTGCAGAAAAACACGCAAGTCTTCTGAAATCACAGCCCTAAGTTCTCTTCCTGAATTTGGTGCCTTTGTTCTGCTCTCCCTCTCCCTGCAGCAAAGAGTGTCTCCACGCTCTCTCCTCACCCACCAGCTCCAAGATGACAGCCCCTGCTGAGGCGCGGAGTTGACCTGAACTTCATTCTCACAAGATGGCACCATAACTACCTGGCTGCACGAATGACTGCCCTCTGCCCTTTCGAAAGCTCTGCTCCTTTCTGACTAGAAAAGAAAAATATTGATGGAGTCAGAAAGGAGCAAATCCTGTTGAAATAACTATGCAACATAACATAATTAACAGCGCCTGGGACCCAAGCCTCTCTTCTCACAGACGAGCACCCTTCCCACAGGACTCACAGCCATTCAACTTCTTCCTTCACTGCCTGCTGCTGGATCGTCTGCCGCAGCCCTTGCAGAGGGTTAAGTGCAGCTCACCTCCAGCTATCTGGTAGCACCAAAGTCCCAAAATACAAGGTATCTAGGTCTGAACGCCCTCAGGCAGAGAAGCACCTTTCTTAGGGTAGTCCTCTGCAAATGCCCTACACCAGTCACCTGCTGGCTGTAAGCAGCTGAGTGGACACAACTTCTCCCTCTCTGTTTCACAGGAGGACTGTGTATTTTGTGATACTGGCTCAGGGATCAGGCCCTGAGAAAAAGAGAATGGGTAAGAGTGAGCAGGGAATACCTAACTGACACAGTCAGTCATGAGGAACTACAGCCATGAGGCAAAAACCCTTCTCTTCAGAACAGTGAGAACTAGTGTGCTTCTGGATAACTCTGAAAGACATTCAGGGATGTGCTTTAGGAATCTGGAACTAAATTTTGGTTTGGGCACAAAAAGGAGTAGGTGGGTACATCAGCCTATGCAAACCTCTTTGGACATCTAGTGCTCCGTTTCTACCGTGCACTACATGAACATAACCTTAAAGTGTATGTGTCATGATTGAATCCAGAACTCTTTCCAGGCAAGACAGACAAATAACATACAATTCCTCCAGTGATTTTGCCAAAAGGCTTTATTAATTATCACTATGTAGTTGTGACTCTTCCAGTACCAGCACCTGCTTACAGACCCCTTGAAAATGCAGGGCATCTTAAATGAGTGAGTAAATAAACACACCATCAATAGAAGTGGGCACTCAGTCTGCACCCCAACAAAATAGGTGTGTGTATTTGCTTCATTGGGCAAATTAGGAAAAGCCTTTTAACTAGATGAGACAGTTAAAATCTTGAATCCCAGAAGCTAAACTCTGCAGTCAACAGGAAAGGAGTGTTCCACTGCAGTGCTTAAAATTAGGGAAAGAACATCAACCATCCTGCAAGAAAACTTTACACTACCCATTTCATTTTCAGCTTTGCTTTCAATCTCTACTAGCAAATCATCCTTTGCAATTTTACTTGTAGATGATACCTTTTTTTTTTCCGATGGTAACAAATGTACTTTCTTTTCTACACTAAATCACTTTTTGATTTATCTAACTCAATGGTTTTTATCTACCATCTATTGCTGGTACTGCATTTGCACGAATTCATTCAGGGAGCCCTAAGCACTTCTTACATTCTGAAATTAAGTGCGTATATGGGATGTAGGGCATGTACAGTGCTGTACTGTCTGATGATACTCCATTTCTATGGTCAGAAAACCACAAAATTGTGCATTTTAGGAGGGTCCAATTAAAATCAGGGTTTGTGTTCTGGAAATTAGCGTCTAGAGTATGAATTGCTTTATGAACTGGTTTAACAACAGGACCATGTTGCTAAGTGTGTTCTTAGAAGTGATGTTCAGCAGCTGTGTTACTTGTTAGAATTTTTTTCTTGGCTGGGCAATACACATGGAGGAAACTGCTGCATATCAAAAAGGCTTTAACCAGACATCTTGCCTTGTTTCTAATTTTATTGTGCAATTCTGCACTTTGCCACCATAAATAGATTTGCTTTTTTTTCATTTTGCTTCCCAATAATAGAAATAGTTTTGGCATAATCTGACTAAAATGGGGTATTCCACTTCTTTGGCAACCCAATTTAGAGAAACATAAAGAAGCAGTTCTAACGCATTTTTCGTTTCAACATTTTTAACGGAGGGACATCATCACACAGAACCAAAGAAATTTGCCCAGAGAGACTTGAAAGAGAGGAAGTAATTTCCAACCTGGATGAAGATGATTCATGAGGTTTGATGCTGGCACTGCGATCCCTTCTCACTGGAGCTGGCTCCAGCGTAGGCAGTCCTGTGGCTGATGTTGTTGTGGTCCAAGTTGAGGACACTCGTCTCAGCACTCCTGGAGGCAAACTTCTCCGTAAGCGCTAGAGAGAAATCAGTTCCTTAGAGTTTATATAGATTTACAAAAACTTTAAATACACAGAAGAAAAACATTTCTATTTGATTAATTCTGCCTGACAACACCTAGTGAGGTAACTTAAATCTGGATTCTTGCAGGTATTATGGTGCCTACCTTCTATTCAAATCAACACAGCTGGTGCTTTAAAGGCTTGGAAGATCTGGGCCATCCCCACTATTTCAAGTTTAAAAAAACGTATATATCCACAGCCCCATAGCCACAGATGTTCAACACTTGGAGGTCTCACTGGAGTCAGCCAATGTCAATTGTGCTCTTTAAAAATTTTAGTCTTATATGACGGGGCCAAAGGCACTTAAACAAGTCATCACAGCCACAAAGGTGACTGAGGGATTGGAGCATCTATCATGAAAGGAAAGGCTGAGAGAGCTGGGATTGCTCAGCCTGGAGAAGAGAAGGCTCAGGGGGAGATCTCACCAATGTATATAAATACCTGAAGTGAGGGTGTAAAGAAAACAGAGCCAGGTTCTTTCCAGTGGTGTCCAGTGATAGGACAAGAGGCAATGGGGCACAAATTGACATACAAGAAATTCCACTTCAATGTAAGAAAATATTTTTTACTGTGAGGATGACTGAACACTGAAAGAGGTTGCCCAGAGAGGCTGTGGAGTCTACATTCACGGAGATACCTACAACCCAACTGCACATCCTCCTGAGCAACCTGCTCTAAGTTGAGCCTACAGAAAACTGCTCCAGGCTCAACGTGCTTGAGCTGAGGGACTGGACCAGATGATCTCCAGATTGGACTGGACCATTTCCAGATACACTTTCAAACTCAACTATTCTGTAACTGTCATGAATGTTCAGAATCAGACATTCAAGGCAAGAAATGGTGTAAGAAAAACAAGGGAAGGGAGCTCCAACATTTTTGCTGCTATATCTACCCAATCCAAAGATCACCCACTGAAATAAAGCTTTCATGCACTGGGGTATGTCGTCTCCTGAAATGCTGAGAGAAAGCACCACTGTTTACAGCAGATTTTTCTTGACCACCCTGCATTCTTCTTTCACCTGACTCTTCCTTTTCTCCACTAGCAGGACTCGCATTGTTTTTCTGAATCTTTGAAGGCGCAGATAATAAAGGATGATGACAGTGAGTCTGCGGATCCAGATTCACTGCTGCAGATGCTATAATTTTTGAAGATGTTTCTCTTGTAGTTCTCATGAAGTGTTTATAGTGAAGAACTAAAATAAATATGTCTCTGTGATGGAGAGCTTTGACTTTGCCAGAGGGTTAAGAGACATGAGATGGAAGACACTTGCGGTTCTAAAGCTGAAACTTATAGACAAATACGTTAACATACTATCTCCTTACCCAAAATGCTCAGTGTCAGATCCTTAAAGTAAAGATCCCAAATCTATATTTAGACACTTAAAGAAAGGACTGCAAACTATTAGCTTTATGAACCATAATACATTTAGGTCAGTGAATTCTTCAGTCAGATTAGTTCTCTGTAGCATTAACTCATTTCTTCATCCTTCATTTATCTCCTCCTCACTAGGTATCATGCAACAGCAAATTGGTATCTGTTCACTGTGTTTGCTCGTGTGATGGCAGTGTTCTTCCATGTAACTTTTCCCCTTAGAGCCTAGAGTACAGCCATTTCAGACACGTACGCTAAAATAAACTGGAAAATGTGCTGAAAAACCTGTGAACATCCATTTCATATATACAGCTGCTACACAGGCAAATAGGGTAATAATTATCACCACACCAAAACATATTAAAAAAAGAATCACAAGTGTTGCAATTCAGATGCCGGGAAATGCTGGAACAAACGCCGGCTGTGCCATCTGAACTGTTACAAGCATTCGCCTGTGCAATGCAGTCTGCCTATATCTAATTTTACAAGGGAGATGGAAGTACAGAAGTATTTTGGTTTAGTTTCAAAAGTGAAATGGAAGCCTTGCAGGACAGCTAATTAGCAATGAACCTACAACTCAAACTACTTTAAAGCTGATGCATTCTTTCTAGTTGTTCACTTACTAAATGTGGGTGGTTAACACTGGTTATTTCCTGCCAGATTCCTGAGCATTCATAAAGCCATCTGTCAAGGCAGTAATATGCTTTTTTTTTTTTTTTGTTCAGCCTTCTTTTTCTTCTAAAGACTATTTCTCATGACAACGTTTGTCATGCCAAGTATTGTGGTTTTGTTTGTTAGTTTGTTTGGTATACAATATTTTAAACTTGATCCAGAGCACCCGGAAGTCATCAGTAGAGACCTTTTCATTGACTTCTATAGGTTTCACACCTCTAGCTAAGTGAAGGAAGAGGAGACTGAAATTCATACAGAATTTCAAATTCCAGTCTTCAAAGTGGGCAAAAAGTGTCCTCATATTACTACTTAATTCTCCACTTCTCCTTGACTAGGATAGTCACCCCACAGTGGCTCAAATCTTTTGAGTGGGAGGGAAATTTCTGTGTGAGAAGTAATGGGGCAGCCTTGAGTCTGGATGCTGAAAGGCTTTTGCTTGCTCTACTCCCCATCATTTCTTCTCTCTTCAGCTCCAACCAACACCTGCGAGGAAATATGCACACCAACTATGGGAACTACCCTGTGTCGAACATCATTTTCTAAAGATGCCTGATCCTGCCTTGAGTTGAAGGATACAGAGGAATTGTCCTGCTGTGAAACCAACAGCCTACTTTGCTGTCCTTTTACAGTAGAGTATGAATAGTGCATAAGATGTTCATCACAAGCAAAAAGCCCAATGACATCTCCCACTCGTCCAGAGCTGTCCTTTTAGGGGGAGCCAAGTTACAAGACGACAGACAGGGTCCAGTACTCACCTTGGGAATAGCTAGTTTCTCTCCTTTCTCCGGACATTCCTCTGAGTCGGAGCAAGTGTAGTTCTCACTGAAGGACATCAAAGGGTTTACCCTTGGCTTGTGGATGGCCTGGAAGGTTAACTGCGTATTAAGCAGGTTGCTCACTGTTCTCAGCGAAGTACACACATTGGGGGGCAGCGAAGGATCTGCCAGAAGGTCTGTGATGAGCCCATGTGCTTCTCCCATGACAGCGATATCCACTGTGATACTGGTACCAGAAGACTAAAGAAGACAAAAATAATACATGTAAGACAATAGAAGTGAACAATCTGCTGAGCAGTATCTAAAGCTGTGGTGAACTCTCTCCGCAACTTTTGTTAAAGCAGTTACCCACAGAGTGGAAAAATCAAAACATGAACTAATTCTGTAAATAAGGAGAATCATGTTGAATAGATAGATCATCAGGCATAATGCTCACAGCCCACAAAGAGTCTGGAATTTCTTCATATCTGATTTCCTAGCTTTCACCATCTGCAGCTGACTTAGCCCATCTGAATGAATTGTTTAGGCTCCCTACAGAGACAGAGTCAATGGCCAGAGGCTATTTGCACAAATAATTTTGGAGACGTAGCTTAGGATGGGAGGAATCTCTCTCAAGAGATGCCTTTCTACTAAATACAGAGGCATCTAGAGCAACTAATGTTCAATGCTTATGCCTCGATGAACAAAATTAATCCCAAGCATATACTGAGATTTTAAAAATATTTCCACACTAGTAAAATACAGCATTCTGATATGGTGGTAACAACATTCTTCTCCAAGCAAATGCGTATTGGGCAACTATACCAAAATTGAAATGGAGTAAAAAGCGGATTTTCCAACAATTGTTTTATTCAGACAGAAGTGATGAGAATAGTTACTCTACACACTTGCACAACCAGTTCATGTGGTCCTTACCTTCTCTTGGGTTTGAAATATATACCTACTTTACATATGTCATTTAGGAATAATTATTAACTAAAGTGATGCATAAGCAGAAATAATACCAAGGAGCAGCTCATATCACTGGCAACTCTTACATACCCTACCCAGTATATGTATATAACTGATCTGTAAATGATGCACTGCAAACCGGCTGTGGCGCCGGCAAACTGTCTTCACACGCGTAGTCCGTCCATCACACACACAGGTAACCAAACACAGCTGTAGCACTGGGCTTCCAGCGCATGCGCAAGAGCATTGATCCATAAATGCATCTTTGAGTTTCTCCAGAACTTCCTGACTTTCAGCAGCTCCAGCTAACACCTATCTTGAAACCCAGTAGGGCAATTTATTGCCACTAAAAGAATCAGACTATTGCCAAAAGCAGGAAAGTTGTCAAGTCTGTGAATTGACAGCTATATGATGTAATTGCAAAAGACTGAAGATCTTTAAAATCTACTGGAAGAACAGTGAGACTGGATGCACATAGAAGCAGAACAACTAGAAAGGCAGGAGGCACATGAACTTTCAATGCAGCAGTGACATTTCAGCCTCACTAGCTAGTGCACTATAAATCACCATGAATTCTGCACGGAATTGCTAATTCCAGACACTCCATGACCAACCATTTTTCCTTTGCTGTCTTTCTGACACATAAGCCCAATCCTGCTGCTACCCTTGGGGACTTTTCAGCAGGTGTACGTGCGGTTTGCCAGAGACGCCATTCCAGGAGATTTTGTATCAATTTGTTTTCATGTGTTTCTTAGAAAAATCTAAGATACATGTTTTTCCAAATGGGGAAGCTATGCCTGTGAAAACAGCATACGAGTTTCTTGGAGTGGCAAGTACATAGCACGGACCATTGGGCAGACTGCTCAGCCAGAGAGTGATCAGAGCCTCAGCCAGGAGCGGCTCACCCGTGGCAGCATTCATGAACCTCACAACACACCAAAGACAGCGTAACAGAGCCTGACACTGCCGCATTCTCACAAAAGGCTCTACAAGCAACAGCAAAGTGTTTCTGAGGAAAGTGATATACTAGCTAAGCATAGCTAAACCTCTCCCCGCTATCTTCCCAGTTGTGCAGTGTGGACATCAGGCCCTTGGCAACAGCTATTTCACTCCGCTAATCCACTCCTCATGTTCTACTTCTTCCTAACACAGGATCCACACCCATGCCTCCTGTGCTACTTCTTGCTGAGAGGTAAGCCGCAGAAGACAGGCCTCCTCACCCACCATCCTCTCACACAACCAGAAAAGCAGCCCCTTGTTCCCACATTTCTTTCCTTTGCCACGACACCAATTAAAAGAAACAAGAAACTGCTTGATACATTGAAGTGCTAGTTCACCCTATGGAAAAAAATTAATGGCTGAAATTAATTTAATGGCTCTTTCATTGCTTAACCTCTCAGGAGTGCATGCAGAAGATTCTGGCAGATGCTAAAGAAAATTCTTAAATTAAAAGACAAGGCTTGGGATGGGAGGAATTAATTATCTACCTTAACCTCAGCCCTGAAAAATTGACCAAAGGGGAGAGAGGCAGAATACATCATTCAAAGTGCGATAGAAGCCTCGTATTTTCAGCAAAACTGCCTAATCCACAGTTTGAAATTCTATCAAGCCTGGAGTTGTTGACTGCCAGTCAGAGACAGAGATTAATACTTCATGAAGTAAACAAGTCTGACTCAGCGGGCCATAAGCAGAGGCCCAGATTTTGTACAGCAGTGCTAATATTTTGCAAAGCAGCCAGCATTGTTCTCCATGATTAGTACCGAGTGGGGAGAGGGAGAGTCCTTCTCTGCACGGTGTATTTCTGCCACAGCAACACTGTGGCAGCCCGCGCCCCACCAGAACAGATCAGTGGAAACGAAGCGGTTCTTTCTTTGGAAGCGTGCCTTGTACCTGGGAAAGTCTTCAGATCTTGGCAACGCTGATGATGCCACCTCATCCTCTCTGAGCTGCTTTAAACAGCACTTATATTTATTCTATTTACAATATTTTTTGAACTAGTCAAAATGCTTAGAATCCTTAGAACAAGAGCATATGTAAAAGGAGAACAGACCAAGCTTAAATTCCTCTCGAAGAAAGAAGCAGCAGAGGGTAAACACGGCTGTAATCCACTGATTTCAGTACATTAACAGCACATCGTAAATTGATACAGCTTATATGTTGTAATTTAATTGCACAGCGCTTGTATACAGGAAAACAGTTTCTTGTTCAAGCAGTTTGAATATTTCATCTATCTCAGGATGAATTTAGAGTACTATCAGACTAGTCTGATTAGATGAAATTACAGGCATTTAAACTACTATTTTCTAAAAAGTTACAAACTGAATGCATGAAAACATTTAAAAATATTTTATTTTGTCTCCTTCTCTGGAGATATTCAAGACCCGCCTGGACAAGGTCCTCTACAACCTACTGTAGGTGACCCTGCTTCGGCAGGAGGGTTGGACTAGATGACCCACAGAGGTCCCTTCCAACCCCTACCATTCTGTGATTCTGTGAAAACAGTAGAGATCTGTGCATGCTTTGCAATCCATTACCCAGAAAGCAAAGGAAAACATGTTTCCCTAAAGGACAAGGAAACCTGGAAATTTTTCAAAATATATATGACGATGTGAAACAATATAAAGATTTATGCCAGACAGTAAATCGCTGAAAATTTTAGATTGATGTAATTGCATAGATGCATACACACACCCACGTGCACACATATACACACACGGAGTCTTTTTTGAGGGTAAAAGTGCATATGAAATCCACGCTCAGACTTTGTAAGTAGTTTTCAACTAACGTGCATAGCCTCTGCATGAACCGATCTGGATTCTTTCCAAACCACTTTACTCATCAAAACTCAAAGGCCAGATACTTGGGAACAGAGACATGAATAACATGTTTGCAATCAACACTAACAACTAACTCAATACAACAAACCAAACCAAACCAAAGAGCTAAGCTAAGGTGAATTTAATTTCATAGTGGTCAGTATTCATTTATCAATCTGTGCCAATAATTGTGAATGAAGTTTCCTCCCAAGAATTCTGGAGAAGATTGGCTCACTGTTCACTTTGTGACTTCATTCCAACTCTGATTTCAGCAATGTCATGCAGTGACTAAAACTGAAATGCTGTAGGGCATGAGAATGCAAAAGCAAATAGGCTGGAATCAAAAGCAAAACCAGATCGACTAAACACACACATTGATAACTCAGGTAAGAAACAAATACATTCCTTACAATGCTGGTTTTGCGCTTTCTCCCCCCCACTTTTTTTTTAAACTGGCACCCAGGTGGGTGATTTCAGCTGTGGTACCACCTGAAATTCCTAACTGGGCCCAAATGCACTTGCTGCATGTTTGGGGGCTTCTTTCAAGGTACTGAAATAAAAGAAAGGGTTTTCCCCTAAAGAATTCCTATGAAAAACAAGACGGCCAGATCAGAGTGGGATGCACTACAGCCCAGGGACAGACACGCATAGTTCACAGCACCAACTGTGCAATCGTCTAAGTTTGCACAGGTAGGGGCTTACTGGGAATTTGCAAGAAAACTTTCTTGTACCAAGAAGCCGACATGCTGCTGCAACTGCAGGACCAGATCAGAAGTAGCATGTCCTGGAGACAATTTTTGTCAGGGCAGGAAACTTACCTTCCAGGAACGCTCTTAAATGCAGTATGAAAACAATATTCTGATAAATTTTAATGATCACTCAGAATTTTTAGGTTTGAATAGTTTGTTTTGGATTCTGTAACATGGCCAGGAAAAAAAACTTTAAAAATTTGCATAATCTTCTGTAGGCTTTTATAGTAAGTTTCACAAAATCCCGTTTGTTTTCTTCTATTAAATTAAATTATGCATAAAAATCTAAGAATAACTTTTTACTCACTAGGGGAAAAAGCAGATAAAACTGGGTAGGAAAAATAAATTTAGGAAAATAGGAATAACAAATTCCTTTATCCATAAGACCTGATATATAAATTTAGTTTATGAATTGTTTCTGATTAAGAAACAGTTTATCCACCTGGGAGGAATCTGACATCCTTATATTTAACAGATGCCTTACTGCAAATAAAAGTGTCTCCCTTGCCCCTTGGTGTTTTGCATATGATTCTCATAACACTGAACTCATCCGGTTTAACTAAAAAATACTGCTTTCTCTCCACCCTACCAGATAGGACGACTAACTTAACAACACAAAACCAGTCAAAATTTCAGCATAATAAAAAAATAGAAGAAAGAAAAAAAACAGTTATCAAACACAAACCATGATTCATTTCACATAGTCTCATGTTAGGGAAAAAATAAAATCTTCGTTTGCTGTGGCTTGTACAAGCAAAAGCACTGAAGGCAGAGATGCTGGCCTTTCACCACGTTACACTCCAGAACACTCTGCAAGTGAAAGAAGGGAGAAGGCGAGAAGGAAAAAAAGGAAAAAAAGCAGCATCCAGCATATCTTCAATCTTCACACAATTACGAGCAACAATAAATCACAATTTGATATAGTTTCCAAGTCACATCATGAACGCTCAGGCCAAGCTGTCTGGAAACAAAATTAAAAGCAAATATAATTCTCCATTATTTTAATGTCCACAGAGCAATCTGAAGGATAAACATGAATTGGCTTCTATGGAAATAATGAATCATTTTAAAGGCGCCAGAGACTGAACTACTCCACCTTTCACTGAATGACTAAGGAGCAAAGAAACGCGAGCGTACAATTCTGTGACATTTCAGTTTTTTGTATCTCAAGCTGCAAAACTGGAGTCTTACCCAGACTTCTTATTTTTATTTTACACCTCTTTTGTACTAACACAAGATTTCAGGTTTCTTCTTCTCTGGCGAGCGAACAGGAGATTTGTGACCATCTTTTCTCCCCCTTAACGAAGCAGAGCGTTTCCACTGCTCTCTGGCAGTGTCACGACTGCCACACACAGTGTGTCCATAGCCCGAGCACTCGCCAGCACAGTGCCAGCATCCAAGGACCCCAGCGCAGCCAGAGGAAAATTTTGAAAGCAGTTCTCCAAACAGAGGATCTAATGAAATGGAGCTCACTGAAGAGTTCTATTTTGTGTCCCCTCAGTACTCACTGTGTTGCAGCGGCCCCTGTCCTCAGCAACAGCCCTGTGGCCACACAGTGAGCAGGAGGCAGCCGTGCCCAGGGCTATGGGCATGCTGGTGAGCAGGCTTACACCAGGCGCTCCCCGTCATCTCACATGTGTTAAACCGCCAGTCGTCTACCACCCAAGCAAGGCCACTGATCTGGACGTTCCTCTGGTACCCCATCGTAAGTTGTCATAAAATTTCTAGGAACATAATCATCTCTAATGCTTCCTCCCATTTGCCACATTTGCTGGAAACTGTCCGACAGCGTGATCACGTAAGCCTGCTGTCTTTAGAAAACCAGGATAAAACCAACGCCATTCTTAAATGGCTCTAACATTTAATCTATTCAGAGTGATCACAAACTTTGCAAATATTGAATGTGGAACCTTTAAGAAAGAGGCACTGGTTTGAGAAGGAAATACTTTTTTTTTTTTCCTTCTTATAAGACCCGTGCAATGCATCACCGTTTGTAGCACAGTTTGTCTGGGGCTGCAGTCACCATCGCCACATCCTGCGCCTCTACCTTAGGTGACATGATTCGCAAAGCTCATAGCCACAGCTGACTAAACTGCCTCCACTACAGGACCTCTCTGTTCGTGACAGCTTTGTCAGCCAAAGAGCTCAGACTGAAACATATACTGCCAGGTATTTGTCTGGGAAGATTTATTTCAGCGTTTGAGAAAAATTGTTCAGACATTTACAAGAACACTGCTGGAGTGTTTTATCCATGCTAAAAATTCTTCGTAAATGGATACCACTTAATCTGCAGCAGGCATTGAAGGTGCATAAGGCCTTTTGCTTTCCTTGATAAGTCCGGATTTATCTAGCCCCTGGGAAAAACAAAACCCAGGCTAGATTTTTGCACGAGCTCTGTGGGTTGCCAGAAGCCAGCCACCAAACCACCTGAGGATGCTGGATGCCCCAAGCGCAAACACCTCCACATGCTGCCCACGGGGCCTTGGCACTCTGCTCAGTACCCCAAAGGGCAAAGGATCACATCTCATCCAAACTGCACCGTCAGTCTGCACCTCAGTCTTACACCTCAATTATTCTTCCCTTTTGCTGAGTGATGATGTCATCATAATCGTTAGCACTGACAACACCACGATGATTGCTCCTCTCCTCAGTGCCCAGCCGTGGGTGAGCATCTCCCTGTATGGGCCACAGCTGCTCAAAGGGAAGTCTGTCTCACAGCTTTAGCAAAGACATCTATATTTAAATAAAAAAAAAAGCATGTAGGAAATTCTTTTGCATAACACACTCCGTACACAAACCAACATGCCCTCAAGAAAGCATAGCTTCAAGGTTTTCACAGATAAGCATTATGAATTAAAAAAAAAAAATACATATATACAGAGAGAGAAACAGAGAATACTTTTTAGTCCTAAACAGTTTTGGTGGCATTGGTAACTTTCAAGGGAAACACTCAGTTCTTGCTTTCAGGTCATCTAGCAAGCTTTCCCAGATTTGTAACATGCACCAGAAGAAAATCTCTTTGGGGCTGTTGGCAAAGACATGAAACTGCTGGAGCGGGTCCAGAGGAGGGCATCAAAAATGATCAGGGGATGGACCACCTCTCCTATGACAAAAAGCTGAAAGAGGTGGGGTTGTTCAGATTGCAAAAGCGAAGGCTGCAGGGAGATCTTATGGTGGCCTTCCAGTACTTAAAGGGCAGTTACAAGAAAGATGGGGACAAGGTTTTTAGCAGGGCCTGTAGCAATAGGACAACAGGGTAGATTCAGACAGGATATAAGGAAGAAATTTGTTCCAATGAGGGTGGTGAAACACTGGAACTGCCCAGAGAAGTTGTAGATGCCCCATGCCTGGAAACATTCAAGGCCAGGTTGGACAGGGCTCTGAGCAGCCTGGTCTAGTCGAAGATGTCCCTGTTCATTGCAGGGGGGTTGAACTAGATGGCCTTTAAAAGTCCCTTCCAACCCGAACTATTCTATGATTCTATTATTCTAAGCAAGCAAGAACAATGAAAAGATAGATGCAGTAATCATCTCAGTGAGTGGGATGATTAGATTTAGTAAGATTAAAGACCTACAGACTAGGAACGTCTGCACCCATGTGGATGCAAGTACTCGACATAACTAAATGCAACAGAATTTTCCACCATTTATATCTGACAGAAAGGACCTCCAATTAACTAACTCCATTGGTACTGACATAAATTAGCGCCTTATTTTCCACATCTCCTCTTGCCAGAGTAGAGCACAAGTATGTCCACTGCTGCTGGAAAACCCCAGCAAGCGAAGGGAAAGGGGCAGAGGGCTGTTGCCCAGAGCACATGCTGTGGGTAGCACCACCACCACCACCACTACTCTGCGGCACATGAGAACGGCGAGGGGCAAGCTGGAACCAGCCATGCACGCGCTCTGCCTTGGGCTCCTGGGGAAATCCCAATTCAAATGAAGATACTTGGAGGGTTTTGGTGAGCTTCTGCGTAAGGCATCCTGCAAGGAGGATCCAAGGAAAGCAGCTCCAGGAAGGCGGCGAGAGCACGGGGTGAACTTCCTGGCTAAGAGCCGCTGGTGGCAGCTTGGAAACCTTGTGGAAATTCTGATGCTGATGTCTTCAGCAGAGCCCTGGGGACTCAGTCACCCCATTCCAAGGGACTTCCTCTGCGATTCGGCTGCCTAAAAACCTTCAACTATCACAACTACCCTATCCTGAAGAACCACCTGACGATGCAGAAGAGATCACAGAGATGGTCACACACAGTCAGGGTTTATTATTTAAAAAGTAGACACCGCTCCAACTAAACTCAGAACTCTAAAAATAATTACTTTTCTTTAAAACACAGCAGATGGGAAAAATTAAATTCTAAACGGGGCTCAAATCTGCTTTGAATAACACAGACTGAGGAAAACAATTCTGTACTTCAGAGACTGTCCTCAATTGTCTTATTGTTCGTCAATTGTACATCAGATGGTCACAAATTGGTAGCTTGAAGCTGATAGTTTGCATTCATGTGAAGAAAACAGTGACAACTGTCTTCAGTCTCAACTTGAGATGCAGTAACACCAGTTGGGACCCAGCAGGAGCAGGATGCTGGGTGCACACACAGCCATTTATTAATACCTGGTGATCTTGCCCATTTGAGTTTACAGCTCTGATACTCCAACTGCCTGCTTAGCATGGGAAGCTATTTTAATCTACAGTGAACTAAAATAGAGGAGCCAAATACACAGCATGGGTTAAAAAAAGATCCATTGAAAGCAATAATCACCACTCTGCCTCCTGCGTACTAACTAATCCTCCCACATTTTCAGCTTGACAGTCTCACTTACATTAGAACAAAGCCAAGGGAGCCATATACTGCCATATTTTCTCCCTTTCTAAATATCTCAGATTTTTGGGATGTAACTTGAGAAGCAACATCACAATTAGCAGTAAATTGCAGAAATACATATGAAAATTATCTAGAGATTCACATCCACTCCAGTCCTTCGTGAACGACTGTTTAACAGTATTAAGCAGAAGAGCATTACTAAGTATTATTAAAAACATAATGCAAATAAACGCAGCCTCTAAATTAAGACAAAAGACGGGGGGGGAGGAATAAAGAATTGCTGCAGAGTGTGACAAATGTATTTTTAAATACTAAAAAGCAGTTGCCATCAAGGGAATAAACTGAAAAAAACAGACTCGGTGAGGTTTTAAGAACTGTTCACTAAGTGTTGGAAACCATAACAAAAAGAAAATTGGAAATTAGGAAATAGTCATCAGTGAAGCTGCAGATACAGTACCTTTAAAGTTCAGTCTGTTCTTATCGAAATTACTACAGCGATTTGGAAATGACAGCAGGAGCCAGACGTATATCTTGGGCCATGTATTGCACATGCCACAGCAACAGGAGCAGGAGGATCGCATGAAACTCTCCAGGCGACCAAGAACACTAACGATATTTAGAGGCCCATTTTTTAGAACATGCTTCCACTGAAGCTAAAGGTAGGCAGACATATTCTGCACCTTTTGAAAAGGATAAATCCTGTGCTCAGGTAGGTCAAGCGATTTCCTCACCACAATCACATTTGTCAAATTTCAACGCTTTTTTCTTCTTCATCAGACCTTGTGGTTTGCATTCTTTTAGCTCTCCTGATTTAAAGCACTCACACTAATGCCAGTTAATAACCATCCAGTGTTGCAGATGCCTCCTCCTCTTTCTCATGACTTTCTATCACTAATGAACTCCTCTGTGAAAAGAATTAATCATTTTTCTCTAAGACTTGGCTTTGGATTCTTCTATTATGACTCATTCAAGAAAAGCAACTGTAGCCTTAGGGACTTGCAGCCCCCAAATCCTTCATCATCAGTGCTGCAGAGCTGCAATTTCTCTAAAGTACAAGCTACTTCAACATCTAAAGCCAAGGCACACGAAAGATGCACTATATAGGAAAATCCCCCACCTCTCCTAGATTACTTGTAGGCAGACACTTCAGTGAAGATCAGAACAGAGAGAAACAGTAATTTGCGTACCAGAAAAAGAAAACACTGTCCTCTACATGTCTTCTATGATATTAAAATGATTTTTTTCACTTAGCACAGATATAAGCTGACAGACTGGCAAGCCCCGAGGACTGCTTCTAACCTATTTCATCCTAGACACACTAGGTTAGTTTATATTATAGGCTTATTTTGCCTTTGTTGTCATAAACGTGAAAAAATATTTGCCTGCTGAGACATAAGGTATACAGCTGATCACCACAACAGGTCAATTCCTGCATAAGATGGCCATTTTCAGCCACTGCTATTCTGGCCTATAATCTATGAACCAGACGCTAAAGGCTCTAGGGCTTTTAAGCAACATCAACAATCACTAATTTCTGTCATAAAGGTGGTGACTGATTTGTCCTGTGCACAGTTTTAATCTAAGAGAAGTCCTACTTTCACCTTGTGGCTTTTAGGTTGTGAGCAGTTCTTGACTTGCATTTTAGAAGAAGAAAAAAAAAGCATACAATAACCCTAATTATGATATGCTGGCTGCTTCTCAATTCTAATTAGAGATTGATCGAACCTGTACTTCTGCATCACTAATATCTCACCATACTGAACTTGGACCCTCTGGCTCAGGGTCTGCAATTTTTCATGAGGGCCAAACGCTTCTGTGTTTTTGGTAAGCTTGGATTCAAATTCACGTCTAAATTTAACAGCATCGGCTTCTCATTTACAACAGGCAACAGAACCATAGAGACCAAAAAACAGACACAGATCATGAAGCAGTGGTGCTTATGCTGGCAACCCAGCTAGACAATGATTTCTGTTTCTACGGTGACTTACATTTTCTGCTTGGATGTAGGCATTAGGAAAAGAAAAAAATCAACTGTCGGCTACACGTGTTTTTTTAAAAAGTTAAATCCCCTTGTGAAGTTGAACTTTGGCGGTTCATCTGAATCTGCTCCAGTAAGAAATGAGTGATGACGTACCAGTGAGTGCAACAGAAGCCCTTACTACTACCAAACGGAGTAGGTAGGCTGAATTTGGAGGGACAAGATGACCCACTGAAACTCTGTCACTAGTACTGTCACAAGAGAAACACCGAAATTGCACTTAAAAGAGAATGAGTGAATGCAGCCCACTTAAATCATCACTTCTTTCTCAGCACTCCAACCATCTGACACAGCAGACCCAGCATGGGTACTGACACTCTGCCTTGGAAAGCTGCAGGCCCAAGGTGCTACTGCTACCTCTGCCGACAATTAAGAAACACGTGTCGTGGCAGTGCTGCGATAAAATAACCATGAAGTGCTACGTGACCACAGGATTAGTGCAAAATAAGCAGCACTGTGCGATGGGCAAGTCACCTGCAGCACTGAAAGTTATGACTTTTCAGACAAGTAAGAAGGTACCTCTGCCTGGATGCATGCATATGCAGGTATCTAAACAAGTGAACTTATCATTTCTTCAACAGCAAAATGACTGATTACAGACCAGACGAGCTCTGCCAAGAGGGTCAACAACGCACAGAGTGCCCTACACTGCCCAGCTGCTGGCATGCCACGTACAGCCCCGGCACCAGCTCCCGAGAGGTGAAGCCCGCCGGCGTCAGAAGAGAGGTCCAGCGCACAGCCCAGCCACCACCAGGCATTCTCACTGTCAGCACAGGGCTTGACTGGTCCTGGAAGCCAAGAAAAGCACAGTGAAGTACGCAGACACATGGAAATGTACAGAATCATGAAGGAGTATGGGAATGTATGGAGAAAGGCAGGACCAGAGTTTGGAGAAGATGTACTGACAAGCTGAAAGTAAGGAAGAGAACGCAGTGAGGGCCAGTTTCAAAACAGCTGGAAATGGTGCATTAAAACCATACAGAAGTTCACATTTCCTGGCAGACGGGTTAAAAGGCTGCTCTAATTTTTAAAAGACAGCACAGAAAAGCAGTATCAACTTACCAATCTCTCTTTTAATACTGACAATCAACCACTTCAGAAGACACATCAGTACAAACCCTTGGTATTTTAACTCAGGAGGAATCCTATTAATCATCGGTCATAGTATGGAGCTATTTGCTGATGACACTTCACTTCTAATCACACAAATTCGCCACAGAGCTCTCTTACACAGAGAACAGCCGTGTCCTCCCAAACAAGAAATAGCACTTCCAACTAGGCAGCTCAACAGTTCCCACTGTATTGACAACTTCAGGCAAACACCAAAAACATTTCGTACCCTGACAAAAAAATTATTGGGTTTGGAATTTCTGGCAACTGAAAGGGCTTGTTTTGGCTTGGCTTCAGCAATTTTAAAGCATTTTTATTAAAAGACAGGAACAAGAAGGCATGCCAACTTTGCAAAACTGACATCTTTACTTTGAAAACGCTGAAAGCAAGCTACCCAGTTTTTTCAAAAAGGTTATGCCTTCTTGTCCTGCAGAACAGCCTGGTGCCCACGTTTGCATTTTTTTGCTGCATCAGACTTCTGCAGAGGCTTAGCATGTCTCGCAGCCAGAGACTCGTTGTTGACTTAAATGGGACTGACCCATAACGCATTAGACCTCGGAGATGACTTCGATATTCAGGTTTCCTAACATCAGTGACCTAATGCACAATACTGAAGTTAAAGTTCTCCCCCCAAAGTCAGTTTAACTTTGGGAGGCTAAACTCAGAACAACAAAGATACAAGACCACTTTCACCACAAGAAGATGCTTGACTTCTTACCACTGACCTTGTTGAAGAGTCACACACATCTCTCATTGCAATGTTTTATGTAAACATATTTGTTAACAAACTGAAACAGACCACAAGCAAAATTGTTTGCCATACGGTGCTCTGACAAATCAGCTGATGAAGCATATGGATTCAGCCTTCCTACTTCTGTGTTATCTCCCTGACTGCTTCAGTCTGAGTGTTACAAGCAGCCCCAAATACCCCATTTAACCTACTAAAGATTAAAAAAAAAATTTACTGATCAATTCTCTCTGTCTACCCCTCTTCTGCTCCTAATGCTTTTGGTGAGATTTTTGGCAACAACATTAGGAAGCAACCTTCTCTAGAAAGAAGAATTAATTCAGTTAAATTGTTTGTTCTTTTAATTAATGTCATTACTAGCAAAATGCTAACACAGAGCAGAAAACGTGTATCGCTAGTGCTCACTCTGTGCAACACAGTGGCATTTTGCCAGTAATGTTAAGACTGTCCTTAATCTGAGTATAAAATGATTTGTATCCATTTCCTCTTTTAACACAAACTACAATTGCTGTAGAGAGTAAAACCAAAACATTCTATATGATATTATGGCAAAATGAAATACCTGACCAAATTAAGCATGCGCAACACTTCATCCGCTTGCCCTTTTGATCTCCACTGACAGATGAAAAGAAATGTGTTTGATTTCCTGTCAATAAAATCAAGGTGGCACAAGAAGGCAGCATGATGAGGTCCCAATTTGTTCTGCTTTTTAGGAAAGATTCCTTCAGTAAGGATGGGGTTTCTCTGACATGATACAAATACGCCTTTAAGCCATAACGAACAATAGAATGATCCAATTCTGTACAGAGCCATAGTAATACACCTTGCACTTCAACACATTAATAGCTCAGTTTAGATAGGGGGAGGGGAATTAATTGGAAAGAAAGGAATTAATGTTTAGTTGGCCTTTTTTTAAACGGAGAAGAAAATGCAAATCAAAAGCTGTCTCTAAAGACCAGCTAATCCTTTTTGTATAAAGAGAACCATATGAGCCCATGCCAGCTAAAAACAAACAGATAAGTTACAAATAGGACTTCATATTTAACTCTGAAGCCTGATTTGTGTGGATTTGGGTGTACTTAGTAACCAGTCGAAAAAGATAAAATCATGTTCTGACTCTACATATAATTTAGGGGTTTCTGCTCCGCTTTAAGGGCTTACTTATGTGATCAGCCTAAATGAGAACCAGTTAAAGGACGTCTCAACCAAGTGCACAGAATAAATTATTTTAAATAAAATCTGTCCATTGGCAGACTTCTAACCACACACAGTAACTATTTTTGCTTGTAAAACGATGTTCGTTTAGCTCTGTATAAACAATTTATGCATCCACATTTAACACAATACAACCTTTTCTCCCTGCACCAAGCTGACAGCCATGCAAAACCCTACACAGCTCCAGAGCAGCAGGCTGAACTCCGCTTCCCCTCGGGCAGCGGCAGCATCGGTGATCATCTGGACATCAGCCCTTCATAACTGATGAGAACATAACAAGAAAAGAGAGCAGAGTGCAGGGCTTCTGCTGGAATGGAGCCACCACCTCACTTACAAACCAAGTGACGCAGATCGGGAGTTCCCAGTAGGATGGAGCAAGGAAGCCCAAGATGTCACTCGTCTTTCCAAGGGTTACTCCCTCCTGGATGGTCCGCTTGTGCCCCATGGGGTCAGTGGCACAGGAAAAGGGGAGAGGGCAGGAGAGTGAGGTACACAGCACAGCTATGAGGATATCCTGCTGCAGAAGTGAAAATCACAACAGGAAAACGGGATGCGAGCTTCACAGCGGGGACGCCACTGAGAAAATTACAGAACAGCTGGTTTGAATACATATTCAAGGCTAGAGAACAAATACTTCCATAAATGAGCACACTAGCTTGGACACCTAAAGCTAGGGAACTGCTCAAAGCGTGCCAGTGCTTCAGGGAAGCATATAGTACAACAGCAACGGTACAACTGAGCAGAACTTTTAATACAGCACATTGAAATCCTGCAGCTTTAGGTGTGGGAACGCCTTTCCCAGGGATCACCAGATGGCACTATGCTGCCTTCAAACAGAGACTGGAACTCTGCTGTGCACATGAAAAGCTACCATCAACTTGGAAGGAAAAAGATCTTCATCCATGGTTTTTTATATATTAGCCCAGTAGTCTCTCGCTGTTTGCATTCTTTCCAATGATCTTGAAAATCTTGTACAAACAACAAAGAAATTGCTGTATCTGGGGGAGGTGGAGGAAATCTTGTAACATTTTGAACTGACCCCCATACTAAAATATTCTGTAGCAGAAAGATTATGGACATTTCTGTAGGAACACAAAACTCACCAGCAGCAATACATGCAATGCTTGTATTAACAAAGCAGAATTTCTTTCAGAGAAGGAAGTCAGACATAAAAGGACAACGTATATATGCCCCTCTTCTCCCTGTTTATTTGTCTGCTACCACAGTTGCTGAAGATGCTAAACTCCATCTACAGTTGTGCAGTCTTTAGCATGAAAGTACTCCCTAAATTTGGTTGAAGATTATTATCCTTTTTTTTAATACAGCTGCTGAGAGTATCCACGTACAAGTAATAATGGAAGAGAGAAAATGAAAGAATGTTGCAAAAAATGCTAATAATGAAACACCAGCACACACACACCAAAAAAAAAAAGAGTGTTTACACGTGCACGTTGATGTAAGCATGCTTTCTTTCAGTTTGCTTATGTGATTTGTAAAAGGTTGCAAAGTATTCAGCAACACGTTAGCAATTAGATACAAGCTACAGAGGCTTTGAAAGCAATCCAGAATACAGCTAATTTGGGATGGAAGTACAGAAGGGGCACATTCAGATTGAATTATCAAAAACCTCTCATCCTAGATAGGAAGGAGTGTTATTTATTTTCTCTTTTTTTGTTTGTTTTGTTTAATCCCCCAAAGGACTCATCTGCACTCAAGACAAATCGATAAAGCGAGGGGCAAATGAATCTGCACAGTGACTCCCCTAACTTTAGCAGGAGTCACAGCAGTACTGAAGTCTGCCTGCTGTGCTCACGAGCCGAACTCCCTCACAAAACAGATTTTTGTTTTTCTCTAAGCAGCTCTCCCCCCTTTCAGCTCCCTAGAAGCTGACAGGCTGCTTCCTGTTCCCTGAGCTGTGAATCACTATGTGAACGCCAATTACTACCCCCCTGTGAAATTAAATTAGGTATCAGAGCACAGCGTGAGCAGTAAGTTTTCCTAAGACACCAGCCCTAAAGAAACTGCACTGTTTCTTCCCCCATCTGAAGAATGAAGTCATGAAAGCAGGGTCAAGTTGGTTATTACTCTCCGTACTCCACAACACCAACCAGTCTTCTCTGAGCCAGCTTAAAATAATATCTCCACTTCCTAGTCATGAATATAATGATACCAAATTTAAAGAGTCCAATAATTCATTATATTTATTTGTGTGTTCTTCTGTAACCACTTAACACCATGTGAGTTGCAGCAAAGCTTAACATACACAGAATACCATGATAAATCACCAGACCTTAGTGCATGTCATACAGCTGGAAAATTGGTAAGACAAGGGTAAGCAATATTAACACATGGCTTATCAAGCAGGAAAGGGGAATATGTGATGCTGCTTGTTTCATGCCTTTCAACAGCACTTTGTTCAGCCACAAAATATTCACACTTGGAAAGATCATAGGGTTATGTTGTCCCACATTTTTTTTCAGACAGATGGCCCTTGGTAACTTATGCACATCTTTGTCACTGCAAGCGCACTCTGAGCAAGTACGCACCAAAGGGGCACATCTGAAAGCTGAAATTGGTAGAAAATAAAATAGTAATGTATTAAAAGCTAGTTTGTGCACATAGATTGTTGCTCATTCTGGAGCCTATGTTAATCTCATGTAGGTTTAGGAGAGTTTTAGTGTTAAATGGTGATGTAGGAGTCAAAACCAAATTACTTGGCCTCCTTTCTGCATTATTACAGAGCCCATGTGCTCCAGCCAAGGTACCTTGTATTTGCTTCAAGGAAAAATAAAAAGTGCTCCTGCCTTTCATTCTTACACAGAAATGCATTTCTCCTCCCTTTGACCTGAGAAACTAGTCCAAGGACCAGTTTCATAATCTGCAAAAAGCAGAAGGCTTCCACTGCCTTTTGCTCCCCAAAATTAAGTCTGGCTTTTCCTTCTCCAGCATTCTATGTGTTTCCCTGCAGGCTTTGCAGGTTCATCCAGGATCACTTCCCCAAGCTCTCAGTCCACTGAAATTCTAATCACAAGCTCTTTCTCTTCTGGGTTAGCTGCCAGACAAGGGCTACTGTCGGAGTTACCACATCACTAAGAGATTGTTCTGGCCTTCAAGTATTGCCATGTCCCCTGCCCAGCTGCTGCGGGGATGGCTCCAGCACAGCAAAGTAAATTGGTTTAATCTTGTGCATCTGGTACTGAGTTCACAGTCATCTATGCAGGGGTATAGAGGGAATACGTTCCATTTCATTGCATCGATCACATCACAGTACAGCTCTGATGTTGGAGCCCAAAAGCTTCAAAATCTAAACCCAGATAGCTCCTCTTTTCTGCCAATATTTATCACAGTGTTGGACTTGCATGTTTGTTCTGTAAGCTACTGAGTCCCCTGCATCTGAGACACTATAAGTAACCTTCTCAGAGCTAAGCCATAGGTCTGTTTGTTACCCTAAGTTCGCAGAAGTATTCTTTTGTCATTTTAAAAAGAAACCCACAAAACCTCTACAAAGCACAACCATCTGGAGGCTTTCAATATTTGGTAGCCAAATCAATGTGAAGCAAAACCTTCATCTGTGCATGCCTCCTGCAGAATTCGCCCAAGGTACCAATCTTCTACAGCAGGCCCCCAGGGTCTCTGGAAGGTGCAGAGCCTCTTTGCCTATACAGTGAGCAAAAGCTTTGGACCACTTCTGGGAATGCAAATGAATGGGATCCACGTGACCCCGGTAATAAAAGGCTCCTGTCTCTTTGCAAAGCATTGAAATGCCATCTGGCAATTTTGTTGACGTCAGCAGGCGCAGAAAAACAACCACCACCTCCCCCAAAAAAGCAAAAGCCCTGGGCGGGAGGGGGAGGAATGCAGCCTTCCACGGTGTGTGCGCACGCCAGGCTGGTGTGACTGAAAGCCTGCCACCGGCTGTCCGCCCCGAGACCCGGGAAGCAGTGCAGGCAAGTGCACCGTCCTCCCCCGCTCTCGTCTCCGCAGACCTCCTTGAAAAAAAGGGGTCTCTTGCTCTCCTTAAGCTACCGAAGGTTTCCAAATTAACTGCTTGAGTCTCTTTCAGAAGAAGTTTTCCATTCTCTCAGGGAAGGGGAACAGCTGCCAGCACACGGGGTAAGGAAGAATACTGTGCATCTAACTCCCATCTGGTCGAAAGCAGGAGTCTGTCACCTTGTGGTACTCTCTCATTGACAAGTCCCTAGGCACACAGAGGGGGAACTGTAACCTCTTGCCTCTGTTTTATACCACTAAGCTGCCACGGGTTCCCCTGCACCCCAGTTTCACAGACTGCTACCAAGCATCAAGCAATGTGCACTACATCCTCTCCGTTCTTTCGCCTTGACACTCTGTCAGGTTGCTGAAAGTTTGTACACGAGGAACAAATCTCCGTGTAGGCTACAGGGAGAGACAGAAAACTTCCAGCAACACACCCGGTAACTTTGCAGAATATGGAAGATGCACCACTCATCTGGGCTACTTTGACTAGATTGCTTCCACCTTGATCTGGAATGCAATGAAAGAAGTTCTGTACTATTTAAGTAAAATTTCACACAAATATTTCATGATGACAAGAGACAAATGACCTGTACAGACGATGTTCAAATCCTGCAGGGATAATATGATAAGCTACAGCTACTAATTTCACATTATATTTAATAGAAGGCACAGTATTGCTGCTATGTATTACCTGCCACTGGGCACAGAAAAAAACCCCAAATATTATGTAAAATGCCAACATTTTAAGTCCATAATGCAAGTTACCTTTTCTGCGTTAAGCTAAAATAGTACCATCAACACACGTGCATGCAGGCTAAGCTGGCATCTTTTTGTATTAAAGTACCTCTTGCCGTTAGCAAAGACTTCAGTTATTTCTGATCTCTGTTAACAATTCACATGAAAATGTACAAGAGGGCAACAGCACACCACCCGAAAATAAACTTTAAAATGATGGTTGCGTCCTCCACAAGCCGCATTTAAACACTGAAATGAGTAGCTTCTGAATTACTTTTCATAAGGGATAAGAAATTTTACAGTAGCTACGAGAAAGAAACTCAATCCCCTCACTACCGCTTCTCAATAGATTAGGACCCAGAACCGTGCAAGGCGAGCCACAAAGGGAGGAGGCTGACCTGCCACCTAGGGCCACGTATGTTACGTGCTCAAAGCTGGCTCACTGAAGCAGTGTACATAAAGCGTATTCCTAAGGCTCTACAGGATCAAGGTCTCACTGATGGACATACGCAAATGCTCCTGAAGTAAGAGTCCTTTTTCTTCCCCCTGCTCCATCCCCCGGCTCTTTCTCCCTCCTTCCCCACATCTCCTCTCACTGAGCGAAATCAAGGCATTTTCGCTTACAAAACCACTCTTTGAATTCCTAATCTCTGCCTCCGTGTAATTTTTTCACAGCAAGTCAAAGCAGCGCTGTGTAAATAACTGCAGTGAGACAGCTGTGCCTGGAAACTGGAAACTTTTCCTTGCTCACATCTCAAGCTTGAAAGCTTATGCTCAGTTCAATTAAGAAAATTTATGGGTAATTCCACAGTTTCTCCCCAAATCCTTATGTTCTCAGGCAGCCAACCCAGAAATGAACAAAACCCCTGACGACTGACTACTTTCTGCTAGCACAAGGGCAATTATAAGGAAAGTGTGTGTTTAATTGAGCTAGTCGTAAATCCTGACATAGGAATGAATCAGAGGATGGTGAAGAGACACAGCTATTTCCCTGCTGCTATTTCAGGTCTAATCACTCCTGCTTAACATTTCTTTATTGACTTCATAAAATACACCAACAACAAAACTGTCTTTCCATAATTTTATGTGTATTAACCCTCCACTTGAAGCTGCAGGAGAATAAATTTAAAGTTACAAAAGTGACAGACGGGACAGAGATTTTCCAAATTCTCCTCCTATCTCTCAGGTCTGCATCACACCACGTCTGTTTTAAATATAAACAATTTTCAGACTTCACAACTAAATCCCACTCAGTAATTCTGCTTAAAGCAATCTCCAGTAGAGCTTACGTTCAGCAATAAATAAGAAATTTTCATGCCTTCTTCCACTGGTCCCAGGTTAATATTTCAATGAACTCAGGAAAAATACAACCCCTGCACCTAAATGGTCATCTAGAGGATTGTGGTATCATCAAAAGCATCAAGATGCCCCTCCATTCATTCCAATCTTTCACTCAAAACAAAGCCAGCCTCCCCGTGCCCATATGAGAAGTGCAGGAGTTTCACCTTTTGAAGCTGTTGCAGATCCTGGAGCTCCTCAACCAAGCCAAGAAATGGCTGTTGCGATGCTTCCCAGGGAGACCCTCAGAAGCTCCACCCTGACAAACTTTCAGCTCCTAATTAACACAAAGTCCAGATGGAGAGCCAAAATTCTGGATCCTGAAATGAATCTCATTTTCAAGGTTTGTGAGGATTATTCAGACACTGACGTTCACTGTAATATGCATAAGTTAAATGTAACTTCTTCAAAAGGAGCCCATCCCTTTCATAGCAGTAAGTAGTGCGGGAGGAAACCAGGGCCACTTGGAGATTCCCCTCTACAAATATTGGCTTACTCTTGTACGGAGAGCATTTCCTATTGCTATCTCCTGTTTTCCAGTTGCAGTATTCTGCTTTCCAAGCGAGTCATCTCTCTCTCTCTCTAATCAATGTTCTACCTTCCCCTGCCAGGCACACCTGAAACTTTATTTCAGCCAATTCATCTACTGTTATGACTACTGCAATAAACAAAACTAGTGGCCTCCCCAAGTGAAGTAAATACTCAGGCCTCAAGGACATCACTTGCCCCTTCATTGTCCTCCCAGAGAGGCTGATCACTCTTGGAGATCTCTCCATGTTTCAGTTTGGAGACTACAGCTGAGCAAGCTAATACCCACGGAGGCCCAACCGGGGCTGGGAAGTTTCAGCCCAGCCATCACTGGAACGAACCCAGCATGGCAGGTCGATGGGTGACCAGCTGCCCTGAAGGACCTCTCTAAGCTAGGAGGCCTCGCGGGCAGCAATTCAGCTGATCTGCCGATAACAACATATAAACACAGACGCAATTTTACATTAATTGCTTTCATTTCTTATGTAGCCTCTGTGTGTGAGGTGGTGGGGAGGCAGGCCTTGTTTAACCTGCATTAGCCTGATTCTTGAAACTCAGAATCATTACCTTAACGGAAGTTAAGGTAAACTGAAAGGCTTTTAAAAACATTTTCAGACTCCTGAATTTAATACTGAGCTGCCCACCAAAAAATTAATATAAACCCAAGGACACCTATGTGGCCATGCCATCTGAGATGACTCCTCTCTCCCTGTTCACGGGCCAACGCCTTGCCGAGAGCTCTGCGTTTCCCAATCCACAGCTGATAGCGCCATAAACACCTCTGGCAGTGGAAAGAATGTGCCCTTGACACAATCCGGGCAGCCACTGCCGACCCAGCCAGGGAAGGTAAAAATATGGAAAACTTAGCCTCATGCATGCACGGCTAAAACGCTTGCAAGGTCTCTTTTTATCACACCCGTGAAGCAGAGGGCACCATGCTTATCAAGTGCCTGCAAGGGTCCCGCGGAGCCCTCGCCGGCTTCCTCCGGCGGCTGCGCATCCTCTTCCGAGGACGGTTTCGCAGGTTTACGACACTGCTATAAGTCACAGTCAGAAACTCAACAAAAGGTTTACAATGCAGGTGCTATGCTTGCATTTTTATAGGCCATTAGCAAACGAGCTAACTAAACCTTTGCACTGGACTGAAAGCTCAAAAAGGCTAATATCCTGGGAAGAATAAAAATGACAAAGGCTCCCGATAAAAACTTTGTACTAGGATGAACAACAGTAAGAAACTACAGGTCATTTAATCAAATTTGACATAATAGACATGCTAAGTTGTGGATCATTGAGGGATTATGACCTTACCCTGTCCAAAACAATGCCTAAGAGGAAAAAATATGTAACATAGGTTCCAATCCAGCAATTTTAAAGCTGGTGTTTACTTCATTACTGAGTTAATTTATAATGGTATTACCAAATTTGGTTGTCATGCTAAGGTCCCTTAACGCCTTTATAGTAGCCTTCAGAACCGAAGCACGGGTGCGTACAATTATAATTTTTTCAAGAGAACATACTTTTGACTGCTGGCAGCGTACCTCAATAAGATAAGTAACTAAAACCTTGCTTAAGCCACATTTTCACTGTCACCTCAGTGAGAGAGAAAGGATTTCAAGGCAAATGGGAATCCACGTGCAGACTTCAAGCTATAGCTGTGCTCACAGACAAGTATCTCACCAGATCAGGGCCACTGCAAGTTAAGAGCTCTGTCAGCATGTCCAGCATTAGCTTATGTAGAAACACTCTACTTGCAGCTGAGCACTGCCATTACTGCTTTAACTTTCCAATTCTATCAAGACAAAATTATTTCTGACAAAGGGTAGCTAATTCACATTTGTGAACTTGCCTTTCTGCTAACTCCTGTGTTCTCTGCTGTGCTAGCCAATCTAGCACATACATCACTGTGAAGAGTTTTAAATTTAACTTACCACTGCATTGAAGTCTTTAGTGTGGAGCAACGTGACAAATTCTACCAACACTTCTTAAAAATAAAAAAAAGAAGGGAGCAAGGCATAAATAAAATAAAGCACTGGCAAAGCCTGGAATGCAATGAATACATCTGCACTTACAGCAGTGGCCAACCCATAGTACTTTATCATAGAAAAGTAGCTTGAAATAACTTTTCAGTGTATTTGATATATGATCTTGCTTTTTTAAAACCAAGACTAGAGCAAGTTTGGGCACTTCAAAGAGAAGTTGCTTCCGGTAGGAGGTTTATTTTGTTCTGAGCTTGACATACTGTAGCTGTGACACTGAGCAGAGTTGCAATGTCTGGGTTCGGGAAGTTCACCCGCACTCTGATGACAGGAGAGCACACAAGCCTGACTGCAAAAAATGTCACGGGTGGGGGGTTCTTTCAGAGTTTAATTTCCCAAGCAGTTTATCTTGAACAGATTGAACTGCTCCCCCCCCCCCCTCCCCCCAATACTCAAATCCTAACACAGAACGAGGACTGAAGCAAATGTTTGCCTTTCTTTCTGTCTGGTGTATAATAAATCCAATTCATGTAAGGCAGTTTTGGCACTAAGCTATGTATTTGCACATTTCTGTTGGCTTAAGTCACACTTTCTGTTAGGAAAGCTGTTCAGAAAAGGTTTATTTCCTCCACTCTTATAAATTGTTGGCATAAACAACCATTCAAAAATTTAACCTCAGTTATTTGGCATTCTAATAATTTACATCAAAGCCCACAAACTTGGGTTTCCTGTTAAAATCGGTGTGTGAATTTAAGTGTATTAACCTTCAAAATATTTAAATTCAAGCTAAGAGAATAAGGAGGGGGTGGAAGACATCTGACAGCTACACCGCTCACTTTCACTGCTTGTCTAACTGGAGGGTGTCACAGAATAACCCACACAGCTGAATCCTGAACTGGCAGGAAGAAGAGGTGAAGAGATTCTTATCGTCGTTCTTATTCCTCTTCCATTTCTATCCAAGCTCCTCTGCAAAACAGTGCTTCTTGTCTCAGCATTACCTCCTTCTTGGTTTTGGTTGCTTTCTACTTCAGCCATTATCTTTTTTAGATTTTATTGGGGGGGGGGTGTGAGGGGAAGCTCCACAAACAACATAAACGTTTTAAAAAACAAGCTCCACAGTGACTTCAGACAGGAGTGCAGTCAGATGGGGCAAAGGGTGTGGTATGAAACACCAGAGTACTTTGACAGCGGCACAGATTCACCTGAGTCATGCCTGCTGGGTGTCGCAGTATCTCCAGCCTGAAAACGAGGAGATGAATAAAACATGCACTCAGTCGCTGACTCACACACATGCAAGCATACAAACTCTTTGGCATTTCTCCTCCTCTGACATAACACAAGGAAAAAAAAAATCCACACAAACAACACAAGGAAAATTATTTTGCGCTTCACAAATTCTGTTCTGGTAAAGAAGATTTATACACAAGAAAAGTATTTGTGCCTGCAGCTGGAACTGAGATTTTTGAGAGAAGTATGGAAGCACTGACTAAGCCTTTTGTGTCTTCGTTTACCTAAAACTTGATTAGCACATTGACATGCCAAACACAGACACTTTCCAAAAAGGGTTACAACACATCTACCACGGGGGAAAGGAACAGTGCCAAAACAACATCGTACCCTTCTTAGTTTGCTACAAACTCAGTAACTCTGGTCAGTTAAGAGGTCCTTAAATGATTTTCGTGACATCTTTGCTACGTCATCTGAGACTGGTGAATCAAAGGCAGCTTGCTTTCTGCTCCCACAGCTTCATTGGTGATAAACACTCTGCAGCTGGCTATGGAGGCAGTGTTGGTAATAGTTTACAGGCAGGATTCAATCTGGTTCACTCGTTCAGAGTACTTTTTTGCATCCACACAAGAGAAAGCAGAAGGAGAAAGCAAGCCAGTTGGGACAGGAGTGATTTTCAAGGAGCCATCACCCCTCTGACATGAGCTGCACATTTAGCTAGTGCCAAGGCAGTAGCTGACATCGCAGGAGAGCAGAAAAGCAATCCGCCTGGTGCACTTTGCTGCGCAGGGTGTTCAGAAGCACGGAGCTTCCACATCACACAGCATCGAACTATTTCATTCCGGTGCAACAACAAGACACGCTGATCTCAAGCAAGAGGGATATACGTTTATGTCAATCAGCACAACGATGGAGTTTCCACCGTGCCCCGACGCCGGGCTCGAGGCACTGGGACAGGTTCACTCGCCAGGGTGGGCTGGCTGCCACCTCCCCCTCATCTGCCTGCTACCCCAGGGGTGTGCGCAAGCGCTTTGTTATCAACGTGGCACAACAGAAACAGCCTCGCCTCTCTGCAACTTGAAGCTCTGCTCTTACCCTGCCAAACTACGCTGCTTTGTTGGTTTTAGCTGTGTTGGGTTTTTTTGTTTGTTTGTTTTTTGAGACAGAATTGGACCTATCTTCTCAGAACTATACTCACTGCACCTGGTGCCTCCCTCACATGTAAGAGTTGAATTTTAGCCATCTTTTTCCAACTGTGTGAGAGACAAGGGGAAAAAAAAACCCAAAACACAAAAGGCAAGTAAATAGTTGAGCAACTACAGATAGTAAAGGCCAATGACACTTGCCATAAAACACAGATGCTGGGTGGTTTAACTGCAATGCTTGTGGAGTGATGTAGCGTGGTGCAGGGATACCAAAGCTAACAAGGAAAGATCTCTCAGTTACTAGAAGCAGACAAGCCAGGTGAGCTGAGAAATGGGACATGTTATTGAGGATATCTGCCTGCTTTAGTATAGGCTGAACTGTTCCCAATACCAAATCTACTTTGCTTGTACCTACACATCAGTGTATTGCCAGAATCAACGGTGTTCTCAAAACAGGTTGACTTTGATAAGTTAGGAAAGAAACAAAGGTGCTACACTAGCAGAACCTTCTAATCTTACAATTACCAGTGTGCCAGCTCGATTTAAAGACAGTTGTTTTGCACCTTCTCCCCTGTATTCATAAGTTATATTCACCATGAAATTTTGCAGTTTGGAAGACTTTAACAACAAAAAAAACCCCAAAACCCCACAAACCCACACCCAAAACTGAAGCAGTGACTAGGCACATCATTGGATGGTTGCATCCAGAGGGTAGTGGTCAACAGCTCAATGTCCAGAAGGAGATCGGTGACAAGGCGTATCCCTCAGGGGTCCTCAATGGGACCAGTGCTGTTTAGTATTTTCATCAATGACACAGACAGCAGGATCGAGTGCACCCTCAGCAAGTCTGCAGATGACACCAAGCTGAGCGGGGCGGTTGACACGTCTGAAGATGGGATGTCATCCAGATGGACGTGGAGAAGCTCAAGAAGTGGGCCCATCTGAACCTCATGAGGTTTAACAAAGCCAAGTGCAGGGTCCTGCACATGCGTTGGGGCAACCCCTGGTATCAATACAGGCTGGTGGATGTAGGGATTGAGAGCAGCCCTACTGAGAAGGATGTAGGGTTACAAGGACTTTGGAGTACTGGCGGACAAAAATCTCAACATGACCCGGCAATGTGCGCTCACAGCCCAGAAGGCCAACGGTATCCCGGGTTTCATCAAAAGCAGTGTGGCGAACAGGTCAAGGGAAGTGATTCTGCCCCTCTGCTCTGCTCTGGTGAGACCCCATCTGGTGTACTGTGTCCAGCTCTGGAGCCCCCAGCACAGGAAAGACATGGACCTGCTGGAGCAGGTCCAGAGGAGGGCCACAAAAATGATCAAAGGGATGGAACACCTCTCTTACAAGGAAAGGCTGAGAGAGAGTTGGGGCTGTTCAGCCTGGAGAAGAGAAGGCTTTGGGGAGACCTTATGGTGGCCTTCCAGTACTTAAAGGGGGCTTATAAGAAAGATGGGGACAAACTTGTTAGCAGGGCCTATTGTGATAAGACAAGAGGTTTGTCTTTTGAAATAAAAGAGATTTAGACTAGATATAAGGAAGAAATTTTTTA
Organism: Opisthocomus hoazin; assembly: GCF_030867145.1. Classification (NCBI taxonomy): domain Eukaryota; kingdom Metazoa; phylum Chordata; class Aves; order Opisthocomiformes; family Opisthocomidae; genus Opisthocomus; species Opisthocomus hoazin. The sequence goes on from NC_134414.1 coordinate 144,789,298, forward strand.
CAATGAGTGGTGAAACACTGGAAGAGGTTGCCTAGAGAGGTGGTAGATGCCCCATCCCTGGAAACATTCGAGGTCTGGTTAGACGGGGCTCTGAGCAAGCTGATCTAGTCAAAGACGTCCCTGCTCTCTGCAGGGGATTCAACTACATGACCTTTAAAGGTCACTTCCAACCCAAACTATTCTATGATTCTATTCTATGTTTTGCAGGTAGGCTAAGCAAATCAGAGGTAGGAGAGATCAAAATTGAGGCAGAGGAACAGATTCTTCTGTACCGCATCTGCACTATGCAGGAGACCTTGCCAATGTCCTCCGCTGCCTCCCCCAAAAACCAACCCATCTCACAATGACAGTGGATGTCTAAGAACTCAGAACCTGTCAGATTACAAACTCTCTTTGGAAAAAGCTAAAAAGATATTTCACTCTAATTTTTAGTAAAATAATTTAGATATGTAGACTTATACTTTATCTTATGATTCAATACCCAATTCTGGGCTTTCATGGAGTCCAGCAGCAATTAAGGAGGACAAAAGATGGTATCTGCTTTGAAATCTGTTTTGCCTCTTGCGATGGTCACATGTTCCCTTTGTTCTTTTTAATGTTAATGTTAATGTAATTGTATTAATTTTATCAGAAAACGGAGGGAGGGAAGGTGATCTAATTTCAGTGGGAATGCCAAAGGAAATTTGTATCTGCTGTGGCCACAATTAATGATGTGTCTGCATCAAAGAAAGAAATTAAATCTTTCAGTTGTCCTGCTGGAAGTGCAAAACTTCTCCTGAAAGACCTATGATCCCATTCTTTAATCTGTATATTTCACATGAGTACTACCAAGTATATTATTTATTTTACACTCAATCAGGGAATTGAGTGAAATACAAATAGAATATAAACTGAAGCATAAGAAGTTCCGTCTGAACATGAGGAAGAACTTCTTCACTCTGAGGGTGACGGAGCCCTGGAACAGGTTGCCCAGGAAGGCTGTGGATTCTCCTTCTCTGGAGATATTCAAGACCTGCCTGGACAAGGTCCTGTGCAGCCTGCTGTAGGAGACCCTGCTTTGGCCAGGGGGGTTGGACTGGGTGACCCACAGAGGTCCCTTCCAACCCCTACCATTCTGTGATTCTGTAATTAATCAGGACAATAATTACAGACATATGCTAAGCCACAATTAATGAGCACTCATGTATGTATTGTATGCTCCTATGTACGTCAACAAATTCAAACACACAGCAACCAAAAAAATGACCCAAACAGGCTAAGAAATGCTCTAGTCTCAACAAAGTATCCTTGGCTGGAAATATCATCAGTTATTTATATAACAGTCTAACAGATACAAAATGTCTGGCTTATCACCTTATCTTTTTATACATTGGCGGTATTTAACCAAAATAAAGCTAACAATGTCATACTCCTCTTCCTGTCCATCAGTCAGAAGGCTTCTACTGAAGCAGCTGAAACCTCTTGGCCACTCTCAACCAAGTCTGACAGCAAAATAAAAGCAAATCTATTTCAGTTCTGACAAGACTCCTTCACATGACTACCAGTTTTCATGAGGGGTAATGCTTGGTATGACTTCCAAAGTGGAGAGGGAAAGGCTTCGATATGAGGTCGGTAGTTACCTGGCCTGGCCAGCCCACCCCTACCCTCTGTTGTCCAGCTGATTCTTAGTGGATTTACAGTAGTGATAGGGATTAGAGAATTAGGGTGTATATGGGATGTGAAACATAAATTACTGACTAATTAGGTTTAATTTTCTGCCTGCAGAGCAACACATTCAGGTTAAGCTGTAATTGCAAGCCATCTAAACCTAAATGATTACATTCATACTACAAGCTCTGCCTAGCTGCTCTCCTTCATCAGTACTCACTCCTTGCTCCAAAAAGAAACTGTTGTTCTCTCCTAGGGTTACTACTTTCTGCCTTGCCTTCTAAAAGAGAATAAAATGTTTCAATCAAGAGAAAACGAATCACTTAGTTTAGGAGTTTTCTGAGATTAATGATTTTTAAATTTTTTTCTAAGCCAGGAGTCATGAGACTAGCCGGAGAGCCAGAAGACCTGGAGCTGCAGACCTATCTGCATTTCACACGAGTGATTATCAGGGAACAAACAAGTAAGAACTTGTTTTAAAATCCTGCAGTGCAGACATGTTTCATGGTAAGGAAGTAATTTCCAGAGCTGAAAGTACAGGGTCTGCACAGATGCTGCTTCTGCTTTCTCCATGGCCGCTCCTGGAACTAAACAAACCAGCATGATAAATGCTGTAATTGGTCCTCCAGACCAGATTTGTCTGATATATCACATCCAAATAATAAACAACAGTAATAAGCTTTTTGTAACAAAGATTTGACACGTTTTCTCATGTTTTAAATTATTTTTTTTTGCATTATGTAAGATGGCTTTTTCAATGCGGCACACACCCACATCCCTCCCACATGCCTACATATATGGTCCATCCATACACCTACGGAAAATATATTATTTAAACATTATTCACAAAACCTGCAAATGTGAAGAAAGTCCAGCTTGACAGCAGAGCAGAAGAAAAGCGGCACTGAACTGCCAGATTTGTCCCACAATATCTGTTAACCCACGCATCTGAGAAAGGGCTGAGATCTAACACCCTTTCTTAGACATGTAAAGTATATGTTTACGGGCTGTTACGCTACGAGGTCATCTGACATCACTGGTATAAGTGCTGTCACTCTCTTGCTGAGCCTCTGCCAGAAATGCCGTGGAGAATGTCTGCCAGAAGGAGGACTTTGCATCTGCCATCACCAGCTCCCAAACCAACACACAGAGCTTGGTGGGAAACACTTCCTAACACAGGTTCTCAACTTGTTTTGGGTTTCAAGGCAGTACAGTTACTCGACTGCAGTTATCACTTGTGCAATTCACCGGCTGAGGCTTGAAAGTGTCACCTGCCTTCCCTTCAAACACTAGATAGAGAAAACAAAGCGCATCTTAGCAAAGCATCAGGGTAAGTTCCTGACTACAAGGCTGACACCAAAGTTGTAATAAGAAAAAGAAACCTATAAAATGCAATTCTTGATTGCATTTAAGCACTAGGTTCCTCTATAACTGCTCCAATATATCAGGTAACCCAGGTGAGAGAGAGAGATCACTGGCAATTTGCTCCATCTCCTATGGCTATTTGCCTTGGAGAAGGCTTCTGTTTTTCTGTCCCCTTGTGCAAGATGGAATACATCCTGCCTTTTTCTTCAACTATTTTTTCACATAGCTAAATGAAACACAACTTTTTTTGGGGAAAAGGCGATGCAAACTCAGTTCTTGCTCTCTAGGACTGGGATTCTTCCTGCTCCCTTTTTCTCTGCAATCAAATTACAAAATGTGAACATGGCAAGCACAACACTGCCTTCTTTTGCAGTTTTTTCCAACTTCATATCCCTTTTCTGTTTGCTTATTATCATATATATATATATATATTGCTCTCTCATAATTTAAGAGTTCTTGTTCTTAAAATGTCCACTATCACCCTTCACCATTCATATATTCTACAAATTATTCACTAAATACATTTTGTTCAATCTCTGCCTTGCTCTTTGCTGATCACACACACCACAAACGGCAGGTTAACCTGCCAGGTTGGACCGTACATTTCTAGCGTTTGTCCCTGAAGAACTTAACCCGTGAGCAGCTGCATGACATTTGCTTCCACCACTACAGTCTTCCAGACAGCAGAGACAGACCCAGCGTCCATGTCAACCCTGTCCTCTTCCCTGCTGACATCACACACGCTGTTTTTTCACAGGTGTGGTGCTTCTGTTGCCTACATCAGATGGGAAATCTGGCTGCTGCTGCTGCGGAAATTAGTGACAGAAATTCTGAGGCATCACCTATGCGGATGTGTCAGTGTAGACTGAAGAGAGATAATTTTTTTAACTTCTCAGAGGCCACGTCACTCTTAGGAAGGATCATAATTAATATTTTTATCAGTGAGACTTCACAAGAAGTACAGTCAGCAAACCACACGTGCTGACGACAGCGTTTGAAGACACTGCCCACACAACAGACAACTGGGACATCGTAACGAAAACCTGGATGAGGGGTGGAGTGACAGAAATGGACACAATTCAGTAGTGCAGCTAGAGGCTGTACTCCCAGGGACTAGCAGTAAGAGCTTTCCATCATCCCAAATTCAAAGTTTCTCCATTTTAGATGGTCAAGATCATGTTTACTATTCAGCTCAAGAACAAATACAAGACAATGGCGCAATGTGGTCACAAAAAGAAAACATAATACTTAGGTAAAGCAGAAAAAGCCTTTTCGCTAGATGCAGCGAAGTTTTATGTCATTGAACAAGGCACAGATGAGACGTCTCCTGGAACACCACATAGAGGAAAAACTTTATGCTCTGAAGTTGAACTAAATGGCTTCTGCTCTACAAGAGTATTAAAAAATACAATTTATACTTGATTTATATTCTTTCCTTTAACCAGATACCTAGGTGGACTATAATCTGCATAGAATTATAGAACAGTTTGGGTTGGAAGGGACCTTACAGATCATTGAGTTCCAACCCCCCTGCCATGGGCAGGGACACCTCCCACCAGACCAGATTGCTCAAAGCCCCATCCAACCTGGCCTTGAACACTGCCAGGGAGGGGGCATCCACAGCTTCTCTGGGCAACCTGTGCCAGTGCCTCACCACCCTCAGAGTGAAGAATTTCTTTCTTGTATCTAACCTAAATCTACCATTTTTCTGTGTGAAGCCATTACCCCTTGTCCTATTGCTCCATGCCCTTGTACAAAGCCCCTCTTCAGCTCTCTTGTAGGCCCCCCTCAGCTACCGAAAGGCTGCAACAAGGTCTCCCCGCAGCCTTCTCTTCCCCAGGCTGAACAGCCCCAACTCTCTCAGCCTTTCCTCATAGGAGAGGTGTTCCAGCCCTTGGATCATATTTGTGGCCCTCCTCTGGACCCGCTCCAACAGGTCCATGTCTTTCCTGTGCTGAAATATAAGTAAGTAATCAGAAGCCTGTTCCTTCCCACCAGAGGAGAATTGGCGGGAGTGGGGGTGAAGTAACTGTAGGGTAGAGCTTGATGACCTTTATGGAAGGATTACATAGTGTTCTCTTGCTAGCATGAAGCAGCATCAGAATTGTCCTTGCTCATTAACTCAAATGTAAACACTGCTAACTCCCTCCTATTTCTTTCTTCTGTATGCATCAAACACGGAGCATGGACAAAATCCTGCCTCTTGCAGCAGGAAAGCTAGTACAGGAGAGAACCAACAAGAGTGCTGCATGTGGCCTCAAAACTTCAACCACAAAGTCATGAAGTGGACAATATTAGGCAAATGGTGATGTCAAGGTCTCACAACATGCTGATACACGTTAAATAATTGACAAGCCTTCTGACAACTACGGAGCCCGGCAGACAGAGCTGTGTGCAGCAACAGCAGCTGAAGAGACGAATTCACTGACACAGGACAGGGCAGTTTTCTGCCAAGTTTCATTTTGAAAACTGAATACACAGCAAGTGCTCCGGCGTCCCAGTGGCAGCAGAAACCCACAAACTGGGCCACTATCCCCCCAGTATCCTTCCCACCCCCACCGCATACTCAGTGCACAAAAGAAATCTGGATACATCACTACCGACCATATTCTAGATGGTGACAAAAAGTAGAAGGCAGTGAGTCACTTTCTCTCATTTATGCAAAGATCTCCCTTGATGTTAATATAATATCCTCACACAGACATAACAAATTAAGGCATTACCTGGATGGCAGTTCTCACTGAGCAGTGTTTCCGGCTGCCAGGAATCGAGAAATCAGGTTACACCCCACTAAGGTACCCAGAGCACACGACGCACGGGGCAGCCTATTCCATCCCCCTCAGCACAGTGGCAAGCCTACCTTGGATTTTCACAGTTTTCGCCACCTACTCCTATTTATAACTGCATCCCCCCCCACGTACTTTTAATTAGCTCACCTTCATTAATGAATCATTATATAATAAAATGAAATAAATATTCACTGGTTAGTGACTTTTTAATGGAAAGGAGGCAAATAAAATAAAGTCAAATTACATGAAATAGACAAAGAATGTATTTTCATAAACTGAAATAGCAATGCCAAATTCATTTCTCTGGGTGGCAAGCCAAAAAAATGCAGAAAACAGTAAAAAAATGGTCACATCATCTGTTACGATATTTCTGTGAAAGTACTATTGCAAAGATGGGCATTTTCTGTCACTTGAGTAAAAAAAATAACAAGTTATAGTACTACTAAAGCAAATTTTTATTCTGTAAATTATCAATATTCTCACGTAAGATAACAGGTGCTGTAGCATTATAAAGGTCATAGGATTTGGCTTATAAAATGTAACAGCATAAAAATGAAAAACGTTCTGAACAGAAAAAACCCAACAAATACTAGCGATCAGTAGAAATGAAGTTCTGAAGAAGTTTGAAAGAGTCATCTTTTGTTTTCCTGGTTTAGAGAGAGTCACTAGGTTGGGTTACTGTCAAATGGCACAGTGAAAGAGTTTAGATACAGGATAAAAACTGAAAAGTTTAGGTAGGCTCTGATGAGAGCAGATCAAATCGTTAGAAGGAGTAACAGATGCACAGGAATAAGAAGAACAATTTGAAGGTTTTGTCTTTAACTGAAAAAGTCATTTTTCAATGATCAAAGCAATGGACATTGCAGGGATTAAGGTTTAAATACCAAGCATCCAGACTGCATTTTGTGGATGGGAAAAGTTCCGTATTAGAAATGTTGCAAAAAGGAAAAAAACGTTGGTGAGGTTAAGGCAACTTTGCTTGGATTCAAGGGCCTACATAGAGACAACAATGATACAAAGGAGGCCTGAGAAGAATCTAGAAGGGAATTAAAAGGAAGCATAGATCTGAGGTCTCTATATTAGGCTTCTGATGAATCAAAAAGTAAAGAGGCATTTGAACTTTTCTGAAGGAAAAAAAAGGGATACAGGCCCTAATACAGTAAATTAAGCATACAGAAGAATATCATCAAATACTGAGGTGGAGAAAAGTCAGTAAGTGCTGACATGCATTCTGGGCAGCTGAAAATGTATGTCTCGGATGTCAGTAGTACACGGCAATTTTCACAAAGGACCGGGCAGGCATTACAGTTGAATGGGAGAAGTAGTCAAGCTAGGGTCCCTGAAGTAACGTCTGGAAAATAACAATCATGTATTACTGAGCTAAAAAATGGCATTTAAAACAGGCACAGGATCAATATGCATAAAAGATCACGGAGCAGATCCTTCTGGAAACTACTCTAAGGCACACAGAAAATAAGGAGGTGACTGGTGACAGCCAGCATGGCTTCACTAAGGGCAAATCGTGCCTGACAAATTTGGTGGCCTTCTACAACAGGGTTACTGTGTTGGTGGATAAGGGAACAGCAACTGATGTCATCTACCTGGACCTGAGCAAAGCATTTGTCACTGTACTGCACAACATCCTTGTCTCTAACTTGGAAAGAGATGGATTTGATGGATGGACAACTCAGTGGAAAACGAATTGGCTGCATGGTTGCACTCAAAGAATTGCGGTCAATGGCTTGATATCCAGGTGGAGACCAGTGACGAATGGCATTCCTCAAGGTTTGGTATTGGGACCAGAGCTGCTGGACATCTTAGTCAGCAACACGGACAGTGGGTTCAGTGCACCCTCAGCAAGCTCGCCGATGACACCAAGCTGTGTGGTGCGGTCAGCACTCTGGAGGAAAGTCATGCCATTCACAGGGACCTTGACAGGCTTGAGAGGTGGGCCTGTGCGAACCTCATGGAGTTCAACAAGGCGAAGTGCAAGGTCCTGCACATGGGTTGGGGCAATCCCAAGCACAAATACAGGCTGGGTGAAGAATGGATTGAGAGCAGCCCTGAGGAGAAGGACCTGGGGGTGCTGATTGATGAGAGGAGCTCAACATGACCTGGCAATGTGCGCTCACAGCCCAAAAGGCCAAATGAATCCTGGTCTGTATCAAAAAAAGCATGGTCAGCAGGTCAAGGGGGGTGATTCTGCCCCTCTACTCCGCTCTCGTGAGACCCCACCTGGAGTACTGCATCCAACTCTGGAGCCCTTGGCACAGGAAAGACATAGACCTGCTGGAGTGGGTCCAGAAGAGGGCCACAAAAATGATCAGAGGGCTGGAACACCTCTCCTATGAGAAAAGGCTGAGAGAGTTGGGGCTGTTCAGCCTGCGGAAGAGAAGGCTGCGGGGAGACCTTACAGCAGCCTTTCGGTACCTAAAGGAAGCCTACAGGAAGGATGGAGAGGGAGTTTTCACAAGGGTGTGTAGTGACAGGACAAGAGGTAATGGCTTCAAGCCGAAAGAGGGTAGATTTAGACTAGGTATAAGAAAGAAATTCTTTACTGGGAGAGTGATGAGGCACTGGAAGAGGATGCCCAGAGAAGTTGTGGATGCCCCCTCCCTGGAAGTGTTCAAGGCCAGGCTGAGTGGGGCTTTGAGCAATCTGGTCTCGTGGGAGGAGTCTCTGCCCATGGCAGGGGGGTTGGAACTCAATGATCTGTAAGGTCTCTTCCAACCCAAACCATTCTATGATTCTATGAAGATTTTACAGCACTGTGAAAAACTTACAGACAAGACTAAGTTAAATTCCAGTTTCATGTTAACAGCCAAAAAGGTCCTTTGATGTCATCAGTGTTGCTCCAACATGGCAGGGGATATGACTGGGACAAGTTCTAACTGGTTAGCTTCATACTGGGAGGAATGATCAGGCAAGTGAGAGGACAACAGAGAAAAGTACTCCAAATGAGATCAAGTGCCAAAACATGAAGAATCATACCAGTTAAAATACTACTGCTTATTTATCTCCTAGCAAAGGCCGCTGAGATCAAGAGACACCAATTTCTAATTAAAGAGAAAGAGGAGGTGCGCTTCCAAATCTCACCAGAAGAAAAGTCTGACCCAGAAATTATGCTGCGCCTTTATATGATTGCCACCTCAGGTGGTTCCTTTAGAGCACACAAAAGAGATGTTGACAAAGGAAGGTTCATCTATCCTACTACAACGACTCTGAAAAGCCTGACTTGAAAAAAGGAGCAGAGTGCAGGTTATATATCCATTACACAATAAATACCTCCGAAGCACTGAAAGACTGAGGTAGAGTTTTCAGTGAAAGACAGTTGATCATTAGAAACTGGACTGGGATCACCAGATCACTTCTCACAAGTCAGCTGCTGCTAACATTGTCTTGACATTTAAGTGGAGCACTTCCCTTTGGCAACAACAGAACTATGTGTGCCATGTTAAAATATCTTGGATTTGTTTCTTTCTGCTCCCATGGTGAAGACGTGCTAAAAATTCCTGGACTTCAGAACTCCAGCAATAATTCCAAAACAAAATGTTGGAAGTACATTTTTTTTAAATGCCTGCAGCAACAAAAATAGCACATCCCTAGGACCTTGAGCATCTCAGGAATCCACTGCCCAGTTGCATAACTTTTCCAGTTTCTTCTTCCCAAATCTAAGACTCTGTGTTGGGGAGGGGTGGAGAAGGGGCATCACAATCTTGAAAGAAAAGTGCTGTCTATGCAGTCCCAAAGCCAATGGGATTACTCCACATCAAGAGATTATGAGATTTACTCCAGAAAGTGTGTCTGGTACAGGACAAGACAGCATGCCTTACTGATTCCCACCCCTCTTAAGGTACCTCCATTTCAACTTCTACTTTTCCTCCTCTTCCATGCTCTACTTGTTCCTCAGTAAAAAATGTACATTGCACAGCGTGCCCTTTTCTGTTATAGCCTAAGCATGTTGGGGCAGTTATCACAACCGAGATGCTGATGTACCACTGTCCATCTGCACTGTGTCCTTGGACGAAGGAGACACTGTACCTTGTGTTGCTTCTCCATCAACATCAAGCTGTACCCCATCATAGATGCTAGTATTAATCATAGCTCAAAAAAGAAAGCTAGTCTCTGTTTGTAAGAGAGGAGGTGGCATCTACACAGAGAAACCACATGTACAATCACACATTTAACAACTATATGGACACAAATGAGTCAAAAACTACAGTGTGATTTTGTCCAGGAGCTGTTTCTGTGATGAGAATGCAACCACATCAAAATCCCAGTAACAATCACCATTCTGAGACAGCACTGTCTCAAAGGCAACAAGGATCCTTTAAGATCCTAATCATGGACTTCATCTGTTAATCACTTCCACACCCTACAGAGTTGTAAGGAATAGAAAGTACTACTGCAGCTTCTCTTGTCAGCTACCCCCCCCCCCTTCCTTTTCTGCATCTTAATGAAGAACTTTACATAAAATAATTATTTGCAGATTGTTCACTCAACTCCAACTGTTAATTTAAAAGAAGCAAGCACATAAAACCCTCCAGGAGTCCTAAAACACAATCTCTATATGCAGAGAGTTACTATTTTTAGACACCTATAAAAATTGGTCTATGATAATTTGACACACAAAAAGCTTATTGCCATTCCGTATTTCTATCACATCCGTCACCTAGCTTTGAAGATTCAGGTCCCCCTATCCTGGATGTGAAAACTGAAAATGCTGTCTGTGTGGGGTTTACTCTGAAGCTGAGGGCACATATGTGAGAACAGCCTACGAAAGTTCAAAACTGTACACGACAGAAAACTTCAAATTGTTTGTCTGTCAGATACCAGAAGAATAATACACGGTATTAATAAGTGACATTTTCTCCTTTTCTGAAAAATGTGCTTCAGAAGCAAAGTTACTGGAAACAGAAAGGTTATCTGAGTTTCTACCAAAACACTATCCATGTAGTCTGAAAAGGGATTACATGTTTTAAATCACTACCTTGGTAGCCAGTTTTTAATAAAACTCCAGCTCTGCTTGGAAAGACTTTTTTCTGGCTCCCCTTCTCCATCTACCCTTTTTTTTCCCTCCTCCCAATTTTTGTGTGCCTGTGGGCCGAGGTGTAGGGGAAACGAGAAGGCAAACATCTGCTACTGCCACCTGTCTTCCAGCTACTGGATGGGGCTGAAATATAGAGAGGATGAGTCTTTACAACTCTACCAGCTCACCTTCTACTCCCACATCTCAACAAGCAGCACAGGATCACTAACACTGCTTCTCTAACTCATCCTGTGAGCTGAAAAGAATTAGTAGCAAAAGATTCTATTCCCCTTCTCTCTGGACGTTTTCCATCCCTTTTACCAGCATCATCTGGAAACAAGAAGGGCACTAGTTAATGCATTATGACTTGCAAGTGTCATAGAAGAAGGACCTTCTTGGCAATTCTGCTTACCAGCAAACATGTGAATATTAGCAGAGACAAGTATCTGGTAGTACTAATGCACCCCATCACAGCTCTGAGCTGCTAAATTTAGTGAAAAAAAACTTCCAGCAGTTTAGGGGAAAAAACAGTGCCCCATGGAAGCCTATCTTCACAACGACACAGGACGCAGAACCACAGAGGGGTTGAGGGTAGGACAGGACCTCTGGAGATCATCCAGTCCAACTCCCCTGATCGAAGCAGTGTCAGCTAAAGATGGTTGCTCAGGACTGTATCCAGTTGGGTTTTGAGTATCTCCAGGGATGAAGGCTCCACAACCTCTCTGCGTAACCTGTGCCAGCACTCGGTCACCCTCACAGTGCACAAGTTATTTCTTATTTTCAAATGGGAATTCCTGCACTTCAGTTTGTACCCATTGCCTATTGTCTAGTCACTGGACACCACTGGAAAGAGCCTGGCTCCATCTCCTTTACTTTCTCCTATCAGGTATTCATAAACATTGATAAGATCCCCCTGAAACTTCTCTCTTCTAGGCCGAAAAGTCCCAGCTCTCTCAGCCTCTCCTCATATGACAGATGCTCCAGTCCCTTAATCACCTTTGTGGTCCTTTGTTGGACACACTCCAGTATTTCTCTGTCTCTCTTGTACTGGGGAGCACAGACCTGTACCCAGCACTCCAGGAGTGCCTCACCAGTGCTGAGTTGAGGAGAAGGATCACCTCTCTCAAGCTGTGGGCAATGCTCTGCCCAGTGCAGTCCAGGATATTGTTGGCTTGCTTTCCCAGAAAGATATATTGCTGGCTTATGTTTGATTTGGCGTCCACCAGGAGCCCCAAGGTTCTTCTCTGCCAAGGTGCTCCCCAGCCAGTCAGTCCCTCGTCTGTACTGGTGCCTGCAGTTATTTCTCCTCAGCTGGGGGAGGACTTTGTATTTCCCTCTGTGGACCTTCATAAGAGTCCTCTAGACCCATTTCTCTAGCCTGCCTCTAAATGGCAGCACAACCACCTGGTGTAGCAGCCACTCCTCCCAGTTCCGTATCATTTGCAAATTTGCTGACGGTGCACTCTATCCATCACCCAGGTCATTAATAAAGATACCTTTTTCATGCTGAATTTATTTTTTTTTACTTTTTTTTGCAGTTCAATAACTGCTGCCTCTACCTCTCCTCGAGGGGCTTGGCTATTCACAATAACAAGTAGCTTTTTTAGTCCTGCATAAAGCCCAATAACTCAATAATTATGAACTCTAGATTCAGGTCTGATAATCTCCAGACTTCCTTTATGGACTGCAAGAGTTCATACTGCTCTTGTAACATTCAAGTTTATTCAGGAATTGAAAATTGAGCAATGCAGACCCATTATACAACGAGCCTTTGATGTGTAAAATCCAACCCAATGTCAAATTTTCTTTTTTATAACTAGACTTTAAGATTTACTCCAGCTCTGGCTTATTCAAAAATCTCAGGAGGCTGCTCCAATAATTCATTTTGAAATTTTGAACACTGATCCATCAGACATAGAACAAAATTATGGCTCACTACTAAAGTCAAGCAAAAAAAGAACATCTGCTGTTGAGAACAGAGCTGATCAGCTGTGAGCTTTTCCACTGGGAAACTCATAAAATAAGCTACTAGAGCATTCAGCATGTGTTCTTGTAAGGAAGGAACAATAGGAAATACTTTCACTTATTTATTCTTTAAAACTATCCCAGAGAGCAGCAATTGCAGCATACATGTCTTCCCCAGTATGGGCACAAAGCACAGGGGAAAAAATATTAAAAGTGTATTAATAAAAATTCTTTTAAACCAAAGTTTCCATTATAGAGTGAAATAAATCAGTTAATTCTGTCCTCATTACCGAAGACATCTTCTGACACTAACGGCATTGTGGAAACTCTGTAAGGAGAGTTAGAGCAGCCCACATCTACTGTTAACACACCAGTGGAAGCACCCTGGCTGAAGACGAGGCATAACCCCTGCTCTGTAAAAAACTAAGTACATTAATCATGCTCATTCCGTAATTGGGTTCATCTCTGAAAACAAGAAGCCAAAAATTTATAATGATTGTGTTCAACGATTTGCTTGGGAAGATGTCAAAAACCTGAAACACACCTATGCAATAAGTGAAATTTAAGATGTTACTTGAAATAAAAGAACACCTTGTGGCACAACTCTCCGTTTTTACTAGCTGCGAGGAGCCAAAATCTAGTCTTTTATCATCACAAAAGCCACAGTGCTATGTAATTTTAACGTGGGGATTTTTTTCATTACAAGGAAGATAGCTGTATTGCCCATTATTACACTGGCCATCGCTTCCCTTCATAAGACCCTGTCTTCAGTTGCTTATACTTTTGCTGAACTTTAAACATTTGTGCTGACGTTTCCCCTTGCAACTGTTAGCCTGTGTTCGGGAAATTTTATCCAGCATAGCCATTTCCAGAAGTCTAAGGGACACCATTTTACTCATCACTAACTACTAACCTCTATGAGATGCACCACTCTGGACTTGGAACACTCTCCATGTAGTTTTTGTTTCAGAGATTGCCATATGGATGCCCAAATTCTGGCAATGTGAAGATTTTGAAATCTGAAAACCTGCAGATAGCTTTAGCTTGTGCTAAAACAGAGGACTTGAATTTCAGCAGACTAAGCTCTCTTGAAGTCTACAAGTTTCTCTGTGGGTAATGAAAGGTAACCAGTACTTTAACTGTCAGGTGCCAACACATTTCAAATTCCCCTAAACCCAACAAACAAGTGTAACTGATGCCCTAAGCATTTTTCGTAACAGTCTGCAACTAGAAAACTAAAAAAAGTGCACATGAACAAAACCTCTGAACCGACGTTTTTTAACACAAAAGCCATAAGCCTCTGAACTACTTCAAAGGAATTTATAAAGAAGCAATTGAGAACTACAAGTTGTAGCCAGTAAACTTACATTGTATGAAAAACAGGATCTGAAAAGAAATGAAAAAAATTATGAAAACTGCTGGGCCAGAAAGACACACTGTGGTGATGAGAGCAATGCATGGAGATTAAGGGGTATTTCAGGAATTCGGTCACCCAAAACAGAAAAAGACCTGCTTCCTCTGCTCCACATGATGACAGTTCACAATCTCATCCTCTCAATTCAATTCAATTCAATCAATCTATATCTGCACCACAGCAGTGGACATGCACTCTCCAGTCTAAGGCAATGCTTGGGAAAAAAAAAGACAGCATATCAGCTTCTTCCACTATCTCTGCTTTTCAAAATACTAACTCAAATGTCGCAGTGCCTGACTGCTTATTCTCTTACCATGCTGCTTCAAGGAATCACTTCACCAGGATACGATTTCAGACTGTCGTTTGCATTTCAGTGCTGATTCCTTTTCCTAACTGCACTGAACTGCAGCATGGCTACGATCCTACAAATTGCAACCTTCCTGAACTGGAACTTTCTCATTAATAAAGCAAAACACAATCTGAGTATCATCAGCAAGCTTCTGTTCTATTTCACACCACTTGACTGCCTGACTAGCGGCAGGACTTGCACTACGAATCTGGGACGATTAATGGTAGAGAAAGATTTCCAAGAAGAAAGGCAATATTTCTTGAAATCTGTGTTGAGCTCCTGCTTAGCTCTGAAGAATATTGAGATGACAGAGTGACCAGGTCTTAAAGAAGAGGGCTGTCATTGTCAAGCTTCTAATCCACTCCAGTCCTACTGCCAACCATGCTGGGATAGAGAAGTTGACAGAGGAGATGATTCGCAGAGTGGCTGACACCACTTAATAGGTTTTTCTCCATCCTACAAGTGATGGATATGGAAGGTTGCAAGAGGTTTGCCTGCATCATTGCTGTCACAACTGCCAGTATGACATACCCTGTGTTTTGTCCTGCCAGCTTCTAGCTCTTACAGCTCTACATTAACACTAACTGCAATTTCTCTATCCCACTGCAGGCTCTTGTGAATCAATATGGACATTTTATTGCCATTTGCCAGCACAGAAGCATGTACAGCACTGAAATTCCCCATCCCAGCTCTTGCCTGGCCAAAGTCATTCAAGACGACAAGCATATTTCTGGTGTTGATCCTTCTGAAATGAACTGGTGTCTGTTGTACTTCGGAAACATTTGCTCCCTGTCCTCAATGCACATCCTGACAACCCTGACTACCTGCAGAACCTCTCTGGTCATCTCCTGAGCAGTGGTGGTACATCGGCAAGCAAGAGTGGTCTCTCTCAGGTGCCAAGCTCATTACCACTCCGTTCCCCTCCCACACGTTTGTTAGAGCAGCAGGGTAGAAGCCTGGGAGACAAAGAGAAACAGGCCCACAGTCACAGTTAGTGCCTGTGGCTCAACTCCTCACTTCTAAGAGAAGCAACGCCAAATCTGATGCAGATTATTTCTTCGAGACAGCTTTCTGCATTACATCATTCATTTGCTATATTAGAAAGCAAAAAAATATTTTATAGATAATTTCTTAATCCCAATCTCAGCTTTCTGCACCTTTCTTGCTGTGCAAAAGCAACTCTTCTCCCCCAGCCCCAGCTCCATATTCCAACCAACCCACAACCCTCACGAGACCTCTTTCTCATAACATCCCAAAGTCCACAAATCTCTGCTCTGCCACTAGGACTGTGAAAACTTGTCTGCTGAACGCAAGGATAATGTAAGGTTTTGTTAACAATGAATAACTGTGGAAAACCACAAAAACATATTTAACAGGAAGCATTTTTTTTTTTAAACTCTTTGCAGTTGTAAGAAGAGGGACTGGGTTAGATACAAGGATCAGTGCTGTGATGTGTCCCAGCAGGAACTCTGCTTCAGGCATGTATTTCCCATGGGCCTTCCTAATGCGAAGATGGGGCGAGAGATGAGCTGCTGTTGAGATGCAAGAACTGCTGCCTTGTAGAGGCTCCTGCTTCCTCAGCATGAAGTTCCCAGGAAAGCTGGGTGCTGCCGAAGACAATCACCAGTGCCATACTGCTGTCAGGCTGCTGGATACAGGGGCAGCTGGACAGCAGTAACGAGAAGTCTGAATTTAATAGACAGCTGAGAGAAAAATAAAGCACAGGAGCTCCAGCATAAAGATATCAGATCTGATGTATCCATCCTCATGGATGTGCAGGGTTTATAAGTGAGGACCATTCTGAGCAGAAAGGCAAGATGCAACTAGCAAAAAGGTCTGTGGCCGAGTGAGACATTAATTAAGAAAAAAAAAAAAGCAAAGTGAAAACACAGTTCCCAATTCTCACAAAACGAACCTCTTCCATTTCTTTACAGCAGCTTTAATCCATAAGAATTACTTCATACATGAACACACTGAAAATATGGTGGCTGCATGATGTAATGTTATATCAAACTCTCGTAAAATCCCTGGATTTATCATTTCACGGAGTTATGACTCAAGTCATATTTGGATCAGCTTATTCACTGTTTAGCACCCTGCACAGGTTGTAGGCTGTGGGAGTTCCTCCTACCTACCGGATCAGATGGTAAGGAACAGGATATTGCACCGTACATGCAAACAGCCTTTGGCATAGCTGTGCTGTAAATCACTGGCAGGTAAGAGAGGCATCACTTCATGGGATTTACATAAATCCAGCAAAGTCTGAACTGGTGACTCATAATGCAGAAAGCATTACCATTACTTATACTGCTATAAGCATGAATTTCTAGCTACAGCAATATTACTGATGCATTTGTTTACCTTCACAGTACATTCCTTTGAACAAACCATAGCTACATAAATCGGTGTATCAATTATTGGGTTATTTGGCTGTTCGGTTGTTGGATGAATCTAGTTCCTGTTTTTAAACTCACAGTCATCAATGAAATGACTAAAATTTTACATCATGGGCTAATGTGTGAAGTTTTTTCCTGTCTTAGGACTGGTATTGAACATAACTAACCCTCAAAGACTACAGCTCATGAAATCTACAGGGAATTTCAGGCAGAGGGAAATACTCAACATGCTTACAGCAAATATTTAACACCTCATAACCTTCGGCTCATTTGGTTACCACAGTATTTTAAATGCATCTCCATTCAGTGGAATCATTCTTAGTTGTAGCTATCAGGGATAAAAAGTTAGGATCAGTCCAAGAAACAAAATCCTCAGGCACATACACCAAATAAAACCAACAGAGAATTTCCCCCAAAACCTGTAATGAAACTTCAGGAAAAACTTTCAGGCAATCCAAACCACTGATGGACAAGAAAGAAAAGCATTCATAAAATCTTTCCTTAGATCTACAAAGGTAGTTTTTTCTGAAATTACTGAGAGATATTAAGTCATTCAAGATTCAAGCACTAATACTACAGTTTATTGAATAGAGGCTAATACATAACATATTCCATTAACATTTTGCTTAAATTTACCCATGCAAAGCACCCACAGGATCAGGCTCTCCCACATATAAAAATGTATAGCTAGGCAAGACGTTTCTCATCAACCGAAACCAAAAAGATCTAATTCAGGGTTCACACTCAAACCCACTTTCCTCACTCTTTCACACACACAAAAAGCCAACAACCAAACAAAAATTCCGTGTAATACCAGACCCCAGAAACCATGGAGACTTCTGCGATGTAGTGTCTGTGAGCATAAATGATGCTCATAAGATCAAAAATAAAATTACACAACACGTCCCCCCCAAAAAAAATCCCTAACCCAAAATACCCCTAACAACATTGTCTATAGCCATCATAACTACTCTTGTTTTTTCCTCTACCCCTGCTTCTCAGCCTACTTACAGTTTTGGGTTTCATTTGATTTGATGTAAAGTATGCAAGATGAGGAATAAATATCACCTTTTAAAAGATACAAAGTATGTTCAAATAGAGTATCAGACTTCACTGTGGACTCACAGTTCCCACATCAAGTCCAATCTGCCATACTATTTTAAACCAGAAACAAGATCAAGCCCAAAAACCTGCTTTCAGAATTCCATTTTATTTCCTTCCTTTAGTCTAAAAAAAAAAAAAAAAAAAAGTGGTAATAAAGTAAATCAGTTTGGAGAGGTTTTGTCATTTGCTAACATAAATGTCTTTCATCTGCTCTGAATAGAGAAATAACAATGTTACAATGTTACTACTTACCTATCAAAATATAACATTTTGTCAAGGTTAGCCTGGAACATAGTAAGCTAGTGCATCCTTTTAAGGTCTAAATAATTCATTTGCACCAAAAGGCAGAGCTGTTATTTTTATATGATAACTAGGTGAACATGATCAGCCTGAAACACTCAAGAACACAGTATGATGTCATGCAACATCAGGGTTAGAGTGATTAAAAGCAAAAGGAAACACTGGAAAGGTGAGGCTGAAATACAGCTTTCCTTTGAAACGACGTTAGTATCTCTACATCTTCTTAACAGAAACAAGATGACAAATGGCTTATTTCATAACAGAGCATTTATTTACCCCTCTTCCACCAGAAGACTTCAGAATTTCTGATTGAACTGGTGGAAGATTTATAAAAAGTCAAACAAGAAGACATTATGTTAAAAAAAGACAACATTTTCAGAGAATATGGTGGACTGTTATTCACCTGAAGCCTTTAAATTAAGGGTGGATATATTTAAGAGGCATATTCTTATCTAACCAGTAAACACAGATCTGATGTGACAGGATGGTATTTTTTGACTAGTAACATGCCTGAGATCTCTACATGTTCACAGTGGCCCAATTTGGCTTTAAAATCTACAACTCTATAAAACATGGCATGTAATCTGCCCTTCCCTTCCCCCCTCAATGAAAAGGGTACAGGAGGATCCTTCACAAAAACTGGGAAGTATTTCTGTAGTCTACCCTGCTTTCTGTCGAGAATTTTCTCCCGAATTACCTCTTTTTCATTGATAAAGGTGTCCCTTCATACTCAACCACTTAATAAACAGAAAGCAGAGTTGGAACATGTAGTAAGCTCCTATCTCCACTCTCCTTTCAATATTATTTCTAGAATTATTTCTTTCAGTGTCTTTATATCCCAAGTAAGATATTAAAAAAAATTTCACAGAAGCCTGGAGTGCCTGGAGCAAGAAATAGGAAATGTATGAACCGTACTCCCATTCATCACATCTTAGTCCTACTTACAGGGACAATGCCTCCTACAAACAGCATCCCACATTTTTTACATTACATCTGCTCTACATCAATTACATCTGCTTTACTCTCATCCTTGTTCACATACTTGAAATGATGCATCAACCCACGATGATGCTGACAAAGCTGAAGTTCTGCCAATGCATTACATCTACTTGTAACCAGTGATTTCATACATGTATACATACATGTAAAATATGAAATGCAACAAAGACATGCACTGAGGAACCCATCAGCAGTAGACTATGCTTTTCCTTAGCCACTCGGTTTAAAACACTCTTAAGCCTTTAGAAAAGTCTCATTTCTGACACAGGAGATTCTGTCCATTAAAGGAGTCTGCATTAGTGGGCTGTCATGGCACCTCCGCATTCACAAGCACACGCTCTTGCAAAATCGGCTTTACCAACACTTTGCACCATTCATCAAGGAAAGGACAAGTAACGCTCAGCTGGTTCTCACTGTACGCAGAGGATCCCAACCACCACCGTTAAATCATCGTAAATCTCTTTCCAGTGGCATTGCCAGGGAAGACAGTGACACAACAGATGCACCAGAGCACAGTACCTGGTCAGCAGCGGGAATCGACTCCCATCTACGCTTCAGCAAGTACAGAGATTTCCGGCTCATGATTTTCAATCTGCTCTAGAGGATTTTCCACACTCGAGAAAAAGGCTGCTCCCAAACCAGTGTGAAGAACCTTATTTCGGACCCCGGTGCTCCATTGCTGTAGACGGCAGAGCTCTCTGATGTACAGAAGTTTTTGCAAGCCGCAAGGTTGAGACCGGTTAGACCCAAGCTTCTCCCGTTTCTCTAACGCATCCGTCTCCTTACAGTACCACAACAAAGGGAATCGTGCGAGGTAGTGAAAAGCCCAGCTTTCACTGACGAATTACCTCGCAAAAGCATGAAGTAGGTAGACAACACCAGACGCACTCAATCTGAAAATAGCTGTTGCTTAGGAACTGGAGGGGTAAAATGCAGCACCTCAGATATATAATTGAGAGCTTTTATATTTAAAGAGAATTAAAAACACTGGACCTCTGTGTTTCTCTCCCGATTATCATCCTTTTATAACGTTGGAGAAACGATCGCTCGATTCCACTGACTCCCGGGGCTACGCCTACATCTTCAGCAAGCCAAACAAGGCTTGATGACAGAGCAACAAACAACTCCCACACATTCAAGGTCCCTTGTAAAAACGTGCGCACAAAGCGTGCCATCGGTCCTACCTGCAATATTTCAGAAGTATCAAGTATTATGTTTTAGTAGAGTAATTAAAATACACTTTGCATATTTATTCTGCAGAAGGATAATATGCCAAGGATGAATTCTGCTAGTGACATTTTCTTGTAGTATGTGCTGGTATTAGCATGGGTATGAATATTTTAACCTCACATGAGTGAGATGATGTGGCTTTACAGACTGCATGTGTATATTTGAGCAAGAGAGATTTCTTTAGGTGGGGTAAACATTCCTAAACGTTTAGGCATTTCTTTAACTTGGAACTCAAGTTTTGTGCCTAAATCCTAACCTGTATTAATTTTAAAAACTAAGCATGAACATAATGAAATTCAGTTTGCACTTTCTGCGTGATTTCAAATCCAGAGAGTAAGTTCTCTGCGTGAAGCACTTACAGCAGGAAGTGTTATCTTCAGAGATCAAAAAAAGAAGGAAAAAAAAGAAGTAGGTAGCAAGCAACTCCTTGCTCTTTGTAAGGGAACCTATAATTCAGTCTAATTACAGCAACCTTAATAGTATAATTATTTGAAACGAAAAGGAATCCTACAATATACATGTATACATATGCATGTGCAATCCATAAAAAAGTGAGTGCGGTGTTGGTGTGGAAGTCAGGAGCAAGTTAAGTATTGTAAAGACAGCTTTTTACCTGTCCCATTTACATTCTATTGAATTGCAGATGCTTATCAGGAGACAAACTCCTCCAAACAGAAACTCCCATAAGCCTCGGTTTATTTAATTTGATATCTATCACCACCTGTAACTACATAACTTTGACTTCCACATGCAGAAAAGGAACGTATTTTCCAGGTGGGTCATTAAGAAGTACGACATGCACTCTAGTAGCTTCCTCTCATGTTTCAGCATATAACATGGAAAACCTACTAGCTCTTCAGAAAATCTTAACAGAATTGGAGTATTGTTTAATGACTCTGGGTAGAATAATTTTATGAGTTTATACATGGGTATTAGTTTTATATTATGGTAAACCAGTGGTTCCACTTCCTTCTCTCACACATGACGTTGCTAACATTCACACATGCAGGTGGCTTCCTAAGATCTACCTTGCCACTTTCTTCACTTTACTCCCCAAGAAATAAAAGATCATGAAAGACTAATAACATGGCTCCCAATATCACAAGCCTAAACACCTTCCTTCCCTCTCACTGCTTGCCCGAGCAGCGCAGGCTACCGCTGGCCAGGAAAGACCTCTCCTCCCAAGTCCCATTTCTCTGCTGGAAGAAAGCCCTGCAGACCCACGGAAACACCATAAGCAACCCCAAGATAGATCCTGCAGGCAACTGCTAGTCCATCTTTAAACACCTGATCCGTAAGATTTGAAGAAGTATACCTAACAGATTAATCATCTTAATTTTGAAGCAAGATCTTGTTTTACAAAGTGTACATTTGTTAAGGACACAAATTGGCAACAATGCAACAGAATCACTAAAGGATAAAATAGGTCTTTTATACTACAGGCAAAAATCAGAACCTCCTAAATGTCTCCTAACCTTTCAAGGAACTAGTTAAATTAGGTTTAACACTATTCCTATCAAAGACGGTTTTCAGAGCCATGGAAAAGAAAGAGTCTGACACTACAGCCGAATAACTGAGGCTTATTTTCTTCCCCCTAAGGAAACTTTTCTTCCTTGCTTCTTGTGACTGGGCACTAGGATACCACATGGTATCAGAGAGCTTGGGTTATTTTCTTTTCCCAGTGGTACGTATCGATTGTTAGTTTTATAAGGTTCTTCCAAGATTTACCACAATTAGGTTTCTAGAAGCTTTGCAGAACACCTATACACAGCACAAATGAAATAAATGAGTGCCTACAGAATGAAATGGATTAAAACTATGCACTTCTTTTTAGACGGATTTAGAAGGAAACACCTCACTGCTTTGTCAAGGAAACCCTATGTATGCAGATTTTATCCTGTTTTGAAGGAATGCACTCCCAGGGGTGAAGTATTTTTGCTTATTTTGTCCAAAAAAAAAAATAATTAAAAGACATTCTGCATAAGAAGAAAAATAATCAGCAATAGTCTACATGAAAATCTGATATAGAGTTTTCTACAATAAAGTTTTTAAGAATTCAACACTATCCTTTAGGAAAGGTTCAAATGACTGCAGGCTGACCTGCAGAGAATTGCACTGAACTTCTCCTCGTCCTCTTTTCTTTTTTTAAATATGAAATGATGGTGGAGTATCTAAAAACACCACACAAGGAAGGAACAAAACCGAAAGACAGAGAAAATTTTTAAATTTATATAGAGTTAATCTCCTCATAATTATCTCCTCCTCAGCCCCTACTGAAACTCAAGAGAACTTCATCTACATGTTTAGTAACCAGTTATCTCATTTTGCCCATGTACAACCTTCCCTAACAGTACCCAGCAAATGGCTTTACTTGCACTCCATACAGATGGGCATTTGCAGCAACTGAGTTACTGCCCATGAGATCCCTTCCTTTGAAATCCGGCCATGCCATGCAAGTCCTCCTTATTCTCAGGAGTGAAAAAGAGAAACCAGGCAATACATTAATTTCTCTGGAACTCTCCTTAGAAGAAACCGTAGCCTCATGAGAACAAATAATTAAAGAATTCTCTGGCAGCTATTTCATCCTGTGAGTTCACTTTTTCAGAAAACTCAGAAGGGATCTATTAAACAGCCCAAGTCTAATTTCCTGCAGCAAGATATGGTTTTGATAGTCAACTTGATCCATCTTACCTTTTAATTGAAAATCTGTCTGGGCCAGATTGATACCACTTACCTTCCGTATAAATCCCTTTCTCTAACATTTCTCACTGGCTATCTGTAAACCTTCAAAAGTGTGTAGCTGACAACAAAAAAATCCTTCAAGCATGGAGGCACATGGCCAACAGGATGAATTGGGCATGAGGACTCACACAGGACTTAGGCCTCCATCTCTGCTGCAACACCAGCACAGACTTCACATGCACTCCAGTCAGCAGTCTCCAAATATTTTGCTGCCATAGGCAAAGCATTAGGACTGTAGGGCATAGACTACCCATATTTTCACATGCATACAAAAATTAGATGAAGATTTGCAATAATGCTAAAAAAGTTTAAGAAGTCTAAGTCACTTTAAGAGTCCTTCAAGTGACTGCCCTCCTCTCAACAGCAGTTCAGAGGAGTCCAATTTACCTTCCACTCTTTGGACCAGAAGAACACAACATGATCAACTAGCACATCAGATGAGGCAGGAGAGATTATGTACTGAACAGGTCTCACCTTACCGGATAGGATTTCCCTGATTTCCGAAATCCCTGGTTCCACTGAAAACTAGCTTGCTTTCTGTTTTTATATCTTTTTGAAATGACAGACTGTTACCTGAAAAAATAAAATCTGCAACCCATCTTAAACTGTTTAATGAAATACTGAATTTCCAGGAAATTTCAAGATGGTTTTGAAATGAGATGCAAGACAGAAGCTTGGAAAACTTCAGAAAAAAATTTTGAATGCTGCAATCATAAGGGCAAACCCCCATAACTTAGTAAATTAATTTTGCATTAAAAATAGTAAATCTTGTCTATTAAAAAAAGTAGTAGCTTCCTGATTAACACATGGTATGTTCTCATTAAGAAGGCAGGTACTCTAGTGATTTTTGCAAGAGACATTAACAAGGTTAGGCTAGGAACTATGCTACTGAGATTAAGGTTGCAAACATGTAGCTCCACAGCAGCAGAGTCTGTTTATTATACATTTAGACATAGATGCTCATATTCATATAAAAATCCTTCACCTGAAGAAAAAGCAGTTCCAAAATATCAGAGCCCCAATAATGTATTTACATAATTTCAACACCAGATGGGAAAGACTGATCTACCCAAGCAGGAAAATTCCTGAACATCGATATCGGTGCCAATGTCTCCTTTGCAGAAACTGTAATTCTACAGATAATTTAAAAATGTATCAGCATGATGCCATTAATACTACTCGCATAACTTCCTTTCAATGATGTGTCAAGAGCAAACCAGTAGCTACACATGGCATTCCTGCACCTCCCCACACAGTTCTAACACCACTAAGCCCTTTATTACTGAACAAGGTGAACGGGCCACCAAAGTTTTACAAGTTTGTCAGGTTTAAAAAACACCAAAACATACACACATTATTTGAAATTGCATTCCTTTGATAACCTGATGGAGACAGCTGAGTAAAAACAGCTTTCTTCATACATCCAGTCCATCTTTCTGCTACTGAAAGAAACTTTCTGTTGCATGACTCAGCTCTGTTTGGATCAACTGTTTGCATCACAGCTCAAAAATTATATTAACGAAAGCTGTCACAGTTTTATGCTTTTTTCCATTGATTTGACCTTGCAAATATTAATAAAATGAACAACTTCGCAATCTCAGCTGAAAAATTTGCTTGAATACCTTAAACTTACAAAAAGCCAAAACCAAACACAAAATACTGAGTAACTGACCTGTGAGCCTCTGGATCCTCGTTTGTGGTCCCATTCAGAATGCCCCATGAGCTGAAAAACAAAGAAAAGCACAGGAAAGTGAGAAATTGCACTCATTAGCTTTAATTGAAACATTCACGCTTTTATAGCCATTACACTTTTTTTTTTTTTAAAAAAAACAGGTTTGATTTGAGGATTTATTTCACACAGCTTTTAGCTTCACAAGGAGGGTGACAAGACCTGGGAGTTGTTACTCTAACTTTGTACCTTTCCATTCAGAGCCAAAACGCATCTAGCAACACAACACTGCTCCTGCCACTAACATTCCCACTGCTGTAGATTCAGCTTTAGCCAAATGTTTAATACTGATCTGACAAAAGGACAGCTGATCTATCAACAAGGAGATTACCAAAACCAGGGGACATTTGACTAAACAGCAACGCACATTTTATAACAGGCACAAAACCTAGCGAGAGCTTTAATTCTCTCTCACTGCTGTATTATCCTCGATGTAATAAAAAAGTAGACCTACATCCTCTAAATGAAAACAGGCTGAGGTCATTACATTGCAGAGGAAAGTAAAGAGAGACAGAGTTTAGAGATGACGGGTTCTTCAGGAAATTAGGCTTTTTGATGGTATAGAGCTCCTCAAGTTACAGAGAAAGGAAGCATTAATTATAGCTCACATTCAGCTCTCAAATCTTCTGTGCAACCCTACAGGGATTGTGTTGAGACAAGTAATCAAACATTGGATGGTACAGTCAGACTCCACAAAAAAATAATGGGTCTTCTCCCATCTTTTTTCTACTTTATTTCATAACTGTATGCTAACACCAGCACACGCTCTCTTTCTTTAAGCAACATACAATTTGCACACAGCAGCTCTTTCCATGTATGTCATGGCGGGGGACAAAAAGAGAGGAGAAAGCATACCCAGTAGGCTTTATCACTGCTGTATGTATCCGAAGATTACATGCAAACGTGAACTGTTGACAATAAAGCTCTCCTCACACCTGCCCAAACAACCCTGGAAAGCACCAGAGAGTGCCCAGGCACAGGTCCGGTGGAGCCCGAGCTGCGCAGCACACCAGGCAGCTACCGCTGCTAATGCTGCCTCCGAGCGCTCGGCCGACGTGTATTCCGGCCGGGGAGCTGGCTTTTTTTTAATTTTTACAGATACTCAGGGATCTCTTCTGGGTAATGCTTTTTCTTAATCATACGAGCATAGCTTAATGCAAATGTAAAAATATGTGAATGAAAGATAAGAGGGTTAACGTGACATGTAATGACTTACAGTCATGAACGTTTTCTTGCTCTTTTTTGTCCCAACTTTCTTTCCCAAAGGAAATGCCTCTTCTCCCAGGTCAGAGGTAGGCAACAAGATTTACAACCTGTGCTTATTGCAGAGCATGCTTTTGAAACACTCGTCCCAGGACAAGAGACTAATTAAAACTACTTTGAGAAATTAGGAAAGCCACATACATCTTATATGAAATCTTTATCTTCTCCACCAACTGTTTCTACTTCTCCTTTCCTTCTCCAAGGGCCCCGTCATTTCTTTAAGTTATTACTTACGATTGCCTACCCCCATAACTGGAGACAAGCTGCACAGGCATACAGGCATTAAAGATCAGAAAAGTCACACCATTTGTTTCACCTGATACAGCCTCACAACTGACCCCCTCGTTTTACTGCAATTACTTTCTTTTTCCATATACTGTTACTGGAAACACTGGCTGCTCCAGGTTTCCCTGTTTCTTTGTTCACACTGTTATGTTTGCTCACGACTGTATGAAGCCAAGCTTTGATGTTTATGAAAGCTGGCTTCTCAGTAAATAACTGGCATGCAAAAGCTACCAAGAGACGCATCTACCAAAGGTTATGTACTTCACAGAACCTCTGCCAAAACCCTCATACCTGCCCTTCCTCCCTGGCTTCTACCACTCCGGACCAAGAAAACCTCTTCAGTTTTAACTTCTCAGCCCCTATGCCTTGTGGGGAAGTGGTGTCCGCTTTCTTAATTTACTCGGCTAAAGAAAAATTAATTTAGCATGAGTCTGACCACCTGCAATTCCCAGCATGATAAGGGCTATCTTTACCTGCAAGTACCTACCAGTGAAATTAGCACAAAAAATATGCCTTTTATTTCACAGTTAAGAAAAAAGGATCAATGTTACAGGCCTGGCCATGGTTACTGTTGTTCTCCAGGCTCTACAGACATTTACCAGGGCATACTACACCCTCAAAACCAAGTCTAATATGAGATCCCACTGCCAGGTTTTTCACCCTCCTACCCTCACTGAATCCATAGTTTACTGAAAAGAGCAGGGTTGCTTCACTTTTGCTGCCAAAAATAAGCAATGCAGTTAAGAGTCAAGCTTGGAACTCTGGTTCCCATTAGAGGAGGTACACCGAATGTAGGGATCCCCCGAGCCCAGCCAGCCACAGGAAATCAGACTGATGTGCGCCAGGGGTGGTTAACTTTAATCACCACCAACCCTCAAGCTCAAATCAAGTCCTTGTAAACTTTCATTCTTCTTCAGGCACAGTTTGCCTACCCTATTCCCTGATACTGTCTGGTGTTTCACACCTCCACAGTTTTCCAGCCCATGGAGTGTTTTCCTGTGCTTCCCCAGGCCTGCAGCCAGCCCCTGCTCTGCTCCACTGCTCCTCCTCCTCCGCGGCTTGCAGGTACCTTTTGGCCCAGGTCCCCCATCTCTGGCCCTGCTCCTCTACCAGGCGTGGGCAATCCTCCACAGGTTGGATGTTGCAGCAGCAGCTAATGTTACAGTGAGAAATAAGTCCAAAGGCTCTAACAACCCATCCTTGCCCCATGTCTCAGCATCTAACTATCAAAATCACTTACTGAAGAGAGGCCAAATTCACCAGTGAAGCAGTGATGAACATACTGGAACCAATGGAGTGACACCTTGCTTATTCTGGCATCACTTTATTAGCAGACTCCTACCTCCTCATAGCAAATTACACAACCCACATTTCATTTAATTTCTCTACAAACATGCCTTTGTGGAATCAGATGTGTTTGTATTTTCGCTGATGGATCCTTTGCCCCTATTGTAAAAGAATTTCAGCACCATCGTTCTCTCTTTGTATGCCATGTATTACGCCAGGATGCTCTACTGAGTTAGCCCTGTGGTTACCACCTGGTAAAACAGTGAGCACAAGGACGGAAAGGAAGAGTTCCAGGATGCTAAGAGACCTTGCCAATACTAGGCAGTTTTCAAGCAGTATAGTAAAATACATGACCCTCTGTAGCCAAACTTTTCCTCCCATTTTTATAACCCACCAAAACTTCCTTGGTCTTAAATTTTTTTTCTTCCTCACAATCTAGGAAACATTTTTCATCTCATGCTAGAATGTTCTTGGCACACGTGCAATGGTCCATAGTAACAAAGGAGTGTGAAGGAGGAAAAAATGAAATAAGAAGCATATCACACTTACACAAGGGCCTCAAGCTTTAAAACAGAAAACAAAACAAACAAACAGATATTGCAGTTGTAACAAAATCCCTGGCAGTCAACATCCTACAGAGGGACGGTTGCCTAGGTATGACACTCCTTACCTCAACCAGCCACGCTGTGCTAGATTACTTCTGAACCTTGGAAAGGTTTTCTATGAATGGAAATACAGTAAGTGCTCAAGTACAATATGCAGAAAAGGAGGAAAGCAAGTACGCCTGACTTATCAGGTTACTTGGAAATCACAATTTCCACAACCTTTATAGAAATCAAAAGATGAAGAAAACAGTATTAAAAAAAATAAAAAACAAACCACAAACCAACCACAAACACTCAGAAACATAGAAAACGTGCGTGTTCGAGAACGCACAAAAACATGGCCTTCGCTAAAGCCAACTGGCTCGCTCTACCCTACTGACTGACTAACAGATCTCCAGGGAACACAGCCTCCCCCAGCCCAGCCAAGTGTGAGGACTGTGAATGGAAGAGGAGGCAGGAATAGAGAAGACCCTAATACCAAAATCACAGTCACAGAGAGAAAAAGCATAGTGAAACAGGGCTAGTTCGCTCTGAGTAGTTGGGGTGGGAGCCTATGCTCCAGAACTCGGGGTTTCACTACGAAGTGTCTAGGTCTCATGGTTGTAAAACCAAATTTTAAATGTGAACCAGATGCTTGCTAATGCAATGGTACCTGCAAAGGAGTAAGGAATGGTATAAGGGATTCTCTGCATTAGATATCCGAGATATCCATGCCGAAGTAGAACAAAGACATTTCAAAATTAGCATCTCCAGCTCTCACCTCTCTAAATGCAATTCTCCTGTTCAGTGATCGAATCAAAGCCTCAACACATGATTACATAATAATCTCAACTGTCATTAAAATTCATAAACCATAATTCTAAGCCTTCTTAGTATTAGAGAACTGCAGGAAAATGTGCCCACACGTACCATGAAAGATCTAAATAAATAAAAAGACAAAAAGTAAAGAATGACCATTCAAACCCTTTTCAGCCACTTCTAGGTCTTGTTTTTCCCTTAAATTATCTTTTCTAGACTAGGTTTTGATTTTGGCACCCTTGAACCAGCAATACTGCTAACTATGCCACAGCTGAAAAATCCCCAAAATGAATCCAAAAATCAACTCGCAAAAAGAGAAAACACATAATCTTATTATAAGGACCTCCACAATTGGGTACAAGTAGGAAAAGCCCCCAACATTTAGGATATGAGCAGTCCCATATATATTCTTAGGAAGGGGAGGGAGTCCTCAGTAGCAGAATATAACAGCATTTTAAAACCACAGGGGTTTTTTATTTAAGCAAATATAACACTCAGTTATTCCCACAGTTTTATTAGTGGGAATGAGCAGATTTT
The DNA here is from genome assembly GCF_030867145.1 of Opisthocomus hoazin. Classification (NCBI taxonomy): domain Eukaryota; kingdom Metazoa; phylum Chordata; class Aves; order Opisthocomiformes; family Opisthocomidae; genus Opisthocomus; species Opisthocomus hoazin. The sequence goes on from NC_134414.1 coordinate 144,819,131, forward strand.
TTCATGGTAAGTACTTCAGAGGACCAATGAATCAGTTATACTTAGTGTTTCATAAAAGACTTTAAATCAATTCAGAGCCTATTCTACTTCTATTCAGAGTACAGTCTACTACTCTGGAATTTTATTTAGATATATATTTACACATACATAACACTTTTACAGCTGTAAAAATAATTAGATGGTGATGACAAAGGTGAGATAAATCAGCCATAACTCATCAAAGCTAGTAAATAACATTCAAACGGACCGAAGCAGGTTCACATAGTCCAAATGTAGTGTCAGGACCTTGGCCTTATTCACTGGCTTATTCCCTTGGACTTCAGAGATCTCAGACTGTGGCTGGACACTGCATTTCCATTACATTGAGCATAAGAGAGCCCTGCTCTCCCTCAGTGAAGAAACGAAAGGTGAGGACAAAGCAAAGAACAAGAATGCTAGATAAATTGCTCCTCTGCCCCATCTGTGACTGGGAGCCAAACACTTCACATCCAGTATTCTCTGTTGAACAGGCTGCGATACAGGAATAGGATACCCTGAGCTCCCCCAAACAGTTGAGAACCTGTAAAAATGCCCTTTTGCTGCTCCTGCAAGGATTACCAGCAAAAATTAATTACCAATGAGATTCTGAGCTTTGGCTGGATGGTAGCCAGCAGTTTTGAGTTGCTTATATTTGGGAATCAGTGTCCAGTAGAGCTAGCTAGGAGCATCTCATCATTCCACTGGCTGGCACCTGGTTTCAACCTTCACCAAATAGCAGAGCCTGTATTTGAACATGAGGGTAACATCTTCCCTCTTTGGAAGAGATTTTTGTTGAATGGGCATGTTGAGGATGTGGAACAGTGTCTCACTGTTGAGCTCTTTGACACTGCCTCCTTACAGCTTGCACTGAATGGGGCACAGTATGATACATATTCTCTGACTGAATGGATATTAGCTATGCTTCAGTCAGGATCATATTTCCACTGGTAAAAAGAAACTGCTTGTTACCGGCATGTAGGCACAAAATGTTCCCGATAAATTTCTTTTTCAGTAACAAAAGAGCACAAATTATTTCCTTGATTACATATCAGAAGAAACATTTATTTTTATAAATATGCAGGAGTCAGGTCATCCAGAAACTAACGGTGGCTTTTGCACATGCTATTTTGAGTAGGACTCCTTTTATTTGATAGACTGTTCCCTGCACTTTCATGGTAATCAAGATAAACGAGGTGATTTACTGACTCGCTTGACTTAGGGAGTAGAATTTTGGTGTGGACACCATCAGCAAGAGAAGCTAAGTTGGCTGTAGCTGCTGATCCAGCACTGGCAGATCCCGATAACGTAACCGGGGAGCAACAGCACGGCTCCACTGACCACCTTCTCCATCAAACGGCACAGCGACAGCTGGCCCTGCGGGCACCCAAAGCGTCAGAGCTGTCTTCCTTGCTGCATGGTGATCGTGATCCTACACAGGCACGTGCAGGCTGTGACACAGTTAGCGAAGCGCTCCAGCGTTTGGAAAAACAATCCCTTTTCCACAACCCCTCGCCAACTCCCAGGGTCAGCTTAAAGCACGAGATGTCAGAGCTGCGCTGGTGAGCCAGATCTGAGCTGCACGCTCACCCCACCGCGGCCTCTGGCTCGACAGTTCGCAGGGAGGAAACTCTCCACCCAAACGCTCCCAGCGCGCTGGAGCCCTGCGAACCAGCAAGGTCAGCCCTAGCTCTGAGACTGGTTAAAAAAATGAAACGAAAAACCTCGCCCGCGATAAACTAACTACATGAATAAATTGGGGGTGGGGGCGCATGTGTAAGAGCCTTTCAGCTGCTTCCTAATCAAATAAGTTGTTTCAAAGGTTTGTGGGCGGCTGGAACACAGCTGGAAGCGGAGAGATGTTTAAACGGGGGCACAGGCAGAAATGCTCTGAAACTTGGCACTGCTTTGAACTGGAGGCAGGGGCAGCGAAGTGGAATGGTGGGTCTGGAGAGGAGCTGCAGCGAACAGCTTCCCTGCAGGGTGAGCCCCGTGTGGGGATGGACTTATGCCCTCTGAAGCTGGTATCCTGGTGAAGCTGGATGCCCCAGAGGGAGCTGCCTCCTCCACTCCTACAGCCCTCTCACAACCTGGCTGGCAGGTCAAGCAACGAACCACAGCACCGCTAGAGGCTATATAAACCAGGGGGAAAACATCCATCAGGCAGATACCCTGCTGAGACAGTGAACACTGAGCTGCCATGGCAGAAGGCAATGGAGTAGATAGGGCACCTGGGGAGGCAAGGCTGAGGGGAGTGCAATAGGTGCTACAGCACGGGAGGACAAGCTGAAAGGCACCCGCAGTGACTGTCCCGCAGGCACAGTGAAGAAACCGTCCTGAGCGCTTAACCAGGGACTTGGCTCAAAAGGAATAAAAGGAATGAGATCATATCTGGCACTGGGCGAGACGGCGAGAGAGACTACATTTTTGAGGACTTTTCTCATGGCAGCATGTGACCTTTTAGAATATCTCCAGACAATAAACTGCTTCTGACTTCTTCAGGGATCCTGACTCCCTCGCACAGGGGCAGGAGGCACGAAGACGTATGACAAGGCAAACTGGCACGGTGGGTTCATGGACAACTGTTGAGCCCCTTGCTCCATGCCACTTCTTGAAATGAGTAGGCTTAACTTTAGATAGTGTGAAGTTACTGTGAAATAAAAAAAACGTAGGTGGGAGAAAGAAAAGGCAGGGGAATATCCACCTCCACACCGTGCATCTGGATTTATATAAATTTTTGTCACAACTACTTAAACAGATGACAGTAGTAAAACAAATTCCTACAGGTTTCTGATATTTTCAGTCCTACCATCGAATTTCTCAGGTCCTTATTAATTTTTCACACATCAAACAGGATTTTAAACAATGAATTTTGGAGGCAGAGCTGCAGTAAAACAAAGAAAAGAACTAAATTTTTTGTTTCTGGTTTTGTTTGTTTGTTTGTCTGTTTTTGAAGAAAATCAATTCTTCTTCTTCAGTGATCCCCAAGGATGGATGCCACACAAAGAGCTACTTGCAGATGTGGAGCACATTTCTTTTAGCAAAGGCTTCCTAAATTAATAGTCTTATCTTAAGCTGGATATTTAAAAGATTTCCAGAACAAATTAATAAAACAATTAAACTGATCATAAATAGATTTCTTATCCCCTTAAACCGATCTGGTGGACTAGTATTCAACAAGCAAAAGTGTTCACCAAATTTTCCATTTACTCACTTTCCCATTCTGAGCATAATCACGAAAACCAAAGCCCTAGAAAAAAAAATCCATACTGGTGAGTTCAAAAATGTGGGCACAGATACTCCAATATCCTCCCACCTCAGTCATGGCCATAATTTACAGACAGGAGCCTACAGAAGAAGATTCCTTGGTATGGGAACGCCAGGGCAAAACAGCAATATTGACTCATAAATGGAACAGCAAGCTGACAAAAGAACAAAACCAGATTGTTAAAAAGAAGAAAATTACTGTTTAAACCTTGCTTTCTATTCAGAGTAGACACATTAAGTCCCTGGATTTCAAAGCTACGCAGTCAAGCCCATTCTAGTGTAATTAAGTTCCTAGAAAAAGCCAGAAAGCTTATTTACTTTTTTTCCATTGAGAATCATTAACTATGCATTAAGAACCCCAGTCACAATACCAAGCCTGGCACAGGCTTGATAAACTAGCTAGACAGAGTCAGCATAGTCTGAAAGCATGTTTAAGTATCTAAAGCCTATTTTTTATTTTTTAAAGAAGTCTAAAGACTTCTGAAAAAAAAAAAATCTGCTCACCAATACCTTTCTCTCTTTAGTGCATAATTTTTCTCTCACACTCCATCTTTTCAGAGATTCTAGTTTCATATACCATATTTGCACTTTCTGCTGCTACTCAACATAAGCCTCAACGATGACACATTCTCTTTTCAGCTGGTTATCAGTGCACAGGGGGGTCTCTGCTTCCAGAGAAGATAGCTCCTGGAATATAGAGGGGATGGCTTTTCACACAGCAATTCAAAACCCACTGAAAAGAGCAGGAAAACTTTTGAGGGATCTTTTCATTCAAGCTCTGATTTTAGGTGAATCACCCACACTACTAGCAAGGTCATCTGGAAGGCAACTTAATTCAATTAGTTTAGTAAATACATTAATCTACCACTCTCTGGTAGTCTGCATAAAAATAGGCATTTCCCAATTCAATTCCCAGTGAATAAGTTTTTACCTCACAGGAAAAAAGAAAACAAAACCAAAACCCCAAACTTTGTCAAGTTGACGTCCTTACTGGCAGTCTCAGCAGAAAAAAACCCTTAGGACTGAGTAAGTATGGATGTTTCACCAGATATTTAACCTTCAGAAGTGGTTCCTCTCCAAGTGAACCCAGCCACAGCGGCAGGGGTAGGGACAAACGCGACTTGCTTGTATCCCCGTTGTACTTCACTCACGCGCGCAGGATGGCATTTCGTCATGGCTGTCAACTCAAAACCTTTCACCAGGGCAACGGGTCACTCAGAAAAAGGAAGGGGGTAGAGAGTGAGAAAGCGAACCTCCAAATGTCAACTGCTTGGTCAGAGAAGTCAAATAAAGGCTGCAGTGCCATTGCCCCTGAAAACTGGATATTCCATAAGCAACAGAATCCATTAGTCTGAACAAATCAGATCTCTTGTGCTACCATATGCACTTATTGAAAAGGAAAAAATAAACTTTGCTTTTTTTAATATGGTAACTTAATGTCCACCTGGTGTGAAACACAAAACACAGCGATTATAGGAATCGGCCCCTGGTGAGGCTAAAATACAGTGAGGCAGAAAGCCAGCAACATAATTTCTTACAGTTTCAGCAGCTCATTTTCCTGAAACGCATTAACTTTAATGGTAGCATGCTGAGGGATAGCTGAGATTTAGCAATGAAAATTTCAAGATACTGAGAAGTTGGCCTCCCTCAAGCTAGCGCACAGAGCAGAGTGACCCACGGCGCCTGCTCCCACCGTGAGAGCAGCGGCAGCGTCTGCTCAGGTGAAGCCTTGGCTTCCAGGGTTGGCCTGGAAAAGAAAAGAGCATCGCTCCGCCAAAGCTCGTTCCAGGCTGACACCCACACAAACAAGCTACTTCTTTCATTAACAATCCATTTTCCCAGTTCTGAGGTTTCATAATGCAGAAGAATAGCACTGACATTTCAACAGCTAGATCCCAGCTAGCAAACGTCCGAAAATTACACTGTAGAGCCTGGTAGTTTACTAAAAAACCTCAATGTCAAAACTGAAAGTACATTCAGTTTAAACACCCCCTGGGGGGGGATTTTATACTAACTACTTTCTATTTCAGACTATTCACTTTAAGCTCAACCAGCAACGCTTCACCACTCATCCAGGAAAGCTCCCATCTCTGCCACCCAATCTCAATCAACCTGCCAAATTAATTACCACCCTGCATTTGTCTATTGCTAAGAGGAGGGAAAAAAGCAAATAGATGAACATAGCAGTGACCCGAGCAGAAATGAATCCTCTGAAACAGAACTAATTCAATCAGTTCAGTGATCTTCTTCCAGCACGACACATTTCACCCACCCGTTCCCCAAGCAGCCCAATTCCCGCGTCTCCTCCAACTGTCCTCGGCAGGGCGCTCACAGGGGCTCAGATGTCTATCCAGCAGCAAACCAGGGATCTTTTCTACTCATCCTTGTAACCACACGGTTTAAAATAAAGAGAAAACAACTGTCACAGAAAATTCACCATGATAATTTCACACTGACATTTACACGCATTCCTGGCCACAGAATACGTGTTTCAGCCAGATAGCAGGGTTTGATTACCTACCTTGAATTTATGGGACCACAGGCACCAAACTTTGGCGCTTTGCTGGCTCTATGACATGAGTAGAGCTCAAAGAGCTGGCAGAGTGAGGCTTCCTCTTTGGTACCCCAGTCAGGCCTTACGGAGAGCTGGCAGGACTAACACGTAAAGAAATGACACAATTTGTGGATTTGAAATCACTGCCAGGAGTCAGACATCAAGCCTTGCGTTAACTTAATTCCTAACCTAGGAAGTACATGCACAAGCACAGCCTCCACATTGGTGACCCTGCTGACTTGAACGGAACTAGTTCAAGGAAACAAGTTACACACGCATTTTAGACTTTCCTCTCCTACAGTTTTAAGTGACAGTCCAGCTGAAATGCATACAATCGGGCCAAAAATTTCACCGCCACTGGAAACAGCACCATTGTTGCCACAGTCATGCTGTCAGACAACGCGTGAAATTCCATACCAGCTGATAACAGCGTGCCCGTGCAGTGAGAATATCAAAAGCTATAGGTATAGGACTGCAACAGAAACACTGACCTCTCCTCTCTCAGTGCACTTCACTTTCCATCGCTTTCCTCTTTACGCAGAACACATTCAGAGCAAGAGCAGAAATGGGAAAGGCAACTCAAATAGGGCAAGAAATGCAGGGTGACAGGCCCACTTGGGGAACAAAGCGACACCGAAAAGGGATCTCTCTTTATTAGGGAGTTTGAATATAAAATCAGTCCCACCTTGCTTTTCTCCTTACCTGATTTTTAACAAGGTCAGTGCTTCCTCAGATGGAAGGCACATCACAAATGGACATCAGTACTGAGAGGTACTGAAATGTGGGTGCCTGCACAGGATCCCTGCCAAGTCAGGTAAAGCTTCAGACACGGCAGCCCTGACAGTGCCCCCTTCGACAGCGGTGCAGAGGAACCGAACACCAACACGCAGAGGCGGGACTCTGAGTAATCTCTAGGTAGGTGCCTACACAGGCAACAGTTTGTCATTCGCACCCATCTGCTGCTCCGAATCACACACACAGATGCTGTCACATGTGCTTTTCCCCATCTGGATTGCAGAGATGCTGAATACAAACAGGCAAAAGCCAGGGAGATGAATGCCGGGCTTGTGCTGTACAGGGGGGAAATCGGCAGTCACCTTCCTCCCCTCTAAGAGGAGTAATTTCAGTGGAGATTTCTAGAAGTCAAAGTAAAAACAGATTTTTCACAATGGCTGCAGGTTTTTTCCATGATTTGAAATCCTGTCTTTCAAACCAGTACGACTCTTTAAAAGCTTTGCTTCTGAGATTTTATTTTTAAAGTAATAAAACCACGCACGCTGTCTTAGAGGGATATCATAAAATACATTCCCTTGCAGCATTGTCTGCCAACATTTAATTCCACATGGTCACCCAAGCCATATTTCCATAGCGTCACAGTACTGCTAACAGCAAAACCAGAGCCCACAAAAGGTGCAGTCTCTATCACAGTGTGAATGATGCACAGAACATACACTATTTAGGGGTGTCACGGTGGAAATGGATTTACCAAATGGTGTTTTAGAGCAAGATGGAAACAGGCAGAGCAGGGCAGAGGGGAGAAGAGCCCGTTCTGGAAGCAGTGACCTCTAAGAAGCAGGCTTGAGAGATGTGCTGATGCCCCGTCTCCTCTGTTTTAGGACCCCGGTTTTGGTTCAGTTAAACTGAGTCACACGAAACCTGCTGAAATATTCTTTGGCAGAAGACTCTCCCATTGAAAATACGGCATTTTGACTAATCTGCCTTTCAAACACAGGCTTCGACAAAATTAAATAGCATTTCCATGGTTAAAAAAAGTTATGTGTCAAAAAGGTCCATCTATTCAAAACAGCAAGTTCTGAAATTTGCTTTCTTTTGTATGAACACTTCCCCTTCCACCATTGGTCCTTTTTCCCCAGATTTTTATTCCTTGTGTAATCTAACTTTGCACGTTGCTGAAATACACTTCTAAAACAAACATTTGAAAAAAGCAGTATTTCCTCTTCTTATGACAAGCTGTTCAGCACTCCCTCAGGAGTAAGAGCTTTCCTTTCTATTAATTTCATTACGATGTCTTCAGCCCCTTCTTTTTTTGCTGAAAAAGTAATATAAGTTCCCTCTTCCTGTGTCCCAAATATTTTTCTTTCATATTATTATGTTCAGCTTGCGTAAAAATGCTATTTTGATTGAGCAGGAGTGTTATTTCAGTAGACACTAGTATACATCACTTTACTCTAATGAGGAAAGTCCAGATGGAAAGGTATTTATAATTCTAGCTACCAAAATAAAAAAAAAAAAAAAAAAAGGCAAAAAAAAGCACTCCTAAAAGCTAAACAGCTGTGCGGATCTGATCTTATGACTATGAAAAAAAGATCTCCAGACCTATATTGATTACAGACACAATCCCGATCCCCTAATGCTAACAAGAACATTTTCATCAATTCACCGTTGCCTGGATGCTGTCCTTTGCTTTTCCTCTTCTGCCTGGGAACCAGCCTGGTGTGTCAGCAGCCACAGTTAAACACAGTTAGTCTGAGTCTCTGTAAGACAGCTTTGAGTCTCTCCCTGCTATTACATATCAGAGAAATCTTAGTAGCAACCACTTCCAAAGCACATATTTCCAGACCACCATGCAAACTTGTTAACTCAGACAAGACTTTTGTGAGAAAAAAAAAATAAAATTATTTACCTCCATTCCACAGATGGAGAACTGAGGCATTTACCCAGCACAGTACTGCAAAACTGGGAACAGAAACTAAGTATCTTCAGCTCATGGGATCAGATCACAGGCTTCATTTTGATCAACTGTTTATGTCCAAATTCTTCTCTAGGGGAGTCGAGGGCATACACCAGGGAACAGAATTATTCTCATTTTCAGCTGCCAGGAGATCTTATCACTCTTTCTGAAAATGAACTGTTCAGCCCTCTAAATATCGGAAAGAAGACAGGCTTCAAATATCAACAACCTTCCTCTTTAAGCAAGCACTAAAGTGATACAGGGAAGACAGGAAACCTCAAAGCATCAAAAACAGCAAAAGTTTTTCCCCTGTATCTGTGGCTGAACATCCAGGCATCCTCCAATACCCTCCCTGAGCTTTGAAGACATTGAGTCCACTTCAGCTCCATATGTGGATGCAGAGATGAACAGTGTCAGGAAGGGATGAAAAGCCAAAATGTCAGGATGCAAAAAGTGTTCTCATGAAGCTTTATTCGAATAAATCATTATTCATCAAGACCAAGCGACTGAGACGCACGAGGCATCTCTAGCACGAAAGCGTTCACTACAAGAGCTTCATGAATTGGAGAGTATTTTCTCTCTTCCGCTTTCCATTTTCCTGCACAATGCCTTTTTCAGAAAGAGAAATCATAGATAATTGCAGTTTACTTAGTTTAATGGTATGAAGACCTGTATTTCCACAAATATGTTGTCAGTAGATAAGCAGCTGCAAGTTGAATGTCAGGTGCCCCTTTGGCCCTCTCAAAGGGACCCTTTATTAGGGCAAAGCCTCCCTGAAGGGGAACCAGGGCCACCAACAACCTTGGTTCAGGCAAGAGTGACAGAGGCCGAGAAACAGATGCTTTATGAGATTGAGAGAACTGCAGAAGAAAAAAAAAAAAGCTTCCTTTCTAATACCTAAATATAGAACATAAATAAAAACGTATATATCCTAAATATTTTTCCTAACCTAATACTTCTCTTCCTTCCCACGCATCTGCCCCGCTCCCCCCAACACACACAGTGTGGTCCCAGAACCAGCGTTTTCATTTGTTTTCAGGGAAAGACAGTTCATGTTAAAACACCCATGCTGGCTAACGAGAAAGTCAGAAAGTTCAAGGTGGACTGAGGAGCTGCCCACGTGCAGCCAGCCTGATGAGAAGAAATCCAGTTCTTACCGAGGAGCCACACGAAAGCGAGTATTTGTGGTGGAGAGAAAACGCCCTTCTCAGTGGCAGCACGGAGTGCCACGCTGAGGGAGAGACGGCCGCAGAGGAGAACAGTGGGTCCCAGGCAACCCTCATTCAAAGCTCGTAATGCCACGCTTCGCTGGCCCTCCGACTAGGCAGTGGGGTTCAGCCTCCATACGCGTAATGCGACCAACATCTTCCATAATCTTAAATACACAGGATGAAGAAATAAGGGGATGGAAACACAGGTAGTGCCCACACACGGAACTAACGATCAGCTGAAAACATTTGGAACTTCTGAAGAGGACAGTACTAAATACTCATAATGTACAGAAGACACACATGCTGATTTTCTGCAGTTATACAGATTATATCTGAAGTAACAATAGTTCTCACAGCATTTCAAGTTCTCTCAGAAATTTCAGTTCCTGGAATCTGAATTGTAAGAAAGGAAAACTAAAAAAAAAAAAAAAAACAAAAAGAAAAGAAATTTCCTACAAGAGACAAAGGAGGTTTCTAACTACCAGGACTGGGGGGGGTTAAATACAAGGATTGAAAACTGAGGATTCGTGTCTGATGAGTGATCTCCAGAAGGCAGAGGGCTGCCCCTGAGTTGGTGGGAAAGCTGCCGCATGGCAAACCTCAGCTCTGCCTGGTATCTAAGGCCAGCACGGTAGATATGGTAAAGCATAACAAACAAGCTGCATCCTTCCACTTTGTTAAAAGGATGGGCAGGACAGAACAAAATGCCAGAACGAAAGCAAGAGATTGCTAAAAATAACTTTATCTCTCCTTCTTTATCTACAGGGCCAAATCATCTCTGTTGCTACTTGAGATGACTAGGCAATGCCAAGCATCAGAAAGGTCAGAAAGCATGTGAAAACTTATCCAGTAGCTTATCCACTACCTAAATATCTGCCACCGCAACAGTACAGATTAGCACGAAAATTCCTCCTGTCTTGCTGCACAAATATATGCTAAGTCTTTATTTGAGGAGTATGAGGGTTAAAAATGCGCTACATGGATACCATAGCTCTGATGTCCTCACATGCTAATACATGTTGGTTTTTGGTTTCCTTTTCACAATTTATTTTGTTCAATGAAATAGACTTCTCGTTATTCATTAAAAAGTGCTTTCCGATTGATACGAAGCATCTCGTAGAGGTACAGACTAATTCCTTCTCCCCAGAATGCAACGAGTACCTGCATATATGCAAGTAACGCAACCAGCCGACCTGACTGCAAGAATTAAAACTAGGCTACTTCAAAACCGAAACGCTTCACAAACTGAATTCACGAAAGACTTTGTTTCGGATGCAAACACTGGAAGGGAGAAAGAGGATATTTATAAGACAGCAGAACCTCCTGTTTCAGTATCTAGGGACAACAGCATTTCAGCTTTCTTTCACCACAGGAGTGTTGAAATTAAAATTTGAAAAGAAACAACGCAACAAAAAAACAGGGGGGAAAAACCTGCCCTAATGCATCAAGCTCTAAAGGATTTACTAACCCAAATCCGTTTTTCTGCTGTTGTGGTAAAGAAACATCATTCACAGAGTATTTCAAAATATTCAGGCTCCTCCTGCTTTGAAAAAAGCTGCATTTGGAAACCTTTCCTGAAATGCTTTGAAAAAAGCTGCATTTGGAAACCTTTTCTGAAATGCCTCCACAGTCCTCCTTGCAAATCCAGTCATTGGGTGGCTCTTGATTTAGAAAGAGTGGCCAAATTTCCTGGCCTTGCAGGTCAAGAGGCACAAGGTGTATGCACAGACGAGCGCAGGGGATAGGCTCACAAGCAGCTCACCAAGCAGCCCGGTGCCCAGCCAGGGACACCCCACCAGGCTGCGAGCCCTCGGGCTCCAGGAAAACTCACGACGCTGAAGCCTGGTTTCCTTCCTCCCCCCCGCTTTCAGGTCTGGATCACCCCAGCGCGGCCCAGATGTCCCGGTGACCCGGTAGACAGGAGCAAGCCAAGTTCCTTGTGAGCTGCTCCAGAGCCAAGCTGACGCCGCTGCTCGTGCCCAGCGAACCAGCTCCCTGGGCACAGAACGGTACAGAAACACTCGCAGAGAGCAGAGCCATCGGGACGCAGCGCCCAGCAGATTTCACAGGATGCAGACGTCAGAGCGCGAAGACAGAATGAGGTCAGAGTCTGATCTACAACCCAGGGAGCGGAGCAAGCTATATCTAGGCCAACAATTTGCTGTAATCTTGTTACTTAATGGGAGGCAGAGGGAGAAGGGGGAATATCCTTGGAGCTCACACAACCACTGAGTAACGTGTGCTTAAAAGCAGGCTGGATCAGAGGTACAAACTTACAGGCAATTCAGCTCGCTAGCTGGCACTGCCTGTCACATAGCAACGACGGGAGCAAAACGAGTTTGGAATTACAGCTACATGTTCCCCGATTTGTGATTCCCACCTTGTCAGCCATCTTTTGCCAGGACCACATCAGCTGCACGTCCTCCCGTGCGCAGGCTCACCTCCACCTGGGGACCCGGGTCTAAAATAGATTCCTTCCCTCTCATCTTCACAGCTGGGAGGGGACAGAATATAGCTGCGTTTATTCCTGGAGGAACCTTTAATTCTCATTACCATCTAAGTTAATTTCCTAGTAGGAGGAGGTTGGAAGCAGGATGTCAACTTTCTTGGAAGAAAGAGGGAAAAAATCCCAACCAAACAACAAACCCAAACCAGAAATGTGCTGAGAACATGGTAAGCAGATGGCTGTTATTGTTTTGCTGCGTGTGGGGGAGTCATAGGTCCAGGATTTCATACCAGGGAGGAATTTCACTTTTACAGATATCAGCAGAAAGCCTTTCTAATGCTGCCTACACACTGACTTTGAGCCACGCACATCCTGTGTACATCGCACGCTTTGGATGTAGCCATACCCCGGCTCCTTGCCCAGTGCCAGCCCACCCTGTACAGCTGCGTGCCCTGCGCCCAGCTGGACTGAACAATGGCTCCAACACAAACACGCAGGCCAGCGCCGCGGTGCAAAGAGGACTCGACCACCAAACAAGCATAGAGTCTCCCTCTGATTAAGGTGGGACAGGGGGATGCAGCACTTGGGCAGGGAGGAAGGCTCACCAGGGAGAAAACACATTTCCTCTCCAGCTCTCAGGAGGAGCATGGAGAGTCTTCTGACTCTCGCACTATTAATTAATACTTACCTTACAGATACCCATCTGCATTTAATCACAACAGAGGGCATCTATGCAGAAAGAGATGACTACTAAATAACACTCATGGAAAACCTCAGGCTCCATCAAATCTCCGTGATCCAACTGGGATAACACTGGGCATGCCAAGCCACGGTGAGCCTTTTGCTTTCGCTCCAAAGAAGTCAAGCAAACGCGAGGAAGGGCAGGGCGCGCAGCTCATCCTTTTGTCTAGTCGCTATACCTAACTGCTCAGTGACCAGAAGAGCACTCACTGTTTTGTTTGTTTCTCAAAAGGCCGCACCGCTACCAAGGGATGCAAAATCCATTCCTAAATTGAGTGAGCAAGAGACAGTGATTAATTGGCCAATTTAGCTGCTCTAGTCTTCTTCACTAATCTCCTCTGATTGTCCCCAAGTCCCTGTGGGAACAAGAGTAAGCGGTAACTTCACTTCTCCTCACTTTAGAGGAGAACAGACCCACAGGACTAGCTGTACCAGGATGGAATTAATTCATGATCTTGATCAGATCCTGGCTGAGACCAGAAGAAAAAGCCTGTCCCGTTGACAGGACAGAAAGTAGTCTGAAGACAGTAATGTCTCCTTAACTCAAGGAGGCAAAAATGACTCTGTTAAGACAAATTCCAAGAAGCAATTGCACAGTGACTCAGTTGCACACAGTGGCCTGCTTGGTTCACAGGGTTCGTAAGGCATCGCCCACGCTCCGCGCGCCCAGCCGCTCTGCCTCACACGCTGGGTGCTCCATTGCTGGCGCAGGGTATCCCACTCGTTTCCAGAGAATGAGGAGTAAAAGCGACCTGCATGTCACTTGTGATGCACCAAGTTGTGAAACAATATCTACAATAACTCAGCAATTTCTTCAGCAAGTACAGAGGAACAAAGCAGTTTCAATGCGACTTGAAAACTATTAAGTCCTTTATCACTACGCAGGTTGTTTCTACCACAGGGCAGATAAAGCTAAGCAAACTAAAATACATGAATTAAAAAAAAAAAAAAGTTATTTTACTGCCAAGGAATTTTCTGAACACAGATATTTTGTGTGTGTTTTTCAGATAGCCAGAGATTTAACTACAGGAACCTGGGATATGGAGGAGGTATGAGACACGAGATTAATTCATATCTTGAGGAGTCAGAGAAAAAAGTGAAAAGAGTCCAGACTTCTTTTTAGCTCTTACTGCTTTTTTTCTTTTATTAGCACCTATCTTAAACTATAACTATTTATTTTCATTTTTTTCCTCACACAGTGCATTGCCCAACAAACTCTTGACTGCTAAAAAGTTGCGCCAAGGTGAATATTATGTACTGCTGGAGAATTTTTACAGCCCTAAGAGGACGCAGTCAGTACTGCACCAACAGCTCGGTCTTCAGCAGCCAAAGAGTCATTTTGTCACCGAGTGCCGCTGCAAAAAAAAAAAAACAGAAAAACAACCCACTGCATTTTGGAACACGAATTTCCCAATGCAGAGGCTATGCTTTTATACTCTGCATATGGTAGGGGGGCTGAGTGGTATTGAAACGGTTCAAGGCAAAATGTTCCTCGAGCCAAAACTCGGTTTGCCTGCAAGTTCTCAGGGGCAGAAGAAAGTATCTTTCTGTCCTGGTTTTATGCAGCTTCTAGAACAATGGGGCCGGATCCCCAACTGGAAATCCTAAGGCCCACTGTCCTGTAAGTAACAAAACCCCAAACCAGCAGTTCTACTTGACCTAAAATCTCTCTGGCTAAAAACGTAAATATGGATTTAACTAATCAATCAGCCCAGAAGATTAATAAAGGTCAAGAATGATAATTTAAAGTACCAGTTATCAAAGTAACTGATAGAGGAACAGCATGATTCTGCAGCTCTTAAACCAGAGACTAGATGCCTAGGTCTAGGAAAAGTTTATTATTGAGATTGTTTGGCTGCAAGGGAAAGAGGTTTCAAAAACACACTCAGATAGTAATCCTCCTTGAAAACAACCATGCTTATACTACCCTGTAATAATAAACTAACACAGGGAAAAGCAAGCAATCTACACGAGAAAAAAGAAAAAACAAAACCCCCCAAAACAGGCAATATTGAGTCTATTCTGAGAATGTTCTCAAAAATAAAACTTCCTTCTCATAACAGAAACAATTGGTCCTGACAAACTTACTTCACTTTATATATGAAACAGATTTGGATCTAGGCAGTTACAACCAAGTAACTTCAGTCGGAGAAATCTAAGGAAAAAATAATATCGATATCAAGTTTCTGCTTCTCAGACTCCTCGACCTAAGGGCTGATTAAGATTAAAAAAAAAAGTTAAACAACAATATGATGAAAAAAGAGGCCATGCCCCTGGCATATGGTATTATAAACACAGGAAAGTGCCAGTATAAACCTTTATCGGGAGACTGGGTTCTTTGTCAAGCCGTGCCTTTCTTCCAAAACATCCTTGCTGCCATATGTCTGCATCTCGCCAGCTGCAGACCTAATAAGAGACTTCTTATTCACGCCGTATAATGTTTTACAGGTTTGCCACGGGGGTCACTCACTGCGAGTCATTTACATCACAACCCCAACAGGCTCGGAGCTGACGGGAGCCAAGAAATGTAGGTTGGCGGAGGGGAGACGAGGGGGGCCAGAGGAAACGGCGTGTCAGGCTCGGAGCTCTGTGATTTCGTCTCCTCACCAGCACACCAAAAGCCGGGCTTTCTGACTTGCTCTTCTGCTCCAGGGCACTCTGGGGCCTTCCCGCTGTTTTTATACTTCGGAGAAGAGGGGAAACTAAATACACCTATTTACATGAAGACTGCTGAAAGATTTTATTCCCCCCACTCTCGTTCTGCGCCTCATTATTTGCAATAACTCTGCAGTACTAACAGGCCAACCATCAGTTTTCGCAACCTATTTTGAATATTTTCTGCATTTATGAAATGCAAATGAAAGACACACTGCGCATGTGATGCAGCGGGTGCAGGCATTTATCTGAGCAGAAAAGGAGCTAGCTGCCTGATGAAGTCAGCTTTTTAAAAGAAAAACTGCTACCCCACCCTCGCAATTTATCACCCCAGTTTGGTTCTCTGTAGTGTTTTGGTTTTGAATCGGTATCCACTAATTGTAGGGAAAATGGCTTTTCAGATCTGCGTGTTATTATACCGCAACTACGGAGAAGAGAGAAGCATTCACAACAGTGAAATGTAAAAAGGCAAAGGACCAAATCTGGAGCTGTGACAGGAGTGACCACCGCATCTCTTCCATCTGCCTGCAATTCTGGAGGCAGGGAAATGCTTGTCTTTCCTCCGCACTCCCTTTCCCATAAACACAGAACGACAGAGATGGGTGGAAAAATGAGGACAAGGTAGAAATCTGCTCTTTTTGCTGCTAGAATAATTTCCTCATTTAATGGCCAACGAACTGACCCTTGGACAATCCAGTCCTGCACACCAGATTCAGAGCTATGCCAAGAAATTCGTGCACTGTAGGCAGCAAAGCTGCCTGGTAATCGCCCAATAAGCGATAAGCGACAAAGGTTGGATCCTTTAATTGTTTCTTTCCAGTTGAGTCAACATTTCAAGGGTTTTTGTTTTGAAGTGCAGGTATTCTGTAGGTGCAAAACTGAAAGGGAAGGGTGCACTCGAAACATTTTCAATTCTTGCTCCACTTCATTAAGTTGGGGCTGTTGTTTTCCTTTCTGTCTGACTCAGGGGGATAACAAGCTTTTTACTTCAGTGTTATCCCATGCTTTTAAAGGTTTCAAACTCTGTGCAAGTGTGAAGTCCACAGAAAGGCGAGCTTTGCTCAGAGGCCTTTTTTTTTTTAAATGCTAGTAAGTCACTAACAAGGCAGGGCATTTTGTTGAGTAAGGAAACAGCTGCAATGGAAAGTGACTTGGAAAATACAAGGCAGGTATCTTCATGGAAAGTTTCATAGCTACAAGAGTTAGTTTGCTAAATTTTTCAACATTTAAATGCTTTGGGGTTTTTGTTTGCTTGTTTCAGACAAAAGACAGCAGACTTCTATGTCCCTGTCTCTCACCTGATCCCTATACAGCCATGATTTGAAAAGGTGCATCAGAATATCATGTGCTCTTCAAGCTCCGAGTCTTGGAGTCACATAGCCAGACAAGAACTTCAATTTACACTTTCGAAATTCTAGCCTTCCATTCTGAGCCCAGCACACCAAACAAAACTTGGAAAATCGGCAAGGACAGCGGAAGGTGAAAGCAAAAACCAGAGAAGTAAAAGGTTCTGAAAGACTCTTGAATAATTTTCTTTGTTCAAAATTTTGTACGTCTAAAAGATGCTGCATTGGTATTTGCAGGCTACAAATGCACCATCTGCAGAAGTGCAACACAACCCTGTGCATCCCCCCCATCCGCAGCTTCTGCAGGAGGGCAGAGAGGTGGAGGGGCAGAGCACTCTGGGCAAATCCAGAAAGACACTGATGAATTCAAGAAAGCCTCTCACTGGAGAAATATAGATTTTTCAGGTCAGTAATCCCTAATCAAGGCTGCAAATAGCACTTCAGAGCTATGACGCATTTTATAGCAGCATATTAAAATTAGTATTATGAGCACTGAAACTACAGTAGCTCTGCCGGGAGTCCTGTTAATGAATGTACGGGCCGTGTAGTACTAAAGTCCTGTGGCACATACACATGCACACACTCCTGTCAACTAACCTATAAACATTATGTGCACTAAACCCAAAGTCACGGTCCTGGTCTATTTTTTGCCATTCTTCCCATAAGAGAAACTAAAAATAGGCCCATGAGAACCATGCATGGGACTTCACTCTTCAAATGTTTAACTCTTGCAGCAAAGATTGCCTAGCACTGTTTTTGAAGGGATTCTTCAAGGAGTTTGCATTATATATACAGATGATGTATTTTTTTATATATATATATACACACGCAATGTGTATGCACACACACACTGAAGTAATGATAATCCTAAGAAATTCTGAGTGCACACTATCACGTACTTACATATATCTCCAAAGTTTATTTATATATTATTTATGAAGATAAAAATAACGACCTGGAGAAAACAGGGGCACGACCTCATCCAGCTCTGAAGTCCCACTCAGATGCACAGAGAAGGAAACGCAAAAAGCAAACCAAAAAAACCCAACTCTTTTGAAGAATTGCTGCTGTACAATCAAGCAGGTTTACATAGCCTAGTGTCAAAGAATCTTGGAAAAAGACAGGAAAAAAGAAGAGCTGTTAAATGTAAAATAAAAGATATGTCAGTAAGAAGAACCAAAAATCACCTTGCCTGTGCAGCAGCTGCTGCCTCTGCTACGAGGCCTTTTCCATGCAGCAAGTGAGGCAGCCACATCGCAGGAAGGCTGCCCTCAAATGCTGCAAGTGCCAGACAGGCACGGAAGCATGCTCAAAACAGCAACCCCCCACCTACCTCCCTGCTCCTCCAGCGATGCCTTACCCTGGTACTAGGATAGATAATCTTCCTGTTGCTACGCCTCAACCATCGGAAAGGGCACGTGCAGTCTGTGGCTGCAGCATGCTCAGGGAGCAGATGGCAGCAGGGGCAGATGGCAGCACGCACAGGTTCTGCGGGGCTGGGAACGCAGAGTGCTGTGTCTTCCAGTCGGGAAAACTAATGTTGGGAGACACCAAACTGAGGCTGAGCTGACTCCCTCAAAGCCGATGGTGTGTACTTCCAGGGACCAGCACTTCAAAGTAAAGAACTGCTAGATTTCTGCAGTGATGCTCAGCATTAAGATGGCTTGAAAGACTCCCTGCACCTTGGCGGAAAATTGCTTGAGCGTTTGCCTCAGCCTACCATCAAACTCCACTTCGGTTTATCTCCTTTCGTTCGTTTAATTCTGGTGCTGTGTGCTTACAGACTGCTGAACCACTTCTTCACAGGTTTTTAAGTGCTTCTGAGAAGGAGACTAAACAGCCCTATCTCCTCTGTAAAATAAGCAAACAGAGGAGTAAATGTCCTGTCGTCTTCTGCTGTGAAAGCTGAGGGTCACCGCCAGGAAGAAAGCCTGAGTGTCTCAACTCCAGAGTCCCTTCAACGACTGCAAAGTGATGAGGTGAGGGAGAACGATCCCAGGGAGAAATCTGCAGTATCAGTGCATAGGGGCATGGAGGAGTTAGAGATCCACGGCACGACTCGGCAAGGAGCTGGGATCAGCCAGGTCAGGGTCGGAACCAACGGAGTGAAAGAGACAGTGAGCCAGCGTGGTACAGAGGGAGGCACCAGGATGGAGTAAGGACGAGTAGACTGCAATCTTCAGCAAAACACGCCACCAGTGAACTCTCTAACGACGAGAACAGGACAGGGCCCATGAACAAAGGGTCGAAATCTTGAGCCAGGGAAGAGACTCGCAAGATGCATCAAGAGCAGTGAGACTTGGGAGAAATGTGCCAAAGCATCCGCCCAACAGAGCACACGCACATCTCAAACTTGGGCTAGGACACACGACCCTCTCAGGACCAGAAGATAGTCAGAAATCCAATCCGTCTGAACTACTGGTTCATCTGAATCACGAAAAACTTTGGAACGAAAAAAACAAGAGCCTGCAAACAAGCAAAAATCCACAGAGAGATCTTTAACTCAAATTTCTAATTTTACTTCACTCCTTCTTCTATTGCACAGCACAGAGCTTAATGAAGTGGCCACAAAATATTTCACCGCAGGGTCCTATCTCATTTGGCGCACAGAATTGGTTCTGCCTACAAATGCTTTTGAATGAACAGCTGCATTTTCTTCAGTGTATATATAGCACTAAAATTTCTTAACTCCAAGCTATGGAAAAATCTTCTATCTATTCTTTTTTTTCTGGGAGCTTTTAACATTCATCACCACAGTTATCTGAAAGCTTCAGAAATACTTATTTGAATAAGACTTCCTTAAGGAAGAGAGAGCTAAGACAAAGAGTGTCGGGTCAAATACATCTTCTAATTTGCAAGGTATAGTATGAGAAAACCTAGGCCTATTTCTGAGAATTTTTCATATTATATAATACTTTCCATATTCAAAACACTTCCCATTGATCTCTGGAAGCATTTAGCAAATAAGATAGAGTCAAGTAGTCATAAAAACAGGAGCTCACTTATAAGAATCTGGATTTTAAACCAATTGCCTAGTACTGCACAAAAAGTCAGCACTCTAGGGCACCATTCACCTATCTCAACCCTGATTTTTTCCTTCTGCAATCTCCTGACTCATTCCCTAAACACATTCTAGTATCCTCAAAAATGTGATCTAAGTAAAAAATGCTTCCCTCAGTGAAGAGCACAGATTTACACCCAGCACAAGTTTGTTCTCTGCAATGAGTGGATCAAGGAACCTATAGCAAAAAAAAATGCAGAGATGTATAGATGTCTGTTATTTTAAAGAGTCAGGACATGAGGTGAACATGAAGGGGATAACGGGACGTGGGATGGTTAGGCTCATACAAGCTATCATAATTTTAGCCTTCTCATTTCTGAAAGCTCAATAAATCCTTTTACAATGTTTTTCAGTGGAGTTTTATGAGGTATACAGTCGGAAAAGTGAGACCTGTCTTCGTTTCTGCTTCAAGTTTCATAAATATTTAAAAGATGCAGCAAGTGAAATCATCCAGTGTGAATGGGCTCAGAAATTGTGTCTTGTTAAAGTATAATCAAATATCATTTTAGGCTCAGATTTATTCTTTTTTCATTTACGCAGGACATCTTCCATTTACCTGATTCAGTAGAAATATTACTCTCTATCTGAAAGAAGAAACCAACCCTTCAAACATAAGCTTGGGTAAACACATGCTGCCTTTAAGAAATAAAAAAAAGGTTAAACACCTCTCCTAGCTTCTAAATACATTCTTCATTTAAGACCAATATTGCTTTGCTAAGAATCCATTTTCCTGGGACCTTGTTGTTTAACCTAGTAATTTGTAAACTTGAGCTTTCAATAGTGTTCTTCCAGATGGGTTTTGACATGCACTGTTATTTAGTTATTGGTGCTTCTATGTAATTTACTTCGTTTTGGAGGATAGGAAAAAAAAAAAGTGAGAAGCAATGTTACGATGAAACCCGGCTAAGGATTAGCGGGCACTTGGATATTTCAGGCTGCTGCTCTATCAGATGTCTAACTGAATGGAGGACGTTGATGTTTGTGCTCGGGTTGGGGGAAAGACAGAGGAAATGAACATTTGAAGTCGAATTGGCAGAGCAGCAATTAGCTGAGTTTGCAGGGACTGTAAAAACAAGAGAAGTCTCAAAGTCAATTTCAGTTTTGAGCCCACAGACAAGACTCTTTTCCCCCCCTCATTCACAGAGTTTTGGTGTTTTTTTTTTTCCCTCCAGCAAATAAGTCTGTAAGGATGAATATTTACATATTCTGAGTTCCAAGAAGGAAAGCTGCAAAATATCAAAATAACTAATTACAAAGAGGATCTTCATATTGAAACAGAAAACCTCCCCACAACAGCCTTACTGCTTATTGTAGCTCTAGTGACCTGCTCAACATGCAGAAATCCACTTCATTAAAATATTAACATTTTGAGATCCCATAGAAGACTTTTTATTATTTTTTTTTTTTACCATTAAAAGCTCCTGGACTTGAGTTTAAACCAGCTTTTACTTTGTACTGAGTTTCAAAGACTATTTGTATGTAACTATGCATACATTTAGCATACAACATATGCTTAGTATAAGCATGTTTCAGAAAAAACCCTAGGCTTCTTCAGAAACATACAGATCCTTGGCAACGTATGTTCTAGTGCCCAGAATTACCCACACCCGAAAATATAAATTCTACCATAAAATGAAAGGTTAAAAAAAAAAAATCCCTTGCTCTCCTCTAGAACAAAATAGTTGAATTCCAACCCATATAAATTCGCTGGCTCACTCAAGATGGTAAATCTAGAAACATCAGCACTCCATAGTGAACCAATCTCTTCCTCGGCAAAAGGGTCTTGGGTGCCCCGCCGGTGCCGGCCTTCCGCTGCCTCTGGTCGCACGCCAGCGTCTCTCCCGCGCCGCTCGGCACGCAGCTCCCCCCGACATCGCAGGCACGACAGCTCCGCTGCAGGGTCACCGCTCCTCTGACGCAGTGGTGACAGAGCCCTTGCGTTCAGGTCTACCAAAGCTGGCAGGTCTCAAAAACTTGTTGGTGGACAAAACTTCAGGTATCAATATCAGTATCAATAAATAAAGAGGCCAGATTTAAAAACCAGAAAACACTTATGAGAAACACAAGTGTCCCAATGAGAGCAGTAATTGCTTTTTGGACCAGAAGGGAACGCATCAAACATGATTACTGCAGTAACCACCACCCACATCATCACCTTGTAATCAGAATTATCTGATTAAGGGAAACGTATAAAGCCCAAAACACAAATGTTTTCTCCATGTCTACGCACAAGGGGGATCCATGTTCAAGTTCCAGTTCTGCTCCCTCCTCCTTCTCCCAAAAGAATAAGGAAATGAGGAGAAATGTTAGAGCTGGACAACGGACAGAGAGCTTCACACAAGGAGTCTGGGGAATGGGCAGGACCCTCTTCCCAGTTTCAGGAGATCCCTTGGTGGCTCTTTGACATGTCTCCCGACATGATTATTAGGAAGAAATTCTTCACCATGAGGGTAGTGACACACTGGCACAGCTTGCCCAGAGAAGCTGTGGATGTCCCCTCCCTGGCAGTGTTGAAGGCCAGGCTGGATGGAGCTCTGAGCAACCTGGTCTAGTGGAAGATGTCCCTGCTCATGGCAGGGGGGTTGGAACCAGATGATCTTTAAGGTCACTTCCAACCCTTACCATTCTATGATTCTATGCTGAGGAAGGCCACTAACCTCATCTGAGCTGTGGCTCCCATCGGGTGCCAAAGGAAAGCAACCCCCAGGACAAGGAGGAAGGTTTGCTTTCAAGCCAAGGAGCTGAGGAATGGCTGGCCAAGTCAACTGCTCAGTCCTTGGTGCTGCCTCCACCTCCCCTCTCGTGGCTGAAGCCAGGGCAGAAGCCCCTGTGCATCTTCTTGAAAGGTGAGGAAAGGCAGTGGGGAGACTGGGCAGAAATCTGTCCTGCCTGTCCCTCCTCTGTCCCCACTCACCCCAGCTGGGACAAATTCTAGCAAGAAGCAGAGAATGGGAACAGTGAATGAGTATCTCACCTTTTGCTAACAGTCTTATTTAAAGATCCATCTTTCCACCCTGCTTTGGACAGCCTGAAGTAGTAAAAATAAATTAAGCGGTATCTTTTGACTAGTGCTAGGGGCAGACTGATGGCACAGAAATCACATCTGCTGCTGTAAGTTCTACAATGTGAAAAACGGGAACTTGCTCAGGAGAGGCCACCCAGAATTATTTCCTTATGTGGGGCAATGACAAGATTGTGTAAAAAATTCAAATGGTCTTGATTCCTGATAAATATGAATTCACTGGAGAAACATGGAAATTTTTAAGGGTAGGAAAACCTCTTCATGCTGAAGACACGCAGCATTTTATTTTCCTGCATCAGCCCCACAGGAGAGGGCTGCAGTAGGTAGATGAGTGTTGCAGGGCTGCCATTGAAGTAATCTTCTGAGGATTGTTTTAAGGTTTTCCCAGTGAATTGCCTTGTATGGAGGGGGTTGGGCAGGGGGGGTGTGTGGAGAAAAAAAAAACTCTAAAACCAGAGAAGAATCCAAAGCAGCCAACCACACATCAGTACCTCTCCTGTGAGGAGAGCTCATCATTTCCAAAGTCAACATTTTTCTTCCCTCTCTGGTTTGGGGGAGCAAAAGAAAATTTATCAAGAGTTTACAAACCAAACCAAGATAAAGCTGACTGTTTTTTACTTTCATCTGCACAGTTACAAATACAGGCTATAAGAAGTCCTTCACTTCTTTTGTCCAGGCCTGAAGCTGATTGAGAGCAAGATTTGAGAGACACCACTTCCACTTTTTTTTTTCATTACATCACTAAATATGACTCTACAAGCAAAGGAACCTACATGACGCAAGCTAAACCTCTTTGGAGAGGAAGACTGTTTCTTTTGGACTTCCTTACCAGTTTCTCAGGCCAACAGCACAGTTGAAATTCAGGTATTTGAAAATCCAAATATGGCACTTTCTTCTTCAAATGCCCTTTCTAGCACCAGTCCTCCGAGGAGCAGAGAAACAGCAGATTATTCCCAATCCTCTCTGATTTTCCATTTTTCATTCCTTTCTCTTTTCCCCTCCACAAAAGAACAAGAGAAACCTCCTCCCTTCCCTCCTTTTTGTGGGCAGGGATTGGGAAACAGGAATCTGAAGCAGCTTCCCAGCCCATTCTCAACATGTGGGCAGCCTGTTCACTTCTCCAGCTCTCTCGCTGGCTCCTTTCCATAATGAGCTCAGAAAACACAGAGCCTTCCCCAAATATTACAAGCACCAGACTGTTCTGCTTCTGCAGACGCCATCAGTGAAAATGATGAAGCAAGACAGGAAAATATCCCTCCTTCCCCTACCTTTCCTTTATAACTGACCTCTTTGATCCTCTCTCTGGAAGAGTCTGGACTTTTCCTTGAGGTAGGCCAGCCTAATGACAGCAAAAACAAAAACTCAATATTCACTTCAAGAAATGTCAGGAGAAAAAAACACTGAAGTCCCTGAGAGAAAAGTGAAGGGGGAAACTTTGGAGCCGTAAGACTCCCAGCCTCCTGAAACCCATGACAACGTTGTCTTTCTTGCAAGCAAGAAAATATGTCTGTGAATTTCTAGATTACTCAAGCAGTGATTTCAAATGCTGCTTGCTACGGAAGCAAGTAACAAAAAAAACCCAGAACATTTTTTTGATTTGATCACTCTTTTTTTTTTTTTTTTTTTAAAGGTAGATTGTAATTTTTTTCAGCAGGAACAAGATCAGGGACCCATGAGAAAAGAGCCTGGCAGAACTTAATGGCACCTGATAGGCAAGGAAGTGAAAAATACAGAGTTAGTCTCCTAGTCTCACAGAGCCTGAGAAACTCAATACATTTGTCTAATACATTCTATGGTCTGTGTTACTGCAAGAACAAACCAGCCTGGAGAAACACAGAGCCACTCCCTTGCTGTGTTGGCCTTTCAGCAAGCGCATCTCCACCACTGCAAAAAATCATACAGCCATGAAGGCACACAGGGCTAGCTACAAATTTGGGGTGACCATGCATGATGACAAAAGCTAGAAGAGAAGCTGGTACATGACTGCCACAATTTCGACGCTGAGGAGGTGCATTCCCAAAGGAACAAACATTGCAGCGTTGGCTCATGGCCTGAAGGCCAAAGCCCAAACCTGCACCACTCACACTTCCACAGTCTCACTTCCTGCAAATTTAGTTTTTAGTTCCCACAAATGAGAAGAAAAATCTTGCTCTCTGAATCCAGGGAAGCAGCCATCAAGCTTAGACCACCAAGAGTTCTTTAAGAAACCCGTACAATTAAAACACTATGGGTAAATCTCAGTTTGGATTAATTATGAGGTTACGAAACCCTGACTGAGACCCACTTAAACACATAATTTTTTGAATCATGAATAACTTAGGTTGAAAGGGACCTCTGGAGGTCATCTAGTCCAAGTGCCTGGTTCAATGCAGGGCTCACTTCAGTGTTAGATGAACTTAGGGTGTTGGTCCAGGTGAGTTTCCCATCCCCAGGGCAGATGTGCCACAGCCTCTCAGGGCACCGTTCTGGTGTTTAACTACCCTTGCTGTGAAAAATTCTTCTATTTAATCTGATTTTCTCTTGCTCTACCTGCTACCTCTGGAGCTTGCAGTATGCATCTCTGAGATAAACCTGACTCCACCTTTCCTATAACCCACTTATAGGTAGTCTAAAGAGAGCAAGGAGATCCTAGCCAGTTCCTTGACCTCTCCTCCCAGCCTTAGTGGCCCCTCTGCTAGACTTACTCCTGCTTGGCACAGGAGTAAAGCACACACAGCATGTCACAGGACGCCTCACGATCCCTGGAGGGAAGGGAAAGATCGCTTTCACCAGCTGGCTCAATGCTCTCAAGGGCAGCGGGCTTCTGGTGAGCCCCCACTGCTGGGTGGGTCCAGTGCTGGCTCAGGGTCTGGCCCGACTCGCTGCTGACTCATTTCCCTGGAACTATGGGTGCCTTTTGAGCTCATCAGTCAAGAGTGCTAATGGACTGCTGAAAAGGGTAAGTTGCTACTTTTGTTCTCATTAATGTATCATGATTAACAGTATTCTGCCTGTCGCTAACACCGGAGTGACTGAGTGCACCAGAACTGACTGCTACTGTATATGTGACAGCTGTCAAAGAAATAATTTCCTTCAAAAGACAAAAAAAAAAAGGGTCAGTATCTGACTTAACAATGTCACCTATACAACAAAAAACACTTTGCGTAGAAGAACAAGTAGCTGTAAGGCTGACAGCTGTTTAACAGATACTGGACTAATGCCACAGTCCTATGAAAATCTATCCTTTTTAATTAAAGCATTTCTTCGTGTTACAAAGCAAAAGACAATCAGCATCCCAAAATAAACTTCTGTCCCTCCTACTCCATATACACAACAAAACAAGAAAACCACAGCAGCTATTCATCAAACAAAACACCTGGTTTCCGGCCCCCAACTCTGCACTCAATCACAGTTTTGGACTTGTCATACCATGAACCAGGAGGAAATACTTTAATTTGAAAAGCAAAAGCAATTATAGTAAAGAGAGAAGGCTAAGTTGAATCTGCTGGCATCAGAGCTCCATCTACCTTCCTAGCTTCTAGAGTAAGCCCAACTTGCAGAGCAAACTCTAACGCACTTATGCTCCCAGGCGTTTATTCCGAAAACAGAGCCATACTGCTTCAATAGCACCCAAGCAAGTATCTGTGCTACGTAAAGAACGTGAATCCAAGGCTTCTGCAGCCCCCCAAAGAATACCTCTCTTATGACAGGTACAGTATAACACTATCTTAATTGTTTAAGTCCTTCCCTCCAGCATGCCAAAAATCTTTTCAGGTTCTGTCAAGAAGATTTAACGAAGAGCTCCCTTAGAAAAGTGGAAAAGGGACAAAAAAATCTATTGAGGTTAAAGAGAAGGACTATGTTTTTCCCTTCTGATAATTATACAGAAAATATATCTCAGTGTGACATGGGAAAAAAGGTCACCATATAAGAAGTGCTGTTGGCTTTTTTTTTCCATGGCAAAGGCTATAGCTATAGTCTATTGCTGTTGTCTTTTTCCATACAGTGTTACACGCAGAGAGACTTGTAGGATGAAAATGGCTCACCACTTCTATATTGATACAGTACAGGTAAAGTTTTCTTTGTGTATGTCAAATAATTATTCTAGGCACCTTCCACTGACAAAATCTACTCCAGCTCCATTTCATCCATTTTTTTTTACTCCCACATTACCTGATATAACTATCAGCAATATGCTTCAAATCCTACCTACCGACAAAAAAAAAACCAACAAAAAAACCCACCTATCTGCTGGACTTGCAAAGTCCAAGCCAAGTGACCATCCAAGGCTTTCTTCGTATGAACTACTTTCCAAGCCTCAGTGAGATATAGACCATTTAACAGCCAGCCAAATCATGAGCTAGTCATCAAACAGAAGACTGTAAGAAGTTAAAATGGTACTTTGCAGACAGATACAAGCCACTTGGCTCATGCCTCAAGGCAAAGGAAAGACAAACGCCATTTCTTTTAGTGTAATACCAAATTGAGCTAAAATCGTTAAATGGCTTAAATTAATCTGGTTTTCTTCATTCTAAAATGAAATAGGAGCTCTCTGACACTTTGTGTCTCAGTTGAGGAAGAAAGGAGGAACAGCTGAAGGATGATAACTTCCTAAACTGATACCACTGGCTAGTGAGCAAACATCACACCATGGCCCAATCTCAAAAAACTCCTGAACGTCTTTCGTACCTGATTAGTGTTTGGTCTTCTGGACTGGCCTAGTAAAGAGAAATGCATGGTGGATACCACTGAGCT
Organism: Opisthocomus hoazin; assembly: GCF_030867145.1. Lineage (NCBI taxonomy): Eukaryota > Metazoa > Chordata > Aves > Opisthocomiformes > Opisthocomidae > Opisthocomus > Opisthocomus hoazin. The sequence goes on from NC_134414.1 coordinate 144,846,875, forward strand.
GCACAACTGTCACGTAAAGCAGCTCCTCAAAATGGTGGAATCCACATGGGGAAGTTCAACTTTCAACTTTAGTCAGACACAGTCTGACTAAGGCTGGATTCCTTCGCAGAAGACAGAGGAAGGTGGGCACCTGCAAACATGTCAACATTCTTCATCTTACACAGCAAAACAACTGTTAATCTTCAAAGAATGGACTGATAATCTAACCAAAGTAAGCAATGGCAACATGGCTATCTCCCAAGCCGGCCATGTTGCATGGATGTTTATTTCCTTTACACTTTATCCCTAAACTCAAATTCCACTTCCCAGACATTTTTTCCCCCCCTGAGTCTTCTGCACAAAACAGTGCTTTCTCACACATGATGGAACCTAATAAATAATTTGTTTCTCCATACCAAACAAAATAAGCAGACCTTCTGAAATCATTAATGGAAACCTATTTGTCAAGAGCCTCAAATAATTCTTCAAGCCTTTCTTGTGATGCCACTTTAGTTTTAAAATACAATAAATGAGACCACAATGGTACACACACTGTTTTGGTACAGACTTTTTTTTTTTTCCTAAATATATCACAAGCATCCCAACAACCTGGAAACAACATGGGCGATCTAGCATACTTCCTACTTCAAGTAAAGCAGAGAGATCATCACTGATACAGTCATCCAGAAATTTACCAAGAGGAATTTGCTCTCAGCACAGATCCACATTATTTTTATTTCAGAATGATTCAACAGGCCAGTAGTAACCCCCAGCTCAGATTTTGAGGCATTTTAGGTACTCCAAATCCAAATCAATTACAATCTTGGATATTAAGAGCAATACTCTCATTCCACTAAAAGCCAGTGTAAAGAAGGTAAAAAAGGTCTAACACCTTGCAGCACTGCAGTGGTCAGGGAGTGAATAACTGCAGCCAGATTATGGTATGACCAGATGGGACCAGAGGAACCTCCAGTTATTAGGTGATGACATATTATTTAGACATGCTTATTGACCAGTAACTCAGGGAGGAGTTAACCCTTCCTACCTGCAGACATGTACGGTGTAGACATCCAGGTGCAAGCTACGTCCTGAGATGTCACCTTCATAAGTCAAATGGAGCATGTCAGGCATGCTTCCACGACATCTCTAACAGTGAGATGGAAGCACGTCACAGAGTAGGTCATAAGACTTCACTGACTGAAATGCCTTTTCTCTCTACTGACCATTAAATAAGCCTTGGTGGATAGCTCAAATGCAGTTCATTTTGGCAGACAAATACCATCTTTACAATCACAACTACTCTCCAGAGAACGATTACGGACATCTGCTTGCAACTGAATGGGGATATGCCTTGTCTCTAAAACCCTTTTCAAGAGTCTTCCCCTGTCTACAACACAACCTGCACCACATTCACCTTTTAACACCAACCAGCTACTCTTTTTCCCTTAGCAGATGTCATCCCAGGATCGGGCCAACTCCCTACTATTTGCTTGCTACAAATGATAAGCATGTACATGTCTACTTCTGTGCACACTGATGAAGTTGGACTCCATTTTGCCAGGCTAACTCACCAACCAGCTTAAGACAGACGCTGAAGACTCCACAAAGGAAACTGATAGTGGTGAGACTACTAGCAGAGACAGAGCTCTTCAACAACTACTTCTTTATTTTGGGGTGGGACATGCATGGGGGTGGAGGCAGGTGGGAAGCGGGGAGCCAGTCACTCCTCTGGAGAAGGCTCAGATCGGTTTAGCACATTATATGGATCACCGCCACTTTCCCTTTCTGACAGCATCTGAGAACATCATGTTGATATACTTAACACTGAAGAAATTATGTAGTTACTCTACAGTTATTAAATTATTAAATCTATTGTTTGCAATGGCATACAACTTTTAAGTGGCCAGGCAAGGGCTGTTCCACGACTGATGGAGCTGCTGCAGACACTTCTTATGCAGTGACAGACAGATGTATCTGACAGGCAGCAATACGGACTCAACCTCCTTGATTTCCAGTACTGACACGTCCGCAAGTACAGCAACTCTACTAAATGAGATAAGGCCAAGCAAAACCAACTCTTCTAGAAGCCTAGCCTACAAGGGAAAAGAAAAGCTAGAAAATGAGTAATTTTCTTAATCTGACTGGGTGTCATTTTAATACTGGCCTGTGGTGCCAACAAACTGGAGTATCAAAGATTCGCTGGATGAATATGTTGTATTACATCACAAAGAAAATAAAGAACTGCTTAAATAGAACAGTCCATCAGGATTTTACTGATCTGCTGCACACAGCTTGATGATCGGGGGCTCAGACTGTGTGTGTGCTTTCATGGACAAGCACATACGGAGTAGCAGAGGCTTAAGAACAGAAAAGCACTCATACCTATATATGGCCCTGTTATACGGCACTGCAAATAAATGCAAAAACAAATACAGTAAAATATATGGAAGGACTCATACCGTGAGCAAAATAAAAGCACAGACCGATTGGAACTTTTCCCACTAAAATAGAATTCATTCCCGAGGTATTCATTTCAATGGAAATATGCTTTTTCTCTTATTGATTTTAATAAGGAGATCTGCCAGTTATTACACATGCAGAAGAAACAGCTACCCTGAAAGACTGAGCTAGTCAAGAACATTAAATCCTACAAGTCTCAAAAGGTTTGTCACTTTTAATAAAAGGCTCAGGCACTGCATTAGTAATCAAATCAATTCATAATAACTATTACACCGTACATCAAAGAACACAAAAACGCAGGAAACGGGATATGGAACTTGTCAGTTCACACAAATCACATCAAATCTACCCCTGGTCAACAGCAGCCAAAATTGTTACCTGTCTGATAACTGTCTGGCAGCTTCTGCAAAACAAGTTGGGCAAGTCTACACCACAGAATTACAACACAGTGCAAGGCCGCGGGAGCCAGCTCAGGTACGGGAAGCTGCCTCGCCACGTCAGTGTGGTACAGTGTCCAGGCTAATTAGTGGCTGCCTGGGGCACAGCTACGCTGCTTCCAAGACCACAGCTGTATTCCCGCACGGCACTTCGCCGTCTAGACACACCAGCTCATTCAAAGCCAGCACTCCCTGCCAGCCCTGCGTAGCTCAGAACAGAAAGGTCTCCAGATCAGTCAAAGCCATCGCTGCATTCACACCGGCTCGAATCAGGCGCCCTGACCCGAGCAGAGGTGCCAAGGGTGGAGTGGACAGGAACCCAACCAGTGACACTAGTTGAAAATGCCCTCTGTCCGACAGGCGTAGGGCAAAGTGATGAGAACACAGCTGTACAAACTTGCTCCGACTTCCCCGGTCTCGTTGCAAGTGGGTCTGTGCCGCTCTCCATCTGGCTCTCTCGTGAGGGGCAGACCTCCTAAGTAACACTTAGAAGAGGCCTGCTAACTTTCACACTGAAAATTTTAAAGAATGTTGCTGTTCCACTGTACTTTGTAAAAGACAAAAAATGGTCGTTAATACTGTGCGTATATGGGGGCGTCTCAGGCACTTTCAATTAACCTACATATTGTGATACTCACATGAGAAAAACAACTCTGTCAACTGCTAAATTGTCAAGAAAGCGAACACTGTGGTACATAACTGGTAGCAAAGCCCTGGTCATCCGTTGCTCTGGCCAATTTATTATATGCTGGATTTCAAAGCAAAGAGCAATCTTCTTTCTCCTCTCTGTTGGTAAAGCAAATGTGGTAATGAATACAGCGCTGACCATTTAAACTAACGAGCCCTGAAAACTGCATAAGTGCAGAACATTTGCTTGCTCTGCTGAGCTGTGAAGTGAAGCAACAGATGACAACCTTATGCCTCAGTGTCTCGTGGCACTTGTCTTAATAATAAAGATCAAGAAGACACTCAAAGAAAACGCACATATTTATGCCATTAAAAAATCTCACATCTGATGCACTCTAAAACCAGTAAACCCCCCCAAATCATTCCAAATGGTGCGTATAGCAAGTCAGACAGTAATGATCTCTCCTGCCCTAATAACAGAAAGGCATTTCTAAACTAAAGCCTAAAAATCAAAACATATTTTAGCCATCTTTTAATGATTGCATTCTATAAGGAGTTAAAAATCATAGCACACCTTTAAATTTTCGTAAGGTATTGAGCTGTCATTTTAAACACATATTTCTGGCTCCTTTTCTCAAGGAAATTACTCACCTTTGCATTCACAGTTTCAGAATTCTAGCTAAATGAAACTGCAGATATAGCCAATGGTCAATGTGATAGCTATAAAGGAGCAAATAAGGTGCAGAATAGAGAGAGAGAGAAGTAAAGATCAAATGGAAACTTGGGAGGGACTAGTGCTTCAGAAGTTTTAATCAAAAATGCTAGTTACATTCTCATCTCCCAGTATTCCTACAGTATTTTTCTCCCTTTGTTTCTTGAACAGCTGCTTCTAAAACTTCACCTGGTTGTTTTGGGGTTCTTTTTTTTATGGTTTGCATCCCTCTTCCCACTTTTTAGCTCCACTGCAGAGAGTGGATCCTACCTCCTCCAGCAGGTTCTAATTAAAATGAAAACATTCGCCTTTGCGTTTCTTAACAGAACTGTTATGGCCAACTTCACCCTAAAGCAAACTTCAAAAGGGTACAACTACAAATCATTTGCATTGATGCAATCAAAAAGAGAGACAAAATAAAGTACACTTCTAAATTTGATGAATTGCACGTGTACATACGAGCGTATTCTTTCCAAATTAGCTTTGATCTGGAGAGCGAAATCCCAATACAAAGAATGTTAGAGTTTAGTCATCAAAACATTTATGTTCATAATTATTGCAAGAGACCAAAGTAAATTACAAATTGCCAGTGAATATAGAAGTGGAAGGCAGCAGGTTCATTTCAAGCACAAGGCTGTCATCATTCTTCTCTCAACCACCCTTCCCTGACCTGCACATTTATCTAGCAAAGCTTAAGATCCATTTACAAACCAAAAAGAGAAAAGGCAAGCTAAGAACGATCATCTGGAATCAGATTCATTGGTCATGATCGCCAGAAGTCATGCTGTTATGCTGGAGTCAGAGTATGGGCACTGCTGAATCAAATGAGGACTGGAAGGAATCTCTGCGTTACCTAAGGTCAAACCCCTGCCTGGAGTCAGGATCACTTCTGACGCTGACATTCCTGACATACCCTTGTTTGACAGCACTGATTCCAGCGCCAGGGCAAGTAATCTTATTCTCTACTAATTTATGCAATAACTGATTATTTCTTCTTTGTGGGAGCCTTTTAAAGACTCATGTTACTCCTCCAGCTTTTTTTGACTCAGCTCAAAGACTGTCAGTCTTTCTTCGGAGGTCATGTTTTCTTTATCTCCAGTCATTTTAAGTACTCTCCTCTGGACTTGGGTTCATATCTTTCCTGGAGCATGGGACCCAAAATTAGAAATAGCCCAATCTGAAGCCAAAGAATTTCAGACCAAAGTAGAAGGGTTATGTGATTCGTCTTGCTGACACAATAGTTTAGTTTAGGTATTCATTATGGCACTAACCTTTTTCACAACCACATAAAATTATTTTTCCAAGTGTGGGCTCTGATCCACAACAAACCCAGATCTTTTTCTAAATAGCTGCTCCAAGCAAGTTGTTCCCTGCCCTCCTTAGGATTGTCTAGCTACAGTAATCTGCATTTATCAAACTGAGTTAATTTCCCACACTGCAACTGCACCTTGCCCAGATAAATCTTGAAATTTAAACCTGTTTTTGAAGGTAGTGACAGCCTCTCTTACCTCCATGGGGTGTTCATATTTAACGAATATTCCCTGAAGTCCATCATTCAGGTTGCAGTGAAAGCACTAAGCACCAACATCAGCTGTTATTTTCTTCCTTTTGTTCTTCTAGGTGCTTAAACGTAATTTGATTACTTCAGTGTTTTTTTGAGAACCGAATGTCTACAACTTCCTACTTCATCTACCTTCCCTCTCCTCAAAAATAGATTCTAACACTGGTCAACAGACCTGTCTCACATGTGCTCTCAATTATGGCTAGTAACAGCTCCAAGATGTTAGCCACCAACTCTTCACATGTTCCAGCATCAAATTCATTGAGTCAAGTTTACTCCAGAACATCTGAATGTTCTCTAATCTTCCTCATATAATGCTGTCATCTGTGGTCTCATCACATTAATTGTGTTAACCATCTTCCACACAACTGACCTCTTCCATACAGACAGCTGCTAGACAGTCATGAGTAAATTTAAAAAATAGCAGTGTCTGTTAAACCCTCTGCCGTTCCATGAAGAAGTGGATTGACTCTTTAGTATTCCTCTGGACACTTACATAGGATGACTCCTTGTTGTTTTGGGTGTATCTTGCTAGTTTCCTCTTACTTTTTGGCGTACCTTATCTAGTTCTGTCCGCGGCTACTTCTAGTACATTTCCCTGTTTGCCCTTAGCTCCTTGACTCCGTTTCCATGTCCTGTGTATGTGCATATGCACATACACAGGACATGGAAACAACCCATGTTGCTTTCCCACCTGGACGTACTCAACCCATTTCTTCCTATTGGTTGGAGTCAAATTTCAGAAGTTTCTCTTCTAGTTGCGTTCTTCATCTCCTGAAATAAAAGACACTGTAACTGCTCATGTGTTCCCTCATGCACCTAAGTAAAACAGAGCTGGCATTCATCAGAATATATTCTACATTTTTCTTTAGCTGTCGTATAAAGACTCTGGGTAAAGACCCTCTCCCTATGTGCAGGATCTCAGAACAACTACATAACGGGTATACAAGGATGTAGTCCTACTCTGCTTGCTCTTCTTGAGCCAAATAACCACATCAAAATTAATCTTCTGTTAAAATTACTTACTAGGTCAGATGCCTGTTCCAGGTAATATTGCTTACACTTCTCCACGGATTCTTTAATGGTACCCCCTCTCATTATAATAACTCCCCTCCTTTTTTTTTTTCCTCCCCTCTGTTTTCTCTTTTTATCCCTCAATATCGAAATACGCATTTAATTTTTGTCAGACAGGTCAGAGCTCATATGGAAATTTTGGTTAAACTGATTCCCTTTCCTTATCTTTATGACCAGAACTATGCTTTATCAAGATCAGTGTGCGCCACTTACACAGTTATCATAACAATTATTTCAAAGTTAGAAATAAATTGATAAGTAAAAGCTACAGCCAGTGTGCAGCGGAGAATTGAAACCAAGAGGCTACAGAGAAGGAAGACAATGAGAGAAGAATGTGCCAGGAGAGAAGTCAGACATGCAGACTAACACTCATCATAACACTGACGCTCTTGTTCTATTCTCTATATCAATGACGAGCACTGCGTATATAGTCAATAGGATTACAAGCCAAATGTATAATTTCTTAACTGCAGCAGTTTGGAATGGGCTGATAAAATGCCATTGAGATTTCACTGTAACATTCTTCTTTTGATAAAGCAAATATAAGTTGGGAAAGACAGAAGAGTCTGAATTATCCATGTTCCCATTGTTCTTCATATATCATTAACGGTGGTTCTTCCCACAGAATCTAGTTTATTACATTGTACTACATCATAGCTCTCAAGAAACAGTATGTAAAATGGCGTGCGACTTTAAATTGTCACATAGGTACAAGTACAGTGTCTATGACCTGAAAAACAATTAGCCAGTAATTCTAGATCAGGAAGACATCATCATTTGCCATGAAGTCCACAACATGGATGCAATACACAGCTCTGCTCCTGCATCATGAGTCAGCCAACAGTCCCACACTATCAGAATAATTAGCCACAGCTTTTTGTTCTTCAATGAAGATGTACAGGCTAACAGCTTCATTTTAATTCCACACTGGAACAAGTAACTAATTGTGACCTGCATTAAAAGTTAGCAGCAATAATTTAACAGGGCAATTTTAGAGATACGAAAAACCTCTAAATTATGTGTAAATAGATTGTTATGAATGCTTGAGAAATTAGATTATAAATTTAAAAGCCTCCTACAGAGTAAGATGAAGACCAACTATGTATACGAGTCCCTTATCACAGCAGAGATCCCCATCACTGAGTTTAATAATGCTAACAGCTCCCTACAGCTTCTGGTCCAAGTAAATCATTAGCTAACCAGACACAAATTCAACTGTCCTGAATGGAAAAGGGTCACTCACACAAAATAAACAAACAAAAAAGTATGAAATTAAATGAGGCTCTTCAAGTCTCGGACAAGAAAATCGTAATTCTGCCATCAGCATCTTTTAAAACTATAGACCTTAACCATCATGGGCGGGATGAGAAAAAGAATCTTTAGGTATTGTCCTCAAAAACTGATGGCCAGCTAGCATAATAAATATCCAACAAGCTGTACTGATTGCACTTGAAATTTATTAGTACTACTGCTTAAAAGAAATAAAGGTGCCAACAGTCCCTGTTCTTTGGTGACCAATGTATGCCCCCTCCCTCATCTTGCAGTGTTAAAGCCTGTTTTCCCAGAGGGCAGGTTAAAGCCTGTTTCCCAGAACAATGGGATTGGTGGGATGAAAGCAGAAGCAGATTCTCTTACTTAACTCTATTTTAAGAGGTGAAAATGGGAGGGCATTATCTAAAGTATCGCTGAGAGTAAATACATCACCTCCAAATTTCCTCGTTCAGCAGCAACTCTGTCTCATTTCAGTTAACAATTACACTACCACACGTTGTGATCTTAACAAATCTAATGGAAATATTAGAATAACTTCAGAATTCAACCTGGAGATGTAACAAGCCTTTGTATTCATACAGTCAATGTCAACAAGATGCAAAAAGTGAGTTTTAGGTCAATTTTGCATTCCTAAGAGCCTTAAACACCTTTCCTTTCACTTATGTGGCTATGTGACAAAAGCATGGCCAAGGCAATAGTGCTGTATTTCACTTCCAAATTCAATGGAAAAATGAAAAAAAACTGTCACACTTCCTGAGTTTATCACAGAAATATTTCTATGTTTTCCATCTTTTTCACACTTCTGTCTTGCACCTGGTTCAGACCTAGTTTCTCCTTCCTCAGTATTTCAAAGACAATTGTGCATGCCACGGGAAACACATCTGAGATCTCCTGGGTCCAAAAGGCACGACCACTACAAGCCATCCTCTTAAAGAGCTGAGCAAGGAGCATGCCCTGAGCTCTGGGGGTTCCCGGCTGCCCTGCTTGTAGCACTGACGATTCTAAGACCAGTGAAAACCAGAACAGGATTCTCCAGCTGTCAGCAAAAGACAAAGGCAAATTCATAAGGTTAAACAATCCAAGAACGGAAAAGTTAAGTGCATGGTACAAAAAAATTAAGCATTATAGAAGGCACTGACATAGGTACTTTATCAATGAATAAGACTGCTAATGTTTCAGATGCTTATTATGCGGCACTTGGACATTATTAGCCATTCAGATACTCAACACCTCCCCTTCAAAACAGAACCTGCTCTGAAATACCAGACTACTACATTGGCTTTCAACACGTGATGAGGTGAAGCTTTCTTCCTGTACTACTGTGGGCTTAAGACATTTTCTAATACAAACCTTGCTAATGTTTGCCCACAGCATACTCCGTAACTAGAACATATTTTCATTTTTAGAACAATTGTACTCCCTTAAGCCCCCAACTTTTAATTTGAAACCTGAACGCTGTACGTTCTAACAGAGTTGGAGATAACATATATGCTAAACAACATAACTGCTGATGCAAACAAAAGAGAAAAAGAAAGAAAAATAACTATTAATTCCACATGCTTTTTTTCATTAAACATTGGCAGTTCAGGAATGAACCATTTCCTTAAGACTTCCCCTGTTCTGTAACCCTTTCATATTCACATGCACTGGGGTGAGGATATCTAAAGTTTCTTTTGTGAAGAGCTATATGGATTTGGTGGATATTGTCTAAAAAGGCAAACCAAACACTTGGTCAAGCAACCTTACAGAAGCTTTTTTTGGTCTATGATGTAACACTTGAAAAATAAGACAGAAAAGTGTTTGAAAAATATTGAACTTCATGGAACATTATTCTCTTGCAAGGTTTGATTAAGCTAACTCATGCCTAAACGAAACTGAATTGGCATCCAAGGGGACCGTACCATCCATTCGCTGATGGCTGAAGAATACAGTCGAGGTTCAGCCATCCTTTGGAGGCTTTGCCTGGGCTGCAGGCCAGTAGTGCCTCAGATAGAGGGACATTAGAGCTGGCTCTTCACAAAGCTATTCCCCAAATAGTACAGCAGAATTATTTGCCTGGCAGACTCAAAGTTAATTTTCGGGGTCCACATTTGAGCAACAGGCAGCACCGCCCTCCACGAGGTGAAGCCCGAGTTAGTAAACACAACAGATTTGAGCTGAGTCCACCTGGAGCTGCTCCTGCACGCAGCACGGGACACCAGCACCTCTGGAGCCATCCAGGCATGGGAGCTCAGCCGACGGCTGCGCAGGAGCGGGCTGCAGGCACCGTTTTGCCCACATCTCCTTCACTGCATCTGCCTGGCCCTCACCACCTCCCTGGGCAACCCTACAGGCACGTCTGGGTCAGGCTCTTGCTAGCAGCCGATTTCCCGAGCCTCCCACCCCTCAGGCTACAGCACGCTGCATCACTCTCATCGATGGAGAATTGCCCATCCCCTTCAGCTGACATCAGCTACTGCGATGTCTACTGCATGAACTGCACTAGGCAGTTGAAAAAAATAAAATAAAAAAGAAGATGGAACAGTGGTTCTAGATAAGACATCCCTGTTCTCTCCTGCCCCGTCGCTAGGGTCTGTGATGAGGCGCTGAGGCAGCAGTGTACTCCTGGAACGTGCTTAGAGAACTCCAGGTACGTGCAAAATGGCTTTGGACTGCACACGTCAGGGGAACTGCAACTTAAAAGGCTTCCCAACCAAGTACAAAGCCAAAAAAATCTATAGGGTAAAGCAAGTTGTTGATGATAAGCTGCCTTTTATCTCCTGCACACATAAAGTCTCTTTTCTACTGGGGCAAGTTCTTGCATAAGCATATGTAAGGAAAACAAGCTTCAAGTAGGATATATATCTAAATAAGATCTTCTGCTTTCAGACTTTTTTCCCAGATGCTAGCCTCAAATAAAGATACTTTGCTGCTAGAAGCCAGTTTATTTGCCGTATTTATCACTGGTCACAGACTTCCTAGAAGGCTACATCGAGACATATTAAACTCCATTAGACCTACTGGCGACTCTTACACACACCGACATACAGTATTGCTACTCATAGTTCTGATACTGCTGCGAAAAAAGAACACAGCAACTGATACATGGCAAATACACTCATGATACCACCGAAGTCTGAGAAATGCAGTTCCTTTTATAATTGTTAGAGAGTTGCATTCTTCATGCTAGGTGTAAGCAATTATTCTCATTCATCAAAATGATAGTCCCTAGAAACTGTTCAACATATTATGTGTAGCTCAAGGGTGATTATTATCCATACAATTGAAAATAAGACTTAGGTGTCCTTCAGCGTCTTGAAAGGATTTTTTAAAAAGTCCCTAGCTTATTTAGATAAAATGGATTTCCGAAAAATTCACCCCAGAGCACCACTCAGAAATCATAGTTTCATCAAAAACTGTATGATTAGATTGGCTCAGATTACTTTCTTGAAAAAATATGCATATTTAATTAAGCACATAAATCAGACTGATGAAAAAGAAAATTTCTTCCCTGAAGATACAGCCTACGCTATCCACTTTGAGCCAGGAGTTAGCCATATTTCATTTAACTTCATTCAGCTTTCTCAGTCTGTGGTTATTTCTGAATTATGAAAACTCACATACCACATATCACGACTTTCTGTATCTAAGTCAACTCCTTCACTCTTCCCAGGACACGTGCAGATGCAGATTCCCATACATGTCCAGATTGTTCCCGTCTTCACTTATTACACATCAGAGCATCTCTCTGTGCCATGGTCTTGTGTGTTCTGGTTTTCGGATCAGTCCCAGACTCTCCAGGAAACTCCCTTTCTGCATGGATTCACCTCAAACACGCAACAGTTAGAGGTGGCAGAGGTTATTCCCTTTAGGGTTTATAACTCAAGTTAGGGTTTGAAACTTAAGTAATTCCAGCAGAATATGGGACAGGCAGATGTATCTACCACCATAACGTTCTCAGTAGGGCTGGGAAATCAGTGCTGGCCACGTCAGACATTTCCGCTCAACAAAAGAGCCCATGGAAATCCTACAGCTCATGAATTTGTCACTCGTTTTGCTCTTCCGTACTGAAAAGCTATCTTTGTTCTGCTTTGCTGGAATGCAGTTATTCCAGGCTACCTTGCCTCACCTGTATGTGGGCCAATTCATCTACTTTCATCCTGGACTCAGGTAGCAAACCCCAAACAAGTTCCCCCTAATCAGCTTCCCAAGCTTTAGTTACTTTTTGTGTTCTTTTTTAATTATTTGATTTAATTTGCAAAAATACCCCGTGGAGTGTTTTCAATACTGGTCTCTAGAGACACAGCTTCCCCTTTGCTGCGTCCTTCCACTCGTGCAAAGCAAACCTCAACACTCTGACCCTGCTCCTCCCACGTGCTGACCTTGGCATGCTCAAGTGACCCAAGTGAAAGGAGAAAGCTTTCCCTTCAGACACGCGAGAAGCCGCTGCATAAAGGATGAAAAAAGGTACTTGCTCTGCAGCCGGTAGCACTAGAGAGATAAGGGCATGGTCAGACAGAATCCATAATAGTGCAACTGATAAACCTGCTATCTACTAGAGTTACCAGATAATACATGAATCCAGTCTTTCAGCCTCTCAGAAAAATATGCAGGCTCTGCTTGTTGAATTTAACACACTCCAGAAATCGTTCAGTCTTCTGTTTCTTTACAGATGCTTGAAAACTCACCAAGCTTTGGACGATGATTTGCTACCACCAGGTTATCAGCAAGCCCTCCACCCCTGGCCTTCTCTCAAGATGACCGTAACATCTCTGCAGCCCAGTAACCTTGAACAAGTTATATGAGAAAAGGAGATTCTCTTCAAGGACCAAACTCAGCAAATTAATACTTCTACAACAGTCTCGCTTGACTGAGATCATCATACAATTCAGCAGACAGAAAAACCCCCTGGAGCGAACCATTGCTAAGCAATATAATCTTCTATTCTACCAAACTGGAAATTGTCCCATGCAACATCTAATGAAAACACTGTTCACAAGACAGACTTGGGGCATAATCCTATGATGGGAAACTGCCTTTACTGAATTAAGATACCATATCAAGCTTTTCAGAAAAACAAATTTTATCTCCTCTTTGTCTGTATGGCCACTAATATCGATATGTGAGGAAAATTTTTTTTAAGTAAGTTTCATTTTGCCTTCTAGAATATCCCTACCAGGAATATTCTTGAAAAAGTAAACAAAATAGACAGGCCCCTTAACTGACCCTCTGTCCCCTCAAACTGACTCTCTAACTCCCTCGCAAATCCACTCCTCTCACACCCCCAAAAAAGGAACTCACCCAGTCGACTGCAAAAATCATAAAGAGAAAACCCTCTACCCATAGAAAAATAGCCACTAAGCCCATTTGGTCAGGGCCAAATCATGACTTAAAACACAACCCCACCAGTGAGGTAAGGCAAAAAGCTTAGGGCAGAGATATGCTGCGCAAGTGCCTCAGTAACAAGGCTAACAGACATCTCCCATTTGAGCACATTTCTCTCTCTTTCTCAAGACTACAGGAAAATGCTTTAATTTACACTGAAGGAGCCCCTACACCCCGCTCACGAGTTTCAGTAATGGATGTGATGGCCACCCCCACACACCCCATCCCCAATTCCCTCCTCACTTGCTTGAAGGCAAAGCAAAGGGGCAGGCGATCAGTTCAGTAATGGGTTATGCATGAGCCCTAGGACTTAGAAGTTTTCACAGAGAACATTCCGGGAAAGTTTCCATACTTTCAAGCAAGTTCACAGTCAGCTCACAGCTAAGGCTTTCTAGTGAGGGCCACACGTTAAAGGCCAAGCAGGAAGCAAAAAGCATACCACTGAAATATGCTGAGACCTACAAGTCTCTCTCACCAGTAAAGGTGATGGTATTTTCCTGTATTTCCTGAACTTGTTCCAGATATCTTACATTAGGTACCTTAAAATCACACTCAGGCTTCAGTGTCTTCTGACGATGCATCATCAGCAGGCCAATGGTACTGTTAATACCATGGCTTCTAACTTGTCTCAGATACAAGTTGGGGGGCAAAAAACAAATGGAAAAAGGACCGTCTAGCTCAGAAAGCTCCCATTCCTGCCATCAACAAGCTGAGCCATAGCAATGACAAGTAGCAGGAGGTCTGGTGAAAGACCGCTGTGTGTAGAAAGCTGAAGAACAGAAATAGCATCATGGGAACCCAAGCTTAGGTTGTTTCAGAGGACAGTGAAAGAAAGTGATTCACAGAGCGAGGTTTCAGGCATGTGCACGTTTCAAGTCAAGCACGTAACCACTTACTGGTGCAAGACTCTTCATTAACATAAACAAAAACATACATCATGCATGCACATATGGAATAGTTTGTGTGTTTAAGATCATTTTTGGTTTCTCTTTAAGGGAATTCAATCACAGTTGACACTTCAGAGCTGCTAGTAGGTGACCTTACATAGCATCTGTGTTGCAATGCCTAGATGTGTTGCTAGGGTGAGCTCAGGATAGGAGTTCAGCCTCGGCTCTAAATTTCCTGGCTTTTTTCAGCTCGTCAGCCCTTGTTGCTATTTCCACATAGGGAGAGGAAGGTGCGATTAAGGGGAAGAATACTGTTACTCTGCTTGACTGTTTCTTGGCAGTTGCTGGATTTAGCTAAAAACCTTATCAGAATCAACCCCTCTCTCGCTTCTGCGGCATGCAGGGAAAGCGTTTTCATCTACAGAAAAAGATCTGCCGTAACTGAACCCGTTCCACAGACCACCATTACAGGCAACCTCCCTGTCAGCCTGGGCTTGATCCCTCTAACCTGCACACGGGGAAGGAAAGGAAGACTGAACTGAACCTCTTTGAAGTAGCCCTTTACCTGAAGTTCAAGTACATAGAGTCAAACAAAACAAACTAGCACGCTCAGGCCAACAGATGATTCACTCCCAGCTCTACCACTACCTCATTTTACCTTTCCTGGAAACATAGCACATCCAGTATTTTTCTTCTTCTTTTCCTCCTCCCAGAAGCCCAGCTAACATTTATTCAATTGCAGACATCTGTATCCCCCAACAACAAAAAGTGCGAGATGTATTATGGACAATTTCAAAGTCTACAGACAACGCTTGTTACTCCTAGTAGACAATAAGGTTAGTAATTAATCACTGTCTGCTATCTGCACTTAAAAAGTGGCAATTATTGATAAATGTGTTCCCACTTCAAGCACATTACTGAGAGCTGCGGCTGGTGAGAAGTCTGGACTACTACAAAACCTGAAAACATGAAAGTGGTCAAATAGCTTGCAAGGCCAGAGCACAAATGCCAACTCCACTAATTGAAAAGATGACGTCACTGGACTGATTTATGAAGGGCACTGCTGATGTTTAGATTAGGAAAATTTACTTGAGATGGCCAAAGTAAACTTCATGGCCTTTGTTTTGGATACTTCAGTATATGAAGCTGTCATTTACAAGAGCCATTAGAAATAAACAGCTACGTGGTGATACAACCTATTGAAGAGGTCGGGGGGGGGGGGGGGGGGAGGAGATTGTTTTGTTTTCAGACCCACATATAACTGGCACAGCAGTGCTTCCTCCAGGCTCCCACTCTTGTCCTCTCTGTAAAGTGAAAAGTTTCCAATACAGCTTTTCGCCTAAAATACCATTAATGATAGCAGCATATGTTGTTTACAATACGGGTCCACTCGGTGATCCAACAACTAAAAAGAAGGGAATATTCTATATTCCCAAGAGAAACAGGCTGAAAACATTCTCCTCGAGTCACAAGCATTCCCTAGGCCACAATTCAGGTAGTTTCCACAGACTTCAAGCTGTGGCTGAAATGATTCATATAGTCAGACCGGAGAATTAAAACATTAATGATGCTTGCAATTATTGTTGGTTTACGGAATTTAATTACAAGTTGTTTTCTTTTCTTAGCAATTGTATTTTTGTGACTATTTAACGTACTTGACATTTACTGCTTTATCGTGGCTGGAGACTGGTCAGCAAGCACGTTTTAAGGCACCCTCCCCCAAAACCTTGGAGCCTTCCTTGTTTCCTCGTGCGACAACAAAACACACGCCCTCCCCTACACTGCAGAACAGATTGCATTGAAACGGGGCCAGGAAAAGAAACAACCAAGTGGCACCCGTCCTCATGAGGAAGAGCAGAAACTAATCCAACATCTGAATGTCAGACACTGGTATGCATACATGAAGAGAGAGAATCATACAGCAAACTCAATTTTTTTCTGCATTTGCATAGGCTTATTTGTTTAACACAAACACACGATGTTACTGTGCGTAAGTTGCTGTCCAGCTGAATGGGGGCTGCTATAATTCACTGGTGATGTCAGTGGATCCAAAAAATTCACTGTAAGGGACAGACCAGGTATCAGGCTCAGCGGCTCAACACAAAGCAAAAACAAAAAACATTTTTAAAATTGCCAAATTGCTCGCACAGAATGTGGGCTTCAGATAGAGTCACCTCTAAAGAGCATCTATAGGAACTTGAAATGATTATATGAAGTTCCAGGTGAGATTGCAGCAGAAGGATAACTCCTCAGAAGAATACAGGACTAAGGAGAAACATAGTAAATACCATAGCTGCTTTGTAATAAGGGAAAGAAAAAAAAAGGCGTAAGGGAACAGGGAAAGCAGCTGAAGAAGGACATCTGTTTCAATCATTTCATAGTACAGCAGAGAGAGAAATTCTCTAAACGCTGGTCTGGGAGCTAGAAGCTCTTGCATATGGTGGGACTCGAGACCCTGGCAGTCATGGCCAGAGTGAAAATGAGGTGAACTAGATACCTGATAAGTATCGCATGATTAGATTTAACCTGGAATAATCTATTGATACTGCAATGATAAAACCAAAGCAGTGCTCTGAAAAGGAATGGTTTTAATTGTTACGTACCACTCCACTGGCTTCAGGAAGTTTCAGGTCTACCAAACTCCCACCTTGCCTAAAATAATTACTTATGTACTGATTTTAAATGGTCCTTAATATCCAGACAACTATAAAATAATAAATATGGTACAGCTTTATATTTTCCACAGTGAGCCTCCAATGGCAGCATGCCTGATCTCCATTTACACTACAGCAATATCTGTGTCCCCAGTCTACAGGTTTACTGATGGATCTCAACACGGCAGTAGCTTATGGAGGAAGTATACGTTATCTTCACTCCTCTTTACCAACCTTACTGAGCATTGTTCACACTCTCAGTATGTGCTCATTATACTGAATTCAAAGGTAGGTATCGTCCTAGTTTACATAATGTTCAAAAAAGGAAGAAAGGAAACAACCCAACTCACACTAGGATGCTCATGAGCACACTAAAACAGCACATTCTCCGGATTGGCACATCAAATCGATTTAAAGCCTCTGCCTTCCAAGTGTTGCAGTCTTTAAAATAATATGAGGTTCCCTAAAACAGTGTTGCTTGTAAGGCATGCTCCTGAATACACTGTTGGTCACAAAAATTTCAAATGTTTTTTGGAATTATTAAAAAACTGTCACTATTTTGAATTTCCAAAGACATTCACCTGTCCTCTGTGGGGGTTCTCTTCAGGCAAAAGGGAGAAGGGATATTTGTGTAAGAGAAAGCTTTCACTTTATTATAAATGCAATCAAAAAGCAAGCAGATCATAAAATTTCCAGGTTTTCTAATCCTTAGTAGAATTTAAATCACCACACAAGTAATTCCTGGGAATTTTAGGTAAGTTAAGCATTAACTACTGAGAGGAAAATAGACTTGTGTTTTCTACCCACTGAACCACAGTAGGGCAGACACTGCCCTATAACAAGTAAAAGTAACTCCACTGGGCTTCAGTGGTTTACACTGAATTTTCAATCAAAATGTCTGTATTAATCAATCAGTAAGCAGCTTGCAAAGTCCTAGTACAGTACAAGAAATTTCATAGGCATTATTCCAAACAGGAATTAAAGTGACAAAATTTAAACAAAACTAAAGAAAACCAACAAAAAACACCTCCACAACTTCCCAAAAGAGAGGTCTAAGGGAGTACAAAAAGCAGGTTCAAATATTAAAAAAACCCCTTGCCACAACGCCACCCCCCTAAAAAAGAACAAACCCCAAAAAACCCTGAAAGAGCCCTCCGTTAGAAAGAGGCAACATCCCCCAAGCGTCTGATTAGCTTTTTTCAGTACCAAAAGTGTCTGTAGCTGTGACGTTAAACATTACCAGACACGAGCTCTTTTGTCAGCTACTGAAGCGCTGGCAATGTCACGCTGCTGGCAGCTGCTGTGCAGTGACATCTCAGCCAGCCTCTCTCAGGGCCATGATAAACTGAAAGGTCTGCCGGTTCCAGTGCCCACGAGCACGCGACAGCCCAGACCACAAATCAGGACACAGTGAAATTTTCTCCTTTGAAAATCCATCTGCCTATCAACGTCCCTGTGACAATGGACACGGGAAAGAAAGCTCGCATTCAGTTCACACTTTCACTTAACACAAGTCTTTAAAGCAGAGTCAAAAATCTAAATCCAATCTAGCTTCAACTTTAGTTGGACACAAGTGGGATAAAAACAACAACAACAACCAGCTCCAAATCAAAACTGACAAAAAAAAGGCATCACAACACCACTGAGCAGCTGTAGCATCTCCTGAGCTCAGATGAATACAGCAGCCTCTCCAAGCACCTGAGCACTGCAGCAAGCTGCTTCCATTCCAACATCACGAGCTTAAACAGCTTTTAAAGCAGCACTGGAGCTGGAAAGCCTGATGTACCACGAAGTGCAGTCGCAGGTCAAACCTGGCAGGGTCCCACTGAATGAGAAAGGGGGGTTCCCCTCAGGTTTGGCTCGCAAGAGCCTGTTGCCTCTGCTGCTCAGGGCAATCCAAGCACTTACTGAAGTTTGTGCCATGGGGCCGTTTGAAACCCCACTTGCTGGTGGATTCTCTGCTGTCTGATAAGTAGTGCACTCCCAATGCTCCTCCTTCTCCGCGGTCTCCAGACTTCAAACATAATGTGCCTTTCTCTCCCTTACCTGGCCACCTGGATTTCAGAAACTGATAGAAATTTAAGACCTTTAGCATTCTCTTCAGGGCAACTACAACTGCCTAACAGATTAAAACAGGCTTTTGTTTGCTTTTTGGATGAGGAAAGGGAAAATAAATGGGCATCTTCATTCAAGGAAAACAGTGCAATGGCATGGCTTTATTTGGAGTCACATTATCTATATTATTTACGGAGAAAATTAGATATTTAAAAATAGTACACAAAATAATTGACATGCAGAATTAGAGGAGTTAATCTTCTAGAAATTGTAGTCTTTTATATACAAAAAGCAACCTCCCTCAACAAACTTCACCTCCTGATATTTCATCTCATTTTTGACAGCTGAATAGCAGCAAAGTTTTCCTGAACTTTACTTTTTATAAAAAGTCCTTAAGATGAGGATATATACCTATAAAATATATGTACCTATATAGGATTATATACCTATAAAATATTACCTATAAAATACTATGCTGAAATATCTTAGAATCTACCTATAAAACTTTCTTGTACACATTTCCTAATTTACCCCTACAGCAGGAAGACAGAAGGCCTTTTCCAAGGCTACTCAGCAAACAGTCAGCAGAGCCAAGATTAAAACGTTCACTCTTCTAATGCTGTGGATTTAGGAAATTCACTGTTAGCTGGGATCCACTGTTAGTTGGGATGGTTATTAAAAAAAGTCTCCTTCAAAACAGACACGCGCACTCACTTCCATCAAAAAATGCCAAACAGCATTCCATTAAACTTTCCAAAAAAACCTTCTGGAGTGAGAAGGAGGAAAGATTTCCGCTCTGAATTGCCGGCGAGTTCACAGCTCCCGTTTTCACATAGGTCTAACAAAAAAACTTCATTACATAACTGCAGCGTTGTTCTTGCCATAGCAAATCTCCGAGCTGACTTCCACGTTGCATGTGGCAGGTCATGCCCTCGCTGGAACACAGCAGAGCTCCAGCAAAGCTATGTGTCGGCTAACATCAAACGCTAATCGACTACCATATCCCTCTAAAGCTTTTGCAGTAACATCACAGATATGCTGCAGTTGTGCCTACTCCAGTCTAATCAACTTCAGCTATTTCACAAGATTTTCCACACTTCCCAGTGAAAAAACTAACCCTCTCTACTTGATTGACTATACTTACTCACTACAACCATTACACTAAATCACAAAGCAATTGGTGTCAATGGACACTCTGGCACAGCTGCACCCATTTAAAAGCACAGCTGCTCAAGAAATAAAAGCACATTCTTTTCATACAGCCACAAAACTTTCAGAAACATGAGTGACAAATCTGCCTAAGTGGATATTTATTAGCAACATTCAGGGCTCCTCCTTAGATCCCCAGCATTTTGTTCCAGGCCCAGATCTTTTCTCAGCATAAAATTACTCATTTTTGTGGCTGTCCCAGCTTCTACAAGCAGCTGCTTTTGCCAAACATTAATAACAATTATTTGTATTCAAATTCATTGTATACTAATGACCATACACGTGAGCACACCGTCTAAGGTCCCCAAATGCCAGCTGTTCCTTATAGCTGTCCTTATGCCTACACGGAGCCCACCTCGCCAAGGTCTACGATGCTACAGTCTGAAAGCCTGGCATCAACATGAATGTCTGGGCTTGTGGCAAAGGAGGAGATTGTACTTTTTCCCATGGCCTCTGTGTCATATCCTGTTTCTCAGAGTCCTCCCATTCCCCTAAACATGACTTATCTCTCCAGCACTTCTCTTTCTCAGACTCCAGGCTGACTGTCCTGCTGACGGTGGAGCAGTGGGAATGCCAGCTTTGCATATAATTAGATAAAGATTTCAAACCATGCTCCACTGTTTCCTGGCTTTGGAGTATGGTAATTCCAAGAACTAAAAACTTGAGAATTGGAGGTTTGTAAAGTGCTTTGCTATCATAAGATAAAGAGTTATACGCAGAAGTACTGTTTATATTTATTTGTTGTAATAGAATTTAGTTCAAATAAGCCTTGTAAGTGATGGAAGTAAAAAATTGCTTGTCTGCAAGACTACACTCTAAAATGACCAAAATGTGTTTCCAGATTAAAAGTTACAGATGCAGAAGCACAAAGCAACACCAAATTCTGCTGTCCTTAATCAAGCAAACTGACCCTAAAGCTACTGCAAGTCTAGGACGGTTTACAAGAGGTAGAAACCGGAGCTTTGATGTGTCAGCGTATGGAAACTGTATGGCAATCACCCCAAACGAAGGTACTTACATATGAGTCTGAGAACAGACACTGCAACAATACCAAAGACAGGCTGAGATTTGGCGGGTTTGGTTTGGTCAGAAATTTTTTGGTGGCTTCTTTTCTTCCCTGGAAGTAATCCAGGGACAGCATATGGAAAATAGAACAGAGATTACAAAAAGGAAGGATTGTTCCTGAGAAAAAATAGTATTCTCAACAGAGCTATGCGTGGCTCAGGAAGTGGACAACTGACCCCTGCTCAGGAAAGATTTTATCAATGAATAGCTTTTTGGTTTTACAATCAACATTATCGCAGAAGGGTGGAGGAAGGCGATGCAGATTATGATATCTGCTGTATTATTTCTCAACTTTACGCAAGAGATTTAAAATCCTGCTATCTAAATGCTGGCCATGAGTATTGCCAAAACCTTTTAAGGAGGAACACAGACCAGGGGTCAGTATCTGTTAAGCAGTTCCATCTGCTGAAGCCAGTGGTCCAAGCAGCCTCTGTGTAATCTGAAGCCTTTTCCAAACACACACTTCGCCCTGCTAGCCAAAAAATAAATACAAGATGTGCTCACATTTGGCCCCAAATTAAAGCCTAGAAATTATTAAGGGTTACAGTGAATATCAATAAAAACAATCTTTTTTTTTTTTTTCCTTTTTTTTTTTTTTTCCAAATCTTTCCCCAAACACCTCTCAGGAACAAAGGCTATGGCAAAAATTGTCTCAGTATTTGCTCAGAACCATACAATAAGTTGTGTATAAGCCTGTCAAAACCAGGTGATCAAGTAGTCCCAGAACAGGGGAATCCAAAAGCACTGAGTGAAGTCCTGGAAGAGAGCAGACTTGGGGGGGGGAAACACAAGTGACCACAATCAGGGCTCAATGCCAAGTCTGAGTTCAATTTTGTTCCCTAGTATGTAGGCACACATCATTACTTTGTAAAATGGACTACTGAGTTTACACACCAGAGCAGCAGTAGCCAGCTTTAGAAGATTCACTAATAAATATGCCAGATGATGCATGCAAATTTGCTATTATACAGAGTCCCTTCTGGACTCCAGAGTGAAATGAACAACTTGCTTTCTACCAAAACAGCTAATATCAGAACCGCAAAGACAGAACACAGAATAATGGTTCCATATTTTCCTGCTCTGAACTGACAGAAGAAGGTATTGGCACAGTTCAAATATTCCCCAAGTTCAGCCCACACACCTCACAAATGAGTCTCCTCATTTTTCTTTTCCTCCTTTTTGAAAACACAAGGCAATACGTCAGACATGCAAATATAAGAACTAGTTAATTTTTTAAACTAGTCTTCATACCGCAAGAGGTTTCGAAACCACTTTTCCAATACACATCATCATCAGCTTTCAGCAGCGCACCATTTCCACAGTGCTCCAGATACAGAGATAGATGATACACACTTTTTTAATCGGATGACCTGATGCAGTGCAGGTGTTGAATAAACAACCAAGCAAGTCTACAAAATGGGCTCTCTCTAGGATACACAAATCCTTTTATATCCTTAGATCACCACAGCTACTTCTCCAGCCACGTTGGGATCTCTTTCAAACACACAGAACCACTCTAAATGCATTTGCTACCTTTGCAAATTAAATTAACTCGATTTGCCAAACAAAAACCCAACAATTTAAAACTGAAATACTGAGAATGGAGACTGGATAGATGGATAGCACGTATACTCGGAAACAAGTGCTTATCTAATCACTAACTTTATTCTTCAAAAGGGAATGTGGTTTGTTCTAGGGCAAAAATCAGTGTGTCTATTCAATAGCAATTTTAAACAATGCAAAAAACCACATATTTCAATAGCATTATGAGGAATGAGCTGGAGTCTAGAGTCCTTCAACAAAGATGAAATGCTTTTTATGCAGATAAGTACTAAAAAATAGCCTTTGCCTTAAAAAGGGATCTAGGAGGAATCTAAAAACAGGCAGAACAAGACAGTTAAGAAGTAAATAATAAAAGGTATATTGCATTCAACCTCATCTAACTCTGAGTCAGTAAACAGACACAAACCACTACTGCCACACTCCATATGAAATTTTGTGTCACCTTGTTCATTAGTTCTAGGATAAAATTCTCTCTTAAGGACATTCCACATCTAAAAATAAAATTTTCTACACCACAGTTTCACATAGGTAGAACTGGCTTCAGTCATCCCTAGCAGCGTGAAAAGGCTGTGGGCTTTTATCATCAGCCCACTTTATTCAGCATGTCTGCTTTACAAGCAGTGGTAGTGATCCCCCGAAAATTTAAAATTCCCAGTTCCAATAAAATTGCATCAACAGTACATCTGTGGTTTAAATTCAGTCTTCCAAGGCTTTGGCACTCCAGAGTCTGGGATGGGGTCACTCCTGCGGCACGCGGCTGTCTGAGGCTCGGCTGGAGAGCCGGCAGGGGAGCACTCTCGCCGTCCGGAAAGGGGCAAACGGCTGAAACCCACACCAGCCTATTCATGCATTTCAAGGATAACCTGGTCTGCTGTCTTTTTTTGGTGTCATTTTACAGCAGGACTGAGTTCTTAATGGTTTTACCAAAATAGATGCAAAAAGCTGTTAGTCACATTCAAGAGCACCAGTGCCACAATCTGAGACTGCATACTGCATTATTTCCTACTGTCTGACGTTTTCCCTTTGCCCTGAGACATTCTTTCCATTGAATTTGCAACAGAATGGACATGAAACAGACCTTAAAAAAAGAGCAGTTACTCTGAAATAATAACAAACAGACAAAGCCATAGTAATTCCTGTTTGCGTAAGACAAATTAGCAGAATTTAACACATAGCCTGATGAATACCTCCCACCAAAAAATTCACCATACGCAGATGAAAAGATATTGACTAACCATTGCCAGATTGCTTCCCATTGAAGCTAAAAGAAATCAAGTTTCAAGCAAACACTCAAAGCACTGCAATGCTTGCAGAGTTCCACACATCTTCAGTAAGTCAGCAATTAGAAACTTGTTGGGTTTATGAAGAGGAATGCACAACAGGCTTGACCATGATAGGGATGAATTGGAACAGATCACACCCTACGTCCTTTCCAGACCTAAGATTTTAAGACGACTGGATACTGAAAGCAAGCTGATCTAGATGGTTATTTGCCAGTCTGCCATCCTACCCTCGTTATTCCTCCTTTCCTTCCCAATTTAGTGTATTTTCTCCCAGCTTCTCTCGTTTATTCAACCTCAAATGAAACGTGGTTCAGGAAATTGTACATTACTTCAGAGCTCTAAGTTTGATGTAATTTGTTGGTGAAACAGGATAATACTTTCAATGATCAATTAATCTGCTCAGTGTTCAAAAACACCCAATCGTATGGTTAACCTAAGCATGAGGTTAAGAGCTTGAAAGCAGAGCTAAATGACTACCAAGATTCTCTGGTTTGGCAGCTCCGTTAAAATAAAGAAGGGAAAGGGGGAAACAGAAATCACCTTAGGCCAAGAAACAGCAGTATTTCAAATCAACCCCAAGAGTAGATTCGTCTCAAAATAAAGTTCTTTATGTCACAATTGGTTAGCATTTTTTTAATTAATCTTTAAAAAGTGAAACATAAGTTAACATCTAAGCACAAACAAAAAATTCTGTTCTGAAATTAGGTCCAACAAATTCTTTAACTAGCTTAGTGTGATATTTCTAGAATTCCTCCTACTGTCATCTTTAATTCTTTGGCTGAAACTATTTGAATCACGTTAGTCCTCTTACTTTTCTTGAATCTTTGCACACATTAAGGGGGTGCTTTCAAAATGAATGTGCCACTTGGTGGTAACAAGCATTTCTGTGTCACAGAATATAATATGAAATACTGAACTTATTAGTACAGAAGTGGAATTTAGGAGGCTTCTAAGAACTTGCTACTTCGAGCTACAGATCCATTTCACAGAAGAAAGAAATCGGTTTGTTTGACAGGGTGACAGAAGGGATGTGCTACTCCACTGACCATAGTTTTCTTTGCACAAGTCAGCAAATGCTACTAAGGTGACACAGGAGTCTTAAAGACTTCACTCGCAAACCTATGGACACACAGATAATGATGCCAATGTACAAAAACCAGGGGAACATGAAAAGACAGCTCATCTTGTGATCAAAAATGGCTTTATGCAGAAGTGCTGCACAGGGAAACTACAGAGAGGGGAGCTAGAAAGAAAACATGAATCTTTAAATTATTTTATAATCATAGAATAACTTAGGTTGGAAGGGATTTCTGGAGGTCATCTGGTCCAACTCCACCCAAAGCACAGCCAACTTAATAATTTTATGTTTTGCTCATACTTCTCTTTCAAAGAGAAAACAAGAATAAGCACCACAATAATCATTTACAAAGGGATATCAAGAGTCTTTATGACTTACATAAAAATATCGCACACAAGTCAACCAAATAAAAAGAAAAGGAATAAAACGCAAGCACTCTGAAGTGCCTTCTAGGCTACCTGCTGTTGATTTAACACTCTCCCTTTACAAAACACCTTTAAAGTCCAAGAGCAGGCATGATATGGACCCTAGACAGGAAAATAAGATGGTGACAGATGGTGCCTCAAAGGTAATTTTGGTGTCTCAAAATTATCATTTTCTCTCAATGCATTTTTTTCACTCTACTGAGGTACAAAACGCAGACATTTTACACCATTCTTCAGCAACTGATAAAATAAACCAAATAGGGGAATATCTTTATATGCTAAGTTCCTCCATGTTGTGAGCCTCTGGAAGCCACACTTTTGGCATGGGCCAGCCATTGAACGGTTCATTAGTGTTTCAGCTTCGTGTCCCTCACCCAGCTGGTATCAGACATCTGAGAGGATGGTGCAAGAGCTCCCTGACAGTCAGACACGGTACTCTCTAGCCTCTGGGAAGGTCTTTTCCTAAGCCCTGGGAGCTTGGATATAGTTCTCAAGAATGCTGGTTTGTATTCCTTTCCAAGACTCTTTTGCCTTTTTTTCCTCTCTTTTTTTTTTTTAAACTAAACATTATTTTTTCTCATTAAATTCAGACCACCGTAGTTGAGAGAGACCAAGAAGCTCACAAATAACATGATAAATTTATCTGTACATCATAAGGTTCACAAAGGTGCAAGCATGCTGAAGTCTAAGATGCATGCACCTGGGCTGTTGTCAGATCACTGCTCCTGCCAGTGACCCATGGGAAAATCGCCTTCCTCCTGTGTGACCTTTAACAGGAATCTCATGTGGATCCTTTTGTACAAATTGAGCTGACTAAGCATCGGAATTAGATTTAGTCAGACAGGCAATACTTTTCTATAATCCGTACAGAGAGACAGGAAACTCCAGAAAGTATTCACATTAGTGTAAAACAAGGAGAGAACTGAGAGGAGAAGAAAGTGAAGAAGAATAACAGAAGTTTTCTGAATAGAATTTAGGAAAATATCACACCTAATTTTCCCTGCAGCCTTCTAAACTCTTGAAAAGCAACGTGATTAAACCACACATATATTGGAAATGGTAAGGCTAGACCTCAAGAACTGTTGTTTCTGAAAAATTCTCTCTGCCATATGAGATGTATATGAATTTTATTGAAAACAAACAAACAATACTCCGTGTGTAATTTCATATTCTGTACAATTTGAGACTGTATTGTTAAATACTTATTTCCAGCATAATTAATTTTAGATACTGGAGAACAACAAAAACTGTCTTGGAACATGAATGGCAGCAGGGTGCACTTTACACTATTTCTCCTTTTCAAACACATCTTTACACTTCACTGAAAAATGTAGAATGGGAGGCATAATACCTCATTCACTGCTAACAGCGCTATGAATGAAAGGCTCTCTGAACATCTGCTCAATGATATTTAATGCACGGTCTAATAAGCATTGGCATTTCCCGCTCACAGATTTGTAGGAATTACATATGGGCTACAATTCTGCTGACAGACCCTCACTCTTCTGGGAAGACTCTTTGCCCGGTCCTCAGGGCTTTAGTTTAATTCCTTACGGACATTACCATATGCTTGCAACTCCAGCTAGTTACGTTAAGCCAGGTTTGATCATGGCATTGGATACACGTTGTCTAAATACCATACAGCATCAAAAGCCGCTTCCCAAGCCAGCTGTTGCTAGAAGAGAAAGGAATGACAGAGAAACACAGGAACAGAACATGAAGCAAAATGAACCAGACTAAGTTTTTCAAAGGAAACAGAAACATTGGGGTTTCTTCACAGAGCTGGCACTTATGAGGCATTAGCATAGAGTTTATATTGTCACGTCCACAGCCTCTTCCCAGCCACAGTTCCTTTAACTCATAGCAGAGTTTTAAAGCAGCTATCACAGACAAACAGCAAGGTAGCTCAGAAATCACTTTCCTTATTCTTACCATACAACGGACTATAAAAGACACGTTGATTTTTTGCAGTTCTGTACCTGGAACTGCAAAGCATGTAGGTTAGTTTTGATTTGTAAATTAAAGTATACTCACTGCTCATTTAAACTTTTAAAATCCAGTAGAGGAAGTTCTTTCAAAGTTTTACTTCAGGGTAGTGGAAGGACAAGCAATAGAGAAAGTTTTGCAAGGTTTATTTCTTGCATTTGAGCATGCATGGAGACAAAAAGAAGATCCCAAATTTGTGCAATATTAGTCACACTGAAGAGGTCCAAGATAATGACAATGCAAAAGCTAACACAATATCTGCTTGGAAAGAAAACTGACCCAGCATTAAGTAATATCTTTCTTGGTTTGTAAAGCTCCTTATGGACTTCACCCAACATCGTCGATCTGCTCTCTTTCTATTCCCCCACTACAAATTTTCACTCTTCTCAAGCTGGCTGCCTTCTTTGCTCTCCACATAACCTCAGCACTTCTGCTATGCAAGCCAACTCCTCTGCAGTTCTTACTATCTGGAGTCATCTTCCTGCATATCTACACCTGTACAGCTCTTCTCCTCCCCCATCCTCCCCCTCTCCAATTATTCAACTTCATGAATGGTATTATACTGCCTTGTAGTTTTCAAACACAATTCATACCAAGAATAAAGAAAACCCTCAGTGAAAATAAAGCCGTTGGAAACAATGTGCTATTATCCAGCACACACATCTGTACGTAGAAATGACTGAAAGGGAAAAATACAAGGATGAAAGCATGAGTGCATGTGACTTTCAGAATGAGGAAAAGCTGAGAAGTGAGCCAGCTGAAAGTCCTTACCAGATGCAGAGGCTGCTGCATTAATCTGCACTGTTCAATGCTTGTTATTCCGCTGGGCCCTGCATATCATTTCCAGCAAAGACTCTTAGAAACCTTCACTAGATAAACACAATGTTTAAATACCAGCAAACTCTTCTGTATACTTAGGAGATATTTTTGATGGTGACTGTCTGCCTGAAGAACCTGGTACAAAACCATCCTGCTTCTTGCTCAGATTTGCAAATGATATGGCTGTCACCCTATGCATGCGCCACCCATATTTATTGCTCACTGAACAAATCTGGTTGGCCACTCAAATGCAGATAAATTGTTGCGGACTACATGGGCAATGGAGAGCATCCTAACTTTTGAGCAACAGTCATACTATACTTAGGTCAAGCGTGAAACACCAGGAGAAAGCTTTGCTCTTCCCCTCATCCATACGCAAGATTACCCCTCTCTGCTAATAACCTTCCCTGCTAACAATTTCTTGTGAAGTAGGACAATGCATTTTAGCACTGCCTAGCAAAGCCACTCCCAGACTACGTACTTTCTAAAGTGCAATGATAATTCTTTGCGCTTTCAGAAAAATAATGATAATCTTTGGGAGGGGGAAGGTGTAATTAAAACAACAGCACTTACTTTTAAGTTAAATATACACAAAGAATGCTGAAGTTGCACAGTGAAGCAAACTAGAAAGTGACAGCCTGAATTATACTCCTCAGAACCAGGTTTGTGTAAATATCATGTACCACTCCTCAAATAATACAGTATTGTTCGTTTTTCCTACAGCATTTTGTAGCCCTCTGCATGTTAAATGAAAAGATCCCACAGAAATTATCCATAGTGAAACATATATGTAATATATGTTATAATAAATATATACAATATGTTATAATACATATATATATAAAGCTTATAAATATCTTAAGAGTGGGTATCAGGAGGATGGGGCCAGACTCTTTTCAGTGGTGCCCAGCGACAGGACAAGGGGCAACGGGCACAAATTGAAGCAGAGGAAGTTCCATCTGAACATGAGGAAGAACTTCTTCACTCTGAGGGCGACGGAGCACTGGAACAGGCTGCACAGGGAGGTTGTGGAGTCTCCTTCCCTGGAGATGAAGACCCCCCCTGGACAAGGTCCTGTGTAGCCTGCTGTAGGTGACCCTGCTTCGGCAGGGGGGTTGGACTAGATGACCCACAGAGGTCCCTTCCAACCCCTAACATTCTGTGATTCTGTGATATAGCAACCACTACTTACACTTAGTCCTCCATATATACACTACAAAGCAACAATGAAATTTTGGGGAGGTAATTCTCTTACACAGACACCCAACGAGCCACTCCAAACCTCTCGCCTCTGTTCATCAAAACACTGTAAGTGGAAAAAAAAAAATCAAGGTCTTCTT
Source organism: Opisthocomus hoazin (assembly GCF_030867145.1). Lineage (NCBI taxonomy): Eukaryota > Metazoa > Chordata > Aves > Opisthocomiformes > Opisthocomidae > Opisthocomus > Opisthocomus hoazin. The sequence continues at coordinate 144,876,725 of NC_134414.1, forward strand.
AAGTTCTTTTTAAAGGAGCCAATATTATTGGAGAACATGAAATAATGCACCAAATAATGGTTATCTGACAGTGGGGAACAAGCTGCAAAAGTGAGGGGCACGCAGCCAACTCAGAAAAGACCTGAGGAATCCAGCTAAAATACAAGACCATGTACATATACTGATCTGGAACATGGGAAAGAGAAAAGTAATGAAAAATGTAGACAAACGTGCCCCCAGTTCTGCCTACTCAGAATAAATCTGTATTTCCCTGCTTTTGAGATGCTTTTCACTAGACAGCAATATAGATTTATAAAAACATGCCTTTCAGAAAACATCTAGCTTCTGAAACACTTTAGACAACTAACCTTGGTAAAAACAGTGAATTTTCACAAATTATCTTTGAACTCACAAAACTCACATCAATGAATTAAATCGTAGCCTCTGGTTTATTCCAAGCCGTCAGGTATGAAAAGAATGGTAGAAACCTTAAATATTTGGTCACTGGGCCCTGCATATTTTGTAAGCAGCAGGCATTTCCATAAGCCTATTAACCTCTTGACACAGAGGATCACTTCTGGCATGCAGGAAGCCTTTCCAATCCATGTTTTTTCTTCCAAATTAAATTTAAAAATAACAACTAACAAAATGAAAAAAAGTGATACAGCAGTCTTTTCTCTTTATACTTGATATTCATGTGGTGACCAGGATACATTAAATAATGTTTTCCTTCACAAAGGATGAGCAAGTGGGTGCCTTACAAGGACAGGTAAAACATCAAGCCGTTTATAGTTAAAAGACAAAAATGAATTCCACAGCTGCAACGGTAAGATCTGAGAAATGGAAAAATACAAACACTTGCTGAATATTTCAAAATAAAGGGGATGGCAAAAAATCAAATGAAAATATACTCTGAAAAGCAAATGGTAATGTACAACAACAAAACACTTGGTTAAAACATTTTAGCATTATTCAGCCTATTCCAAATGCTATTACTATATCGAAATATGTTTTTAGACAATCTACCACTTCACCACAGCTAAAACGAAGTGAAATGCTCTACAACAGACACCTCACCAGACTCTCCTCCGCCCTGCAGCACGACCATGCCACTAAGACCTTGATCTTGCAAGAACCTATAAACATCCTGAAGCCATAAGCTTCAGCAAATGTTCTCATGATAGCCTGCAGAACTGAAGCTAACTCAATAAAGCAAATATGCTGTTCTTTCTAGCTGCGTAGTGGGGAACTGCTTGTGTCATTCCAGTTCACATGACTTTCCTCTCCAAAAAAATTGTCTTGCTCGTGTGAAGATCCAAAGCTACTGACAAAAGAGAGAGAAGTTATAATCTTCCTAAACTCAAAGTCTCGATGCTGTTAAAAAGGCAAGAGCAATTCAGAATGCAAGGCAAAAATACCAGTTCAATTGGGAACGAGAATATGAACAGGACTGAATATGCGTCACTATTTAAATCCTTAGAAAAATGTAGAAAGGAGTGGCATGCAAGGAGATTGTGTTCTCAAATAAAGACGACTGAAAATCTATCCCAGTGTTCGTACTGGAGACATGAATGTTAATCCCACCACATGTAACGCTTCACAGAAGCAGAACGGCTCCTGGGGAACTGGATGACTAAAACAGCCCATGACACAGCTACCATGTGCCTGGTATTTGCTAAGGCACCTCTACACGATCACTATCTTGCTGCAAATACAGCCACAAGAGAAAGAGGAAAAGCAGGCAGTAGGACATATAGACATAGCTACTAATAAAAATGTGAACAACAGAATGAAAACTGTACATAAAAAAAGTAAAGCCAACAGTATTTTCAATTAGAAAGCGTTTTAAAAAAAAAAAAAGAAAAATAAAACAAAAGAAACACCCCCACACCAAAACCTTCGACATGAACAGCGAAGACATCATTCATTTAAAAGTTTTATCTTCAACCATCTGTGACTTAACTGTTATTAGTTTATAGTGATATATCACTTATTGCTACATACTGTGAGGAGCAGGGGAGGAGGGCTGGGGGAAAGACATTTAATGACAGTAAGCAGAGTACTTACTAATTTAAATAACTCCCAGAAATGTTCTTATCTACTGAACAAACATTCCAGTGTTTTAATTAAGTCAAGCAGACAGAGATCAAATGAACATGTCTACAGCAATTTAGAAGTAACTCACAGCACTGTAAGATGCACTTCTGTTCCCAAGGCCATGCTGAGGCTTTGAGTCCTTTTTCCCCCCTTTAAGTTAGAGTACATGAGGAAAAACTTTCTAGAAAATATGTTGCATGGAGGCTCTTCAAGCTACTTTGTTACTTACTCTAAAATTAAATGTTTTCAGCACTTAGTTGAGTAGACAAATCACTAATAATACTACTACTTAAAAATAAGTCTACTGCTAGGGAGGTAGAGCATTCAGTAGTACATATTTCAAAGATTTAGCTAGAATTACCAAAAACTTATCAAAAGGAAGGGTTAACATCACAGGAATCAACGTCTACTTACATTGCTTCTGTCCATCAGTGCAAGAAGCTGGAGACCAGACTGAGCTGCAGTGGCCTCCCTGACACAGATCTGCACGACCACAAATTTCACAATACCTTTGAATATGCATCATCAGGCTTTTGTGGGAAAGAGTCAAACTGATTTGTTTTTTTCAGCAGCCGTCACTGCTACAGATCCATCACTAAAATTAAGTATGGGTGCAAAACGCAAGGCTCGGGTGGGCCATCAAATGGCTCTACCAGTCTGCCTGTACAGGAGGTGAGGAAGCAAGGAGGCCATGCCAATGTTCAGATTTTCCTCCTTACTGTGTCTTTGTGCTTAACTAAAGACAAAGCAGTTTGGACATGAGGATAATGTGGGCTTAAGAACAAGTAAGACTGACAGGCACGCCCACGCATTTGCTGGACCATGGGTCACTTGATTAGAACGGGGCAGAGAGGGGAAGAATATTTGTTTCTGAGATGGGAGGAACAAGAACATGACTTGGGACTCTTGAACTTCATCCCCAGCTACACTTCTGCCTTACATGTAAGACGCTTAAACTCTGCTAAAGGTAATCCACAAATAAACGCAGCAGCCCTTGATTGCTTGAGTATTCCTGAACACTTTTGAACATCTACATGAATTTGCTGTCTCTGAAATTATTATTTCTATTGATTTTTCTAAGAGAAAAGGTTTATCTTTAGAAAGCACAAGTGGAGTAACACATCATTGGTCGCAAGCTCTCACGACACCTTGAGTCTCAAGTCAAACTTAGTCAACAAGCAATGCATTACAGAAGATAAGTGTGGTTAGGTAGGTGCGCCTTACAGTAACTTTCACTTCATGTTATGAAAAAGCAAATTAACAGGCATTTTGAAACATCAGCATAGAGCTGAAGGTGCAAAGAGGTTGCAGTAAGATCATGGTTACGTGACAATGGAACAATGCCCTTAAATGACAGAATAAGGAAATGACAGAAAAAGTCTAGGTATAGAAATACTTTTTTAAAGCAGCCTTCCAAGTGATCTGCTCATCATAATGTAGAGGAATGGAAGAATTTTCCATACCAAAAGAATCTAAGAATATACTTCAGAAATTTACTTCAGTGAGAAACCAGGACAGGATAAAGAATAGTGTATTTCTTCCATTATTTGACAGCACAGTTCTTCCCCCTCCGGAGCAGAAAAGGCAGTTTTGTAAAACTGCTCCATTACATCACAAAACTGTTATGGAATACTCCACTTCTTAGACATATGTCTGCTCTCCCACATCAGAATAATAATTTTAGCTGAAACCAATGCAGACAACCCATAACCAGCAAATTTATGTCTTACAGCTGTCTTTACCTTACCACCATTCACATAAGTATCTGTGGCCTTCATTTCAAAACAGATTTTAAATACTTCAACTAGTCAATCAAAAATTTATAGAAAAACACTCTCTATAAATAGACCATTTAAAACCCACAGCTCTAGACAAACTTCACTCTGATTACTTAGGAAGCATCAAAATGCTGTAGTCAGTTGGCTGTATACATCAAAGGAAGAGGATAAAAACAATCCTAACCAATTACAGAATGAATCTGGAAAATGGAGACTGGTGACTCACAAAGATACTTCATGTTTATGTTTCAGATTCAGGAGTCAAGAATCAGGACCCAAACTCTTTGCATTTAAGTCTAGGCTTAGGTAAAGGATTCGGAAGAGGGGGACAGGACCCCAGCAACAAAGAAGACACACATTGATACCAAACAGCTTTCCCTGAGTCTGCGAACCCAGGTTAACATCAGCAAGAGCTGCTAAAGATCGACTCTCCTTTTGTACTGGCCCTTCATTTAAGTTCACCTACCCCTTATTAAATCTGCTAAATTCGTATGTTCACATATTCCCCTTTCTCAAAAAAAGCAAGCATGACTATAATTATTAAAATTCCCAAAATTACATATGAAACTTCTTTTCAAGCAAGAGACCAAGCGATCATCTTTTAAAGTTTGAAACTGAAAAGACTGTCACTCCCATTCCTCATTCGTACTTAGAAGTCAAAAATTAGCATTATATTATAAATACTTTAAATAATGTTTAAATAAAATGACACTGGGCACATTAAATGGGAGAACAAGAGTATTTTAAATCTTCGCATGTAGAAATCACACGCATCATCTTCAGGATGGCTTTTGCCTTTTGACTAGATACCTGGTCTCATTTCTCTGCAATTCTAACCCTTCATCTCTCAGCCATCATCATTATAAGACAGATTGCTATTGGGAAAAGAGGCTAATACCTCAACAGAACCTCTGCAGTGGAAAGGACAAATCAGCAACCATGTAAGAGAAGCATGTAAGTAAGCATGGAGATAACCTTGTATGGGAAAATTTTCAGATAGTCAGCAAGAGGCAGTAGGAAAAGGGTAGAAATATCTCTTGGTAGAAAAAGAGAAAGGAAGCAGAGCTTTTATTGAGTAAAGAAAATGAGGGTATCAAAGATCAAGGGTCAAAATAAGTAGCTTAAAAGAAGCACACAGAAAGTCAGGAAACGGCTACATGAGAAAACAGTAGTAGGTAATGGTGCAGCTCCTTCTGTCTAACCACCCAAAGGAGCAAGCTATTTGCTGAAGCGTAAGTCATAAAACAAATTTAGGGAGTTCAGCAGGTTCTGGTCTCTCACACGCAAAGCAGGTATTTATGATGAGGAACAGATCTAACCATGGGAACTAAAGGGAAAGACACAAAAATTATGATGGTGCTCAGTGTTTCAATGCTGAAGATAAAACACTAGATGGAAAGGAAGCTAGAAAGCTCCTGAGAACTCACTTGGAGCACAGCAAGAAGAAATCACTTTAAGGGTGACAGGTACTTCAGACAAAAATGTAATACCTTCAGACAACAGGAACACCCAAGGCATGCTAAGAGCAAGCTCTTTGTGGAGAGCTCAGTAATGTCTGTAAAGCTATCTACAAAGCACTTCAGTACCCCTGTGAATCTCATCCTGAACATCTTGCCCACTGTCACCCCAAAGTCTTGCCAGGGCTGAAAACAAACCAGACTTCCCCAGTCTCAGTCGTGCTCTACAAAAATCAGCAGTCAAGACAAGAACAGGTTGTTAGTTTCTGGAGTAGTATTCATGCCTCCCTCTCCTCCTTCTCCCTCTCCATTCTGTGTCTAGAAGACTTTTTTTAATATTTTTCTCCATGAAAATAAAAGAACCACTGCTGCTAAGAGACAGACATGTGAGGAAAAACGTAAGTAAAGGTTTTGCTGTTTTGCTAAACTAATGTATTGCACGAAAACAAATACAAATGTTAAATTCCACTTCAAGCTTGCAAACCTGCCGTAACATTCCCCAGTTACCTCAGCCTTGACAGGGAGGAAGCATGGTCTCTCCAGGGGACAGAACGGTCCAGTCCCAGGCAAATCAAACCTTCATGAGCCAGAAGCTCCCAACTTATTCGCTAACTTATATGTAAAGATTTTATAATGTGAACTCCCAGGGTCAGAACTGAAACACTTCATTTTAAAGTCCCAAAGAGGAGGTAACTGTATCTCCCCCGCCACCTCCAACACGCTCCTATTTCCAATTGCTTTCACAAATTTTCTTTTTCAAACACACCCCTGAGAACAATCCTAAGCAGAAGCGTCTCCTGCTGCTACAGGTTTTGCTCACAATATCTAAAGGCCATCATTGATCCAAATTCCACTAGCTGGTAATTTCCTTTATTATTTGTTAAATAATTTCAATATTCTGTAGATTTAGGACTAATTGCACTGCAGCAGCACATAACTATGGTTCACTGCTCCTATTCAGACCGCCTATCCTCACAATTTTCTTTCCAAGGAGTCATAAATGCAATGCATCTGGCTACCCCAGTATCAACTCAATTACGATACCTGCAACATTTAACCTAAATGATGAAAACAGTAACACTCAGGAATAAGAATTAATGACTGCATAAGGTTGATAGTTCTATCTTTTCATAATATTAATTTCAAACTCATTTATTTCTAGAGACTGGCTCTACGATCTCACTTTCACTGTTTTAATCATTACATCGCGTGCTTTTCCGTATACCTATAGCAAGTCCAGGGCAGAACACAGAAGCAAGCAAGTCTCAGTACACAATCCTTCCCATCCTATCCTGGTTTTTAGGACATACATATTCACTGCAAATCTTAGTATGCATGTGTAGGGACGTATGTATTACAGAATACAAAAAAAGGACAATTTCAATTTACTAACCCAAAAGGCTTCTTACCAATCTACTCTGCCTCTTTCTCTGTTGTGCTTGTGAAACCTTGGGGTTCAGCTTCTTTCAGTTCCCTAATGGCAGGGCTAACTCTTTCATAACTAGGGAGAACTGGCAGGACAGATAGCTCTTTACCCACAGCCCAAAGGAAATCATGGAGGGCACTACCAAGTCTGCAGATCACAACAATTTGGGGGGGGGTAGGAGGGGGGAAGATGGTTCACTACACTTGAGGGCAAGGTCTGCCATCCAGAGGGACCCAGCCAGGCGGGAGGAAGGGGCCACCCGGAGCCCAGCAATGCTCAGCGTGGCTGAAGGCAGAGCCCTGCCCCGGGGAGGACGAGCCCCGGCAGCCGCAAGGGCTGGGGCCGGGCTGCCTGGGGAGCGGCTCTGCCCGAAGGGGCCTGGTGGGCAGCGAGCTGGGCATGAGCCTGCAGTGCCCGAGCAGCAGAGGTGGCCGGCAGTCTCCCGGGCCCTGCCAGCGGGGACGCGGCCGGGAGCTCGCCAGAAAGGAGGGATCATCTCTCTGCTCAGCACTTGTTAGACCATATCTGGGAGGCTGCGTTCAGTTTAGTTGCCCCTCAACAGAAGAAAGAGATTGATAAACTGTCACAAGTTCAGCGGAGGGCCACCAAGGCGGTCAGGAGCTGGAACACCTGCCCTGTGGGGAGAGGCTGGGGGAGGTGGGCTGGTCCAGCCTGAAGAGGAGATGGCTTCGGGTGTCCTAACAGCAGCCTGCCTGTAGCTACACAGAGGGTATCAAGAAAACGAAGCCAAGTTCTTCACAGTGAAGTTATTGCCAGAGGTTGAGAGAGAACAGACATGAATGGAAACCAGTGAGGTTCAGACTGGACATCTCTTCCACCTGTTTCTGGAATTTGGTTTGTCAAATATGGCAAGTGCCACAAAGGACAGGAAACAGTATCTGTGCTGAGGAGAGGGTCCCTAACCAACTCAGCTCTCTAGAGAAAAGCGGTGTACTGAACCTAAACAAACTGCCTGCTCACTACAAATAGCTTTGAAAAGAGCTGAAAATGCAGTGTAACTTCTGTGAGAGCTTTTAAGACCACCACTTTAGCTTTGGACCCAACTTTGGACTTCCTCCTAATGTTCCAGTTAACTAAATTAATTCCTGATTGCCAGGAGAAAAGAGCACTGAAGTTTATTTGTTTTTATGAAGTAGGACTGTTTTGGTCTTTGTTTTTACTAAGCTATGTATGTCAGTAGCTAGTAACTCAGCTTTCCAAATTTAATTCCTCTTTTAACATCAATACGATGTGTGATGGATCACTCAGCATATCTAGTACTTCACTCCTTTCTCCTCTGATGAACAATTCAGTTGGCATCAATCTATTTAGCAAAGGCATCTTTTATTAAGACCAATATGTTACAATTACCAGTTCTCACGAAATCCTGAATCAAAAAGGAGAGCTTACTGATTGCTTCTGATTAGAGGGAAGAAAAAAAAAAATGAAAAAAAGCAAGCCAGCAACAACAACAACAAAAAATTCTTCATATCAATCCTCAAAGAACAGGCAATTTTCAGAGGGATTTGTTTACAAACAGCTACAAGACGTGAAAAGCAACACCGCCCTGACCCTCTGACCTCCAGGTTGATGTCTCCAAGGAACAGTGTGCAGGCGGTTCTCACAAGCCGCATTGCATAACCGCACAGGGCTCCGCACCAGACAAAAGGGTGGAACTGGGAGCTCACAGGGAGTATTTGGACATCATTTGAGAAAACAGATTTTCAAACAGGCCTTAATAAAGAGGCCTCCAATCTTTATCAGCCCCTGGAGCAGCCGTCATTTTATCCAGCATAAACTAGAACTACTTACCAATTGCATTTTTTTATTGTATTTTTTTTTTTTCCTGGGAAGCAAAGGAATCGGTCTGGCACACTGATTCATGGTGTGACTACACTGGCTTTCCTCAGCTAGAACATTCCTTCAGCATCCCATGAAGGGCTATTAAAATAAGTAAATCACAAGAACCATCTGTCCTCTGCAGAGAAGAGGGAATGGAGAACTGCAGTGTGTTTCCTTCTTGCTGCACAGTATTGACCCCTTCCTGCTTGTGAGACCAGCCCACGTTATCCTGAGAAATGAATGCCTACATGCGAGAACAACATTTTGCCTGTTTAGTTAAACCTTACATTGCATAGGGAGAAGGACTAGGCCTGGGGACACAGGGGACAAAAGACAGAAAAACAGTACACTGGGAAAAAGGACATCACCTTTCTCTTCCCTTCCCAACAAAACCTTCATCAGTGGGGATTTTTTTGTGTTACAGTATCTTCTTCCACTTTAGTTGATATCTTTCCTTTAGGCTACAAGCCACTATACGCTAATGAATATATATATATTAAAAAGAACTTTTAAACTATTCTTATACAAAGAGAAAAAAATGTGTTTTCCATGAAAATTCACGCCGTACAACAGTGCCGGCTTTCCATTTTTCATTAAAACGACATTGTACTGAACTTTAAGCCACATCAGCAGAATGTGCTGCTACCACCAAAGCAGCGGAAGAGTAGGATGCAATTCAGCAAACAGAGAGGTGATGTGATATACACATTAAATCAAAGGGAATAAAAAAGGAAAAAGCAGGCACTTTTAAAAGTATCTTTTAAGAACAGTATGTTTTTGCTTTTAGATAGGCATCTAATCCTCTGTGCCTCATCAGGAGGAAACACTTCTTGTCATCAAAGGAAGTTATTGTTCCCAGTTAATTAATGACTGTAGCATGCCTTGGGATCTTGGAATGTACCATATCATTGCTATTACACAATGCTGAGGTCTTTTCAATCAGTTAAATATTTCTATTAATGTGTATAACCCAAGTGTGTTGCGCTGTTTACTTTGAGCATATTCTTTCTAAGCCATTTCACAATCTTCCCCCAATCCTGCAAAATACAGTTTGCAAAATCTGCAAATAGCTATGAAACATCAACCCTTACCGAACCTCAAACACGACCCACATCCTACAAATGTTTTAAAAGTGCCACTGCTTACTCCACTGCTAAAGGTGGGATTATCCAACAGACCATAAGTACACGGCGTCACCGCATTTTGCAGACAGAAAACGCTTTTGTGATCCGCTGCCCTGAGCATCGCTCTGGTGAGCTTGCACAGGTGCACACAGCAATCTCCTTTCCAAGCGCTGCTCCGGCAGCAACCACCGCACGAGCACACCTCTCCTTGCTGCAAACAGCTCCTCCTGACTTAATGGGGCAATGCACCGCACGCGAGTGTAACAGTATTCACAAACTGGGGATCTAAAGGGGTCCCAGTCTTTAACCCAGAAAACATTAACTCCTATCTGCATCAAAAGACATATAGTGAAGATCCACATTTTTTACTCAATAGCAAAGGACATATGGAAAATACCATCTTTTCTGATTTAGATGGTGGACCTCACAGGAACAGAGTAAGTATTACATGCTGAAATACTTTCCCAATACAGCCTTCACTTAATATAGCCTTTACTTCATTGACCTCTTCACAATTTCACATTTTCTTTGATAATCATCGTTCTCTGCCTTAGGGTTTGAAAGCGAGTTTTATAACTTCTCTTTTAAGAACAAAGGGATCTTAAACTAAAACAAAACCATGTTTGTCATTGTTAAGTGGTGCTAGACACACAGAAATACTACTTATGGCAACTAAAAAGAAAATCAATCACCAGATACACACAGAGTGCATATTTGAAACATTCAAGTTTGGAGATATGGCAAAACATCCCAAAGTTTTAAGAAATCACAGAATCACAGAATGTTCAGGGTTGGAAGGGACCTCTGTGGGTCATCCAGTCCAACCCCCCTGCCAAAGCAGGGTCACCTACAGCAGGCAGCACAGGAACTTGTCCAGGAGGGTCTTGAATATCTGCAAAGAAGGAGACCCCACAACCTCCCTGGGCAGCCTGTGCCAGGGCTCCGTCACCCTCAGAGGGAAGAAGTTCTTCCTCATGTTCAGACGGAACTTCCTCTGCTTCAGTTTGTGCCCGTTGCCCCTTGTCCTGTCGCTGGGCACCACTGAAAAGAATTTGGCCCCATTTCTGTTCACAGATACATAAAATTGCTGTTGTGCCTTAAGCATTTGCCAACAGAACAAATTGAAATTAGATTGCTAGAACCACACAGCAATAAAGAGCACCCCAGTCAGAACCAGCATAAAACCACAAATAAAAAGCAGCTCAGTGTGCCAAAGGCTGCATGAAACCAGGAGGAGGCTAAAGCTTTTTATTTAGCAAAGATGAAGACAAAAAAGTTCTGATGTAGTTGTCAGAAAGGAGTGCGTTTCAGAGCCACTGAGCTGTGGAAGGACAGAACTGCCTGCCCAGAGCTTCTGAGCCCCACACCAACAGCCTCGGCTCCTCAACACAGCCTTGCAGGGCAGCACCGGCTTCTGGCTTCAAGGTCAGAAAAAAGCCTGTGATGCCAAAGAAACATCGCAACCAAAAGCCCTGGCAGGAACAACATAAGAAGCAGCGTTCAGGAAAAGTTGCTCTCCCCCCCTGCATCTCACAGCTGCAGAATACCAAATATTTAACATGTCGGATGAGCACTAAAAGTTAAGTTTAGAAATTAATTTAACTCTTCAAAGTAGCAAGACGATGCATTTCTACTGTCCTTACAGATGCAGCCAGGTAAAGCCCAACACTAGTGGGCTTTCAGGCCGTGACTCATAACTCTGTTAGACCAGGAAAACCAGTGGGTAAACTGGTGCTGTTGAGCACTGAGACTCACCTTTTGGATTATGTACAAAGAAACCTGTAGCTGGTCAACTCGTCTCTTAGCTTAATTTGCAAAGCACAGTCCTCACAGAAACTGCCTTGCCTACACATACCGTTGAAGACGTGCTGGGATCTCTTCATTCAAGCTAGGAAAGCACTCACCAAACCACGCCTGCACTTCTTGTCAGGGCCTGTGGCCTGAGAAGGCAAACTGATGATACATTGCTTCTTCAACTATTTTCTTCTAGGAGAAAGAGTGTACAATCAGCAGTATTAGGGCAACAAAAAGATCTCTGCAGCCCTGCTGCAATCCCACTGGGAAAGAACACAAAATGGTGAGAGGTATCACCAAGCACCACTTATGAGCCTGATTCAACCTCAGAGGTCACCAAGGTTTATGTATTGTTCTGAACAACTACATATAGCAAAAGCACATTCACACAAACTAATTAAAAAGTCAGTAACGGGGTAACCAGGATGACAATGTCAAAAAGCAGTGTAAGAGACATGTAACACAATGTTAACTGTTACCAAACTCTTACTGCCAGTATGTAAGACAACATATTTTAAGTAGATTATCTAAACTTGTTTAAGCTTCTTGCAATTCAACATTTAGCTTTGTCTTTATCTATACCATTCAATTTCTTATGTTTCTTAAGGAGCTTTTACTACCAGAAATACAATATGCTAATAGTTACATATGCCTGTATTTTACAGATGTAGTGTCAATATTCTGTCTGTATTGTAATATATGTACATATTAACAGACTGCTCAAGAATCAGCATTTAAAGAGCCATCCTATTCACTTTAATGAAGAAAGCTGTGGCAAAGCCTCCATGAACTAACTCATTTACTGCTTACTGGCATGAAAACTTATTTCTTTTAAATACCTGCCCTAAGACAAAAATTACTGCCAAAATGCAAGAAAGCAGGAAGAACTTTAAAAAATAATTTAAAAAATCTAGTTGAATTAACATCTCCAAAGTATCTTCTAACTATACAATGGAAAATTCTTATGTACAGGTCTTCCCTGAGGTGAAATCTTGCTCACAAGCTTTCTTAACTATCAGGTATTGATTTAGAAGAAGTCCCAGTGTTTATAGTAAAGACATAAAATAAAGTACAGCACTTTTGATCATTAGGAAGTTGTGTTTTAACCAGGCTAGTATGTCAGAACATAAAACAGCGGTGTGTTGATGTCTACTTCCATAAAAAGCACTTTTTTGAATCTATCTTAATATAGAAATCTTAAAAATACCCTCACATGTCCAAAAGAACATACGAGAGTAATGTGATACTATTTTCTCTTATAACACTGGCCATAGAACACATGACCGAAAAACATGAGTGTGCCACTTAATGGCTACAGACCTGGATCCTCCCAAAAACCAGACCCCACTCACCCAAATGCTTTCCTGATCTGATTTCTGCACAGTAATGTTTAAGAGCATAAAGTATTTTTTTTTAGTACATTTTTGATGCACCGGGATTATTTTCCATTTGTCAGGACAGGAAAAAATAGAAGAAAACATAGTAGGCATAGAATATTGGAATCTAGTAACTCACCGTCTACAAAAAAAACGCCACAACCGGTTCTAGCAGAAACCTGCATTTCTTGGCCTTTTTTTGTTATAACAATCACAAAGAACAACATTCTAGTTGATTCAGGATATACTACGTAGCAGAATTTTGAGTATTTCTTTTAAACAAACACATCCATCAAGTCACAGCTGAAAACAATTACAGACCCTTGTTCACTAGTAAACTTAAAGCTGGCAGAGTCAGATAAAAAACTCAGCTGCAGCAAATGTCTAGTCAACCCCAAGCCAAAATAAGCTAAGTTTTGTTTTACTGTGTGCTTTTGTTGGATTTATTGTTGCTACTACACCAAATATCCTGAATAAAATACAAACACAGGCACCAAGTCAGATTATGGTAGCTCCCCGTTATCAAGGTTCTTCCAGGAAAACTAGAACTCACCTCAAATTTTCAAGCTTGTTTCTCTTGACCAAATAAAATCCTACTTCTATTTCTGTACATAAAGAAAGAAAAACAGAATTAGCATGATTTTAGAAATTCATAAACTAACAGGCAGGGTCTGTTTAACACCTGTTAATGCATTTGACACCATCTCTCACAGCCTAACATAAATACCTATAGTAATTTCTAACCACACTCGTTAGGTCTCCTGGATGTCTTCAGCTGGAACACTCAAGCCATCACGCAAGTAGTGGCTATGAATAGGAGACTATGTTCACATTCAGAAAAATATTTGCTATTTAGCTACCATAAAAAGAGGATTTTCTTTTTTTCTTTAAGCTGTATCTTCCAGAGCAGAACAGAAAGTAAATCTGCTCATGACTAAGAAAATTAAGTAATGAATCTAGTTTCAAAGAATAAAAAGACTGAAGAAGCAGGAAGTTCCTCCATATTTGGTCCTGAAGACAAACTATCAAGTTTCATTGTTCTGAGCAAAATATGCAGTAGTTGACATCAATTAATTCTGTAAAGATTTATTGATGTATTTTTGTTGTTTTTCCTTAATACCATATTCTATGATCTAATTTCTGTTACAACAAGAAGCACTTGAACATTACACATTGGAAACTGTAATATCCTGAGAAGGCATAATTACTCAAATGCAGTAATGAACACCTAATTAATGGACCTCTTCCGTACTTTGATGCAATCTATGTTATCCCTTGGAGCAAGGCATGGAAAAGAATTTGAGTACTATGGATAAGAGTAAAAGAAAGCCTTTTTCTTCCTTCATCTACAACAAAAAACACCTCTTGTTTCACTGCCATTAAGCTAGTCAAAGCAACCAGAGTCAAAGTGAGGTGGCACAGGGCAGCTGTGTTTTTTTCTGAATGCAGGAAACAAAGCTGCTCTACTCAGGAGCTGACAAGGGGAGACTCAAATCTACATCTTGTTTTGCATCTGCCTTTTTCTTCAGGATTCAACCACATCTGGGTTATATTTCAGTATCCCAGAGGTTGGGAAGATTTTAGAAGAAAGAATCATCATTTGTGGGTCCTATTTGGAAAGGCAAGACAAATCTTCTACCCCACTGAAAAGGGAAGAGCATGCAACACAAGGTGAGGGACAGCCATTCAAGCCATATGCTCCTATGAACCTTCACTTTCTGTTTTCACGGGGAAATAAAAATAATCAGTAATATAACTGGTTCAGAGGAAAAGAAGCCTGGAGAAACAAAGATGGGCTTGTTTTCTTGCAGAAAAAGGCATGTAGTTTTTTTTCCCTTGTCTCGTACGATTCTCTGTATGCAGACACTGTGGTGGGAGACGTGTAAGAGCCGAAGGACTGAGAAGCGGCTGACAGGACAGGGCTTCACAGCTGCTTCCACTTACTCTTTTGGCCTGGCAGAGGTCTCTCCCTCACCTGACTACTGCCTGTGAGCGCACGTCTCTCCCTGGGAGCCTGGCCAGAGCTGATGCTCCCTGAGAAGGGTCACACAGTGGCTGCAGCAGCAGTACGGGTTCCCACCTTTTACACCCGATTATAAATACTCCGTACTAGTAGCAAACTGGACCAAACAAAAGTTCATCTTCCATTGGCCACCCACTTCTAAATACAGTAGTGACATCTAGACAACTCGCTGGGTCTTGTTAAATTAGAAACAAACAGAACAGCTTCCTGCAATCACGGAGCCAAGTTCCAGCACAGCAACCGAGTCATGACATGGCAGATCAGCCCTGAACACATCAAAGCTCAAGTGCTCTCTTTAGGACAGCGAACAGGGGGACAAAAAACCATCTCTTCTCGCATTGCTTAATTCACACTTTTTCATGCACTTTCTTAGGATATCTCTTGACTGTCTAGAGTTCTTTGGGAGTTTCCAAGACTATCCCCTATAAAACACCATGATTACAAGCCGTGTATGCAACAGTCAAATGGAAAAAAGGAGTATCAGGCTTGATTCAGCAACAAGCCAGACCAGCGAGTCTAACTACGCTTTTCCACAGTGTTCACGGTGTTCATGTTACTATTTTGACTTCAAACACTCCACAGAGCAGCATTTTTACCGTTAAAAACCTGAAATTCCAGGTTCATGAATGACTAAAAGAATCATGCCCAAGTCAATGGTGAGGAAGCAGTAGGCATGAAAATCTAAACATAAGCCTTTATGTGACACTACTTCAACAGGAAAGCAGTACCAGCAGGATACAGGATTTTACGTGTTGTTTTTTCCATTTTAGTCATAAACAATGGACTTCTGCCAAAGGAAAAAAAATTAAATATAATGGGCAGAAATAAAGATCGGATGCCTTGAGGTCCAAATATGAAAGCTACTGGTGCTAAACCCACTATTCATACAGGTTTTCTGAATGCCCATGGTCTCTGATTAGAGAAACAGAGTGCACCTCATGACATCCAAAACTTGGCCTGCAGCATATTCAATTTAAGTATCATTAGACTATAAGCAAGCCAGTTCTCATGAGTGCTGAGCACCCAGTAGTACCCATTAGCCCTTCTGAAAGCCAGTGGGAGGAAGACTGGGGAGGGTGAAGAAACGAAGATGAACACAGCCACTAGTTCCCCATTAGCACCATGTGCACCAACAGCGTGGCATGTATTTTCTTCCATGAAAAAAAATTATTTAGGGGACTCCTAAGCCTCAGTCCAGTCCTCTCACTGCAGTCTATCAGCTCTCCTTTCCACTTTGCCAACACACAACACTTTGTAGAGCCATGATGAAAACTGCTGATCTATATGAAAAACACCTCCTTGAAAGAACATCAGATTCATCTCAGCTCTAAGGAGTTACATAAAAACCAAGGCAGAAGCAACCCTTAAGTATAAAGTCCACAGAGGAAAGCCAGTGGTCTATCACTAAACACTTTGATGTTGCCTGTGTATCACAGGCAAAGCCTGCTGACATACTGTAATGATAAAATGTGCCCGAATGAATGCATGGACTGTCTTGTGAGTATATAAATCCAGTTCAGTTTAAGGCTGGTGACAAAGATTAAACCAATCAATGGAAAAAAAATACAATATAAAAAAAATAAAATCTACATTTTCAGCAGGATCAGTTCTTGACAGATTACTGTGCAACTGATTTAATAGCACTGCTGGTATAAAATGGAGAAAAAGGTGAGGAAGCAGTATCCCTCTATCAACAGCCACCTGAACTTAAAAAGATTAACTTGAAGTAACTATGAAACCACAGTCAGCTAAGGACTTTGAAAATTGTAGTTTCAGAAACTTAGTTTCTAGGTATGTTGCCCAAGAGAGTTATACTGTGATGGGGTTAGGGGGGGGTGAGCCCAAAACAGACACCACCAAACACCACCACAAACTAGTAAGGGAATGAGGCAGCAAGTTGTCTTCATATGGGAAAGATAGATATTCGTCTCTATTTTGTTACAAAGCCTCACATTTCTGTGTAAACACAGTATCAGCTGCAAAGTCAATTCCACTTCCCTTCACTGCAGCATTGTATCTAATAATCCATGCAGCTATCAAAATTATTTTCAGCCTCCAAAACAAAAGGAAGTCATGCAGCTTCTCCATTGGCTGGAAAAATTAGAATTTGATTAAGTAACAAATAAATTCCTTTTTACAAGAAAAACTGGCTTGCTTGTATTGCAACGCAGACATAATTATTTACAGATGAGTTAAGGTGAATCTCTTTACAACATGCTCTCCAAACTGTACCACTTTTTTGTTAATGCACTCGAAGCACTGGGAGAGAGTATACTCGAACATCTGGAAAATGGATTCTGTGATTGCGAAATCCAGTTCGTAAGCAGAAAAATCCCTCTTCTGGGAGAGAAAAGCAAATGGACAGCCAAAGCACTTCCAAAGGAGGAAGATGATGGGATTTTTGCCTGCCTTCATACTCAAAACGGGTGAATAAACAGTTAAATAATCCATCCTTCCAGTGAAAAACAGTAAAACCCCAGAACCAGGACGGCCACGCAACGATAGCCAAGCCACTTGTGTATTCCTGACAAGGGTTTTTCTAGATGGAGAGAGATGCATGGAAGATTGAGAACTGAAGTAAGTCCCCAAACTGAACACTGCTACCCTTGGTGTCGGCAGCCAAGAAGAAGAACAAAACATCAGCAATCATTGCAAAAAGTCAAGAGCTGCTTTTTTTATTTCACAGCAGCGCCTCAATCTCCCAGCTGTTCCAACTCTGGTTGGCATGGAGCAGCTCCATCAACAAAATGCATGGCTCATCTTTTACCACAGCTAGACTCGCCTGCATATACAAACTCTCCAAAATTCAGTTCAAATCACCCTTTAATGTGTGAATTGACCAGTCCAACAAAGCCATGTGGAAAACATCTGATATTAGGCAACAAGGTCCAGCCACCTACACTGGTCATATATTTGGATGTCTGTATTAAACAAGACAGTATCTTACCACTGTAGTACAAAGCCTAGGAAGCTTTGTACCAAATAGCTTTGGTGCTGCTAACAGAAATTATATTAAAAACTGCAGAGATAAGTTTAAAAAAAAAATAATGGAAGCTGCAGCTTCAGAATCTCTGGAAATGCCACCAGTCTTCAAGTCTATGCAAATACAGTAAAAAAAGGAACGAACTTGACCTGTAGATTTACGGAGGAAGACGGAAAGCCAAGGATCAGATAACTTTCCAGTACACCAGAAAATATCTGGAGAAACTGGCTTCTCACATAAGCCAACATGCATGCCTGGTTCACGGGCACGAAGCTGTCCAAGTGAAGTAGCTGTAGCATCGCAAGAAAAGGAAAAAAAGGCATCAGCTGTTGGTATGAGAAAATCCCAGGAACTGCCCAAGACAGACCGGCTTGTGGTTTCCGTTGGGTTAGCAGAAATCAGGAGTACTTTGCCGATTGCCTTAGAGTAAGTCTTTGCCAGCAAACTACCACAATGGTTTCTTCTTAAGAATAAAGCATGCACTCAAATCATGATCCTACATCACTAAACTAGAGAAGTTCTGTTATTGACTTTGATGGTTGTTAGAAAAAATACAAACCAAATCCCTTGTATCTCTTTGGAGCAAAAATTTAACAGAAGTTAAAAGGTAGAGAGAGCTTTGCAGCATCAAGCTAAAGGAAGTGCAGTGTGGTAACTTTTGGCAAATGCTATCACTGTAAACAGTGACCATGGTAATGAGCAGGATTTTTTTTCCTCCAGACCCTGGGAGGAAAAAAAAAATAATACATGGACATTTCTCTGTATGTACATATATTAGTCTTCATACGTCATCACAATGTTTGTGTGTCAAGACCTTGCTTTAGAACAGCTGCTCCTTTACTTAGGCTAATATATATTCACACTGATTTCCTGCTAAAAAAGGGAACGAAACACGCACAACTTTTCTTTCTTTTCTCCACTGGTTGCCCAAAATGGCACACTTCTAAGCGGAGACCTGAAGAAGTTTTCAGTTGACAAATGAGGGGCAGGAAAACGAAGATGATGCTACTTAATAAACACATAACAAAACAGCAACTGCCTTTTGATGTGTTATTTCTGGCCAAACTTTTTTCCAAGTATATCTGTTTAGAAATCACAATTAAATTACCTTCCCCTGCAGCTAGCAGGGGGAGGGGATTAAAAAAAAAAATCAACTACTAAAAATGCTGATAGCTAAAAATAGCTTCTTTGGGAAAGTGAGAGTCCATTTTTAAAAGAAGTAACAAGGCTACAAGTACTTACCAAGTTATAAATCATTTTCAAGTATACTGTGGCATAGGAAGATATTCTGTGCTGAAAAGTATTGTCTAGATACTGTACCAAAGTGGCACCACACTACTCAAAGCAACATCCATCATGTAAAACTGACGCCTTTGAAACCCCACCACCAGTTCAATTGCATTTCAGCAGATGCAGCAGAACAACCTGGCCCCCACCTGGCTCTAGCCCACTCGTTAAAACCAACCCCTGTTTGCCTTCCTTAAAGATGTGGACCACATGACTGAGTAAGATTTTCCTGGTTTTAGCCTTGGAGCATTGACTTCTGCATCACTGTGCTTTGTACATAAGTGCTTATGGTACACGTAGCACTCCCACCCTATCTGGGCATCACTAGTTTGCCTATACAAAAACATCACAGAATAATTTGGATCGGAAGGGACCTCCAGAGGTCATCCAGTCCAACCCCCTGCTCTAAGAAGAAACAGATGTCAACGTGAAATACAGGTGAAAGCAGTCATACTGAAATGACTTTATTACCAAGTACCTGCAAAAAGAGGTCTCGAGTGATTTAATCTCTCACTTGGAGAAACGCTGACAGACTACTAGGAACCTGATTATTTCTGCTGGATATGGAGCAGACAATGCACAGGAAGGGCCAGGAAACCACAGACCTGTTTCTTTGGTCAATGAGGAGACCCATAAGGATACAACTGGTAGATACCCATCAGCAAACCCAGTTCTCAGCTACCAAAATCCCATCAACTGCACTGGAATCACATGAGCATATTTGTGTTCTGATTGTATGAAATGAAAGTTACTATCATGATTTCCTAATGAAAATTCACTTTGAAGACAACTCTGCCATATACTCATTGTCTTGTGTAATATCTACCACACCCTTCACTAAAACTTCCCAAGAACAACCACAAGAAAAATGTATAGCCCCCTCAAACCCACCATCATCTGAATCTCTCCTAAGAGCAAGCATATTTTTACTGAAATTAGGATATCTTACAATTCTGAACCAAATTTATATTTTCATTATTTTGTACCCCTATCCTGCAAAGACACACTGTTTTCAGCTCCGAAAATTTCTAAGTTCTTGAGCACTGTCATGGCGTTTACCAAAAAAGCGTGTGTGGGGAGAAGCTTTGTGACCTAAAAAGGAGACGTACTGTATGAATGATGCACAGAGCCCAGAGAGTAAGATGTCATTATTCTATTTACATCTATAGGCAGAGGAAAAATTAGTTCAGTATAAAGATGATATACTTCACATACTGCAAAAATTTTTATTTGTATGAACAGATCGAAAAAAAAAAAAAGATCATGAAGACAAGTATCCTTGCGGTACAAAGAATAAATTAACAAATGTTGATCAAATCTCATGGTCTTGGCCAATCTTTTCTCTTTGGCCTTTAGTTCGCCAGATCTCCAGTTGTGCAACATGAAGCAACAATGCTTCAAATCTGTGGTTTACAAGTATGTTATCAAGTCCATTTAAAAATTTTGTTCAACTGTTTCTAGTACTCTCACCAAATACTTTGAAATACAGCTTTTTTTCAGCTTTTCTTCATGGAACATCCATTTTCTTTTCTCTCCTGTGGCTACATACTGAAATGGGCACATGAGCCACAGGTACCAGTACGGCTGAGAGGTGTCAGACCAAAACACCACCTGGACAGTTTATGGGATGGCTTTCAGAGTTTAGAGAGGACCGTGCAGATTTCACACCTCTGATTTTATTTCAATTCAGATCAGATAAAATGCAAGGAGGAAAGACAGGAGAACCCATCACTCCCAGGAAATAATGAGCTAGGACAGCTTTAGTGTCCTCAAATCCTACTGTAATCTGCTAGCTGCTTTTCCTGTTATGTTCCCCTTATATTGTCTACTCATCAAACAGCATCCACTCCACAGAGTGTAGGAAAATCCCCCAGAGTTTATTACTTGACATCGCTGGAGTCCATTTGTAAGCAGAAATTGCCATGATAACCGGAATCTCTCTCTTATGCCTGCTCTTCATTTAAGCCTTAATTCACACAACTGCCTCTGCCATTTTCATAACATTCTGCAAAATCACTGGCAAGCACAAAAGAGCTCAGGGACACGCTCAAACACATTTAACCTACATGCAAAGAGCTAAACGAGCTATTTCAGCCCTGCTTTCCAAAAAAAGAAAAAACCAAAAAAATCGACCACCACATGCAAAATCAAACACCAGTTCTGCCTTTTTGAGCCTCTGTATCTCACGGATGTAGCTTACAGACTCCCTCATATGACATCTTTATATGACAGCCCTAAGAGTTCGTATTTTAGTCATGGAAAAACCAAAACTGATTGCTGTTTCAATTGTCACCAAAACAATCAGAACCTCATCTGCTTTCATTCATTCTACATTTCCTTCCTTGTATTCTCCACTGACTTGCAGTATGCTTTCAAAGATACACCCTCAAACTACCTTTTCTAGAGAAATTCCAATTTGCAATAAAATGAGAAGCTGCAGTGGTTTTCACAAGTAAGTTTTCTGACACAGTCCTGCAACACATTCTCCCAGTATTATTCTTCTCAGAAAGAGGAGCAGGCTAAAGCTGACACTAACTAGAGAGGAGGTCTAAGCTCTGGAGAGAAGAGATCCGCCAGTGGCCTACTGAAACATCACTAACCAGTCACAAAGTAGTAACACGTGCAGTACAGAGGTACTAACAGAGAAGGCACACAACTTTTCAGTGTTTCGCTATAATGAAGATGCCAATAAATAGTCCTACTTATCTTTTTTGGCAACCATCAAAAGACCTTCTTAATGCTTGCAATGGTTCTGTAGCTTCAAATACAAGCAGTTAATAGCTCACAGGATCACAGAATAATTCAGGTTGGAAGGGACTTCAGGAGGACATTTTGTCTAACGTCCTGATATGTAGTTATTACAAACACCAGCCTGATTCTACAGCAGCTGACTCCAATCCTAAATCCAGCCATATAATCAACATCAGCTCCCTACAATCAAATGAAGGAACACAAACCTGACCAAAGAATTTTAATACCTAATTTCATAAGCTTCGAACAGCAACAAAATATGTTCTTCATCTATTTTTCTCACCTTCGGTTTGCCCACATTTTTCAGTGGAAATTATTGTTTGCCTGGCATGCCAGCAGAATCCCAGCGACAGGCTGCCAGCTCTGCACCCAGCCATGTGTTGTGTTCAGTGTGTTGAAAAATGTTTGGTACAGTCAGACCTTAGAGTGCCAACTCATGGCTGTGGAAAAATATCAAATGGTTACTGAGAAGAAAACTTAGATAAATTACCAGTTGTTCCCCAAGTGATTTTGTCTTCTCTCCTCTTTTTCATTGAGTGCCTCTGTCATCTCTTTGAAAACTGTAGCTTTAGAGTCAGGACAATTTGTACTTCTCCCCCATATAACTAATTATTGTCACTGAGCCACGAAAAACTACCCCAAACTAAGTTGTTTTTCTTTTTTTTAAGTAATCAGATTCTTTGGTTGGCTAAAGTACTTCACTGAAAAAGAGGTAACTTGAGTTATAATTGTTTGTTTTATCTGGTTTATATATAACAAAAATAAACCAGACAGCGTGCTTTTTGTGATAGGTTTACTTTGTTCAAGCAATTAAGTTAGCAAGTCCAACTTCATTTCTTTTTTTCAATTCATCAGGTTTTAAAGTCAAATAACTTACTGAGAAGAAACTTAGGACTACATGTAAACAGCAGCGTGAAAATAGGTCAGATTTTGACAAGTGTATGAGTTACCTCACAGAAAGTGTATGAGGAAATTGGAGATTTTCTGGGAAACTTACCCACATTGTGTTTCCATTACTGGACAAATAATAAAATTATGAAAACAGGAAGGAGGTATTTCACTGTAGCCTACTGTATTTGTTTCTTTGTCTCCAAATAAATTTCCAATAATCTAGATACTTCTGAGTCCATTTATTTCTAGAATAAGAAACTCCGTACTTAATTTTTATTTACTTATATGCACAGTGATACAAATCATATGCTATAAAACAGACAGACAAGTCCACCATGGAAATCTAAGTTATTTCTTTTCAATGAGCCAACTTTGCACATTATGGCAAAGTAACTTATTTTTCAAGGAAGAATAAGTCACAAAATGTAAATCTTCAATCTCTCGTGTTTTCAAGCTGAGAAAGTAAATACAGGTAGGTATGAGGTCACAAATGGCAGGAATGCTATTAACAAAGCATCTGGGAATGAGTAACTTCGGTACAGATTGATCGTACAGGAGGACCGCCTGACCTACCAGGAGGACATGTTAGAAAACATCTGGCGCAACTTCACCCTTTGTGGAACTCCACTGAAGCATGACCAGGAATGAGTCCCCCATCTGCAAACACCAAACTGTTTCACCACTTCCAGGACTGATTTATTGAAGTTATGGCATGGGGACAAAGCAAAAAGTCCGTTTAGGATATGCAAAACAGAGGACAGCCAAATGTCAGAAAAGCAAACAGAGGTAACAGCTGAGCATGGGCTTACAATTGCCCATCCTACACCTCCACGGGCTCTACCCAACATTCCACAAAGCCACACAAGCAGGTGCTCAAATGTCAGCAAGGAAACAAACCTCACTGAAATCACTGCAGCACTTCACTTTATTCGTTTGGGCTTAATACTCACAGTTAAAAGCTCTTCTGGTTCAAGGTCAAAGTATTCCGTGTTTTACTCAATCAAGCCCATAAAAAGAATTATCAATGACCTACTTAAAAGATTCTTTTGCAGTGTTTCGATCCTTCTGACTGCTCACCTATCTGTGTTGAAGATAACCTTTTTTACAATGTTTGCAAGTTAATGATTCTCACTAGTGTACAAGGTGTACACCATGTGCTTGGCAGAGATAAAGACTTGGTATGTCCCATAAAAACTTACCATCAAAGCAGTAGGAAAAAAAAAAAGGAAATATGGGAAGTAAACTTAGCAAATTTTTGAGCCCTGCCTTAACAAAGGACTTCAAAACGTCAGCAGAATTGTAAGGAGAAGTGAAAGAAGGTGTTATAATTCTTCTGTACTGGCAATATTAACAAAACTCAGAATAAAAGCAAGCAAGACCAGAACCACAGTATTCCAAGCAAACCTCATTAGAGCAGACTGGGAAGGCAACTCTGCCAGCTGAACACGCCATGATCTCCAGAAGCACAGCATACGCACACTTTTGTATAACCTTCACAGAGACCGCCATAGGTTCTACACTTCCAAAAATTCAACCAGTGCCTAAAGACAGAGATGCCAGAGTTCACACTTCTTTTATGGTTGTTTCATAATGGTAGACTTTTAATTTACTTCAGATTTTTTAGGCTTCCCTCACATTTCTGAACCTTCTTCAGCTTGAACGAAGCAGGATGCAATTTGTTTTAAAATCCTCGATTTCCTGATCTGCTGCCATTTGAAACAAAGAACCTTCCATTTTGTACGGATGCAGACAGGTCTCATGAAGATCTGCTCCATTCTTCAAATAACCACCACTCCAACCGAACCCAGGTCTGTGTCTCCTTGGTCCCAAAATGCAACCCAAGATCTGGCGGAAATTTTCTTATTATGTTCAACTTTCAGCACTTGCAAGTCTACAACAAGTCTCAAAATAGCTGAGGTTTTCTCTCAAAAATACTCATACATGGCAATCTCAGAACCACATCAGTATCTTCCCTTTCACTTGGAGGGAAAAAAAAAGCCGAAGCAAAACAAACCAAAAACATTAGCCCCTAACCCTGTGAGGGACAGGTGTGAAAAGAGCTTGAAAAGCACAAACCCTGAAGAATTTTTGGTTTTACATAGGGGTATTTACTTAAATGAAACACATAACCTCAGAACATTTATTATCACATGATTTTCAAATTCCTCTCCCGAGTTTAAGACGTTACATTGGCTTAGAGTTTTTTGGCTTTTAACACTGTAGTTTGTAACAGTAGATTTGAGGTCTGACACATGCAGGTTGTATATGACTATTCATGTAATAAAAGTAAAATTAATATAAGCTGCTCCAGTTAGAAGCTGAATACCAGTAGAGGGAGCCGTCATTAAGTCCCAGATTCAAGAGCATCCCTTTGAGGAACTTCCATAAACTTTAACTGCAGCGGTAATAAACACAGAGTGCCAGCTCACATTAACTGGAATAACGAAACAGTGAGGTGATTTCTCCATAATGCTTATCAAAATTTTATCTCAAGTAAATGATTTATAGTACCAGATTCTGTCAGGGCTGCTCCTCTTTCTGTTAGATAGTCAGACTATCCTTCTCATATGGGGAGATACCTTTCAAAAAGAGGAAGAGACAATCTTCCCTCAATTCGTCAACTGACGTTCTTCAATAGGATATGATAAGATAAAGTTGCAAACAGACATCAGCTTTTAAAAGGTCTGTTTTCCTAGACACAAAATAAACAAAGTCCCTGTTGCTACTTCACTATCTGTGCTGATTCGCATGGTGGGGTAAATATGCCTTCACCCACTGTGCAGGTGCTGCTGCTTATTGGGTGATGGATCCCCTTCATTTGCACTTGAAAAGAAATGAGCCTCTGGAGCTTAAACATCCAAGTGTTTATTTGCCACTCCTCCCTCTCACTGCTATTTTGCGGGTTATAAAGGATACAACCTGTTCCTCTTTTGTGCCACAGGCCAACAGACTTCTCACTGCTCTCCAGAAAAGTGACAAAGCCAAGGGATAAGAACGAAAACTAGAAGACCTCTCACTGCCCGTGCGATGTGTGATTTCCTGCCAGAAGAGACCAAATTAAACTTCAGCTCCCCTCCACCACTACCTTTCTGCTTTCAACAGGATACAGCGGCAGCTCCACCTTCATGCACTGAAGATCCGAAAATATGTGAGACATGCGAGAGGCTAATTCTGCATTTATGAGCAAGTAGCAGAGGGACCATTTTCTCTGTTCGGGATTCAACGCATGTGCATGTCTACATGTAAAGCGCTTGCTTGTTCTTCCACCTTCTCCAGTGGTCTGGCCACACTGAGATCAGAGGCCACGGCCTGCTCGTCCTGTCCTGCGCACCGCCAGCACTGCTACAGGCTCTTCGAGAATCGTTTCATTCAACCCAGATATGGTGGCTTTTCAGGTAGAGAAGGGGAAATTAAGCACAAATAGCTGTAAAATACTTTGCAAATTTAATCCCTGATTCTGAAAAACCCTTAGGTATTTGTCTTGACATTCAAATGAACTGGGCCACTGACTTCAACCGCAACAGTGAACCGGAGATCACAGAGCACTGGACTGCATTTCCTCAATTTGTGGAACACTCAGAACTCCGGATTATTTTGACAGGAACGCGGGGCAACCCAGGAATGCTCACCCTCCAGCAGTTATGTAAATTTACCAAGCGTTCATCTTTTCTTGTCTAGGATGAAGCCTGTCATATCATATCGCCACCAAAGCTACCTCTCCAAAGTAAACTGTGTCATTTGCATAAGCTAACAGCTTAGCCTGCTTATTTACAGTTTGCTTTAATGACATCTTCATCCAAGACTCTATAGGCAAAGGAATAAAAAAACCCAAACAACAACAAAAAAAAACCCCGAACTGCACTTCCCTATCCTCTTCTCCTTTGCTTGCTGCACTTCACCATGAGGAGAAAGGAAAGCTCCATTTCAAAGCAGGAGTGAGAAGAACAGAGAGGTTAGGAGATACACCCATGGTCATGCAGATAGTCACTACAGAAAGTAGCGTGAGAACCTGGATCTGAATACCGCTACCCCCACTAATTAAAACATTCAGATGCCCACACTTTTTTTTCCCCTCTAATGTTCGTCATTATTGACACTGTATGCGACCATGAAATGACAGAGCTCTCGATTCTTGGTGAGGTAAAGAGGGGGGCCAGCAAAACCACCACCATGGACTTGCAGAGGGCGACTTTGGCCTGTTCAGGATGCTGGTTGAGAAGGTCCCCTGCGAGGGAGTCCTGCAGGGCAAAGGGGTCCAGGCAGGCTGGACATTCTTCAAAGAGGCAATCTTAAATGCACAGGAGCAGGCTGTCCCCACGTGCTGCAAGACAAACCGTTGGGGAAGACAACCGGCCTGGCTGAATAGCGAGCTCTTGCTGCAACTCAGGGAAAATAGGAGGGTCTACCACTTATGGAAGAAAGGGCAGGCAACTCAAGAGGAGCACAGGAGTCTTGAAAGGTCATGCACAGAGGAAATTAGAAAGGCAAAAGCCCAGACAGAACTCAGGCTGGCCACTGTTGTAAGGGACAATAAAAAAATGTTTTTACAAATACATCAACAACAAAAAGAGGGCCAATGAGAGTCTCCATCCCTTATTGGATGCGAGGGGGAATATTGCCAACAAGGATGAGGAAAAGGCTAAGGTACTTAATGCCTTCTTTGCCTCAGTCTTTTAACAGTCAGAGTGGTTGTTCCCAGGGTACTCAGCCCCCCGTACTGGAAGATAGCGAAGGAGAGTGGAACAAACCTCCCATAACCCAGGAGGAAGCACTTAATGACCTGCTATGCCACTTGGACACCTACAAGGCTCTGGGGCCAGATGGGACCCACCCAAGAGTGCTGTCAGAACTGGCGGAGGAGCTGGCCAAGCCAGTCTCCATCATCTATCAGCAGTCCTGGCTAACAGGGGAGGTCCCAGATGACTACAGGATCGCCAGTGTAACACCCATCTACAAACAGGGCTGGAAGGAGGATCCTGGGAACTACAGGCCTGTCAGCTTGACCTCGGTGCTGGGCAAGATTATGGAGCGATTCATCCTGAGTGCGCTCACCGGGCATGTGAAGGACAACCAGGGGATCAGGCCCAGACAGCATAGGTTCATGAAAGGCAGGTCCTGCTTGACCAACCTGATCTCCTTCTATGGCCAGGTGACCCGCCTAGTGGATGAGGGAAAGGCTGTGGATGTTGTCTATCTGAACTTTTGTAAGGCCTTTGACACTGTTCCCCACAGCATCATCCTGGAGAAACCAGCTGCCCATGGTTTGGATGGGACTGCTCTCTGCTGGATAAAGAACTGGCTGAATGGCCAAGCCCAGAGACTGGTGGTGAATGGAGTTAAATACAGCTGGCGGCCAGTCACAAGTGCTGTTCCCCAGGGCTCAGTTTTGGGTCCAGTCTTGTTTAAAATCTTTATCAGTGATCTGGATGAGGGGATTGAGTGCTCCTTCAGTAAGTTTGCAGATGACACCAAGCTGGGTGGGAGCGTCGATCTGCTTGAGGGTAAGAAGGCTCTGCAGAGGGATCTGGATAGGCTGGATCGATGCGCCGAGGCCAATTGTATGAGGTTCAACAAGGCCAAATACCAGGTCCTGCACTTGGGTCACAACAACCCCATGCAACGCTACAGGCTTGGGGAGGAGTGGCTGGAAAGCTGCCCAGCGGAAAAGGACCATGGGGTGTTGGTTGACAGCCGGCTGAACATGAGCCAGCAGTGTGCCCAGGTGGCCAAGCAGTCCAATGGCACCCTGGCTTGTATCAGGAATAGTGTGATCAGCAAGAGTAGGGAGGTGATCGTGCCCTTGTACTCAGCACTGGTGAGGCTGCACCACTTGAGTAGTGTGTTCACTTTTGGGCCCCTCACTACAAGAAGGACATTGAGGTGCTGGAGTTTGTCCAGAGAAGGGCAACAAGGCTGGTGAGGGGTCTAGAGAACAAGTCTTACAAGCAGCGACTGAAGGAATTTGGGCTGTTTAGTCTGGAGAAGAGAAGGCTGAAGGGGGACCTTATTGCTCTCTACACCTACCTGCCAGGAGGGTGTAGTGAGGTGGCTGTTGGTCTCTTCTCCCAACCAATCAGTGATAGGACGAGAGGCAATGGCCTCAAGTTGTGTCAGGGGAGGTTTAAATTAGATATTAGGAAAAATTTCTTTACTGAAAGACTGGTCAGACATTGCAACAGGCTGCCCAGGGAGGTGGTGGAGTCACCATCCCTGGAGATGTTCAAAAAATGTGTAGATGTGGCACTTCAGGATATGGTTTAGTAAGCATGGTGTTGTTGGGCGGATGGTTGGACTTGATGATCTTAGTGGTCTTTTCCAACCTATGATTCTATGATTTTATAGCCCTTGTGGGTGGGCACAGGTCATTTTCTGCTTCTGCACAGGAGAGGCTTATGCAATATCCTGATGTTCAAACAATAACGGAGTCATGGAAAATGTGCTCTTGCATGAAAACAGAAGGAGGGGGATGGGAGGAGATGGAGAGTTGTTCCATTATCTTCAAAAGTTTCAATTTAAACCAGCTGTACAATAAATAACTTCCTGCACTTTGCCACAAACACACTGAAAGGATACTCTTTGAAAACAAATACTTTGGGGTCAAGTGTGTATATCCACTGTAATGATAACACCACAAGTACTTCCTGCTAAGTCAGCAGTCCCCACATGGGATTCTGCACAACTTCACTGTTCCTGAACGTTGTTCTGCTTCAGAACCAGGACCTGGTTTTCCACCTCTCATCATACCATTTCCGCCTGGGCAAGCAGTTTCCCCCAACACTAAGAGAGCGTGCTTCCCTAGGGAAACCTATCTGCAACCTCTTGTATCTGTTCTGTGCCAGCGGTAAAGCCCAAGCTTTATTCCATGACCACACTACATGTACATCCCTGCCCCACAGGGATGTTCTCATGTGAAATTCAAGCTGAGGTCGTCTTAGGTTTTTCCCTTTAGTTGTGAAAGGGAGGGAACTGAACTGAGTCCCTTTATTTCTCCTTCACCCAGCCACCTT
This sequence comes from Opisthocomus hoazin, assembly GCF_030867145.1. Taxonomy (NCBI): domain Eukaryota; kingdom Metazoa; phylum Chordata; class Aves; order Opisthocomiformes; family Opisthocomidae; genus Opisthocomus; species Opisthocomus hoazin. Next base: position 144,906,540 of record NC_134414.1, read on the forward strand.
TTTCACATAGCTTGTAGGAAGCAAGTTCCTTTCCCTTCTCTGTATCCTCTGAGAAAATTGGTTGCAAATAGCCAACGGGCTCAAAAGCTCTTACAGGACATAGTAAAACACATTTATACAAACAGCAAGAAAACAGGATTTGTGTGACTGTAAGAAACTCAGCTAAAAATAAATACTTTGTGATCCTTTATCAGAAAATTCATGTGTTTTGCCATACAAGGAAGCCCACCACCAAAGTTCACTAGCAAGATACCACAATGCACAAATTATGCAGAACTTGTACCTATTTTCAGCTCATTTAAATAGTTAAGAATAAATACTACACCTTCCCATTTCATCAGATTATGCAAAGCATGGTTTGGCTTCTGTATTTCTGCATGGAACCATACAAAGAATGGCCAGCTGTCACAGTCCTACTACATATCTCTCGATATTTCCAATTCTCCTGTATAAGTCCCAATGCCTACTCCAAGGTATCAAGGGGGAAATATATGTTTTCATTTTCAAGGAAAGTTTCCAGTGACAATAGGCTAGGAAAAGCTTGAGAAATGTACCGAAAAAAAACCAACACAAAACTCCCCCCAGAGGCAAATAAAAACAATGTATACATACTGTGTAATATTAACAGGTATATACACTCTAACATAAAGGTTTGTTTCTTCTGGGCTCCCCAGTTCAAGAAAGATGAAGAGCTACTGGAGAGAGTCCAGCGGAGGGCTACGAGGATGATGAGGGGACTGGAGCATCTCCCCTACGAGGAGAGGTTGAGGGAGCTGGGCTTGTTCAGCCTGAAGAAGAGAAGGCTGCGAGGGGACCTTATAAATGCCTACAAATATCTGAAGGGTGGGTGTCAGGAGGATGGGGCCAAGCTCTTTTCAGTGGTGCCCAGTGACAGGACAAGGGGCAATGGGCACAAACTGAGGCACAGGAAGTTCCGTCTGAACATGAGGAAGAACTTCTTCCCTCTGAGGGTGACGGAGCCCTGGAACAGGCTGCCCAGGGAGGTTGTGGAGTCTCCTTCTCTGGAGATATTCAAGACCCGCCTGGACAAGGTCCTGTGCAGCCTGCTGTAGGTGACCCTGCTTCGGCAGGAGGGTTGGACTAGATGACCCACAGAGGTCCCTTCCAACCCCTACTATTCTGTGATTCTGTGATTCTGTGTTTTTATAACTTAGGGATGACACGGCTCATTCAAGTGACTATCACAGTAATTCATAACATTTGGCTGGAAAAGTGGAGCTGTATTTTTGAATTTTCTGTCCAATTTTTTCCAGCTGAGGCAGCTGCAAAATGTGCCTGATCAAATAACCTCGCAAAACATACACTGCATATCTAATCTGAATATCTGTCAAGTCTTTGGGGCTTGAACATCTTTACCTATGAGGGACTGACTGACTCTCCTCAGAGTTCTTTGTTACCATCAAAGGCTTTTATCAGACCCTCACACAGAGCATCAATGCACAAGACCAGTCATGCTGGGGCAGATCAAACATCTGTGGACACAGCAGGATGATGCTCTGGTAGAAGACATCAAGGCACACATGACCTCTGACAACCCAAAATGGCTGTGCAAGCCCTGCACCTCAGAGGCCACATTCCCTTTGGACTTCTTACCTCGATCCACAAAGCACGGCAACTTGTTGCTGATCCAGCCAGCTCAGCTGTTCCAGACATCACGGTGAAGAAATGCACCACTAAATTACTTTACCATGCATGAATTACAGGTGCAGGCAGTCCATGTTGGGCTGGAAAAAATGGGGGGGGGGGGGGGGGGGGATGTTGTTCCTAATAAGCTTTGTGCAGACGGCTTGTATGAATGTCAGGCAAGCACCATACAAGCTAAGGTAAGAGAGCAAGGATGCTGAAATAAAAGCATCACTCCTTACCTGCTGTCACCCACTCTGTGGCCATGGAACTTTATCACATAGTAAGTCTCTATCTAAATTCAGAGGCTTTTAAACCTACTGCTAACTATTTTTATCTTATGGAATTATTCTAGGAAGAAAAAAATGTCTGGATTCTCTTCCCCTTCAAACTTCAGTGTTTGTACTGATTACCACCTACCCTCCTTTGACATCCAGCATTTAGACCACCTTCTGAAAGGAGCAGGTCACCAGCCACTCTGCTATGATCCTGATGTACAAAACAGATGGTTTTTTATGTTTGGTTTTTTGGGGGGGGGATTTGTTTGGTTATTTTGGGCGGGGGAGGGTGTTTTGTTTTTTTTTTTCTTTAAAGAGCCTCCATGAGTAGAAAGTACTACCAATAGCAGTTACAGAACTTCTCAGCATGAACACTAAAACTATCTCAATGGCACAGAGCTTTCAGTAACCTCATAAATGTCAACCTCTGCCCTCTTGCTCAGCTCCTGTTCTCCAAAGGCACCATCTACATCCTCTGCAACCTGTTGCTCCATTAATTTTTCAACATTCAAACTCTCTCAGCACTATTATAATAAGAATAGCTATTGAAGACTTCCCTGCTAATTCATTAATAATCATTATGCATCAGTTGTTAAGACGATTTGAAACAGCAAATTAAAAAAACTCCTTCATTTGTTTTTAGCAATTATCTGAGCATGACAGTTTGGCATTCTTTTCCTCTACACAGACCATTTATATTTTCTGTTCAGTCAGGGGCAGAAAGTAGAAACAGAATAAGGCTCACATCAGCATAGCCAAAGACACAGGGAACAAAGCCACAGAAGTCCTGGAGTCTGACTGCTTCAGTACAATGAGAGCCAGGCTCCCGAAGCCCTACAAACTCATTTCTCTCAGATAAGACCCAGTGTGCTGGCACTTGCAGTCCCCTGCCAGGGGCCTAGCACGATTATTTGGAATAAACTGGAGCCATCCCTGGGCAGTCGCCAAGGCTTGCCCCCGCCTGAGCCCCAGCTGCTCAGCCCCTCCCGGCCTCTCCCAGCACCTGAGCATCTCTGGCCGTGGGTCCCTGCACATCTGCGCTGCCTGCGCACGTACCGCTCTGCTGGCTTCCCCTCGGAGCCTGCTTTTCCCATCTGAGGGGAATTTCTTACCGGGGGGGCCATTAAAACGTTAGCATTGACTTAGCCTGATGAAATCCTGATGGCAAAACAGACCAGGTTTGCTGGCAAGGCATGAGAAGATAAACAGACATAGAATAATCAGCGTAAAAATGGTGCTTTTCATTCCCGTCTGATAAAGTCTGCAAAATCAACATATCAAGTGCTCAGCATAGTAAACATCTGCATACAACCAGGAGCAGGAACGCACATCGCTTTTTGCAGAATTTACCTTAGAGCGTTGCAACAGAACTCATGAATACGACAAAAATCACGTCAAGACTGGACATAAAGAACTATAAATCCAACATCTTGGAAATAAAACCACAATAAAAAGTTAATCTGACAAGTTTAGCATCCCCTCTAGCTTTCTTTTTTATTTTTCCCCCCATTTTTACACATTCATGCTTATAAGCATCACCTTTAAAAGCACCATGGTCTGAATGTATCTTTTATATCCTCCCTTGCTAAAACTGAAGGCTGAGGTAAAGCAGAAAGAAATAGTGATTATTAATTCACTACTCCCCACACAGCAGGACCAATCATTATCTTTGGGTAAGACGACGTATTAGAGAGAGACAAAGTGTGTGTGTGTGTATATATATGCACGCACACACATATATATGGTAACAACTGTTTTTTCACTGTTAAAACTATGTGCTTTGAGACTGGAACATTCTGATCCTGGCAAAATGACGCAACTTATTAGTGGCAAGAAGTGACTCAGTGCCTTGCACAATTTTAGAAAGCCAGATGAGACTATCATTAACTCTGCTACTTCAAATTCGCACACACTTCCAAATTCAAACTTTATTATGGGAAAAAAGGAAAAAAATAGAAGTACAATGGAAAAAACCTTCAAAATAAACCCACAGAAAGTACAAAGAATACTACAGAGCGTTCAAGTCATTCTTCATAAAGTGACGATGAATGAGAAAATACAAGTACCTGATCAACTCTATATTCTAATTACTCTTCTTTAAAAAACAGATTGCTAGATGTCAAAAAGAAAAAGCAGAGTTTACTGAAAATCTCAAGGTTTTCTCCATCCATAGCTCTTCTAACAAGCAAGAAGGAGATCAATTTCACCTAATTGTATCCATATTTCATGCATAGAGAGTTATTTCCCTTTGCCAGACACCCCATCTCAGCACTAACTCTAGTGCACCCCTACGAGTGAAGAGGTATCCTCACAGGCCCCTCCTCCGGGATGCAGTTGTGTCTGAAATCCGCGCTGTGTCACTGGCAAAGCACACACTACATCAGGCCAAAAAGAACATCCCAATGGCTACTGTAGATTTGCAAAAGTAAAGATGGGAAGATTTGCCCAGTCTTCAGTTAACTTTATTGTCAATCCTATTTCTCTGTACCCATAGACAGCAATAGCTCTGTCTGGTTAAGCAAATCTTCACGAGGAAGCATTTTACATATTTTATGTATGCACGTAAAATACAGATAAATTTATATACGAAGACTGTGTGATACAGTGGTCACAGCATTAGAATGAGATAGAAGACCCAGAGTCCATTTTGAGTAACAACTTTTTCCCATTTCAGGGTATGTAAATGATATCTCCTCTGTCAGTTTGTGCATCCCCAAAGTGGAACTCCCAATACTCACCTGCTTTGAAAATAAGGCTTGCAAAGTGCTAAGAAAGACCAGGTGGGATCTGACACCCCAACTGTACCAGCCAAGCTTTCTAATGCAGCTCCCAGGCACCAAAAGGTGGTTTTGTTCACACAGTTTATGACCAGTTTGTGCAGTGAAACAGGTTATGTTAAATAAAAGCAGCTTTAGCTGTAACACCTATATGTATACAGAGGCTTTTAAGCATTAATAAAGGAGAAAATAAAGTTCCATCCCTAAATTCTAGAAGTTTGGAGCACAGATTTAGCCTAAGAGCTATTGAAACATATTGTGTCTTGTTTATTAAAAAAAAAAGGGGGGGGGGCTTAACATTTGACATTTATTAGAGAACACAATAATGTCAGACTGCGTCTGTGTCATACTGAGTCTCTCTGCCCTTATCCACACATTCGACACAGAGATGCAGGCATAACACGCAGAGAGAGAGGACACTCCTCTCCACATGAACCTTTCAAGAAAAAAATCCAAAAATTCAGCTAAGCATTTCTTTGACAGTTATTTCCAGAATCACCATTTCTATGTGGATTTTAGAATTCAGTATAGATGGTCTGTGTTTTGAAGCCAGAGTAGACTACATAATCCTATAATTGAATGTAGTGAAGCTTTTGAGTTCATAATTGTGTCAATGTTATGTCCAAACTGTACTACATCAAAGTTGCTAGCAATTATGTTTGATAATTGTTTATGAAGTGATAGAAACCAATGTGTACCTAGGGAGCAGGCAAAATTAGAGTAGGGGGATTAAGACAGAGATGGGAAAAAAAAACCATCCAGGTTTGAAAAAAAAAAAAATAGAGTGCATTACTGTCTTGCTTAAGTCATCTTCTATATTGAAAGGAGATTGCAACCAGAAATCTGCCACTCACCCAACAAATCAGCCTGACTTTCAAAGGCCTCCTTTAGCAGATGTGTGCCATGGACTAATCAGTGCACCCGTTACATGAAAAGCCATTTATCACAGGAAGCAGAATTAGACTGAATCAAGGAAATAAAACCGATTCTCCCTCAAAAAAAAAATTAATTAAAATCAGGCAATGTATTATTTCAGCCAATAATATTTCCAGTCTGAAGCATTATCAGGTATGAAATGTTGACATTAATTGAAAGACTAGAATTCAGGGATCTTTACAGCAATTTTTTCCCCAGTTTACACCAGCGAGTTTGGGAGTAAGCTGACACACTCCACAGAAGAGACAAGGAGCCACCCTTCAGTATCAGCCTCCCACTTCAGGGCTCCGGCATAAACACACAAATTCATTACACACTGTAAAAACTTGGCTTCTTAGCAACCAGGGAGGACGAGGGGTTTACTCTCCAGGACCGCAGTCAGCTTTGGCACATCACACCCCGTTCTGCTCCTCACATCTCCCCAGGGAGGATCACGGGCTGAGGGCTGCCTGGGCCCTTCAAATGCACTCAGTGAACCACATGTTCACATACACACCCCAGAGCAAAACCGAACAGCAGCAGGGAAAAGAACTGACATGTAGCCACAGGCTCTGGAAGCTGTGGACCATACCCTGCCCATCGACCATCGATTCTTCACTCCAGCTTTGCTGGACTGCAACTACCAACAAAGCTTTCCAGCACATACCGCTCACCCCCACAAGATTACTAGCTCAAAAACAAGATCACACACACAAGGGAAAATACTACTGTCATGTAGTATTAAAACAGGAAAGCTTTTCGTCTCATAAAGACCTTACTTTGGACGTGCGCTGTAGAGGAGATGGCCAGCCTTCTGGCACCTCCTTCCCCTTCATTATCCACCTCTGCTGTCCAGCCCAGCAGCACAGCTCATCTTTAGCTCCCCTAAAACTGATCGGGGGACTAAGAAGCCACAGAACAGGAATGCAAAAGCACCCATCATTATAGGCAGAGAGGAAAAACAAAACCAAAACAAAAATACCAGGGTCAAACTTATGACTGGAGAGTCTCATTCCACAGCTCAGCAGCAGCAAGCTAATGATTAAAACAAATTTATGGGAAATGCCCCTCTCTCCCATTCCCATTTGCAGCACTGATTCACTGCATAACCCTGACCAGGTCACTTAACCTCTCCCTTTGTTTTAATCAGCTGTAATGTGAGGATGAAGATCTACATCACTTGAGGTCTGAAGAAGGTTCTTTAAAGCTAGAAGATGCTTTGAAAAATAAGAAAGCAACAGCAACAATACAAAGGATAAATGTATAGTAGTGAATCAGCTGCTATATAATAAAATATTTCTCTTTAAGAACACAACAAAGATAAGATTTGAAAGTCAGCTTTCTAAGAGGCAGCAAAAGACAACTCGGATTCTACCGCATCATATTACATTTCTGGGATAATCTGAAAATTAAGTTCACTAAACAGTGAGTTTACATCCCAAGGAAAACGTTGTTCCAAAAACGCAAAGTTTTATAAAAAAGTACTTTATAACAGTGTCCAAATCTTCCAGATTCATTAAGGTTTTAATTCTAGCTTCTCTAATATAGATGCATTTTTGACCATTCCTAATAATTCTTTGTGATAATTTACTGAAGCATTCAGCATCTTAGGTACTGAACGTGGGAACCCCTCTCTTGCATGCCAAATATGCCCTAAAAACGGTTTAGCACAGACAAGTACGACTATGTAATACGAGCTTTTGTACATTTGACTTGGTTTGGAAATGAACACCTCTTTTTCCAGTTGGTTTCTGTTCTTTCCATTTACATGGACAATGCCCTGCCCTCCCAGCTTTGAGCTTCTCTGGTTAAAGAACAAATACCAGTCATTGTCTGCTCCAGAAACGTACACAGATCCCTTGCTATGTGGCAATATATCTGAATGGAAGGATGAGCATCAATGGACGACCGTCTCATCTATGCCACCGTGTTATTCCAGTGCTTCTAAAAACACTAAAGAACAGAACCATGGTCTTAACAGTTACTGTATGGGTAGCCTTTTCCTGACCCTCACAAAAACATAGATCAAATGCATTTGTAATCAATATATTTTATTCTTTGCATTGCTGCCATTTTCTTGTCATTTACAATGCTGGTTCTTCAACTGTTGGCCACAGGCATTCCCAGAACATTCAGCGTCTGAAGTAAAGTATGGAACAGCCCCGTTTAAATCCATTAAATCTATTACACTCAGCAAGACCTGAAGCAGGAGAAAGCCTGTAGAAATGCAGGTAACAGCACTTTACTGACAACTCAGACACTAATTCATTCCAAAATTCACTAGAGTGTGTTGCTGTAATCAGCTCCGCCCTGCCTGTGCTACACAGTTGTAACCCAAAAGCCTTGCTCTGAAACATTTTACTTAGTCATACACATATTGCACCAGGATCCCTCCTCTTTATACCCACTGCAATCTCAGCTCTTGCCAAGAGTGGATTTTGCACAATATTGTATATTTTTAACACTTAGCTTTCTCAGTCCCAGTTAAGAGAGAAATTTCATTCTCTGAAGTGTTTTCTTGGGCTTGTCTCTGCAAACAAGTACATAAAGTATCATCTAGTACTCTTAAAATTTATGACACTTCCACACCATGGCTAACCTAAACCTCTCTCCTAACAGCTAAGCAGCAATCCGTGTGGACAAGAGCCCATCTAAGATGCAAGCTCCAAGCCCCATGTCAGGAAAAAAAAAAGATTTTTTTCTTTTTTATTATTATTTTTTTGCTGTTCACCCCCTTAATGGCTCTCATTAATTGCCAGGGTCCACCTTTCAAGTAAGCAGCTCTGGTGTTTAACAACATACACAATTAGCTGGCCCTGTCACTGTTTATCTCGGAGGCAGGCATGGAAATTTCCAAATGCGCAGTGTCTGCCGTGCCCATTAGAAGGAAGAGTGAGGACATTAGTCTTTGTGACATATGGTATTCAGCTGCACCCCACTGACACAGAACATAAATGGCCTCAGGGCACTGATGGCGAACACGTAACTCCTGAAGCCATCATGGTCCAACTGTCCACCAATTTATCATTGTATTACAAAAGCCATGTGTATTCACTCACTTCTGTTCACTATCCATGCAAAGGGGGCTGGCATCTCACTACCAAAGGGACAGTCAATAAAACTGTCAGTGCGCTCCAAAGCTTTTTCCGTGCTGAGCGCTTTGTTGCACACTGAGTTTTCTGGTTAGGTGGAAATCACCAGAAGAAATTCTGCATGCCCGTCTCTCTCTCCCCACCTGCAAACATACATCTGGGAGCAAACATTAAAAGAACTTTCTTGGAGGGAATGAGAAATGAAAGCCAAACAAAATTCTCACCTCTCATTTTGTTTTCATGCTTTGCGCATCCTCTCAAATTTCTTGTAATAGTGCAAATGAAAATAGATGTAAATGCAAGCAGAGGAACCAGTAAATAATTGCCTGTCTGATTACCGTTGTCTGCTCCTATGCAGAGCTCATTTGATAATTACGAGGATCTGCAAATAAGCTATGTAGCTATATAAATGAATTTAAAATCAACACATTTAGAGGGAAAAAAGAAATACTCTGGATTGCACTTTATACACCAGTGTCCCTTTTGACTGCCTCACTTATTTTGAACTTAATAGAGACACCCAAGTCAGAGATGAATGTTTTGGCTGCTGCATTCAAGAAACACAAAAATCTTGCAGTAATAACCTAGCATGGCTCATAAAATACTAGTCTTCTATTTCTTGTTTATCTTAATCGACACCTTTACAAGACCAATTTCCTTTCAGCTACATACAAATACAAGTTATGTGGTTGACACGGGAAAATGGTGTACGTTCAGCTGCAAAATTACTTCAAAGATGCATTTAACATTGCCCCTAAACCAAAACAACCTCGCTTGTTACTGACAGCAACAGAGGGCGGAAAAGAGAAATCAAATAATTGAGGAGGAAAAGATAAGAAGGTGAAAGCTGAAACAGATTTATGCTCACTAAAGCATACAAATACTCTTTCTCTCTGTAGAGGTGTGGAGCCCTGTTGGAAGGCCCTCAGCATCTGCTCTCTGAAGTACCTTCCACTGAAGCCAACAGAAACTAAACATAGGGACTAAAGCCCCTCATGCAGATGACTGATTGCAACACCACGACCAGGTGTGCCTGTACCTCGAGATCCATTGGCCTGGGTCTTCTAAAGTCACCGAACCTGTGCAAAGCAATTGAAGACTGGTTCCCAAGAGCTACTTTCTGAACACACTTGCGTATTTTTCATACTAGTTTGTAAGGACAAAGAGAGAACTACATTAATATGAATATGGAACAGAATAATAGTATTTTTTAAATCCCCTTAGGCCCAATAAATGGCTATCACTAGGAGGGAAAAAAACCCTTTTCATTTGAAATATGTTCACTCCCATACCCAATGCTTTTGCAAGATGTAATGCATTAATAACTAAAAAACTAAGAGTAGTTACGATTCCTGCCTGTTTCTATCTTTCCTTTCCAGCCACCCCAAAAACTAGTCTCACACAGGCAGGTAAGAATTCACAAATGATTCCATAACCAGTCCACCAAGTTATTTTGTAGAGAGGCTGAAGGGCCAAGAATCCCAAGCTTTAAGTGGTCAAACAGCAAGTACAGGCGGAAAAAAAACATTGTAATTACTTCTATGACAGTATTTTAACATTTTACATTAGGTAAAAAGAATGGAGTGGAACCCTAAGTTCTTGCCCATGAGTTTATCCAAGAGAAAAAAAGAAAACAAACAATCAGAAGGTTAAATACCAAACATTGAAAGTAATGGAAAAAACAAGTTTAACTGCAGTTCACACAAAACTGAGAAAAAGAAAAGCAAAGTTATTATGAAAACATACACAAATAGATTTAGATTGAGAAAACAGGGCATTTTAGCAATTACCCCCCCCCCGGGCGCTTCTATTCAACTGCACCTGAAGAGATGCTGAGTATTTAAAGGCCTGAATTTGGAAAAATACTATGCAAATGCCCAAGACACAAGCACACAAGTAACCATATGTGCTGGCTAATGCAACTGCTTGAATTTTCCAACAGAGGGTTTTACAGCCAGGACTAAGAGCAACTGCTTTCGCTGCAAGGTGCAAAGACTGTCCCAAATCCCTACTGCAATTAGCAATGGCATGCACAACCCACACCCTTGGTGACGAAAACATATCAACACAGAGGTAGCATCACTGACAGTATGTAAGATTATCACATATAAATCTGAACAAAAAAGCATCCAACACCTAAATAAAATATCTTTGCAGACTGATTTGGTTATTTCCAGTACTTCACTGCTAACTCTCCTCCACTCAGTGCCCAGCCTACAACTGAACAGAAACGCTAACATGTTTGACAGGACTTTATTCTCTCCTTTGCTAGATTTCTTTTTGAGGAGGTGGATCTGTGAGGCAGTCTTCTTCCCTCTCCATTGGTACCAAGTGTATGAACCTGAAAGTGATTCTGACAGCATCCCATAAAAATCAAATCTGGATATCAGTGCTATTTCCCAAACGTGGGATTACAAGGGCACAAAATCAGAGGACTGGGACTACTTAAGCCAGGTCTCCTCATAGGCTAACAGCAAAGCTAAAATAAGACCATAAAAAAATATCTGCGAGGTAACTGGGAGGCTGCAATGCCATCTTCTATAGCATTTTCTTTTCAACTGTTATCACCTCTACTAGAGGATGGCATCTTACAAGCAGCTCATGTTGTTCAGCAGTGTTTGACGCATTTATTGCCATGTCATAAAGCTGCATTTGACCATGACTCTACTGCCAAAAGGTAACACTGATGACAATCATCCCTAAATTCAACAGTCTAATTGAATACAAATTCCAAATCCCAATGATGCTGAAAGCCGCAAGAATCACAGAATCACAGAATAGTAGGAGTTGGAAGGGACCTCTGTGGGTCATCTAGTCCAACCCCCCTGCTGAAGCAGGGTCACCTACAGCAGGCTGCACAGGACCTTGTCCAGGCGGGTCTTGAATATCTCCAGAGAAGGAGACTCCACCACCTCCCTGGGCAGCCTGTTCCAGGGCTCCGTCACCCTCAGAGGGAAGAAGTTCTTCCTCATGTTCAGACGGAACTTCCTGTGCCTCAGTTTGTGCCCACTGCCCCTTGTCCTGTCACTGGGCACCACTGAAAAGAGCTTGGCCCCATCCTCCTGACACCCACCCTTCAGATATTTGTAGGCATTTATAAGGTCCCCTCGCAGCCTTCTCTTCTTCGGGCTGAACAAGCCCAGCTCCCTCAGCCTCTCCTCGTAGGGGAGATGTTCCAGTCCGCTCATCATCCTTGTAGCCCTCCGCTGGACTCTCTCAAGTAGCTCTTCATCTTTCTTGAACTGGGGAGCCCAGAACTGGACACAGTACTCTAGATGAGGCCTCACCAGGGCAGTGTAGAAGGGAAGGAGAACCTCCCTCGTCCTGCTGGCCACACTCTTCTTGATGCACCCCAGGATTCCATTGGCTTTCTTGGCAGCCAGGGCACACTGCTGGCTCATGGTCAGCCTGTCGTCCACCAGCACTCCCAGGTCCCTCTCCACAGAGCTGCACTCCAGCAGGTCTGCCCCAAGCCCGTACTGGTGCGTGGGGTTGTTCTTCCCCAGGTGCAGGACCCTGCCCTTGCCCTTGTTGAACCTCATCAGGTTCCTCTCTGCCCAGCTTTCCAGCCTATCCAGGTCACGCTGAATGGCAGCACAGCCTGCCGGTGTATCTACCACACCTACCAGTTTGGTGTCATCAGCAAACTTGCTGAGGGTACATTCTAACTCTTCATCCAGGTCGTTGATGAAGAAGTTCAACAAGACTGGGCCCAGTACTGACCCCTGGGGGACACCACTTGTTACCAGCCTCCAACTAGACCCAGCGCCGCTGATGACAACCCTCTGAAGAGGACTCTTCCTCTTCTTTGGAAGTTACACAAACAATTATAGTGTAGTTCCTATTTGCAGACATCGTTCAGACAGAATGGGAAACCTGTCAGAGGAGCAGCAAGCAAGGGGTGGCAGTAAAGGTGAGAAACTTATCCCTTCAGTAGTCCACCAGAATTTTTATTTAAGACTCCATAAAATTAACACTGATTTTGTTATACACTTAAAACTCATAATGTCTCACAAAATAAAATTAAAATGTCTTTCTACATTTGTTTAGAGCAGGTCTGAGCTGCAAGCACGGGAACATTTCTTCTACAAATCTAAGACCTCACCTTCTCTAACAAGTGACCCAGGGGACCAGACTACAGTATTACAGTCTGGATGTAGATCAAACATTTTCACAACCAGTGGACAAATCTTGATATATTGAAGGCTTTACTCATGCATCAGAAAAGGCCCTAAAGCAGTATTTCAAAGTTATTTAGAAGACAAGGTCTTACCTTCAAAAATGGGTAAATCACGAACTCAAAATGTAATTGTGTAGGTTTGCACAATGAGGATATCTACCCTAAACATTGTTACAAGACTGTGTAAAAAAGTATTAATTCTTTTAATATTAACAAAATGGAGAGCTTTACATACAAAGTAGAAGGACTACAAATGCCTTTGGCTAGACAATTTATCCTAGAATGTTTAGGTTGGAGACCTTCAAGATCGAGTCCAACCATTAACCCAACACTGTCAATTCCACCACTAAACCATGTCCCTAAGCTCTGCATCTATATGTCTTTTAAATACCTGCAGGGATGGTGACTCCACCACTTCCCTGGGCAGCCTGTTCCAATGCTTTACGACTCACACAGTGAAGAAATTTTTCCCAATATCCAATCTAAACCTCCCTTGGTGCATCTTGAGGCCATTGCCTCTCGTCCTATTACTGGTTAGTTGGGAGAAGAGACCAACACCCGCCTTGCTACAACCTCCCGCCAGGTAGGTGTAGAGAGCAATAAGGTCTCCCCTCAGCCTCTTCTTCTCCAGACTGAACAACCCCAGTTCCCTCAGCCGCTCCTCGTAAGTCCTGTGTTCTAGCCCCCTCACCAGCCTCATTGCCCTTCTCTGGACACGCTCCAGCAACTCGATGTCCTTCTTGTAGTGAGGGGCCCAAAACTGAACACAATATTTGAGGTGCGACCTCACCAGGGCCGAGTACGGGGGGACGATCTCTTCCCACTTACGAAACCACTTACACTTCCTGAGCTTTAGTACACCAGATTTTTTTCGCTTAAACATCTCTCACGTTCTTGAATGAACTTAAACCATTCATTTTACTGAACTGGACTGAGTAGTTTTACCAAGTTCTGCTAATTTTCCACAGAGTAGCTTCGCAGAGGACAAACGTGCCACAGCCCAGCTCTGGCAGGTGTTGATGCACATGGTGCCTGCACAGCTATAAACCATTGCTCTGCACTTCAGCGGCACTCCAGACACAATGGAAATAGTTACAGAAAAAAAGAGACAGAGATGTCCCATAAGACAAGGTGCAGATCCTGATAGCAGCCTATTATCTGTGCAGCCCTAGAATATCAGAGAGATGAAGTTGAAAGCTGCACATGGACAGCACTACCAGAGGAAAGTGGGATTGTGACTGATGCAGCAACAACCAACCCAGACTTCACGCAGAAATGGAAAGCACATGTGTCCTTTCCAAACTTCACATTCAGCCACATCCAAAAATGCCAGTGCAAAAAATACAGCTGCAAACAGTTTGCCCGCTGACGAATCAGTACCAAAGCTCTGGAAAATCCTGCAAATTGTGGCAAGGTCTTTTCATGCTAAATAATATGTCTGTGGTGGAGATGAATCCAGTTCAAGGGTGACTAGAAGCAGGAAGTCATAAAGAAGGAGAGTCATCATCAGACTCAGTAGAAAGTCTTTAACACCCAATTATCATAACTATAAACAGCAGCAAAAAGTTTTAAAATTTACTGAAATCAGGCTAGCAGTGCATGCATCCCGTCTAGCTATTTTCTTCTATGAAACTCCCTAGCTCATCAATCAACTTTGAGGAATGACTAATAAATTTTAATATTGCTTTTGAAGTTCCTATTAAAGCATTTTACAGCAGGAACTGTTAGGCTTGATATTGATTTGCCATAATAAGGTTGATGAGTATTCATTACTCTATCAATTTGAAGACAGCAGAACTGATGGGAAACAAATATTAGAAAATATCATTAATAAATACTCCGTATACATCAGATTCACCTTCTCCTCACAAAGGGAAGGAGTCCTAAAAATGTCTGAACTCCAATCCCAACTTCACTTGCCATTACAGTTACAACCAGATCAAGTAGAAAGCAACGTTCCCTTCTCACCCTAAACTACACGAGTATAAAAATGACATTAAAAGACAAGACTTGCGAAAACATGCTCATATCACAACATCACCTATCAAAATGAGAAACTGCAGAATTCAGAAAGCCTTTTGGCATCAGCCAGAGGAAACCACATTTACAGAGAAGGGACCCCATAGTTAAAACATATGATGCTTTCGGCCTGAAGAATAACTACAAGTGTGGGTAGGTCACTTGTGAGTTACCCAATAACATTCAGATGACTGAAAAGCTCCCAAGTACTTTTGTGGATCTTCCCCAAAAGATACCATTATAAAGCACTCGCACTCCCCTAGCCTCCAGCTATGAAAACCAAGACATAAATCCAGTTTCCAGCAAAGAAGTCAACAAGCCTCTTTATGACCAATAAAATTGTTAGTAGCAAACATATAAACATATTTTTAAACTATTTCCTTAAGTCAAGCACTGTAAACTAGTTAGACTGAATAATTAATGTCAATCCTAAAATCTATTTTTGCATTGGCTGAAAAAATAAAGTTGGAGCTAAAAAAAAAAAAAAATCTTAAATCCCATCCTTGCAATAAATGTGGATTTGTTTTCTGTTATAGTGTGGGGGTTTTGCTGATGCAAGCACCGCCGGAAGAAAAAGCTTTGACTCCATTCTGTACTTGACCCACTGGCAACTGTAGTACAAGCAGGGCTAGGAGCATCAGCTTGAAAGTGGCCCAACACTTGCCATGATACAGCTCATTTTAAGTTGTGTCTGCAACATTGGATTCTTCATTATTTGGCCTGAGATTATGTATACGGGTAGCAGAATGCTCACTGTGCACAATGACAGAGAAACACATTATTTTACCCATATGAAAAAAAGATTCTACTTTCTTGTAGGTCTTGTTTCAGATCATGAATTTGAGACTTTGGAGGAAGCTACGGTATCAGAGACATGTCATTTGCTGTCCCTCTCGCAAGCTCCCCCAAACTGGCCAAGTTGTAAGATAATGAAAGTATACTACTTCAAAATTCACAGTAGAGAGACCCACTGAAACACTCCACGCTGCTGCTAAGATCTCCCCCATGCCTGACTTGCTCCAGAGGATGCAATTAAACTACGTGAGGTGCCCCAAAAGACTGAAGCTTTGTTGGGCAAGGTAAATCTTGAACTATGCGTTAAAACAGAGTTTGCATCCCTCTCCATCCTGAGCACTTGCCACAGTCAGTTCTGGAAAGCACATAAGAGTACAACTGTCGTCTTTATCTCAGAGAAAATGGTGGGGAAAGTTTAAAGAGAAGGACACCAAAAGACAGGAGAATCACTGCAAGGCAAGAGGAATGGATACTGGTATTAGGAGATATGATAGAGGAGGAAGAACAGGACTGAGAACACAGGAGATAAGAAACAAAAGAAATGAGGAGGGAACACGCATGTGGTGGGGAGCTGTGGAGTCATTCAGGAGGACCATGATGGCCAGGGACAGAAAACCAGACTTCAGTCCCACTTGCTCAGGGAGAGGGAGTAGAAACGAGAGGTAGTGGAGGCTAGCAACGAAGTAGGGATGGGCAGAGCCCACATGAGACATGAGAGCAGAGGAGATCCTGAGCAAAGCCTTGGATGCCTTAGTCCTGCAATTCCTCCCTTCCCACAAAGCTGCCTGCTGCCAGGGCTGGGGCACACAGAAAGCAACAACCAGCAGCAAGGACTTCACTAGCTCACCCGGCAGAAGGCTGCACTCACTGTTTTGGCACCTCTGATGCCTGAACAAAGCGCTACTCATTTTAGTTCTTATTCAACCTGCAAAATTTACCCGTAACACAGCAGGTCAGTTTAGACAACACAAGCAAAGAAATCCACAAACTTGGGATGGCCACGCAGATCGGTTTAGAAGCTAGCGGAGGAGGCAATAAATAGGTTGTGATTCAAGACATCACGACATCTGCACTCTCCTCTGCTCGCTGCATGACCTCAGACGAGTAACGCCACTCGCGCTCTCAGTACCTCTGCTTCCTTACCATCTCCTCCCACAGAGGACATTTTGAGAGCTACACATGAAAGGAGAGCACAAGGATAACCGAATAGGATCTCATTGTTCAGGCTGATATCGAAACGCATGTGAAAAAGGGATTCACGTGAGAAAGTGAGAGAATGAAGGATCTTGAGATTGAAGTCACTAGGCAAAAATTAATCATGTTTAAAATGGAGCTGACTGTAATATATTTGATAGTATACAGGCTTCAAATACTGTACACGTCAGAATTCCTTTAAGCAACAGAAAATTTACAGCCTTAGATATTTTTCTTTGGGTAGTCGATTATTTCTTCTGACATTCACACAGTTCTGTTCCCCTTTTGTACTGAAGAAGAGGCACCTGTGTTTCTCCAGTCATTTATAATATTCAGATTCTGCTTTTGAACTTTCCTTTGCCCCAGTTTCTTGTCATCACTGCTTAGTTATCAGCACAGGGAAGCAAGCAAGTAGCTTTCTCTCTTCCCTCAGGCAATACCATTGCTGCGCTTTGATTTGCGTCACAGAGACAAAAAAAGTAAAACAGCTGCAGCCCTTAATTGCAGAAACCACGTATGTGAAGCTGCAGCTCGGTTTCACTGTTGCTCTTCCAGCTAGAGAAATTATTAAAGGCCCAGTCCTGCTTGCCCAAAAACACGCTTATCGAGCCATGTAACAGAACAGCATATAACTTTCAGAGACAGTGAAATACAGTAAAAAAATTAAAAATATCAATAGTTTTAAGTAGAAGAAAGGCAAGTTTAAGAAACAGACTCCTATAGCAAGTTCATCACCCGAGTGCTTCCCACAAGTGTGTTAAGGCAGCAAAACCAACATTGCTTGTTCCTGTTCTCCAGCCCCCTTCTCAGAGAGGATGAATGGGCACAGGTGATTTATTCTGTTTACTAAAGTGGGTTACTGTAGTGGGACGGTGTCATAGCAAACTAGGACAGAAGGGTCAAGTGCCTTAGTTGTTGACTAGATGTAGGTAGCACATTTATGTTAATAAATACAAGATCAAAGAGTCACTCACATCTGGCATTTGCAGCGAGGGGGTGGACCAGCAGGTTTGGTAATACATCCCAAGTTCCTGGGGACATCTTTCCCCAGAAAGCAAGCCATAACTCTCTTTCACCCATACCTACCCTTCTTTACACATCCATAGGTGCATTCCCACAACAAAACCAAGACTGGTTTCCATTACACTGGCATGGGACTGAGAAGCTTGTCTTGTTGGGAATTCCCAGACAGTGAAAGCCATCACTGTGATCCAGCCCTGGCCAGGAAAACAATGACCACGGCCACACTAATACTGATTTGGACTGGAAAACACACACACAATTTTATCACCTTCAGCTTCAGTATATAATACTATTTTCTTAATGAAACATTTTCTTTCAGATATACAGCCCCACCCCATTTTGAAAAGCTATCTTTGAGGTTTCCATGAAGATGTTAATCTGTTTACATACTGTTGAAGTTATCAGATGGTCACACAGAGTATTTTAAGATGTAGTTTGTTTATTATGTAGCATGTTATAAAGATAATTTTATACCGAGAAGCGTCATCATCTAATGATGATGATGATCTTTTGTTTCTAAAGAAAAGAGAAAAGCAATTCTGAAATGGATAATGCACCAACACATTCATATTTGAGAAAAAGGAGTGAGGGGGGGAAGGGGGGAAGCTTTTCCTTTAAGTAATACCAGATGCTTATTTGCTCAAACCTAAAAGCATGTTTAGAAAGATTTTTCTATATAGAAGCAAACATGAAGTACAGAAAGCACCGAACAGATTAAGAGAGAGAGGGCCATCAATTAGAATCATAAACAACAATACTGATTTATTACATTAGGAAGCAAGCTTGCAGTACCTCAAGTCCTCAGCAAACCACTAGACAAATTCAGACGCAAAATGCGTTCAGGCTGTGTACTCAAGAGTAAGTTACACCTGCGCTGGGCACGTGATGGTGATGCAACAGCTGGATGAATCCACTCCCCCATCCAACCTCCAGCAGCTGACTCAACAACAGCAAGGAGCATGAGAAATTTTTCATTACACTGTAATCACATGCGTGTTACCAATGCTTACGCAGCCTTGCTTTCATAACGAAAACAGCCTAAAATAAAAATGTCCCAACTTACAAGAGTACCCTGTTCTAGTTGTATTTACAGTGCTGCAGAAGTGTAAGGATTGGATTATTAATGTGGATTATTCACCACCAAATTCCCAGGAAAATGCAAGCTGTGAAAGGTTTTGCTTGCTTCAACTTCTTGATCAGAAGGTAAATCTCTTCTAGACAACTTTGCAGTTCTTGTTTAAAAATGTTTTGATGCTGCTGAAACTTGCATTTTACAAAAGCGACGCTTACTACCTTTAAAAAAAAAATCACCCTTGAAGCACTGTTTCATTGGTTCAAAGAACAAACATCCAGTAATAATAATAGATACATCCAGTAATAATAAGTAACATATATAAAATAATAATAAATAATAAACAAAAATAAGTCACTAAGGTATGTTTGTGCTGCAATTTCCATAACTGTTTTCTCTACGTTACTTGTTTGTACTGGGTGAACATGATGCAGGTTCTCGTCTTTACTGTCTTCTTTTCAGCCAGTCCAGCCCTCTTTTGGGGAGAGCTCAATTCTGCTATTAGTGCACGACTCAGTCAGAAATACAGGTTTTCTCCACATTCAAGGGCATTGTTTAACATAGCAGACAGATAGCTTTAGCTTAAAGCATACGATCTGTCCGTTTTTACGAGTACTCATTTTTGTGCCTCATGATCAAGCTATTTGCACTAAGAGGTTATTATGACGTCTGCCCATGAACATGCTTTGTTCCTGAATCTCCTTCCAGAAAATAGGAAGCCACAGCCCGACAGCAGAAGGAGAAAGACGATGGCAGCAACCTCTGTATCAAAGCAATCCTCTGTATCAGAGCTATTCTCACACATTTGCTGCCAGGTCTAGAATGTACTTTTGGGCTCGCAGTTGCTGACTTCTAATCAAGTTTGTCATGGGAAATTTTGACAGACATGGAGGATAACCATGTTTTCCACCTACAGTGAAATGTTCCAAAAGGCAGGATGTCCGGTGGCTATTTTTCCCCTTTTGG
The DNA here is from genome assembly GCF_030867145.1 of Opisthocomus hoazin. NCBI lineage: Eukaryota > Metazoa > Chordata > Aves > Opisthocomiformes > Opisthocomidae > Opisthocomus > Opisthocomus hoazin. The sequence continues at coordinate 144,926,495 of NC_134414.1, forward strand.
TAAATATGCATATAGCCTGTCTTTTGTTTTTAACTCAGATGATACCTGAAGTATTTTTAGAGGCAACCACTGGCAGGACCAAACATTCTCCCTTTGTTCTCCCTTGCCTGAAACAGTAGCTCTGTTCCACCGTGTCTGAAGCATCCTTACTTTCCCTGTCTACCCTCCAAATGCAACTGGGTTCTGCTGATCTGCTTGACGAGAGCTTCTCCCCACACCTTCTGGGACGCTCGCTATTCTACACAGCCCATCTGAGCCTTTGACTACTAAAGCAGTATTTCAGTGAGTAGTATCATGTAGACATTCCCCCTTCTGGTCTGATCTGGGCAGAAGAGAAAACAATATGATAGTATCCCTGCTCATCACAGACTTATGGAGTAGAGAAATGGTCCTGGACCAACGGGACCATGTGCAAAAAAACGGGCTTATTCTCAAACACAACCAGCAAGAAGAGAGATCTAACAGGACAAGTTCATTCTTCCATGGGCAGTGAAAATCTTACACCAAGGATGAACCTATGAAGAGTGCTGGCTGAATTCCATGTCTATCTTTCAGATGAGTACCTAATGTACCTTGATTTCATTCAAGTTCAGCAAAAGCATCACAGAAGAACAAGGCGTGCACGCTGGAAAGGCACCAAATGGCGACATGTTTGTACTGCTGTTTGGCTAGTACAATACAGCATTTATCAAAAGTTAAACATTTACGCAAAACAGGGTTTCTGAACACTTTCTGTCACAGGGTAAATTGCTGTAATACAGCATGAGGTTCCATACAGAGGAGCATGCACAATGGAAGAGGTAAAACAATCCTGCTAACTTGACCCAACCCTTTCCTTTCTTCTCCTTTTTTTCTTTTTGTGAGCATGGTGAGAGTGGAATAGGACTATTTCTTGTTTGTCTTCAAGAAGACAATAAATTACAACAGCATCTTTTCCTCTTTGATTTCACATTGATCTAACTTAGTTAAGGAGGAAAAAAAATAACAAAGATGGTGGTACAACAAAGAAAGTAATTGACTTCGGCTTTGTTAACCCTGTGGCTTTGTTCCAGTTTCAGCTTTTGTGTCTAGCTGCCTAAACAGAAAGGAAGAGCCAGAAAAAAATTACACAGTCAAAACAATTGTTTGTACAGCACGTATCAGTACAGCTTCAACCAAACTATCCTGCTTCTGGATGGCAAGGAATTTGCCCTAGGGCAGCATACTGTGACTTGGGCACCAACAGCTTAAGGTCCTGGGATAAAAATCCATCTATTCCCACTTCTCAGTTTAGAAGGGCAACGGCGTATCCCAAGGGAGGTCATCAGGCAGTGCTGTCACACAAAATCTTACCGGCTTTTTTCTAGCACGCATACTTTTAAGACTGGTATCGCTTTAATGCTGTATTGTTGTTTGGGTGATGCTGATTTTCAAGAGCGCTATAGCAAACGCTCAAGGAATTTAGTCTTAGCTTTACTTGAGCCAATTCTTGAGACACATATGCTTCCAGCCTGCAGAGGCAAGGGGCTGGCCTGAAGTCAAAAAAAAAAAAGAAGGCTGGAACTTGCACACTCCTCCTTACTACCGCTGCTCCAATGTTTATGTATTTATATACAAAAACAATATACATGGACAAGTCATCTTAGATTTCTCCAGTGAAAAAAATGGCATGAAAGAGTCTCCCATCCCCCAAACAGTACAACTCGGCAGAGGAACAACTGTAACTGAGATGAGCATACAGCTGAAGAGTATTTTCAAACGTACTGGCTGTCCTGCCCTACTGCCAATGGCCTTTGAATTGTCATCTGATGAGGACTAGAATGAATTAGTCCATCCACAAAACTCAAACAGCACAGAAATGCATTTAAACAGGCGCCACGGAGGCATTTACATAGTTACCTAACGTGCAAGGTCACAACGTGCTGTACTAAATCTTCCATGTATTGTAAACAGGCAATTTCTGCAGGACAAAAGCATGGGCAATGTTGTTTTGCTCACCTATTATAGTGGCCTCATCAAGAGCATCGTTACAAGAACTAGGTATGTGATTAGAGAAGAAAATAATATAAATTTAGCCCTCCCCCAGCATAACTGGAGCCATGGTGGTGGCCCCTGCTTTTCATTACATTCAACAGATCTGTGATGGTTTTGGTCAAAGTTTCTGTCATGATTAGCTGCTTTCAGAAAACGTTAAAAATTTTAACAACCACCCCACGCCCCCACCCTTTGCAGTACACTTCAGGATGCCAGGCTTTCGCTGCCCTTCAGCAAGCCACTCCTCAGCACAGGCCATCGGCTCTCCATCCCTCAACCCTTCTCACAGCAAGCACCGTGGTTTCGTTTACACAGGGCTCGTGTTTCTGTCATCTGCCCACCATATTGGTGGTACGGTTTGAAAAAGCACAGAACAAAGCAGAGCCTGTCTCTCTCCACCAGCCAATACGAAGCCCGTACTGGCACCCAGCAGGCAGTCCCTACATCAACAACTAGTCAGTAGTCCGTGAAGGCTAAAAACAGCAAAAGATCCTCTCATTTCTAAGAAAGAATTTAAACAGAGTTGAGACTATATCACGAGCTGGAAAAGGGCCTACTGAAAAAGAAGGGAGAAAAAAAAAGACCCTATCAACTACATGTGTGATAAAACTAAGGCAGCACAAAAATCCAACTGACATTTAGGAACCAAAGATTTATTCATTCCCTCTTCTGCAAAGCTCCTTGACTTACAGCTCCTCTAGAAGTCTCTCCTCTAATTCCAGGTATTGACTGGCTGTGCTGGCACCACCCCTTGAAGCAGACGATAAGTTTACTGGTGCCCATGTTTCTGGGTTGGTTGCTGCACACACTGCTACAGCCAGTGCCGATGTTCGGGTAGCGACTCCCAGTTCCCCCCCATGCACTTGTGGCTGTTGGAGCAGCGGGCTGTTCAGCCTGCCCGTGGGAGGGCATGGACCCGTGTAGCCTGTGGGGTCAGGTCTGCAGTGCTAGAATAAACATGCTGTCTGATCGACTGTTTGTTCTTAACGGTGCAGTTGCATCACAGACCTGCTAATGGCATCACAGTGAAAGTCTGGTCACAGTCATACTTTCCTGTTACAGCAGTCAGGAAGAAGAGACAGCTACAGGGAAGAAACCATAATTAAAAAGCAAATATGTTTGTGTGAAATTAGTTAACACAGGCAAAAACTATGTAAGAAGAGGATGCAGACCTTCAGTATGGTCAAAAGTTTTTCCAGAAATGGAAATTCTTTACTGGGAGCTCGGGGGAGGCACTCAGACAATTATTATCTCCTATTCAGTTTGAGACTGTGCAAGCAACAAGGACTGAAGACATCAGTTTCAGTCAGTAAAGTCAGCTGCTTCACACTAGAAGCAGATACTTCAGTGATAATAGGCGATGTCTATGGCATTAGTGTAAAATAAAAATGTTTGAATAGACTAAAAGGAAATTTCCAAAACTAGACCTTATGTCAATGAAAAACAAAAATACCACAGGGTGCTCCGTCACTCCCTCAGCTTGGAGTTTACCTTCTTTTTCCAGCAAGGAGGGCCATAAGACAGTAAAAAACCCCAAACTGGATCCCACAGAACAGAGCATTTCTGAATAGGTGCTAACAATCTGGAGATGAGCCCCAGCTGGATGTTTAGTAAACGGCTGCTGGAATAAAAATCATGTGTGACACATACCAACCAGAATACATGCCTTGATCTTGCCATCTCAAGTGGATTCACAGTCTACTGCATTACACAGCTCAGTTATCAAAAATAGGAAAAGGAGGCATGACTGCAGACTAGAAAGAGTTAATTGTTCAAAAAAAGGCAAATAAGTAGTGTTAAAAGAAGCAATAAACTGGAGAACTGAAACAAATCTTGTAATTTTCAGATTAAAACAAATTAACATGGTCTGAAAATTAAAAGCATCCCAGATTAAAACTCAGTCAGCCACACCATTAGTACATTCCTCCCAGACCGAGTGGTCTGAAGAATTTATACATTTGGCATCGTATAAAATGTGCTATTCCTGGCTGGACTTCGAAACAGGGGAAGCAAAAGGGCCAGCAAGACAGGCAGAGCAACAGGGCCAGCCTCAAAAGAGGTGGGTGAAGGAACCGTAGGGCTGCCCTGCCAGACTTTAATCACAGGCTGGCCGTTGTGTTTCACTGGTAAGCCTAAGTAAAAGCACGTTACGCTTAAACGCAGTATTCACCTCTCCAAGTCAGCCCCCTTGCTGCTCACTTGCTTTTTTCTCCTACATAAATAGCTAATCAGCTTTCAGTTATTTTTAACGTGTCCATTAAGGACCCCACGACACGAGCCTTGGGAGTACAGGTGCTAAAAAACTCCCTGCACCACGCAGCCCTCCACTGCACATCCTGGCTGCAATTGCCATTTCTGCCATCTGCTATTGGGCTCACCAGGTCGACAGTTGGTTTAGATTTCTGAGCACCGCTACGGGCTATTTGCTAGCGTTAACATTTTATGTCCCAAACCCAGAGCATCAAAGAGGGTTAACAAGATGTGCTAATCAGCCTGCCCTTTGATTAACCTATAACTCTAATACAATCTGCAATTTGTAGGAAACCCACAGCAAGTTTAGTCATGTAGTAATTCCGGGTGACAACATACGGATTTTTTTTTTGTTCATTTAGTTAAAAAGTACAGAAGCCACAAGCAGGCAGAGATATCCCTTTTATGAGGTTTAACACGGAGCAATTCCGAACTAGAAAATACTAATTCTTTTCCTTTTTCCATGCGAAGGCGGGGGGGGGGGGGGGGGAAGGAGGGGGGAACATAAAGCTCCAAAAAACACAGAAAATTCTTTTCCCACAAGGAAAAGCAGCTTTATGCACAAGATTATCTTCCACCGACTAAGCAGCTGGTCCTCGTCAGGGGTACACAAAGATTTGGGAAGTGTCTGTCACACACACCAGCAAAAAGGTAGAGAGCAAAGAGAAACTGAAAGATACACAAAAAAATAGAAACTCCCAAACTACCAGGATGGATTGGACAGAAGGACTCTTGCAAATGACCATGTTTTCCCACAGCAATAGCATCTGTGTAGGAAACACAAAGCATTTTTTGGTTGGGCTTGATTTTTCTGATGTTCTGAGCATTCATTGCAAGCATACTGCTCCTTCCAATTTTTAGGAAGAACTCCCACATCTTAGAAAACAAGACAGCTCACGTCATGTATACAAAAAGTCCTTTACTGAATTCCTGAGTGAAAGGAAGACTACAAAGTTACTGGCATCTGTTCAAACAGGCATGGCAGGGTATATTACATGTACCAACTTCATCACACAACTCCAACAATTAGCTCTGCCATAGATCAATCTCCACCAGCCCAAGTGCTTAAGTCAGCCTTCATGAGTTACTGTTAGACACTGATCTGTGCCTCTAAGACAGAAGGTCATTATACCAGTCACTCATTAAAGACTGGAGAAGTGAGAGTTTGACTGCACAGCAATCATTCCCTCCAGCAAAAGAGGGAGAAATGCTACGCTGTGCTTGGGAAGTGGTCTGTTCTGCTTCTCTACAATTAACCAAATTTTTGCCCAAGATAACATGGGTCTAAAGACTATTTCTTACTGAAAAGCATGTTACGCCTCATGTGTTTGCATCTATTCCAAAATGTGTTCAAGAGAGCTGAGCCACCTCACAGCAGTGGCTTGAGGCAGTCCTGGGTGCTGGGAGGGAGAAGAGCTGTGGCTTATGAACTGAATGGAAATTCACCTGCAGAAGTGTGCTCATCATCAGATACTTCAGAATCAGTTCTCCAGCTGCTCCTAACATAGGCCAAAAAACCAAACAGAAACAAACCAAACAAAACACCCCAGATGACAAACAAGGGAACCGGCACCACTGCAGGAAGAAACTATTCTCCAGTTTCCTTCTGCACCCCAACCACGTTCAGCTCTGCAGACCCTTTGGCATACCTGGCATCTTGTCCCACCCCACTCCCTCAGTTTCCTGACGATCACAGTAACAGGCTTGATTTGCAGAACACAGAACAGATGTAGAAAGAAAAGACCCTTTAGTTCAGAGGCTAGGGAATCAATGAACTTTTCTATTCCCAAAAGCAAGGAAAGGCAAATGCAACATGATGAATCAGAGGTGCAATGCTGATGTAAAAGCAAAGACACTAAGATGACAGGAAGGGAATGATAACCAAAGAAAGCATTTCTCCGAACTTCACACGTCCTTATGTTGGCCACTTCCCTTGCACTCCCTTAATTGAATTTTTGTCCGTCTGAATAAGCATGTGTAATGGGAACTCAGCTCACGACCTTGCTCACATTACCATATCTTGCATTTAATTGAAATGTGTAATCCCATGGAAGTCCAGACTTTAACCCATTTGGGTGGGGTGACTATCATTACAAGCTTCGTGTTTTTCCTAAAACTCCAGCTGCTGGAACTGTAAGAGTCCGTGAGAATCCAAGGGTCTCAGTTGCAGAATTTTTGTTTTGTTTATTTTAAAAGATATCTCAAGTTCTCAAGTTCCCATGCTTGTGAAGAAAAAAAAAAAATTGTATAAAGCTTGACAACATGACTTGCAAGTTCCTTAAAGGCTCAGAAACCAGAAGAGGATAAAAAATACTTTCCATTTTTAAATAAGGCTCATGATCATTTAAAGCTAGTTTCCTAACTGCTAAATCCTTGGTGGTTTTTATTCTACAATATTTTCTCTGCAACAGCAATTTTTGCGGAATCAAACTATTCCTGATGAAACTAACAGATTACAGGGCCCACTCCTTCTGTAGCTTTACTGAAGGTGATCATCTATTTGATGAGTCCAAAGTTCTTTCTCTTCTATGCATGTAAGGAGCTGTAAAACTACTTCACATGTTAGTTTAGACCACGGTGCAGGAGGTGAGGGGGAGAGACATGGATCTGCTGTCCCAAGGCTTTTTAGACAAAATATAAAAAAGGTAAGAAGACATTTATGTAGCCTCAGAACAAAGGAACCAGGCCACATTTCATCTTCAGGTTTGTACCTATCACCTAATCAACACCACCAATAAACAAATGCCTGGGCAAGCACAGAATTAAGCTACTTCACTCTCCATTAGCCTCTCTGTGGGAATTCACTAGAAAGCCTTATCTGCAATACCAATACTATTAATTTCAAGGAAAAAAACGCAACACTTTGCCTTAAAAATTCCTTCATTACTTTATAATGGCGATTTAAAATTATTTTCTGACTATGCTTTAAGTCTCCTTAGCTGGTCCACAGGGTTTATGTGGTTTTGAAAATGCCCTTTAGAGCTGGAATAGTAGCCTAATGATGCAATGTGTTTTACATGGTAGCACTAAATGACAATACAAGCACCACAACCACGCAGCATGCTAGCAAGACAGCCAGCTGTATCCCCTCCACCAGAAGAGTAAAATTAGTTGTCTGAACTCATTTTCTTCCTAGCTGTTATGAAAGAAATTGAGATACACTTTGTCCAGCTCTAATGTGTTTATGTTTTCACTGACAAAAGAAAGTAACATTTTTTTGCTAAACAGTTTCCAGCTTCAAGGTCTCCAGTTACAGAATTGAAGCCCAATAAACAACACAGCATCATCAGTAATAAAGATCAGAGAGAGAGAGAGAGACAGAACGAAGTGCAAGCCAGAGAGCGTGCACGCGTGTGTGTATTATTATATTAAGCTATGCATAAGCACAGCTTGGCCAAATTAATTTTTCAGTTAAACTCCCATTACTGAAACAGATTACTTGCAGTTAATTAAAAAATACCTTCTAATGATGCTCACTGAGTAAAGCATACTACAGCTATGTAACAGTAATGGAAACATTTACCGAAATTCACTCAGACCACTGTGCTAGCTAAATGGGTTAACTACTGGAGAAGAGAGCAGAGGGGTGCACTGCCGTCTCACTGTTCTGCTGCAGTCCCAGGCAGTCTGATGGGCTGAAGTGGATCTATTCAGTTCCCAGAGCTGCTTCAAGAAAGATCCAGCCATTTTCTAATGTGTTGCTAGGTTTCCTCTCCCTTCTCTGTGGCATCAAATGCTACTGACCACAGCTGGAAAAGTGATACAGAATGGGATGGAGCCCTGGCTTCTAACAGTATAAACCTCTTATGAGAACTTATTAAAAAGAATACTTTCTCCATTTCACCCACAAGAACAAGTAGTGACTCCCCCCAAAAAAATTATTGTCAACGCAGATCTTAGCCTGAATGCTAAAACCAGCGATTAAGCCCAGACTTTTCTACACAGATTGCAATACCACAGCATAATGCAAGAACCAGTATGGAAAAAAAGAAGTACCTAGTCTCATAGCATCCTCAATTTTTTATTATTTTCTTTAACATGTCGAAGGAATTAATGATCAATTACTTTCGTCTTCAGGGCAGTGACTTCTCAGACCAAAGGAAGGAAAGAAGGAAGGAACTGTTTCATTTGGCATTCTCTTGTATCGGAAGATTTACGAAACAGCTCTTAGAGCTTGTCATTGTGATTCGTTTTATTGCATCCAAGCCCCTCATACTGCCCCAGTAGGTATTCCAACTGCAAATGAGTCATGAAAGCCCTGAATGTGGTGTTGCTGTAGATCATCAATCTAAAACAATTCCAAGCAAACAACCAACCTGATGCTATCAGAGGGTTTGCAAGATGATTGCTCTGGAGTCAGGATTCTTACACCATCAACATTCAACTTACCGTGCCAGATATCTACCTATGCACAACAAATGTTACCTCTTTGAAGCAGTTATGTGAATTAGAGAACAGACTATTATAAACTGCAGAGACTGAGTAAATCATTGCCCTTGCTCAATTCGAAAATAGAGAACAAGATTTTCCACTTTGCTCTGCACTTCTCATCCATGTTCGGCATGTGTATTGACTATGTGTACGTGTAATCTGTTGACCTACCCATTCCTGCACGGAGATGTGAAGACAAGAAGTTAAATAACAATTATGCTGGCATTAAAAGATGTCCAGAAAAGCAAATATGTAAGAAATGGATGAGGTACAGCATACTGATGGAGCAGAGCCATAAACACAGCCATAGGGTTGTTCCATTTAAACTATATTAAGTCAGAGAGCACTGTTCTCCATTGAACTCAATCATGTTGAATCCATAGGCAGTGCAGCTCTCTTCTCGGCAACAAGAAACAACCAAAACAGCAGCAAATTAAGTGGGAAGTCATCTTCTCCAGCTAACATGACAGCACAAGACATTGGCATCCATATTCCAACTCTGAAGATGAGCATATAGAAACACATAGCTAAGGACATCGTCTTTTAAGACCCAAGACTACATCTTCTCAGCCTGATGTTGTGCAGGACAGAGCGAGTTTAAATACCTAAAACTATATAGCTGAAGAGTGAGCCAGGGTTCATTCGCTCAGCCAGAGAACAATCCTATTGCTTCCGGTAAGGAAACCAGCTTAGATTTACCCATGTCTCAGTGTGCACATACATTTCTTGGCACTGTACAAGCACCATGAACAACTATTCTACTCCTGTGTTTAGCTCCTTCAGATTTATTCACTCAAGTCATCCTATCTGTTGCAAGACCAGGTTTTCTGCCGAACATTTACAGCTGATCCCAGTGTGGTAACTTCATTCTGCAAACCAAAAATCCCTGCTTTCCAGTTCAAGAAAGCAAACCATTAGTCAGAGCAATCTCCTGGCGGTAAGAAACCACTGATTGAGTTTGTACTCCACCCAATTCAAAGGTCAGAGAGTAGTTTTCCATCCTACATTATTCTGTACCACGCAGACCAGGAAGCTGAACCAAGTCTTCCACATCTCAAGCCAGTCCCTTAACTGCCCACCACACATCTGCACACTCACGTACACACACTTCCTCTCTGAATGCCTTCAGAACTCTCTCTTCCAAACATATTCCCCCAGGAAAACACTACCAAGACTGACGAGTCGTGCAAAACACTCTGGCTCCAAAAAGAAAAAACATTTCAACAAAATTTCAAATTCAAGTTTTCTGAGTAACGCTACTATCGTCAGCAATTGCCCAGATAACAAAACCAAAGTGCACTGGCAGAGTAAAACTAATAATACAAGACCATGAGCTAATTAGGATGGGAAACAGACTTCTGTAGTATTAAGTTTGTATTGCTCAGTGCTTGTAAGGTTTCAGGTGGTGTTAGATAGCTCTGTAGTCTTCACTGTTACACTGGCATGCATCTAGAGCAAATGCTATGCACGCAGTAAAATTGCTCTAATGTTTTCAGGAGCGCAAAGATGAGTTAATCAAATTCAGACATAAAATAAATTTTAACGTAGCCTATTTTTTAAACTGTCAGGAGGAAAAACATTCTATTTAGAAGGCCATTTTACTCCCATTGACTGCAAGGAGGGAAAAAGGAAAGAGAAAGGAGGAAAAAAGAAAAAGAATCAGAAGCCACATTCCTACTTCTTTGACTTCTTGAATGAATCCATTATGAGGCTGAAAAGGAGATTTAATTAAATCAGTTCCACTTACCAACCAAACCCTACCTGTTTCTTTGCCAGAGACATCATTCCTTCTTGTTCCCAAAGGGGTGTTGGGAGGAGGAATAGAAGAAGAGCAAAACTGGATTTTAAGAGCAGGGAAGCAGAGGGTGATTTTACTTTCCGTGACCCAATGGAAAAAACAGTGGGAAAAAAATAAACAGCGATACCAAGGCATTCGTTAGTGCCAAGGCACCACTGCTACGACTCTTCTCGTGAGGATGCAGAATACCACATGCAGAACTCCTGGATACAAAAAATAAATAAATATTCTAAAAGGCCTTCTGCTGAATTGTACTTTCACAGCAAAAGCTGGACCAGGTCCAAGCAGAACCATGAAACTGAGGCTTTCTGTATATTGCAGCCATTAAAATATGCAGTAAGTTAAATGACTGCAAGGAAACCCTGTACTGTGGTAGCCCCTGCTAAACCTCATAACCATCTCTTTCTCCTCAGCTGTTGTAGGAGGGGAGAAAAATTATTACCCACTGAAAATTAAGAATCAACTTCTTTAAACAGATGAGTCAGCAGATGTAAACTTCCGCAAAGCTAATTCCCCAAGCTGCTGACATCACCACACACATACAGAGACCACCTAGGAATTACTGCAAGCACACTACCGGCCTGAAAAACAGGGAATAAAGCAGAGCGATCTCCATGATGGTAGGTCGTGGTTTACTGTGATTATCCCAGGCAACAGAGCCTCTGGCTACCTCAGGTATTCCCAGCACTACGGATTTTGTTCCTCCAAAGTTTTCACATAGCGTCAGCTCACGCCTCGTCGCTTTTGACAACGCGCTTGGCCTTGCTCCCACACCCCGAGCCGACGAAATGGGTCCTCGCGCTGGCTGGGGCTCTGCGGCAGCGGCTGAGCGGAGGGGAATCCACCTGGGCAGAGGCAGAAGTCACCGCAGCCCGGCCTGCTGCCGCTGCTCGGAGGCTTGCGGCCGCAACAGCCCTCCCCGACGGCTCTGAGGCGGCAGTCGGCAGCTGGGGAGCCCGAACCGCCAAGCCGGATCGCCCTCGGTTTGCATTTCAACACCGAACTAAACAGCACTGTCGTCAACCGGTTGGATTAGCAAAAGAAGAAAAACACAATGCTCTCAATATACTTGCTGCAGATAATATTATAACCCTGTAACTGCGTCATTCCCCACACCGCAAAAGAAAAATGCCATTATTAAAATAATTTGCTAATAAAACACCTATGGTGTCAGTTAGGCTTGACGGCAGCCGCGAGGGCACGCGTGCATCGTGCCATGGCAGCCCCCCAGTGCAGCCTGGAGCTGCCCCAGGCCCCAACACAGCCCCCCACCACCTGGCTCGGCCCCGGGTTTCGCTTCTGCAGGAGGAGAGGGAAACCCAAGGCCACCCACCCCCGAACCTCTGTGGGCTGCCCGAGTTTCACAAAGCTCAACAGTTGCCTGGTCCAACAATAAATCACGCTGCCGTCTCTGCCCCGACATTACAATGTAGGTTCACATTCACTACTGGACTCGTACCATGCCACAGCAGGATGCCAATTCTCACGAACAAAAGATCCAGCTAGTTAAACAGAAAAATAAATCTCAGCTGCTAATGGGAGAGAAGTGATTTTTCAGTCTAAATAGCTGTAACATTTCTTAGGATTTTTTTTTTTTTAAATGTTGGAATAATTCAGACCTAGAAGAGTCCTGTTACGCCAAGCACAGGAAGTTAAATCCACAGTCACATTCGAAATAGGCATCTGGCTTACTAATAAAAACTCTGCATTTTGAACTCTACCTAAGTGTCAGTACAGAGGAAAATCTCACCATGGCAATGCCTACAGCCCTAACAAATTCCTTTGATGGTAAAAACTTAATACCACCTTATAGACACAAAAAACATTTGTAATAGCGACAATATTGATAAATTCAGAAAAGATCTCAGTAAACTGAACTTTACTTTTTTCTTCTGTTTTTTTAAACAAAGAGAAAAAGTAGACGAAGGAGCTGCTTACTATCTGTTTTGTAGATTAAGGTGACACTGACAACTGAACAGTCAATTTGCCAAAAATTCTAAGAATTAACTTTTTAAAAAGAAAGAGAGATACTGAACATATTACAGCTTGCCTCTGACTTTATAACACAAAGCACTGGGCTTAACCATGAAAATCAGAACGTCAATCTGACTTGAAAACAGATCAGTCTGCATTTTACTGTCAGAAGTAAACAGGAAAAAGGGGTTTTGAGGCTTTTTTTAAAGTATAATATAACAGACAAAAAGCAATTTGTCCCACCTGCCATCAAACTGACTATCTGCCTTTTGATATTTGTGCCTTTTAAAGCAAATACACTATTAATCACTTCCCTAATAAGCATTCCATGCCTTCCCAGTAATTGTGTAGCCAGTTTATATTTAAAGAGTCTGTGCAACACATGCATTACCTGCCCGAGACAGTTCATCACAGCACAAACTAGAGTTTGATGCTGTAACTATGTAGGCAAAAGAAATCATCAGAAGATCCACCACAGACGATTATACATTCATAACTAAGGTTCAAAACAATTTCAAGCCCACGTTGTTTTAGGTTAGGACACTGATCTTCACGGTTATATGGGAATCTGCAAACGGAATAAAAACAAACACCAAGATGACAGTACTCAGCTACCCCAGCAGGGCTGTGTCGCAAGACCTGTGCTGTATTTACCCCCCACATTAACAGATGCTGTCAGTCCTTTCAAATCCTCAAATAAATATGTATGAGCTTTCACAAGATCTTCAGTAAATCAATGTGGTAAAAATTAAGAACATTAGTTTCAATTGTTACTAATATATAAAACCCTAGTCAGAGAATCACAGTATCACAGAATGTTAGGGGGTTGGAAGGGACCTCTGTGGGTCATCTAGTCCAAGACCCCCGCTGAAGCAGGGGCACCTACAGCAGGCTGCACAGGACCTTGTCCAGGCGGGTCTTGAATATCTCCAGAGAAGGAGACCCCACCACCTCCCTGGGCAGCCTGTTCCAGGGCTCCGTCACCCTCAGAGTAAAGAAGTTCTTCCTCATGTTCAGACGGAACTTCCTCTGCTTCAGTTTGTGCCCGCTGCCCCTTGTCCTGTTGCTGGGCACCACTGAAAAGAGTCTGGCCCCGTCCTCCTGACACCCACCCTTAAGATATTTATAAGCACAGTCCCCTCTTCCCAATACTGTCCCACTTCTGCATACTGTCCTACTGGGGCATGAAAAAGGGTAAGGAAACACAAAGTTTCCTAATGTGACTTCAAACAGAGAGCCTCTGTCGGGATGTAAAAAACAGGGAGTGTTTTCAAAATGTTGCAGGCTACCAGGACAGTTGATGGGAAGAACAGAGAGATTCACTCTGAATGTTGGTGTCACTTCTGAGCTGTCACAACGGCATACCATGGAGATAAACATTGCACATGTGAAATAACTGTCAGTTACTTCAGGCTGTCAAACATTTCAATGGAACATTGTCATCACAGCAGCAGACAAGCAAAATAACTGTGTTTATGCAAGTCTACGTTCATCCAAAACACACCTCATGAAATCCGAGGCTCTCAAGTGGGAGTGGAGAGAGGACAGACAGAAAGCACCCTTCATTTGCCCTTACCACGCACTGAAAGTTCATGACAAAGCCCTTAACACCACCTTTTGTGCCTGTTTGTGCAGCCTACCTGCCTGCCACTGCTGAAGTCATACAAATCCTGAAACCACAGTAGCGCAACATGGCCGTGTCTTAAAGGCCGTGTTATTTCAGCTGGCAAAGACAAATGAAATCAAAATAGAAATACACTCCTGCATACAGAGCCTCAGCTCCACAGGCAGACCAGGCTGGGTCCACATTTTGGTTATGGGATGGAGAAGATTCAAAGCGCATCATGGAATGGAAACAGAGCTGTTGCCAGTGTGGCACTACTCTGTTAGTTTGTAATATGGACTTCTTGGGCACTTCAGTGGGTCTGCATCCGAGTATGGGAATGCCAGCCAGTTTTATGCCCCAGGGCAACAGCACAGATGTACCTGCGTGCTTGAAGCTGACGCAGGGACCCCTGCTATCTCTGCTGAGGACCATGACTGGCCCCTTCAGGACACCTCCCTTGCTCCCCTACCCACGGAGAGGAGCATGAGTGCAGAGGCTTCACTAAATCTACTCCAGGCTATAGGGAAACGAGCTCCGGGGATCCAACAGGATCATCAGGAACGGGTGTCCTGTGACTGTGCTACACTGCCCGCAAGGAGAAGAGACATCAGAGAGCCCTCCCCCTCATTCTTAGAGAAAGAAACTGCTCAGATTTCACCACGTTACACCAGCCCCTGCAACCCAGCACACGATGTTCATTCACCACCCTCATCCATTTTAGCAGCCACTTTATCTGCAGGATCAAGACTATGTATCCTTAGAGAGAAAAACACATATGGGCCTTACACATTTCTTCCGGAAGTACAATTCTTCTCTTCAAACAGTTAAATCATGAGAAAATTCAGACAGATGCAGTTCCCCTGGTGTAAAAGGTGCTTACCACAAATGCACTTACCTTGCACAAGAGCAGCTTAATCACCCCGATATGATTACATCCACATTAGGTAAATGCATTGGTAAAAGAGGAGTTGTTTTATCTATAAAGGGAGAACTCAAGTAGTAAGACACATGCGCGCAGTCATTAGCTAAGCCCCATCTCTTCTTCCAAGCCTTCTCCCTGTTCAGTTTCTTGCAACCTTTTTTGTTCACCTTTACCTCTCCCCCCAAAATACTCATTTTTTCTTTAAAAGGTTTAAGAGAAGATACAGAAATACGTTCTCATTTTACATGATGTGCCCAGACCTGGTCATTGCTCTGCTTCCATCCACATGCAGTGTTCAACACAAAAATTGAGGTCACTAAAGCCCTGGCCATCAGGAGATTCAGTTTTCAAAGAGCAGGTGCCCAGATAAGTCTGGATCATTTCACCCACAGGAATGTTAAGTATTGGCCAGTCTTGCACAGATGCTAAATTGTCAAAACAAAGTCATCTGATTTTAACTAGCTGCTGTCCTGCAAAAAAATTGTAACTTGGTAAGATGGTATAACTAATTTTCTTTGGGCAGCAACTGAACTGTGAAGCTAATAAACCATGACTTGGGTATTTCTGGAGTAATTTCAATTCCTTAAGCCTAAGACAAACCCTCCAGGCCTTTTATGAGGCTCTAACTTTGAACAGGATTCACCACCCTGTCAGAGACAATAAATAATGAGAAAGCTGTTTCCCCCCACACACCCGAAGTGCAGTTCAGAAATCAGATGGTGCACACTGGTCACAGAACTGCAGCCCAGAAACCCTTCTTGCTTACCATGTTTTGCTGCTGTGAAATGCAGTTAAGGCCATGCCACTATCTAAGGTTGTGCCAAAATGCAACGAAGTGGCCTACACTTATGTAGTACTTCCCTGCAAGCAACTTTCCCAAGACTTTGCAAACTCTAAGAACTGATTGCGTAAGTCTAGAAAACTGTGGAAGCTGGAAGTACCAATTCAGGAAAGACGAAACCAAGAAGTGACATGGCAACAGCCTTCACAGACATTAAAAAGATGGAACAAACAGCCCTGCATGCCCACTGGAAGCTTGCAGGCTGGGAGATTTTGCCTGCCCATGCAGAGAGCCATTGTGGAGGAAGAGTGCTGAAGTGCTAGAACAGATTCTCCAAATAACGCTCATTGCTAGAGCTTCCCCAGCGTAACCAAGCCAACCACCAGTTGGGAACACGCTGGGTAGAGTCAGTCTTGCCGTTGGGATGAGAAAAGACTAAACAAGCTTTCGGAAGTCCCTTCCAGGCTGATTTTCCATGATGAGGAAAATAGTCTGTTTTACTAAAGACTAAAACAGAAGGTTTTATCACGTCATGTCTCACAGAAGCACTAATTAATGCTAACAGGGGAAGCAAAATGTTCTATGACTCCCTTTATAAGCACATGCCTGGATTTCCTGATTTAAGTACAGGCAAATCACCTACCTGCTCTACATCAGAATTTATCCACCTCTAAAAGGACAATGAGATGATTTCCTCTCTACAACATCTGCTTACAGGACACTGCACAGTCCTCAAGGCAGGGACTACTGACCACCACAAGTAGTGCAAACGCCAACAGATGTTTTCTTGACCTGAGCTGGTACCTCCAGAGTTTTTCTGGTTATATCAGTATCTTGTAATTTAACACAGTGAGCACTATGACTGAGTAGGTTAAGAAAGAACTGATAAATATGCTGTGCCACAGAAACTGAGAGGGAAATCTGAGGTTAAGAGCAATGAAATCAATCAAATGAAGACTTTTGGAAGGGCTCTCCTGCTCTGGAAAAGCTAGGAGATTTGCAACATGACCGCAAATGGCCAAGAGCTGCCTCATCCCAATACTTCATTTCTAAACCACTAGCACTATTAAAAATGAAATATTTTTGTGAACTAGAACACCAAAAACAAAATTATTTATTTTAAAAAAATAAGCTAGTCTTTGTGTTTCTGGAGGCCTGATTTTCATTAATGTAATATTTCTGTTAACAGCCTTGTCTACGTAAGGCATCTGCAGAAAGTTTTTACTGTTAACTTAATAGTGAAAATCTAATACAGGTTCTGTTTGAATTTTCCTATTAAACTGACGTCAATAGCAGTCTGAGAATCAGATTGTTACATCCCAGGCTATGAAACAAACATTCAAGTCAGATGCTATAAATGTAGCCATTGCACACTGGTAAGTGTGTTTTAACATTTTTAATCAAGTCGCTGGGTAGAGCCAAGATACACTTGGCATACAGAAGAGGGGAAAAATTATAAATATGTAGCCATTTTTACTTGGAAAGCCATTTATAATTTATTTCCAGGAAGACTAAAAAATAAAGGAATGTACACACACACAGAGAATTGCACTTGTGCAAACCTATGTACAAATACTGGAACATCGTCAAGTCACTAGAGCTTAGTGTCTTAATCAGCACTTGCCACACCACAGACCGAAGGTGAGACATTATCTCCCCTGTAAAATTACCTCGCCAGGAAAGTATGTGTGGCACAGGGAACCCAAAAAAGAAGGGGGAATGAGGGGGTCCTATGGCAGTGTTAGAGCAGCAGGAGGGACTGCATAGTGGTACAGAAGTAAGAAAAGGAAGGAGTGTGTGCAGGGAGAAGAGATTTTGCTGGAGATCAGAAGAGTTTCCCCAAGAACAGGATTACAGGAAATTTGAAAATTCCACCTGGGATCCCATCAAAGGGACAATAGGGTCCTACACCTCATGAAAACACTTACGGGCTGTGGAATAAACTCTCCCTTCTCAAAGCTGCAGATTTTTATAAAGAGAGCAGCAGAAAACCAGATAAAATAAACCAAGAAGTGGTAAGAAAAAACTGTGCTGGAACACAGACAGCTGGGACAGTCTTCTTGGCCTCTGCCATGTCGGTCTCCAGAAATCTGCCGGTATCAGCACGGGTTCCCTGCAGCAGTCCCTGCACCAAGGATGCTGCAGAGCCTCCCGTCAAGGCAGGCGTGCCAGGGTGCACCAAAAAAATCAGAGCACTCTAGTAAGGGCTGATGGCTTCTCTTGCCAGAAGCCACGACAAGATCAAAGAGAGCTTAGAAGCGTAAACAAAAAGTCAACACACGTACACATGGCTGTATTATTTGCAATTGTTTGCTGCCACCAAAGAGGACCTGAACCCTTATCAGATTTCAAAACCTTTTAGGCATATGTGAAAGAAGGATGAATCAGAGTAGAAAAAACACATTTTTACGTCATTTTTCCTGCAGAAGTGGATTACACTGTCACGTTTGCAACTCAGACAGAAAGAAAAAGCACTGGAGTTTTGTGCTAATTATGAAATTACTTTGAGTATTACCCAAATCACAGATCTTTTACTAACTAGAAAACCAGTTGGGCAAAAGTTTTCTCTTCTTCTAATCCACAAGACATTTCTAGGACCCGCAAGATCAAGGAATGGCAATGCCAGTGCAGGCACAGGCTACCCGCTGCAGACCTGATCTCTCTCTGGAAATTAGGGACACACTGTAACACTACACTGGAAAACAGAGCAATACCAATACCACAGTAGTGGATGAAGGTGCTGGAGTCCCCAACCCATCCCCCTCACTTGTAAATCCACTTCTGTAAATTGCAAAGTCCCAACTTTCAGAAAGAAGTTACTGACTCAGTGCAAAAATAAAAATATTCAACTTTCTTCCACGCAATAACCTGCTGAGATGCTGTAGGCGCTGAACTCATTACCCATCACAGCACACGGGAACGCAGCCTTGTTGTGATTACGCCTATGGACATTTGCTTTGTGCAGAGCCCCAGGTTTCCTGTGCAAGGCTGGAAAGATCCTGAGCATGATTTACGGTATATTGTTACACCACCGTCTAGACGTGACTGGCTAGCTCAGGAACCGATAACAGCAAGCCCATGACAATGCCAACACAACAGAGGCTAACACGTCCTGCCAGCCCCGCGGAGTCTGCATACCTCTCCAGGGTAAAACCTCTCTTGCATACAACCATCTCAGCAGACTGGTCTTCTACTCCCAACCTGCTCAGGGCGAGGGAGATGCAAACTGAACTTTCAGAAGCTGTGATGCAGATTCCACAATTTCACCCAGATCCGCTACAGGGATTTTACAGCCGCTTCATGACACTTCACCCAGCTGCAATGGCGAAGCACTTCTCAAGCTAAGACTCCAGCTAACAAACTCCAGCCAGGCTGGAGCACACTCCGCAGTCATACAATTATAGGTTGGAAAAGACCTGTAAGATCATCAAGTCCAACCATCCACCCAACACCACCATGCCATCTCATCCGCTCACCGGGAAAGTGCTGGGTGCCTGCTTCAGGGTCTTGGAAAGGGTTTGATGGCTTACTTTTGCCATACCGGTAAAGGCCATTGCCTAGCCAAGACACAGCTTACTTTGGCAGAAGACTCTGCAGCAGGATTAGCAACAGCACCAAGAGGACTTTCATGCTTGGAATAAGCGCAACTACACCTGGGCTTCTGTTGACAGAATTATGCTGTTAAGAGTGGAGGGGGGGGAAATGGCTTCCTGACCAACCCAAATACACCAGCAAAATCAGTAAGCATAGGGTCAGGCTCTAGCAGAAACCACACCGCAATTCCTGGCACCCATTGCTATAGTGGAAATTTCAATCACAATAACCTGCAGTAATTAAATGGACCACGGAAGGACTTTTGCCCTCAGGGAAGGGATAAAAAGAATAATATTTCCTTCAACGAGCTGGAGTACATCCAGCACCGGCACAACTGTGCAGGACTGGGTGTAGCGGTATCAACATCTCACGCGACAGCCACTGGCAAGGAAATCAGATACAGAAGTGTGGGAAATCTGAATGCTTTTTATTTTCTCTTCAGTCACATAGCTTTTCCTTGATATCTGAAGCTGATAGTCCAAGGCAAAGAAAACAAGTAAGCACAGCTGATTTGGAAGTCAGCCGGTGTGCACTGCTGCATGGAGAGCTAGGTGTGAAGTCCAGTGGCAAGTCTGGAGTGTTCCTGGAATCGTTCATCTTTCCTTCCTTCCTGCAGCAAGCTCATTTAAAATTTCACTTCTTCAATGACAGGTCCTGGAGCAAGCCAGGCCAGCCAAGACAGGCCTCAAAGGAAATAAAGCATGGAAAATAGAAGCTCTAAATAAGGAGAACAAGCTAGGTAGGCACCCAGAAGGATCCCATCAACTGTTGCAATCCACACTTAAATGCAGTAGGCATACAAGGGCTAAGGAAAAAAAAAAAAAAATTTCCCACGCTTTAAGATACTAACATTTAAGGCTTTCTTCACTGCCTTTATTATTTCTTTATTTTGCAGACAGCAAAGATGCTGATAGCCAGATCTACAGAGCATCCCAAAGATGCTCCGAGGGAACCAAACGAGCCCGCTCAAAGCAAAGCTTCATCAGCCCAGCAGTGCAGCTGGCTCGGAGGGCTGCTGGCACGCCGCACCAGAGCTGGAGCCCAGACCCGGAGCCTGGCTCAACACCCACATGTGCAGGGAGGAGTGCATGGGAATGCTGGGGCAAGCAGTTCATACACTCACCTTCTTGAGCACAGACAGAGAATAGAGCAGCTTCAGGAACAGAACAATGCACAGACATGTAAAAGCTCAGTATTTTAAAACACATCTTTATTTTGGGAAACTGAAAAGAGCTTCATCATCCAATCTAGCACAGCATTTGTTTTTCAGCCAGACCCATTTCTTATTCAACATGGAAGCTCCTAAAGCTGTCAGGATGAATTCTTTTCCTGTTCCACCATTACACCAGCTTTTATGGAAACTATGTATCTAAAAAGACAAACAGTTACCATTCTCCTTACAACAACATCCACCCCATTTTCTGTCATTCACTTGCAGCCTTGTTTAAAGATGTGCAATTATAATTACGATTTACTTCTTTCTGACTCAGCACATCTTCCTCACATCAAATGTTAGCCACACGTACATTCTCTAAAACTAATGCTTAGTAACATCCAAAATAATAAATTCTACAGTATTTTTATCGGTGAATTTATCTACACTCCTGCCTTCTAAATATCAAAGTCCTTCCTTTGATCAGTTGGCACTAACATTACTATGGCTAACTCTGGCAACACTCATGTATTAAGCAGACCTACTTCTACTTGAATTTCTTATCTAACGCATTTGCAAGGTGGGGGGAGAAAAAATCCCTGCATCTGTAAACTTTTTTTTTTTTGTCAGCAATGGTTCAATGGTTCTTTCTTCTGGACAGTAAAATTGTAATTACTTCAAGTCTTGACCCATGTTAGACTGACTCTTAAAGAAAATAAAAAAAAGGTAAATAAATATCAAGCCACAGCTACTTTTCACAGATGGAAACCAAACTAGAGGATTACAAATGGAGTCACCAACATCAGGATTCAGTTATACACGGACCTCCTGAACACGCATGAATACATTATACTCTTCTACTCCCAAAAAAAAACAACCATGGGCCTGCTACAGAGCCAGCACCTCCAGCATTGCCACCATGGTTTTGCAAAGACACTCTGCAATCCCCTACCCAGAAATTCCTTAATTTAGATGACCAAGAATTAGGGAATCCTGGACAGATTTACAAACCAACCTGAATGTAAATTCATCAAAAGAGGGATGTCCTACAGCCCAGCAAGCAACAAAATGCAGCCACTGATACTTTATGGGAGACACAAAAGAGAACAGACCTGCCTGAGGGAGGATGCTTTAAGAACAGGTAAGCGTTTTGCCCGGTATTATTCCTGTGTGAGCTCAGAGACCATCAGCCACCTTGAACTGACATCCATGCCCTCTCTTTCTGTTAGTAACAGGTGAGAACAGAATGCTTTTAAACTAGTAAGAGCTATAAGAGCTAATTAAATCTTCCACTACATTGCAATATACAAAATCGGTGTCTTGTCATCAAATACGTAAGATACCGAAAAATAAAGCAGTTTGTATTAGCTGGAGCATAGCTGGAAATCTACATTTTCTTTGCTATTATATTTTATCTACCACTATGGTTTCAACACCTCAGTGGCCTCTTGCTTCTCAAGTACACGACAAGTCAGAATTTACAGGTCAGACAGTAAAGCAAGAGACATAAAACCAGAAAGACATTTATTTACAACTTTGAATTTTATGAGTCCTATTTATTCCTAACACAGCTATTCACATTTGGTCAGCTACTGTACGCGTGTGGGAAACTGTTCTGAAAACAGTAAATCTGGCAAAGGCAGTAAAAACACACAGCCAGGACATTTGCTGAACAGCAATGTGCATAAGGTCCACGAGGGGGGTTAACATAAAGCCAGGAGGGGCAATTTTCTAAATACTAGTAGTAGCAGCAGCAGCATAAAACCGACACAAGCAATCTAGGCAATCAATAGCACATTCTCTCTCTCCTCTAGGAGCTTGGAACATACCTTTGCTCTATAGAGGACAGACGAAAATGATGGCAGATCTCTAAGGAGCAAAAAGCTATTCTGTTGCTATTCTCTTATTCTTCCCATTAGTCAAAAGCATCAAAGCACGTTCAACAGCCAGAGAGTGCAGGACCTTTCACAGTGCTAAGCTCACAGATACACTAAACCCTGTTGTCCATGTATATCTGAAGTGAGCTATGCAACAGCTGAAATTCAGAATGGAGGCAAGGACCTGCAACACCACTGACATCAAGGGAACAAGACCACTACAGCAGACTTGACTGACCAAAAGCTTTTCTTCATGTGAGGCAACCTGTAGCAGAACCGGGCGGGCAGAGGGGAGCAGGAGAAAGAGGGAGAGAGAAAGCAGCCTAGCAGAGCAGGTTGGCTCCAAAGGGCTTTTGCCACTCTTTCCGTGGGAAAAGCTGCTCGGGGGCTCAGTCTGAGACCTCACAGATGTCACAGCCAATGATGATGTGTGGGTACACAAGTCGGGATCTTCAAAAACCTCCTCCAGTGCTAGTGCATCTTTTCTTCCTCCTTCTGTTTATAGACTTCTTCTGGGAGAAGTTCCTGAAACCAACCAACTATTCTTCCAAGTTCACTTGTAAATAGCTCTGTGCTTTCAATCTTTGTTTCAGAAGCACAACAGCAATAAATGTAAGTTTCTCTCCCAGCTGAAAAGCTGATTGCAACACACAAGACAAAGTTCCACGAGTGACCTTAGTTCCCACAGCCTCAGGACTTGTCTGGTGGCTTATAAAAGCCTTCCCTGCCCACCTCCTCCAGGAGAAAAAAAGCAAGCAACAGTTTTGATCTGGGAAGGGAACATCACTGTTCCAACAGCAACACTAACCTCCAGAAGCCCAAACCTTCATCAACCAAAGATATATTAAAAGCAACATGGAAAAAGTATCCATGAGCACAAGTCCTATAGAACTACTCAGCTAAACATAACCAACTGCAAACCTATGCTTGATGGGGACGTAAACACTACTCACATTTACAATACCTCTGTCCCTCTAGCTGCTAGACTTGCATGGTTTGAACCATGCAAGTCCAGAAGCTGCAACCAACTTAGCTCTCAGGAACAAGAAACAAAATTTCTGTTTTCACCAACACTTTTATCCGTCCCAAGAAAGATCTTGCAGTTGTTAAGAACTGTAGAGAATGAGAACCTCATATTATGGAGCTGGGACTAGAAACAAACACTTAGGGCTTTTTACTAAAAAGCTGTATCGCATGAATCAAAATATGAGCAAAAAGAGCAGAAGAAAAGAACACATTGTGGCCCATGATTTCAAATCCATCTACCAATCCCAATGCTCATTTCCCATCCTATGACATTTAAAGTCCTTTGAATAGGACAATAAAAGAACTAAGGTGTCCAACTCCCATTGCAGAAAAAAAAAAAAAATATTCAGGAACACAGCATAATTAAAATGACTCACTATTTTTCAGAAGACTTCTTCCTTTAACTGAAAACAGAATCACACACACACACAGAGGTCAAAATATTCACAAAATAACCCAAATCTCAAGTCTGAATTGATATACAGGTGGCTGATAACATAAAAATGAAATACTGCAACAAATGCTTGCAATAGGTTAACCCACTGTACTGATACGGGAGGGCATACTTCGGCAGGGCAGCACAAACCAAATCCCCATGGGCGGGCTGGCGTGAAGGGCTATGGCAGCCCATGAGCACGGCACTGGGAGCTACACCAAGTCCGCTCCAACTGCCTCTGCAGATAAACAGTATCACAGACTTGAGGGTTTCTAAGACAAATAATATCAAAAACAGCTCGTCTGACCTCAGAGCAGGAGGACATTGAACACACCTATGAAGTTAGAGCTGAACTGCTTTAACAATCACGACTCCTGCCGAGCAGGAAGGCTCCCCTGTTTCTCAGCAAGTGGAGTGGGAAAGGAAGCACACCAGCAAGGACACCCACGACAGGGACTGCCATCAGCAGGCACTGCTGTCACCCCACTGAGCACCGTCAGTCTGAGTCACCCACAGGCAGGTAACGCCGCAGGGAGGGAAGAGGCCATACAAGAAGGGGTAGATTCCCCTTTCACAATACTTGAGACCCAATTCCCCCAGCTGCCAGTATTGCAGATACACATACCTCCAGGTTGGCAACTGGAGGCAATAATCATGTTAGGAAGTTTGACTTTGCCCCATCATACCACTGCTTATTTACATTATAAAAAAAAAAAAAAAAAAAAAAATCGTATTGGGATACTAACTCTTAAACACATGTATATGCACCATCAGGTACAAGGTGATCTTGACCTGCCAGGGGCCTCTAAATATCACTGTAACACCATGAGCAATTAAAGGGGTGTTTGACTCCTGATCTGAATAGAGTCTCTTCACTAGAGAACAAAGTAGTAATTCCAATCAAGTACAAAAAAGTATCCTATTCTTAATGGCAAGCATACACTTCCAAGCTTCAAAACCAAAATGAATCCACAAGTCCTCCTCCCATCCAAGCACATTTACATACCAGCATCTTCCAGTTACAGAACGAAATCTGCTACTTGTTGAAACAGACAAACCACCAACCTGCTTCAAAATTCATGCTCTTGAATGCTTTAACGTAACGACCTGCAAACTTCCTGTGAGGAGGTAACAAAAATGAATACATTTGATTCGCAGTCAATGCCTTCAAATGTCCAATCAAAGCTGTCCAAAAAATTGCACAGGGGTAACAAGCCAGTGGTGTTTTTGTAGGGTTACCATTTCATGTTTCCCACCGGACAAGTCCATCCTCTCATCATAACACTGCCTTTGCAAAGGATCCAACCTCAGTCTGTTCTGCCCCTAAAAGTCCTTGACCAACTGTCACCATACAAAGGATTAACATTGTAACTTGCAATCAAACTCAAATACAGATGAAAAGACGGCACACAAATATCAAAATAGCCAAGTATGAAAGAGCCTTATGTCTGGATGCACATCTATGCAGTAGAATATTATTACACGTAAAGTACAAAAGACGTACGTATAGACAGTACATATTAGTTCCTCATGGGCGGACACACAACTCAAACCAGAAGCACATACATCTCAAACCAGAAGCCTCACATTTCTACATTACACTTTGCACTTTGCCTAGATCCTCCATACTTAAAAAATAAGTACTACAAAAACCTCTCTCCACAAAAAAGAAGGAAAGAAACAAAAATGGAAACCCCAGCAAACAGGTGTTCCAGCAAACGTTGTTTAGCAGAAAAACTGCTAAAGAAATGGGCAATCAGAATCCAGTAAGCAGGGCAGAAAACGTACTTGTTCTTCACACATTAAGTCTAATCATCCTGACTATGGCTTTTGCAAGACCAAAATCAGCTTGCAGACGGATACTACTTTTGGATAGATGTTTGAGATGTCACATAAGGGAGTTAGACACAGCAACTCTCATAACGAACCTGAAGGCTATGAGATTATTTGATGCCAATGGAGACATAGCTTCCAGAAATCTGTAGACAGGGAAGGCAGAAACAGTCTCGCACTCAGGATCCCTTCAAGCAATTTGCCGTTGCAATCAAACATAAAACATAAAATCAGTAAATAAAACTTACCAAAGGATTAAAAAGGTTTCACATGTGCACTTAATTCAGAACTTTTGTCATTGAGAATCATTAAGGATACACATCCCGTTTCTGTTAACACTGATAGTACTTCATTATGCTCAATGCTATGGAAACATCATAAAACAGGACATCTTCATTTTGATTAGCAGACCATCACAATTTCAGCTCTTCTTCTTACTGATGAAGTTTCTGAAGATAAAAACACTGTAAGTCCCTGAAAGCTAGTTAATGCCTGTTTTAATGGAAAAAGTAACTTTTTCCAGCTGTGAAGCAACCCTAAACTCCTAGAGGCCTAAACTCCCACAGCCAGACTTGAGAGCATTTTCAGGATTAAAAAACTGGTTTGAGCTCAGAATGTACTGTCAGACCACAATAAAAGGAAAATGAATACAATATGCTGGAAGTACAACACTAGTCACATTAAAAAAACACTTTCCGACAGCGTTAATTATGACACTGTGCCTCCCACTCTTATCACGCACAGCCCTTTCACAGCAGCTCTACAGACCTCCACCCTCAGCCATCCCCGGCATGAAACAACACAACAACAACAAGCCTTCTGGAGGACAGAAAAAGAGTGTTACTGCTAGTCCAAGTTCACAGAAAGCACTTGCTTTCACAAGTTTTTTCCATCTGTTTTTCAGTTCCCTCTGTTTCACAAAAACCTCTGCATCTGTCTTTGTGGAAAAAGGTGAAGGCATGCAGGAAGGAAGGGACAAACACTGGCAAACCAAGGAAACATCACTGTTTTCATGTTTAGAAAGGAAGAATATGACTTAACATATTTCCGTTGAAAAAAAAAGAAACAAAAAAGTGTTCCAAAAAATTCTTGGGATGCTGTATCAGCCACTCAAGGCTCCAACACGACCCCTGCCAGAGCATCCTTAGGCTCATGACCTGAACAGCCAAGCCATCTTTTATTTTGTGCTGCAAACCCACAAATAAGAAACTGGCACCAAGTCACGCTGTTTACACGACAACTTTCTAGACCACAGCTGAAAAGCAGCCAGTGAGCAACGTGTCAGCCTCGCCCACGCAGCCCCAGCCCAGGTATGCAGTCGTGGGGCTGGGTGCCGGGAGGAGCGGTGCTGTCCGGCACGAGCTCCGCCATCCCCACTGGGGAACAGCCATGACCGAGATGGGCAAAGAGGTGGAAAAGCCACCATGATGGATGGTAAGGCAATACTGCACACTGGGATAAATCGGTGTAGGCTGGGAATGAAGTTCCACTCAATGTCCCCTTTAGCTGGAGCTCTCAAACTAACATTTACTGCCATGGCAGCAAGACCAAGTAAAAGAACAACAGCCACGTGCTCAAAGGTAGAACGAACAGATTTACTGCCCTCATGCAGAGGGCAACATGTCTAACCGCTCCTTGTCACAAAGCGGTTTGAGAAACGACACCTGTCCTATACATAGGTATTCCTCCCTCGGAGAAACAAAGTAAAACAAAGTACAGGGAAATGCAAAGCTGCAGGATCAATGACCACTAAAAACTGCCTGTCTGTTGCTGTTTCAGCACATGGGGTGGGCACACAAATTATTATTTATGGCTTCTATCATCTTCCTCGGGGCTGTCAAACACATGGCACAGTAACCATCCTCAAAATGTAGAGGATTCAAGTCACACATACGATCATTACAAAAACAAGTTTTAAGACAGAGATTTTTTTATTTCTACAAAATTCTGACCAAATTGTTCACTCAATCAAGGCCATTTCTTTTTCCATGATAGTAAACTATATCCTAACTGCACAACAAATCACTGTCCTACACAGCAACACTCCCTATTGACAGAATCCACATCCTTCAAAAACACTTGTTTTAAAGAAACAGTCCTCAGGCACACACACACACCTCTCAAACAAAACACTCAAACTATAAAATCAAGAAGCAAAGTTAAGAAATACCATTGTTCAAGGAAGCAATATATGTACCAGCATATTTATTCCAACTGTGATAAAGAGATTACACAATTATACAACTGGGTGTCTCAAGATCACTGGAGTTTTGTTATAAAAACATCAGTGCATCTGGGTGCCTAGAAACAACCTGCCACCCTGAGAACAATGCAGATGATGTTGCTGAATCATTTTCTGGCAGTCGCAATGTCTATTCCTGTTCAAATGTCTGCTCTCTGGACTCTGCATGACCATCTTGTAATACCTAGTCTTGATAAAGTGTCTCCAGTTTTTTGCCCTCCGATTTTAAAAATACAGTTGCTCTCCCATCATCAGTGTCAGTAATTACATTCATTTTTTAGATCTTTTTCCATTTCGTTGTAACAATTGGTCCATTCTGCGATTACAGTTTGACATATTTAGGGTGTTACTTGGATAGTCAAGACAGACTTTCAGAAGGTGCAGACACTGAAATTACACAAGTCCCTTTTTAAATTAGCAAACTTATCTCTTATTTTTAAATTTTAAATACAAGATGAAAAGACCAGCAATAATGAATCTCTGATGCCAGTTAAGAAAGAAGTTAGCAATCTTTTGCTACGTCCTAGCAGAAAAAAAAAAGAAGCTGCTTGATTTTTGCATCTCAAAGAAACTGAATTAAGGAAGTACTGTCCAAATTGTTACACCCATCCACTACACATCACTTGTTGTTTGAGCAACGTGGTATCAGGAAATTGCTTGAAAACCCTAGAAATTTATCACATAGAAGAAAAGCTAATGGGGGGGTGGGGCGTGGGGGGGAGCTGCTTAGGCTCTGAGTATTCATGAAAATTGTAGTCTAGATAAAATAGATAAAGGTCCTAAATGCTTCTGTTGTGGTTATTTGAGAAGGAAACATGGTATCTAGCACAAACAGAAAGACTACCAAAAATAAAGCTGAAAGAGTAAAAGGCTGAGTAAACCCTAAGAGACAGTGTAGCTGTGCTTGATTTCAGACCTATTATCACACAAGTCATCATGGTCATTTCACTGGTTTCTTGCACTTCGATTTTGTACCACTGCACCGAACAAAAAGCAGAAGGCTGCATCAAACATGCTACAGTGAAGAACTGAAAAAACTTAACCTCTGTCTCTGGTACTCGGCTCTGCCTGTAAAAACTGACTTCCCGTAAAATTTCACGCATCTGTCTTTTGGTGCCTGAAAGCTCAGAAAAAATAAATCAAACCCTGGCATTTAACATGAGGGGAAGACATATGGTACATTACTGCTCTTCAATAGCAAATGAAATCAGACCCACTAAGCCACGTAAGGCAACAGTGCCTATCATTAAGTTAAAAAAAAAAAAAAAAGAAGAAAAAATCTTTATAGGAGAGGGGAAAAAAAGCACGCATCTCGGCCAAAAATCAATATGTGAACATTACTGTACCAGTAGAAGCAGAAGTCAGCTTCATGGACTCCTGTCCTGACCACGTTTAAGCTCTCGAGAGGGCCAGAGGACTCCTTCCACTCACAGACGCCACCTCGCCACCGCCCTGCAATCCAACCGATCCTGCGGTCGCTCAAACTCAGCAAGTGAAGTGTGGACAGGACTTCACCGGCTTTCATAGCACCCTTTGCTTTACCATGAAGTGACAGCAGAATTATCAGCATGGCAGACAATATAGTCATTAACAGCTTACATAATTATAAGGCTACAGAACAGCCTTCCTTATGGAGTTAAACCCTTTTGCTGACCTACTTACATTACTACTTATTCCTTCCCATTGCTGGGAGGCAGTTGAAGACTAACTGCATCTCTTACCAGGCAGATGAGCTGATCTCACCTCCCTCTATTGCTTCTCACTGTGAAAGATGTCAGTCAAGTCCAGACTCTGTAGAGATAGTTGATGCCTATGTGTCACAGATTTAAAAGGGAGACCTAGAGCACTTAAAAACCATACTTCCATTCCCCATATAAACTCATCACCCTATTTTTATTGCTCATGTCAAGAGCAAAACACACAAAGAATTTCTTTACCTTCAGTAAGATAGGACTCTTTTTTCTGTAGCTTGACTGCACAAGTTCTTTTCTATTTTGAAGGAGAGTCACCAGGAATCTCAGTGTCACCACACAGTTTCCAAATAAGGCCCTTTAAATGCTTGTTAGGTACATGTCTTCCACGTGGGCTAACAGCACAATTCCCCACCTCAGTGAAAACAGCTGTTCTCCACGTAGACAAGCTACTTTTCCTCACCATGGCTACTCCTAGATATCTCCTCTCTCATTTCCTACATTTCAACTCTGTAAAAATCATGCACTTATAAAGTGCTCTGGAAATAAATCACTTGTATCAAACAGAATGAAGTTTTACTAGCATTTTCCCCAACACAAACGTTCAAAAAAAATTTCAGTTAGGGTCAAAAAGCTATTCAGAGTTACTTTGATTTAAGTAACACTTTTACAAATATGGAGGCAATTTAAAACATCTGGAACATAAAATACTTCTTTGTATGCAATGTTTTGAGTGCAACTCCATTAATTTCATGAAATTTACCATGTCCATCAAAGTTAACTGAGGTGACTGAACTAGGTGTTACCTCTGAAGAGCTGAGCCACCGTTAACTGCTTGTGTGCACAGCCCTGCTTCCACCCACTCTAGCGGACCAGGGCACCCACACATCAGGCTGCTAATGCCTTTGGGAGCAATCCGAATACCACCAGCACAGGCACGCAGTTCAGGAAACAGTAACACAAGCTGCACTGGAACAGCCTCGAGCACAACTGCAGCACCACCGCCTTCAGCAACCACACAAGTATTTCCTACGGGTAGGAGAACACAAGAGTGTCAGCAGGATAATCCACTACCATAAAAAAAGAAGTTACGCGCCTGACCTGATAAGGTGAGACAAGTGACAAGGCATTTTAGGGTTTTAAATCTAAAACTGAACATGAAATGTCATAGAACAGACACTTGTGCCTCAGCAGTGAAATCAACAGCTTGATGCTCAGCAAGCACAGCTAATAGCTGCAACTCATTTTCAACTGGCTGCTCCTGCAGCCCCAAGCAAGCCAAAGGCAACCCTTAACAATTGCTCCACACTGCACCAAAGCATTCAGCAGCATCTTTGGAGAAAGGAGAGAGAATGAGTGTTCACCAGTCAAACACCACAATTCAGATCTCTATGCTAGTAGAAAGAACAAAAGAAAAAATGGGTTTGGAGAAAAAAAAAGGACAGATTTAAATGTCAACTGCAATGTTACTGTCAGGCCTACAAGCTATTTTAATGCACTTACCTCTGGTAATGAAGACCAAAAGCGGTGGTTTTGCTGTTTAACAACCAGCAGAGAAAGCAAGAACACAGAGAAACAACGTGAGTGAAGTAGGCTAAAGCAGAGGGGCATCACACCAACAGCATCCTCAGGAAAGCTGCTGCCTGCAGGCAGCACATGCATCAGCGTAGGCTCCCTCCTGCCAAGGATGCACTGGGTGTTTGTGCCGTAACTACTGACACACTCAAGGTGCTGTCACAGACTGATTTCACCCCAGTGAGCGTGAGCCTGTCCAGCAGAATTTGCATTTCCTCAAGGTTATGAATATCTGAGTACAAGAAGAGCGAAGAGCCAGGATTCTGGCTGCTCTTTGCAACAATGAACGGCATTGCAGAAGAAAAAAAGACTTCTTTCAGTCTTTCTGTGAAAAATGCATCCTGAAATCCCCCCCAGTCTTATAGCGAGTTTCTTGAAGAAGTGTATTTGTGAGACCAGAGACCCACATGTCAGCTATTATCATGTGCACACATCCTCAAGATCCTTCCCCAAAACATCTCTTACACCAAGGCTGACATAAAATCTAAATTGATAAAGCAAAAGATGGGGGAAATGACACTTTAATTCCATTTATAATGGAAGTCACAGATACTTCAACGTAAACCGCCAAAAGCAACTGAGCAGCAGGCAAGAAGTGATGTCAAATCTGAGGCCCAAACTCAAGTTTAGTCCCAAGCCCACGCAGGACACTGAATAAAAGCACCCTACTGATGCAGTTCCCCAAAGCTATTTCATCTCTGCCTGCAGTTTCCTGACCTGTTCCTACATCAGGAGTAATTTCCTTTACCTTCACACTGACTTCCACTCCTACACAGGCAAATGACTGGCCTCTTTTCCCTCCCTGCCCTCCTTCCACCTGGCCTCAGTAACCAACATGCTCCAAAAAGACTGCTTTCACAGGGTTTTCACTAGGACTCTGCCCGTACTGCAACACACGGGGCTCAACAGCCCCGCAAAGTGATGTGCTGCCACATGCAAGGTCTGCTGTATCCAGGGAATACGGGTTAGGGGCCCAGTAGCCCCACACCCCCTTGCAATGTGCTTTTAATTGTCAGTGAGGAGCCCAAAGAAGTGTTTTGCGTTCCTCATGAGACCAGATCACCTGTGATGCAGCAGAAAATGCCCCTTAACCACAGACTCCTGCAAAAACCTCCGACTCCTTTAAATGCTGGAGCCAAAGCTGCATTTCAACACTACAGAAACAGCTGTCCCTCAATCTTTCCCGTCTCTCCACAATCTAGCCTTTCAAAACACATTTAGAAGATAAATCAATGTCTGAAAACACCAATCTCATCATTAAATGTAAAGAAGATCACAGAAGAAAAAACTTTAAAAGCCCCAACGTGAAGTCTTTTGACTAGCCCTCACCTATCATTCTTTTCCAATCTACAGGCTCAGTACGGCTACAAACTCATGGTTACGCTTCTTGCAAATGCTTTTCTGTCTCGCATTATCAGCCACTACTATCACCTACAGTTTCATTCAGAAACAGCATTTGAATAGTTTTTCAAGGGGGTAATTCTTTTTAATCAAGTCAGGTCATGGATGATGTTAAACAGATTTGTTTTTATTTCTAGTCACTCTTCAAATTATTAATATCATTCCATGCAGATAAATGGTATGTTTGTGGTTTGCGATACACACTGAGAGAGAAGGCTTATTAGCACAAGGCGTTCATAGTGTTTTTGCCAATATGAAATAGGAAACTTCTCTGGGCAGCAGAAAGTAGAGCATCCACTTCTGTAGTATTTTCCTTTTTTTTTTTCCTCCCCCCCCCTCCCCCCTTCCCTTTCCTTTTTCACCTAATAAAGGCCTTTGGCTGAATTTCCTTAATTCCCATTTTTGACAGAAAACTGAAGCAGGAATGTTAAACAGAGTTAGAAAAATCCTTTCTAATAACAAAGATAAAAATAACTGAATGCAAGAGAAGTTTAGGGACTCACACGGTCCTAAGTAAAGCGTCGCCCTCAGGCAACTGAAGTTCAGCAAGGTGAACCTGCAAAGTTTAAAGAGTCAGATTCAACCCCTTGGCCCAACAGGCATCTTCCAGGTGACTTCACCTAAACCACTTCTCTCCATTTTTCTGGTTACATATGGTGCCCGACCATTTTTCTCCCATACAATTATTAGGAGTTCAGATTTTTAATAAACTGAAACAGCTGCAACGTAGAGAGGGTAAAGGTAGGTTTTTTGCCTCCTGTGCAAAAGTCTCCAGCCAAACACCTGCTGCAAACTCAGCAGTGACTGACCAAAACAGACCGACGTGAATCACCTCCTCCACCACTAAATGGAGCACACCAGGCTAGCGTTCCAGGTCTGCCTAGCCTTCCGGCCCTCAGCAGAGGCAGTATCAGGGAAAGGCGGGCAAAGCCCACTGAAAAAGCAGCCACACACCCTGTCAGCCAGGCACGCACCGCCCCAAGCAGCACACGCGTGTGTCTCTCTCCTTCAGCGTCAGTACTTCTTACCGTTAAATGCCAAAACAAATCCTTTCCTCACCCCCTAGCTGCACTTTTTAGATGCAGTTTTATACACCAGGTCAAAAATAATTTAAGAAGCGTTTGACCAGAGAGAAGAAAAATATCCAAAGCAAACAAAAACCCCAACGTCAAGAGAAACGGAGGAGGGGAGCAGGAGTTATTTGGAAGTGACCCTTGGTGGGGGGGCAGGGGGAGAAGTCTGTCTGATTTTCTTCGGATACAGTTGGGCAGGAAATCATTGAGGTGGGTTAAAATACCTTTCTTGTACATGCTTTGCAAAGAATTTCTTCTGATCACTAGAATAATATTTGTTTTCATGTCAATCTTGATAAATCACAGCTGTGGTGCTTGATTTCCTCTCTCCTCCCTCCTTATTTTCATCTATTAATAGGCCTGCATGTACCCACACATCAATTAAAAATATACATATCTACTTATTCTATATATAAACACTTACATTTTGCAATCAGATTCCCTATGTAACATCACCCTGGTCCTGAACAGTCTCATTGGCACTTGTACTACTGTGCCTGTCACAGCACGACCCTGCTCTCCCCTTTGCCAGCCCAGCATCCCAAGGACATCTTACACCACACAGACCTCGACGTGTAAGGGCAGAGCCGGAGGCGTCGAGGAGGTAATTCCATTAATAGCCCTGCAGCCACTGCAGGCTCCCAAGTGGAAGTGCCAGAACAAGAGAAGCATCAGCCTGAGCAGTATTGTCTGCTTGGCTGTTGTTTTTTTTTGTTCTGCTTCCCCAGCTCAGTGGGAGGAAGGCGAGGCATCTGAAGAAGCTTTAGCCTAATTCAAAGCCATTCAATTTTGCACTTTCAAAGCTATAGCATTCTCTGGAAGTAGTTTAAACCAGGTATTTTAAGCCACCAATATGGTCGGCATCGCTCCCAAATGACATTCTCCAGTATTTCCACTGCTGAATTTTGGAGTCCAGCATAGGAAGGAAGGGATTTATTCTTCAAGTTCAATACAGCAAAACTCCATATTTTTTTTATCATTTGACTTACTGGAGAATTGTGAAAATCTTAGTTCTTGTCACAGCTTATCTCCCCCAGGCGTCTCCTACCCACTTAAAACACATTTCTGAACTAGTTCTCAGGCCCAACCTCAAAACACTTTCCAGACTCCAAAGAGAAACTGGAGACCAGACTGCACTGCCATAGCCCACTGAATTTCATCAACAGGACGAGAAACTACTTCCGATTTGAAGTTTTCCTTAAAGCCTCTGACAGTCACAACAGCTGCTTTATGTCTATGCTGAGCAGCATTAACAAGAAAGTTACTTGCTTTCTTTAAGAGGATTTAGCACAAATGCAAAAGACAACTTTTATTACAGGTCCCACT
The DNA here is from genome assembly GCF_030867145.1 of Opisthocomus hoazin. Classification (NCBI taxonomy): domain Eukaryota; kingdom Metazoa; phylum Chordata; class Aves; order Opisthocomiformes; family Opisthocomidae; genus Opisthocomus; species Opisthocomus hoazin. The sequence continues at coordinate 144,961,497 of NC_134414.1, forward strand.
AACCAGTTACTTAGTTTTTAACAAAGCAGGCAGATACAGCTTTGAAAACAAGGCTCCCTTCCCAGAAACTACCTGGAGGCATCTGACCTATTCCTACCAACAGTCAATGTATTCAAAGGTCTCCCCCAGTAAAGGTTATCTCCCGGAGTTGATTAGGCAATTTTACAGCTGGTATGCTGAGATTTTAACAGCCTTTAAGAACCATCCAGTTAGTTCAGACTGAAATGACTTTAAAAAGGAAAAAGAAAAAAAAAAACACAAAACGAACTGACAACAAGCATATCAAAAATCAAGCAGACAAGAACTACTGGGCTGAGTGGCTGGCTGCAATGCGCAGAACGTGCTGTACCCTACATGCACCCATCCCCAGGCCCCTCCTCCTGTGAGAGCTCTCTCCCAGGTCCAATGGTGCTAACTCACATGAGCAAGGGTCCAGAGGTCCGGCCCTCCGGTGCTCTGTCGCGTCCTTCAAACTGCTATCTCTTATCTGGCTGCTAAGAAACCACCCTACACACAAAGCCTAACAACTCCTGGCCGCTCCATCTCACTTACACCATGCAGCACTCTCTTGGCAGCCGTAAAAGCATTAATCTAACAAGTGGACTTGATAAATCAGCTTGTAGCTCGGCCAAAATGAAGACCAATTAGCCTACATGGGACTTGAACACTATCATTCAAGGGGAAGGACAAAAAAAGAAAAGTCTGCCACCAATCACAACTTGATAATGCAAATCAAACAGCATAGCAACTCCTGAATCAAGAAAGGGCAACAGCAGAAGAGACACAAGCCTGCCTAAGGGCAGGCACCTAGACTGCAAGCTCCAGAGTAACGTTAACATTGCACACTGGGCATTGAGTGGGACACAAACAGTGCTTACTGGTTGGGCTCTGCATCCCAGCAGCGAGAGAAACTGGCACTGCATGAGGATGCTGGCCAGCAGCTGGGGGAGACAGCCTGCAAGCAGATGTAGGCAGTGGAGGTGTGGGCTGGGGGGAAATGCTGGCAGCAACAACTATGCTTGCCTAAGAAAAAGCAGGTATCTAGACCCACTTGGAAAAACATCTAAAAGGCTGTTCTAAAAGAACCTCTCACGTACGCACATGAAATTTCCCTAGACAGCTTGTTGCAGAACTTTACTATCGTTATTGTCAGAAAAGTTTTTCCCTAATATCCAACCAAGCCTTCTTTTCCTACAGAAAAAATAGGTTGAAAAGAAATCAGCTACCAGCAGACACAGAGCACACTATTCTTTTCTGGTATCTTCTGACATATCAGAAAAGATACGGGTTTTGTTCAAAGACATTTCCGCCCTCTAGTCCTCTCAAAGAATGTTGTTTGTATATACAAAGCAGGGAGGAGCTGTAAAGTACGAGAAGAATTCAGAGGCAACTCTGGACTTCCAGGCTTCACCCAGCAGAGACCGGATGCAATGCGTTTGGCCTCCATGGCAAACAAGAGAAGACTGAGAACCATGCTTCCTTTCAAACTGAATTTTATCCAGAAACCTCTGCACACTTATTTTGCACCAGCTGAAGCTAGCTGGTCTCGGGTAAATTACACAGCTGAAGCAAGGAAGTTAGACGGGACGGAAGAAGAACACGGCACTAATTCACCTCACTCGATTTAGTATTTCAGTTCCTTCCAGTATGGCAAACAAGATATAGTCCACCCAACTGGGAGAGCTCTCAGGCTTTTCCTCACTCTCAGCTTCCCAGAAACCTACAGAGATATAAAGCAACCCTTTAACTCAGAAGTAAGCAGCTCAGAGAAGCTCACCATTAAAACAGAGCTAACAACTTCAGCACCCATCTTCTAATTGTGTCTCTGGCCCAGCAAGAAATAACACTAGCTTCTACAGCTTTTCCACAACAACATTTAATATCAAAGCTAACACAGGATCAATCTGTCAGTATATACATTCTTGTGAGATGCCAAATGCCCTTATTGCCCACCCAGTTCAGCACAAGTTGAATACATGATACACCTCATTACATCAGGCCAGAAGCCTACACAGCTTTCTGAAAGTAAGGAGAACAACACAAATGCTAAGCAAGATTAGCAGAGGGGACACCAATTTGCCAGCTGATATTCAAACACCAAAGGAATAAAAGATTTCAACACCAGCAGCGCTGTTTGGAAGCACCTGACAAAGACACTTAATAAAACCCACTGGCCCGAGGAAACTCGTTTTCTTGCAGCATTACTGCTCTCCAAAATGATGCAAAAGTGCAAGAACAGTAGAGGACGGGTGGAGACGGCAGTTCTGAAATCTTACTAAGTCTTAATAGAAAGAGCTACACCATCTCAGGAACCTGAGGAGCACCGTAAGTGCCACCATCTCCGGAGCACAGCCCTGGGACTTCAAATGTGAGATAACAACTCCACTTCCTCGCCAAGAGCCATTTGCAGGATTTCAGTCCCACCCACAACTGCTCAGTGCAGGATGCTTCCCACTGCTACCAGATGAGGGAAAGGGACCAAAGACCAGCGCATGGGAGCTGTCTCTCGAGGTCCATAAGCAACAGTTCGTGGTGAAGATTTTTACCTTGGCAAACATTAAAAGATACAAATGATCTTCTCACTCCGACAGGGATTCTCTCCTATTTTCTTCTTCATTTTGTTATTGCTTGGTTCTTCTGAAATGGACACAATTTCAGCGACAGTGCTAACAGCAGGCCTAAAAACTGCAGGCATTCAAGAAGCAGAAGTAAACAAACAAGATCTTGCTCATAAGCCAGCCCTGAAAGCTAATTCATTGCTTCCTATTGCAAATCAGCATGTGCTCACATCAGGAGTGAGCTCGGCATATCGTACATGCTGGGAAAAACAACACACACACGGAAAAAGTAAAAGACACTCACTAGTACATAGATCAGTTGAAGATCTAAAACACAACGTCTCAACCAACTATGTGCCTAGGTCATTACAGTAACCATCTAAAGGAAAACAGAAATTGCTTCTATTACACATTCAACAGGAACAGGGAAGAAACAGTGTTCAGAATATCAGAAATAATTTTCAGGACAAAAAGCTCTGCCCACACGCAAAGAACACATGCAGGTATTTCATTTACAAAAGAATTCTGTCTGTACATACTATACATTATAGTGAAAATCAAGCTGAATTTTCTAAGCAGAAAACCTTACTGCAGCTGCACAGACAAGAGTATGTGCCTTAGCACGCACCAAGCTTCACGGGCACCTCTCCCAAGGCCAATATCAAACCTGCTATGAAGACCCTTTCATTTGACTGCTGGCAAGTCTTTGCCAACAGGCACTGTGCTCTCTCTCCTGTTGTTGCACACGCATTTCAATATTCACCACCCCCGGGGCTGAACTGAATTAAGACCAAAGGAGGTTTTCTTTCCAGCAGTATGACAGAGGGACTTCTGCTGCCAGCAGCAAACATGATATAGGATTGCTGGGTGTGCCAAGCAGGGCACTGCTCTTCGGAGCCTTGACAGCAATGGCAGGGAATCCCGTGAGACTCTTGGAGCTACAGGCTGGGTAAAATGAATATATACACAGGAAAGAGCAAACACACAGTGCTCAATTAGTTGCTAACTTCCTGATTCCAGAAATCCGAATCAAAAAGGGAATTCGCACCAGAACCATCCACCATAAAAACCATTACGAACAGCCGGACTTCTGCTATGAAGTTCAGACCCTGTTCTTTAAAAGCCTGGGTAAATTTTAGATCCAAGTACCAGAAAACTGAATTATGATTTCACATCTCTGACACAATGTATTTCCAGCCATCACACACCGTAGCTGAAAAATATTTTACCTTCTTTGTAAACTGCTTTGATTATGAGCACCATATAAGATCCAGGGACATTTGGTGGCAGTGAAAGATCTCACAGGAAGGCCACCGTTAAATCTTTGCTGAGAAACAAGGCAAGACATCTGTTTTACATTGTCATTGAAATAATTAACTGATTTGTGCATTACCAAAGTGAAAATTAATTTTATTCTACTGTGAGAAAGTTTGGGGAAAGTGGAAGTCTTCAGTAATATTTAAAAGGAAAAAAAAAAAAAAGGAGAAAAAAAAAAGACAAGTCAAGATTAGGCCAGACATAAAGCCAGTTCCCACAAAAGGCATGATGGAGCTGTGCCAAATGCTTCTAAGAACAGAGCATTTTTTGGTTGTTTATTTGGTGCCAAATTTCTTATGCCTTCCTTCTCTCTTTTATGGGTATTAATAAGATTTCCACATAAATCTGTCTCTACTTAGTCATCTTCACCACTGTCAGACTTCAGAGTCCTCCACGACGAAGGATTGCCAACACAAATGTTTATGATGTCACACGAGCCGCACTATCGCTCCCGCCATATTTCAGAACAAACAGTCCCAAAAGGTGAAAGGCCACTACAGTCTATGGAAAACGAAGGACTATATATATATATATATATACACACACACACACATATAATTAGAATTAAGAGACTGAGGAAAGAGAGGAAGGGGGGAAATAACAGTGGCAATCAACTAAATGCATTTCTTGATTTGGTGATAACAAATGAAAAACCAGCAGGCATCTTTCTCCAATTAATACACATTCCTAGGACAGACTTCACACACTAACTGGAAATTTTACCCATGCCTAACTGAAATTGTCTTTCTTTGATTCTTATTCTATTTATTTCACAAGCCCTTCACGTTCATATCACATATTGTGACCAGTGCATCGGTCATTGATGCATGGAAATTTCCTCCAAGGCACCAATGAATTTTTGCATTCAAGCTTTTGCACTTAGAGCCAGGTAACTCTATCATCCCCTAAAATCTGAGATGGCATCTCCATAGATTCAAAGTCTTGGATGGATCTTACTGTTACCAAACAAATATCCACTCCACCAAATAAACAAACAAAACCAAAAATAAACAAAGAAAAAAATCACCAGATGCTCTTGAATCTGGTTGGAGGGAAAGAAGTGAGATGAGCTAAGGAAAAACTGTATCAGCACACGACACTGTAGTGTTTCTTGGGTGTCCGTCACAGACAGTCTGAAACAAATCTAACCCACCTTTCTTACGTGCGAGAGCAGAATCAAGTGTCCAAAGCCCACCCTTAACTTCTTTAGCCTGTCTTCCATGAGAGAGGAAAGGGGTTTCAGATTTGCTGGGCTAGAAGATAGGGAATGACAGGGGCATAATCAGCTCATCGATGTAAACATTCCTAGATCATAAAAGGAACATTTGACCATTCAGAAGAGCAGGACTAAGGAAGCTGCTAACTCAAAACATGTGGGCATCAACATCATGATGTTTCTCTTGAGTTTGCTTTTTATTAAATAAACACTTGGGAAAAAAAAAACCACCCTACATATATATAAGAAGTTAGATATTTAAAGTTTCGTTAAAAACACCTGAGACTGCAAATTCAAGCATTTAAAAGATAGTGTACAACATAATTATGCTTACAAACACTGATTCACTGTTACAGATAGCAATCCATTAAGATCATAGGCAAGATAGAAAGCAACTTTCTGGACTATTAAATTTCTGCCTAAAGTTCTCATCTCCTTAACCTGCCATTATGAATGATTAAGGCAATCTGAGCATTACTTTTATCTCAGCTCTAAAAATCTTAACCAAATAAAAGACCCAGAGGGCCCCTAGGCCAAGTTCTCATGAGTACATTGAATGACTGTAAAGGAAACTCTTTTGTCACTGCTCCCACTGGCTGAGGATTTTTTTGGGCTGGGTTTTTTGAGTGCATATCAGTAAACTTTTCAATACACTGACTTCACTTTAAAAATCAACATTTTCCTCAGCACTATGTTTCCACTTTCATTTGAGAAGAGACAATATATAAAGCAAATCAGAACACGAAATAAGCACATATATTTGCAGCCGCAAATTCCCTTCCATTAAGGAGTTGTAATAATTCACGGCCAAGAATTTTATCATTTTTGATCACAGATCAGTTGCAGTTTCCTAAAGAACAGTAAAATCTAAAGATCTAAACATGACAGCATGTCCAGGCATGAATACAGAATTTAAAATTCTAGGTTTCCAAAAAGTCTGCTCAAGTGGCAGATCACAGTCCAAGTCAGGAAATCTGAAGGTTAATCTTAAGGATCTTCTCTCTTGTCTATGTATAACACAAAAATAAAAGAAAATTCTAGATCCAAGGATCATGGAAGCTAAAATATTGGAATGAAAAACATTGAATCTATGCCTCAGTCACTGCTATCCACAAATATATACCATCTATCAACCCTGAATAAGAACATCACACAGTTTAGGACTAGGTTTATATACCACACATGGCAGAAGAGAAAGCTGAAATAAAGACTGGATAGGTTTAAGAGGAAGGAGCTAGACAATCCATCTTTACCACTTCACTTAAAAACGTTCAAGAACTCTCCAAGACACATTTGGGTTTGCCATCTCCCTCCATCTCACATCACGTGTATCCAGAAAGCTAGTTTTAGATGTCCTAAATTTCAGTTAAGCCCCAGTGCCTAGTATTTCCTGTTAGCTGGCTCTGACTCCAGAGGTGCCTTGCCAAGAGGAAACAACAGGCTTGGATCCTCAAGTGGAATTTAAACTGGAATACGTGCTTTAGTGCTGGCACCCCACTCTATCTAATTGTTGCACTATTATCCGATGCTCCTCTATTACACCGCTTGACACAAACACGGCAAGCTTCATAAGAATTAGTATTTTGTATTCTGCAACCCAGAAGTCAGTTTTGTATATTAACATGACACAAGACAATATTTCTGTTTGCCACTGAAAAGATTTCTCCATACAGTCTCTGCAATGAGGCATGTACAGAGCCAGTGTTGCCTAAAATAATAAAATTGTACACACCTTGTGTTATACCTTCCTGCTTCTGGGCACTATTAAATGTGTTTGCTTCTCCACGAGTCACAGGAAAGATGAATGCTCTGCAACTCTTAGCACAAGTCTTTTACTGGAAAGAGTAGGGCTCTCCTTCCACCCTTACTCCCCTTTTAACTTCGGAATCTCTGGTGGAGTCTTCCTCACAGCTCCGTTCCTCACAAGCACACGGGAACTACAGCATTAAATCCTTTAATAGAAAATGTTTATTCACTTGCAGTTTTGTGTAATCAGCAGACAATTAGGACTGCATTTAAGAATGGCACTTGCATATGAATTAAGCTGGTCTTCAGAAAAAAACCTCGGTAATGGCATATAAATTGTGTTGCAGTCTCATAGAGAATTCAGAATCAACAGAAATGCAGCAAATTTCAGGGAACTGTAACAATAAATAGATTTTCAGAACTGTCTTAATACATAAGAAATACTAACTAGTGCGCAGCTTCCTTGAGAATAGCTACATATGAGCAATAACATATCCATTACACATAATAGAGTAAGTTTTACCAGATAAAGCTCATCATCCTTATCTCTAAAAATTTGAGTGGCCTATTTATTTCAGCTGGTCTTATCACACTTCTGACCAGTCAGAGCTCCACACTCAACAAACCCCCATTTATGCCCATGAGACCGACATCGGCTCGGGCAGCACAGGGACTTTATCAGCTCCTCCTGCCCCGCCAGCCCCGAGCTCCAAGTCACAGCTAAAGCGAGCGGCAAGTCAGTCTAGGCACCAGAGGTACCATGCAAAGCACATGCATGGCCTTGCACCTCTGGAACAGAGTCGCAGCACCAAGTTCCAGACACGATACTGGAACGCATGCATTTGTAAGGCACAGGTATTTATTTGTTTATCAAAATCACTACTCGAGTATTTACAAATAAAAGAAGAACTTCTTTGCAAAACTTGGCACACATTTGCAAGTCAAGAAAGAAAAAGAAAGGTTAAAGCAATAACAAATCAAAAGCCAAGCAATGGCTACAGAGGTTGGCATATTAAGAAACATGCCTGCCTGTGGAGACGTCAGAAATTGTTAGTAAATATCCAGAAAGAACAGTGTCATATGTAACTCAGGCTGCAGATTGTGCTGTCAGAATCAAAGAATTCCATGCCTCTAGGCTACACAATATTAATTTGAGTGTGTATATATACACACAGATATACATAAAAATATAAATGTATATATGAAGATATAAGTATATATGAAGATATAAGTATATATGAAGATATAAGTATATATGAAGATATATGTGTGCACACACATCTACAGAAACATGTCACAAGGTCTCAGGTCGGATATCGAGCAGCACAACCAACATTAGCTTTCAATTGCTCTCTCTAAAATATGAAAGAATGGTTAGCTGTTAAAAAACAAAACAAAACTCTCTGAAGATCTGTGTATGGGAATGCACCCTTCTCCTGCACTATCGACTGAACGGAAAGGATCAGCCTGTTATCCTGCAAGGACTGAGCACTCTCAATTTCCCCTGAAGTCAGTGGAGGCAGGGAGGACATTATCAGTAATGACTACAAAAAGAACGTATGAAAAATAGCATTTTTAAGAAACCTTGACTTGTACAATACAAATTTTAATATATCACTGAACGACTTCCAGGAGAAGTCAAAGGTATTCATTGTCTCACAAGAATAAGATACAGAGCTACATCTCAGCACAAGTATTCCTGCAACAACTCCACTGACAGACTCAAACTAAAACTCCAGCCACAGGTAAAATATCTTCACAGTTATCTTGCAATTATAAATGCACCCAAACACACTTCAGTTCCTTATCAACACAAAATACAGTGATCAGACCTTGTCCAGAGTAACCCATGATTAGCATCACCAGTAAAACAGAAGAGAAATGCACCCGAGAACTCTACCAGCATCCCACACTTTTTTTGCTGCTCACCAAGTGAGTGGCGGGGGAAGGATTTCAGTATCACCAATACTGAAATAGCCCTGTCTGCATTTGGGGGCGTGTGGTGGAAATGAAGCAGCACAGTCTACTCTGCAAGCAAAACCAAGTTAGATCAGTTAGCTGGTGAGCTCTAACAGGCTACAATAAGAAAAAGGAAGAAAGAAAGAAAGAATCTCATCATAAAAGCACTTGAAACTGCATTAATGGAGGCAAGGGTGGGCAGCACACATAAGACAAGGCTGTGCAGCCCTTTTTAATCTACACTTTTGCAGAGAAGTCTGCACCTTTCTACAGTTGTCATTTCAATTGAGATTTAATATAAAAACATAGCCAAGATTTCACAAGTTTTACTCTGCAGGCAACTAAAAGCTGGGGCGAGCATATCTAGATTATTGCTCATGGAAGCGGAGAAAAAATTGCTCGGACGTAGCTTCTCAACCCACGCGTCACCCTTCCGACTGCCTTCAGCCATCGCTGGTCAGACAGCAAACACAAACACTCCTGAGGGTGCCTCTGCAGACTGCCAGCTGAGTGGCTTCACTGCCACCACAGGGCAGGCAGCCCACCACTCTGGCCTCTTCAGCGGCCGCACACTCTCCTTTTAAGGTAAATTTGGGGGTGTACATTGTTGCTATGGGTCAATATTTTTATGTAACAGAGGTAACAAAAATTATTAATGTTCTGCCTATCCTCCATGACATTACACACAAACATACGTTGACTTTTTCTAAAACTATACAGCAAAAGTAAGTGCAAGAGACCAGCCGAAGTGTCTGTACTCCAGGGGGAGGAAGAACTTGAGTTATTGCTGGGGCCATGGCTGCAACTCCAGCATATAGAGATGCTAGCAAGGTATCACCAACCCGCTGGGAGTGCAATAATTCAAAAGCAGTTAACCTGTGGCATTTAAACCCTCAGTTCTTTCCCCTTCTGGAATTCATTTCACAAACATGCTTATGGACAAACTCAGTCAAACATCCGTCAGAAGGATGCTGCTCAGAGTAAGCAATGCTCAGTTTTGAAGTTGAGTAATAATTGCTCCACCACATTATTATCATTTACACGAAAAAAAACAGTCTGCAAGCTTATTCAAGGAAACAAGAATCCTCTTTAAAACAAAAACATAAATCCAACTGCCATCAGTGACTCGATCCTCAAAACACAGCAAGTGATACAGCTTTCCATCAGACCTCACCATAGTCATATTTCACACAGCTGTTAACAAGGCTGAGATATTTCTAAGCGGACCAAGCAGTTTAAGAAGAATCGTTGCTTTTAAGCTGTCACCAGGGTCTGTCTCTGGAGTTCAGCAACCATCAGAAAAGCATCACTCCTACAGAATTAGGCACACACGAGACCCATTAAAAAAAAAATAATGATGCAGAATATAATTTTACTTTGTTTTATAATTCAAACCAAAGCACAAATTCTTACTACAAAACAAAGCTAACCAAAGCAACCCACAAAATATTCGATGCAAATAAGTCACTTTAACCCTGCATATTTCACTGGCAGGTTAGAGGCGTTAGACAAGGAGGCCTCACCTACGCTCTGAGTTATTTCTAATACGTGGAGGTTTCATATTTTTCCAACCTTGTGCAGGGGGAGAGGGAGAGCTTTTAGCTGTACTGATGCTCCTAAATATCTTCTCCCTAACTGTTTTCAGTAGTTAATTGTGGTAAAAATATAAACACAGCCGTGCAGTGATAGGTCCTGGTCAACGCACACTGCAGATAAAACAGTAAGGTCACTAAAGCACACCACAACAGAGTAACAAACTGGGAAAATTCTTCCTAACTAGTATCAGATTAAAAAAAAAAAATAAATAAAGCCAGTTTTTCTAATCCTCAACCTGTTTGGCATAAAACACCTAGAAACTTCAACAAATAATAAATACAAATGTCTAAGGATTTTAGAAATAGCTTCATTTACACCTTGTGACACACATGTTCCATGATCAGCATGTATTTCTGTATCACACATCCAGACGTCTTCCTTGCAGCTTAACTAAAGGATTGGGGTTTTCAAGAGTTTTGTTTTGGGGTTGGTTTGGGTTTGTCTTTTTATCCAAATTGCCTTCTCGTCTTCCATTTTCAGGAAAACACCTATTCAGTACTCTTCCACCAGATCTATTTTTACACATCTTTCCCGTTTCTTCTTAGGTGATGATCTGAGGTTTGGACTATCTGTAGACCCCAGCCATACATTTTGGCTGACAAAAACTCAGCACAGCACTCCACACCGGGACGCCACTAATCTGATTTCACTATAGTACTTCACACACACACGCAGACTTTTTTGGTGACCACTACTGCCAGCTGACACAAAGTCTTTTTCCTGACAGGTTCCAAAATTAAAAATGTAATTTCACCAACCACACTCTTATAACCAGTGCCTTTCCTGCACTGTACATTTTATCTTGTGTCCAGCAACCGCTAAGACAGCATTAGGAAACCATCCAACTGCCTCCTATGTCCAACAGCAATGAAGGACCAGTTGTTTCATCAGCACATTCTGCTGTTGTGCTCTCCGTGTGGTGCTTCCCACTTCAGAATCACAGAATGCGTTGGAAGGGACCTTTAGAGGTCATCTGGTCCAACCCCCCTGCCATGAGCAGGGAGTCTTCAACCAGACCAGGTTGCTCAGAGCCCCGTCCAACCTGGCCTTGAACACTGCCAGGGAGGGGGCATCCACCACCTCTCTGGGCAACCCACTCCAGTGCTTGATCACTCCAGCGCTTCACCGCTATTTTATTTATAAATAGTTATATGTGTGAATAGGTGCCACAACACATAAAGCAATAGTGATTTAGCCTGTTCTTCTGGATTCTTGGCAGACCTGGAGGCAGCTGCTTCTCTGCACCCAGATCTCCAGCCGCCCTTATCGCTGGCTTTTCGCAGCCCGAGACCTACCGCCGCCCTTCTGCCGACCGCCCCTCGACCAGCACAGCCAGAGAGCCGGGACCGGGGGGCTCGGGGCCTTCCCTCACGGCAGCCCCCTCGGCCCGCCCGCCCCGGGGGTCCGGCCATCGGCCACACGCCGGCCTCAGCCCCGCGCCCGCCCTCACCACCCCCGCCAGGGCGAGAAACGCAGCCACAGCCGCGGCGGGCGGAGAGGAAAACGTGACAAGAAGGGGGAAAAGGAAAAAAAACCGGCACCGAACCCCAGCCGCAGGCAGCACCGGCCGCCTTAAGCACCACGGACAGATTTTGCCGCCGGCGCTGGCAGCCGGGCCGGGGGCGGGAGGAGAGGCGAGGCCGCGCGGCGCAGGGGCGCTCGTGCCCCCTAGGGGGCCGGCCCCGACAGCGCCACCGCCGGCCCGGCAACGGGGACAGAAGGGAGGGAAGCGCGAGGGCAGCGCGAGGCTCGCGGTCCTCACTAACCAGCACCCGGAGGAGCGCGGCAGCGGGGCGCAGCAGCCCTCCCTCCATCTCCGCACGCAGTGTGGAAAGGAAAACACCGACATTCCCCGCAAGTTAAAACCGGGACAGATGTCGCCTTTAATTTTTCTTTTTTTCTTCCTCCCCCCCCCCGCTTCCTATTTCTCAAATGGCCACCCTGGTGCAGAGAACTGCCGATCCTACCACTGTACTTGCAGCGGGGCTTAGAGCAAGCCAAGTTGAAATTAAAAAAAAAAAAACAACAAAAAAACAAAAACTAAAAAACACCACCAAAAACCTGAAAAACTACATAATCCAAAGGAGAAGCTTTTATTTCTGAGTGACACTGACTAACACAGAAAAAAACTGAGGAAACTGTTTGGTAATTCATCAAGAAACTTTTTCAAAACAAGCAGAGAAGAAAAAACACACAGAGAAAAACCCGACCTCCAACTTTGTCATCCAGATCTTTACATTTATTCCCTTACCCGTCAAGCTGTACATCTCCCACTAGATTACCTAAGTAAATCACAGCAATGGGCTCAAAGCTTTAATTGCCGCAGCATCCTTTTTATTCTCAAGCCATGTCGGATGCAGTCAGCGCACCCCCATTTCGAGCCCTATGGTTTGCAGGCACCAGAATTCAGCCACCTTCCCATTCCAGGGCGGGGTATTTTTTTTATATATTACTTTTTAAAGAGAAATGGCCAAGCAATATTCCTTCAACTTGCAAAATGCAGCTATTTCTCGGTCTCTTGCAAAAAAAGAGTTGGAACGCCCGCACAGTAACAGCAGGTCAGGACAAATTCATACAAATCTCGCAGTTAACATCCAAAACATCATGTGTCACTGTTTTTCCCCTCCAACCCCCAACAAGCTTCTCAAAACACATTTCATACACAGGGTCACTGTTCTGGCTGTTTATTTAATTAACATGACAACCCAGCGTACACAGGATTTCTTTCAGTTCCCCAGCTTCGCATTTTCACACTTCAGGCAAAAAGAGCAGAAAGTCACTACTGTGTTTTACTTTTTTTGCCAATATGCTATAATATACATTTCTTGATTTAACCGATTGACAAAAATAGATTCTATACCAATCGTGAGAGTTTCAGCAGCAGTTTTCACATTTTTGTGAGGTTGAAGGAAAAAAAAAACTGAAAAAAAACCCCCAAGTAGAGAGGGTTTGCGTAAATGAAGCCATGCAAAAGAAAATAAAGTATTACGTCTGGAGTCCCTGGGTGATTTTTCCTGGAGCCTTACTTAAATAATTTACACGGTTGGGTTTCAGCAAGTCACCAGATGACATAACTCCTCAGTATTCCTCGGTTTCCAGTGACCTAAATGGCAATGCCAGCAAATCTTGTCAGAGTAATTACAGCTCAATAATGCTTATTAGACAGAGGTATACAGAATGTAACACTGTGTGTCTAATAGGAGACCATAACTTTCACATACATAATATCTGAAATTTTCAAGCTCTGTATGTTGCACTAGGTTCTCTCTTATTTTCAGGCCAGAAGGCAGGATACATAGTGTTAAAAACTGTTATAAGATAAGGTACATCTGTCCTTTTTTTAGGACAGAATGATGGAGAGCCAGGAAAGGGGGGAGAAACAACATATTCCTGGCACTTACACAGCTCTCGCTGTCAAACAATGAGAAGAACAAATAAAGCCTTAATTTTCCCTTGAAAAAAAACCCAGCAGATACATTTATTTTTCTCCTCTGTTTCTTAGATCTTATCCCTGAAGAGGTATCTTTGACCATGTGAACCGTTACAGTATTGTCTTCTCAGCTCCGCGGACAGGCAGCAATAATGACAGTCCCGGATTGCAACTTTCCCAGGCTACAGACGAGGAACAGGCAGAGTCACCACCCAGAACCCCACAAGAAATGGTCAAATCCAGCAAAAACACCTCCGCTGTCACTGGAGGAAGACAGAGCAGCCTGGCACCAAAGTTACTTATCTGAAAAAAATTACTTTCAAAAAGGAGAAACAGGCTGGGAAAGATGTGGCAGAATGAAACAGCTACCAAGTCTCAAACCAATTAAAAACAAGTGACAGACCCTCAGGTGTCCCTCAGTGAGGCAAACAGCTTTCTACTTCTCCAGCTGCCCAGAAGCAGGACAATAGAAAAGCAAGAGAAGAAAGGAAAATCGGTGGAAGCCCTCTCTGCCCCAGGAGCCAGAGGACATGGACAGGAGTTTACACATGGAGCTGCTGGCCTCGCAGCTGGAGACATCAGAGCTGGAGCAGAAACTCCTCCATCCTGGTGCTACCTCCTGCGCGGGTCGGGGCTTTTCAGCAGGGTGAGACTCAGCACCTCGCTAGTGCCTTCTCATATGGGTTTGTGTCACCCACGGGTTTGGGAACTGGTTCTCAAACCCTGACGCATGCTGTACCTGTGACAGTCTTCTGACTATGGAAAAAAAAATAAGTCTAAAAAGGCCAAGCAAACTGAACTACTTGCAGCAGCTGCTGTAGCTCATTTAGCACACACTTGTAATAAATCCAAGTTAGCTGAAAGCTTCCCATTCCACCCAAACAAAACAAACAACAAGGAAGGCTTAAGAGCAGAATCGGGAGTCTTCAGCACGGTTTAAAGTTGTCCAGCTACTATCTCCTGTGGAGTATGTTACCCACCAAGGCGACATCATCCCTTTGGACTGTTGTGCGTCAAGATCAACACACGCAGATCTGAGGCGTACAAGCTCCAGAACACACAGGCCATATAACATTTTAACGGGAAACACCAAGACACAGAACACACTTGCACACCCACATCCCCCCCCCTCCTCTCCACGCTTTGCAAAACGTTTGCAACGTTTGCAAAAATGTGAAAAAGAAAATCCAAAAGCCACCACCCTGGAGGTACTTGTGCATTTTACCAGGAAAAAAAAATTCATTTGTTCATTCATTCACCATCTTAACCATCCATTCACAATTTCTCTCTGCAGCCTCGTTCAAATGTGGGTGAGTGAGCCCTCAAGGAGCTGAGCATCCTCAGCCAGCATTGATGAAATCACAGGCAGACAACACTCAGCTGGGAGCAGGATCAGGCTATTACCAAGCACACATTTCTCAGTGAGGTCTACACACACACCAAACTGGAAACTTTTAATCCAAGGAATTCACCAAAGCTGAGAAAGAGAGAGAACATATACAAAAATCAATCACAAAAAACAGAATTAACGGAAACACCAGTAAAGAGCACTTTCAGCAACAATCGGAGGTTATATCTTGGCGTGGTTTGATTTTGGATGGCGGGGGGTTTCTAACGAAACAGTTTTTCCTGGTTTAATTCTTTTGGGGACCGATTAGCAACTAAGATGAGACATTTCTACAGAAGGTATAATTTAGTGACATACGCACTTCCAGCTACTCCTACTAGCAGCTTAAAGAGAAGTATTTCTTTTAATTTAATTTTTTTAATTTAATTGTAAATATGCTAATACCTTTTGTAATATGCTAATACTTTTAATTTAATTGTAAATATGCTAATACCTCTATCTGTGACATTAGTTCGCAATTCCTGGCACTGTCCTTTACATCACTAGGCCACACGGATTCAATTCACTATTCTAGTAGGGAAAAATTCAGGTAACAACTGTGATGTGTGTGACTAAAAAAGATAAATTCAGAAACTCAGGACTTTTGTAGAATCTCGTATCACAAAGTCAGACAGGGAGGGAATCACACTCTGGAAAAACAAAAGCTTAATTAAATGCTCAGCAATAGGAAAGATTACACAGCAGGCAATGGGAAACGTCTCTAAAACTTCACCTAATGTTACTCACCAAATGAAAGCATGTATTTCAAAGCAATAAAGTAGATCCATTTCCTGATGAAAATTATTGGCAGCTCCCAGATGTATTAACAAACTATCTTTCAGACCAGAAACATTCAGGGCATGTTTTTTAAAAACAGGGGGTAAGGGAAGGCCTGGTTTTGTTTACAAAGCCCTCGTGTCTATTTTTAACAGGTTATATTTAAAAACTGTCCAAAAGAGAAACATTTACCTATGGTTTCTTTAAGTCTATGGGGAGCTGATTTTTGCTATAAACACAAACTTTGCTGTAAGACAGTCCCACTTCTCCCAGCGTTTCTTCAAGGTCCTTCCAGAGCTTTGTTTCAGCTTTTCCATTTTTCTATCTTGCTAACATTTATTTAAGAGGACGGCTTTTAGGGAGGAAAGTTCACACACACACAGCCACATTGTGCTTAAAAAGAAAACAAAAAAAAAAACCCAACAAAAAGCCTCCCCAAACTCGAAAGTAGTCATCCATTTCTAATCACGCAGTGACGCAAGCAATACCAGATCTCGCTATTGATTAATAGTGACTGAGAACAAAAGAAAGAGAAATTTGCCAAAACCCTGCAGCAGCGGGTGAACTGGACAATCGCCAGGAAACTCCAGTCCAGCTCCGCAGCTTGGAAGCGGGAATTGCTCGGGGCAAAGCTGACCACTGTCCCCCAATTAACACACCACTGGTGGGGGGGAAAGCAATCTGCCTTGTTACCCATCACCGTTTTAACGTTCTGGTATCTACAGATGATTTGAATTCCCTCCATAAGAAAAGAGAATGATGTGATCACAAATTAGTGAGCTCTGTCTCCGAATGATTACATTTAGAGGTGTTAACTGAAAAGCTGCTTGTATTTGAAGTGAGAGAATGGGTGGAAATATGTTTAAAACCTTTAAAAGTTATTATTGTAAGAAACCACCAGAAATACCTAGTGTCATCAAGTAAGTATGAACAGTTTTAATTTCTTGCCTTAGATACTGTATCTACAAATTATTCTTACACCCTCTCAGTTCCTACTAAAGTCAGAACTGGGTCAGCTTTGTACTTTTTCATGCTGTATTTGTCTGGACACTGCAGTAAATATTTATTTTATCTGAACAAAAACGTTAAATAAATAAGTACATTTGTGTAAAATAAGCCTCAAGTATATAAGGTTGTCAGGCCCTTTTCTAAAAAAATGTCATAACCAACCACAAAGGGATGTAACCAAACCATGCCCAGCAGCAAACCAGCCACCCACACCGTACGGTTTGATGCCATCGCTTGGAAAATACTCAGCCGCTTATCCAGCGAGCGACCTGAAAGCAAACCCTTGGTGCACGGCAATGCGCTTCAGCTGACCACGGCGCAGAGCCGCTTTCCATGCGAACTGAAAAAGAAAGCTTAACACCCTTTGCCACTTCTTTTCCCCCTTTCCCCCCTGCTCAGCGAGGGTCGCGCTGGCTTTCAACGCGCTCGGTTACACCCGACCCATCGAACCAGCCTTCTGCGGGGCAAACTATACCCTCAAAAATACCAGAGAAAACGCTCTGAGCACAGAACTAAGCCGACCCTGTGTCCGCGGCAGGGCCCTATACAGCTGTGCAGTAAAGATAATGCTGTTGGCTTGTTTCTTCTTCCCGTTTTTTCTTTTGAGGTGTGCACTCAAAAGACCGCACCGCTGGTATCGGAGCACGTTCTCATCCACCGGTTCAAATCACGACCCCTGACAGGGAACCCGGCGGAGACAAACCGCGTGTGCCTCCCGCCGGCCCCCCCGCCGCCCCGGAGCGGGACCCACCGGTCCCGCAGCAGCCCCGGGGAGCCAAGGGGCAGAGCCCAGCCCGCGCCGCGCGGGCCGGCCGCGGGGGCCGCGCTGTCACCCCGGGAAGGGGCTGCTCCCGCCGAAGGCAAGCCGCCGGGCTCGCACACTCACCCCTTTCAAGCGAGTTTAACGGGGCTAAGCTGCCCTTCCAGCAAACCACCGGGCTGAAAATGCGAGGCCCGTCAGCGATGCTGGGAAGCGCCGAGGGAGAGAGCCGGGCACCGGCCGCCGAAACTTTCTACCGGGCTTCGCCCCAGCAGGCGCCGGTGACGGCTGCGAAAGAGAACCCCGAGCTCTCCCCCTCCCGTCGCCCGCAGCCGGGAAAGTCAGGCTGGGTCCGGAGAGCCCCGCTCCCCGCCCCGTCCTGGGGCTCTCCGCTCCGCGGGGCGCCGGGAGAGCCCGCACCGTGCTCGGCCCCTCCGCCGGGAGGGCCCGGCTCCCCGCGCCTCCGCCGCCAGAGAAGTGTTTGGGGCACCCTCCCCCCCCCGCCCCGGTCCTGCCCTACCTGCTCCCGGGGGATGCAGGGCAGCGAGGTCCGCCGGTGGGTCTTGCCGCCGCCCGACATCTCGGGGGAGATCATGGAGCTGGACCGCCGCCGCCGCCTGAGGACTGGGGCTTCGTCCGCGGCCGGGGGGGCGGCGGGAGGCTCCGCCGGGGGGGCGGCCCGCCGCGGGGGCCAGAGCCGGTCGGCGCAGCCGGCCAGGAGGATGCCCAGCAGCCCCAGCAGGTAGGCCAGGTAGGGCCGCCAGGACGCCGGGACCCTCTCCAAGGCGACGAGGGACGCGGTCCTGGCCGCGCTAGTCACGGCGAGCATGAGGACTCCCTGCCTCAGCGCCAGCACCGGCCATGTCACGGCGGCCAGGCAGCTCAGCACCACCCCCGCGGCGGCGAGGGAGAGCGGGCGGTCCTCCCGCGCCGCCAGCGCCGCCCGCGCCGCCGCTTCCCCCCCGCAGCAGGCGGCCAGCACCAGCGCCGCCGCCCGCGCCCGCACGCCGCCGCGCAGCAGGTAGCGGCCCGCCAGCAAGCAGGCGCCGGCCAGGCCCAGGGGCACGGCGCCGGGGGGAAGCCAGCCCCAGCCCCGCGGCCCCGCTCCGCCCTCGCCCGCCAGCTCCCGGCCGCGCTCCCCCCCGCGCCAGCCTCACCGCCGGGGCCAGCAGCGCGGAGAGGGAGCCGCCGCACAGCGACGGGGAAAGTTTCCGGCGGCGCCAGCTCTCCCGCCGCGGCGGAGGCAGCGCGGCCCGGCAGGCCGCCCCCCCCCCCCCCGCCGCCGCCGCCGCCGCCCCGCGGGGTGCGCGCCTCGCCGCCGGCCGTGGCCTCGACGGGCCCCCGCCCCGGGGCTTGTTCCCAGCCGGGCAGGGGCCGGGAGCCACCCCCCCACCTCGTCCCGGCAGCGGTCAGCGGCGGGCGGCCGGGGGGCCGGGGGCGCTCCCCGCCGCAGCGCCGGCGTTTCCGAGGAGCGCGGAGCTCGCCCCCCGCCGCGGATGAGGGGCTGCGGAGCGCCCACCTCGGGCTTGGGGGGGGGGCGGGGCAGTAAACTGAAAGCTTGTTAGAAAGTGCGAGAGAGGGAGAGACGCGGGGAAATCCTAAGGAGTGTCAGGGCGGGGGGGAGGCAGAGGTACCACCGCAGAACTGCTGCTTAATTTCTAGGCCACTGCCTCCCTGCCCGCCGTTGTCCCGGCCCGCGGGGTTGCGGGAAGGAGCCTCCCGCTCGTTGCGGACCGCGGGGAAGAAGAAAGGGCGGAAAAAAAAAACCAAAACAACCCAAACCACCGAACCCCCACGCAAAGGCCAGCGACCCGGGGGCAGAAGTTGCGAGGTTCTGCGGGGAGAGCGAGCGGGACCTGCGGGAGGGGCTTGCAGGGAGGTTGCTTGGGGAGGGCGAGCAGCAGCGCTTCCCTCCCGAACAACGCCGGGAGAGTCACAGAACCCTTCCCTTTTGCGCCGAAAACTCCAGCGATGCCGGCTCCCCCGCCGCCTCCCCGGGGGAGCAGGCTGCCGAGCGCCCGGCAGCAAACGCGAGCCCCAACAGAGCAACGCACCGAAACGGAGCGGCGGGGCGGGGGGGGAGTGCTGGGGGCCATAACGAAGCAGGAGGCTGGAGGGGAACGGGGTGGGGGGGGGAGGTCCCGCTTTCAAACCGGCCGGACCGACGCCTGGGGAAGGGAAGGGCTGGGCCGGCCCTGCCCGTCCCCGGCGCGGAGGAGGCACCGCACCGCGGCCCGCACCGCGCCGGGGGGGGCCCGCCGGTCCGCGCCCCCTTCCCGTAGGAGCCGGCGGTGCCGGGCGGGCGGCGGAGCTCCCTGCCGCCGGGGCATAAATCTGCCTGTCACGGAAGGGGGGAGGGGGAGGCAATTACGAGGCCGTAAAAAAGTCAGAAAGATGGATGTTGATGAACGATGATTACTGGTTTTGTTGCTGTTTGAATGGGAAGCCCGAACCGGAATCCCGCAGCCAGCGGGCTGCGCTCCTTCGAAGCGCTGGGAACCGCCAGGCTGCGGCTGCAGCCAAACCCCGCTGCCCCCTTCGCCTAACACCCCCGCACTCCCCCCACGGCGGGGGTCTCCTCCGCACGGGGTCCGCTGCGTGCTCGGGGCCGGCCCCGACCCCCGGGATCCCGAAAACGGGTGTTTGTGCCGGTGGAACCGGGTGCAGACCCCAGACCTGTGGAAGATCAGGGCCTGATGCTTCCAGCCCCGGGTCCCGCCGAAGGGCGCGGAGTAGGCAATATGTTTAGCACGTAATAATATGAACCGCAGAAAAAGAAAATCGCCAGCTGTGAAGTTCCAGGACGTTAACAGTCAGGAAGCGAACAGATTATAAAATGGAGTTTCCCAGCCCTCTTGCCCCTCGCACGCACACAAATCACTGATCTGAGACAGATTTATGGCCTGTGCGTATTTATTGGTGTATCTATCTGGGTGTCATGCCTATCATCCAGGATCTGAGTATCTGAAATGGTAGCGTTAGTGAAACATGTTTGGGATTTTTTACTAGAAACGGGTCGTAAAACTGAATATGTTTTTAAATAATAGTTTTCCAGCCTAACTATTATGGAATATGGATTTATTAGTCATTTTTATGTTTGAAGCTTGGTTTGAAAACAACCTAGATATTGTTAGCAAAGTTTGGCTCTGAGGAATGGAAAGCCTCTGGTATTTTTTAAAGGTTAAGTGTCCAGATTAAGAACAGCTGGAAAGTGTTACAGTTTATTCTGGTGAGACAGCGATCAGCAGGTTGCCATATACACCTAGAAAACCATAGCCGGCTTCCATCTACCCCAAGCATCAACAGCCCACAGGCAGAATCAGGGCCTAGATAGCAACAATTGTATGGCTCCTAGATCCTTTTCAGCTTTTTATAAATAAGATGCTTCTCTTCGATATTTTGAGGTCTAGGCTCATCAAAACAGTGCAAATAAATTTACACTGCAACACGGGATGAAAACATATGCCAACAGTTGCAGTTCAGATGGATCAGACCTTTGACCTAATCCTTCATACCAAGCCACCTTCACTTACATCTGAATTTATCTCTGCTTTCTTACTTTACAATTAGATTTACTGATATCAGAAATGTTGACACTTTAAATGCAGTCATAAAAATAAGAAAAAGCAGAACTACAGGAATAAACAGTCCCTACCTTTATTTTTTGCTGCACACCCCCTTTAAATATATATTACTTACATAGATCAAAGCAGATAACGGTCTATATTCTTTTAATTCCTTAAGCTAAATCATTCATTATTCACTTTCAATTAGAAGCAGCGGCATGGTTTTGGTTGAACAGATTCTAGGTCAGTGTGAAGAAACTTGTGTTCTTTGTAATAGCTGTTATAATCGTGGTTTGAGCCTAATAGCAAGTGGGTTTTTTTCAAGAGTGTTTCAAACTTGTAAAAAGGTTGAAACAGATTCCTGATCTCTGCCTGCCTGCATCTCTGCGGCTGCCAGGAGCCCAGCGGGCAGAATGGGGTTCACGGGCATTCAGCTTCACCGAGGATCAGGGCTTGAGCCATCAGGGGTTGAGCTGGCCTGAAGCTGGCGGCTGTAAGCCAGAGACAGCATCTCTCCAGTCTCCCACGAAACAGACCAGACCTCCTCAAGCCATGTTGTTTTCTACACTGAAGGTTACAGAAGAATACCAAACTTTGATTGTTTTCTCCTGGTATCTTGATTTCCACATCAGGCAGCTTTTAGATAACACGATGAAAGTCAAGGCTTGCAAAAACAACTTCAACAACTAGCACAAACGTGATAATCTCTAGATTTCCCAGAAGCACGGTACAAACTCTGACCAGTTCATTCCGCTGAGCTCCAAGGTTGTATCCTGAGCAGAACACAGGAAGGTGAACATTGCTGTGCTCTCTACTGCGTGGGACTTGACTGAAATTACTTCTTCATGTTTCTGAATTAAGCAACATAACTGTCTCTTATTCGTCTGCTGATTTTCTAAGGGTGTTTTAAGCATTTAAGTTGTGAAGATCTTTAACAAAAAGGCAGCAGTCATGTAATTTTGGCATCTCCATCAAAATCGACAGCAGATGGGAGAACGTGGTAGGTGATGAGCCAAACAGAAAGCGAGTGTCACAGAAGATGAGAAACACTGACCACTTAGGGGACTTCCCATGCAGAGACATGCAAAAAGAAGGTGCGGGAGGGTGTTGCTGTTAGCTCATTCTTCAGGGTATGCTTTCACCAGACTGGGCTGTCTGGAGATGATGGGTACCTCTGAAACAGTATGTTGAACGTAGAGTTACAGGCACCTGAAAATCCTATCTTCCTTCTCTAAGTAAAGAGAAATTCTGGGAAGGCAGACTCTGCCTCTGCAAATAGTGAACAACTGAAGATGTCATTGGAGTCTGGGGCTGCAGGCTTTTCAGCACTTGCAGAATCAGGCTCTTCACAGTTATAGACATCTGTAATAACCCAAAGAAAATGAAAACCATGACATACAATAAGGTCACTTTCTAAATGTGCTGGAGCAGTATCAGCCGCTCACCAGAGAAACTGCAACTTGCAGAAGATAACGCTGTAGTGAAAACGTAGCAAAACCCTCCTGTTTTCTATGTGGAGAGCAATCTTCTGTGGTAATTGTGGAGAATTCTTAGAGACTCCAAAGAAGACAAACCCAGGAAGTTTCACAGTTATCATCACAGAAAGGTCTGGAAGAAAATAAAGGCAAACATCCAATTAGGTAAGAAAGTCAAAACAGAGTTACCTGAAAAAAGGTGGTTTCCTTTGGACAATGAAGAGCAGGAGAGGAGGCAACAAGGAGGAGGAAAAGTAGGGAGGTTCTGGATAGCTGGCAGTTCCCCAAGATGTAATTGTCTGTCTCAGAATCACTTCTTCCTGAGTAACCATGGGCTCTGCTGTCGTTTCTTGGTAAAGCAACCGATCTTTTCTCCAAAGTTAAGTGGTAAATTAGTGGAGATGAAACGCCTTTTATTCATTACTACGTCCAGCAGGTTGTACTCTTATCTAATCCACTCAGGGGACTTTTCATGAAGCATCCACGCAGAATGCGTGATTCTCCATCTTAATGGAGAAAAATGGTTTCTCTGACCATTGAGGAAGGGAGGAAAGATTTCGTAACAGAACTGCTGTACAACCACCATTTGTCTGGTTTGTCCACACTTCCCTACGGTCTTTTCTCATACCACTGCTGGTTTGCGGTCACAGCAAGTGGGCCACAGCTGGTCTGGGAAACCACAATAAACACGTACCAGGCTGTATCCAGTAACACATTACATGGACTGTCCTCCCAAAAGTAATAAAACAAAATGAAAGTCCCAAATCATGCAGAAATTCTGTGATCAAGCTGAGGTGAGCAGAGGCTCTTCAGGGTGTAACAAAGAGAAAACCAAGTAAATTCCACACCATGTTGTATTGCAGGGTGCCTTGGAGGGAAGGAGAAGTAGAGATAGTTTCTCTGACTTGTTCATCCTGTTTCACCTGCATCACTCTTGGTCTATACTGGGAGTGATTATTCATACATTTTGATGACTTTTCTCTCTTCCTTCTTCCTTGTAATTAAACTTTTCTGACCTTCTTATGACTTTGCACAACATGTGTGGATAATTCTATATGAATTTTTATAATTCCGCCAGATGAATATTAGTTCACCAAAGAAAGCTAAGTTTGCCTAATTTGTGAAATACACTGGGATTAAAACCTATACATGATGGTAATATTCTGGACTTTATTGACACTTTTATCTGTTAGGATCTCCAATTATTTTGCAAACATTAATGAGTAATGCACACCACCTCTGTTCAAGTCATCTAAATTCTCTGCAGTTTAGCTGATGACCAGCAGGTTGCACGACAAATTGATAGACGTCTGTCTCCTGCAGCACTTAAAATATTCTTACTTTTAAACGTGAACATTTTTCTGACTTCAGTGGCATTTCACGAAGAATATCACATGAAATTCAATTTAAAGTTTTGAAAACAATAAATTTGTCTGGCAACTCAGTAGGCATCCAAATTATTAGGTAGTAAAATATTTTATCATGATAGTTGTCTCACTGATTCAATGATTTTGATAGTGAATGTGGCATTGAAACCTATTTACTGTATGAATTAGATTAATTTCTATACCATTTTTCAGCAGGGAAATAGTAAATAATGTTATTTTGGGGTTGAGTGCAGGCATACTCACAACACCCACACTGCATCTGCTTCATGTAATTCACATTTTCAAGGTTTTCTTCATAATGGGATGACTGAGGTATGTAATGAACAAAAATGAAGTCCTATGTTATGAAGAGCATCCATTTGATGACAAATACCTTCATCAAATTTATTCATTCTTGAAAATTTCCATTGCCTTTCCTTGTGGCGTGTGTAGAAAGAATTACGATTACTGTATTAGGAAAACAATAACAATATTCACACATTGTAAAGAGTGGGCTGTGACTCAGATTTTGCTGAAGTATAGGAGTGAGCTTTTCAGTCTCTGAAAGTCTATTATACTTTCATTAGAGGCATTTAAGAAAGTACAGACTTTGTATTTCAAAATGAGTATTTCTTCCAGAAAGGAATGGATTGCTTTCAGCTTACTAGAATGGTGATGCTGTAATGAAAAAGTAAAATTCTGATTTGGGGAAGGAAAGTGTTTGACTGGAGCCTTTTGTAGGGTATCTTTTGTAGTTTTGTATATTATTTTTTGTCTATGTGTCTTTTGTTGATACACGCATATGGAATATCGTGCTCGAGTGGATTCCCAGTGAAGGTAACGCAACCTACTTGTGGGGTTGGGGTAAGGTCTTCAGGGATTTCTTCCCTTTTTTAAATGTATACCTCCACAGAGTTTTAACTGCAGGGAAGTCACAGGATGTTCATCGCTGACACATAATTTTAACATCTATTAAAAATACAGTACATTCAATGATGCCCATGAAGGGAATCACAGTATCACAGAATGTTTGGGGTTGGAAGGGACCTCTGTGGGTCATCCAGTCCAACCCCCCTGCCGAAGCAGGGTCGCCCAGAGCAGGCTGCGCAGGACCTTGTTCAGATGGGTATGGAATATCTCCAGAGAAGGAGACTCCACAGTCTCCCTGGGCAACCTGTTGCAGTGATCCGTCACCTTCAGAGTGAAACTAGTTTTCAAAGAGCTATACCATTTTATCACAACTGAGAGTTCACATTTTGCATAGGTTTTTACTGCAATATTGAACACGATGCTACCCTATGGGAAATTAATCACCTGTGCTTTTTCCTATGCATAGAAACAATACGTTAACAACATACTGTCCTGGAACAAGGCACGTTTACCTTTGATATACCAACAAGTCATAAAGCAGGTAGACCCATAAGGAAATGAGATACACTGAGGCAGGCCAAAAACCTACCAAAAACCCCCTTCCTTGTGAGGGACTTAGGTGCAGCCCCCGTCTGCCCCCCCAGGGTTTGGCAGGAGAGATCCATTCCCACTGACATGCACCAAGCCTGGGCTACACCGGCTGGCTCTCAGGGACGCTGCTGCGGGTATTGCCCATTTCGGTAGCTAGAACACAAGTAATGTTAGCAACATCTGGTTATTTTTGAAACAAATATTATATAGTCACATATCACAAGCAGTCTCTTTTTTTTTTTTCTTTTTTAGGATGGTAATCGGAATTAATAATATTAGAATGATTGTCCCAGAAATTTGGCTTGCTAATTTTTACTAACATTAGATAATTATGCCGTAAATTTGTCTCACTCATACACGTAGGTTCAGGAGAAAATAACTGAAGAAATGTTGCACGTTATAGTTTTAAAGCTGCCTGAAGTACTGGTTTTGAAGGCAAATATTCAACTCCTTTTAAAGGTAATAATTACATGTACTTTGGCTGTTTGGTTCAAATCTAAACAGGATCCTCTGTTTGTTTTATGCTTCAAATGGTGTCCAGCTTCCTGATAGCTAGGTTAAGGTTAACTCTCCACTATTTTTTTTTTCTTTTTTTTTTAAATTAATGTGCAGATACTCGTAGATATGCATGATTTTAAGTTCACAAACTGTTAATTCAACAAATTTAAGTGCATAGATAAATGTTTGTAGAATGGCACTCTACTTCCCCTAGGCTTTCATTTCCCTGTAGTATCCAGCTAGTTGGCCTACGAAGACCAAGTAGTCTCTTGGACTTTCTCTTAACCTATCTTTTTTTTTTTTTCTGATGCTTAAAAATACTCTGCATAAGGTACAAGACAGTCACAAGTTCATCAAACAGGAATTTCAATGCTGATGCTGAGCTGGCCTCTTTAACATAACCTGTTCTGTGACAGTCCTGGGAGATGACCCTGAAAAATCGTGTGATGCTTACTGACACGCAGCACTGTCTTTGGTGATCTCATGTCCCAGAGCTCACACTACCAAAATGTTAGCAAACAACTATTAGTTTTAAATAGTTCTGTACGTACACTGTTTTATGCTTTTCTTCTGGTTTTGTGATTTATACCTGTGTACACAACCTCTTAACAAGGCACCCTAGGAAATGAGACAGATATTTTCAAAACATCTTTTCCTAGTAAAACACACAAAATGCATTTCTGCTTAAATAGCTAAGAAACAGAAATGTAGGCTGAAAGTCAGTTTCAACTTGTGTATTCCAAGCAAAATGACCGAATCTCTCAGAGTAAAGGGATGCTAAGAACGAATGCTTGTCCTACAGATCAGCCAAAAAAGTAACTCATTTCATTGAGATCATGCTCCCTTGATGTGCAATGCACACAAAGTTACAGGCTCGTTAATGACTTACTAACGACAGTCTCCCTCGGAGTCATGTTAGGAAGCTGCTTTTAGAGTGGGAAAAAATTGTAAGAGCAAAGTCTTAAAATAAGATGCAGGAAGCACAAGATCTTAGATTGATTGGGAATCAAATTGTTGCAGTTCGATAGGTATCTAAAGATGCAAATAAGTAGGATTTTCAAAGGCGTTGTTCATCTTAAGGTGCCTGCATCCAAAAATTCTTCAGCTACCCCTACAGTCCTCCGTTTCCAATGTTAAACAAGGTGCCTAGTGTTTCACTTCTGGGCATATCTAGGAACCTTTCAGTGTCAGCAGAGCTGATTTCTCCATGTCTGCTTCAGGCCTGGCAGGATCCACAAGCACAGTTCCTCCACCTGTATCATCTGAGGAACTATATCCCAGAGGCATGTGGTAGGCACGTGTAACACGTTCCCAACATCACTAGCCACAAAAAGTGGAGTGCTGGGTAGCAAATTTCTTCTCCTTCTTCAACAGAGTGCCTTAAATTCTTGGCTAAGGAACATTTTGTTAATGTGGCAAGTTTTGTTGATGACTGTTTCGCTTTGCATAAATAAATAAAAAATACCTGTCGTAAAAAGAGAGAAGGAACTAATATGATTCTGCAGCCTTGTGACAGGAACATTCACCGAGGGGCTGAGACGCCTAGATCCCAGCCCCTGTTCCAGAGGCTGGTTTGTAGAAGATTTCTAATGTAGATGTTGAATATAAGATAAAAATGTATTTTAAATATTTAAAGCAACCGCTGGACCAGGAACAGGTGTCTCTGCTCCCTCATGAGTATCCCTGCTTCGTATCATTGCCAGCTTCTTTGCCTACGTGAGCTGCACACCCAACCCTTCATCTGGCATACATCCATGCCCCGTATGCTGGGAAGCGGAGGGAAGCAGGAGCTCTCAGCAGGAGCTGATTGTGGCTCTTTGGGAATTCCACCAGCCCATTACTGGGTCAGACTGCATTAGTAATGCAGTTGGGTCCGAAATCAATGTAACTATATCGTCTTCAGTAGCCTGGGCTTCCAGACTCCATCCCACAGACAGAAATTCACATTACTCCACAATCTAACACAGCAACTTACAGCACCAGAGCTAAGCACACAACCAAGACACCCATAGAAACTGTCCTTGACCTGCTCGAAAGCTGTACATGATTAAGGGCTGTGTGAGCCTCTTCTTAAGAGGGAGAGATCTCTTACTATTTTCTCATGATTTAGAAAAGAACTAGCCACACATCAGTGATTAAGGCAATGATTTTTTTCAGTAGTATATAGTATACATGTCAGTGTTTTGCAGGTTATTGTACTGTCTTTCAAAACAAAGAATCTGTAATTATTTCTTGTGAATTGGCCCCATTTCATGTCAGAGTGGGAGGGGGGTGAATGGCCTCCTCCATAGCTTTTACTACAGGCTAGTGATTAAGGTGGATATGTGATGGTGCGAGAGAGGTCTGGGGTCAGGAAAGGAAATTGAACCCAGATGATTGTGCCTTTCGTTCTGTGACTTTTCAGGGTAAAATCCATGAGCCAACCCCGAAGAAGGTGTGGGAAGCCAAGGCTTGCTTTCCCTCTTTTCCCTATTCTCAGGTGTATTCCTTCTTTACCAGGCTGCTGCAGGATCTTACTTTCTTGCTCGCTGTTTCTGGGGCTTTGTGCATCCCTCGTGTTGTAGCTCGCTCTTGGGTCCCAAGTGAGTAACCGAGAAACAAATATATCAAAAACATCCAGAGAATAATTCCAGCCTTTAAGGTTAAGTCTCACTGAAAGCTGTATCTTGTAATGACAGTTAGACACAGGAGCCTTTACAGGCTCCTTTTGAGAACGTTATCCTAAATCTTGAAACCTTGACATTTTTAATCGGTTCCTTTTAAGCACAAAGAGGATACAACTAAATCTAAGATTATCTAAACACATCCATTGTAATACCAGTTTGTTTCATATGTTTAGATACTATCTCCCCTACCACCACCAAAAGGATCAAGTGACAGTATCCGTTTCTAAGGCTGCATACTCCTGTGTAGTATCAGAATATTTACAGATATGTAATGTACGTGTGCAGACATTAATGCTGGAAGATCTTGCACCTGTCATGAGATTATTTTAATGGGAAATTGAGAAACTCACATGTATGCTCAAGTAGCTTGCCGACTCACACACAGCAGAGGAAGATTAAGGCATGGTAGAGGTGGGTTTAACCCCAATAAAATGAAGGGAACTGCATATTCCCATCTCAGATCTGAACTGACTCACACAGCCATTCATATCAGTGCAAGAACACAAGAATTGTTAACAGCAACTTTGTGGAGCTTAATGAAATTCATTTCCTAGTCACACTAACTCCTTCAATTTGTTTCCAGGTCTAATACAGGAACCATATGGAGAGAGGCACAGAAAGATAAGGAGGCGTTGCGTGCCATTACTCACCATCTGTTTAGGCAAGCTGTGCTGAGCCGAACAAGGAATGGGCCACGGCTCCGACGACATTCACAGGTCAGAGCCTGTCTAAGAGGCGGCGTGGACTACAATATCTGGCTGCCAGGGAATGCATAGGAAGATTTTCCTGGGTTTACCGTGCAAGATGAGGACAGCAAGTTGTCGACTGGCAAGGGAGGAGCAGTGGATGCAAAGAAGTAAGTGCCTGAGAAGCAAAAGCATGTGTTGAGAGAGGGGATAAAAAGTGAATGAGCGATATAGAGGTAGACGGTAAAGGCATAAGCGATATGGCAGAGTAAAATGCTGACATGCAGTTTTTTATTGCAATAAAAAGCCCTACATTTAGTAAGAGTTAGAGATTTTGCCCTAAGTTTTGTAACCTTATAATGTAATATTCTAAATGGCATTTTATCAGTAAGACCCTTTCTCAGCATGAATTATAAAAATATAAGCGTATGTTAAATCATATGGTATGCGTTTACTGAAGACTTCTAGGTGAACTTACCCACTGTAGAACTGTGTTCTCAGAGAACCTGCGCCACACTTTCCTGCACCTGCAGAGCGCTGGGAGCGGGAGGATAATTACGAGCATTGAGAGTCTAAGCCAGATGTGCCAGGAATGGAGGAATTTCATCTTTGGTTGGCTGGCCTCTAAAGGCAGGAAAACAGAAAAAGGAAGCGTCCGTGTTTGAGCTGGCAAGTGCCACGCGAATCCTTGCCGAGTCAGCGCCAGGCCTCAGCTGCTGGCAGCCGGCCGCCGTTGTGCTCTTTGCCTGGGGTTATTGCCACAGACCAGGCGAGTGCAAAGCCAAATACAGAATGTACGGGGAAGGCT
Source organism: Opisthocomus hoazin (assembly GCF_030867145.1). Classification (NCBI taxonomy): domain Eukaryota; kingdom Metazoa; phylum Chordata; class Aves; order Opisthocomiformes; family Opisthocomidae; genus Opisthocomus; species Opisthocomus hoazin. The sequence goes on from NC_134414.1 coordinate 144,991,778, forward strand.
GAAGTGTTAAAGGAAATATGGCTGTGAAATAAGAGCGCATGCAAATGAAGGGAGTACAAGCCTTATATGATGCACTAACTTCACACATTCCACAGTGCATTGCTTCGAAAAGATAAGGTGTCACTTCTGTGCTTGGATCATTTAGACTTAGGCATTTTAGCTTTTTATCAGAAGAAGTATGTAAGAAAATTTTCAGCAGATAGATTTACATCTTGTATCTTTGTTTTGTTACCAAGAAGATTCATATTTTTCTTTTTAAGCAAAAGGAACTAAATGAAAGTCAGCCCCTATCTATTAAATGACCGACTTTGGACTTATGTTTTTCCCAGATTTGGAAACATCCATTTTCACTTCCTTTCAGCATATTAAGTAATACTAGTAAGGCAGTCCTACTTACAGCTTAGAGCAAGAATTTCCACCTCAAGGCAGCAGCCTCAATGCTTAAAATCATATATTCTAGATCGAGGAACAGAATATATTCTAAATCATACATTTCAAACACTTTTTTTTTCAGGTCCTTCTTCGCTTAATTTTCCTTTCAGAAGAGTAACTTGGATGCAGAGTCAATTTAATAATAATAAATAAATCTTTGTCAGCCACTTCCAACTTCTTTTTCATTAATTCATACAGAACTGTCGACATATCAGTAGACTGCAGTGCTTGATTTCAGAGAGGTCTGAAGGAGGAAGGAAAGCATTATGGCAAATGCATTATTGAAAACAGAAACGTCTCAACTGAAATGCACAGAGAGGCATTTTAAGATTAAAATAACAAACGCTCAGAATGAATGAAAATACCTAGACGATGCAGCAGTGACAGTCACAGAAATGAGACTGTTATGAGGTTAATGTCTGGTTGATACGTGTTCTGACAGAGTTCACGCTTTTTCACTCTAATGTGAAAGATGAGGACTTCTTTATATTCTATTCTCAGCTGATGAATCACCAAGTGATCCAGTGCAAGTTCTGTGACACATAACTATCCAGACTTTGGGCAGAGAAAGACTCTTCTATCCCAGTATGGGCAACCTCTTGGATCTTGACGTGATGCTGGACCTCTGTCTAGAGTCTCCACAACACCACATCCCTATCCACATATTGCTTCAATTCTCGGACATATCCCCCACTCCACACAATTGGAGGAAGGCTTAGAGGATGGCCTTGCAAGCTGAAGTCACTTGTGCCTCTACCAGATTCTTCCTCTGGCCAAGGAGGAGGTTGATGAGCCACTTCGCAGAACTTGAGCCATTACTGAGGGCAGCAGCCGTTTTCATGGCTGCGATGCCCAGAAGGGCAGCTGAAGGCACACAAAGACATCGACGAGAGATGCAATCCCTTAAACACCTAGTGCTTCACTGTTTACAGGCTTAATTTAACCATGTGAACAAAGGCATACCTACCAGTACCATTGTTAGCAGTCATGGTGGGCTGGTTTTTTTGGAGAGGTCTTTGTTTGTTGTTGTTTTCTTAAGTGAAAAAGAGCAAAATCAAAAGTCTCGGCAAGGTGGAAAAGACCAACAAAGGCCATTTCTTTGCTTCAGGATTAAGGGGGAAATGACCCTGAATGACTGATTAAGAGAAAGCTTCTGTGAAACAAGAGAACAAGAAAGACGCACCATGGACTGAAGTCCTTTCCCTCAGAATCGTGCTTCATTAATTAGCACTGCTAGAATAACCATTTTTGAAGCAAATTCAGGGAATAGTCTATCTTTACTTAAAAATCTGAAAATTACTTAGGTAGCCTTCCTTAATCTTGCTTTATTATAAGTTCATCACCTCTACAGAAGTTCTCAAATAAGACATAGATAACTGGCACGACTTAGTTTGATCTTCTTTGTTTCAGTCATATGCACAGTCTTGCAGGTAGACAGTTTTACCTCACTGGTAGCTGTTTCTCAAGAGCTCAGGATCCGCGTGATTTTCCATTTCTGAACAAACGTTGTGCACAGTTAATTAGAAGATATAACACGTTTTATCTCCTACTTGCTGCCTGTTTGTGGAGCAGATTAGTTGCCGAGCTGAAGCTCTTGTACAGTGTCTGAACACGGGAGCTGCGTTGTATCTGCGACTCCTGTGCCTCTGTAGCAGCGTGGCGGGGCAGAAGCGACAGCAGCAGCAGCAGCAGAAGCAGCAGCAGGCAGGCAGGCAGGCAGGCAGGCAGGCAGGCACGCAGCAGAAATACTGCCATGCTTATGCAGCCAGCAGGAAATATGCTTACATCCAACGCACTGCATGATCTTTACAGACTGCAAATTTTGGTGTGTAACTAAACTAACACAAAATGACAGTCCCGAATTTAGGATTTAGTCTGTTACATGATTTAAATATTCCTATTAAATTCGGAAGCTGCTGAACATAGTTAGTGCTCTGTGGAAAGTAGCCAGAATCAAGTGAGCCAGAGCCTGGACTGCTACAAATTCAAAACCTGAGCCAGATCTGCCATGTTTCACAGAATGCTTTAATCAACTTTGAATCTTCCACAACATGTCTAAACTTTTAGTTGCACCTTCTCCAATTAGCAATATCTCACACTAAGACAGTGAGTAATGTTTTTTTCTCTTAATAATTGTTTTCAAGTTCTGTAGCATTTTTCTTGGTTTTAGAACAACAGGAACAGGGGCTCCATCCACATTTCAGTTTGTGGCTGGCGAAATGAACCTGCATGCCCAAGTGAGTTTTGGAGTCAAGCCATCTCCATTTGTCCTACAACTTCAGGAAAGCCTTGTTCATCTTGAAGATCTAGAAGGGAGGAATTTGAATGGCTTTAGGAGTACTGAATGTGCAGAGGTAAACCAGAGAAGGCAGAAATCCATCGTCAAATTAGGTGCTTCAAGTTACAGAGAGACAAAAGGTATTAATTTAGAATGTGTGGTTCCCTCAGAGGGAAGATACACTAGCAGGGGACTGAAACAGGAGAATCAGAGCTTAAAACAAAGAACAATTCTGCATTCATAAATAAAGTGCAAAATAAAATGACTGAGACATTGGTTTGCTCACCAGTATTTGGTGGCCATCACATGGATGATGCATGGTTTATTCCTTGTAAAGTATTCCAGTGATTTAGTTAATGTCTGTCTTCACAAAATAATAGTAATACTGTTAATATTATTAGTGGATAATTTCTACTGGGTTTTCTTTGGTCATGTTGGATATTTTTTGATAGAAATGTAATATTCTGGTAAAGCTATAGTTAATGTCTGACCATTTGCTGGGTTTAAAATACTGGTAAATCTTTTTGATTGGCTGTGAAGTATAAATTCCAATGTCACAGCAGTCAAATGCTGTATAACTAGTATCTGCATTGGTATGGTATTCTTTGTAACTTTATTTTCTCATTTATATTTTCTCCATTTATAGTTTGTAAAATACATTGAGAACCTTCAGTCTGAGGGGGACTGTTATTTTAAGTTATCGCTGCTATATGAATCCCATTCACAGCAGCATTTAAAGATTGCTACTTTAAGTCTGGGTGAAATGCAGTCTATTTGACAACTTCTGTACAACAGAAAAAAAATCTAGACTTGTACATTTTGAACAACCAGACTTCATGCTGGGCAAATGTGGAGAAGATCCACACAAGGGGAATGCAGCAAATATCAGAAGGCTGAGACTGGAGGACCCACTACTCCATGAATTTCCTTTCCTTTCCATAATCATAATGCAAGTACATGAAGACATTTCAGGCATTTGCTTAGCTCGGTATTTTCAGCATCCAGACCAAATACCGAAGCTTGGCACAGGCTATGGATCTATTCCAGAGGTCTGAAATGCAGATCATAAAATTTTATTTAATTTTTAAAAGTGTTAGGGTTCACCCACAATGTGTTTACTAATATACTCAGAGCTTAAGCATTCATCTTTGCATCTTATTTTCCCCTAGCTAATCATGACTCTTTGTATTAACTGAAAAACAGCAATAAAACTTTTCAAGAACCTGTACGTCTAAAAACATAAAAGAGACACCTTGCTTTTGCCTCTCAGAGTTTACAAATAAAAATTATTTCTGAGAAAGAAACAGATTCTGTAAAGAAAACAAAGCACATCTTAAACTTTCATATTTTTTAACATAACTGTGCTGGTGCAAGGCACAGGAACATCAACATTACTAGAACTTGTGGAATTTTTCACATAGTGTATCTTTTTAGAAAGTGAGAATTATATATATCATGGAAAAAATGTTTTATCTGTTACTTAAGAAGAAAAAAATAGGTTTAATTTCATTTCAGTCAAAGAATAAGTTAGATACATTTTATTTTAAAATTAAATCTGCTTTACACAACTATACATTGAGTCAAATTTCGGTTGCTTTTAGGCACAGTGAAACAACTGTGAAGTTGCTCAACAAAGGCTGATTCCATAAAGAATACCTGGGATCACACTGGAGCCAAACCTATGCAGTTTGATTCCCCTTTGTCCTTTTATCAGCATTTCGTTGCTTTAGACTGTGATGTCTTTCTGGTGGTAACATGATTCTGTATTCCTCCGAGAGGACTTACCACAATATCATTCACATTTGAATAGAGTATTTTAGCAATACAACAATACCACAATGAGTACGGAAGAACTTACTATTTAAAACAGAGCCTTGTGTAGGAGGAAAGTAACATCTTCAATGATATTGCTAAAAATAACTGCTCCAGTATTCTACAGGCCCAGAAGAGGTGAGCAAATCTTGGAGGGGAGAGTTCAGCCCTTCCTGTCCATGGACTGGATTTAAGCCTAAAACCAAATGAAATCGTGAATTGTGAGGTGTTTTTGATTTCATCCTGTAGTCAGCAGCTGGCTCTGAAGCAGAACCAAAAATTGCCCAAGTCTATAAGAGATGCTATAAGACAATCTCTTAAATTAACCAGTGCCATTTCAAATTCATAATGAAATCTTAATCCGAACAAGTTTCATACACAGCTGACACTGATCTAAACACAACTGATAAAGAAAAAAGTAGATATTTCAGTCTTAAAAGTGACAGAATAGTTACCTGCAAAACAAGAAACGTGGCAGTGATGGATCGGGAAGCTATTATCTAGTCACAACAGGTATGGTGTAGCAAGCTGAATTTGGCATCTACTACCATATGTCATTGCCTTTATTTTGAGTGTTACGTACAAAGGAAAACTTTGAAGAGATTACTGCGAATGGAAGGCCAACTAAAGTGCAACGTGGTACCTGAACAAACAGAATGTAAGCGTACACCCATACTCTGGATATCTCTGTTATATTGTCTTACAGAACTGAGGAGACTTTGCTGGAGCACTGAGAAATTAGACACGGTTTCCCACCTAGTGAATATGTTTTACTGAATGACGGTAGTTAAAATATCCTTCCAGTAACAGTAATTTATTTGCATTCCTAAGCATTCTTGCAGGTATGTGTAATGGGACCCAGGCTGTTAAGACAGATATTGCAGTAGGTGTTAATTCAAAGTTTGAATCACAAAAAGCTACAATACAAAGACAAAAATCTTTTAAAGAACCCCAATTGTAACGCTAGTGAATTAATATGCTGACCGGGACTTGCTTCTGACAGGTCCAGCTCATTACATTCAGATACACTGGCACGACTGAGTCTATCGGGAGTCTAAAAGTATCCGAGAACACTGAGAGTGACATTTGGGATAACGGGTGAATGTTGGCCAGGCCTTTCATACGCTCATTTGCTGCTCTATATTTTTGACTCCAAGTGCGTGCCAAGATCAAATTCTCAGACTTTCTCAGTGCCCGAGCAAATATTGTTAAACCCAGATTTGGAACATTCATAAAACACAGACACAGCAAGTTGTTGCACACGTCTGCTGTCACCCAAGCGCAGTCAGACAGCGGGTCATGAACCAAGGGCTCCGTGAGGAGCCTTACACAGCTTTGAAGCATCCCATGTCACGAACAGCAAGATTGCATCTCATTGAAGAGGTGTCATGAGATATTCACGAAGGATAACTTTGTCCTGGGGAGACTGAACTCCTGTGAATCCTCCAGCAAGCTTGGGGAGTGGGGGACAAAGGTTCCTCTAGGCAGCAATTGAGTGACTCGATCAGACTCCTGCTCTGAATGGCCCTTTAGGGGACACTCTCCCCCACTTTACTGTAGAGAAAGCCTACAATGCTGAGCTTGGCTCAGTTAATTAAAAACTAGCAAAGACCTAGGCTACAATTTGCATTTCGAAATCATCATTTTCCTCTCCCTCCCCTCCCTACCTGAAGCTGATGTAGCCCTTGTTATTTTAGCTGATAGATGATATCGGATAAAACCATAACTGTGAGCAGAGTGTGCAGGAGTTATGTCAGGCTGCTTTTGCAGCACAGTTTCAGAAATCAAGGCTAAAAATGATGCTTGCCTCACGAGGGGCTCTAAGGGCAGGGACAATCCCCTCACTACTACCTTTTCTGAAGGAGATTCATCGAAGATGTACAATGGTGTCTGCCATCTCGGTCTCGTTACCTTTCATGAGAAAGATACTGTTGCCTTCCTTTCTGATGAGCACCTGTCTGCAATTTTAAACATCCAGAGAAATTAACATCTTTCAATGAAGGATTTTCAGTCCAGTTGCATAGGCTTTCTCATTCCGTAGAATATATACTAATACCTCCACTCTGTTCTTCAGAACATAAATTTTGGAGAGGTAAAGGTAATAGAACAGATGATTATTGTTGTATGAAAAAAACATCAAGTCAAGGATTTTTAATTAAAAAAGACAGAATGACTTCTGCCTCAGAGAGTGCTTTATGGTGCTCTAACAGTACCTCCATGGCTGATGGCAGCACCAGGAGAGAAAGCGCAGAACTTCTCGAGGATCTTTGTTTGTATATTTCCTTGTCGCTCTTTGTTTCAGGCTTGGTTCATCTTATTAAAATTATTTCTCAGGCTTTGTGCCTTGAAACACAAACTGGGATTTACAGTGCTTCCTCAACTTGTTAAGTCTCAGGAAGTGAAAACAAAAAGGGGCAGGGGGGAAAAAAAGAAAAAAGGAGAATCTGAGTACTCACATGATGGAGTATACTGCTGAGGACATACCCGTATACGTTCCCAGCCAAGGCTTCTTATGTATCATCATTTAGGGACTAAAATATAGATATTCCTGGAGACCAGCTACAGTTATGATGGTATACCAGGGTTTATATTCTTTCAAACACAAAAGCAAAAAAGAAAACTTTATGAAAATGAACATGAACAAATAGAGTTCCAGGCTCCAGAGCAGCACTACTTAAAGAAAATAATGAAGTATCACTACCAAAGAAAAAAAAACCCAATAACAGTAAACCCCAAACAACCAAAACCAAACAAAACCCTTCCAACATTCTCTGTCTTGGCTGGTGGAAAAATTTACCCTCACTAAACCACCAAACTGGAATTTACTGTCAGAGTGAAAGTTGCCTTTCAATATAAAAAAAAAAAAAAACCCAACAAAAAACACCAACAAAACCCAGCCATGTGTTTAATGCCAACGTTAATGAAGTCATGCTCAGTCCACTTCAAAACAAGAAAGCCTATCTAGAGGAGTTTAGAGAACAAGTCCATTTGTAAGTTGAAATATTGATCAGGGTGGAGAAGGATGCTATAATAGTCCTCTGTAACTTCTTTTGCTTTTTTGAGTTGTCAGTAACACATCTTCGTTAAATATTCAGAAGGATCTGAATATGTTTTCCTATCTTGTTCTGATAACAGAGAATGTGTGTGTACAGGAGAGAGAGAGTGAAAGAGCACATTTCTTCCAAAGGCATTAAATCCACTCAGGATATAAAATTAGTTGTGATATCACAGCACATCATGAAATATTTCTGAGTTTCCTTATGATGCTAGATTGTAATAATACAAAAGAAAAACAAGACATTGCTGCGTCCTACATATGTGGTCACAGGTACAGTTACTTGTTGGTTACAAATTTCTACTCCTGTGCTACATCTGCAAAGGGATATTCAAAGTTAAGATAAATCAACCAAAGATATGAAATCAATTACTCTTTCAGACAAACCAGTAGATAATATAATTATAACTGAATAAAACCATCCATTTCTCTTCATGAAGAAAAGATTTGTACACACGATATTTGGAGCATACATCCCCAACAGAGTATTTTATCAGGCTACTTATAAATCTTACTTTATTAAGGAAAGGGAAGAAATTTTCACCTTGTGTTTAAATTTTTTTCCCCAAATTAAGGTAAGAGTTATGATTCTGAAAATGTTTGACACAGAATTGCCTTATTCAGGGTAAATACATCCATTAGGACAATAACTACTTTTTTTAAAAAAAAAATGCTGCATCTTTCCTTTTTCAAGATGATACAGACTGCAGCACCAAATCATATATGATCTGTCTCCTTTTAAAACCTGCGGTTATCATTCACTGACAGTGAATAATACAAATATATTAGCATTTAAACACCATATGGTACCATTATTTATTTTTCATATTTGATAAGTAACTAAGAATATACATGTATAAATTCATGTTATTGGTAGTAACAAAAATAAGCTTATGCGCAACAGTCATATAAAACTGTATCTTCATGTTACAACACTTTGGACACTGACAGTAATTATTTTTAGAACCAGTTTTGAAAATGAAATCATGGGGAGAAGAGGGAGGGAAGATACTGCTCATGGCTACTTGAAACAAAACAAGCTTTTCAGACACGTGGCCACTCTTGCCATTTTGCCTCTTAATATTTTATATAAAACAGATGCTTTTTCAGATACTGGCCAAAATCCAGTCTAGCATAAAACAAAAATTGTATAGGCCATTCAATTTTTAACATACTCTTTCAATATTTAGTTGCCTGTCTTGCAAATGTGTGTATGATACTTATGCATATGGGCAGGCTTACTGAACTGCACCCTTGACTGGATCAAGATAAAAATATACATATAGATGTATGTAGGTATGTATATGTACACACATATGCATGTATATATAGGCTTTGGTAGATTGTATATGGAAACTCATTCCAGCTTCTATTTCAGTAAGTGTAAACTGGGCCCTCAGTGAAAATGGAGCACTGAAGAGATTTAGACTTTCACACAACCAAACAAGCCACACTACCACACTGATGGTTTGCATGACCTGTGTTTCTGATTTAAACCCCAGCTTTTTTAGGATGAACAAACTAACATGTGATCAAGTTTGGCTATACATATCTTTCACATTATTAAGGGCACATAATTAAGCCTTGCTTTCACAGATGGTATTACTTTTTTAACTTATTGATTAGCATAACTTTCATTACAGTTTCTGAGTATTTGGAGGATGTGAATTGATTTAGAATTTTATTTCTGCTTCAAGAAGATGAAGAAATTTGATTGTTGGTTGCTTATAAATTAGAACAAAATTATCCTGATAAGTTATCAAACCCTGTGTCACTTTATACGCATTTTAAATTCACTAGTTACTTTAATGGTTCCTTTGATGGGAAATCCAAGTTGAATCCTAACTATGTAAATTTAGTTTCTGGGAAGTTCTCAAAGACCATTCTGAGGTTCATCTCTCAGATTAAGAAAGAATGTTTTAATTAAACTCTTTTCCCATGCCCACTGTTCATAAGAACTCCATATGGCACTAAGAGATCTTCCTAGAAGCAGCTAGAAGCAGATTCTGAAAAAGTTTCTGTTAATGTTTAAGCTTACAATGTAGAAAAGAAGGACTCTTTTAATTATAAAAATCTTATATAATTATGGTGTTTGTGATTATTCACAGAGAATGAACAAACGTTGAAATTAAAAGCAAGTAAGCACAGAATAATTACCAGAGCTAAAAAAGTGCTAGAGTTATTTCTGGTATGTTTTAGAAAGATAGAATACATACAATTATAAAGTAGGTAGAGATCTATGCTAAAATCAAGACTCCACTAAAGTGCTCAGGCTTACTGAATTTATTGAAGTCTTCTAGGCAGGTAAGGAGAGAGTAAGAAAATAATTAGTTAATATGAGAATTAAGCACATGCAAAATTGATTTTTCTGGACAGAGACAGCATTACTAGAGTCCTTAAACTGACACATATTCTGAAGTGTTACATATAATTGGGACCTTACAGAAGAATATTAGGAACTATTAAAAAAAACCTCAACAAAAGATCTTAAAGAGAAAGAGGAACTGTGAACCAAATTTACATATATTTAGTGAAATAATAACGATATCTCACATTTTTAGAACATTGTTTCTGCTACGTTTCCTAGAGAGCACAGATTTTTCAGTTAGGAGTCAAAGACTGAAGCTGTGTCTTGCAATATAATTTATTGAAAAACACTAATAAACAGTCAAAGTTCATTAAAGGAGAAGATATATACTGAATAAAGGGCATAAGAACAAAAAAAAATTTTTGACCCATGTATAATATACTCTTAAACCACTGGAGTTAGAGCTAGCTATTATCTGTAGAACGTCCCAGCACTTTATGGAAACATATCCTACAGATTTCAGAGAGACTTATTTTATAGAATCACAGAATCATTTTGATTGGAAAAGACCTTTAGGATCATCCAGTCCAACTGTAAACCTAACACTGCCAAGTCCACCAGTAAACCGTGTCCTGAAGCACCACGTCTACACGTACAGAATCATATCCTTCATGTATAAAGATACAACAAGGATCATCTTCTAAAAATAGCTTCTAGTTTCTATTTCCTCTAACTGTTATTCCTCAGATTCCACAGAATCATGGAATCACAGAATGTTAGGGGTTGGAAGGCACCTCTGTGGGTCATCTAGTCCAACACCCCTGCCAAAGCAGGGTCACTACAGCAGACAGCACAGGAACTTGTCTAGGAGGGTCTTGAACATCTCCAGAGAAAGAGACTCCACGACCTCCCTGGGCAACCTGTTCCAGTGCTCTGTCACCTTCAGAGTGAAGAAGTTCTTCCTCATGTTCAGACGGAACTTCCTCTGCCTCAGTTTGTGCCTGTTGCCCCTTGTCCTGTCACTGGGCACCACTATTCCAGTTCACACTTACAAAATACCATCTGTTGAGAAGCTGCAGAAGCTTTCCAAACTTCCAGAATTTTGACATCTCCAAGGAGGAAGGTGAATTGGAAAAGTTCTCTTGAATTTCATTAGGGTTGCTCAACTAAGCATGTGATATTCTTAATGAAGCCAATGCAAGTCTCATTCACCTGCCCTGTACCCCAGTTTTTTCATCCTGCTCCCAGATAGCAGCATAGAATTATGTAAATATGTGTCCAATGGTGAACAAAGCTATCCTATAATTACTATTAATCAAACGAACAGAATAATACAAAATATGGCAGTCAAAAGCCAAATTCACTGCTGCATGTAAATATTAGATTGCTACTTAAAATGTTATCTGTTGTCTAAATAAAGCTCTAATTTCACTTTTCCTTGCACAATCATGTCATGGGCATAAGCCCTGCAAGCCATCTGTTTTGAGAAATAAAGTAATTTTCTAAACTCTTATCAGGTTTCCCACCGTCCTCCAAATGATAAAGTCATTATGCATTATTGTTTTCAAGGAGAGCAGCTTTTGACAGATGTATATACAATTATTCTAGTCTTATTTACTGGCAATATAGATAAGTAGCACAAATTTGACTTTGAGTTGTAGTCCTGTATTTCTTGTGCTTAGTCTCTTGTTAGGCAAGCACAGAATTCATTATTAGGGAAGTGGGCAGAAGATACCTAGAATGAGATAACAAATTTTAGCCATCAATACATTAGTTATTACTTTTTTGGTCAAATTAGCTGTTAAAAATGTTTTGAAATTTAAATTATTTTGTAGCAGGTCAGGAAATTACATCTTCCCCACGGAAATGTTAATGAAAATCTGGTATTCCAGGTTTCCATCATTCCTCTGCTAATACTGGGGGTGGGGGGACAGGAGAAGGAGAGGAAGTTGTCAATGAGAGAAGGTAATTAACATAAAATGAGGTTCAGTTGAATTCTAGTTTTCACCAGAAAGACTATTCTTCTGTTGAGAAAAGAGTCAGCTCTGGTGCTAGGAAAACAGCACAAATTTTACATGGGCAATCAAAAGAGAATGAAGACTAAAATAATTACAATAAAGCAACTATAAAGTACCCAGAAGCTTCCAATCACTTAGAAACAGTTCTTACTCACACTTTGGGGTTAGTATATCCCAGCTGTAATTTACCACTGAAATGATATACAGATGCCAGTAATTTCAGGATTAGGCACAGTCCCTGAGCAAAAACAACTGGGAATACAATTTATTATTGCATTTGATAGCCAAAGTTAGAAAGGTTCAAGAAAAAAATATATACTAGCATTTATAGCTTCTTTAAATTAGGAATATTCCCTGTGGTTGGATCTTCCCCAGGAAACTTAGTAATTGCTGACCTTACGTGACTATTATCATCTTCTTGCTGATGGAAAAAACTTTGGGCCTCCTAATTTAACAAAATTGCAACAACAATCAAGAAAACTTCCCAGATTTGGTGATAAATAAGGTATATACCTATTTTGCAATCTGATTAAGCTCCTACTGTTGGTCAACAAATTATATGTGCTTGGTAACACAGTTTCCTTGGTAAGAAAGTACCAAGGAAACTTGGAATGATGGCATTCTCCAAGTGACTACACAAAAGTGAATCAAGGCTAGGGAAGGATGGGAAATGGGACTGTGATATGATTTTGATTTCAAAAGCTCCATGGAATGAAGAATAATAAACATTTTTTCCCCATGTTGGATAAGGAAAATTACGTAACATGGCTATATTTGGTTAGGAAATGTTCTAGAATACCAGAACTCTTTCAGGAATTTGGTCCAATCAACTAGGTGATAGATAACCTAAGAAATGACAGCAGAAGGCAGCAACATTATTATGTTATTGAACTCCTTTCATCAAATATATCTAAGCACAGGAAAAGCCATTAGGCTTCTTGCTCAAGTGCAATCAAAGAATTACAGTCAATTCTTCATTTAGCAATAACAGTTACAGTACTACAAAATTATTGTAGGGAACATATACTTGAAAAAAATATATATGAATGCCTTACTTTACAACAACGTTGCAAGATAACTGAGTATACTGAAGGTGAGTTATATCACATGAAAAGTAGAAGACAAAGCAGGGAGTGTCATGGTTTTTGTTTTCAAACACTTTTGTTATGTGACTTGATTTCCCTGCTGGCTGAGAAGTCACAAGCTTGTTTTTTCTTGGCTTCTCTTTGAAATATTCTTACTTTCTACAGCTACATATTTCCTTTAGCTTTCATGTAGCTATAAAATACCTATTTCAACAGGTGAGACACATTCCACCTCACAGATGTCCGGACACAGATCCCACCAGCGCTGGCTGTGAAGGCCATAATTGTATGTGGGTCAGACACAGCTTCCCAGAACAAATCAAAGGCCGGAAGTAGTTTTCACAATGCCTGGAGGGAAAATATGTGTGAAAAGTGACTTTACATAGCTCTGTAAGAAGGTATTTCATCTGTTCGCAGCACAGGCTGGATACATCACATATATAATGCAATTTTTTAAAAAATACAAAAAATTTTGTTGGAGCCATCAATGATGCCAGGACAAAGCTGTAGAGCAAGACAGGTGAACAGCTCTCCTGCCAAAAAGAAACAGTGTGAAAGGCACAGGAGCGAAGGAGCCGGAGAGGTGCAGCACAGGGAGGAGAGAAGAGGCAGAAGAGCAGCAGGCAGCAGCAGTCTCTGGGGGGGATTAGACCACAGGAAAGCTGAGATCCACTGCTGGAAAGTTCTCCAGTGAACTTTAAGAATAAACGATTGTCATTGGGAGATGTTATTTCTCTTAAAATTTGCTTCTAGAGACAGTATCCAAATCCACATTTCCAGACAGAAATGTTTTTTGTTGGCTTTTTGTCCAGACACACTGTATATCTTGAGTATTTGGATCCGAGCTTCCCAAATATACATAATTTTAAAATCTGGAGTTTTATTTCAAGCGTAACTTCATTATATTGTAAATTTCGTTTAGTGAGTTGGAAATTGAAACCCCTATAACCTATATTTTTCATAACAACCTTTGTGACTTGGATTCTAAGAGGAGCAGTTAAAAGAATGATTTCCTCAGGAAAAAGTTGCCATATCGTACAGCTGCCAACTGCTGACAGAGTGCACCTGCCTCCAATACCCACCGAGTTTTGGCCATCATCACAGTAAACAGGCAATGGGGCTGGTTTGATAGAGCAGTTCCCGTGCCTGTAAAATCTCACCAGATCTCCATTCCTCTCAGCAACCCTCCCCTTCTCCACCCCTCCACAGTCAGATCCCCACGTTTTAGCTGTCTTCAACGAATCCAGCTCAAACACTCACAAATACCGAATCACTGGCATGACACAGCTCTGACGCCTGTTGCAATTCGCTTCTGTCGTTATCCGGCAGGAAGATTCGTGCTTTTTTGCAGTTTTGATAATAATTACTTCGCCCTGCAGAAAGGCAGCTGCGTGCTGGCACTCAGACCCCGCGTCAGTCCAGCTCCTCGCTGGTGTTAGCACACAGCGTGTCAGGGTCATGGTACAAAGTGAAGTCGCCTCATTAGCGTCTCTTGACTGAAAAGGAATAAAACTTAAAATGAATCCATCTGTTTTCAGTACTGCTTTGTTTATACTTTCTAATGCTGGGTTTTGGCAGGCCCAGGCACTATTTATTCATCACTGTTGTCACTTACTCATTCATCTAGCCACAGAGTTCTGAATAGGAGCGTTCACTTACTTAGGCAAAATTTTCTCTGCATATTTGTTTGTCTTTCTGGATACAAGTGCCAAATATTTATTTGAAAGTGAAATCCTGAACAGCAGTCATGTGAAAGAGAAGAGACTGCGAGGAAAGGGGAGTAAGGTATGTTTGATGGCACTCAAACTGCAGTTTCTGTCAACAGATCCCACTTTTTTTTTTCTGTATAACGATCTTTCTTTGCTGGACTGGGAACCTCTCCCTTATGCTGGGAAAGAGCAAGACATCTTGGCACCTGTTTGCAATTTGCATGTTTGGGAGTGGTTTTTATTCTTAGCTATGTGCAAACCTCTCCTGTGATCTGCAGAAAGGAATCCCTTTGAGACCCAGCTCAAGAGAATTACAAGGTGGATGGACACACATAAAATAGTGGAAAAACCACTGGCAGCTGCTTAGAAAGGAACTGTGCATTTTGAAAGGGCAAGCAAAGGGATAGTAAACGTAATATGTGCATTGCATAATCTCTCCACATCGGCAGAGAATATTAGTGGCGGTAAGCACTTGCTGAAAAAAGGATTTTCAGAGGTTACAGAGCAGTGATTGCATCCATTCAGGGCTTCAGTGACATTTCAGTGAGGGTGCAGATGACAATTTCAATCACAGTCATTAGAGTTAGTGTGTACAGAAAATATGGCTTAATTATGTGATTTAAAATGTCTAAACAGATAATGAAATTTCTGAAACTACAGCTAAAAGTTCTTCATTCACCAGTTGCTTACTGAACTATTTTTTTCCCCTGAAAATCCTCATCATACCAAAGTCAGAAGGGACAAACTAATGAGGAAAGATTAAAATTGAAAAATTCTGTAGCCATTAGAAGTCACAAAGTCCTCATGAGATGTTGTTTGATTTAAAGTCTGAGGTGTCTGAGCCTAAGTATTTGTTTATTTAGATATACCTGACACTTCTCCTCAGCTTGCAGAAATTTACCTGTTTCTGTATTTTAAAAACTGTAGTCCAAAACTTCACTAGAGCTGTAGTCCACACTTATTTAACCCTCTTAAAACTGTATCTCTGCTCACCACAATAAATCTACTGTTCTTCTATGCAATGTAGTTAGGCAAGAATCGCTCAGAGGGAAACATAATTAGTAATAAGTTATATCACGCCCAGCAGAAAAAAAATGCTGTTTGTATCTTATTATATATCATATGTGATTTGGAGACTGAGATATTTTGGCTGGCAAGAAAGAACACTCCTTATTTTTAAGTAAACTCTGATTTATATAACCTCTACTCAAATCAGAGATGATTTCAATGCATCTGTGAAACTGCATAGTGCTGATATATTTGCGCAGATTCAGAAAGGGAGTGTTTTATTATGCCTCTCTAAATAGTTGTAGCTAGGTCATCTAGTAACTAATCAAGACATAATGAATGTATTCATGTTTAAAAAATCACAAGAGATGGATTTACTTATTGCAAAAGTGATGCACTGTGAACAGATATCAACCTAAAAGTAACAGGATAAGGGTTTGAATGTGTTCATTTAAATAGACAAAATAGCATAGTGAATAATATTTCAAGGATGCATATAGGCATTATATAATGCATGTATTTTTCAATTTTAGTTACATTCAGATGAGAAGTTGCAGAATCAAAACCTAATAATTTAAAGACCTGAAAGTAAAAATCACATCTATTTAGGAAACTGCAGCTATTTTATCTCTTGTAATTTAATTCTGGGGAAAATATTTTCAGTGTCATCACAGCACTTCAGAGGTCACAAGCATGTTATCTGAGTTGTTGGAATCCTCATCTTTAAATGAAGCTGCTGCAGTGTCTTGGAAGCCACAGCATTTGGGCAAGAAGAAAGTTGCATTATATTTATGCTTTTACTTTATTGGTACATTACAGTATTTGGACCAATAGATCTTCTCCATTGTGTGGGATAACCCCCTTGCAGCCTGCCCGTCAGCTGAACAGACAGGGCTGGAGGGAAGGAGAATAAAGAATTGATCTTGATCCTATTTCCTCAAACATTTGAAGAAGCTTAATCCTACTGATAGCCGATAAGTGTTTCCCTCTTTGCTGGAGAGACTCCAAATCTCCCATTTATTCTTGAAAGTCTGTGATAATTTCTAGTTTTGTGTTTTTAGAAAACAGCTTACGTAACAAAAAAAAAAAAATCACTTTCTCTAAGCTCCCTCAATCCTTTTCTGAAAGTAAAATTTTTTATTTCTTCAACTAGGAGTTCTAGAGGGACCTGGAATTCCATGTTACAAAGCATCGTGCCCATTTGCAAAGCAGCATCTCTCTATAGCTGCCTTTAGCATTCTAGCTGTATTGAACAATAATGCGATCAGATTGCAACATGAAGAACTCGGACAAAAATGTAAAAAGCCAAAAAACAAACAAAAGGAAATAAAATGCTGCTCCTCAAATTTCATCTAGGCCAACTGAGAGGTCTCACATATGCCACTGTAAACCTTAGGAATTAAAGCCACATAGAGAATAGCTTCTCTGTCCTGACACACCAGTCAAATTTCACAGCTTTGAGAGATCCTTTATATTAAGGGGAGAATTCAAGGGATCTGATACACTTGGCAAAATGTGCTCAACTTTTTCTTCTGGCTTTCTACTTTCAACACAGATAGTTAGCAGGCGATAACTGGACTCCTTGTTTACAGCAGAGCAGTGCATACAGCTCTGGTGTGACCTGCATGCAGACTAATCCTTTTGGCAGTAGATCTATCCCCTCAGCACTTTTTGTCATGTTTAAGGGCACTTGGTCATCCCTCCAGTTGAGCTTCTAAACGTACTTTGCCCATTAGTTGGCTTTAATGCAAACTCCGTTTCTCTCTGCGTCTGGTTTGCCTCTCGTCAACAGTTTCTCCCTTCAGTATAGCACTGCTGCATGTAGGCAGGCTGGCTCAGCCCAGTTCCTGTTCTTCTAACAGGCGTTTAAAACATCTATATTATGACAGTGGTACATAGTAAAATAGCATATGAAATGCATGGTTTTAGGGCTCAACAGTATTTTATTAATAAGCACATTCATTAAGTTTAATCTTCTAATGTTAAACTAATAAACAAGACCCATTTAAAATTGAGTCAACAAAGAGCTATAATGAACAATTGGACTTAGAAGTCACCCGGCTTTCCACTCACTGCCCCTTTAAAGTACCAAATTTCACATTCAGAAAGGTAACCCAGGTGTTCACTAGATCCGTGCAATTGCTGCGGAGACTTTCAAAAATTTAGATTCTCAGTCATTAATAGATAGCATAGCTGAACATATTATAAGATTTAAATCTAATAATTTTTCATGTTGGGGGATTTTTTTTTTTTTTTGTGCAGATGTGTGTAGATTGAGCACAGTGCCTGGAAATCATAAATCTGATTTAGCTTCTCTTTCCAGTCTCAGCACTTAACATGTGATCTACCCCGTTTTCCTACCTGTTAGACAAAGATCTTTTCACTTGGTGCACAGGAGACTGTGAAGAGCTGCCACTTCACGTTTCAGTGTCTTTGGAGATATCTGTAGGTTGGTATTTTCAGCTGGTAAGCTATCTTGTGCATGTTTCCCTTGCAGTGGAGAACCTGGGGTCAGCCTTCATTCCTCGAAGAGGTAAGGTGATATTAAAGATTATAATATTCACCATTCAACTGACGTTGGCTCTTCCCCACAGCAAGTCCTTGCATTAGCTTAGAACCATTGTAGTTCTGATGTTTGAATCTCTGCCTGTGTTACTTAAATCTCAACTAGTCATGTTGTGGGTCAGACACAGCTTTTTTTGAGAGAGAGAATCCACATTTTTGTTTCAATCTCTGAGAAACTCTAAGGCAAACCTAATTTCTGGCTACACCGCTTCTCAAATGTCAATTACATTTCAGATCTTACCTACTCCCACCTCCGTGCTCTGAGAACTCTCTTCACAGCCACTGCCTTTCTTAATTCATTTTATTAAGTCTTTCAAATTTAAATCAAGGAAAAACATGGTTTCCATGCCTTGGATGTTGACACTTGTTTCTGACACAGATGGAGGGAAGTTTCCCCTTTCTATCTATAGATAATCTTGTAAAGGAGCACTGGCTCTTTCTTCCTGCCAATAGAAGCATCATTTTGACTGGACACAAATAGAAGTGGAAGATCGCTGGTTCAGAGAGACAGGCTAACCAGGCCCTGCTTGCAAATATGTCTTTTTGTTTTGAAGGAAGGGAGTAGTGCACTGCAGTTATATTAAGATTCTGCATACTAATATGCCCTCACCTTCAGTCTCCTACATACTTTTTGCACAGTCAGTTCATATTTCAGCATCCCTCCTAAAAAAAAAATCACAGATATGTCTGTGTAAGCTATTTTTAAAATGGAATGGGATAAAAGTGTTGAGAAGTTGTGTCAGAAAAGCAGTCTTCATATCATGCTAGATTTCTAACTCTGCTTCAAGCCTCAGGAGGTTTCCCTAGGGGAGAGGGACAGGAGCCAGGGTTGATATTGTTGCTTGGTACGTACAAGACTGATAATGTTAAGGATTAAGTTGAAGTTATGCATAATTCCTACAAGGTTTTCTGTGTTAAGAGAAACTTATTAAGCCTTTGCTGAAAACGTGGGTAAGAAGGGTGTGTTTGGAAGAGGCAGGTCAGTAAGCTTGAAGCTTTCTCTTCTATGGCAAATGACAGAGAATGATAGGTCCTGGAGACAAAAGCAAAATCTTGGGTGATTTTTTTGTATGACATAGATTAACAGAACCCTTGTATAAAGGCCTAAACATCATGGGCCAGCAGGAGTGGGGTTGCCCCATGAGGTTGCAGTTTAAAACCATTACCCCTTGTCCTATTGCTACAGGTCCTGGTAAAAAGTCTCCATTCTTCTTATAAGCCTCTTAAGTACTGAAAGGCTGCAATACAGTCTCCTCGTAACCTTCTCTTTTCCAGGCAGAACAACCCTAAGTCTCTCACCCTTTTTTCTTAGGAGAGACGTTTCAGCCCTCTGATCATTTTCATGGACCTCCTCTGGACCCACTCCAACAGGCCTGTGTCTTTCTCGCATTGTGGACCCAAGAGCTGGATGCAGTACTCCAGGTGGGGTCTTACAAGAATGCAGCAGCCCAGGACAGGACTGGCATTTTGGGCTGCAAGCGCACACTGCAGGCTCATATCTAATTTTTCATCTACCAGTGTCCTCACGTCCTCTGCAGGGCTTCTCTCAATCCATCCGCAACCCAGTCTGCCCTGATACTGGTGATCCCCCTGACTCTGGTGCAGGACTCTGCGCTTGGCCTTGTTGAACTTCATAAGGTTCATATTGGCTCGTGTCTCAAGCTTATCAAGGTCCCTCTGGATGGCATCCTTGCCCTCAAGTATAACAACTGCACCACTCATTAAGGTCTATTAGTGCCCTCAGGTCCTGATACTGTATAAAATGCTATATATGTATCGCCTATAGCATTGCTTTGTTGACTATAGTATTTTATAAATGGGGACCTGAGATCTGAAGCATAGGGCTTATATTGAAATAAGGGCTCTGGCAACTAAACAGGACTCAGGCATACTTTGGGCACCAGTTGCAGGACTGATGTTTTCACACTGCCTGCTGTAACCTTCAAGGTTTCAGGTCAAACGTTTTATATGAAGTAACTATTACAATCTTCAAATGCTCTCACTTAACCACTCTACTTCTGTCTGAGCTCTCTGTTTACCCTTATTATCAACATTAGCACGAACTGAAGAGGTATCCTTTCCTTAGCAGAATCTATTTCCAGCTCAGGCAATACCTATTCTCAAGGTACTGGTCCCTGTGAATCCTGTGCTGTGAGAACTAACTCCCCATGTGGAATGCAAGGAGCTAAGGAGACTAACTCAGAGCTCTAGGTTCTCCTCTGGAGCTGGGCTGCTTTGTAGGTCTAGCTAGGAGTGGTTTACCTGGACCATGCACACACAGCCTCTGAGAGAGTAAAACCCAACAACTCAAACACCCCATCTTATGGAATATATATAATCAGTCTGGATGTGATGTACTTAGAGATCCATTGCTTCTGGAGTAGGCCTGCAAATACGGTCCTTAAAATGCCATTGGAACACTAAAAAATCATTTACCTGTTAATGCATGCAGAAAAAAATTAATTTAAGAAAAAAATTTCTCATCATGCTGGGTCTTTTTCACCCTTTGCCAATGCTGAAGTGATCTTATCCTTATGCTTACCTTAGAGGCACACAGACTTCACAGGTTTTGCAGTTATTCTGAGAGTAAATTTAGCTGCTCAGGTCTAGGATTTTAATCTGGGTAATCTGCTCCAGCATCATTGATCTACTCTGTTTTTCTCATCTGATTTCATCTCTAGACTAAGTGCCAGTGACTTTTTTGGGTTTTTGTTTGTTTGTTTGTTTGTTTTACGAGCTCAACCAGTTAGTTCTCCAGATTCTTTTCTTGACCGGTGTGTATTCTGACCCTGTTTGATATGGTACTACAGCTTTATCACATGGTATAAATCATCCTCAGTTAGCTCATGTGGGAAGTCCCACTTTGAAGTCACTAGAACTAATTGCGTTTAAAGTAAGCATGATACAATACGCATAATCCAAAGGTACTTAATGTGCAGTAAGCTGTCCTACTTTTGGTGGAATTGTCCTACTTTTCAGCAAGGCATTTTGCTTTATTTTTCTATAATAAATTGGCCAAATATCCTACTTTATGACATTATATCTGACTTTTTTTTTTCCTTGGGGGAAAATAAGGAAGATAAAACATACAGGAAATATGCAGAACATCTTTCCAGGCTATTGTGTAGTGTTCCTTCTGTATTTCTAATTTTTTATTATTTTATCAACATTCGTCTCAGCACTAGAAAACATAATGTGAAGAGCAGCCTTTTCTTCAGCCATGCTTTGCATTTAAATAAACTGATCAAAGCACTTTATAAAAATTTATTAAGCCAAATTAAACTCAGGACAGGTAACAGATATCTATCAGCTTGACTTGTTACTGCAGCAGGAAAAGTTTAAGAATTTGCTTGTAGTCATACCAGTCAATCACACAAACAAAAAGCCAGATCAAAGTTGCTATGCTGTTCCTTTTCTTTATTGCCTCTATTTAATGATTTTGTTTGCTTTAAGAGCTAGAATCACATGGTGCAACGTTTACTGTGATGTCCATTGTGGTTTTGTACATATATTTCCAGGGAAGACTTTTGTAACTAATACAGTAAAAAGACATGAATGAGGCCATAAACAGGAAAAAAATTATTAGCTAATCACAGTTAATCACAAACATAGCTAAACAATCAGGAATGTTTTTCTGTTCCCAGGTATGCACATATCATGGACTACTTTTATAAATGACTAATTGCTAGTAGTTGTGATGGAAACAAGGAGCTGACAAAGTCAGGTTGATCGTATGACGAGAGCTGAACATTTCTGCAGCTTATCCCTCATACTCCACCTCTATTCCTTTAAATCTGGATTCCTAAGGTTTAGCTTTGTTTCCAAAAACACCCTTCTTTTTTAACATATACTCCAAATTCATCTTAAAAGCAATTGAGCCTGACGTTTTCTTTCAAAATGTCCAGAAAAAGTGGCCCCAAATGACCCTTTAGCTGGGCAAGGCAGACCTTTGGTCTTTCCTTCTACTTATATCCATATCTATTTCTCCTTGCCACTCCCTCACACCAGGAAATGGTCCTAACTCAGGTTCTTCTTCCGCTCCTGCCTGAGACACCTACCCGCACCCCTCTTACTGTTCAGCTGTAGATGATATCTGAACTACTGTATGCGATGACATCTTCTGTGCAGACAGAGGACAAAACCTTTGTGTTGAATTTGCTAGAATGTGTGGCAAAATTAACACAAAATTTTTGCCCATGTTTACAGTGAGCATTTTTACAGAGATTTCATCAGTTATAAATGTGACCCTCTTCATTCAAAGAATTTGAATGCAACTAAGGGCCACTTTGGTCTTTCTTGGTTGCAGTGTGAAAGAAAACTCCTCGTCTCATTTCTCATCTATATCTGGACGACGAATTTTCATCCTTCCTCTGTCACTCTGAGTTATGAGAGAGTTCTCTTTACTGACTGTTATGGAGAAAAGGAGAACATACATGTGAGGACACACACACTGATGTAGGAAACTCAAGTATGTGTCTTTAGAGTATAGAACTGTGGACACTGAAGCTAAGGGCCTAATTGTCAATTGCTGAAGCAATGATCTCTGCTCCCATCATTTAAGCTAGTATCTCTTCACATGACAAAGTTACTACAGGCAGGGAAGAAAGGACTCCAGGATATTATAGCACTATGCAGAGAAGCAAAATGAGAAACCTTTCCCAATTGTGATACTAACATCTGCCAAAACCACACAGCTGCAACTATGTCTCCAATGTATATAACAAATTTATGAAGAGAACTGAAGATACTGAAACGTTCAATAAACAGAGCGGCAAAAAAAAATAATGAGAGCTTGGAAACATCCAGCTGGGAGGATGTCCGCTTTCTGATTTCTTTGCATATAAATTTACCAAGTGCTGACCTAAATTTTTTCCTCAGTTTTACTAAGTTACTTCCAATGCCTGAGAAAGGTACCATCTTGATATCTCTTGTTTTTAAAGTTTGTTTGATGTCCATTGCTTAGAAATGAACATTAGCCAGGGACAGAGTTTTCCCATCCTAGACCAGCACCGTATTACTATGGTGGGCAAGAACGATCTGTTTAAAAGAGAAGTGTCTGAATTCTTTTGAATGCTGTCCTTGCAGAGGCTTATTATCAACAGGAACTTTCATAAGCTTATTTGCTTATTGGTTTCTTTGTACCAAATGCTGCTTATTACAGAATTGTTGATATTCACATTCCCAGTTCCCTTAGGCAGCCAACTTTCTGACACGATTTCTAAGCAACCTGACTGAAATATTTGCTGCTTCGGAGACTTCTGTTGGAATGCTTCCTTGAAAGTATATCAAGCAAGCAATGAATTCTCATCCATGAGCTACATCCTTTATCCTTGATAACTGCTAAATTTTGCACACTTACTGGAAGAATAGAGTAGCCTTTTGCCCTTTTTGCTCTCCATAGCCATGGTAAAACTACATGCAGGAAATTTCTTCCTAGCAAAATCTTTCCCTCAATTGGCTTAATTAAATTGTATCCACACCAGTTGCTGAGATCTTCTCGGCCGTTTAGGTGTGGCGGGTTGCTGAAGTGTTCATACCAACTCATTGATATCCCCATTTCTCAGCAGGCCTGCGTGTCAAAATTCAGCCCAAAGTTCAGAAGAAGATTGCACATGCAGATGCCGATCAATTACACACTATGAGTAATCAACCTATTTCTCTTACAATGACTGACATATATTCTAATAATACACTATTACTTTAAATAGCCTTCAGCCCTCACTATATTATTGGTGAATCCCATTAAAGCCATAAAGTGTGTGGCCAGGTACAAATTAACATACTAGTGCCCTCTGCTGCACATATTCGCAGGAAAGGACTACTGCAATCACAGAATCACAGAATGGTAGGGGTTGGAAGGGACTTCTGTGGGTCATCCAGTCCAACCCCCCTGCCAAAGCAGGGTCATCTACAGCAGGCAGCACAGGAACTTGTCCAGGCGGGTCGTGAATATCTCCAGAGAAGGAGACTCCACAACCTCCCTGGGCAGCCTGTGCCAGGGCTCCGTCACCCTCAGAGTGAAGAAGTTCTTCCTCATGTTCAGGTGGAACTTCCTCTGCCTCAGTTTGTGCCCATTGCCTTGCCCTGTTGCTGGGCACCACTGAAAAGAGCTTGGACCCATCCTCCTGACACCCACCCTTCAGATATTTATAGGCTTTTATAAGGTCCCCTCTCAGCCTTCTCTTCTTCAGGCCAAACAAGCCCAGCTCCCTCAGCCTTTCCTCCGAGGAGAGATGCTCCAGTCCCCTCATCATCCTCATAGCCCTCTGCTGGACTCTCTCCAGTAGCTCCTCATCTTTCTTGAACTGGGAAGCCCAGAACTGGACACAGTACTCCAGACGTGGCCTCCCTAGGGTAGAGCAGAGGGGGAGGAGAACTCGCGGCTAGATTTTTCATTTACGTCTACAGACAGGACTTTGTTCACCAACCTAAATCCCTCTAATTCAACCCAAGCCACTTCCATTATGAGTTCAGCCTGATGTTTCACAGGCCCACCTCAGCCAGAAATAGTTGTGCCTGCAGAATGAGTGATGGGAGCCACCCGCAGCAAACACATGAGGGGAACAGATCTGTGACAGGCAGCCATTGAACTGCCTTTCACCCGAAAAGCATTCTTCCCCAAAAACACCCCTGCATTTAAGGGTGCTTGGCATAAATGGGTGCCTCTCAGCTCTTCCAATGACTGGTCAGAGGAGAGGCTTCACAAACCTCTTCACAACACTACTGACATCCCACAGAAACAATGTCGCTTCCTTGCGTTGGCTAGGCATCCCCAGTGGTTGTTGCTCTAAAGCCAGGCGGTGGTACCGTGGGTGCTGCAGAGTTCTGGGTGCAATAATAGATCCTATTATGCCCTGGTACATTGGGGCTTTCCAGTGGATCCACCAGCCTCTGACACTCTGTACTCATATTTCTCTGGGATTCTCTCCTGAATCCTGTCATGTCAGGG
This sequence comes from Opisthocomus hoazin, assembly GCF_030867145.1. Lineage (NCBI taxonomy): Eukaryota > Metazoa > Chordata > Aves > Opisthocomiformes > Opisthocomidae > Opisthocomus > Opisthocomus hoazin. The sequence continues at coordinate 145,016,997 of NC_134414.1, forward strand.
GTCACCCCAGAGCCTTAGCAATAAACTCCAAAACAATTGCACCCCTTGTCTCCTGTGCTGTCGGTATACCTGGCAGAGGATTATCACCAGGGAAGCATCTGCAGCAGCACTGTCTCCCTGACACAGCAGGTCTGACTGCTGTTACACCCCCTTGCACTTAGCAGAGCCCCTGCCATACGTCTATCTTGACAGCCACTATCAAAAAATGGCTACACAAGAAGAAAGACACCAGAAGCGAGCCATTCTGATTCACAAATGTGACAGTACAGGCTTGCCAAATGCTTTTGATCCCACTAGGCTTTTTTTTTTTTCCTCTGTTTTGTCAGTACTCTGAGAAATGAGGTGAGTCATTCAGGCAGCTTGCAAAATTTGACCAGCACCTTGCAGTTTTGGCACCACGTTTGAAAGAATTTATCTAGGAAAGGATAACTGAAAGGAGCCAGAATAAACATAGGTGGAAGTAGCTCCTTTTACAGACAGACTCCCTTTCCTGGTCTCACAGCAGACGCGCACCTTCAGGCCGCCAAACAGACGTAGGGCTGCCCCAAAGGTTCCTCATCTGAAGCCCAGAATTGAGCGGTACAGATGATAACGGCAAAACTGGCAGCTTTGTGGCAGCTGTTGTTTTTCCTTACACCTCCCAAACTTGGCCTCTTGCTCGGCAGTTAAGCTCCCACTTCTCTGCTACAAGGAGCATTTTGACGGCTGAACAGGAACTCTGTAGCTGATTGCTGACGTCCCACTTGTGCCATACCCAATCTCAGCTTCATTTTGGGTTTGGCTAAGTTCTAATTCAAGCTCTCTTGTGGTCCTTAACAGACCTACGACATATGTGGCAACGTTAGGATTGTTCCGGAGTTGTTTCCCCTAGTTCTGCGTTTGCTGCTGGCTCGCTGTACTGACAACTTCAGTTCTTTCTTCTTCTTTGCTTCCTAGCAAAGACTCCTGCATAGAACGCCTGCAGTTAAGCTACAGGGATGTGCTGTGTGATCATTGCATCTTACAAATTTGAAGGACCTCCTGAGGGTGTCAAAGATTAATTGCTACTGAAGAATTTACCAGAAAGTACTGTTAAAGAGGTACACACCTCTTGCCATTCACTTTTAAAGCAGAATTAGTACTTCAGGAGGCCATTATCAAAAAGCAAAGGAGTGTACAGTGCTGAGTCTGCCCAGGCACACAAGGCTTTTGGAGCAGGGTTGCCTCCAGAGAGTGGGCTAACATTTTCACTGAAATTTGGAAAAAGTGGGGTGAGGGAATCTATCTGCATATTCTCTGACTTGCTCCAACCACCTGTTGGTAGCCTGGTCAACATGGTATATACTCAGAGTTTGTAATTTTTTCTTCTCCTTCAGCAGGAAACCAGCTTTTAAAACCTATCACTATTTTTCCAGAGGAAACTTCAGAGTTATTAAACACTCTGAAATCCTCAGATAAAAAAACAAAGTACCTTATAAAGGCCTCAGTGAATCTTGCAGCCTTGTATCGTTCACTTAGCGGGGTTGCGTCTTTTGTGATCTGAAGTGATGAAAGCTCATTGCAAGCTTCATTTTTCCAGAAGGCCTAAAGCCAGATGCCACAGCCCACAATGTGGTCAGGCTTGGTGGGGGAGATGTTCTGGTGCAGCACATCTCTTGGACAGCCTCTATCTAGAAGTGCTCCAAGGGAGGCCTGGCAGCGGCTTCAAACTACTCCACGAGAGAGACCTTGAGAAAAGCTACAATGGCACTTATGATTTCCCTTTTAGTGCAATGGGGACCAGTTTGCATCTTTTGTGCAAGCTCTTTCTGAACCCAAATGGGCTAAGGTGAACAAGTCCTCTATTTCACTTTTTATTCCCCCATCAAAAGGTAATATTAAGCATTGACCTGCATGTCACACACTTGTCAGCTAGGTCTTCAGGGAGAGAACCTGCTATTTTTATTACATGTCAATTCAATAGACAATACCGTCCTCTAACTTCAGTGAGAGTACTTGTGGATGAAAGACAAGGTCCATAACCACATTTAAGCATTTAACTCCCCTTAATGGTGCTTTCTAACTTCCCTTAAAGACCTGGTCCCTAGGAATGCTGCCATGTAAAAGCATCAGGGTACTAACCAAGGATTTCTTCCTGCCATAGTTACTCCTATTTTACTCCTGCCTCTCTAATTTTCTCATGGCCTAAGTTTCCATTGGATGTAGACCAGGCTTGTAAACGATGTGCGATCAGAGCAAGCTATGTGGGCTAGATCTATTACATAACTCTACAGATGAAGCCAACTAGTGACGCAAACAGTAAGAAGAGTGCAACTAAAACGTCGGCATCTGCAAACGTTATCAATCATGCAGTGATTGATACTTGCAGTGATTGTTAACATAATCTTTCCTCTACCCAAAAATGACTGTAGTATGTCTCCACAGATATCACACTTTCAATAATAATCACTCTGTAGAGGCTCTTGGCTATTTTTTACCTGGTTTTCCTGCATAAGATTAGTTAAGAGCTGTGCTACTTTCTTGAAAGTATTTTATCTCGCTAACAAAAATAAAGTAAAATATAATAAAAATAAACCAAGAATACATTCATGCAACACTCTGTAACTGTGTATATGCTTCTTTTGAAAGTGTGACTAGAGCAAAGAGAGAAAAAAGATCATATTTCAGTTTGGTGTATAAAGAGTACATGTTTATAACTTTGAAAACAGTTTCGTAAGTTAAATGAGACTCAGGATAACAATAAAGTAAAAATGCACCCAAAATAGCCACTAATCCATCATTTTGAACATGTGTTTAAGTAGACAAGGTAAATAATATCATATTGGAACATCCAAGCCTGAAAGCCCAGAAGTTCCTCTTCTGGATGTATTATTATATAACAATTAGATTAATTATTCTTTATTCAATAAAAGATATCGTATTATCTGCACTGTCTTAAATTGACAATTCTTGCCTTGGACCAATACAGCTCCAAATATCCTTTGCATACTGACTTCAATATTCAAACTTTCTATTATTTTGACTAAACCTCACATTATTTAAAACTCCTCTTTGAAAAACCACTGAAGTGTATCTAAAAGGCAATTTTACACAAAGATTCAACGCTGTCTCCGAGTCAGTCAGTTCCACACTTAGCAAAGCACCCCACTAAAATCCAAGAGAAATTAAGGTCTGATTTTAATTTGTCAAAACTGCAGAATACAACTCAACCCATTTTCTAAAATTTTGTCCCTCATTTTTATGTTTAAAATTAAACTCCAATTTTATTCACCAGTAAATCCAGAAAAAGGCCAGGATGGGAGCACGGAAGAAGTGCAACAAAAGTTTTGGCTTGTTATGAGCGCATCTTTTGCCAAACTATGATTTTGGTTTTGATACACAAATGGCTGGAATTTGGAGACTGCTAATCTACTACAAAGACTACTTGATAGACTCCCATCTCCTACTACTATCGTCTTAATAAGCAGGGAGCTTTGATATTCCTCTGCAGCTCCACTGTGGATTTCACTTCCTCCCCAGGCCCAGGAGTTTGGGCTCAGAGATGTATTTGAACTCCCGTGCGCTGAAGACTTAACTGACTGACTAATAGGGTTAGTTCACAGATTTTATTCTAGAAGATAGAAAATAGCCTTAAAAGTTCAGCCCAGCTAATTGTAAATCTACTGATGTTACCAGTGAATGAAGTAGGCCATAAGAACTTGGCAAGCACATTGATTTCAATAATAATCAGGCTGGATAATCCATGAGCTAAATCATCAACAAGAATTACAGGATCAAACTTTGAGGCTTTTGCTTGAAGATGGGATGGAGATAAGCGGCTTTAGCGATGCAAGTTATAGGCAGATTTTAGCTCAGCTTTGCTCATGTTAGGTTGACTTGTACTGCATAGAGCTATCTCCTTGTATAAACAACTAACAGCTGCATAGGCTTACATTAAATATTTCAATAAAATCATGCTATGAGGCTGAATTCAATTCTTCAAGAAGACAAAAAACTTCAGCTCCAGCTTTGTTAAGGTGCCTGTTCTTATAAAGAGTTGCCTAAAATCTAGCCATGTGGCAACAAGGGATTTTTCTTTCCAAGTGTGCTCTTATGAGAAATGTACAGTATGGTGTTGAAAAGTCTGACAGTGCAAACACATCAGGACTCTTTCCTCACCACTCAAACCACAGATTAATTGAGCTATGTAAAAAGACCAGGCACATTATGATAATGGGGTCCTAAAAGGAACGTGGCCAAACCACACTTGATTTTGATTCAGCTAACCTAATCAAGAACTGCCTCAGTATTGTTTGTGCCATGGTATAAAAGACAGCAAAACTTAACCAGAGGAACAAGAAAGAAAAGTTCTCACATAAAACTGTAGTCCAGAGATGTTCAGAACAATATTTAGACACCACGTAAGAAGTAATTTCTTCTATAGTTTCTTTAAATTGACCTTATAAATCTAGTTTTCAGTCAAAGTAACAGACAAAGAGCTCGTAAGAGGAACATTTACGTATACATATATTCACGCAATGTTGCCCTTTGTTGGGTAGATGGGGCACTTTCAGCAGCCCTGGATGGATCTTCATTGGCATTGAGTTCAAATGCAGTAACTACTATAGCCATGCCAAGGAGGAGGAAGAGGAGGAGGATGGTGTTTCCCCAAGCTGTGAATAGCAGTAATTCTTTAGTGTCATGACAAATAATATCTTTTTACAGAATCTTTGTACTCTCAAAATCAGAACAATGGCAGCAACCAAGCCAAGAGGGAAGACGTGAATAGAAACTTTTAACTGTAACCTTTATTCATTTCAAAATATTCTGACAACAATTATGTTCTGTAAGGAGTGGGAAAGTTTTATCATTGTCTTGCTTGAGCTCCAGGGGATGGATTAGAGCCTAAACCTTTGGGCTGGGAGAACATCAAGCCTCCTTCCTGGAACCTGGAGTTCATCTCTCGTCAAAGTCAACTCAACTTCTCATTCTTAAAGAGTAAATGGGAGACATAACGTGCTTGCAGGTACAAGGAAACCGGTTAACATTACTATGCAAGGATCACTGCAACTGTGGCTGAAGAGGGTTGGGAATTAAGTTTATTTTGTTTTCCTATGCTTTATTTTCTTTTTTATGTCCTTTTGACACATAAGGCTCTAGGGTAGAAAAAGAAAAAATTCCACCCTGCGCCATTAGCTAAGTTGGACCTGTTAAAGCCACTACATCAGGGTTCTGCCGTAGAGGGTTGTAGGGCAATCCTGCCAGTTGTCATTTTTGGACCAAAACACTAGGGACATTGGGACACACTGCCATTAAAATTAATGCATATTTGCTAGTAAAAGGTGAACACCACTATTCAGGAGGTTGATTGCAGTGCTTTCTCGGTAGAGGAGTGCCTCTGGGAGCAACAGACCTCTCCCACACTCCTAAGCTGAGTGAACACGCCGCTGTATGTCCCAAGCCTGGCTAGGCCTGCCGCCTTCTTTTTTGTAGTTGCAGTCTCTTCAGCTGTCTGGACAGTCAATACTAACCAAGTTTTCCACCCCAGCCCCATTTTTAGCAGCCAGTAGGAAAGCAGCAAACATCCAGGAACTAGAGGAGTACCAGTACTGCCAGTGCCTTTTACTCATAAAACTGAGAGCGTAAATCACCCAGCTTCAGGTTGCACATTGATAAGACCACCATCTTTTGCTGAGCTAGATAAGTAGCAAAATCACTACTTGTTTTAGGGACTTAAAAAGGAGAAAACAAGCAGAGTCGCAGTTTTTGCCTTCCTCTCAAGGTCTAATGAAATGATCAAATATGATGAGTCATTCAGTAAGAACTTCTTTTAACCTCAGTGAAGTTTCCACTAATACGGAAAAGTCTTCAGTGCTTTGGACCATTGTTTTACTGGAGCTAAAAGCACTTTAAAAATGGCTGAAAGAACATATGAAATTTATGGACAGGATGTAGCCTCTGGCTTGCTTTTATTTCTTCTCTTTTTCCAATTGTAAGTCCACTGCCCTGCTTTTATCATCCTGTATCTTCACAAAAAAAAAAAAAAAAAAGTGGGTGATTTTTTAACTTACTCCTACTCTATTCTTTGCTTCCAACAGTTTCTCTGACAGTACATTCCTGTGTTTACTGTCCTTATGGGAAGTAGCTCTTTCTCTCAGTTCCGTTTTCTTAGCTCCTCAGTCTTTACCGGTTTCACATTCATCTCTACTGCTGAGAAAAGACAGCAACACACAATAAGAAAAGGGAATTGCCCTCTCTCCCTGCTAATCCTGTGGGCTTCAGCTGGACTTCCTTCCTCAACTGCTACTGTCACTAGGGTGAAGTGCACAAATGAAAAGGCACAGGAATGAGAATTTCAGAGCATTAAGCAAACAAAAAAATCACCCCAAACACCTTTAAACTCCCTGCATATTTCATAACCCTTTCTTAGAAATCGACTTCAAACACAGAGTTAATTTTATTGCACATCTCTATACTTCCCTATAACAATCAAGCTGTACTGAGTTCGGACTTTTACTGCTGAGAGCATATTGTTTTGCAATCCAATATTTTGGTAGTTTGTACTGACCTTGCACGTCATGATCAGTAGGAACACCTGTTCATTTCACTTCTGCATATATTTCAAGTCACAGTCTCTTATCGGATATGTAATGCGTACTGACACAGAGCCTTTTATTACAAGCTGCCCAAGTGAACCAGCTTTCAAAGGTTCCTTCACTGCTCCTCAAAGTCATGATCGCACTGAAGTGGAGGACTGCAAAGCAGATAACTGAAGTGCCCCGTCATTTAAAAGGTATTCTTTGCAAATACATCTCTGCAAGTTTAATAAAATGCAGATCATCTCATTTCAAGACACAACTTCTTTGAGAAATCAAATAATCAGGAAATATGTGACACCTACTATTGATATATTATGAAGATGAATTTATTAATTGCTAACCTATGACATTGCAGAGTTAATACTCTTCAGCATCAAATGCCATGAAGTAATGACAATGAATGCTCAGTGATGACTCAAATGTAAGTTAGTGGACTGCAGTCAATGGAAATACTTCATGCAGAAAGGGTGCAGGATTTGCATAGCAAGTTTCTTGGGTACAAGTACAGGATGCCTCAACTGCCCTCTCCACCCTGGAGCACAAGAAATATCTAAATAAAACTTCGTGTTGCTGTGATCCCACACACCATGGAGAGCTTCTAGTTTAACTCACTAGTCTACCGACTTCATTAATTTGTGATATCCCTAGATCCGGTGTCTGAAAGTGCCCTCCAGGATTTCCATATGCCATCACCTGGGAGTGTCCAAGATGCTGACCTATCATCCTTCATTCAGCCTCTCCTTTATTTGCATTTCTGATGATAACATGAATCTTTAGGTGGACTTCAACCTTTTGACTTTCTCTTGAGCAAGAGTACAGGATCCACTTCTTCCACTAGTTACATCCAAACAATCCCGTTGATATCAGAAAGGCTTACTCTAGAGTTTATGGGAAGAGACTGCTAAATCTGACCCCTAACTAATCGGCATTGTAGAATAGATCGAACAAAAAAAGCCCAGCACAACAAACAGATGTGCTAGTAAGTTGATAACAGTTGCCACCAACAGGAAAAGATGACTTTATCCTGAAAGGCAAATGAAACCACCTGACACCAGATGAAGAACAGTTCACAGGTCCTCATCACCATGACACTGAAAAGCGTATCAGAACATTAACCTGGCATTGTCTACAGGAAGAACTGGCAGTGGTAAGCGGTAGCAGATCTACATTACAATCAATAGCTCAGGCTGGCATGATCACCTTTTGCTAAGTATGTTTGCGAAGTACAGTAGAAGTTAATATTCAGTGAAAGTTCAATAGCCACCTTTGATTCAGCACACTATTCCACAGCAGGAGATTTTCCTATTACTTTGCAAATAGGCATACTGACAAAACACGAGATAGCTAGTGTCAGCCATGTGCTATTGCACGTTTCAATCTAGGCCATCATTGTACAGCAGATGCAGTGCAGACTGAGCTTGTGCTGTTCCCTTCATGTGATTCACTGTTCACAACAATTCTCAATCCCATATAAGCGTTATAGTGAGAGTACTGAAGCCTCTCTACACATGTATCAATATGCTGATGCATGAGCCTAGTTTGCAGCAGTACAGTGCCATACTGTGAATCCAGTGATGCCCGCATGAACAAATGCACAGAAGAGCAGCTCACAACTGACACAGTGCATCCACCAGTCCAAGCAAGCATTATTGCAAGAGGTATCCTCGGGATATGAGTACCAAATGGATGCTCTCAGTTTCCAAAGCTGAAAACAATGAGAGCTGTTGGTTATGCTACTTCAGCTGATTGAGCTCAACTCCAGCTAGAATTAAAACTACGTTCATTCAGTCTGTGTGAATTTATGATAGCAATAAAAAGCTTCAAAATATACAAAATGTGTTCATTGGCATTTTAATGGCATGTGAGATGCACAGATAACTGTCTCCAGCACACAAGGGGCTGGTGCAGCTCCCGCAGACTCAGCTAGAGGGAGGCTCCTTCCTTAACAAGGACCATCAGGGAGCTCTTACTGCAGCAGTACTAAACTTTATAAAGGAAGTAAAGGTATTCCTAATATAAAGAGTACTCGTAATTCTTGCTACAAGAAATCATACAGTTTTCTGCACCCTGGAAAAGGATTTGGCCAGTCTTGGGAAAAAGAGTGAGAATTCATGACCTTTGGCACTTTCCAACTGAACCCAATTTTTCAAAGCACCACCATACGTAGAGGAACCAACAAAGGAACACAGTCATGGTGCAGTGCCAAGATCTCCTGCTGTTAACACAGAAGAGAGAGACTGAGATCTGTTAAAAGTTACAAGTGAGTGACAGGTTTGCTCTTTGGTTATGAACAAAGCCCTAAGTTGGGACATAGATTTAAAATTTGGCAGGCTTCTAGTTCAATTGCAAGGGCATCAGATTGTTCAATATGATTAAACTTAAATGGCAAAAGACACTTGAGGTCATTATTTTCGTAAACTTTTTGCTGTTTCTCAAAAGCTCCAGTTTGTGGAGGTATATATTTTTTCTGCTTAAAGACTGAAGCAGTTCTAGATGTCCTTCACTTGTGTCTTGCTTTCTAAATTCGCAGCAGTCCTGCCTTTCAGATTTTAAGACTTGCTCTCTGTGCAGAAATTAATTGAATTCTAGGAAAAATATCAAAGTTCTTAAAAGATTACTAAAAAAAAAATCCCCAAACCCAAGACTTTAAAAATGTTTTTGAGAGTTCTGTCATCAAAAAACATGACCCTTTAGTATGCAAATACCTTTCCTCCAGCTGTTTTTCCTCGAAGGATAATCTTATTTCCCCTCACAGAATTGATTTTCCTTTATTTTAACTTAACTCTCAAATTACTCATGCAAGAAATATTATATCTAATTATGTACAAACTGAAAAATATTTTACTTTGTAATGTAGACAGTAAACTCTTTGAACTACCATGTAGTCAGTGTTACCTACAAAGAAACAGTGATGAGTTCACCTGACTCTTCTAGTGGTTTTCTAAAGGTTCCATCACAATATAGCTCGGCAGCAGTCATATATGCGGAGCATTTACCCGAGATACGAAAAATAAATCAGTGCAGAACTTGCTTGATTTTATCTACTTCTAAAAAGTCCAAAACTTACACCAGATTTAAACAAAATAAAGAACAACAACAACAACAACAGAGAAAGGACTCAATTCAGACCTAATGCAACAGACTACTTGTGTCAGTTCCGAAAACTTCCAGGAGTAGAACAAAATTTATTCATTGCTATTCTGCACTGTTGTATAGACAGTGACTGGTGGCACAGCTACTTAATAGAGAAGTCTGCATTAAATGAACAGCCAAAAAATTTTAAATTAATTAGAATAAAACAAAATGCATAGACTGACTCATCATACTAGCAGTTGTAATTTATAATTAATCCACAACTACTTCACAAAGCTTTGTGCTCTAGACATTTAGTTCAGAGAGCACGCACAACTCTGATTTCCTTGGAAGCAGCGGATATTCAGCACCACTCAGAAACAGGCCAAGAAGCTTAAAATGAAAAGAGTAGTCAGTCTATTATTGTGGAAGGAATTACAAGACTGGAAATGGAATTATACAACTTGTATTTACTTTAAATCCCCGAAATCTGTCATCACCTAGAAGGAAGTGATTTTACAAAATGTTATTCTACACTGATTGAGAATCTCATCAATCTATGGTATAAATGCTGTTCTTTCTTTGGGTGTGTGTCAGTAGCTTCATTTCTTTGTTTTGATTCATAAGAAGTGGATTTCAGGACCTAACTGTGAGAGAGAGACATGCCCCAACTGTCTTCCAACACATGGGAGACGTCAGCAAAACTCAGAGCAAAATATAGCCTGTATCAAAAGGAAAAAACACAGAAGAAGTGTGTAGCAATAATAGATTCCCAGTAATACAAACAGTACCTTGCAGAGATTTCAGAATTGTTTATACAACATAAAATGTTGCAACACATACTTCTTTGCTACGCAGTAAGGGACATTTTATCGTAAGTATGATACTTTGCATCTAGATTTCCAGGTACTTTACTTTAACATAGCTGGCTAAAAAACAGTGTGCTCCACATTTTACAAGTGCAAGAACTGAGATGAAAAACTCCTTGCTCAAAGTCTCACAACAGATCAATGGCAGCGCCTGAAATTTGTTTCATATCTCTTGATTTTCAGTGATGCATCACTGAATTTGACACTGTAGGAAAATAGGATAGGTTCCTGAAAATTAATTTAGAAGGTTCAGCATCTGATAAAGTAAGTAATTAATTGAAAAATGGCCACATCAGCAATTCCCAAAGTTACCTTGAAAACTGGAAAGTTCATGGAAAGTCCCAGAATATCTCTACTAAACAGAAAATGAAGAAAAAAGAAGGGCTGTGATAGCCCCTGGGAATGGTAGAAAACAAAATACAGCAGCTGAGAAAAATCAACAGCCTACAGTGTTTGGGGCTAAAATCATATTTTTCTGATAGCTCCAGAGGAGACTGTGAGTCATGGCAACTTCTTTCATCGATTCTCCAAATGAATACTTTTCCAAGATTTAAACCATACCGTACGGGAATCTGCTTCATATCCTGTCCCTGCTGGAGGAGCGCCTGTCTTTGTGGGTGCTTAACCTGGGATGGCTACCTCAACTTTAAACAGCAGTGAAATCTGTCATTTGAATTCAGCTCTCAGTAGAAATTCAAGCCCGTGGGAGAATCTGAGCTTGAATTCAGCTATTTACTTAGCTAAAAATCCAATAAACTTGTTTCACTGCTGTTTTAATCCAGGTTAACTATGACTTCATTTATCTGTAGGACAAATACACCACTGATCTCGAGGCAAGTAAACAGTCATTTTGTACCAGAGTATATATTCATGTGATCAACTCAGTAACAGTTTGAGTTACATGCTAGTAATATCAAGATACAAACCAGGCCCTCTTACTGCTGGCACAGCCATTATTTCAGTTTTTCACTTTTCTTTTAATATCTGTGCCTAAGGTCTGTTTTGGCTAATTCATAAACTTGTTTTCTGAAGACAAACTTAATCTCAATGGTCGCTTTATGTGGGAATTCCAACTGCACGGGGTGTGGGTGTGTGTGTTTGAAGTACTATATACTGATGCCTGTAGATAGTAAAATCTATAGATTATGTCCCCAAATTATTCTCTGTAGCCACTAGGGCCATCTTCCCCAGGCTTGTTATACAACCAAAACAAAGTTGTCTCATCTGGGTGAATAATCAGTCTCTGAGAGTTTCTTCTTTGCTAACATCAGGTTTACAGAGACCATCATTCGAAAGAAAGGGATCATTTACAGGGGTGGAGTAACAAGCTAAGTATAACTAAAACTTATTCATCAGTACATGATCCACTATGATTCGGGGAAAGTTTCAGAAAATCAGGTTAAGATTAAAGAGCAAATACTTTTTTGGTGTGGTGTGTTTTTTCTTTTTTTTTTTTTTTTTAAATATGTCATGTGCTGGAAGGCCAGCAGCAAGTCACAGAAAACTCGTTTTTAATAACCACAGCATACCTAGGCATTTCAGTTATGCTGACTGGTTTGTTGCGAGCAGATGGGTAACATAGCCTATTATTAAGATTGCGTAATACTTCCGATTTATACGATCTTGTTTTAAGTCCAGAAAAGTCATAAGGAACTGAAGCCACTGAGACTGAAGTTCCCCATGCTCAGGGTATGCCTCAGGCTGAATTTATTTGGACATTTTCAGCCAAACTGGTTTGGTCATCTCTAAGCAAAAAGACAGAGAAATATCTATTGTCACTTGACTCCCCCCTCCACTCTTCATCTGTCTTAAAAAAAAAAAAGGACAATTTCTCAGGTTATTTTAGTATTTTGAAGCAGTCATAAAATTTTGAAACACTGGGATTAACATTTGGAAGGAAGTGGTCTTATGTCAGGAAGACATGTTGTTTCATCTCCTTGAACTGAACTCTGAATTCAACCATGCATTTGAAAAACCGGGTTTTTTGCACATGCTCAGCAGGATTCTCTTCAATTTTGCAGTGAAAACTCCCCCAAAGATCTTGGTACTGAGCACATGACCAGCATTTCCAGCTGCTGGAGGATGGGCACTCAAAGGGCAAGTGTGAAGGCTGTCCCTGGTGCTATCCATTTCCCCACTTTCCAGCCCCATGAGCAAGCAGCCATTTTACAGAACGCAACAGTAAAAGGATATTTCAGGGTGGGAGAAGAGAGGATTGGGCAAGGAACAGAGACAGCTAGGACAAAGGGGAGAAAAGATGCCAGGGTTGGCCAGGGAGACCATGCTTTCCATGTGATTGAGTAGACCACTGAGGAGAAAGAATTTCTGGTGTTTCAATAATCCCTCAGTCTAAGAGCCAGGGAAGGAGCAGAATATAATTTGCTTGTGAAACCCTGAACTGTTTGTGCTGTGGAAAAAGCCTCTGCTTTCTGAAATGAAATATTGCCGAGTTTTGGATGGGCAAAAAATGCAGTTGTTGGGTGCTAGGGGAAAAGGTGGAGGGAAGATATATCAGCTTGGATTTGAATTTAAAAATTCCTGAAGCTCAAGAAAATATTCATAGATTTGAAACATTGTTTCTTAGCTGGGTCTGGTATTAAAACAGAGTTCTACAGGAAGAAAAGGCAGTTGCTGAACATAACTGGCATTTTAAGCTTGTGTCTGTCAAAGGCTGAGTAATCATTAAAAATATAAGTTTGAACGGTGCTCATTAATATTGTGCTTTAGTTTTATGGATGTCAGATGTATAATTCTGCAGAAATCCTAGCTGCAACTCACATGAGGAGTTAGGCACTGAAATGATAAAATCCTAATACAACAGCCAGGGATTTGAAAAAAAAAAAAAACAGGCTTCCCATATTAGTAACTACTGTGTAATATCAAATCAAGTCTGCCTCGGGCTTCATTTTTTGTGGGTGTAAGGTGGGAACCATATCAGCCCCCTCACCTCATGGGTTTGGTGTGAAGCTAGAAGAAAGCCTATGCAGCGCTCAGACATTCAGTGGTCGGCACTGCCAAAAAAGTGAAAGGAGAAATAATTAATTCTCTCTTCAGGCAGGGTTTTAGTAGTGGGGTACAAAAGGCTTTGTGCCAAACAATGAATTTAATACAGGATTATTAAATGAGCACCATCTATCTTGTGCACTGAATGAAGCAGGTATCCTGTCAGAAACATGGCGTAGCATCATAATTAAAACTGGCCCTATATATGGCAAAAAGTCTGAATTAAAACTGCATAGGCAGGAGTGTGCAGACAGGGAATTACTGCCTGGATTCTTCAATTTGCAGGCTTAATAATGTTATTTTTTAAAACCTCACTTACTGTTAGCAGTTTAAAATCTGCAATGAAAGAATGGATAGTTTCTCCATGCACAGACACAGCCTTTTTCACTTGACTTATCTCTTCCTCTAATTAACTATGCAGAGTCAAAGCTAGGTCACGCTGTAATAACGAGCAGAGACTTGCATAGGATGCATATTCCCAATTGTACACAACCTACTTACATCTATTATATATCACTCCAAAATTCCTAACTCTACTCTGAGACTTTCACAATGTCCAGAGTAAGCTCCTCCCATTGCAGTAAGGCACAGCGTACAGTAGTGACGCTCTTCTGTAGTTTTCTTAACAAAAGGTGTCAAAGTAATTTCTGTTTATTAAATGAGCCTTTCCACCTTTTTCGAAGGTAATTTTTTTTAGAGGTCAAAAACGTGACTGACTGAAGGACACTTATATCTTTCCCAAAAGGACGTTGAATTTTGTCACAAATGCTTATGGACTACTTTAAGCTTTTCTGGGTTAAAAAAAAAACTCCAAGCCTTCAAGAGTACAGAGCGTTCACAGGAATTACTTTACCTGTGTTGTAAATATATCCACCTCTGGATCTTACGAAAGCAGCTGTTTAACATTTCATGTAAACATCACAGTGAGAAACAGGGCTAGGAGAAAAGGAAATGCCTGTCTAACTGCAGACAACTGGAAAGACAGAACAGGATCAATCAAGATGGAATTTTCCCTGTACCCTAAGACTGCCACACCTAAACTAAAACAAAAAAGCAAGAAGGTGCTTATATGTCCAGAAACAGACAGGACTTTAGGGTTTTCCCATCAGCCTAAACCCTGCAACTCTAGAAAGAAAGTTTTCTGAGGCACAAATTCAGTATGAGCTTTAGAACAGCCTCTCTCACAAATGCAAGAAGGAAATAACTTGTGTTTTTGCTTTGACAGATTTGTTAGATCTAATCCAAGAAAGTGAGTAATAGAACACATTCCCTGCTGTTAGAGAAAGCCAGAATTTTAACCAGGTCCGTAGCCAGACTTCAATGAATCCGTTTTTCATTGTTCATCTCTCCCTAAAGTAGATGTGGGGATGTCTTCTGTCTTGTCCCTTTTTAAAAGCAGACTTCCACCACCAAAAAACGCTCTACAAAACAGGAAAATAAACAGAAACCCAAACAAATAAATCTAATGATACTCACTTTCTTCTCACAGTGAAAGCAACAGCTTTTTTTTTTTTTTTTTACATTGTCTCATTTCAGTCAGATTGTTAAAGACTAAATTAAACTAAATAAATATCTCAAGATTTGGAAGACATTCATAACCCAAAGAAAGACACAGCTCATAAACTGTTCAGTATCAAAGGGGCATGAAGTTAGCACAGAACCATAGAAGGAGTCAGGTTTACAGCTACTGAGCGTACCATGGGAGTTATGAACGCGCTAATTTCTACAAGAGTAATTTGGCATTGTGTAGTTGGTAATTTGACAGTGCTCTCGCAAAACATAGCCATTTATCTTATCTGCATAGTAGAAGGAGCCACATCTGTTTAATTTATTCATTCAGGCCAATTTTCTTCCAGCCTTATGTATGAAGAATGTAGTTTTCAACACTTTTTCTTAACCTAAGAGGAAGAATGGCAAAATATTGGCCCTCGGTCTCTGTGGCAGATCAGAACAGCAGGAGGAGGAACTTGTTTATAAGTTTTTCAAATCTCTGGTTTTCAAATACTTTCCAGCTTTTGGGCATTTTGTTGCAGTACTCACAGAAGTCTCTAATTGAGGTCCGAGTTTAAAAAAAAAAAAAAGAAAAGACAAAAAGAGACAGAATACTCCACATTTGATGGAAAACTGAACCTTGACTTTTTCTCAGTTTGCTTCTCTGTGCAAAACAAATCAAGCTAAAGTATTAAGCTACTTTTAAAATTATACCTTCTACATAGCCAGAGCTGAATGCAACAGGTTTGACTATTGTTACATCTAATTAAATGAAGGACTGAACTGGTTTAAAATACATCATCCAGTTTAGACTAGAGCAAGGCAACTTGGAGACTGCTACATGAAAGAGGGTAAAGAAAACATGAATTTATGGAATAACTGTCCTGTAAGTTATAATATTTATTCATCCTGGATTTCATAATTGGTTTCAGTTCTGGTAATCTGGTTTCAATAGCACATTATGGAGGAGTACATCATTGCTCGCCTATTTGTTCCGCAGAAATAACCTTCCATTCACAAAAATTTTAAATTCCTTCACCTTCCACGAACTCGATCGTAATAATAAAGAAAAGAGTAAGTGGTATTCTAACACATAAATGTAACTGTGTATATTCCACATATAGTAAGAAAGAAAATTATATATATGCATTATGCTGGACTCCATGATTTCAATCTCTTCAGTCGCTACTTCTCAGGTCTAATTCTTTGGGGAGGGTGTGTGTGGGAACATCGATAGAAAAGTATCCATAATGTAGACCGGACTGTGCAGAAGGCCATTTCTGAACTATTTCAAATTATCTAGTCACCTGAACAGAATGTTGAACTTCTATGTCTTTTGTTTTTTCTTGCTGTTATCATAGTCTGGCATGTTCTCCATATGGAACAAATCTGGAGAGAAAAATAAATGATGTTTTGGAGATTGGTTTCAAGTGAAGAGATTTCATTTTATAAATATGAAGATTGTACACTATACAGGAAGCTAAAGAGCACAGCTTCAGATACCTTCAGGATATTGTACCTTGACAGTAAATCAATAACCATATTATCAGCCTTTTTCAAAGGATAATAGACTTATCTGTGTGAGTGAAATTTAGAAGACTGAACATTTAGCCCCACCAAACCTGATAACACTTACAACTCTCAATGACTTTGCATATGGGATTAGTTCCCTTGATCTCATCTAAGCATTCTCGACAGACTGCACAGGAAGAAGTCCGATGGAGTCATCCTTGAAGTTATTCAAACACACAAGTCTGTTCAAGATCAATGCATTGGTCTGCAATGTGGGAAATGCCATGAGCTGACCTTTCCTATAAACTTCTGAGGAGCTTCAATCTTTCTTTGTTTATTCAATTAATAAAGTACAGAATCTCTATTTTTTTATGCAAGAATAATTCCCACTCCATAGTCTCATATGTTTTCCTGGATGTAATTTCAACATTGTGTATCTTATTTGATGCCTTTGATTAAATATGTAATGCATTTAAAATATCAGTGTGTCCAATGAAGTGTAAAGAGACATGTGAGAATGAAGTGACTCATGCGATGGGAATTCAATCTTACACTGCCTTGTCACCTATTCTTTTAGGGAAGGAATTAGTTCACAACTTAAGCTTCTGTCACACATTACCAGCAATGCAAACAGACTAGAAAACACATCTTGTACACTCATTAGATGTGGATTTGAATTGCAGAAATCTCATGATATGCATTTTTAAACAAACATCTTGGGTTCTGTGGTTGAGCCATAACTACTCCTTCCTTCTGGAAAAATAAGAAAATGCATAAAAATAGCGCTTTACTTCAAGGATTTTGTAGAAACACCACAATTCAAACTTGCGAAGCTCCTTTAAAAAGAGGAGTAATTTCACAGTAGACTAAACAACATCTGTTAGAAGCCCTTCTTTCCAAAGCATCTTCATGCCAACACCCAAGTAAATTTTAAAAGAGGAGAAGCCTTTGTTCAACTGAGGGCTAGGCAAATACAGTAGGCCAAACCTTAAACCTCTGTAAGTTAACAGCAACAGAACAAGGCTGATGGCAGTGAAACACAGTTAAAGTATACTGGCCGAAGATATATTTCGGTATCTAAGGAAAACAAGTTAGAATGACATTGACAGGAGTAGTAAGAACAGTTTCCCACCGCATCTCTGTGTTTTATTTCCCTTCACCTTCCTTTTCCATCAGTGTCTCTGATTCAATTAAAAGACATACCTGCATTTAATTTTCTTTCTTAATGTGGTGTGCTTGCCCCATATACACAAAAGAATTACAAGAGTTTGGTCAAGACAAAACTCACGTACACCAAAACCTAGCTCTGGCATGATGATGTGCCAAAAAAAAAAAAAAGTTGCATCCCAGATTCAACTTAAGGATGGAAGGGGTGCATGTGTGTGTGCTTTAGGTGGTAGCGCAACGTGGCATGTGTCCCTGCATCAGCTGTGCACACTGTTGGGGTTACTCAGTTCCTTCATATTGGTATATCAGGAAGAAGCCACTGACCAGAGGTGTCAGATGAATAGCCCTCTCTGTAAAGCAAAGCGCGGCCTGCATTTTTTCAGGTCAGTTTCTGAAAATGCCGGTAGCACTGTGCTTCCTCACTGGCCACGAAGGGATGGTCCCGAGGCCATCCGAGGCTTCCCTTCTGTGACTGTGAAGGCGGACATTGTGGGGTCTGTGCTCAGACCATCTGGCCACTAGAATGACATAATCTACCCTCCTCGTGCAGGCAGTCAGGAAGCGTGAATCTCTCTCTTGGGAGATGAGAGGGAAGAACAAGGAACTGAGATGAAAGACCAGCTGGTTGATTAACTTCAACGAACACCGACATATACAAGCTATCCCCTGCTCCATCTCTTCTCGGGTTTATTTACATATGTTACCTTCATCACAGGTAGTATAGCAGAAAGTAGCACAATGCTAATAATAACAAAAGGTCAGAAAATAAACAACCAAACATTTACATGTCATCTATTTGAAATGCCATGTTAGAGACATGGAGCCACTAAATGATCCTGCAAGGAACAGCCATTTTGATAATACTTAGAAGTGCTTGCACGAACTTCCGTTTCGTCGCAATTCTGGATTGCAAAATTAATTTTGAGCAGTTTTGTTCCTTTGAATAATATAGTTAGTAAAAATTAACACAATCTTCCCTGAGTTACAACACTTCTAGAATTCAGTTAGGTTGAACTACACGTTCTGTCCTGAAATAAAGGGCGTCACAAAGAGGCAGCATTGGGCAGGACAGAGAAGCGAGACTTACAAAATAATTATGCAAACAGTAATTTTCTGTTTTCCTCTGTTATTACTGTGACTGTATTTGCTTGATCACAATCTTTTCCTCTTCTCAAACCAAAATTCTCTTCATCTTAGTAAGGTCACAAGTATGTGTTTACAACCTCAGAGTCTATTGTCTCAGAAATGTTTATGTGGACCATTGTATTTTTTTTTTTAAAACCTTTGTGCAACAAACCTGTCACGAAAAAGTACAGACATAGCAGAGCCCAAATCACTGTATTGACGAAAAACACACAGCAAGTGGAAGTTCTCTTGCTTTGGCAGACGTAAATCCAGAACACAGACCATCACTAAGTATTTTAGAGGTGGCTGTACAGCAGCATCTGGTATATACTCATACACTAATAAGTGCTTTTCTCCCTCTGACTTATCTCTGGAGACCTAAAAGCAGAGAACCAGGAAGACCAGGTAACTACACAGGCCCCAGCTGCTGTGGCGTGAATACGCTGCTCCCTACTTTCTCCACCTGATGCTGACAAGCACCAGAAAAAAAAGTCCGCAAAACTTTATCAGCCCTCAAGCTATTCTTTCCATCTGTGCATTTCTGCACAGTTTCTGATCACCTTTTTTGCATTGTGTTACTAGCTTTCAGGATTTACTCTGACATGCATGACATTTGTTTTGTCTTAAGGCCTGAACAGCTGGAATCAAGAGGACCAGCATTTCACTTTTTCATTTTTCAAGAAAGACCCATTACTCCTGATCACAGCACAAAGTGTCAGAATGACTTAGAAACAGGAAAGAAAAAAAAATTTTTTTCTGGCCAATTTCACAATTTAAACAGGAAGGGAGAGGGGAAGTCAGTCTTCAGCGTGAGGTTTTTTTTTAATCTAGGGGCAAGCAACACATTTCTGCTACTGGTCTGAAGAAACACAGTTGCTCTTGCTATGAGTAAACCATTGCAGAGAAAGATGCTGTTTTCACGTGGTTGAAAATACTTCCTCCAGAACTACTGGAAATTTGAGAAGTGAAGTTATACATATGTGATAATCATTTGCATCATGAATGTAAGTTCAGACCTGAACACTGAAACACTTTCTGAAACTTTAAGATAATTCCCGTTTATGAAAGTCAGGTTTACATGGACAATTTTGCACATTTCATTGGATTGTCACTTCACATACATGTAAGTGAAAATTCAGGAAGCATCATTGCTGTCAAAAAGAATCTGCAGTTTATATGTTCATTATTCATCCAGATGTAATTTCTTCAATGGCTTCTGGTTAGAGAAGCAGCAAATCAATTTCTGGCTCATATCCTCAGAAAACACATGGCATATACTTCTGCTATTTCACATTGCAAGAGGATGCCTTCAGAGCTAGATGATAATGGAAGAACCATGTAGGAAAAAATCTTAACCTGGGGAATTTAGAGATCTAAAGGGAATAATCCATGAAATTCTCTTGGGCCGTTCTCTTTGTTGGTGTAAGAAAGGGAAAGCATGTCCACCGATTACAGCAGAATTGCAACAAATTATACTGGGCAAAAAATAGCCTAACCAAAACAACCCACTAATAAATAAATACAGTTAGCACACTGGCCTCTGAGAACAGCTGCTGAAACAGAGAGCACTCTGCCCTTTCTCATGTCCTAAGCAGACAAAAATATATACCTCTGTTTTACATGACAGCTACCCATATCTAAATGTGAAAATAGGGGGGAGGTGAAGAAATAGATTAAAAAGCATATGTCTAGAGACGTCTCTGGCATTGATGTGTATAAATCTATTTACAATCGTTTTTTCTTTTGTGCTAGGTGTGGTAATACCCTCACGGTCTGTCCTCAAAAGAGTCCAAAAGACACCAAAGTTTTGAAGAAGGCAACAAAGGAAAGTGGTATTGATTACGGATTATTAAGTGTATACAAAGATTGATTTACTCCATTTCTTTTCAAAGGACTTGAACAAGAAATCCTCACTCAGGTAGAGAGACATTCTCTATGTTTCCTCACTGCAGTTAATTCAAAGGAGACCAGGGGAAACAATCTCACCCACTATTTGCTTCCAGACCGAGCCCCACTTTTGAAGTTTGACATAGGGACTTCGCTACCTGAGGCTTAAAGCTCTGGTAGCAGATTTCAAGGAGGGCCCAGCGGACTCAGAAGAGCACCCAGCTTCCCCATCAGGTTGCACATCCAACTGAAAGTACACAGAGGTCAGCCTCATGCCTTCTCTCCACGAGTCTCTAAGGTACCCACTTTTAGTCCTTTTATTTTTGCCCCTTAAGAAAACAGAACTTCCATGTTAAAAGTTCTTCATGTGCCCCATATTCATGTGTCCCTTCAGGCAAATCTTTTTCTGGCTTGTTCAGAAAAAGCACTCTGGAAAATCTGCAACACAACCAGCAGAGCCCATGCCCTTTCATTTATCCTAGCTAGACTCCAAAGAAGTACTGCTGATTTAAACAGCAAAGCCTCAGGGTTGTGACCCCATCCCTTGTCTTAAAATAAGTTTTCAGAAGCCAGCCTTGTGCCTGACTTTTTTAATAGAACAAAAAGAGGTTAAAAAACCTCCTGCAAATGGCTCCATTCACTCAAAATGGAAAACCTACCTTCAGGCAAGCACTCTTCAGTCACTAGTAACAGATTAAATTGGAGAGCAAGGAAGCCATAGGAAGGAGCTCTGACTTCGGGCTGTGACTCTACCATGAAAACTCAGATTCCTCAGACAAGACAGGCCCCTGTCTCAGCACTCAGAACTTTGTGAATTTCTGTCTTAAGTAAACACAAATCTGGAATAAAATTTCTAAAGTAGCCTAGGGAAAAAGAGTGGTCCTTCTTATCTTTTGTTACATGTTGAGAGATATTAAGCTAACATCTAACCGATAGCAACATCACAACCTGGGACTTTTTGGAGCACAATAGTCAAAAGCTAAGCGATTATTTCTAATGCTATTTATTTTTTTGAAGCAGCTAGTTTAACTGCTGATATTAATTAACTCTGGCCCACAGCAGCTTCTTCCTTGTTCTGAAGGATGTATAACATAGCTTCTTGTCTGACTTGAAAGACTCCAGACAACCTGAAGCTGAAAGAGATCTTCTGGGATGTGTTGAACACTCCTCCTACTAGATCTATGGCTGTTTACATCCTATACTTCCCTAGTGCACAGGAGTCATTCAAACACAGTTCATGAAAACGGCTAGAAGTAGACGAGGTTCAGGAGGAGGATCAGGACTTAATTTCGACAGATGTATATATCAGTGTACAAAGCTGAATAGTTGAAAGATAATTTTCAAATATGTAGCATTACAGCATATTAATTCACATTTTTCTCCTTAAGGAAAGAACTCATTTAACAAAGCTCAGCAAATCTAAAGAAAATTAATGATACTCCTGTTCCAGATAGCACTGGATATTTTGAACTACGAAAGTTTAACAGAGTTGAACATAAAACATACCAAGCAGGTGGTTCTTATTAAGAATGCTGATGTCATGTGTTACTTGGAAGCCACACAAAGCATGCAGAGAACATTGTGAAATGAAGCTAACAAGAAGGTCACACACTCTGTAGCTTCTGTAAGCTGAGCTTGCAGCATGCCATAGAGGTTTCTTACCTTCCTCCTGAGTCTCTCCTCCATGCTCCCCATCTGCCCAAATCAACCTTTGTTACAAAGCCGCCTTCTTCCCGGAGGAGCTTTGTTCTCCACAATTTTGTCTCTTCTACTGTCCCAGTTAACATGCAGTATTTCTCCCCACTTGCTTGCACTGTCCCATTCCACAGCAGTAAGTCCTCCCCCATGTGCCACAGCACCTCTTAGGCTTAGCAGGATCCTTCAGGTGTACCTCAAAAAAACTCCTGATGTTGCAGACCCACACCCCCCACCCCATCCTCCCAGTCTTCAACCCACCTCTGACTATCTCCTTACTGGCCTTGAACTTGCCCCAGTCTTCCTTTTTTCTTGGCAGCTGAATCTCCATTTTTTTCTGGTCCACAAGGGCCAGAGAAATTTGCTTCTGTGCAGCCCTTTTGTGTCCACTCACAGCAGTCTCTTTCCTTGGTTCTACATACTCCTGTTCACACTTTCTGTCCCTGCTGGTATTTGAACTGTTGTCTCTACTAAGATATTCTAACTCCACAGACTACTCTTCCACACTGTCTGGCACCTCCCATTTTTCCCTCCATTTCCCACCACTGACACTTTTGTAGGAGGCCGTCCATCAGATTAATAACACATTAAACAACTGTGAGAAGGAGATGACATTTCTACTCTGCTGTACAGGAACCATTAACCAGGTCTTTTACGTAAGAAGGCTGAAACTGTGTACTTGAGAGAAAGCCGAAGGTCCATGTGTCTCCCATTTTCTCTTCTTGCTTTTCTGTGAAATCAGCAAGATTTTGGCTATCAAAACCTGTAACTTTCCTACTGTCTTACAGACATACAGAGAGATGCCATTGGGTTGAGTCTGTGGCCTCTTGAGCTAAGCCACAAACCAGAACAGAGGTCCTCCTGAAATCATTCCACTCCAGCTGCAAAGTAAAATAGGACCCTACTCAGTTCCAAAACACAGACAGTGAAGTTTCTGAAAGTGCATTTACGTAAGACTTGAAGAAAAATGTTTGGCCTCTATCCCATAATCAAAGCTGACAATTAAGCTCTACTGAATTTTGCGTGGAACTGGTTTCCTGGATCCAGCTGCAGGTCTTCCTATTTACTAGGCTTCATATTTAGAGTTCTGCCTAAGTCAGAGCCAGATCCAATCATCTACAAAGCCTGGGGCTGTCGGTTACATTTATGGTTCTTTACCATTCCATTTTGTAGGTGGAGACCAAGTGCAAACTTGAAATTAGACGCATAACTCAGAAATTCTGGGCTTTCAGTCTCAGACCATATTTGTTTTCTTATTTTAATTAACAACAAAAAGGTCATTATGATTATTTCTTTTTGTATATAACCAAAAAGGAAGTTATGGCATGATTTAGAATTTTGTTTTTGAACTGGCAAACAGAAAAAAAAAACCCAACCTGGAGCTGTGCACTTCAGTGAAACTTTGTTCCACACAGTCTTTTCCAGTCTGTTCTTTATAAAGCAAAGACAGTCTGTCAAAAGTGACAGAGAGCTGTTCTTTGAAAAGCAAAGGCTGCTCGTGGGATCCCACATCCTGAACTGCTGAACTCACTGACACCTATACATATACTTTGTGTTGGCTATTTGACTACACTCCATAACAAAGAAATGACTGCTGCACAGCCAAATGTTAAGCATCGTTCCAATTTTAAAGCAGTACTCCAAGAAGCATTTTAAAGCATAATTAATTTCATTTGTACATTTTCATTTACTATTATTTATTTCTCTTCTTCAGGTCCAAGAGAAGATATCCTGTGCTCTGGGAACATTAGATATTCCTGTAAACCAACAGCAGCAAATATCCCCTCAAATATTGCTGATGATACCTCAAGTGAAAAAAAGCCCATGAGACCAGAAGAAATTTTCCGAAGTACACATTTGCTCAGAGGCCCTCTCAAATCATAGAAATTCCAGCTTTAACATTTACGTGTAAAATTGGTATGGAGAGGGTTAATTGGTTATCAAATTATGTAAGAGCTTGGAGAGCAAGACCATCATCTCAGCATCCGTTGAGAATCTCACAGTTCGCAGATTTAGTGATGTAATGATCAGAAAAGACTTGAGCTAATAACTAAGTATCTGCTTCCAAATATATTTAAGTCATAGTCCGAAGCGTAAAGGCCTTCGACAGTCAGATTCTCAGAGGAGAGAGGCATGATTAAGGGGTGGGGATCTGGCAGCCCAAAACTAAAGACCACATGCCAACTGCAGCCAAATTCAAATAAAAGAAAGCTGTCCTGGCCACCACTTGATCATTATCAGCCAGGGATAACTGCAATCTGATTGTATTCCCAAACTACAAACACATGCAAGGAAACACTCCTGATTAGAGAGACAAAAATTTAATTTTGTTCTAATTTTCAGCCCATCAAGAGTAGGCAGATATTCCCCAAGAAACCAGGACATAACCATCTGAGAGGGAAAGCAATTAACAAATTTAACCATAGATGAAAGATATCTCAACCACTCGCTCTTCAGTAACGTTCTTACTGGACTTAGAGCCGTCCCAATGTGTAAATGCAAAGGAAGACAAAATGAACGCCCTATAAAGGGCCTGGTTAGAACACATATAAGGAATAAGATTTAAAAAAGCAACCAACCCCACACTTGAACACTACTCTCTAGAATCCCCCTTACAAGGCACAAAGAATGAAAGCACTTCACATTGACTATGTGCTCTTCCCAGTCCTGAGAGAGAAATGAACATCCTTTTGAAGTCAGAGGTAAGACAAACGTCATCTCTAATAACACCCATTGGATTTGAAATGCACATATTAAAAGATCAAACTCACCATCTGTATAACACCTGGACTACTATCCAGATTACCTAGGCCGAGACATGAAAGTAACTCAACCGAAACTTGCTCACGAGCCTGAACAGTAAGGAAATACTGGCATAAAGTGGCACCTGACTTCACCATCAACTTCCTGCAACCATTTCACGAGCAACAGCTGTACCTATGTTCCCTGCAGAAAAGCTGGGCTTCCCAAACAGAGGAAGAAGAAATAGCTGCTGATCAGTATATCAGGTTTCTCCTTTTCTGCTGTTATCAGAGGATGAGCACCTGTGGAGCCAGAGCTTGGATCAAGCCCAAAGGCTAGTAATTTAGCCAAGCCACCATTGTCTACCTTGTACTAAGCACTGCTTATTGGTCAAAATTAACTTTAAAAAATCAGTGTGCTTTCCGCCATCTTCCTAAAAAGAAGAAGGCATCAAAGAATTGTAAGGGAAGAGGTTAAAGAAATAGCAAAACCACTTCTCCCCAGGGAACATATCAATCACAGATGCAGCTATTTCACTTTTCCCTCTTCTAATTGATTTAACTCCCTTCCATATGACCTGTGTTTCTTCATCTTTCCTAATTAACTGCTCAAGTTACATCAGCACAATAAAGTAGCTGCTCCTTAGACATATGAAAGTCAATGCAATAGGATGAGAGATAGCAATGCTTAAAACTATTTTCTATATCCAATTGTCATTTATTGTGTTCTGAAATGACTTGCCTGACAATGTATCTCTTTGAAGCTGTTTAGCTTTCAGGCAGCACAGCTTACTTAACTGTGGGTTTTATCTTTTTTATGCATGTTTTATCTTTTGTATATTTATATTCTGATAAACACTACGTACATATTATAAATTACTCTGATGATGCATATTGCAGCTGGGCTTCAGCCATATGTTCTGCTGAAACCTATAAGACAGGCACTGGAAGAGGGGTTACTGCCTACAGCAGATACGTACTTGGGCTTCACAAATATAACTAAGGTGTTCCTTATGACCCAGGCATATTCATTTCTGTTTACCTTGTGGCTGAAAGCCTTATTTAATATTAACCTTTGTCTGGGTCCTACGAGTCAGATCTAGAGAGCAAGTATGTTTCAGTGGTGTTTTTTTTCTCAAAGACAGAGGTAGCTGTTCTCATAGAAGCTAAGTTTAGCCAGCCAATGCTTGTAGTTTATATTAAAAAAACCAATATAAATCTACCTTGATCATACAATAGAAAGAAAAATAGTAGAACACGTAGCCACCTTCTCATTCTATTGAAATTTGCCAGCAGGTTGTCAGCCTGATCTTGGGTTTGTCACGTTAGAAGTTCATGCCAGATGAAATTCATAAAAGCCATCTTTCTCTTGCTACAGGAGTGCTACCAACGAGCTACGCAACCTAAGACATATTACTGGATCTCTCATTTACCAGAGACAGAATTACTTTTTGAGGTGAATAAAATTTTAAGAGTCAGAAAGAAATGTTCTGCTGAGTAGCCCCTGTAGCAAAATGTATTGTATCCCCAAAACTGAAATTTTCTGCAGTGAAAGTAATATTTTAAAAATAGATTTTCAGAAAAACCAAAAGGAAACTTACTTTTTTTCACCAAAAAATGAAAATCATTTTTTTTTTCAGTTGATCTGAAATGTTTTCTTCACCTACATTTCCCTTCTGATGCAGCATAGCACTTTTAAATTTGGCATTTATATCTGGCTACCTTCTGCTATGGTACTGAGAGCTGACATCTGCCAGAATTCAGTCTAGCTGCAGGAGACCAAGCTGCAAGACACATTACCAGACTCATGGCATGAAGTGTGTCTTGGGAGAAGAAGGCCAGACAATGACTGATAAATCCCCACTGTTATTTTATTTATTCTCCCTCTGTTCATTTGGGGTTGCTCAATCTTTAGGATGACCAAGTGAGTTTCCTCCATATCTTGCTTGTGTCTTACTGTAGGAACAATAACAAAAAAAAAAACACCAAAAAAACCCAAAAAACCCACATTTTCATTATATAAGTTTTACTGTGGTATCTTTATTATTAGAAGGGATGGGGAGACTTATGCATCTATAAGCAAAGGATGACAAAGCATTTTTGGAGTAATTTCAGGAAGTATTTATTTTCCACAAATGGCATCTGAATATCTTAGGAATGCTGGCTATATAACTGATTTAGTTACATGGTATGTTACAGAAGTGTGTGAGATTCTTGAAAACTAGATTCTACTGATGGAAGCACATTTTTATCAAGAAAGTGCTAATTTGCTGTTTTAAATTTTCATAAACAAGCAATCAAAAAATACACAGTTTTAAATAAATGCTGAATGAAAAATCATCCATCCTTAAAGAGAAACGATTCAATCTGTCAGTAATTTAATTTCTATTTCTCAAAATTTTGCCATGACTGTGCAAATAATAAAGTGTGGCAGCAGACAGCAGTGCAAGATTCCAGTTTATTCAGACTTTCGCAGAGTCTCTACTTCTCTTAGAAACTGAGCCCTGTATTTCCACTTATAACAGTCTTGGGCTGTGCTCTCAAAAAAAAACCAAACCAAAACCAAAAAAACCCACAAACCAGCAGAAAGAGCACAGCAAGATCCTTTCTCAAACTGAGCTGAAGCATAAAAAAGTCACTTTTAATATTCCTCGTTTCTTCTGGAGGCACCAGTTACTGTCCTTTGCCATAGGAACTCCACTTTTATGTTTTCCGAGACTGGGTGGAAAAACATTGTATTTTCTAGGTCACATATTATGTGGTTTCTTATCCAGTAATGTCCTGCTCAACAACTAGCGAGTTCCCCTTTTGACATCTGGATGCTGGTGTCCTCAATCTGTACCAGCAAACTCAGATGAAATCAGCAGCCATTTCTTATTCTTAATGATTTTACTATGTAAATATCTATGTTTGGTTTGGATTGCTTAATATGCAAAAGGCTCATAAAAGCAGTAGTGTATATCAGAAATATTGCATGTGCTATTTCATGGCATTTCACTGCTGTCATCTCACTTTCAACTTATTTATTTAGCTGCTTAACAACTATAATATTCTCTCCTGTAGACGATAACTCCCATAGGCAATGCGTACTCAACCGACCTGGCTGGTAGCTGTACCAGACTCGTTGTAGTATTCCTGTCTTCTCCATCAAATAGATACTTCAAGCAGCCTTTTGTAAGAAGTTATACCACTTAAAGAGCTTGTTGTTGCGTTTCACCTGTGCTCTTAGGTGTCAGGTGGTAAGAAAGATGCACAAATCCTGGAGTACAGAGTGTTAAATCACCATATGCTATCAGCTTGAAGAAAAGGCTGTTCAAGATGTCCCGCTTGACTCAACTGAGAAAAAGAAACGTATGTAAGGAAAATGTAGCAAAGGCTTTGAAACAAACTTCAACTTCTTACATCTATCTGTGAAACATTGCTCTTCCCTGGAAAGCAACTATGCAGGGATTCATTTTTAAAGGAATTGTAAAACCAGAAGGTTAACCAAAAGATAACCATACTCGGTACTCCACTAGGGATTACTGCTGTCCCGAAGTTGATGCTGACTATGTCCCACAGTAAATGTACAGAAGAAGTGTATTTCTAATCCCCAAGCAAATTTATCAGTAGAAACTTTTCTTCAGTATTTTGAAAAGTTACTGTATTTCCCCTTCCTGGAAAAAAAAAATACTCCTGGTTGCAAGATATACTCTTGGAGTTTGGCAATCACATCTAAGTGAAATGAAATCAGAGTCCATTAAAATAACTTACTTACCAATTAGGCATTTGGATTTGTAATATTTGTAACCTACTATTGAGTACTGACTAGTGATAATCAAATGAAACTAACACATAGAACTAAAACTTCGACACAAAAATTTGACTGGCCACTCTGTTTCACTCCCTGGCATTCTTCCTCATCAATGAGCCTGAGAGAAACACTGAAGTACTGTGATACTTAGCAGAGCATGATTATAAACTGGTGCAATCAACAAGAAATGTTTACCACAATAATGTTTATTCAATCAGGGTGGAGATAAAACCACTGCTGACTCTATCAGAAACTTTTGCTTACACAAGAGGCTTGGTTCATTCCTCTTCAGCCTCACACAGTCATTCACAGCACTGTAAGAAAAGACGTGCTATATAATTCTGGCAAGTTTTCAATACCATCAGTAGTTCTGTGGTACTGCCTCCATTGTCCAGTAAAGAGCAGATCTGCATTGCGTTGAATGCTACAGATATAGGGAATAAGGTGCTGCTGGCTGAAAGTCTGCAATTTAAAAGAGCATTGTATCTTGGTAGACCATACTTGGCTGAACTTTGAAAACCACATTCCTTACGTCTGAAGTAAGAGGCCTGCGATACAGGCCTCGGTTCCTCCCTCACCTATATGCATGGGCAAAGGAAACCAGAGGAACATAAAGAGGGACAGAAGGACCATAAAGACCTGCTGGAGTTGTTCTGTCCTTTAGTGACACAGCAGGTCCCTAGCCCTTAAAGCACTGAAAGTTGAGTTTCCACAGTCTGCAAAGTGGCTGATGTACAGGAATGAAGGGATATATGACAAGACAGAAACAATATTTTAGAGCAGGCTCTCCTTTCAGTTGAACGGATGATCAAAATGACCTCCATGATTTCCATTCCTAATTTGCTCTGAACTCAGAGGTGTGTGCAAAAGGAAGGGAACCAAAACGAATCAAGATGATTGAGTGACCAATACTAAAATATACATTGTTTCTGTCAACACATGTGGATCTTCATATGTTTTCGAAGATGTGCCTACTGTCATACACATGACTACCCATGAAAAGAAAAGACACAGTAATTTTCAGCCTAGCATTTTTAAAGGAAGTGAAAAAACCCGAGATTATGAAAATGGTTGATAACATGTTTTTACAGTTTATATCAATATGTACATGTTTAGTGAACAGTTTTGTTGGTTTTGGTTGCACCCTTTGACCATTAAGAAGGTAGTTCTTACACTGATTTTTGGCAATGATTTAGTAAGAGGTGGCTACTTTAAAATTTTAACTTCAAGCAGTTAAAGCACTGGGGCAGACAGGGAAAAAATTTATTACAACTTGAAGAACTATTATGGGAGTAGTGCATATTGTTTACAGCTGCTACAGCAGTTGTTAGTGCATGGAACTTTCTTTACAACTGCAATTTCTGACAAATTCACAGGAATCTGATTCTAAATTGAGGCTGGAAGGCAATAATTACAAATTTTAAATAAGCCTAAGTAAGGTCATTAGAAATAATTTGAAACAGGTGCCCACATACATAATAGGGAGATAATTCTGGTATATGGAAGGCACAAAGACATTAAATGGAATAACAGCTTATAGGGCTAAGTACTGTATGAATATATATGAAGGCAACACATGATCTATGTTTCAGCAAGTGCATACATGAGAACTATGCATCCCATCTTTAAAAACAACTCTAAAACCACCGTTTGTTTTGAAAGATGTTAGATTTTGTATTATTTCAATGCACACATTGAAATGTATAGTTACAAACATCTTCTTTCTGGAAGGCATCAAACAGTTTTTCCACAAGCAGAATTTGGATTGTGGCTCTGGAATAGGTTCACTACAAGAAAATATTTGAAGTATAAACGCTTTCGTGACATTTATGGCCGAGGGTCTGCAGTCCCTTTAAATGAATTCAGAATGCTGCTGTGAGATAGCATCGCAATTCTTTTACATACAGACATTTAGAAGTAGGTTAGAGAAATTGTTGAGATTCCAAAAAAAGCACTCAAAAAGACTCTGAATATAAAGATATTGAGACTCCATCACCTGAAATTAGAGGGACAGCCTAGCTCAAAACTCCTGAGCTTTCTTGAGAAACCTCTGGGGAATGTAGTTGCCAAAATGAAAGGCTGAACAAAAAAAATGAGGCCCCATTACTGAAAGGAGTAGGAGATCCAGTGACAGAGGACAGATAAGAGGCACCTGTTGCCTTCTCTGTCCCAGCCTCTACTGACAAGGTCTTCCAGGTCTCTACAGTCAAGTTTTGAGGAGGAAAGGAAATATCAGCAGTAGGTGAAGGCTGAGTCAGGGGTTAATTATGAGTTCTCAACCTGTGTCAGTCTTTGTCTGAGGTTGTTGAGGAAGCTGGCCAGTGCCATAGTAAGGCCCATCTCTATTGTCTTTGAAAGGCTGTGGAGATCGGGGATGTCCTGGTGACTAGAAAAAAGCAAACTTTGTACCATCTTCAAAAAAAGAATGGTCCTCTGGGGACTCCTTTTTGGGGTCCTTCAAAAGAGTGATTCAGGGCACTATAGGCTTGTCAGTGCCACTTCAGTCCCTGGAAAAATCTTGAAGTCTTCTCGGAATCCACTTCTGAACAGATGAAAGAGAGGAAAGTGACTGGGAAGAGTTAGCATGCTTGACCAGCCTGCCTCACCTTTGATAATAAAATGGGTGGATTTGTGGATGAGGGAATTGCAGTGGACATTGCTGATCTATGCTCAGGTCAAGAGTACTTTCCTACCCACCTGCATTCACAGTGGCTAATTCACCAGTGTCAAAAAGGTAGCGCAGGCCAGCTGGTCATGGGCCAGCATGAACCAGTGGCTCCCTGGGGCCTGGGAGCTATGGGGGCTCCCCCTAGACTGCCCAGGCAAAGTCTGGCAGCCAGGGCGCATCCCACCAACCCAGACAGAAGCAGGGAAGCAGGGGCACATGGGGCAGAGCCAGCCCCGGCCATGGGCCTCAGGGGCCCCATGGCTGGGCAGGGCTGCAGGGAGCAGGAGATTAGCCCTGCTGTGGCATCACTGGGGCAGGGGTTGATGGTCCCAGTGGGCTGAAATGGGGCCCTGGGCCATGGGCAGGGTGAGGGGGGCCTGGTGGTGTGGGCAGGGGCACTCAGACCCCCTCAGTGCCCTTGGACAATTGTCCTTCTCAAATCAAACTCAGCTCGAACGGATCAAGTCTTGGCCTCCCCCTCATGTCCCTCGGGTAACACTGCAGCCCGTCAGAGCATTTTCCTCCTCCTCCTCCTCTTCTCAAGGGGAACACAGCCCACACAAGAACTCAGCCACGGTGGGGATGCAGTGTGGAGGCCTCCCCTTCAGCCAGGACTGATTGACTCTTTCCCGCTGAACCTCCTTCTCAAAGAACAGGCAATGCATGTGCAAATGTCCCAGCAATCAGAAACACAGAGAGCATGTAAGAGCGATAAAATAAACCAGAGATGAAATAGCACCGACTAACCAGGATATAGAAATATGTGGTACTGATTGTTCCTGTTTGGGAGGGTGGTGAAGTTGCAGTGCTGGTACTGGGATGGTGACGGATGCTCCTCAGTTTGACACAGCTGCTCACTAGAGCGATATGCAGTGCCTACTGGGCTTTTAACCTGGCTCCACAACTAACAAAAGCTGAACTACTTCACATTTTTACATTTCTGTCAAAACACCATAAAATCGTCTCTCTTCTTTTGACAAAATGGAAATTGTTACTTGCATCTAACCTCAGCTGGCGAGAACACCACAGGGAGGCAGAGACCTCTTACTTGTCAGCCAGCTACATCGCCTCGGGAGACGAGAAAGGAGTGTGAGCTTAAAGGAGTTCAGAGCATTAAAAAGAAGTGTCTCATTCACTTACTGGCCAGGAACCGGTGTGTGGGAGCTACTCAGCAAGCACTCAAAGACTGTCAGCAGGATGTATATTACATGCAGAATTGACATCACATAACATTAAGGATGCAAAGTCAAACACTTCAGAGTTAGGAAACACACCCGAGTTAGTATGATTGCTTTGGAGCAAGTTTGTCCTGGTGTAACTCTAGAAACACACATATAAAAGAAGTACCATTAGAAAAAAAAGGAAAATCAACCCCAGAGTATTTTTCAATAGCTTATCTTCTTTGGTATCTGAGGCATGTGAGGGCAAAAGTAGTTTTCTAGCTGAAAGTATAAATTAGCGTCGAAGAAGAATATGAATGGGTACACGTATGGGAGGTTGCACTGAAATATTTCTGTCACTTCAATAAATTAGAGTTGTTTTCGGTGGTTCTCTGCTAAGCAAGTGGGCAGTATTTTTCAGATAATTTTAAATTAAAAAAAAGAAACAGAAGACACATTTCAATTATATCCATGTAGTGTTTACCTATAACACAGATATGGAACACACACAGCATTCTAACATCTGTATTCTACACTTTCTCAACTCCCTGTTGCCTTGTTTCTTGCCAATTCAGTTGTAGAAGAATCTCTGTTGAAAGCTACTTGCTTAAACTAAACAAGAAACATTGCCTTTTTACAATATCCACTACAGCAACACATTTTAGGCACAATTTATTTTGATTTTGAGAGAGCTGTTCAAATAGATTTTGATTTGCTTTTCTTTCCCGGTGATTTTATAGACAATGTTCTACTTCATAGTCTACATTCAGAAAACAACTCTCCAGCTGAGAGAGAGGGGGCAGGGAGAGAAAGTTCTGTCGAAAAGGCTAAACTATGCAAAAACACTAGAGAAAATCCGTATCAATCACAATCTGCAGTGGGGTACATCTGTACAAATATATATGTCTATATTTGAGACACTCATGTAGACTTCTCAGTGGAAAGCTTATCTAAGGTGTGATTTATTTCATCCTTAAAGAAGTATCTATAATGGATTAAATGAGGCAGTCCTAGTACTAACTGCCTTCCTCTCTCCTTCTTCTTTACTGTATAAATACTCAGAATACAAGCTCAAAAGTGAATCCTTCCTGTAACATCTAGTCCTAAGCTACTCTGGCCATAGGATTTCTATTATGTTAGTTCTACCCAAAACTTCTTAGGTTTTAAAATAAAAATTAGCTGGATTGACCTCCAAAGTTTGGAAACACCAGAGATTTACCCATACTGTTTGATAAAACCAAATGTTCTGTCTCTGCATCTCTGTCTTCTGGAAATGTGTCAGTTTCCTTCCCCAGTACCACGGTAATTCCTTCCCGTGTCTTCCAACTCTGGGATCTCAGCTTTCTAATGAAGATCTTACTTGTGGGAGCTTTGCACGTTTGTCCGCAACACAGGAAATCAGCAAAGCAGAAAAATCTAGGAACAGTTTAATGCTCACTTAGGAAGGTAGATATTGTTTCAGAAACAGACCTGAGCCACAGATTTAGAATCTAAGTTTTGTCAGAGCATTTGGGCATTCAGACTGGGGATTTCAGCCTATGATCTTTGGAAGATCCTCACTCAGAAACAATACTCTGGTTGCTGTGCCTCAGCCCTGAGGTTGCAGGAGTCAGTGAATACTTTCTTTCCATTCTGTGCCAGTGGGAAACTTCCGGCATTTAAGTTTGTTCACACTGTAGGCTGAGTGCTTGCCCACGTTCCCCTTCTTATCTCACTGCAAAGGGATAGGGTACCCAAAATTTCTGTTCATATTCCTTGGACCTTCTGAACATTCCCTAGGCACTGCTGAAGGGACTTCTCCGGGTCTCCAGGTCTTCTTGAGCTATCAGGTACAACCACCTTCTGCTAGATGGCAGACGGCAAACTAGTGCTACCTCTTTACTTGCGCCAGTGAACATCTCTTTCAGCATCTTTTAAAAACTGCAGCAATCCTAGAAGGATCCACTTGGTGCTTGGTCCCATATTTGAGGACAGATTTTCCATGTGGCATACAAGGCTAAGGACAGAAGTGAGCATAGGCACATCCAACACACAGAAGACACAGACTTGTCATCTAACTCTTTTTCAGTGAGTAACAATGTCGATTTGTCACTTACCCACCCCTAAATTTATCAACAGCATGTGTTTTTCAACTGAGCACTAGGAGAGGACAACAGATTTATTGTCGTCTGTGAGCCAGCTCAAAACTACAGGACCAAGAGCCCAAAGTCCCAAGACACTAGTCAGATTTTTTTTTTTAATAGATTGAGCTCCATTGGCATTGCTAAATTTTCATCTGCTTTACATAATTAATGCACTCTCCCTAGAGTGAAATCCAAAATCTGGTATTATAATAGACCCACAGTATATTTACTGAAAGTCCATTAGGAAGCTATCAAAACACTTTACATTGAGAGAACGTTGTTCTTATTCAGCAGTTAAAAAAATTAAAATAAGTGAAAACTAAGTAATTCTCAAAGTAATACTGTAAATGAGGGCTATAAGGTACCTAACATCTACTTAATTAAGTATCTTTGTCTACTGTTGAATACATTTACATTCCAGTCCTGAAAAAATAGCATCAGCCCCAGCTCATCAGTAGTGGACCTGATTCTGCTGTCATGCCATAAGACGCTGGGTGGAAACCAAACATTCATATAGACACAGTCTGTCACACATGGATGTAAACACTCTGACTCCAGAGATCAGCCACTACTGCATGATGAAAATCTCCCTTTCAGGCCCTGGGGGAATGGCGTGACACTTGGCATTAATAAGGGGGCACCATCACATTAGATGGCCAGACTCAAAGCCCAGAACCAGAGATTATTTATGTTTATTAAGGCAGTAGTGTGGCATATGCAGTAGATAGCCCTGCCACCCTGGGTCCCAAACATCTCATGGAAGAGGAAAACACCAGCATTGTTTCTGTGTTCAGTTCCTAATACACTGTGTGAAAGTGCCCTACATTTCTAAATAGTTGGGTTCACCACACGTTTTATTCCTGAAGATGGGGCCAAAAAGCCTCCAAAAAGTAGCACAACAAAAATCGATTTGGCTTGGGCTGGTCTTCAGTTTTGTGTCAAAGCTCTGTATTTTTACAAACACAACTGAGGTACCCAACAGAGCCTGCTCACTTTGTGACATAGGACATTGAGACTCCATGCTCTGTCATGTTCAAGCTCTATGTGATCTCACTCTTAGTGTCAGGATAGGGAAGATTTCAAATGACAAAAATTCACAGGAGACAGATCATTGCAGGCAGGAGGGAAAGACAGAAGAGTGGTATGAGGCAGGGTGCTAGATAGGAAAGTGTAATGCAAGACTGTGTCACATTAAAAAGACATAACATTTTGAATTTTTACTCAGAAGCATCTTGTTACTATCATAGGAAGAGAACAGTCCCTTGGGAACAGCGATGCTCTCTTCTTCCACTGCGATAGTAGAGTTGTTCTGAGTTCAGTAACAGGCAATATATTCTAGTAAGAAGTAAACAGAAACATCTGCTCAGAAAAAACAGTGAAGATATCCAGGTGAGAAATGGAGACAACATAAGCAGGGAAAGCAAGCCCAAAATGAGTCATCTAGATCCATGGTAAGAAACCTGAGTAAGTACCAGGATTTTTCAGAGGTGCTGACCATCTGTGCCTCCCTGCTGTTTGTGAACTTAGTAGGATTTCCAGTTCCCTCTGCTGTGGGCCGACCATTCTTGTTGGTGTGAGACATTCGTAGATTTATTGCACTGACTGTCTACACCTGCTGAAGGCAAGCCAGTCCTGTGCTGAAGTAGGGCAGCAATGTTAATGCCATCACGGGTATGAGCTAACGAGTACTCTGGCCTACACAATAACACACCAGCTTAACGAAATGCCTCCAGAGCCAGCTTGTGCCTAGATAGCTCAAACTCTGAGTAAAAACAATGCATTACTGCTTGCGTGCCTCCAGGTGTATATGCTTCCATGTATAGTCTTGTTGCCAAGAAGGCCAATGATATCTTGGGTTGCACTGAATGTGGCCAGCAGGCCATGGGAGGTTCTCCTCCCCCTCTACTCTACCCTAGGGAGGCCCCATCTGGAGTACTGCGTCCAGTTCTGGGCTCCCCAGTTCAAGAAAAATGGGGAGCTACTGGAGAGAGTCCAGCGGAGGGCTACGAGGATGGTGAGGGGCCTGGAGCATCTCTCGTCGGAGGAAAGGCTGAGAGAGCTGGGCTTGTTCAGCCTGAAGAAGAGAAGGCTGAGAGGGGACCTAATAAATGCTTATAAATGTCTTAAGGGTGGGTGTCAAGAGGATGGGGCCAGACTCTTTTCAGTGGTGCCCAGCGACAGGACAAGGGGCAATGGGCACAAACTGAAGCATAGGAAGTTCTGTCTGAACTGAGGGTCCCTCTGAGGGTGATGGAGCACTGGCACTGGCTGCCCAGGGAGGTTGTGGAGTCTCCTTCTTTGGAGATATTCAAACCCTCCTAGACAAGGTCCTGTGCAGCCTGCTGTAGGTGACCCTGCTTTGGCAGGAGGGTTGGACTAGATGACCCTCAGAAGTCCCTTCCAACCGCTGTCATTCTCCGATTCTGTGATATTGTTGTTCCAGAGACGTCATGCCTGGCACCTTTTCAAACAGGGGAGTCCTGTGGTGCAGGTACCTGGAATTCCCAAACAAGTGGATCCAATGCACCTCCTCAGCCTTCTAGGAGCTTAGGTCTATTCCCTTGGAGACAACCATGCCTTCTACCAGAGTTGTAAACCTTTGATTTCTAGTTAGATTCTTAAGGGACAATATGACAGACAAACAAAGAGCACAAGCCTTCCTGAGGAATTTCTTAGTCACAAATGGTTCATGCTCAAAAATGACAAGAGATCCGCAAATCCAAGAGAGCTGCCGAAGTCCTGAACTTGATCTTTGCCAGCTGTGGTATTTGCTATGATTGCCAAGTTTGATTAGCAAACCTTTTTATTTTCCTCACAAAGTTCTTTTTCCCCTGTTGCATTTAGCAAGACTGGAGCTCCCCAGAGAAGTTCTCAAAACGTAACAAGTGACACAAAAACTTACAAATAGTTGTCACATGCAAGAGACACTACGATGTATCCAGTCCCAGGCTGGATCACTGTGCAAAAGCTGCAGTATCTGTGGGAAACTGCACTCCCCCCAGAAATTCAGAGAAGACACTTTTCTGTCCTCCTTCAGAGAGACAGCATGAGCTGTGCCTTAGAGCTACCAGGGAAGCTGTCCATCACAGCCAAAGTTTAATCAGATTTTGAGAGCTCTTATGGGTATGTAATAGAGCCTTTTATTTCCCTCCCCAATCAAAGGAAGCATGAAATCAGCAGGCGATTACTGTGTCTACATCGGGGGGTCATCAGCAGGAATTGGAAAGGGTCAGCACACTTGGAAGTACTGTCATCATTCTCCGTACATTTTGCTTAGCAGGAGATATGCAAAGGTCTGAACTGAACAAGTATTCTAAAATTCAATGTTGCTCAAGACCAGCAACAGGTTTATAGATGAATATTTTTACTAACCACAAAACTTCTTTCCTGGTAGTAAAAGAATGTAATACCTTCTATAAAGTGTGACACTTTTATATTACGTAAAATTCCAGTATTTACAGGGTGCCTATGCAGCATGGAGCTGTATAAACCATTCGTTGTTTTGCTAAGGATATTATTACACCCTGTACACAGCACAGTAGGGCTGAAGCTAGTTCGAAACTACTGGTTATGGGTTTCTTTTTTCCTTCCCGACCTAAGAATCTATAAATATTGTACTTTGTTGATCAAAAAAAAAAGCCTGCAAATAATTATCTATCCTTCTTAGAAGTTTAATTAATTACACATTTTTTTTCTTGAGAAAAAAAATGTTTTCTATTGTTTCTTTGCTTGTTTTGGAATTTGTTCTCTTGAAATGATGTAATGCATAATATTTGTTCAGGTTGGATGTGGAGAAAGGGAGTCCAAGCTGCTAACCAAAATAAAAAGAAAAAGGTTTGTCTCATTTGTAGCCTAAAATGGACAGAGGAAATTGTTTTCTTTTTGATTTGTCCAGAGGGCTTTTCGTGAAGGAGAGAGCGTGAGGGACAGAATATTTGGTGGTTTATTTGTTGGTGGTTTTTCTTTTTAAGACAGTGCATTTCTAAGAGATTTCTTTCAACTTACAGCACTATTCTTTTCAACATCTTATGATATGAAGTTTCAAGGCCAAAGCCCAGAAGAAAAGCATCTTGAAAGGTATCCTTGTGGAGCACTTTCATATTGTAAACTTCCTTCATACAAAAAGTACATTAACACCTCTCCCATTGTGTCAATGCATGACAAAAAACTGCAGGGTATTTTTCAGGAAAATACCTAGCATGCTAAAGCACATCGGATTCAGGACTTTGTATTGTAATTGGTGGTGAACAAGGCCAGTTTTGCTGATTTCATCTGGATATTTAGTGGACATTGATTGCCATGCCTGCACACTTCAGGTTTTGCAGTAAGATGTCTGTTACAGGTCGTACTCTGACAGCCAGAATTGCTTGCAGCACTGGATGATGGAGAGGGGATTAGGGACATGTTACTTCCCATGCAAATGTGAATCTTGGACATACTGGCCAAGGCTTTTATGTGCCACTTTTTCCTGTGTCCTGATGTTGATATGTTGGTACTTACAGTGTGCTAGACACCACTCACACAGAATGTAAACAAAAAAAAGAAATAAAAAAGAAAAAGTTATCTATTATCCCAATGAGCTCAGGAGGGCAAAAGAAGGGCAACAAATAGGTGAAAAGAGGACTTCTGACAGGAACAGGTTTTCAAAGAATGACTTGGCAGTCTTTTAAAGTATTGCATTGCATTAAAAATATATTCTTCCACTTACAGTGGGATAACTGCACAAGGCAGCACTGTGTGAAGCAATTTTCTTTTCTTTGCATTTTTCTTCGAAGAGAAGCAAGTTGTAGAAGGGGAGGCAGTATATCCTTACACACCTTACTTCCCTTA
Source organism: Opisthocomus hoazin (assembly GCF_030867145.1). Taxonomy (NCBI): domain Eukaryota; kingdom Metazoa; phylum Chordata; class Aves; order Opisthocomiformes; family Opisthocomidae; genus Opisthocomus; species Opisthocomus hoazin. The sequence continues at coordinate 145,056,690 of NC_134414.1, forward strand.
AATCTCAATATCATCACTGCTACAAAACCGCTAGTTCTATCGTTTTAAGTGAAACACTGGCGTGTTCAAATGTTAGGTAAAATTATGATGAATTTGTGGAATGGGACACTGAAACTTTCACATGACAGCCAGACAGCTCTTCCTCAAAAACTGAATGAGAGATATTGTGATCTTCCAGACTCTTGGAACAGAAAACAAAGAACCATCTCAGAATAGACAGGAAATAATGAGGCAAGAAGAGATTTTACAGAGAAACTCCTGGCTTCTGAAAAATCATCTGAGGGGAAAAAAAAGAGATTATAAAACTTGGATTAGCTCTTCTGAAGGACTAATGGGCTGTAAGGTAGCTACCATAAATGTCTGTAGAAGCTGGATTTAGGGACAGATTGTACTGAAGTAAAGGAAATTTGAGTTGATCCTTCCTTTTGCAACAAGTCAGAAGCGATTCAGCGTGAGAGCAAAAATCTGGAGTAGTGTAGAAAAAGATGGCGTTCAACCTATGTATATATGTGCATGCATCTATAGCCATCTGCCTTTAACTGCTGAAAAAGATGTTTTTTCATTTAATTTTTAAATGTGCAAATTCCATTCCAGTCAGATTAGGGCAGTAGAAAATTCCATTCAGTACAGCAAATGCAAACCTTTGGCTTCTAATAAAACCGACTGGTTTAAGTTCACAGCTTTTGTTTAAGCAGGTCTTTGAAAGTATTCACAGTCAGCAAACCATCACCTCTGTAAAAAACATTTTGGAAAACAAATACAGTGACCTTCCCATCAGATGGCTCTGTTTCAGACAAAGCAGCTCATCTATCTATGCCATACATAAATTTCCCACTGCTTTAATTCATGCTGCAGGTTCAGAGTAGACTGAGCAAGGAGAAAGTCTCTGCACCTACAAGGATGAGCACAGAAGGCAGTGAGCCATCGCTCGTGCCTCCAGAAAAGAGCAGGAAAATCTCCTTTTGCTCTGGGTTGCCTCTGCCTCAGGACCCAGGGAACAGAGGCCACGAACTCTGTGCCTGTTTGTTCCTGGCCCTCATGGCTGCATCTTCTCCATCACCTGCACCAGCCATTCATTATCCTTCAAATTTTCAGTGCTCTTGGGTGGGTCAAGTGCCTATTGACATCTCTCCCCTTTCCACACAGTTATAGTAATAGGGTGGAAATTTCACCATCCAACAGTTCTGCACATCATAACTCATGGGATCGTGTTTGGCTCCAGGTTGTCAAGGCAGTAGGTAGTATACTGATCCTTTTATTTACTATCCCCTCTCCTTTTTTTTTTTCCCCTGGGCAAATTATGTAACCCAAGTAATACTATGAATTATCATCTGACATCTTGGTTAAGCTATACATGGTCTGCCAGGTACTTGGTCTCATGTAACCCTGAGTATGTGCAGAGAAAAAGAATAACAATTCCTAGTTTCCTAGACACGCCAAGGTATGGCTAAGTGGCAGCAGGGGTTTGGAAATGACAACATAGCTTGGACAGCTATTTCCACATCATTGTGTGTGGAAAGCTCTCCTTTAGATTCTTTCACCTCTACTAAAATGGTCTTTCACCATATTCTTGACCTGAGTCATCTGTTCACTGTTCATTTTATCAATGACTTTTTAAAATTATGACCCTTTCTTATCAAGAATGACAATGCTAAAAATAGATGTTTTACACTAAACCCCCTCATTTCATCATAAACCAGGTATGGCAGACACAGCCACAGAAAAAGATACACTACTATTATGATGTTGTCACCTACCATACACCTGCATGAGAGGGTATTAGAGCAGACAGCATACATTTAAGATTTTGTAGACTGTTTGTACCTCTGACTGACTTTGGAAAAAAAACAACTGATGGCCCCTTCTCATCTTGCACAGGCAGCCTTATGAAACTTGATGATATGATCATATTTCAGCTGGTGTTATGAATTCCTTAAATCTGATGATATTGCTATATTGTTCTATTTCCCCTTCTCCTCTTGGATGGAAATTCACAGTAGCTTGAAGGCAAATGAATGCAGTTCTCTTCTTCCTGGATCAACATGTCTAAGTGTAGAGGCCTCAGCCCTAGCCACCTTCCTCAATGACCTCAGACATCAGGTACATTTCTATACTGTGTGTTTCTAGAAGTTTACAGAGAGGGAGCCATGACTCACTTTTAAACATTACCTGTACGCCTTCCATACTTCCTTCTGTCTCTGCATTGAATATTGAACAGTATATGTTGTTATCAAACATTTACTATTTCCTTCAACTGGCATCCCAAAAACATGACAAGAGCCAATATAAAGCAGACAGAGATCACTAGCCATTACTACATATAGTTCTTCTTCCATAGGACCTTCATGCTTAGCCTATTAGAAAGGCTAACCATGTTCACTGGAGCAGCTGTTCAACACTCTTTTACTCATCTATGTAACACATGTTGAACAACGCTCTCTACAAATGCATTTTCATTAATCTGGTATGCCTAATGACATCCTCCTCCTCCACACAGCCGCCCTGAATTTCATCTATGCCTTCTTTTATTTTCATCTTTTATTTTGCAGCTATAATATAGTTGACGACAATAGCAGTAGGTGTCTGAGCCAAAGTCCATTATAGTCTATTGAGTTTTTCAATTGACTAGACTTTGGACTGCATGCTTCAATTCTCTCTACTTTACAATTAAGAAGTTAATTAAATAATCCTAAACACAAATAAAAAGCTATATCCAGGCAACATAAGAACTGACATTAGCTAGTACGTCCCACACATTATTGGCAAAATGTGCTCTTTATTTGCCTACTACAGGGCAATTAGTTAGCATGTCTGAGAATGCCAGATGATAGTTTAGTAATCTGAGACTGAGAGCATGAGAAAGGAAATTGGTGGCTAACCAAATAACCGTCATCATGTTTTTTAATACACTATGATAAAGCTGTATTTAGGTCTCACAACAGAAATTGTCTTGTTGAGCTTTGCGACACATGTAAAACCGGAAATTAAAACAAGGGATAATAAGAATATGGCCTGAAAAAAACAATTTCAGTTTACTCTTAAAAGTGAGAGATGGAGCTAATGTCACATCATGGTATGTTCTACAGAAAAAGTCAACATGGAGAAGAAAAGAATTTAACCTTATAGGACATCTGTCTTCCTGCCTCTCTAGGGTTTCTGATGCTCATCACTCTGGTATGTAACTTTAACTGGAACAAAAAGCATTCCCTGTTTTGAAGATCATAAAAGTCTTGATGGACTACACCAGAGTAATTCCAGGTTCTTATTAAAAACAGCTTCTTTTAAAAAAAGTAAGAAGAAAAATTACAATAATCTCTTACTGTCATCTAGCATTCCTCATGATGAGACAACTTTCTATACTATTTCCTACAAAAGACAGTATGAGATATTTCTTGTTCTTAGTGTCATTGAACGTTTATGGAAAGGTGACAGTGAAAGCAGTAAAGAATCCAGTCTGAAATGGAAGCATGGAAACATTTCTGTCATATCAGATGAAAATCTTAAGTAATTAATGTCTTAAGAACTATGGCTCCAAACTAAATAACCTTATTCCTTCACCACTGCGGCATAGTTGTAACACCCTGAGAGCTACCTTCACAGCTGTTCACAAAAAATCGGAATGCTCCTTATTAAAACAACCGAGAGACATACTGCTAAGAAAAAAAAAATATTAACAAAATCAGGCAGCATACAAAGACAATCTAAAGAACTATAAATCGTCTCCCAAAGAAGTCCAGCAAATCAGAAGATGCAGAGGAGTAGCTGAAAAGTGGACAACAGCCAGCAAAGAGATTGAAGATAAGCAGTGGTATTTCAGCAAATAATACTAGCCAGCCAAAACAGAACAATTATGTACAGAGCTGACGTGAAAGAGCTGTTTTAAAAATGCTGCCAGTCTGTGTAAAAGAAAAAGATGAAATAAAGTAGTTTCCCTGTGGCTCTGCTTTAAGTAAATGTTGCACACAATATGAAGATATTCCTTGAGCACCTTCACATATATATTTCATATTTAACACATCTGTAAGAGTACAGAATTATCTATTAACTTTTTAATATTTCTGTATTTAATTTTTTCATATTAATTCAAAACACTTCAATCTCTGTTACACAAAGCATGACTTAATAGTAGCTCCTAGGAATGAAATGAATCTTGTGTCTTAAACTTCACAGCTGATGCCAAACGCAGATAGTGAGAGCAGCCTCTTAGTGCAGAGGTACCTCCAGGTGTAATACAAACAGAACATTGAAATTTTGCTACTCAGCATTTTAGGTGCAGTTGTCAGGATCTGAAATTCTTAACAAAAGCATTGCTGCTGGTACTTAAAACGTAACCATAATTCTCACGCATACTCACATATTGCAGTAAACTCATTTTAGTATACAGGTTAAATTACAGAATCACAGAATCACAGAATAGTAGGGGTTGGAAGGGACCTCTGTGGGTCATCTAGTCCAACCCCCCTGCCAAAGCAGAGTCACCTACAGCAGGCAGCACAGGACCTTGTCCAGGAGGGCCTTGAATATCTGCAAAGAAGGAGACCCCACAACCTCCCTGGGTAGCCTGTGCCAGGGCTCCGTCACGCTCAGAGTAAAGAAGTTCTTCCTCATGTTCAGACGGAACTTCCTGTGCCCCAGTTTGTGCCCGTTGCCCCTTGTCCTGTCACTGGGCACCACTGAAAAGAACTTGGCCCCATCCTCCTGACACCCACCCTTCAGATATTTGTAGGCATTTATAAGGTCCCCTCGCAGCCTTCTCTTCTTCAGGCTGAACAAGCCCAGTTCCCTCAGCCTTTCCTCCGAGGACAGATGTTCCAGTCCCCTCACCATCCTTGTAGCCCTCCGCTGGACTCTCTCCAGTAGCACTTCATCTTTCTTGAACTGGGGAGCCCAGAACTGGACACAGTACTCCAGATGAGGCCTCACCAGGGCAGTGTAGAGGGGAAGGAGAACCTCCCTCGTCCTACTGGCCACACTCTTCTTGATGCACCCCAGGATCCCATTGGCTTTCTTGGCAGCCAGGGCACACTGCTGGCTCATGGTCAGCCTGTCGTCCACCAGGACACCCAGGTCCCTCTCCGCAGGGCTGCTCTCCAGCAGGTCCACCCCAAGCCTGTACTGGTGCATGAGGTTGTTCCTCCCCAGGTGCAGGACACTGCCCTTGCCCTTGTTGAACCTCATCAGGTTCCTCTCTGCCCAGCTTTCCAGCCTATCCAGGTCACGCTGAATGGCAGCACAGCCTTCTGGTGTATCTACCACACCTCCCAGTTTGGTGTCGTCAGCAAACTTGCTGAGGGTACATTCTAACTCTTCATCCAGGTCGTTGATGAAGAAGTTCAACAAGACTGGGCCCAGTACTGACCCCTGAGCGACACCACTAGTTACAGGCCTCCAACTAGACTCAGCGCCGCTGATGACAACCCTCTGAGTTCAGCCATTCAGCCAGTTCTCTATCCACTTCACCGACCACTCATCCAGCCCACACTTCCTCAGCTTCCCTAGGAGGATATCATGGGAGACAGTGTCGAAAGCCTTGCTGAAGTCAAGGTAGACAACATCCACGGCTCTCCCTTCATCTACCCAGCCAGTCATGTCATCGTAGAAAGCTATCAGATTGGTCAGGCATGATTTCCCTTTGGTGAATCCATGCTGACTACTCTTGATAACCTTCTTTTCTTCCACTTGCTTCATGATGGCCTCCAGGATAAGCTGCTCCATCACCTTTCCCGGGATGGAGCTGAGGCTGACCGGCCTGTAGTTCCCTGGGTCCTCCTTCTTGCCCTTTTTGAAGATTGGAGTGACATTGGCCTTTCTCCAGTCCTCGGGCACCTCTCCTGTCCTCCAGGACCTCTCAAAGATGATGGAGAGTGGCTCAGCAATGACATCCGCCAGCTCCCTCAGCACTCGTGGGTGCATTCCATCGGGGCCCATGGATTTGTGGACATCCAGATCACTTAAGCGATCCCTCATGTAGTCCTCCTCGACCAAGGGAAAGTCGTCCTCTTTGTAGGCTTCTTCTCTTACCTCCAGGACCTGGGATTCCTGAGGTCCAGTCTTAGCACTGAAGACTGAAGCAAAGGCGGCATTCATTAGCTCTGCCTTCTCCGCATCCTCTGTCACAAGGACACCCGCCTCATTCAGCAGCGGCCCCACGTTGTCCCTAGCCTTCCTTTTGCTGGTGATGTAGTTGAAGAAGCCCTTCTTGTTGTTTTTGACATCCCTTGCCAGCTTCAATTCCAGGTGAGCCTTGGCCTTCCTCGTCGCATCCCTGCATGCTCTCACTACGTTTCTGTACTCTTCCCAAGTGGCCTGTCCCTCTTTCCACATTCCATGGACCTTTCTCTTCTGCCTGATCTCTGCTAGAAGCTCCTTCTTTAACCATGCAGGTCTCCTGCCTCCTTTGCTAAATTTCTTTCTCAGGGGGATGCATTGCTCCTGTGCATGGAAGAAGTGTTGTTTAAAGAGCGACCAGCACTCATGGACCCCCCTGCCTTCGAGAGCCCTGGCCCACGGGATTCCTCCCAGTAGCTCCTTCAAGAGGCCAAAGTCAGCCCTCCTGAGGTCCAGGGTTTTGATCCTGCTTATCGCCCTGCTTCCTCCACGCAGGATCCTGAACTCGACCATTTCATGGTCACTGCAGCCGAGTCTACCTCCGACCTTCACATCCTCCACCAGTCCCTCCTTGTTTGTTAACACAAGGTCCAGCAGCGCGCCTTTCCTTGTTGGTTCCTCCACCACTTGCATCAGAAAGTTATCATCGATGCTCTGTAGGAACCTCCTGGATTGCGCCTGCCTAGCTGTATGGTCTTCCCAGCTGATGTCAGGGTGGTTGAAGTCCCCCATGATATCCAGGGCCTGTGACTGTGAGGCTGCTTGCAGCTGCCTGTAGAAGGCTTCATCAACCTCCTCCTCCTGGTCAGGTGGCCTGTAGTATACACCCACCGTACTGTCACCCGTGTGAGCCTGTCCCTTAATTCTAACCCACAAGCTTTCAGCTTGTTCCTCATTTGCCCCCAGGCCAAGCTCAATGCATTCCAGTTGCTCCCTCACATATAGAGCAACTCCCCCACCTCTCCTTGTTGGTCTGTCTTTCCTAAAGAGTCTGTAGCCATCTATGACAGCATGCCAGTCATGCGAGGTGTCCCACCACGTTTCTGTGATGGCGACCAAGTCGTAGCCGTCCTGCTGTATAATGGCTTCCAGCTCCTCCTGTTTATTGCCCATGCTACTTGCGTTGGTGTAAACACACTTGAGCTGGGCTGTCAATCTCACCCCTGGCCTTGGCACTCCAAGCCTAGGCTCATCCCTAGTGAGCTGGGCAATATCCCCTTCCCCCTTCGAACCTAGTTTAAAGCCCTCTCAATGAGCCCTGCCAGCTCGTGGCCAAGAATTCTTTTTCCCCTTTGTGATAGCTGAGTTCCACTTGTTGCCAGCAGGCCCGGTGCTGTGTACACCTCCCCATGATCAAAGAAGCCAAAATTTGACCCATGGCACCAGTCCCTGAGCCACCTGTTAACCAGGCGAGTTTTCCTGCCCCTTTCAGTGCTGTCCCCTGCCACTGATGGGATGGAGGAAAACACCACCTGCGCCCCTGATCCCTCAACCAGTCGCCCCAGTGCCCTGAAGTCCCTTTTGATGGCCTTGGGACTTCTTTCTGCTACCTCGTCCCCGCCAACCTGCATTACCAAGAGGGGGCAGTAATCAGTAGGCCGCACCAGACCGGGGAGTTTCTTCGCAACATCCCTAACCCGGGCCCCAGGGAGGCAGCAGACTTCCCTGTGGGATGGGTCCGGTCGGCAGATCGGGCCCTCTGTTCCCCTCAGAAAGGAATCACCTATGACAATGACCCTCCTTTTTTTCTTAGTTGAGGCAGATTGAAGGACAAAGAAATTGAGGACAAAGAAAACACATTGAAAGTAATAAATGTGATGAATAATCCATAACTTAGCTACCAAAGCAGTAAACCAACTGGAATATTTGAAATCTATGAATATGAGAAAAACACAGCAGAAAAGGAAGGGACGATGAACTGTTCGCTACAAGTCAGCCAGAACCTCCTCTAAATGAAAGACTGCAGTTGCCAGAATTTTCTTCTCTCTTTTTTTTTTTTCACCTGGTTGGTGGAAGAGAAAGAGATGGAGAGTTACTGTTGGGTGATTTTAGCTGACATTATTCCATGGGTTAACCTAAGAAGCATGTCAAGTAATCCAATATACCTAAAGTTACAGCTTACTTATTCCACCAGGAACACAGATATGTCTTTGTAGGGTCCCTCAGCAGCTCCATTTTTGCAGGCCTGTAAGAGTCCTGAGATACATCTGCAGTAAACTTTAACTGGCTCCAGACCAGAAATCTATGCTGTCAACTTACTGTACAACCTACTGTAGGTGACCCTGATTCGGCAGGAGGGTTGGACTAGATGACCCACAGAGGTCCCTTCCAACCCCTACCATTCTGTGTGTGATTCTGTGTGAACTTCTGGCAGTGCTGAACCCAATTAAACACACTCTGCTGAGACAAATACAAAACCATGCTGGATGCTTACTGGGGGAAAAAAAAAACCAACATGTTTTGCTTACATAGGGTCACCTCAAAGCATAAGAAAAAAATAATCTCTCCATTCTTCACCAGGTAAATATATTCTTGTTTGCATTATCTGGCTTAGCCAATAGTCAGTAAGCAAGAGTCATTCTCTTATTTAGGCAAATAAAGATTTAAGTCATGGCTGGTGTACATCCAGTGTAGTCCTGCTGTAGCCCTCCGGTTGAGTGCAGTATGTGCCTGCTGGCTCCAAAGTTAGACATGCAACCAAGCTGCAATCTTCGGATCCAAATGCGAGATCATTTGGATCCACCTTACTATTTTTAAGCTCTCTACCAAGTTATTTCCATCAACAAAGGTCAGTTCAGCCACATAATTTTCTTGCAAAGTCATTTTAATTCCTTAAATTACATCTATTCACATTACCAATTCTTTTCCATCTCTGTAGTTATGGCTGGGGAGGTGGAATTAAGTGTACTGAATTAACCTTAAAGTTAACACCAAGTTTTTACTTTCTTGGAAAGCTCTGCTGCGTGTTCCTAGTAACAGATAATCACTCCTTTACATTTTCAGTGTTGTAGAAAATTTGAAGGAGTATATCTATGAGCCAGGCTGTACTAAAATCAGTTTTTAAAATTACTTGAAGTTCTTCCCGTATCACCAGTCTTTTAAGCAAACAGGGGCTGGGTGGGAAATATGACACTTATAGACATATAGAAATATTACACTTATAGACAGCCAATCAGCCCAAGTACTAAGACACCTAGAACTGACTAGTTTGTTCATATTGTATTCATGAATTGGATCAAAACCTGTGTTCCCTGTTACTTTGCTTCTGTTCCTGTTAACGAACCGACAAATGTATTTCTAGTTATAGGTTTATTTGTTTGGTTGGTTTTATTTAAACAACAAACAAAAAAACAGCCCTTAGTATAATCTTTTCATATTAAGTTGCATTTTTCCCCATACTGGAACAATGAATCAGATTCTGTGTTTGTTTTTGTAGACATAAGCTTTACATAAAAAAAAAAATCTTGTTTATCCATTGAGAATCCAAACACAGCTTACTGTAAATACTTAAAACAACTTCAGTCACTAACCAGGAACTGAACAACAAGGGGTTTTGTTTGTTTACATGTTTAAGGGAAGCTTAGGTACCCAACAGGTACAACCAGAGCTGCTGATCAGAGAAGTGGAAAGGATTTCCTTTGTCCCTGGTCAGCACACAAGGTGGCCCTTCTGCCTCAGCCTTCCCATAGCCCAGCACAGAACTAGTCAAGAGCGTATGTAAGGCATGATATCAATCATTTTCATACTGTGACTTGATGTTACAGTAATGGACTGATGGGAGACTTGCATCTGCCCTCTAGCAATACCAGGAAACAGCAGGTTTGCCATCGCTTTTTGTCTGCCCATGACTCAGGCAGGGAACTTGGGAGCTACAGTCATCCAGAGTTCCAACCTATGACATTTCTCAAGTCCGTGGCTGCTCATGTCCATGGCATCATAACTCACCATAAACAAAACAGTGACAATTTGCACAGGCCTAGCTTTTTCTGTGTAGTTCTTTTCTACCTCTATTTTCTGAAGTAGTCACTTTCCTCCAGTAAATATTTAATTGCAGGATATTTTCTTACTTCATTTTTGCCTTTTTGGGTTATTAATAGATTTTATATTTTACATCCTTTTTTGTTTGTTGCATTGAATGTTAAAACTACAATTGTTCAAACCTCAGCCACTTCAGGAAACAGTTTCTTGTCCTGATTTATTTTGGTGGTTTAATTTCACCACACAGGAAAGTCACAGACATAGAAAGAGTATCTCAGACTCCACAGCATGCTAAATGTTAATCTCACAATCTTAGCTTCACACTAACAGAAAGCAAGAATAAATCTGTTAAACCTGTCAGGTAAACAATCTGGAAATGTTAATGGTTGAGATGGAACATAGAGCGTCTTATTGGAAATGAATTGCACTTGAGGAATGTAAGACATCTCCGATCCTGGGGAAAAAATGTTCTTAGAATGGAGACAACAGACTTTCAAAAGAGCAAAACAATAAACAAACAAACAAACCAGGCAAATAAAGAGGAAATTTTCCTATTACTTAAATTTGAACCAGTTCTTGGCTCAAAGCCAGTAGACACTTTGTCCTTTGTCTCAATGTGAGCAGCATCAGCTCTCCTGTGTTGGAGTCTGAAGTTGCATGCCTCCTCGGCCTTGCATAGTGTTGTGCCCATGTTTCTATGTTTGTTTTCTAGTTTTCCAGATCCCTGTTCTGGATTTTGACTGGTGAAGACAGCTCATCGCAGCAATCTGTTTAGAAGGCAACTTCTCTTCGGTTAATTGGCTCTGTAAATTACAAAAAGAACTAAAATAACCCCCAAGCACACACACACTCCTTTACTGACAGTTCCTCTAAATGATGCTCATGGGTTGCACGTGTTAACAAATCTGTGCCCATAGGATTGCTGGCCCAAATCAAGCTATGCTCTCAGCTTTTAAGGTCTAGCCCAGGACACCCTGAAAGTAATTCTTACCACTCCATGAGGTTTCCACCATCACAGACCGACAAGTTTAGTGTTGGGAAAGTTTTCAAACACTTCAGTGTTTCTAGATCCTATACAGTATTTTGAAAAAAGCTTTGGGCACTAGGGAGCTCTTGTCTTGCTGGAAAGTAGCAGGGCATGAGTTCACAGATCACTGGGGGGAGCATTTTATTCACTTTATTAACTCACCTACATAAAACGGAGAGAATTCACCTTAGTCACCCATACAGTAAATCCACCCTTCCTACCATTCCCTTTTCTGTGATGGTATTACTACCCACACTGCTGCCACATTAACAGGAGAAACTGCTCAGTTCCAGTATTATTACTTGTGATAACAATTATTCCACTCTAATGAGGTTCTCTACTTTTGCCCACAGCTTGCGTTTGTACCCCAAAGGCATACACTACCCATCAGTGGGAAAGTCACTGGTGTCTAACACAGGGTGGCCTGGGTTAGAGCTCTGTATTCCCTTGGAATCCAACCAAGTGAAAAATTCAACTAAGCGATTTCTGCAGAAGTTCACAGGAGTACACGCACTATTGCAGGCTCCTTGGCAGGGTAGCAGGCAGTCTTCTACAGTCCTGTACATTCCTGGGAACATTATTTTTTTCTAAGGGTGGTAGAGCCTCCATCCTTCGTTCCAAGTCTGTGACTGGGGCTCTCGGACCAGATGTGCCTGGCCTTCATACGGCTGTGCAGATTGAAATTCAAGATATGTTTCCAGTCGTTAGAGGACACGATCAGGATGAAGTACAATCGCAGGCTTTTTGCTCAGACCATATCTCAGACATACATGCAAAGGTACGGTGCAGACAGGGGAAAACAAGAAGGGGAAGGGAATGAACATCTGCATAGAAGTGGTGCAAGAGAAAATATTGCCAAGGCCAGCAGGACAAATGGCCCTAGTGTGCTAAAAACATTCAGTGCTGTGCTCTCTTCCTGACCCCTTTGGCTACATGATCTGTCTATTCCAGTAAACAGAACAAGGCCAGGACACAGATTGAGCACTGGGCCACAGTCCTCTGTACCTCCTCATTCTTGGCATGTTCCCTGGCACAGTTGTGGCTCATTCAAAGGCTTGCTCTCCCATTCGGTGCTTGGCCTTAGCTCAGGGGATAGCTCATGCGAGGCACTGCTCACGGTTGTAGCCATCTTCTTTGGGGGAGTCGGAGGCAGGGGGCAGGAGGAAGGATGAGAGCTTAAGTGCAGACACAAGTCACACTGTGTTGTGCCACTTGGCCAGGGAGTTGTGCCTGGACTGTTTATTAAATGATACACGTGTAGCTGTTACTAAAGTTAGGAGACACGCCAGATCTCATACATTGGTCTGGCCAAGTATAGGCAATTAAAACAAGCAAATAATAGAACAAATGTATATGCATACATGTCATAAATAAAGAAATATCACTGGGGTGTGGTCTTCTGTCCCTACACTACAACAGCCTGCCAATAAGCGCTCCATGATGTGTTCACCTTCTGCCTCTACTGGCTCCAAGTTGCTCAGTTCCTCCTAAGCTATTGTGACACTCCACTCTTGACACCAGAATTTAATAACAGAGGTTGGCAAAGCCTTTTCAGAGAGCACTTTCCATTTTTCTAGTGTCTAGTTAAGGCCTGCCGTCCAGTGCCTGTGATGCACTTTGTATGATGGAGTCATATGGTGTGTCAGCAAAAGCACCAGAAAAGAAACTGGTTCTTTTATTTAATTATGTGCAAATAGCCTGTGTGACAAGAAAGTGACAGGAGGATTATCTTCTAGCCTTCCTTTTTCCCCATAGATCATACTGAATCGTGCACTGTATATTTTCTTGTTAAGGTGCAGGGCTTTGTAAGCCTTGCAGAAGGATTCACTGTGAAATTTATACCTTTATTTAGAGGATTACTCACAGGTGGTGAATTGACTGAAATCTCACCATGCTGCTGTACACTGCTATTCAGAACATCAATCCTGGCATTAATTTTGCTTTGGATTTTGCAGAAATCTTTTTCTTTTGCATGTTTGTTTTCGCAAGGTGCCTTATTCTGACTTGCCAACTCAAAACACGCTCCTTACTCGTTGCTTTTCTTGCAAAAGCATTGTTCAGCTGGCAAATTAATAAGGCCATGCTGGAAAACAATATCCCACTGAAGCTGCCTGTAGGCTCTTCTAAAGAGAATTCAGGCTTTGAAATATATATTTTATTTATAGAACATCCTTTGGAAATCAGGCCAGGAAGTTGCAGCTGCTGAAAAGTTACAAGTTCTGTTTAATTTTTAAACAAAATTCTAAACAACATATTCTAGTATAAAGAAGGCTATTATGAATCATGAATCATTTTCTGTTGATGGAAATATGATTCGTATCTCATATAACTTATTACTTCCTTGTCCTGCCCCCGCGCTTTCCTATTGAAACTATTTAACAATCTCTTTGCTATTTATAACATACCTAAATAGACTGATAAGCAAAGAGCAGACAGACTGTGTTTGAAGTCACCATTCAAAAGATCTTGCTAACACTACCTACTTCTTCATAACCTGTCACATTCTACAGTCTTATTCTACTAATAAAAGTTAAGTGGGACTGAGTTGAAGCATGCATACCATTTCCCAAAGTTTGGATCCTTTGTCTATATGTTGTATTTTCAAAACATAAAATACATTATTTTTTCAACCGTATAGTTGACTTTTTACACTGAAATATCTCATCAGAGCTATCTTTTTCTATTGGGTCATAGCACCAAATTTACAGACAGGTATCTATTCTTCATTCCTTCACAAAATTGCCTCTCTGCTAGTTGCCTTTTACCTCAAGACAGTACTTTTCTCAGGCTGTGATAAATATATTTCGTAAGAAGAATCATTTCATGCAGATAAGGAATTCTTAGCCCAAAGCAGCTGCACAAACACAGCAGACTAGGAAAACTAAGCAAGTCAGAATAAAACAAGTGATATGCTGCTAGTCTCCAGGCTTTATTCTAGATACTGCCGTAATGATTCCAAGACAGATTTTGATATGTTAAAAATAAACCAGGTACCAACATGGTAAAAAGTCACTTTTACAACTGTGAGATACAAGTGCTTGGGATGGCAAGCCCAGTGTAACACCACATTAGCACCACTGCCTGACTTACGAATTATATCTTGCTTGTGTAGAGTGAGTGTAGCAGTTGAGCTAAGTGAAAAAAGGGCCATATGAACATCTCTATTGATACAGCCTGTCATTTTGGCTCTTTACTTAATAATTAATCATTTCACCAGAAAGAAACTAGCCCTGTGTCCTAATGAAAACAATGCTCATCTATCAGCTGCAACATTGAAAGCAGGAACTAGTTTTAAATAGGTACTTTCTTTAAAAAGGTTTTTCGTTGAGAAGCTTGCTTCCAGCAGTAGTGGCAATTTTGATAGCCACAGTTACTGGTCAGCAGCCTCTTCCTCTGGCTGTCCCAAACCTACAGCCTGCTCCAAATATTTCCTTTGCAAAACCTCAGGAATCCAGAATAATACCCTTTGAAGTCCACTAGGCTAATAGGAAGCACTGAATAGCCAGTAAAGCAATACAAAGACTTTTGGAAACAGCAGCGTCAGACAAGAAGAAAAGAAGAAAAAAAAAAAAAAGACAGGGGGAAAAAATAGAGTGTGCCTTACTTTCCAATCTCCTTGCATTAGGGAAGGATGAGGTACTACTTCACAGATACCACTTGTCTTGGTCATCCCCTTTACCTTCACCTCTCTTTGCAAGCATGCCCAAACACACAGAGCCTGCTACATAAAAATGGTGAGGCCACACCCTATTCTACCAAAATGAAGTGGTCTCCCCTCTGGAGCACCTCTGCTCCTAGGTGAAAATACAGAGAAAAAAGCCTATGATCCTTTGGCTAAAGTGATCTTGAATCAATTACAGCAAGCATCATACCCATAAACAGGAGGAAAAGTCGCGAGCACAGAGCAGAGGAAGGAGAGCTGGGGCCCTGGGAGGTTAGTGACAGACCAGCTGCCCTCATCAAAGGCCGAGGCCCTGCGTCCTCTGCAACGGGCCACATGTAGCAGCTGGCACCACCAACACCACCCTTGCTGACAGCTGGGGTATCACAAAGAGAAACGCTTGAAAGGCTGTGCCAGGGGAGGTGCTTAAACACCCAAAGCCTTGCAGACCAGTAGATATGGTGATGGCTTTGCTCGTAACAGGCAGCAGGTTTTGCATCATGCTGACAACCCATGACTCCGGCCTTCTCAGTCTTTGTCTGGGCTCGTCTTGGCTTACCTAGAGCTTTGCTTCACTTGTTCACTTGTAACAGCAGTTATCGAATAATCCTGTGACAATTAATCTAGTTTGTTTCATTTCCTTAGTGTTGTACAGTTGTGTGAGATAACTCTTACTACTACATGCATTTTTATAACCAATAGTAGCAAGAAACAGTTATTTGTGAATAATGAAGTATCCATCACCCCAGCACAAAGACTTTTCCTGGAGGAACACAGGCACAGCACAATACGAGAGAAGGAGCAGCATGGAGGAGTTACAGCACAAGGTCCTGGGAGCAAGGGTGCAGGATGATTGCAGGACTATAAACCACTCTCTCACAGTCAGTAAAGAACTGGGCAAGAATTATTTTACAGGGTAAAAAACAACAAGTACTTAATACACAGAAAACAGATGTGGTAAATTTGGGTGCAACATAGAACTGCAGATCAATGAAGAAAAAGCAGGGTGTAGATAGAGCGTGTTGACAAACATAATAACGACCACATATGGAAACTGAAACAAGGAGGAAGAAATGACCTACATCCTCCTCCTCCTGGTAAAGGGATGCTGATCACTTGCCAAGCCCTGTGCACTTGCCATATGGAAGCCTTTAACCGTAGGACCCACAGGGGCAGTGGAAGGGTAAGCATAGTATCAGGGAAAAGGATAGTTGCTGCAGAGTTTCCTTGTACACTAACTGCATATAATTGCAACCATAACTATTAATATAATTGTAACTTGAGTAATACTAAGAATTTTATTAGACTTAATAATTTAATTAGATTAACAATGAACTTTGCATATAAGGTGTGTTTCCTCTGCCCTTGTTGAGTGAAACAAACAAGTGGGAATTCAAGCAGCTTTTCTGTAATTTGGATGCAACAGATAACCCATGCGAGACAAGTGAAGAGGCCTGAGAATGCAGATCTGCAAAAAACTTCCTGCAAGAAAACCCATTTGCCTTACCTTTTCTTTTTTTTTTTTTTAATTGTTTTTTTTTTTGAAGTGGTGTGTTAAGGAAAACAGGTTGTTTCCTATAAGGTGTAAACCAAACTACATTGATATAGAGAAACAAAAAACTGCAGAATATGAAATCTGTGTTGCTGGAATCATTAACAGCCATATTAGTTGGCCCAGCATTCTGTGACTTTAAGAAGCTGCAATAATAAACAGTTTTAAACGCCGTGATTGAATGTCTGTCTTAGAGAAGCTCTGGAGATGATTGCAGGTCTCAATTCTGCTACCCTCATACCTCTTTTGGGAGCGTGCAGAATACCAGGGATGCTCAGAGAGAGCAGAGAAGGTTGTGCTCTGCAGGAGAAGAAAGTGCAGCTTCAACAGATCTCACATTGCTATACATGGGATTATATCAAGAAGGTTGTGTAGGGAGCTACAGAAACTAGGAGAGTGGAAGGAAGAAGAGTTATTACCGCTTTCCAGCAGGAGCAAATGCACAGCTTTTTAAACACAGCCCTGGAGTCTGGGCCTTGGAGTGCAAGCTTGCTGCAGTCAACCCAAGCTAGTTTGTCCCGATCCCTGTGCTAGTTTTTTTCCACCCTGGAAAATTAAATACACAGAATTATAGCAGTTCAGCAGCAGAGCTCCTCAGCTACGGCAAAACGTCTTAGCAATAAGGTAATCAAGTGAGTATCTTCAAAACAAATGAGTTTTTTTCTTGCTTGTTAGGGCAGAGGCAGAAACAGAAGAAATGGGCTGAACGCTTTTACTTCGGGTTGATGGATTCTGAAGTGGCTCTTGGCAATGTGAGGTGTCCGTTTTGAAGTACCAGTGAGACAGAGGGCAGCTAAAACCTTGCATATGCCTGCAAACTAAGTATGACTTGAGAACATACAACATTTTGGCACCCTGAGGACTTTCTTTTTTCTCTACCCAAATTTAAAGCAAACTTTTCTTTGCTTTCCCTGCAAGATCCTAGCAGGTCTTTAGTTCATTTTTTTGAAATAACTGGCCAGGGTGAAGCATATCTATTTGGCTTCCTTTTTGGAAGAGCACCCAAAGCACACTTTTAGCCTGCTCTCGCTATGCTACATCTGTACTCACATTAGCAATGATTCTCAGTTTTGTTGATTTACTTTTCACTGTTGTCCTGCCTTTAATGACACTGCACTGATGTGCACAAATGTTATGCAAGCCCATGTAGGCATTGACCTCTTTTTCAAGGCAAACAGAAAGAATTATTGAGTCACACTTAATGGGAACCAATCACACAACATTGCAGAGTATCTGTTGTTGTTCTGAAAATCTTGGATTAAACAAGGGTACAAGTGGGTCAAGATTGATTTTCTGAAGGACTGTGAAATAAACAATGGATAGATGCTTTTATTCCTTCCTTGGTAGATGCTTTTATTCCTTTCTTGATTTTTGAACGGAGTATGATCGTTACAGAAAGTTAAAAAAAACACAAACAACCCTGAAAAGAACTTAAAGTTCATGATTAATTTCACTATTTAATGTAAAGATTAGATTTGTTCCACAGGTAATCATATGCTGCGTTCTTACCAACATTAGAATTTTGTGTGTTGCAGTCTGCTTACTAATAAAAATGATAGGTTTGAGAGGGAATTAAATGCCCAGTTTTCTTGCTATATCTTTTCTCTCATCCCAAACCTCCTCAATGCAAAAAAAGCTTGCCAACTGTTCATCAAGAAAATAAAATAATCCACCCTTCTGCCAGCAGAAATATCACTACTTAATTAACATACCAGTGGAAAAACCCTTTTTTATTTCATAATTTTGCATAATCAAACTCAAGTATCTAAAAGCTGATATAACAAGTTAGACACACTTGAGCCTTTGCAGTCTCCATACAAAAGCCTTTTAGTGTCATGTAGAGACTACAAATATCCTCCGAAAGGCTAAGTAAAAGTGTGCAAAATATTTACAATACGAACAGAAACAGCCAAAAACTAGATGTGATACAAGTTCGACTCTCCAAATATTTTTTCATTGTTGAGATAGAAAAAAAAAAAAAGGTTTACTAACCTGATGCTAGAAAGTTAAAATTATAATACACTGAATAAAGATGGTGTTTTATCAAACAGCAATTTCTGTGAAGACTGTAAAAGTCTAGTGAATTAAAACCAAAATGCATATTTTTCTTTTCCTAAATGGGCAGCCCAGTGCACATCTGTAGGTACTGAACTAAACCCGGGATGTGTCAGTTGGATGTAAGGAAGGTGCTGAGAATATGCAAGGGAGCAGAAAAGACTTCGATCATCTCCTCATGTCAATTTTGCTAAAATAAATGCGATGCACTGTATCGCGTGGCTATTTTCTCTATCGTGTGGGATGACGAACCTGTCGCAAGGAAACCTGAACACATTTCAAGGCATTTGCTCTGGATTTTTTCAGAGGCAAGGGTATATCCCGATTTATCACTACCATGCTCCCACTTCCTTCATTTCTCCTACATACCAGCATCGAACAGCTGTGTGCATTTTCCAAATGTGACTCTCCAAACATGGGCCAGATTCTGCCCTTATTATTGTACCTTTGCTGAAGACAAAGCCTCATTAAAACCAGGCTCAGCACCATATTGGACCCATTATGTTAGTGTTTCCATTTATCTAATTTCTAAGAAGTACTTTAATTAGACACTTGCAATTTTGATATTAGAAAACCAGGGCAGGAAATTGCCACTGAAGTTTATTTGTTTTAGACTTGCTGCTGTTTGCCAGAGATGCTGGTGGGTGTAGCACTCCTACTGCAAAAAAAAAAAAAAAAAGGCAACTACCATGCTTTTGGTCAAGCAGCTGTTTCCTTTAGCAGAAGTGTGCAAAGTACACTGGCATTTGGCTACACTCACCTGCTTCCTGATCTTCTCTTAATGTTGATAAATGTTTCTACATGACAATCAAGTGCATAGAATTATGATTTCAAATAGTAGGCAAGTTTTGAAATCTTATTTGGGCAAGACTCCCAAGCCGCTTCTTTTTTTCTCATAGTAGTGTAAATCTGGAACAACCGCCCCAGAACAAGTGCTGTTCCTCTACTGTTCAGGCAGATATGACAGTTCATGAATCCCTGAAGTTCAGTTGGCTTAAAATCCATGACACCTCTCCTATGTGCAAGATATACGGGGCTTTTTTTTAATCCAGGATTTGTACCTCCTATGTAGCAATAAAGTGTACTGGCAAAAGAGGAATCAAGGTAATAAAATGGGGCACTGCTTCCATTACAAGTCGTAGCAATGAGAAACCGCACAATCATTGAAAGACATCTTTAATCTATCACGTAGAAGGCATGTAGACAGGCATTATTGAATTACTTTTCAGTGGATGTTTTGCTGAGATTTGGAAGAAATTTAATTGTGTAATGTTCCTAAATCCCTGCACAAGGCAGGAGCTATATAAGTATAAAATAAGTTACATAATACTAACAATGATTAAATTGTGTACATGAAAAACTAAGTATATGAAAAAATACTTTAAGTAAGTACCTTAAGAATCTCTTAGTAGACAGTCTCTTATAACTCAGTAAAAACTGAGATCCTGCTGAATCTCAGCTTTTTAAATGATTTATAGACCATAGATAGTATTTTTCCAAAGATCTTAACTACCATTTTTCAATCCTGTATACTGGGAACCTAATGGAAATTAATTTTTAAAAACTTTGTGATGTATTAGCTTCATACATATAAGGCAGAGGAAGGTTAAGCTTGAGTGAAATGTTTTTTTTCTCTGAACAGATAAAAACATTACCCCATGTGCAGACTGACCTTTGAATACTATTGGACATAATCAAACTCCTTTCAGTCACTGAAGATATGTCCAGCAACCTCAAGTACAATTTCAGAAGTGCAGGTTTGGTGCTGTAAATAAAATGGAAACTCATCTGACCGCTCTCCAGTTCATATCCAATTGCTGAAGAGATTTGAGATATGATCTTATTAGACCTCATGAACATCTCATTAAAATTTTGAATGTAAAAAAACCCTCAACTAATCCATGCGAATAAGAGAACTAATTTAGTTGTGTTTTATTTGCAGAATAAGTATTCAGTCACTGGAAACGTGGGGAGCACTTTGGTATTGAAAGCTCTATAAGTATGTCGGCAGGCTTTGTTTTCAGTGAAAACCAACGCAGCCCAGAGCTACTATAATGACCTATCCTTGTAATAATCTGGTCTGAAGAGTTTCATTGTTATTTCTTGGAATTTTGTCCTTGCTTTTTTTTTAAATCAAGAAAGGAACTTGCACTTCAACCTCGCTTATTCATTGGGCTATATCTTTCACTGAACTGTCCCTTGAGGTCTGTTTCTTCCCCCTTCATCCACTCTTCCTCTGTCACTAGCGGTTCATTTTGACTGGATAAAAGGGAATAATTCATTGCTCTTGTTATCAGTTTGAAGGCTAGATGTCCAGCCAATGAAGACTCAAAAATCAAGTTTTCTAAAGTAAACCATCAGATTCAGCCATTGTTGGATCTGATGAACAGTTATATCATGCAGAATAAGTTTACCAACACATTTCAACTCTAGTTCTTCAGAATAATAAAAGTCTTTTGAGTATCTTTACAGCAATTAATGATTATTCACATACTTAATTTGCAACGTAAAATAATTTAGTCCACTATGCTAATCTATATTATAGTAAAGGCAATTTAATGTTTCAGTGAATGTGCCTGTTGCACCTCTGCAGGAGGTAGTCTCAGAGTTATGGATGTCATTATTTCTACTGTTCGAAGTACGTCTTCCCACTGACTTTTTGTCACTGTTTTATGGTACTATATTCACTAGAATAACTATGTATTTTCACCAAAACATAAGCAAGAGCAAAAACCCATTATTTGCCATGGTATTTAAAATCTGCAAGGTGCTCTCTTCAGCATGATTATTGTTATGTCTTCTGGGTTTTAATAAGAACTTTTGCTACTGTTCCCCATCACTAGGTCTAACTCTTACTAAATTCCAGCTCCAACTTAGCCAAACATCTACTTCCTCTTCTCCAGCTTCACCAAGCTTCCATAATCAGGTTGGTACTCTCCATTCTCTGCATGTTTTTGCCTTCCCACATCTTTCCTTCTTCCTAGTTTAGCCGGACAAAGCCTCCCTCCAGGGGAACAGAATTCTGTACCTGTGTTTCCAGCTGTTCCACCTTCACCCTCTCCAACTGCCTGTTTCAATGCCTCAAGCAATCCCATACTTCCTCAGTCTCATCAGTTTCTTTCAAGTAAACGAAGGAATGTGTTATTTCACCATTCCCATCTTTCTTCACTCTTCTTGTATATTTTTATTCATCTGTATTTTAAGTTCATTCATTACTATAAAGAACAGAAGCTTCTGAAATAAATGAAAACTGTAATCTTCATGTAAATCACAAGGATCTTGGAGAGGACTTTAAAAATACAGTTGAACCGATGATAAATATTGGAAGTAATAACATTAGGAAGACAAAAGTATGCTTCAGAGTCCTGCAATACATTGGATTATGCTCAGGAAGTCATTAGAGGCACCCTGGAGACTACAGCATTGGAAGATTCCCATTTGTCAGTGTATTTTGGGAGATACGACACAAGGGTCTTCTTATAAATCATTTTGATAGTCTTAAAGAAAAAGTTTATTGAATCCAGTGCAGTATTTTGCATGAAATAGTGTGCCTAGAGCCTACAACTTTATGAAAAGGAGGTGGCAAAGCTTTTGGGGCCAAGCTCTTTTCAGTGGTGCCCAGTGACAGGACAAGGGGCAATGGGCACAAACTGAGGCACAGGAAGTTCCGTCTGAACATGAGGAGGAACTTCTTCTCTCTGAGGGTGACGGAGCACTGGAACAGGCTGCCCAGGGAGGTTGTGGAGTCTCCTTCTCTGGAGATATTCAAGGCCCGCCTGGACAAGGTCCTGTGCAGCCTGCTGTAGGTGACCCTGCTTCGGCGGGGGGGTTGGACTAGATGACCCACAGAGGTCCCTTCCAACCCCTACTATTCTGTGTGATTCTGTGTGATTCTGTGGCAGGTCTGCAAAGAGATGAATAAGTTGAAAGCACAAAGGAACTTGAAAAGTTGGGAGAAAAATTTACAGCAAAGCAAAAACATTTTAACTAATGACTTGTGAGGGAAATATACTTCATGAATCAAGAACTCTGTGCATTAGGAACATGGTCCATTACAGATTGGTTGAGAGACACCCTAAACAAGAGCTAGCTCACCACAGCACTGACTCAGTTTTTGGGAGGCACAATATTCAGTGAAAAAACAAATACATGGATGTTAAAAGTGTTAGAATATCATACACTAATTAGTCTACCTAAATATAAAGATTTTAGGGTTAGTCTTACTTTTTGTTTTTCTTTCCCCACTTGCTGAGAACCCCAAAGTCATGCAGGTGCGAAGGGATGACTGGAGACCGCCTAATCCAACCTGCTGCTCCAAGTTGCATCATGTTCTTCAGGGCCTTTTTCAGTTAAGTTTTGACCATCGCCAAGGATGGAGAGTCCATAGCCTCTCCAGGTCCCTGTTGCAGTGTCTAGCCACCCCCATGGTGGACAGTTTTGCTTATATCAAATTGAAGCTTCCCATGTTCTCACTTTTTTGTGCCCATTACCTCTCAACCTTAACCACACACCTCTGAAAAAAGCCTAGCTCCTGCTTCCCTTTATTATGGCATTAGGTGGCTGTAGACGCTGATAAAACCTCCCTTTAGCCTAGTCTTCTTATGGCTGAACAGATCCAGCTCTCAGCTGCTCGTCATACATCATGTGCCTCCAGATCCCAGTCATCCTGGTGTCCGTTCACTGGACTCACTCCTGTATGTCAATGTCTGCCTTGTACTGGGCAACCCCACACTCAACATGACACTCCAGACATGGCTTCACAGTTCCAGATAACAGGAAGGAAACATTTCCTTGTGGTCACACTCTTACTGATACAGTCCACTATGCTTTTGGCCACCTTTTCTGCAAAGGCACGCTGCTGACTGATTTTCAACTTGTCCATTAGAAGTCCCAGGCCGTTTTCTGTAAAGCTGCTTTCTAGCCAGTCAGCAGTCTGCACTTGCCTTTGTTGGACTTTAGGTGGACCCTAGTCAGGCCCTTTTTGCAGCCCAGATCTCTGTGGATAGCAGCCCTGTCCTCAGTTGCTCCCCCCATAAATCCTTATCACTTCACAAAATTGCTGGAAGTTTTGTAGCTGCAAAAATGACCTGTTGAAACACCCCTGGCCAGAGATGGACAGTATATCAATACTGTCCTAAAATTCAGTGGTGTTGCCACAATTCTCTCTAGTTCTTCTTTCACAAAATCCTCCAAGAAATGGTGAAGGAAAGCAAATGTACATTTGTTTCCCAGCTAAAGTAACTTGCATGGATCCCACAGGTTTATTTCTGTAGAGGGCTAGGAGTTTGCTGTTGATTTCAACAGACCATTATTTTGACCTCTCTCCGTATCAATATAGAAATTCTCAGAAACTTAAGTATTTGGGCTCCTTGAATAACATAAATTTCGTATCATTTGTTTTCACTGTGCTGAAATATTGTGTAAACTAAGTGTTCCTGTCTTTAAAAGTTATAATTAAATCCAAATGTCTATATGATTTATTTTTAAAACATCCCTCAAACACCATTTTAGGAAAGAATACAATTCTACAATATACAGTGGAGAAAAAAAAACGAATGAATCCTTAAAAGCTGTAGACTACAGCCACACTATCTTATATGAAAGATAGGACTAGATTCAGTAAACTTCTCCTCGGAGTCAAGACCATTGAAGTGATTTATAAACATGAAAATGACATAATCTGCACCTATACTTTGTACCTGCCCTCCAGAAAGTACCAGAACTTCATCTCTGACTTTCCAACAAGTTCACTGGCACTCAGAGTACAGCAATGAAGAAAGATTCTTTTCTATTACGTCAGCAGTATGCTTGAGAAAATTGGCTCTGACAGCATTCCCGTTTTATGTATACACTCCATTAATTTCTGCACTGTCTTTGCTCTACCAGCTAGCCTTAACATTTAAAGGTAGGATAAAGTAAACCATTCTGTACCCCTTTAAATATCTTGCGAACCTTTAGCGTTTATTAAAATCAAGTTTTTAAAAGTCTTGTCTTAAATTTGTATAAAGTAAACATACTCTTCACAAAGAGGTATTTAGGCCTTGGCCACTTGGCGGGCTGCAGGCAGACCGTTCTGTCTGCCATGAGCCAAGCGTGAGCAGCTCGCTCTGCAGAACCCAAGCCTTAGCAGGCAGAGACTTTTCCTAAGAAAATGCAAAGCTGATGTTTAGTCCCTTCCCAAATCCCATACACCAGTTAGTGGCTGTGGACTCACATTGAAGGTTGTATAGATGTCGTCCAGAGCTAAAAAAACAGAAACACCACAGGAAGGGAGGTCATTTCTGGCACTGGAGAAGGCAGCACATGGCATCAATATGGGGAAGCCTAGAGAATGTGTCTGATGGAAGTCTAAAAGGAAGTGGGATAAAGGGGGCCGACATGCCAGGAGGCTCATTAGGGTACAAAGCAGACAATTTCCTCCAGAGAAAATGGAAGACAATTTGGGACAGTCAGGATATACAATGCTGAGTACACAGGCACAGAAATTGTTTCAGATGGCCCAGCGTTTTCCCCTTTTCACAGGTGCTTTGTGTACTGTGCTGCACTTTGTTATCGAAGTTTTTAATTGGTGGAAAATATAGAGCGCTCACCCTTTCAAAACCAAGTCTTTGTCAAAACCTCTCCCTGTTTCCATCTACTGTGCAAGAAAAGCTCCTTTATCATCAGAAAGTCTCACTGAGTGCATTGGAACCTCCATGTCTGCTACACTGTCGCTTGCTTTGCTGATGGAGTGATTTCATACGTGCATCTTTGGTTTACATCTGCTTTAAAAATCCCAGTCATGCAGTCCTGATGAAGATGAGCCAGGTGCCTCTGTCTTTCCCCCTGCCATCTGCTGTCATCTTCCCCAGGGAGTGCTGCTGCTACCTTTGCCCCACCTAACATCTACCTGTTCCTAAAAACAGGTGAAAGTGCTAAATGAAGATTATTAATGTCTCTTGCCATAGTTAAAAGTGATACTCCTGGTTATGGCTCTGCCATACTGCTTCGCACACAATGCAAAGTTTCTTTGGGAAATGAGAGATGGGCTCAAAGCACAAAATGCGGATAAATTATTTTAAAACCCACAGCAGATATAATGTTTGAAACTGCCCAATTACAAAGTAGAAATAATTGTGTCTTTCTGTATCCCACGTCTGGCTGGAAGCCCATCTTTAAACGCAGAAAATCTGTCTGACGAAATCAAGGCCGAGAGATCAAACAGTGGAAATCAATGACTCTCACAATTAGTTTGGGCAGATTGCACATAAAAGATAGATGTTCCTATTTTGTTTGTCACATGATCCTATTTAGGCAAATTGTATTATATCCTTCAGACAAGCATGTGAACAATGATTATTTTAATAAACCATTTCTTTGGCATGCTTAAAAAATATTTACTCTTACTGTAAACATTTTTAAAGCAGTTAAAACTAAGGACAGTATTATTGGCACAATTTTCTTTTGGGGAGGCTCTAATAATCTGGACAATAGTTTAGTAGTTGTGTTTGGTTTTTTACTAGCTTTTGGGCCTATTAAGGCTACATGACTTCAGAGCAAGTCTTTGCTTAATTAACAAAAGGTACCTTAGTTAGTCCAGCGTCTTTTATTAGACAAACAATTTAGAAGAGATATACATGAGCGTAAAGCTTGAAGCAGAGATTGTTTTCCCAAAGGCGTCTGCTATTGTAAACTGTGTGTAAGGCCGTATGCAGTGTACCATATTGTCACTGTTGGATGTCAGCAGACTTGCTTAAGATTTACACCAGCATATCTTATTAAAGAACCTGGTGCTGTAGTTAATTGCACAGGAATTTTCCTTCAGCCAAGCCTAGCAATCTGTCACCCAACAAACGACTTCTTAGAGAAATGGACACAAATGTTGATTAATCGACCCCTTTACTGACTCTCAGTATAAGTCACTTCTGATAATGAGTCCGCCAGAAGCTGCTCATAAACTTTCTTAGCTTGACTCTAAGCAGCCTTTTAATAAATGCGTTAGTGGCATATTTTTTATCCTGGAGCCCACCTTGAAGCTCAAGGAGAGACCTGAAATAGAGAACAGAAAGTTCCTTAACCCACAGAGGTCCCTTCCAACACCTACTATTCTGTGATTTTGTGATTCTGTGAATACTCTCCAGCACAGCTCTTCATCTGCTGGCTTGCTTGTGATTCCATTTCTCTAGACAAAAACAAACAAACAACAAAAAGCCACACAGGAAAACCCAGCGAAGAATACCCTATCCCCCCAATTAAAAAAAAAAAAAAAATCAAAACCAAATAACCATCCACTTAAAGGAAACCTCTCGGCAGCTTAGAGGCACACTACAATAGCATTCAATTTGCCAGGAACTGGCTAAATTTCTATTATTAAAGTTTCATTCAGAGAATGAATATCAATTCAATTCTCAAGATTATATTTTACTTTAAAGATCTTAAAACACTCTGCACAGTTCTAAACACAGACCACTCACCAGTATCCTGCTCGTCCTGGACAGGAGCATAAGCAGCTACTCTAAAAATCACCAAAGGTGCAGAGAAATATACCAAAACAAACAAACAGAAAGGTTGGAAGGCCTAACTGGTTCTAGTTTCCAACCAAGAACAGGCAAGGTTTAGTACTAAAAATCTGGTACGATAAGAAAGATTAAGATGATACTAAGAACAACCTAATCCACCACAGTATGTTGTATGTCCCTGTGGGTATGAATGAGTAGCTGTCACTGGAGACTACACGAACACGCTGTACCCAGACTCCACATACTGTGAGCTGGGTAACTCACTCCTTTATCACCTCCTGTCTTTCATTAAGTGACTATGGTTGTAGGTGCAACTTCATCACAGTTGCTCCCAACCCTGTAATAGATACAGCTCTCTAACCCATGGGAAACAGAAGGCTGTTTTACTGCACAGAAGGAAATGAAAATACTTATGTCCCCTCATCCCTCCCCCAAAAAAACCCCAACAAAACATTTTTGGATATAATAGCAGCTCCTGCAAACAGCAACAACTCAGAGAAACTGGTACAGCTGTGACAAGAGACAGAAGTCAGAAAGGTTTGGCAGAGTCAAAAATGTTTGGAAATTATTTCAGAAGAAAGAAAGGATTGCAACTTGTTGTTCATGATATAAAATCAGTATCTAGATAGGCAGAAAAACTTGCCTCAAAGTCCTAAACCACTGCCCTCAGATAATTTAGATTAGTTTTTGATGTGTGATAAAACCTTAGTAAAAATATAACTGTCCGTATCTCCCTTCCCCTACCCTCCACACCTGAAGGCAAACCAGCATGTTCACAACAGCGACTGTCCTGTTTCCCGGGCATGCAGGCTATTTCTCGCTTTGAGATGTTAACAAGCCTCTACTGATAGTCCTCACATTTAATGCAGAAGCTAACCTCAGCTTTATACAAGACAACATCAATTTATTTAGCACATCTGTCATGTATGCTCTGAATCATCTATGGATGGTTTTGAATACATTATGTCACCTTTTGCTGGTTCTGCAAAGACAAACCTTAGTGAAAACAAACTAAGCTTTGCTTCTTTTTGTCTGTTGATGCTTTTTTTAAAAAAAAAGCTAAGTGCAATCACTTGATGCCTGTTTAAGAAGCCATAAAGTAGCACAAGTATAACGAAGGGACAATTTGGTAAGTAAGGGGAAGACATCATAACCAGTAAACACATGAAAGAGCTTTATTCAAGACTACTGGCTGAATATATAGCCCCAGGAAACAGGTTGTCTTGTTTTTAAGCTTGTAAATGGAATTGTTTTTAAGCTTTAAAGGTTGTTTAAACACAGCTAATAGATCTCCAGAATGCCTTCACGCTCTCTTCTCTGAAGATGCTAGCACAACAGAGGTTTGGCAACGAATGTTTGCTGTTTTGGAAGTGCTGTTGATTGACTCTTCTGCTCTGCTATTACTTTGAGCTTCGCTTGCATTTACCACATTTCCTGCTGTCCCTTCTCTCTCCTTTGAATCGCAAGCTTGCAAAAGTAAGGACCATCATCTCGCATGCAACGCTCCAAGTGGCCACTAAAAGTCAGTCACATATATAGACACACTTCTGCACAAAATTTTTTTTTCAGCTCACAAAGCCAGAATTTTTCTGACTTGATGCAAATAACCCCAATAATAACAAAAAACCCACCCTCCACCACTACTGATTTGCAAAGCTCTAGTGCCTCCAGTTCAGCAGAGAAAATACAGATTTTCTTGGCAAATCAGCAGCCTGTGTCCAGTGCTATGGACTCTTTGCTCTGAGTGTTATCTGCTGATGTTTGTGTCTCTCTTGGAGAATGACAGAGCACTGAATTGCACATTGTAAGGCGACTGGTAAAATGGACTACACAGAATATGATTTTTTTAATTATTCATTTATTAGACCTGGCTCCTCAGAGCTTACGCAGACAAAGCTGTGATTAATAGGTCTTTGGCTGAGTGAAAAATTCATGCCTTTTCTCTGTCTATGCCTGAATAAACTAAAGCCAAAACATAAAGCTTTTGTAATATGCCCATTGATGCCAGTTCATTTATCAGGGAAGATAGAAAGGGATCCTACCCAAGAGTAATATTTACTTCAACCACAAAGGCTGTGGTTATAATGAATTCATCATCTAAATTTCTACATCCCCCTGTGCTGAGATCTGAAGAAGCTTGTCTGCTTTTTTCACCTACTGTTTGGCACAGAAACTGTTTGAACAGAGCTGGACTGTAAATGCCATGATCACAAATCTAGCATCTATCTGGCACTAGGGAGACAAGGAGTTCTATTTATAGCTCTTCTGGTCAGAATTAGCCAGTGGACATGCTGCTGCTCTGACTATCCTTGTGAAAACCTTCACAGGAATATACCTTTTGCTTTGTGATAAGCTATGACAAGGCCCTAAGGTTTGTCAAGACGTCCTTCTTGTCCCCTCCCTTCTCTTCTATAGTATGTTGGAATTGCTCAAATGTATAAATGAACAAAAAGCGTTAGAAGCAGCTGCATCTTCTGAATGGAAATTGGACAGGTTTCAAGCAGAGAGGGAGACACATGCTGAAGCTGGTAAGCACTGTGAAACACTGAAACTTAACATATTCTCTGGGACACTATAAGCCTTTAAATTTTTTTTATTTTTTTTTTTAATAGTTTTTTAGTTCTCTCTAACCCCTGTCCAAATGTATTATAACAGAACTTTTTTCTTCTCAAGTCATGAGGTAAAAGCAGCTTAGGTAGCTTACAGAGAAGGTTTAATGAACTTGTAGGCACTGAAGCAGAAATTTCTCAGTGTCAGTTCTGACAGGCAGCAGAAAAGTATGTCAAGTTCTTATTCCCACCAAAACTATTGCACAGAACTTTAATCAATACAGTAAGCAACAACTCGCAGTGTGAGATGGAATAGAGATGGATGTGCGCATATGAATGATATTCATGTCATTGAAAGTGTGCCAGTTACCTGCTGAATTTTATTACCTTAAACATCTCCTTTAAAAAATGAAGTGCATGAATTGTATCCACCATGATACTCGGAGCACTGAGAAGCACAAGAAATATTGGTCTGGTTCTTTGGATAAAAACTCTTCAACCAAAGTCCTTCTGACTTGACCGCGGTCAGGTGATATATGCCATATAACCTGTTACTGCAAAACAGCAAAACTCTTCTGAATCCGAAGAATTGCTAATTTAAGCCAGAAAGAGATGCATCTAGTATGTGCTACAGTGTACATAAATACGTCAAATTTAGAGATTAATTTTTAAATACACATTTCTTTAGAGAACGTAAATAAACTTTAATTTTGCCTTATCATGCTATTTCTGCCTTGGTGGTTGAATAATTGACTACTACTTGCCAAGACACCCTTGTAAAAGCAGCTGTTGAAATCAAGTGGTTCTTTCCTGCCTGTTTTTAAGATTTAAGTAATCAATGTTTTATCAACAAAGTAGCCTCATTTGAGAGTTTTAGATTGAGCTGCAACAAACTGAAAACAAGTATCTCAAATGTTTTTACTCGCACTGAAACTTGTCTTAAAAAGTAGCATGTAGTGAAGTAGGGTGCCTGGCTCCCACTCTATGTTAATTCTAAGTTAAATACTGTTTACACAGGCAGCATGCTAATCATAAATCCTTGTTAAACACTGGCTACTAATTTACTTTGTACTTGTTCAGAGCCTTTCATCTGATCGTCTCAGAGCCCTCCGCAAACACATATTCATTTTCACAGCATTGTGGGAGTAGCTAAACAATTTCCAAAGATAGCAGATCTCTCGGGTAGAAACAGACCCTCTGTCTATATAGTAGGCCAATACTTAGAATCCTTACCCAGAGGTAATGGAAGATTCAATAACACTGCTCTAGACTGTAGGAATCTGGTAGTTTCAGCTGCACTGGGGTTTTTATGTTAAAGGTAGCATAACGAAAATGAAGCTATACTTTCCTTGTGTTCTATTCACAACAACAAAAATATTTATTTCTCATAAGGTCAGACTCTTAAACCAGTGACACAAAAGCATCCCACACAGCAAACACGGAGCAGAAAAAGTCTGAGGCACCAACATTAGGAAGGCAAGTCAGCTATCTCGATCTGATAAACTGTTTTTGGCAACAGATTAAAACAGTTGTTTCATGTTCATAGTCAGTTTTTAATAGCTTGGTTTTGTGTTTTAAGGTACTGGCTCAAGATTTCAGGTTTATGACAGGAAGTGTATTTAACTATTTTTCTTTATGTTTTTGCTGAAAAAAAGTAATAAAGAAGATAGAGTGACTACAGCAAAAGATAATTGGAATCAGTGAAGAAATGCCTCAAGGCGGTTATCTAATATAAAACATAAATTGTGTATCAACTATTACGTGAATAGCAAAATTAAAGTTCTCCAAGTTGTTGGTATGGCTAGCAGAGGACACAGGCTCAATTTCATTAAAAGCAGCAATGTGAGACACTGAACTCAAGATTAAGATCTCCTCTCTAAAAACTGTATACGGGAACAGTGGACTTCCCGAAATATTCATGTGTGTATTGATATAGGCACCGACTACCGACTAATTGAAGCATTATCTATGTCAAAGGACACATCTAGTTTTTATGTTGTCATGGCCAGAGTTTTAATAAAAGATGCACAGAAAGTAACCACTGAAGAACAAGAGGATGGAAAACAGATGTATTCTCCAGCAATCAGATGAGCACATCTTCCTTTGCTTTCCCTCACCAGAGCAAACTGCAGATACCAAGATCTTCAGCTGCAATGGGGAATACAGCAGTGAGTTTAAGCTCCTTTTGTGTTCCCAATATTGATTGGTTTATGCTGCTCTGGTCCCTTATATTTGATAGAAAAGCCTACAGTTGTCTTTAAACTTGTGCAGACTGCCAAGAGCCTAGCAGCACAGGTCCAGCAGAGAAGGACTATTTGAGCAGTACAGGACTGGCCCCAACGCCCTACCAGCATTTGCACAGGCACTGTGAAGCAGGTTGGTGTTAGAAATGTCAATGGGTCTTTCTAAACAAAATGCACATTTCATCTGGAGACTGAACAATACAATACCAGCTTAAAATACGATACGTTCGTGGTGTCTTCAGAAATTTTACTATAGTTTTCAATTCAAATATTTTTTTTCAACTTTCTCTTTGACACTTCACTTCAGCCCTTAGTGTACCTACTTGCCTTATTTCCCTTTCTCTTACTCCCTGCTGCATTCGCTTCAGTGCTTCCCTTCCCACGTCTTCTGCGTTGTTTTTTTTCCCTAATTAGATGATCTCCTCCCATTCTTACTGAGCATGACCTACTTAAAATTTAAACAAATGAAATAACCAAATCAAATTAAATAAACCAAATAAAAAAATCCATTGTTCCTGTCTGATGTTTATTCTGCTTGTTTATTATAATCCATTGCTCTGCTCTCTGGAAAACTTACACTGTGAAGTCTTCAGCCATTGACTGTCTTTGTCTTTTTATACAGCACCCAGTGCAACAAAATCGTATTCCTAAATGGCATCAAGGTCTTACCATAATAAACTTAACCACTAGCCGTAAGGCTAACTAAGAGCACCAACAGTTCAACTGTGAGCAAGAGATCTAGTCATAGAGATGGAAACAAAACCAAAGTAACACAATCACTAGCAGCAATTAATGCAAAGTATATTCTAAACATTAACAATCCTAAAAAAAAAGAAAACAAAAAAAACCCCTATTATTTAAGTAAGTTCCTTCTCAGAAACTTCCCATCCAAAGCATTATAAATTATGTCTGTTTTGAGCTGAAGTTCCAAGAAGTTTTACATCTTCCAGCAGCTAATGAAGACTGGATATGCATAGACAAAACATTCTGCTGTTATCTCAGTAGACAGAAAAAACAAACAGAATATTTTATGGCTTAAAATAATTCCTCCACAAAACATTTTTAATACCATGTGACCATGTTAGGAAAATATGCCAAGTTATTTTGTCATTTTCATTTGAAATATATAGACAGCTCTTCTGCCATTTATCAAAACATTAATTTTTCATTGGACCTGGAAGCAGCTGGGTGTGTACATGGTTAAACACCACTAAATATGCAGCATTTTTAGAAAAGGCGTCTTAATGGATAAGAAAATACTCTCTTCGTGTGTTATCAGCCTTTTAACCACATGTAAGCAGAGCTTTCAAAGAACAGGTCTGACCACAAAGGAAAAAGGTCCTGGAGGACAGGAGAGGTGCCCTAGGACTGGAGAAAAGCGAGTGTCACTCCAGTCTTCAAAAAGGGCAAGAAGGAGGACCCAGGGAACTACAGGCCTATTCCACTATAGGGAAGTGAGAAACAGGGAGGATAGATGGTTTGCTTGTTGTCACAGAAAGATTTTGCATGGAACAGGGAACTGAATACAGGTTTACAAGTCCTAAACCCTGTCAACATGACAGCCTTAGTTGTAACCCCAGGACAACATCTGTTACTTTTCTCATCCAAGTAAAGAGCAGGCAGCTAAGCCCTGTTGAAAGATCTCCAAATGGATTGATCTTTCACAAACAAGTGCCCGCACTATCTCTAGTGGCCACCTCCTGCCACCTTCTTCACTGTCTCCTTGGGGATCCTCCATGGCAGCACCCTAATTCCTGAAGCCATAGACCTCACTGGCTTCACACGAGTCCCATAGTACATGTTGCTCAGCTTTGTTTCATGTGGCCTCTGGTCTTTCCCCTGTAGCTCCAATTCTGCTGTATGTTGGATTGTTTTTTCTGAGCGTATAAAATGGGACTTATACGGTCACTCTCTCCAGATATCCAGGTAACCCAGTAAGGTTTAAGGATTAACCATTAGGACTAACCATGGCTGAGGTAGAAATAGAACAACAGTTCTTATACACTAAAGACGGGGATAGCACCCATCCCATTTCCATCAAGTACTTTGGATCAGCCTCTACGGAAAAAGGTCTGTAAACACTCCATGTCTCAACTTTTCTTCACACTGAAGCCCTTATACCATTTACTTCCAGAGGAGACATGATAGCCCTAGACAACTGGCAATGTCTGAACTGACATTCAAGCTGACATTTTGAGCAGCAGAGGCCTTGATATTCTTGGCCTTAATATTTTAAAGCATAGGACATAAACAAGGCAGCTAAAATGGCTTGCAGATTTAATCATTTTGCAATATCTTCTGCTGCAAATATGATTCAATTGTCTTGGTGATTTCATCTATCCCTTAATGTCACAAGTGCTTTCAAATTATTTAATCTACTTGTTCAGCTCTGCCTGCAATGTATTGTACAGCCTGGTAATAAGATAATTGTCCGTGCAAACCGAAGGTAGTAACCTTTCTGGTAAATCTGTTCAAGGCAAAATCATGGCTTTCGGGATATAGCTGTGCTAGTCTCACCCAACCCATCTCTCTCAGAGCACAGGGTGCATTTTGCAAAATACCTATAGCTGGCTTTACAGTTTAGTAATAGACAAAGATCTACGACTGTATGCTAAATCAAGCATGGAGCACAACACTCCCCAAGGAAGTTTATGGACCTGGTTGGGGAACAGAGCTATAATTTTTCCAACTCCAGCGGGTGACGGTTGAGGAAGGTTCCTTCACGCCGCTTAGCAAGTATGCAGCGGATGCAATGAAGATTGCATTGGACAATGGGAAGAAGCATACCCAATAATAACACTCACTACTGTTTTTATAAATAAGAAACATCTGCTTTCCTCAGCATCATCTGCTGGACACCAGCAAGTGCTGGAGACCTTCACAGAAAAGCTCTACTTTTCTGCAAGTTTTTAAACCATCCTCTGAAATAAAAGATGATATTATTCCTCTAACAAATCTCTCTCAGAAGGTAGAGTCCTTATTAAATCTTGGTAGTTTTTTTTTGGTTGGTTGGTTTTGGATTTTTGTTTGTTTGTTTAAAAAAACCCCAACCAATAAAAACCACACCCAGCTGTAGCACCTTAGCAATATCTGTTCAACTTCCATTACCGTTCCTATCAGTTCTATAAGTCTTTTCTCCAAAAGAGTTCGTACACTGTGAATTCAGACCTGTTGTAGCTGAACATGCTCTCCTGGGACGGTAGACCTCCGTTACACACGCTGTTATCCCAGAGAGTTTCTGGGAAGCAGTAACTGAAAATATATACAAAAAAATGGGGAGGACAAAGAGATGCTCCACACAGAGTTCTTGCACTATGTCAAGCCTGCATTTCGTGCTTCGAAAGGGGTAAAGGAAAAGGGTAAGGGAAAGGGTAAATTTTAAATAGGGCCTATGACCAGAAGGCAGCACTATGATCATCTGATTGACTTCCTGAATAACACAGATTGGTAATCCAGACATTTCTGAAATAGCTATGCCCAAAAAGTGTTTGCACCAACCATTTTGTCCCCAGATTATCTGGAGACAAAAGAGCAAGCATTAAAGGAACATTTAGGTTAGAAGTGATTATGCTGTAACTGGAGTTGCCTTCATATGTCTTAGTGCAACTTTTCACAGATGGCAAGGCATATTTAGTTAGAGCTGAGAACCATAAAGAGCAGAGCACAGCAATGTGCATTCTCTCTTTTTGTACAGAAGTGCTCTGGAATGCAGTGTGCAAATTACAGCTTGAGCAGGGGTTTTCCAATGAAATTATTTCTTTTGTCAGAAACTGACATGTGAAGATCAAAACTTTTCATGGAGCAGTACAAGGGACAAAGCAAGTTGCATCAAGAAAAATGGAGTTTCCAGTTTAAAAAAAAAAAATCAGAGGCAGGACGAGAGGCATAGAGAAGGAAAAGAATAGCATAAAAATCCAGTGCTTAAGGCACTTCTGTAACATGAGCAAGGTTCAGTTTCCCCTTTTCCTGGTCGAAAGTGAATCATAGAGTGCTTTGGGTTGGAAGGGACCTTTAGAGGTCATGTAGCCCAACGCCCCTGCAGTGAGCAGGAACATCTTCAACGAGACTAGGCTGCTCAGAGCCCCGTCTAACCTGGCCTTGACTGTTTCCAGGGATGGGACCTTGCGTACCTCTCTGGGCAACAGGTGCCAGTGTTTCACCACCCTCATGATAAAAAATTTCTTCCTTATATCTAGTCTAAATGTACCCTCTTTTAGTTTAATACCATTACCCCTTATCCTATCACTACAGGCCCTGCTAAAAGTTTGTCCCCATTTTTCTTATAAGCCCCTTTAAGTACTAAAAGGCCACAGTAAGGTCTCTCTGGAGTCTTCTCCTCTCCAGGCTGGACAGCCCCATCTCTCTCAGCCTTTCTTCATCTTGAATTAAATATTTTGAATAAAGCAAATTAAATTATTTAGAGCTGGGATTTCAAGGCAACCATCTCTGTACTGGAAATTGCATGCATTCAAGCAAAAGGCGTTTGTTTTACTTTGGATGCTTATCTTTTTCCAAATGATGGATTTACAAAAAGGGCAGCTACAATGGTTCCTAGATTGGTTTTGTGCCTTAACCGATTTCTGTCTAACTTACACAGGTTTCATTATGATTAACTACATGCTTTATGCCTGCTTGAAATACATAACTCTCTCATGACAGTTTCACAATCAGCTGCAGGGTCAAGGAGGAACCTCATCTTTTGGCTTATTGTGAGCAAGATAAACCTCAAATGGTCTAAAGGTCTCACTTAAGTAGGGGAGACAACTTCCGCTAGGCTGTAGTTGGAAGGGGGGATGTCACATGGTTTCCTAAGGTTGTTGGATATTTCAACATAAGGTTTTATGGGAAAAGAACTTTGATAAGAAAAATTACACAGTGGTAGGCTTAAGTCTAGTTTTGTTTCATTACTAAGGCAAGTGGAAGGCAATTCGTGAAATGTAATGATAGGGAAAGCAAGAATGAAAAATATCATATGTTATTGTACAGTACATAGCATTAGATAGGGAGCACACAAACGTTAACTGAGTTACCTGGCTGTGAAAAGATAGTCCCATAGGATCCACAACACAATGCTGCATAAAAAAAAAAAGATGGAAAAAGGTACCAACATCTCATAACTAGCGTGCTATGCTGAAAATCAAGACGTGGCCTCAGTTGCTTTTTTGGTCACACCTCCTGTGAAACACAAGTCAGTTGAACCCAAATTCAACAAAGTACAAACATCTATGCCTAAAGTTCAAGAAATGTGCCAGGCACCCAAGTTGCTACTGGGGTGCAGTGTCTTCTGTGCATACGTCGAAACATGGCACTTCAGAAGCAGTTCAGCAGAACTGGCTTGACATACAGAAATTCGCTAGTATTCAAAAAGGTAAAGAGGTGTCCTTCTCTCAAGC
The DNA here is from genome assembly GCF_030867145.1 of Opisthocomus hoazin. Taxonomy (NCBI): domain Eukaryota; kingdom Metazoa; phylum Chordata; class Aves; order Opisthocomiformes; family Opisthocomidae; genus Opisthocomus; species Opisthocomus hoazin. Next base: position 145,093,754 of record NC_134414.1, read on the forward strand.
TGCTGTTGGCTTCTCAAGCTGCTGCTTTTATTGCTCCTGAGCTTACCTAGATTCACATTAAGCACCTGTCTCAGTTATGAGCTCCAAAGACATTGACAAGCTAGGAAGAAATGAACCCAGAAAAGTAGCATCTTTTAAGGATGGAAAACAGTGGGGAGAAACACATTTGAAACCACACTGCCAGTGACACAGGTGTGCTGAGATAGGTGCAAGAGAGCAACGAGCTGGCTAATAGTATGACAGCACATAGGAATGGCATTGGGAACACCAGTCACGCAGAGGTGTGGTGGAGGAGGAAGCCTAACCCACTGCAGCACTCTGCTGAGGGGTTAAGGGTGAGATTTAATGATCTGGCCGAGACGAATAACGATGAGATTCATCCAAGACTGGTGATACACAGTGACTTCAGTGAATTTAAGTCTGGGCTGCTGCCCTGCTTTGGCCCCATGCTAGACCCAGTTAATTTCTTATTCCTCAATGTTCTGGTTTTGGCTGCCGCCGGCAACAAAAGCACCATGCAGCCACCCCTCCCCCCACCGGGGTGCGGAGGAGAATGGAAAGAAACAGGCAGAAACTGGTGGGTCGGGATAAGGGCAGTTTAACAGAACAGCAAACAAAGGGAACAGGAACAACAACGATACAGAAAAGGGGAATACACAAAACAAACCAGCAGAACAGAACCGCTCTCCCGGACCGAACCGCCGCAGAGCCCTCCCGAGCCGCGAGAGAGTTCCCGCCGCGCTGCCCCCCCCACCGGAACCCAGCATGATGGCACATGGTATGGGATACCCGGCTCTGTTTGGCCAGGTGGGGTCAGCCCGCCTGGCTGTGCCCCTTCTTGGATTCTGGTGAAAATTAACCCTGTCCTGGCCGAACCCAGGACACTCCAGTAGTGCTTGTGCCGTCCCACAGCAAAACAGAGAAGATACCCTGCAGAAAATTCATTGTTAGTTTGATAGCTGAATTAATTTTCATCTGGATTGGTCCAATGATCTTGTTCACCATACGGATGGTACAGTCAACACAAAGGACGATCCGTGGCTAGGGACAGGGATGACTTTTTATTGATAGGCCCCAGCAATGTGGGTTTAAAGCAAATGCACTCCAAAGGAAAAGACAAATGTAGCCCTTAAGAACTGGGTGGTCTGGAAAACCCTTCCTGCACAGCTTTTTTTTTCAAGGGCTAAGCCAGCTGTTTTGTGCAAGGTGATCACAAGTTCTCAGCCACACAAAACCAGGGTGGACATGAAGACACCACAGAACCTCCAGAAGGCAGCAGCAACTGAACTGTGTTCTCATTTGTCTCATGTCAGAGAGAATGAGCCTGTCACTGCCTGGAAGGAGTGCAAGGAAACCCATCCAACAGGGTTGCCAGCAAGGAAAGAAGACGTGCTTTAAGCACAGTTATTTCATCTGCTTGCTTGAGGAAAGAGTCAAGTCTGAACATGTATGATTAGCTAGAGGCTGAGCAAGCTGTGTGCGTCCGCTAGGACTTTATGGTATTTGAGGAAAGATTATGCAGGGCTGAGAAATAAACTGATTTTACTCACAAAGCTTTGACAGACGACTTCTGTGTTCTCTGGGTTATAAGGCTGTTTTGCAGCTTGGGTTATTGACGTCAGCATGTCACATACATTCAGCCTTAAATCTTTCCTGACAATGCTTTTATGCACCTGCAAGCTAGTAGCACATGCAAGCACTAAGAAACAAAGGTGAATGAGGCTTTCATTGCTTCCAGGAGAACGGATGAAAACATGGCCCCTGAGGAAAGGTTGAGAGACCAAAGCATTTGAATCTAAGAGATATATTTGAGATGAACTGCAGTCTTCAAACACACAAAAAGTGACTGCAAAAGAGGTGCTGTTTTTTCCTTTGTAACAGGTGAGAAGTAACGAGCATAAGTTGCTGGGAAGGGCAGTTGAGCATTGGCACAAGGATAAAACTTTCTAACAGCAAGGACAGTGAAGCATGGGACCAGTCTACCAAAAGAGATTGAGGACTCTTCTTTAAGAGTAGGTTAGTCTAAATCACCCATGACAGAATTGTCTATTTGGAACGAAAAGCAAGGAGGAGAATTTCTAGGATTCTGAGGTAGTCATTGATGTATTTGAACAAGGGTCTTTAAAAATGAAGCAGAGACAGCATCACACTGCAGCTGACATCCTGGCATAGAGCGCAGTCAACATTGGCTTGTGAGGAGGACTTTTTTCATTGCTACTTCAGGCACTTCATAGCTTTGCCTCATTTCTGCTATAGTGAAGAAGAGTTCACTATCGTGCCTCAAAAGGTAGAAAGATGTTGATTAACTGCTGACAAGAGCTACGAGGTTATATTTCACTAGGCAAATTGGTAAGTGGTATTCTGTGCCCAGGAAGAGAATGTAGTTGGCCATATCACTTGTCTCTTCTAGCTTACAGTCTATAAATTGTTACTCAGAAACTTATTCCTAGACATATGAAAGCAGCAAATACATGGAAGAAAAAAAATGGAACTAGCCTTGCACTTTTTACTCTGTATATCAAACAGTAGTTAATACTACACACCTGTAACTGCTTCGGTACTTTTTTCAAAAAAAAAACCAACAAAAATAAAACCCAAAAAACAAAATTCAGCTTTTTTGTTACTTGTGGCAGCTGGTGTTATGTGTGTTTACCATGTGTTTCTTAAAAAAAAAAAAGCAAAACAAAAAAACCACCAAAAAATCCTCTACAAAAAGGCCAAACAACAAAATCCCACTCCTCAGCATTTATATTGCTTTTTCTTGGTTCATGCCAGATTAACCTTTTGAATCTCAATGGGATCAAGAGTAACTACCATTGTTTGGGCTAAAAATCATAACCTACAACTTTTATTCCAAAAAGCTGCTTTTGGAATATTTTGTATCCTATTACTGGCTGTTTACGACAGAAAAGAGATCCAACAGGCACAGGCATCAAGTGGATACAATTTCTTTGAATAATGTATGAGCTTATCTAAGCACAGGGGCCTAAAGAGGTCCAAAAGTAGCTATGGAAAACTCTTTCCTTTTATTATTTGTATACAACTAAACATTTTTTGCTTCTTTAATCATATATGGTTCATACACATCTGTCCTCCACAAGCTATACAGTAACTGTACCTAATAGTTAAAATAAAATAACACAGAGTCTATAGACTCTCCACAAAGTGGAGATTACCTGTGGTCCATCCCCAGAAGGTCCAAATTTATATTCAAAAGTAGCAATGAAGCTCTTTGGTGCAGGATGTAATCAGTGCCTACAGTTAAGTAGGATTCATAAGAGGATCAAAAGTTTTCAGGTAACGAGGCCGCACCCACACTACATGAGATGTACATTTTACAAGGAATTTTATATGACATTATTAGAGAACTTCCTGCTACTTTCTCCCGATCAGCTGATACAGTTGTTTTGACATAATCAGGGTAGAGCAAGCTACTGTATTTCCCTGGCATGACAGACCCTGCATTTAGTACGACTATTTTTGGTTGGTTTTACATCACGACATTGTCTGGCACATTTACCATCAACTCATTGATAAGTAGTTTTGCCAAAACAAATAATTTACATGTGTGCTTCAAGAATTTAAAACTGGTTTTCAGTCAGGTCTAAGGTTGCATGGTAAGTTAGTGAAACTGGCTTTGCCAGCTACCTAGGTGTGTAACATCTCACTCACCTCGAAGAAGTTGTTCAACTCTTGAGACTGAAAGTGCAGACAAGTTTCCTAATACCTCAAACAATTTCTAAGACAGAACTAATTTAATATTCTGTAAACCACTGTAAAATGATGCTATATTAATATAAACAAAACTCAAGCAGACAGTAAAGAAATTTGATAAGCTTAACAACTTTGAAACTAAAGTAGCACCACATTTTCTTTTCCCTCTTAAGAAACAGCCATGCTTGTTTTAGGATTGGATACTACACATTGCACCAAGTGTGGTGGTTGGAGGCTATGAAGCTATCAGTTATTGCAAGCTTTCTTGATTTACTTGCAGTAGACTTCATCCACTTGTGATGTACACCACCCTCTGCCCTGAGGCTCGGGAAAAATCTAGAAGAGAACGCATAACCCTGTACCAAGTTCTTCAACTTTAGTAATAGCCCAGTCAAAGGGAGGCATTTTGAACACACGGCCCAAAGGCTACAAACCAGGGCAAACCAATAACTGAAACTCACTGGAAGCAGGACTCCCTGTGAACAACACTGGGATTTGTTCCACTGAAGAACCTAATTAGGGTCACTCGGCCACTTCAAAAAAATTACATCAGAAGCAGAAAGTTGACAGGAGTAATGAGAGAATAAAGGAAAAAGAAAATCCAGTAGAGAAATATATGCTCCAACCTTATTGCTTCATTTAGATCTTGTCTAGTCCTAATTAAATGTCATCATAGTAGAAACTTGCAAAAATCTGTGTTGTGTATCTCATCTGTGTTGCATCTGTGACAGAAACCCATAATGCTCAAAAGGTGAAAAAACCTACAGAAGCATGCACATGAGGTGCGAGAAAGGCTTGAGTCACAAAGTTCATTATCTTTAAAATAACAAAGCATCTATAACTATTTGGCAGACACTGCTGAAGCTGGTCTAGCACAAGGGAAACTTAAAAGTAAACAGATCAAAGAACAAGTGTGCTGAGGAATGTCCTACAGGCAAATCAAAGAATGAGTGGCTTTACTTTGGTCAAGGTACTAATTATTGGTAACACAGCATGAAGTTTTGAACATATTTAAGTCTGAAAGGAATAGTTTCCTCAATTCCTTGACTATAAAGAAGCATTCATAAAGAAGAACTTCTTCACTCTGAGGGTGATGGAGCACTGGAACAGGCTGCCCAGAGAGGTTGTGGAGTCTCCTTCTCTGGAGATATTCAAGACCCGGCTGGACAAGGTCCTGTGCAGCCTTCTGTAGGTGACCCTGCTTCGGCAGGGGGCTTGGACTGGATGACCCACAGAGGTCCCTTCCAACCCCTACCATTCTGTGATTTAGAAGAAAAAACTCAACAAGACTTATGCAGCAAATGCCTCCATTTAACAAAGTAGCCCCTCCTGAAGCATGTGACCATTGAGAAAAAAAGCAAACTATCTGCAAGTGCTGTCCTTCCTCTAGTTGTTGATGAATGCCTGATTTCAAGCAAACCCTCATTGCTGCACAATATTTCTCATCTCATTCACCTGCTGCAGTTTTCACAAAGCACAAAAACCCAAACCAAACAACCCACAAAACCACAGGTTATGCTGATCAGAACAAACTATTGCCATTTTTTCTGCTATATTAATATCCCCTCCAAAAACAAAAAAGACACAAGCCACTACTTTGATGTTTGTGGTGGGAATGATGGTTTTCCATACATTTCCCTTCTGGCTCCAAAACAGCCTTCCTCGAATCAGCATGATACAGACAGGACTTGACTGATGTTCTCATTTTACAAGAATCAACTACCACATCTAAAACCAGATTATTATATACTTGGACTTAGACAAAGAAAAATCTGAGGGAAGTCTTTCCATTCTTTTAACTAATGCATATTAAAAATAGTAATAGTTTTGAGCATTCACCTCAAAATGGATGGACTACTACTGTGAGTTAAGAAAACAATGTTGATACTGACAATACTTTCCAGATGTAGAAGCAAATGCAAGAGACATTATCTTTTAAAGAATTCACACTGCTATGGACAGGCTGAGTAACTTCTGTACATTTTTGAGAACAAGGTTTAATGTGACTGAGACTAAAATATATGTGAAGAAATGTCTTTGTGAGTGGCCAGGGCAAAGTAATTGATATTTATTTTCAACAGATACAGTTTAGAAACTGTAACTCTTACGAATGTCAAAATGAAAATGAGTCTCTATGGTTATCAGAAAAAGAGGGGGGGAAAGTCTAACTCTACAGAGCAAAAAGTACTCCAAAAATAGAATTATTTGAAAAAGTGAGGAGCAGCCATTAATTAAATTGAGTAAACCAGTGATAGATGAGCTCTCCATGCCTAAAACATTCCCAGATATTCAGAATCATCTCAGTTTCTGAGAGAAGTTTGATAATGAAGACAAATTAACTTTCTTACAACTATCTTTAAGTGATGACTATTCTTTGCTTGAAGCAGAGACATTGCAGGCAGCCAGGTAATTCACAGAAACAATGCTGCCACATTCAGGCACTGTCAAGAGCCTGAGCAGCCCGAGAAAGACCAGATGAGCCACAAACAATGTTATTCCCCCTCTGCAAACATTTAACTTTTATAAAGCTTCTTTTAAAAAATAATTATTCAATTTAAAATGAAGTATTTTCTGTGTTTTATTAAAGTTCTGGAGACTCAAAATCTGTGGTTAGTGTGATCAGCATTTCTTGGTGACAAAGTATTTGCACATGAAGTGTTTAAAGATATATTTAGCTATATTCAAATTATTTTAGTGTTGAAAATAATGACATATTTGATATTTCAAATTGCATATGGTTCTTTTTACATTTATTTTGGTTACACTGACTCACAGATTGGTAAATTCATGTTGCTTGCTAAAATATTAAATTGTCAAAAGTTGTAATTGGTAAGATACAGTGTAAATAACCAAAACTTAAGATTTTCATATCTTCATCTATGAAATATAGATTCACAAATTTTAATATATTTTCATAATCAATACAGTTATGTTAAAAAACTTCCGGACAATTTGCTTCCAGATTGTGGAGTAACAGTACAGGGAGCAGCAGAAGCTTACACTGTACTAAACAGTGAGAATTGGTAGCCCATACCTTTTTACAGTAAGCAACCACTTATGAGTGAAATTCATAGTGCTGTATTTGGATAAGAGGAAGAAAAGGCTTTTGATTTATTCTTCACAGTATACTGAATCACCATCACCATTCAAAAGGAGCATGTTGTAGTATATTATTATACCAGAAATAATTATAATAATTTGCATTCTTATAATATCTTTCTTGCTGAAGGATCCATAAGTGCCTCTAATTTACATGCAGCCTGCAGACTTCTTTTTTTGTGCTCCCAGGCATGACAAAAAGAAGGAGAAATATTAATACTGATAAGAACATAATCACATAGAAACAAGTAAATTCCAGCTCAGGACTCTAGCCTGGCACTGGGTTCCAGAGGTGTTAGCAATGCATTCCTATGTTGAGTTAGCAATAAACCACCGTTTAAGCTAAGCTTGGTTATTTTGAATGAAAAATGTCTGAAAATGAAAGTTAGGGAGTCTTCATACTTCATCCAGCCAAAGAGAAATGTAACAAGCAGCTGGAGGTAAAGTAAAATAGTAAACTACTTAGGTTTCACTGCTGCTTTGGAAATTGGTGAACGTCTTATTTCTACTGCCGTAGAACAGAATACAATCCATAAAGTCCAGAAACTGCGTAAGAAAGAACAAATAATTGTCTGAGTGCTGTATCTTCCATTAAAAAATATGTTAAAGGGAAGTAAACAGTATGGAAAATTAGATTGTTTATAAAAATTCACCAATATAGTTTAAGATGATGTGAAGCACTCCTAAATGCACATTGTTCTGAAGGTCTTTCTGTGTGGATCCAGCTGTTTAGTATTTTAAGAAGTATCAGTGCAACCCTGCAAAAGGAGAACATTTCTAAAAGGAATTAGGGTGAAGAGCAAGTTCTTTAGTTTGATCATGAACATAATGCCCTGAAGAAAAGCTTGAATAGGGAATTACATGAAGCAAAAAATTCTCCAAAAACTATGGGAAAATTCATTTAAACATTGCACACTCAAAAAGAAAAAAAACACTCCCCAAACCATTCAGTATTAAAAGAAAAGCGTATTTGTAATTGGTTAGATAAACCAGCCTTTGCTGAAAAAGTTACAAGAACTTTTTGAAGATAGAGGAAATATTATTGAAGTGATTATATCAATTGCAAAGTCAGTGCTAGAGTTGTTCGCTTGCATTAGGTTCAAAAGAACTTGACTGAGTCCTCCAACATTTCAGTTATTTTGCAAAGCTTGAAAACTTGCGTTTTGCTACCATAGGCAGAAGTCTTAAACTAGATGCCTATAATATGCATATAGATAAGGCAGTGAAGGCAAAAACTGAAATTCCATAAGAAATAATATACTTTTTTTGGCTAATCTTAAGGGAATTAATAGATGACATAATAAAACTGTGCTCCGAAAGAGCCCCTGGATCCAATACCAATCATGGAGCACGCAATAACATATGTTGGCCACAAGGCAAGGAAAAAAGTGGTCTTTTTATTCCAACTCCACTTCCTACTTACATTACAGTAAATGAGAAGCGATCCCAACTCTGAAACACAGAACCAAATCCTGATGAATATTAGGAATACCTGGATGTGCATTTCCATCCTTTGTCCATAATATGCCAAATTAAAAGCTTGCAGCCGCTACCAGTGGATTGCAGATTCTATTAAATTCTTATCTAAACTCATATTTACAGAATCACAGAATCACAGAATGGTAGGGGTTGGAAGGGACCTCTGTGGGTCATCTAGTCCAACCCCCTGCTGAAGCAGAGTCACCTATTTAACTCTCAATTATGAAGACCAAACCTTCCAGAAATATGTAATTACCCTGATATTCTAAAAGGAAGTAGAATACTGTGTGTGTTTTTAAGCAACATAACAGGGAATTGCTAGGGGCACCATTATTTTGATTTTCCCTTCATCCAGCAATAATCTTTATTGCCCTATATTTAATCACACCTTTTCACACAAGCACATCTACAAGCTAATAATTTTAGAAAGTACCTCACTTGTCAGATTCATGATATCTTGTCAGCTATGAATGCTAAGCTTCCAAGAAGAAAGGTGCATAGCACCTTATTTGACTGTCAGTAGCCTGAAGTTTCTTGATTCCTTGTTTGGGAAGTAATTACAAAATCCCAGTTTAAAAGTTCAGTTGTAGTTCCTATTCTGTGCAAAGAATTTCACTCTTCCCTAGCTAAAAACAACCACCCCCTGCTCACTCCAGTGGCTCGGTGCTCTCACCTGCAGCGGAGCAGTGGGAGCAGGATGTAGCAGGCGCAGTCACTGCTCGGCAGGTTCCAGACCAGGGCACTTCCAATCACAGCATTAGCACAAAATCAGAAATGAGGTACCCTGGAAGCCACTTGTCTCATTACTGCACAGTGACTATTGATGTTGCTTCAGAGCTACAAGTAGGGCTCAGTGTCACCTGCTGCTGTCAGTAAATGTCTGGGTCGTTGCCACCCTCAAGAGTCACTGTCTCTGTGCACCAGGCAGCTTCACACAGCCCCGCGGTAACCCAAGCTGGCATTAATGCAGAGGTACCAAAACAGCAATACACAAAACCAGCAAGAGGTGACTAGAGAAGTAGTGATCATTTTTAATGTTTACAATGTGCATGCACATATTAAAAATATAGGGATACCTGAACAGAAACTCCTAAAAATTCTGCTAACACTAATGTACTCTCACAGGAAGTTGGAAGTTCTGCTTAAAACCCGACATTTCTGAACAATTACATTAAAACTAATGTGGTGTTCTACACTCTGAATGAGTCATCACTTCATGCTCGACTCATTTGCTGTTGCCTGTCTGCAGTGTATTGTTCTTTATTCAGCCTGGATGGCTTAATTTAAAATTTAATGTCAATTCCACACAATTTAAAACTACTTATTCATGTCATTAATAATAAGAAGAAAATGATATGACAAAGACAACTAGCCTAACAGCCCCATAAATTTAATCCAATTTACAAACACAGCAGCAATCTTTATTTAAGTAAGTTCAGGAAGTTCAGAAAACTTGAAATCTGATTTCTTCTAAGAAGAATGAAGCATGAATCTGGCTTTCAAACAACTTTTTTCGGAGTCCACCAGTACTGACAACTCTTATCAACAGCAGAGTGTTATGGCTTAAGCAATATGCAACAGCACTTGCTTAGTCTTTCATTCATGTATTGTACCTTTTTTGCATGTGTATAAACATATATAAAAATACAGAAACCTTTGGAGACATTTGTGTAAGTGGCAGCGTTCTTGAACCCAGCTTTCAGGTGAATGAAGTGAGAAAAAGGAGAAGGGCATTTGCTTGAGGAGTAGCAGTAGCACAAAACTGAGTTCTGACTCTTCCACTGGACCCACCTCTGTATCTCAAGAAGTTCAGTATATTGCCACTGATGTTTTGTTAGCACACGTTTGTAGAAGCACCAAGGTAGTGTTGCAGTATTTCAAATGTATGCAAGTTTACCAATACTGTTTATGTACTTGACCTATATATTTTAGTAGCCAGAAGTCTTTTTAAAAACCTTTTTGTACTTATTTGTATAAATTACATATTTTTTCATTTCTATTGGCACAGTAGAACATGCAACAGGTAATCTATTTACAGCATAGTCCCGTTATGATAACTTCAATATTTTAGTTTAAGCTATGGAAAGTTCATTGTATGCTCTGCATATCCAAACTATGGGCATGAGAAAACCAAAATGCCAATTTTATAGGTCTAGTGCGGTCCAGATGAAATCCAAATATTTGTTTGAAATAAAGGGACACAGTCACCAATAACAATGGTAAGGCAGCTGTAAGTTTCCTTATCATCCTAACTGAAAGTGGTTTACAATTTGCCAGGTGTCTGCCAAGAATAAACTCCTATATGTCATTTTAAAAACAGATACAGTAGACTCTTCCCAGCACATGGAGCCTGAGAAAGTAAATCATAATTGGTATCAAATTGATACGCTGTTTTTTTAATTGGACAAGAACAACAATTTCTGTTAACGAAGTAAATGCTCCAGGATTTCATTATTTAAAAAAAAAAAATATCTGACAGCAAAGCAAACAAACTCAGGAGTTGTGTTTTAGAATCTAAGGGCATCCCTCCCCTTCCGATTACTAAACTTCTCTTGCTTTTTGCTACTCTAAGCTTTGTTCCATCTAGAAGCTCTGGTGTACTGGTTCCAAGCTTGCCCCACTGTCTTCTATATCTCTGTGCAGCTTTCTCCATCCAGAGCCTCAACAGCACATTGCCGTCGGTGGACCTCACTCTTTCTGCTTTCCTGGAGGGTGCCCACACAACCAGAGCTCTTGGACTCCATTCAAATCGCAAACTATAATGAAGTTAAATTAGAAATGGACTAGAAATTTGGATCCAGAAGGGATTTTGAATGCTCCCTAGATTCAAGTGCTTTAAGGTTAAGATCAATATGGATGCAAGACTTGCCTTAGAATCAGGAAATAAACAAGCAAGTGAAAAACCACAAGCAACCCACAAGTTCTTTTTTAGAAAACACAGCAATGCCCTGAGCCAGCTTAGTTAAAACAAAATCCCCTCTCTCCCTCTCAGTAGCAGAATTCCTACAGGATGTAGCATACAAAAAGTTTTAGATAGAAGTAAGGTTTTTTTGTATTAAATATTTACCCAAACTTGTAATGTCACTTTGCTGAAAAAACTGGTGGATAGGGACACAATTCAAACTCGATAACATAGGGACATAGAAGGAAACTTGATAAAAGTCACTTAATAGAACAGGACTGTAAGGTAATAGCTCTCTCTGGTCCCTATTGTCCTGATGTAGAATAGAAAGAAAAATTAGCTTTTAGTTTATGGCACCTGAAATGGATTTCTGCTGAAATACATAACATGTAAATGACATCTATACCTTTGAATCTATTTTGGAACATTCACTTTAAGCGTGGATGATTTTGATTTAAACCTTTAGCAAAAATTAAGTAAGGTTTTATGTTCAAAGTAATTTTGAATCAGAAAAGTCAAATAAAAACATTAATTGCATCAGATGCAAGATCCCAGCCTTGTTTTTAACATGCTTCATGGCATATCTGTACCTTATCAATCATTCAGATCTGCGTACAGTTGTTAGCTCCTGTCTTTGTCTCACCAGTAGATTTAGCATGATTGCCCACTTGTCAAACTTGCCCACTTACATTACTGGACAATCTCCTGTGGCATCTGTATATCATGTGAGCTATCCTCGTTCAGACAAGAGCGTCAGTCACAAGTTAATCAGGTTACCTGCTGGGCACCTGACACAAACTGAAGTAGGTCTCATGCTGTAAGGTGTTCTTACTTTACCATATACTTGTCACATCCACCTTTTACCTTTAGTCTTATACTTCAGCTTGTGAGGTCTTCAAGGCTGGGACCATTTCTTCACCTGCATGAGAAGTCACCTGATGGGGCTTCAGCATCTAGATTTTGCTTTAGTTCATATCACATATTACAAGCAACTTTAGATGAAACTAACACGACTGTAACAAACTCATAAAGCAAGATCATTTCAGAACATGGAACAGATCCCAAGAAAACAGGTAACAGAAAAGCAACTTTGCCAGGAACATCTTAGTCTTCAGAATGTCTGCCTCAATATGCAGAGGTATTTCAGCAGGTCAGCAACTAGGGGAAAAGCACATGGAAGCTTTCATCTACATGTAATAAAACAACATGCATAAACACAGAGACTCATGGCTTTCCCAAAGAAATATCCAAAGAAAATATATCAACTAAAGCATGAGAAGAGAAAAGGACCAAGATAACAGGCCACAGATTAACCTTTTCTTCTTTATCCTGAATAACATCAACAAGAATGAACTGTGACTAGAGATCTCCATAAACCATTGCTTTCTTGAGATTGCTTTGAACAGGAAATATCTTTGTTAGCTCAGCACAACCAATGCAAATCAATTCTGATGTCTCTAAAAGACATGTTTTTAATGACCAGTTTTAGCTAAAGCCACACCACTCAGTTGCAAAGTTGACCACTCAGATAGCTTTTCACGATGGCATGACCGGCTGGGTAGATGAGGGGAGAGCTGTGGATGTTGTCTACCTCGACTTCAGCAAGGCTTTCGACACTGTCTCCCATAACATCCTCCTAGGGAAGCTCAGGAAGAGTGCGCTGGATGAGTGGTCAGTGAGGTGAATTGAGAACTGGCTGAATGGCTGAACTCAGAGGGTTGTCATCAGCGGCGCTGGGTCTAGTTGGAGGCCTGTAACTAGTGGTGTCCCCCCGGGGTCAGTACTGGGCCCAGTCTTGTTGAACTTCTTCATCAGTGACCTGGATGAAGAGTTAGAGTGTACCCTCAGCAAGTTTGCTGAAGACACAGAACTGGGAGGAGTGGTGGATGCACCGGCAGGCTGTGCTGCCATTCAGCGAGACCTGGACAGGCTGGAAAGTTGGGCAGAGAGGAACCTGATGAGGTTCAACAAGGGCAAGGGCAGTGTCCTGCACCTGGGGAAGAACAACCCCACGCACCAGTACGGGCTTGGGGCAGACCTGCTGGAGTGCAGCTCTGTGGAGAGGGACCTGGGAGTGCTGGTGGACGACAGGCTGACCATGAGCCAGCAGTGTGCCCTGGCTGCCAAGAAGGCTAATGGCATCCTGGGATGCATTAGGAGGAGGGTGGCCAGTAGGTCGAGGGAGGTTCTCCTTCCCCTCTACACTGCCCTAGTGAGGCCCCATCTGGAGTACTGTGTCCAGTTCTGGGCTCCCCAGTTCAAGAAAGATGAGGAGAGAGTCCAGCAGAGGGCTACGAGGATGGTGAGGGGACTGGAGCATCTGTCCTCGGAGGAAAGGCTGAGGGAGCTGGGCTTGTTCAGCCTGGAGAAGGCTGAGAGGGGACCTTGTAAATGCTTATCAATATCTCAAGGGTGGGTGTCAGGAGGATGGGGCCAGACTCTTTTCAGTGGTGCCCAGCAACAGGACAAGGGGCAACGGGCACAAACTGAAGCAGAGGAAGTTCCGTCTGAACATGAGGAAGAACTTCTTTACTCTGAGCGTGACGGAGCCCTGGCACAGGCTACCCAGGGAGGTTGTGGGGTCTCCTTCTTTGCAGATATTCAAGGCCCTCCTGGACAAGTTCCTGTGCTGCCTGCTGTAGGTGACCCTGCTTTGGCAGGGGGGTTGGACTGGATGACCCACAGAGGTCCCTTCCAACCCGGAACGTTCTGTGGTTCTGTGATTCTGTGATTCTGTGATTCTGTTGCAGCCAGTGCCCGGCAACGAGCACAACAGCCCTGCTCCCCGGCTCCTGACACAGCCCTTCTGCCGGCGCAGCCCTGCTCCTCTGCTCCCAACGCGTTCTTTCTCCCTTTCTCCCGACCCAGCCCTTCTCCCCTGATGCCAGCGCGTCGCTCCCCGTCTCGCCACTACCATCTCGGTGCCATCATGGAGCACTGGCGGAAGACGATGTTTGTGCTGCCGCAGGTACAGCCCCGCTGCGGGGAGCTTGGCTCGCCCTGTCCAGCCAGCCCTGCGAGGCCCCGGGCTGGGAGAAGCCCTTCTGGCTGCTGCTGCCCTGCTGCAATGGAGCATCCCTGCCTGGGGGGACCCATCCCTGGGCTTGTGCCACACGGATGCTCGGCGGGAGCAGCCGGGTGCTGCCCGGAGCCTGAGCCGGTGCCTCCTCTGCCCCTTCCCAGGCTGGAGTCATCGGAGCCAAGGCTCACCGGCCCAGCATCAAGATGCTGAAAAGCCGCCTGCACCGAGTAAGGAGCTGCTGGGCGCCGAGGCGTGCGCGGCACCGGGGTGTGTGGCCGGGGCCCGCGGGGCAGGGAGCGGGGCCGCTCACCCCTGCCCTCTCTGCTGCGGCAGGTCTGGAGGATGCTGCCGCTGCCGAAGCTGCTGAAGCGCATGAAGCGCAGGATCCTGCGGCTGCAGGCCATGGCCCGAGAGGACTGGTGGGTGCGGGTGGCGAGGGAGCTGCCCAGCTCCGGGCGGCTGCTGCTGGGGCCATGCCCAGGGGCCCCATGGCCCCACGGCTCTGTCTGGGCAGGGAGAGGGGCAGGGGTGCCGAGGCCCCCGTCCCATGGGTGCGCTCGGCTGGCCAGGGCAGGACCAATGCACTTCTCTGCTTGGCTCTCGGCGTAGGATGTACGACTTCATGCTGGAGGTGGTGGAGGAAGAGGAGGAGGATGAAGTGGAAGAGGGGTTGGAGGCTGATGGAGAGGGCGAGATTGAGATGGGCATCGAGATGGCAATGGAGATGGACCCACCAGCAGTGGGACAGGCACGTGCTCCCCATCCACTGCCCGCAGTTGGGGGGTTCACCAGCTGCTGGGCTGGGTCTGGGGAAGGGTGGCCCCGCTGCAGGGACCCGGCACCCCATCCCCTCATCCTGGTGGCACAACTGCCAGCGCTGCGCTGCCCTGAGTACCCGTGTGGTGTTGGGGAGGGGGCGATTCTTTGGGGCCGGGCAACCACCGCCTGACCCCAAGCCCAGGGGGGCTCAGCGCTGCCGGCAGAGTCCTGCTCTGCCCAGCGTGTCGCAGGGCTCTGCACACCCAGGAACCGCAGGACGCAGACCAGCCCGAAGCAGCTGCTGCCACGGAGCCCCAGCTCAGCGCGGAGAGGGGCTGCTCGGTAGCCAGACGGCCGTGCCGCTTGCGTGTCTTCCAGGGCTGGTGGAGGTGCGGGGCCTGGTGTTGAGGGAGCTGAGAAGGAGAGGAAGATTTGTTTCTTGTTGTTTCTTCTTTCTTGTGTTGTTTTTCTGTAAATAAATAGATTTGTTGATGCTCTGTTGGCCCCAGGCTGTCTGTCTGAGCTGGGGACCGAGAGCTACCCGACTCTGCTGCTGCTCTCCTGGGTCCCGCCACTGCCTGCGCTCCCTCCATCCATCCCTCCATCCATTCTTCCCTCTGTCCATCCGTCCCTCCCTCCATCCCTGCCTCCATCCGTCTGCTGCGTGGCTCCAGCCGAGTGTGCATCCCCAGCCCTTAGCCATAGCTCCAGCCCTCAGGGCATATCCCAGGATGCCCTGCACGCCCACAGCCGGGGAGCGGGGCTGGTGGGAGCGGGCCCCCTCTGCCCCCACGAAAAGCTCCCCTGCACCCCCGGGGTTCAGGCCGTGACTCGCCCGTGGCCAGGCTGTCCCAGGGCCCAGCGCTGCAGGGAGCAGCTGCACCCGGCCTCCGGCTGGGTCCTGCTGCCCAAACCAAGCCTCCCCCCTTCCTCCCTCCCTCCCTCCCTCCCTCCCTGCTGAGACCCTTGGTGCTTCTGGCTGGAACTGGTCCCGCCCTTGGCTTTCATGAGTGCAGAGCCAGTACCCGGAGCTGGAGGTGTTGCGAGGATGCCAACTTCAGGCCAAATGCCATCACAGCAAAGGGGCCGGGTACCCAGGGGTGGTGTTGGGTGGCCTTGGGGAAAGCAAAGGTGCAGAAGCAGTGAGGTGGGGGGGACAAGTGCAAGGTGGAAATAAAGTGTTTGTGGAGAGAACTGGAGGAAGCCGTGTGTCCCTAGCAGTGAGCTGTGGGAAGTGGAAAGGAGTTGCAAGGACCAGCAGACAGCAATGAAGGGAAAAGCCAGGTGGGTTGGGGTGGTGGCCAGTGGCAAGGGTAAGGGGAGGGCTGAGTGCCCTGTAATATACACATTGTTTGCCCAGGTGGCTTCTTGGTCTTAGAAAACAAGGGAGCTCGCAGGCCAGCACGTGCTGTGGTTGATGGCTGGAGGAGGGATTCCTCTGCTGGAACTCCCAGGGAAGGTTTGAGATGAGTTTTTTCACAGGCTGTGGGGCACTGGCCATCGCAGAACAGCGCCTGGGATCTTCCCTGTGCGCAGGGCTGTGGCTCTGCGGCCTCCGGGCCGTGCCAACTGCTCCGGCCGGTCCCGCTGCATGGCGAGCCGGGCTGGTGCTGGCTGGAGGAAAAGGGTGATGATGTCCCAGCTTTCGGCCAGGAAGCGTTTCTGAATTATTGCCCCTTAACCCTCAGCCTTCTGTGCTGCCCTCTGCTTTGCTGGTGCCACGCTCCCCTCTCTGGAAGTGCGGGTGAGGGACCAACAAGGAAAGGCGCTCTGCTGCACCTTGTACTAACAAAAAAGCAGGGACTGGTTGAGGATGTGGAGGCTGGAGGTAGACTTGGCTGTAGTGACCATGAAATGGTGGAGTTCAGGATCCTGCGTGGAGGAAGCAGGGTGACAAGTAGGATCAAAACCTTGGACCTCAGGAGGGCTAACTTTGGCCTCTTGAAGGAGCTACTGGGAGGAATCCCGTGGGCCAGGGCTCTCAAAGGCAGGGGGGTCCAAGAGTGCTGGTCGCTGTTTAAATGTCACTTCCTCCACGCTCAGGAGCGGTGCGTCCCCCTGAGAAAAGAAATCCAGCAAAGGAGGCAGGAAACCAGCATGGTTGAACAAGGAGGTTCTAGCAGAGCTCAGGTGGAAGAGAAAGGTCCGTGGAATGTGGAAAGAGGGACAGGCCACTAGGGAAGAATACAGGAATGTGGTCAGAGCACGCAGGGATGCAACGAGGAAGGCCAAGGCCCACCTGGAATTGAATGTGGCAAGGGATGTCAAAAACAACAAGAAGGGCTTCATCTACATCAGTAGCAAGCGGAAGACGAGGGACAATGTGGGGCCGCTGCTGAATGAGGAGGGTGTCCTGGTGACGGAGGATGCAGAGAAGGCGGAGCTACTGAATGCCGCCTTTGCTTCAGTCTTCAGTGCCAAGGCAGGCCCTCAGGAATCCCAGGCCCCGGAGGTAAGAGAAGCAGCCTACAGAGAGGATGACTTTCCCTTGGTCGAGGAGGACTACATGAGGGATCGCTTAGGCAATCTGGACGCCCACAAATCCATGGGCCCCGATGGAATGCACCCACGAGTGCTGAGGGAGCTGGCGGATGTCATTGCTGAGCCACTCTCCATCATCTTTGAGAGGTCCTGGAGGACGGGAGAGGTGCCCGAGGACTGGAGAAAGGGCAATGTCACTCCAGTCTTCAAAAAGGGCAAGAAGGAGGACCCAGGGAACTACAGGCCGGTCAGCCTCAGCTCCATCCCGGGAAGGGTGATGGAGCAGCTCATCCTGGAGGTCATCATCAAGCAAGCGGAGGAAAAGAAGGTTATCAGGAGTAGTCAGCATGGATTCACCACGGGGAAATCATGCTTGACCAATCTGATAGCTTTTTACGATGGCATGACCGGCTGGGTAGATGAGGGGAGAGCTGTGGATGTTGTCTACCTCGACTTCAGCAAGGCTTTCGACACTGTCTCCCATAACATCCTCCTAGGGAAGCTCAGGAAGAGTGCGCTGGATGAGTGGTCAGTGAGGTGAATTGAGAACTGGCTGAATGGCTGAACTCAGAGGGTTGTCATCAGCGGCGCTGGGTCTAGTTGGAGGCCTGTAACTAGTGGTGTCCCCCCGGGGTCAGTACTGGGCCCAGTCTTGTTGAACTTCTTCATCAGTGACCTGGATGAAGAGTTAGAGTGTACCCTCAGCAAGTTTGCTGAAGACACAGAACTGGGAGGAGTGGTGGATGCACCGGCAGGCTGTGCTGCCATTCAGCGAGACCTGGACGGGCTGGAAAGTTGGGCAGAGAGGAACCTGATGAGGCTCAACAGGGGCAAGGGCAGTGTCCTGCACCTGGGGAAGAACAACCCCACGCACCAGTACGGGCTTGGGGCAGACCTGCTGGAGTGCAGCTCTGTGGAGAGGGACCTGGGAGTGCTGGTGGACGACAGGCTGACCATGAGCCAGCAGTGTGCCCTGGCTGCCAAGAAGGCTAATGGCATCCTGGGATGCATTAGGAGGAGGGTGGCCAGTAGGTCGAGGGAGGTTCTCCTTCCCCTCTACACTGCCCTAGTGAGGCCCCATCTGGAGTACTGTGTCCAGTTCTGGGCTCCCCAGTTCAAGAAAGATGAGGAGAGAGTCCAGCGGAGGGCTACGAGGATGGTGAGGGGACTGGAGCATCTGTCCTCGGAGGAAAGGCTGAGGGAGCTGGGCTTGTTCAGCCTGGAGAAGGCTGAGAGGGGACCTTATAAATGCTTATCAATATCTCAAGGGTGGGTGTCAGGAGGATGGGGCCAGACTCTTTTCAGTGGTGCCCAGCAACAGGACAAGGGGCAACGGGCACAAACTGAAGCAGAGGAAGTTCCGTCTGAACATGAGGAAGAACTTCTTTACTCTGAGCGTGACGGAGCCCTGGCACAGGCTACCCAGGGAGGTTGTGGGGTCTCCTTCTTTGCAGATATTCAAGGCCCTCCTGGACAAGTTCCTGTGCTGCCTGCTGTAGGTGACCCTGCTTTGGCAGGGGGGTTGGACTGGATGACCCACAGAGGTCCCTTCCAACCCGGAACGTTCTGTGGTTCTGTGACTCTGTGATTCTGTGATTCTGTTGCAGCCAGTGCCCGGCAACGAGCACAACAGCCCTGCTCCCCGGCTCCTGACACAGCCCTTCTGCCGGCGCAGCCCTGCTCCTCTGCTCCCAACGCGTTCTTTCTCCCTTTCTCCCGACCCAGCCCTTCTCCCCTGATGCCAGCGCGTCGCTCCCCGTCTCGCCACTACCATCTCGGTGCCATCATGGAGCACTGGCGGAAGACGATGTTTGTGCTGCCGCAGGTACAGCCCCGCTGCGGGGAGCTTGGCTCGCCCTGTCCAGCCAGCCCTGTGAGGCCCCGGGCTGGGAGAAGCCCTTCTGGCTGCTGCTGCCCTGCTGCAATGGAGCATCCCTGCCTGGGGGACCCATCCCTGGGCTTGTGCCACACGGATGCTCGGCGGGAGCAGCCGGGTGCTGCCCGGAGCCTGAGCCGGTGCCTCCTCTGCCCCTTCCCAGGCTGGAGTCATCGGAGCCAAGGCTCACCGGCCCAGCATCAAGATGCTGAAAAGCCGCCTGCACCGAGTAAGGAGCTGCTGGGCGCCGAGGCGTGCGCGGCACCGGGGTGTGTGGCCGGGGCCCGCGGGGCAGGGAGCGGGGCCGCTCACCCCTGCCCTCTCTGCTGCGGCAGGTCTGGAGGATGCTGCCGCTGCCGAAGCTGCTGAAGCGCATGAAGCGCAGGATCCTGCGGCTGCAGGCCATGGCCCGAGAGGACTGGTGGGTGCGGGTGGCGAGGGAGCTGCCCAGCTCCGGGCGGCTGCTGCTGGGGCCATGCCCAGGGGCCCCATGGCCCCACGGCTCTGTCTGGGCAGGGAGAGGGGCAGGGGTGCCGAGGCCCCCGTCCCATGGGTGCGCTCGGCTGGCCAGGGCAGGACCAATGCACTTCTCTGCTTGGCTCTCGGCATAGGATGTACGACTTCATGCTGGAGGTGGTGGAGGAAGAGGAGGAGGATGAAGTGGAAGAGGGGTTGGAGGCTGATGGAGAGGGCGAGATAGAGATGGGCATCGAGATGGCAATGGAGATGGACCCACCAGCAGTGGGACAGGCACGTGCTCCCCATCCACTGCCCGCAGTTGGGGGGTTCACCAGCTGCTGGGCTGGGTCTGGGGAAGGGTGGCCCCGCTGCAGGGACCCGGCACCCCATCCCCTCATCCTGGTGGCACAACTGCCAGCGCTGCGCTGCCCTGAGTACCCGTGTGGTGTTGGGGAGGGGGCGATTCTTTGGGGCCGGGCAACCACCGCCTGACCCCAAGCCCAGGGGGGCTCAGCGCTGCCGGCAGAGTCCTGCTCTGCCCAGCGTGTCGCAGGGCTCTGCACACCCAGGAACCGCAGGACGCAGACCAGCCCGAAGCAGCTGCTGCCACGGAGCCCCAGCTCAGCGCGGAGAGGGGCTGCTCGGTAGCCAGACGGCCGTGCCGCTTGCGTGTCTTCCAGGGCTGGTGGAGGTGCGGGGCCTGGTGTTGAGGGAGCTGAGAAGGAGAGGAAGATTTGTTTCTTGTTGTTTCTTCTTTCTTGTGTTGTTTTTCTGTAAATAAATAGATTTGTTGATGCTCTGTTGGCCCCAGGCTGTCTGTCTGAGCTGGGGACCGAGAGCTACCCGACTCTGCTGCTGCTCTCCTGGGTCCCGCCACTGCCTGCGCTCCCTCCATCCATCCCTCCATCCATTCTTCCCTCTGTCCATCCGTCCCTCCCTCCATCCCTGCCTCCATCCGTCTGCTGCGTGGCTCCAGCCGAGTGTGCATCCCCAGCCCTTAGCCATAGCTCCAGCCCTCAGGGCATATCCCAGGATGCCCTGCACGCCCACAGCCGGGGAGCGGGGCTGGTGGGAGCGGGCCCCCTCTGCCCCCACGAAAAGCTCCCCTGCACCCCCGGGGTTCAGGCCGTGACTCGCCCGTGGCCAGGCTGTCCCAGGGCCCAGCGCTGCAGGGAGCAGCTGCACCCGGCCTCCGGCTGGGTCCTGCTGCCCAAACCAAGCCTCCCCCCTTCCTCCCTCCCTCCCTCCCTCCCTCCCTGCTGAGACCCTTGGTGCTTCTGGCTGGAACTGGTCCCGCCCTTGGCTTTCGTGAGTGCAGAGCCAGTACCCGGAGCTGGAGGTGTTGCGAGGATGCCAACTTCAGGCCAAATGCCATCACAGCAAAGGGGCCGGGTACCCAGGGGTGGTGTTGGGTGGCCTTGGGGAAAGCAAAGGTGCAGAAGCAGTGAGGTGCGGGGGACAAGTGCAAGGTGGAAATAAAGTGTTTGTGGAGAGAACTGGAGGAAGCCGTGTGTCCCTAGCAGTGAGCTGTGGGAAGTGGAAAGGAGTTGCAAGGACCAGCAGACAGCAATGAAGGGAAAAGCCAGGTGGGTTGGGGTGGTGGCCAGTGGCAAGGGTAAGGGGAGGGCTGAGTGCCCTGTAATATACACATTGTTTGCCCAGGTGGCTTCTTGGTCTTAGAAAACAAGGGAGCTCGCAGGCCAGCACGTGCTGTGGTTGATGGCTGGAGGAGCGATTCCTCTGCTGGAACTCCCAGGGGAGGTTTGAGATGAGTTTTTTCACAGGCTGTGGGGCACTGGCCATCGCAGAACAGCGCCTGGGATCTTCCCTGTGCGCAGGGCTGTGGCTCTGTGGCCTCCGGGCCGTGCCAGCTGCTCCGGCCGGTCCCGCTGCATGGCGAGCCGGGCTGGTGCTGGATGGAGGAAAAGGGTGATGATGTCCCAGCTTTCGGCCAGGAAGCGTTTCTGAATTATTGCCCCTTAACCCTCAGCCTTCTGTGCTGCCCTCTGCTTTGCTGGTGCCACGCTCCCCTCTCTGGAAGTGCGGGTGAGGGACCAACAAGGAAAGGCGCTCTGCTGCACCTTGTACTAACAAAAAAGCAGGGACTGGTTGAGGATGTGGAGGCTGGAGGTAGACTTGGCTGTAGTGACCATGAAATGGTGGAGTTCAGGATCCTGCGTGGAGGAAGCAGGGTGACAAGTAGGATCAAAACCTTGGACCTCAGGAGGGCTAACTTTGGCCTCTTGAAGGAGCTACTGGGAGGAATCCCGTGGGCCAGGGCTCTCAAAGGCAGGGGGGTCCAAGAGTGCTGGTCGCTGTTTAAATGTCACTTCCTCCACGCTCAGGAGCGGTGCGTCCCCCTGAGAAAAGAAATCCAGCAAAGGAGGCAGGAAACCAGCATGGTTGAACAAGGAGGTTCTAGCAGAGCTCAGGTGGAAGAGAAAGGTCCGTGGAATGTGGAAAGAGGGACAGGCCACTAGGGAAGAATACAGGAATGTGGTCAGAGCACGCAGGGATGCAACGAGGAAGGCCAAGGCCCACCTGGAATTGAATGTGGCAAGGGATGTCAAAAACAACAAGAAGGGCTTCATCTACATCAGTAGCAAGCGGAAGACGAGGGACAATGTGGGGCCGCTGCTGAATGAGGAGGGTGTCCTGGTGACGGAGGATGCAGAGAAGGCGGAGCTACTGAATGCCGCCTTTGCTTCAGTCTTCAGTGCCAAGGCAGGCCCTCAGGAATCCCAGGCCCCGGAGGTAAGAGAAGCAGCCTACAGAGAGGATGACTTTCCCTTGGTCGAGGAGGACTACATGAGGGATCGCTTAGGCAATCTGGACGCCCACAAATCCATGGGCCCCGATGGAATGCACCCACGAGTGCTGAGGGAGCTGGCGGATGTCATTGCTGAGCCACTCTCCATCATCTTTGAGAGGTCCTGGAGGACGGGAGAGGTGCCCGAGGACTGGAGAAAGGGCAATGTCACTCCAGTCTTCAAAAAGGGCAAGAAGGAGGACCCAGGGAACTACAGGCCGGTCAGCCTCAGCTCCATCCCGGGAAGGGTGATGGAGCAGCTCATCCTGGAGGTCATCATCAAGCAAGCGGAGGAAAAGAAGGTTATCAGGAGTAGTCAGCATGGATTCACCACGGGGAAATCATGCTTGACCAATCTGATAGCTTTTTACGATGGCATGACCGGCTGGGTAGATGAGGGGAGAGCTGTGGATGTTGTCTACCTCGACTTCAGCAAGGCTTTCGACACTGTCTCCCATAACATCCTCCTAGGGAAGCTCAGGAAGAGTGCGCTGGATGAGTGGTCAGTGAGGTGGATTGAGAACTGGCTGAATGGCTGAACTCAGAGGGTTGTCATCAGCGGCGCTGGGTCTAGTTGGAGGCCTGTAACTAGTGGTGTCCCCCCGGGGTCAGTACTGGGCCCAGTCTTGTTGAACTTCTTCATCAGTGACCTGGATGAAGAGTTAGAGTGTACCCTCAGCAAGTTTGCTGAAGACACAGAACTGGGAGGAGTGGTGGATGCACCGGCAGGCTGTGCTGCCATTCAGCGAGACCTGGACGGGCTGGAAAGTTGGGCAGAGAGGAACCTGATGAGGCTCAACAGGGGCAAGGGCAGTGTCCTGCACCTGGGGAAGAACAACCCCACGCACCAGTACGGGCTTGGGGCAGACCTGCTGGAGTGCAGCTCTGTGGAGAGGGACCTGGGAGTGCTGGTGGACGACAGGCTGACCATGAGCCAGCAGTGTGCCCTGGCTGCCAAGAAGGCTAATGGCATCCTGGGATGCATTAGGAGGAGGGTGGCCAGTAGGTCGAGGGAGGTTCTCCTTCCCCTCTACACTGCCCTAGTGAGGCCCCATCTGGAGTACTGTGTCCAGTTCTGGGCTCCCCAGTTCAAGAAAGATGAGGAGAGAGTCCAGCGGAGGGCTACGAGGATGGTGAGGGGACTGGAGCATCTGTCCTCGGAGGAAAGGCTGAGGGAGCTGGGCTTGTTCAGCCTGGAGAAGGCTGAGAGGGGACCTTATAAATGCTTATCAATATCTCAAGGGTGGGTGTCAGGAGGATGGGGCCAGACTCTTTTCAGTGGTGCCCAGCAACAGGACAAGGGGCAACGGGCACAAACTGAAGCAGAGGAAGTTCCGTCTGAACATGAGGAAGAACTTCTTTACTCTGAGCGTGACGGAGCCCTGGCACAGGCTACCCAGGGAGGTTGTGGGGTCTCCTTCTTTGCAGATATTCAAGGCCCTCCTGGACAAGTTCCTGTGCTGCCTGCTGTAGGTGACCCTGCTTTGGCAGGGGGGTTGGACTGGATGACCCACAGAGGTCCCTTCCAACCCGGAACGTTCTGTGACTCTGTGATTCTGTGATTCTGTTGCAGCCAGTGCCCGGCAACGAGCACAACAGCCCTGCTCCCCGGCTCCTGACACAGCCCTTCTGCCGGCGCAGCCCTGCTCCTCTGCTCCCAACGCGTTCTTTCTCCCTTTCTCCCGACCCAGCCTTTCTCCACTGCTCCAGACGGTTCCTTTCTCCCAAGCCAGCCTTTCTCTCCGGCTCCCAACACATCCTTTCTCCCGACCCAGCCCTTCTCCCCTGATGCCAGCGCGTCGCTCCCCGTCTCGCCACTGCCATCTCAGTGCCATCATGGAGCACTGGCGGAAGACGATGTTTGTGCTGCCGCAGGTACAGCCCCGCTGCGGGGAGCTTGGCTCGCCCTGTCCAGCCAGCCCTGCGAGGCCCCGGGCTGGGAGAAGCCCTTCTGGCTGCTGCTGCCCTGCTGCAATGGAGAATCCCTGCCTGGGGAGACCCATCCCTGGGCTTGTGCCGCACGGATGCTCGGCGTGAGCAGCCGGGTGCTGCCCGGAGCCTGAGCTGGTACCTCCTCTGCCCCTTCCCAGGCTGGAGTCATCGGAGCCAAGGCTCACCGGCCCAGCATCAAGATGCTGAAAAGCCGCCTGCACCGAGTAAGGAGCTGCTGGGTGCCGAGGCGTGCGCGGCACCGGGGTGTGTGGCCGGGGCCCACGGGGCAGGGAGCGGGGCCGCTCACCCCTGCCCTCTCTGCTGCGGCAGGTCTGGAGGATGCTGCCGCTGCCGAAGCTGCTGAAGCGCATGAAGCGCAGGATCCTGCGGCTGCAGGCCATGGCCCGAGAGGACTGGTGGGTGCGGGTGGCGAGGGAGCTGCCCAGCTCCGGCCGGCTGCTGCTGGGGCCATGCCCAGGGGCCCCATGGCCCCACGGCTCTGTCTGGGCAGGGAGAGGGGCAGGGGTGCCGAGGCCCCCGTCCCATGGGTGCGCTCGGCTGGCCAGGGCAGGACCAATGCACTTCTCTGCTTGGCTCTCGGCGTAGGATGTACGACTTCATGCTGGAGGTGGTGGAGGAAGAGGAGGAGGATGAAGTGGAAGAGGGGTTGGAGGCTGATGGAGAGGGCGAGATAGAGATGGGCATCGAGATGGCAATGGAGATGGACCCACCAGCAGTGGGACAGGCACGTGCTCCCCATCCACTGCCCGCAGTTGGGGGGTTCACCAGCTGCTGGGCTGGGTCTGGGGAAGGGTGGCCCCGCTGCAGGGACCCGGCACCCCATCCCCTCATCCTGGTGGCACAACTGCCAGCGCTGCGCTGCCCTGAGTACCCGTGTGGTGTTGGGGAGGGGGCGATTCTTTGGGGCCGGGCAACCACCGCCTGACCCCAAGCCCAGGGGGGCTCAGCGCTGGCGGCAGAGTCCTGCTCTGCCCAGCGTGTCGCAGGGCTCTGCACACCCAGGAACCGCAGGACGCAGACCAGCCCGAAGCAGCTGCTGCCACGGAGCCCCAGCTCAGCGCGGAGAGGGGCTGCTCGGTAGCCAGACGGCCGTGCCGCTTGCGTGTCTTCCAGGGCTGGTGGAGGTGCGGGGCCTGGTGTTGAGGGAGCTGAGAAGGAGAGGAAGATTTGTTTCTTGTTGTTTCTTCTTTCTTGTGTTGTTTTTCTGTAAATAAATAGATTTGTTGATGCTCTGTTGGCCCCAGGCTGTCTGTCTGAGCTGGGGACCGAGAGCTACCTGACTCTGCTGCTGCTCTCCTGGGTCCCGCCACTGCCTGCGCTCCCTCCATCCATCCCTCCATCCATTCTTCCCTCTGTCCATCCGTCCCTCCCTCCATCCCTGCCTCCATCCGTCTGCTGCGTGGCTCCAGCCGAGTGTGCATCCCCAGCCCTTAGCCATAGCTCCAGCCCTCAGGGCATATCCCAGGATGCCCTGCACGCCCACAGCCGGGGAGCGGGGCTGGTGGGAGCGGGCCCCCTCTGCCCCCACGAAAAGCTCCCCTGCACCCCCGGGGTTCAGGCCGTGACTCGCCCGTGGCCAGGCTGTCCCAGGGCCCAGCGCTGCAGGGAGCAGCTGCACCCGGCCTCCGGCTGGGTCCTGCTGCCCAAACCAAGCCTCCCCCCTTCCTCCCTCCCTCCCTCCCTCCCTCCCTGCTGAGACCCTTGGTGCTTCTGGCTGGAACTGGTCCCGCCCTTGGCTTTCGTGAGTGCAGAGCCAGTACCCGGAGCTGGAGGTGTTGCGAGGATGCCAACTTCAGGCCAAATGCCATCACAGCAAAGGGGCCGGGTACCCAGGGGTGGTGTTGGGTGGCCTTGGGGAAAGCAAAGGTGCAGAAGCAGTGAGGTGGGGGGGACAAGTGCAAGGTGGAAATAAAGTGTTTGTGGAGAGAACTGGAGGAAGCCGTGTGTCCCTAGCAGTGAGCTGTGGGAAGTGGAAAGGAGTTGCAAGGACCAGCAGACAGCAATGAAGGGAAAAGCCAGGTGGGTTGGGGTGGTGGCCAGTGGCAAGGGTAAGGGGAGGGCTGAGTGCCCTGTAATATACACATTGTTTGCCCAGGTGGCTTCTTGGTCTTAGAAAACAAGGGAGCTCGCAGGCCAGCACGTGCTGTGGTTGATGGCTGGAGGAGCGATTCCTCTGCTGGAACTCCCAGGGGAGGTTTGAGATGAGTTTTTTCACAGGCTGTGGGGCACTGGCCATCGCAGAACAGCGCCTGGGATCTTCCCTGTGCGCAGGGCTGTGGCTCTGCGGCCTCCGGGCCGTGCCAGCTGCTCCGGCCGGTCCCGCTGCATGGCGAGCCGGGCTGGTGCTGGATGGAGGAAAAGGGTGATGATGTCCCAGCTTTCGGCCAGGAAGCGTTTCTGAATTATTGCCCCTTAACCCTCAGCCTTCTGTGCTGCCCTCTGCTTTGCTGGTGCCACGCTCCCCTCTCTGGAAGTGTGGGTGAGGGACCAACAAGGAAAGGCGCTCTGCTGCAGCTTGTACTAACAAAAAAGCAGGGACTGGTTGAGGATGTGGAGGCTGGAGGTAGACTTGGCTGTAGTGACCATGAAATGGTGGAGTTCAGGATCCTGCGTGGAGGAAGCAGGGTGACAAGTAGGATCAAAACCTTGGACCTCAGGAGGGCTAACTTTGGCCTCTTGAAGGAGCTACTGGGAGGAATCCCGTGGGCCAGGGCTCTCAAAGGCAGGGGGGTCCAAGAGTGCTGGTCGCTGTTTAAATGTCACTTCCTCCACGCTCAGGAGCGGTGCGTCCCCCTGAGAAAAGAAATCCAGCAAAGGAGGCAGGAAACCAGCATGGTTGAACAAGGAGGTTCTAGCAGAGCTCAGGTGGAAGAGAAAGGTCCGTGGAATGTGGAAAGAGGGACAGGCCACTAGGGAAGAATACAGGAATGTGGTCAGAGCACGCAGGGATGCAACGAGGAAGGCCAAGGCCCACCTGGAATTGAATGTGGCAAGGGATGTCAAAAACAACAAGAAGGGCTTCATCTACATCAGTAGCAAACGGAAGACGAGGGACAATGTGGGGCCGCTGCTGAATGAGGAGGGTGTCCTGGTGACGGAGGATGCAGAGAAGGCGGAGCTACTGAATGCCGCCTTTGCTTCAGTCTTCAGTGCCAAGGCAGGCCCTCAGGAACCCCAGGCCCCGGAGGTAAGAGAAGCAGCCTACAGAGAGGATGACTTTCCCTTGGTCGAGGAGGACTACATGAGGGATCGCTTAGGCAATCTGGACGCCCACAAATCCATGGGCCCCGATGGAATGCACCCACGAGTGCTGAGGGAGCTGGCGGATGTCATTGCTGAGCCACTCTCCACCATCTTTGAGAGGTCCTGGAGGACAGGAGAGGTGCCCGAGGACTGGAGAAAGGGCAATGTCACTCCAGTCTTCAAAAAGGGCGAGAAGGAGGACCCAGGGAACTACAGGCCGGTCAGCCTCAGCTCCATCCCGGGAAGGGTGATGGAGCAGCTCATCCTGGAGGTCATCATCAAGCAAGCGGAGGAAAAGAAGGTTATCAGGAGTAGTCAGCATGGATTCACCACGGGGAAATCATGCTTGACCAATCTGATAGCTTTTTACGATGGCATGACCGGCTGGGTAGATGAGGGGAGAGCTGTGGATGTTGTCTACCTCGACTTCAGCAAGGCTTTCGACACTGTCTCCCATAACATCCTCCTAGGGAAGCTCAGGAAGAGTGCGCTGGATGAGTGGTCAGTGAGGTGGATTGAGAACTGGCTGAATGGCTGAACTCAGAGGGTTGTCATCAGCGGCGCTGGGTCTAGTTGGAGGCCTGTAACTAGTGGTGTCCCCCCGGGGTCAGTACTGGGCCCAGTCTTGTTGAACTTCTTCATCAGTGACCCGGATGAAGAGTTAGAGTGTACCCTCAGCAAGTTTGCTGAAGACACAGAACTGGGAGGAGTGGTGGATGCACCGACAGGCTGTGCTGCCATTCAGCGAGACCTGGACAGGCTGGAAAGTTGGGCAGAGAGGAACCTGATGAGGCTCAACAAGGGCAAGGGCAGTGTCCTGCACCTGGGGAAGAACAACCCCACGCACCAGTACGGGCTTGGGGCAGACCTGCTGGAGTGCAGCTCTGTGGAGAGGGACCTGGGAGTGCTGGTGGACGACAGGCTGACCATGAGCCAGCAGTGTGCCCTGGCTGCCAAGAAGGCTAATGGCATCCTGGGATGCATTAGGAGGAGGGTGGCCAGTAGGTCGAGGGAGGTTCTCCTTCCCCTCTACACTGCCCTAGTGAGGCCCCATCTGGAGTACTGTGTCCAGTTCTGGGCTCCCCAGTTCAAGAAAGATGAGGAGAGAGTCCAGCGGAGGGCTACGAGGATGGTGAGGGGACTGGAGCATCTGTCCTCGGAGGAAAGGCTGAGGGAGCTGGGCTTGTTCAGCCTGGAGAAGGCTGAGAGGGGACCTTATAAATGCTTAGCAATATCTCAAGGGTGGGTGTCAGGAGGATGGGGCCAGACTCTTTTCAGTGGTGCCCAGCAACAGGACAAGGGGCAACGGGCACAAACTGAAGCAGAGGAAGTTCCGTCTGAACATGAGGAAGAACTTCTTTACTCTGAGCGTGACGGAGCCCTGGCACAGGCTACCCAGGGAGGTTGTGGGGTCTCCTTCTTTGCAGATATTCAAGGCCCTCCTGGACAAGTTCCTGTGCTGCCTGCTGTAGGTGACCCTGCTTTGGCAGGGGGGTTGGACTGGATGACCCACAGAGGTCCCTTCCAACCCGGAACGTTCTGTGGTTCTGTGATTCTGTGATTCTGTGATTCTGTTGCAGCCAGTGCCCGGCAACGAGCACAACAGCCCTGCTCCCCGGCTCCTGACACAGCCCTTCTGCCGGCGCAGCCCTGCTCCTCTGCTCCCAACGCGTTCTTTCTCCCTTTCTCCCGACCCAGCCTTTCTCCCCTGCTCCAGACGGTTCCTTTCTCCCAAGCCAGCCTTTCTCTCCGGCTCCCGACACATCCTTTCTCCCGACCCAGCCCTTCTCCCCTGATGCCAGCGCGTCGCTCCCCGTCTCGCCACTGCCATCTCGGTGCCGTCATGGAGCACTGGCGGAAGACGATGTTTGTGCTGCCGCAGGTACAGCCCCGCTGCGGGGAGCTTGGCTCGCCCTGTCCAGCCAGCCCTGCGAGGCCCCAGGCTGGGAGAAGCCCTTCTGGCTGCTGCTGCCCTGCTGCAATGGAGCATCCCTGCCTGGGGGGACCCATCCCTGGGCTTGTGCCGCACGGATGCTCGGCGGGAGCAGCCGGGTGCTGTCCGGAGCCTGAGCCGGTGCCTCCTCTGCCCCTTCCCAGGCTGGAGTCATCGGAGCCAAGGCTCACCGGCCCAGCATCAAGATGCTGAAAAGCCGCCTGCACCGAGTAAGGAGCTGCTGGGCGCCGAGGCGTGCGCGGCACCGGGGTGTGTGGCCGGGGCCCGCGGGGCAGGGAGCGGGGCCGCTCACCCCTGCCCTCTCTGCTGCGGCAGGTCTGGAGGATGCTGCCGCTGCCGAAGCTGCTGAAGCGCATGAAGCGCAGGATCCTGCGGCTGCAGGCCATGGCCCGAGAGGACTGGTGGGTGCGGGTGGCGAGGGAGCTGCCCAGCTCCGGCCGGCTGCTGCTGGGGCCATGCCCAGGGGCGCCATGGCCCCACGGCTCTGTCTGGGCAGGGAGAGGGGCAGGGGTGCCGAGGCCCCCGTCCCATGGGTGCGCTCGGCTGGCCAGGGCAGGACCAATGCACTTCTCTGCTTGGCTCTCGGCGTAGGATGTACGACTTCATGCTGGAGGTGGTGGAGGAAGAGGAGGAGGATGAAGTGGAAGAGGGGTTGGAGGCTGATGGAGAGGGCGAGATAGAGATGGGCATCGAGATGGCAATGGAGATGGACCCACCAGCAGTGGGACAGGCACGTGCTCCCCATCCACTGCCCGCAGTTGGGGGGTTCACCAGCTGCTGGGCTGGGTCTGGGGAAGGGTGGCCCCGCTGCAGGGACCCGGCACCCCATCCCCTCATCCTGGTGGCACAACTGCCAGCGCTGCGCTGCCCTGAGTACCCGTGTGGTGTTGGGGAGGGGGCGATTCTTTGGGGCCGGGCAACCACCGCCTGACCCCAAGCCCAGGGGGGCTCAGCGCTGCCGGCAGAGTCCTGCTCTGCCCAGCGTGTCGCAGGGCTCTGCACACCCAGGAACCGCAGGACGCAGACCAGCCCGAAGCAGCTGCTGCCACGGAGCCCCAGCTCAGCGCGGAGAGGGGCTGCTCGGTAGCCAGACGGCCGTGCCGCTTGCTTGTCTTCAAGGGCTGGTGGAGGTGCGGGGCCTGGTGTTGAGGGAGCTGAGAAGGAGAGGAAGATTTGTTTCTTGTTGTTTCTTCTTTCTTGTGTTGTTTTTCTGTAAATAAATAGATTTGTTGATGCTCTGTTGGCCCCAGGCTGTCTGTCTGAGCTGGGGACCGAGAGCTACCCGACTCTGCTGCTGCTCTCCTGGGTCCCGCCACTGCCTGCGCTCCCTCCATCCATCCCTCCATCCATTCTTCCCTCTGTCCATCCGTCCCTCCCTCCATCCCTGCCTCCATCCGTCTGCTGCGTGGCTCCAGCCGAGTGTGCATCCCCAGCCCTTAGCCATAGCTCCAGCCCTCAGGGCATATCCCAGGATGCCCTGCACGCCCACAGCCGGGGAGCGGGGCTGGTGGGAGCGGGCCCCCTCTGCCCCCACGAAAAGCTCCCCTGCACCCCCGGGGTTCAGGCCGTGACTCGCCCGTGGCCAGGCTGTCCCAGGGCCCAGCGCTGCAGGGAGCAGCTGCACCCGGCCTCCGGCTGGGTCCTGCTGCCCAAACCAAGCCTCCCCCCTTCCTCCCTCCCTCCCTCCCTCCCTCCCTGCTGAGACCCTTGGTGCTTCTGGCTGGAACTGGTCCCGCCCTTGGCTTTCGTGAGTGCAGAGCCAGTACCCGGAGCTGGAGGTGTTGCGAGGATGCCAACTTCAGGCCAAATGCCATCACAGCAAAGGGGCCGGGTACCCAGGGGTGGTGTTGGGTGGCCTTGGGGAAAGCAAAGGTGCAGAAGCAGTGAGGTGCGGGGGACAAGTGCAAGGTGGAAATAAAGTGTTTGTGGAGAGAACTGGAGGAAGCCGTGTGTCCCTAGCAGTGAGCTGTGGGAAGTGGAAAGGAGTTGCAAGGACCAGCAGACAGCAATGAAGGGAAAAGCCAGGTGGGTTGGGGTGGTGGCCAGTGGCAAGGGTAAGGGGAGGGCTGAGTGCCCTGTAATATACACATTGTTTGCCCAGGTGGCTTCTTGGTCTTAGAAAACAAGGGAGCTCGCAGGCCAGCACGTGCTGTGGTTGATGGCTGGAGGAGCGATTCCTCTGCTGGAACTCCCAGGGGAGGTTTGAGATGAGTTTTTTCACAGGCTGTGGGGCACTGGCCATCGCAGAACAGCGCCTGGGATCTTCCCTGTGCGCAGGGCTGTGGCTCTGTGGCCTCCGGGCCGTGCCAGCTGCTCCGGCCGGTCCCGCTGCATGGCGAGCCGGGCTGGTGCTGGCTGGAGGAAAAGGGTGATGATGTCCCAGCTTTCGGCCAGGAAGCGTTTCTGAATTATTGCCCCTTAACCCTCAGCCTTCTGTGCTGCCCTCTGCTTTGCTGGTGCCACGCTCCCCTCTCTGGAAGTGCGGGTGAGGGACCAACAAGGAAAGGCGCTCTGCTGCACCTTGTACTAACAAAAAAGCAGGGACTGGTTGAGGATGTGGAGGCTGGAGGTAGACTTGGCTGTAGTGACCATGAAATGGTGGAGTTCAGGATCCTGCGTGGAGGAAGCAGGGTGACAAGTAGGATCAAAACCTTGGACCTCAGGAGGGCTAACTTTGGCCTCTTGAAGGAGCTACTGGGAGGAATCCCGTGGGCCAGGGCTCTCAAAGGCAGGGGGGTCCAAGAGTGCTGGTCGCTGTTTAAATGTCACTTCCTCCACGCTCAGGAGCGGTGCGTCCCCCTGAGAAAAGAAATCCAGCAAAGGAGGCAGGAAACCAGCATGGTTGAACAAGGAGGTTCTAGCAGAGCTCAGGTGGAAGAGAAAGGTCCGTGGAATGTGGAAAGAGGGACAGGCCACTAGGGAAGAATACAGGAATGTGGTCAGAGCACGCAGGGATGCAACGAGGAAGGCCAAGGCCCACCTGGAATTGAATGTGGCAAGGGATGTCAAAAACAACAAGAAGGGCTTCATCTACATCAGTAGCAAACGGAAGACGAGGGACAATGTGGGGCCGCTGCTGAATGAGGAGGGTGTCCTGGTGACGGAGGATGCAGAGAAGGCGGAGCTACTGAATGCCGCCTTTGCTTCAGTCTTCAGTGCCAAGGCAGGCCCTCAGGAACCCCAGGCCCCGGAGGTAAGAGAAGCAGCCTACAGAGAGGATGACTTTCCCTTGGTCGAGGAGGACTACATGAGGGATCGCTTAGGCAATCTGGACGCCCACAAATCCATGGGCCCCGATGGAATGCACCCATGAGTGCTGAGGGAGCTGGCGGATGTCATTGCTGAGCCACTCTCCACCATCTTTGAGAGGTCCTGGAGGACAGGAGAGGTGCCCGAGGACTGGAGAAAGGGCAATGTCACTCCAGTCTTCAAAAAGGGCAAGAAGGAGGACCCAGGGAACTACAGGCCGGTCAGCCTCAGCTCCATCCCGGGAAGGGTGATGGAGCAGCTCATCCTGGAGGTCATCATCAAGCAAGCGGAGGAAAAGAAGGTTATCAGGAGTAGTCAGCATGGATTCACCACGGGGAAATCATGCTTGACCAATCTGATAGCTTTTTACGATGGCATGACCGGCTGGGTAGATGAGGGGAGAGCTGTGGATGTTGTCTACCTCGACTTCAGCAAGGCTTTCGACACTGTCTCCCATAACATCCTCCTAGGGAAGCTCAGGAAGAGTGCGCTGGATGAGTGGTCAGTGAGGTGGATTGAGAACTGGCTGAATGGCTGAACTCAGAGGGTTGTCATCAGCGGCGCTGGGTCTAGTTGGAGGCCTGTAACTAGTGGTGTCCCCCCGGGGTCAGTACTGGGCCCAGTCTTGTTGAACTTCTTCATCAGTGACCCGGATGAAGAGTTAGAGTGTACCCTCAGCAAGTTTGCTGAAGACACAGAACTGGGAGGAGTGGTGGATACACCGGCAGGCTGTGCTGCCATTCAGCGAGACCTGGACAGGCTGGAAAGTTGGGCAGAGAGGAACCTGATGAGGCTCAACAAGGGCAAGGGCAGTGTCCTGCACCTGGGGAAGAACAACCCCACGCACCAGTACGGGCTTGGGGCAGACCTGCTGGAGTGCAGCTCTGTGGAGAGGGACCTGGGAGTGCTGGTGGACGACAGGCTGACCATGAGCCAGCAGTGTGCCCTGGCTGCCAAGAAGGCTAATGGCATCCTGGGATGCATTAGGAGGAGGGTGGCCAGTAGGTCGAGGGAGGTTCTCCTTCCCCTCTACACTGCCCTAGTGAGGCCCCATCTGGAGTACTGTGTCCAGTTCTGGGCTCCCCAGTTCAAGAAAGATGAGGAGAGAGTCCAGCGGAGGGCTACGAGGATGGTGAGGGGACTGGAGCATCTGTCCTCGGAGGAAAGGCTGAGGGAGCTGGGCTTGTTCAGCCTGGAGAAGGCTGAGAGGGGACCTTATAAATGCTTAGCAATATCTCAAGGGTGGGTGTCAGGAGGATGGGGCCAGACTCTTTTCAGTGGTGCCCAGCAACAGGACAAGGGGCAACGGGCACAAACTGAAGCAGAGGAAGTTCCGTCTGAACATGAGGAAGAACTTCTTTACTCTGAGCGTGACGGAGCCCTGGCACAGGCTACCCAGGGAGGTTGTGGGGTCTCCTTCTTTGCAGATATTCAAGGCCCTCCTGGACAAGTTCCTGTGCTGCCTGCTGTAGGTGACCCTGCTTTGGCAGGGGGGTTGGACTGGATGACCCACAGAGGTCCCTTCCAACCCGGAACGTTCTGTGGTTCTGTGATTCTGTGATTCTGTGATTCTGTTGCAGCCAGTGCCCGGCAACGAGCACAACAGCCCTGCTCCCCGGCTCCTGACACAGCCCTTCTGCCGGCGCAGCCCTGCTCCTCTGCTCCCAACGCGTTCTTTCTCCCTTTCTCCCGACCCAGCCTTTCTCCCCTGCTCCAGACGGTTCCTTTCTCCCAAGCCAGCCTTTCTCTCCGGCTCCCGACACATCCTTTCTCCCGACCCAGCCCTTCTCCCCTGATGCCAGCGCATCGCTCCCCGTCTCGCCACTGCCATCTCGGTGCCGTCATGGAGCACTGGCGGAAGACGATGTTTGTGCTGCCGCAGGTACAGCCCCGCTGCGGGGAGCTTGGCTCGCCCTGTCCAGCCAGCCCTGCGAGGCCCCAGGCTGGGAGAAGCCCTTCTGGCTGCTGCTGCCCTGCTGCAATGGAGCATCCCTGTCTGGGGGGAACCATCCCTGGGCTTGTGCCGCACGGATGCTCGGCAGGAGCAGCCGGGTGCTGCCCGGAGCCTGAGCCGGTGCCTCCTCTGCCCCTTCCCAGGCTGGAGTCATCGGAGCCAAGGCTCACCGGCCCAGCATCAAGATGCTGAAAAGCCGCCTGCACCGAGTAAGGAGCTGCTGGGCACCGAGGCGTGCGCGGCACTGGGGTGTGTGGCCGGGGCCCACGGGGCAGGGAGCGGGGCCGCTCACCCCTGCCCTCTCTGCTGCGGCAGGTCTGGAGGATGCTGCCGCTGCCGAAGCTGCTGAAGCGCATGAAGCGCAGGATCCTGCGGCTGCAGGCCATGGCCCGAGAGGACTGGTGGGTGCGGGTGGCGAGGGAGCTGCCCAGCTCCGGCCGGCTGCTGCTGGGGCCATGCCCAGGGGCCCCATGGCCCCACGGCTCTGTCTGGGCAGGGAGAGGGGCAGGGGTGCCGAGGCCCCCGTCCCATGGGTGCGCTCGGCTGGCCAGGGCAGGACCAATGCACTTCTCTGCTTGGCTCTCGGCGTAGGATGTACGACTTCATGCTGGAGGTGGTGGAGGAAGAGGAGGAGGATGAAGTGGAAGAGGGGTTGGAGGCTGATGGAGAGGGCGAGATAGAGATGGGCATCGAGATGGCAATGGAGATGGACCCACCAGCAGTGGGACAGGCACGTGCTCCCCATCCACTGCCCGCAGTTGGGGGGTTCACCAGCTGCTGGGCTGGGTCTGGGGAAGGGTGGCCCCGCTGCAGGGACCCGGCACCCCATCCCCTCATCCTGGTGGCACAACTGCCAGCGCTGCGCTGCCCTGAGTACCCGTGTGGTGTTGGGGAGGGGGCGATTCTTTGGGGCCGGGCAACCACCGCCTGACCCCAAGCCCAGGGGGGCTCAGCGCTGCCGGCAGAGTCCTGCTCTGCCCAGCGTGTCGCAGGGCTCTGCACACCCAGGAACCGCAGGACGCAGACCAGCCCGAAGCAGCTGCTGCCACGGAGCCCCAGCTCAGCGCGGAGAGGGGCTGCTCGGTAGCCAGACGGCCGTGCCGCTTGCGTGTCTTCCAGGGCTGGTGGAGGTGCGGGGCCTGGTGTTGAGGGAGCTGAGAAGGAGAGGAAGATTTGTTTCTTGTTGTTTCTTCTTTCTTGTGTTGTTTTTCTGTAAATAAATAGATTTGTTGATGCTCTGTTGGCCCCAGGCTGTCTGTCTGAGCTGGGGACCGAGAGCTACCCGACTCTGCTGCTGCTCTCCTGGGTCCCGCCACTGCCTGCGCTCCCTCCATCCATCCCTCCATCCATTCTTCCCTCTGTCCATCCGTCCCTCCCTCCATCCCTGCCTCCATCCGTCTGCTGCGTGGCTCCAGCCGAGTGTGCATCCCCAGCCCTTAGCCATAGCTCCAGCCCTCAGGGCATATCCCAGGATGCCCTGCACGCCCACAGCCGGGGAGCGGGGCTGGTGGGAGCGGGCCCCCTCTGCCCCCACGAAAAGCTCCCCTGCACCCCCGGGGTTCAGGCCGTGACTCGCCCGTGGCCAGGCTGTCCCAGGGCCCAGCGCTGCAGGGAGCAGCTGCACCCGGCCTCCGGCTGGGTCCTGCTGCCCAAACCAAGCCTCCCCCCTTCCTCCCTCCCTCCCTCCCTCCCTCCCTGCTGAGACCCTTGGTGCTTCTGGCTGGAACTGGTCCCGCCCTTGGCTTTCGTGAGTGCAGAGCCAGTACCCGGAGCTGGAGGTGTTGCGAGGATGCCAACTTCAGGCCAAATGCCATCACAGCAAAGGGGCCGGGTACCCAGGGGTGGTGTTGGGTGGCCTTGGGGAAAGCAAAGGTGCAGAAGCAGTGAGGTGGGGGGGACAAGTGCAAGGTGGAAATAAAGTGTTTGTGGAGAGAACTGGAGGAAGCCGTGTGTCCCTAGCAGTGAGCTGTGGGAAGTGGAAAGGAGTTGCAAGGACCAGCAGACAGCAATGAAGGGAAAAGCCAGGTGGGTTGGGGTGGTGGCCAGTGGCAAGGGTAAGGGGAGGGCTGAGTGCCCTGTAATATACACATTGTTTGCCCAGGTGGCTTCTTGGTCTTAGAAAACAAGGGAGCTCGCAGGCCAGCACGTGCTGTGGTTGATGGCTGGAGGAGCGATTCCTCTGCTGGAACTCCCAGGGGAGGTTTGAGATGAGTTTTTTCACAGGCTGTGGGGCACTGGCCATCGCAGAACAGCGCCTGGGATCTTCCCTGTGCGCAGGGCTGTGGCTCTGTGGCCTCCGGGCCGTGCCAGCTGCTCCGGCCGGTCCCGCTGCATGGCGAGCCGGGCTGGTGCTGGCTGGAGGAAAAGGGTGATGATGTCCCAGCTTTCGGCCAGGAAGCGTTTCTGAATTATTGCCCCTTAACCCTCAGCCTTCTGTGCTGCCCTCTGCTTTGCTGGTGCCACGCTCCCCTCTCTGGAAGTGCGGGTGAGGGACCAACAAGGAAAGGCGCTCTGCTGCACCTTGTACTAACAAAAAAGCAGGGACTGGTTGAGGATGTGGAGGCTGGAGGTAGACTTGGCTGTAGTGACCATGAAATGGTGGAGTTCAGGATCCTGCGTGGAGGAAGCAGGGTGACAAGTAGGATCAAAACCTTGGACCTCAGGAGGGCTAACTTTGGCCTCTTGAAGGAGCTACTGGGAGGAATCCCGTGGGCCAGGGCTCTCAAAGGCAGGGGGGTCCAAGAGTGCTGGTCGCTGTTTAAATGTCACTTCCTCCACGCTCAGGAGCGGTGCGTCCCCCTGAGAAAAGAAATCCAGCAAAGGAGGCAGGAAACCAGCATGGTTGAACAAGGAGGTTCTAGCAGAGCTCAGGTGGAAGAGAAAGGTCCGTGGAATGTGGAAAGAGGGACAGGCCACTAGGGAAGAATACACGAATGTGGTCAGAGCACGCAGGGATGCAACGAGGAAGGCCAAGGCCCACCTGGAATTGAATGTGGCAAGGGATGTCAAAAACAACAAGAAGGGCTTCATCTACATCAGTAGCAAACGGAAGACGAGGGACAATGTGGGGCCGCTGCTGAATGAGGAGGGTGTCCTGGTGACGGAGGATGCAGAGAAGGCGGAGCTACTGAATGCCGCCTTTGCTTCAGTCTTCAGTGCCAAGGCAGGCCCTCAGGAACCCCAGGCCCCGGAGGTAAGAGAAGCAGCCTACAGAGAGGATGACTTTCCCTTGGTCGAGGAGGACTACATGAGGGATCGCTTAGGCAATCTGGACGCCCACAAATCCATGGGCCCCGATGGAATGCACCCACGAGTGCTGAGGGAGCTGGCGGATGTCATTGCTGAGCCACTCTCCACCATCTTTGAGAGGTCCTGGAGGACGGGAGAGGTGCCCGAGGACTGGAGAAAGGGCAATGTCACTCCAGTCTTCAAAAAGGGCGAGAAGGAGGACCCAGGGAACTACAGGCCGGTCAGCCTCAGCTCCATCCCGGGAAGGGTGATGGAGCAGCTCATCCTGGAGGTCATCATCAAGCAAGCGGAGGAAAAGAAGGTTATCAGGAGTAGTCAGCATGGATTCACCACGGGGAAATCATGCTTGACCAATCTGATAGCTTTTTACGATGGCATGACCGGCTGGGTAGATGAGGGGAGAGCTGTGGATGTTGTCTACCTCGACTTCAGCAAGGCTTTCGACACTGTCTCCCATAACATCCTCCTAGGGAAGCTCAGGAAGAGTGCGCTGGATGAGTGGTCAGTGAGGTGGATTGAGAACTGGCTGAATGGCTGAACTCAGAGGGTTGTCATCAGCGGCGCTGGGTCTAGTTGGAGGCCTGTAACTAGTGGTGTCCCCCCGGGGTCAGTACTGGGCCCAGTCTTGTTGAACTTCTTCATCAGTGACCCGGATGAAGAGTTAGAGTGTACCCTCAGCAAGTTTGCTGAAGACACAGAACTGGGAGGAGTGGTGGATGCACCGACAGGCTGTGCTGCCATTCAGCGAGACCTGGACAGGCTGGAAAGTTGGGCAGAGAGGAACCTGATGAGGCTCAACAAGGGCAAGGGCAGTGTCCTGCACCTGGGGAAGAACAACCCCACGCACCAGTACGGGCTTGGGGCAGACCTGCTGGAGTGCAGCTCTGTGGAGAGGGACCTGGGAGTGCTGGTGGACGACAGGCTGACCATGAGCCAGCAGTGTGCCCTGGCTGCCAAGAAGGCTAATGGCATCCTGGGATGCATTAGGAGGAGGGTGGCCAGTAGGTCGAGGGAGGTTCTCCTTCCCCTCTACACTGCCCTAGTGAGGCCCCATCTGGAGTACTGTGTCCAGTTCTGGGCTCCCCAGTTCAAGAAAGATGAGGAGAGAGTCCAGCGGAGGGCTACGAGGATGGTGAGGGGACTGGAGCATCTGTCCTCGGAGGAAAGGCTGAGGGAGCTGGGCTTGTTCAGCCTGGAGAAGGCTGAGAGGGGACCTTATAAATGCTTATCAATATCTCAAGGGTGGGTGTCAGGAGGATGGGGCCAGACTCTTTTCAGTGGTGCCCAGCAACAGGACAAGGGGCAACGGGCACAAACTGAAGCAGAGGAAGTTCCGTCTGAACATGAGGAAGAACTTCTTTACTCTGAGCGTGACGGAGCCCTGGCACAGGCTACCCAGGGAGGTTGTGGGGTCTCCTTCTTTGCAGATATTCAAGGCCCTCCTGGACAAGTTCCTGTGCTGCCTGCTGTAGGTGACCCTGCTTTGGCAGGGGGGTTGGACTGGATGACCCACAGAGGTCCCTTCCAACCCGGAACGTTCTGTGGTTCTGTGATTCTGTGATTCTGTGATTCTGTTGCAGCCAGTGCCCGGCAACGAGCACAACAGCCCTGCTCCCCGGCTCCTGACACAGCCCTTCTGCCGGTGCAGCCCTGCTCCTCTGCTCCCAACGCGTTCTTTCTCCCTTTCTCCCGACCCAGCCTTTCTCCCCTGCTCCAGACGGTTCCTTTCTCCCAAGCCAGCCTTTCTCTCCGGCTCCCGACACATCCTTTCTCCCGACCCAGCCCTTCTCCCCTGATGCCAGCGCATCGCTCCCCGTCTCGCCACTGCCATCTCGGTGCCGTCATGGAGCACTGGCGGAAGACGATGTTTGTGCTGCCGCAGGTACAGCCCCGCTGCGGGGAGCTTGGCTCGCCCTGTCCAGCCAGCCCTGCGAGGCCCTGGGCTGGGAGAAGCCCTTCTGGCTGCTGCTGCCCTGCTGCAATGGAGCATCCCTGTCTGGGGGGAACCATCCCTGGGCTTGTGCCGCACGGATGCTCGGCAGGAGCAGCCGGGTGCTGCCCGGAGCCTGAGCCGGTGCCTCCTCTGCCCCTTCCCAGGCTGGAGTCATCGGAGCCAAGGCTCACCGGCCCAGCATCAAGATGCTGAAAAGCCGCCTGCACCGAGTAAGGAGCTGCTGGGCACCGAGGCGTGCGCGGCACCGGGGTGTGTGGCCGGGGCCCACGGGGCAGGGAGCGGGGCCGCTCACCCCTGCCCTCTCTGCTGCGGCAGGTCTGGAGGATGCTGCCGCTGCCGAAGCTGCTGAAGCGCATGAAGCGCAGGATCCTGCGGCTGCAGGCCATGGCCCGAGAGGACTGGTGGGTGCGGGTGGCGAGGGAGCTGCCCAGCTCCGGCCGGCTGCTGCTGGGGCCATGCCCAGGGGCCCCATGGCCCCACGGCTCTGTCTGGGCAGGGAGAGGGGCAGGGGTGCCGAGGCCCCCGTCCCATGGGTGCGCTCGGCTGGCCAGGGCAGGACCAATGCACTTCTCTGCTTGGCTCTCGGCGTAGGATGTACGACTTCATGCTGGAGGTGGTGGAGGAAGAGGAGGAGGATGAAGTGGAAGAGGGGTTGGAGGCTGATGGAGAGGGCGAGATAGCGATGGGCATCGAGATGGCAATGGAGATGGACCCACCAGCAGTGGGACAGGCACGTGCTCCCCATCCACTGCCCGCAGTTGGGGGGTTCACCAGCTGCTGGGCTGGGTCTGGGGAAGGGTGGCCCCGCTGCAGGGACCCGGCACCCCATCCCCTCATCCTGGTGGCACAACTGCCAGCGCTGCGCTGCCCTGAGTACCCGTGTGGTGTTGGGGAGGGGGCGATTCTTTGGGGCCGGGCAACCACCGCCTGACCCCAAGCCCAGGGGGGCTCAGCGCTGCCGGCAGAGTCCTGCTCTGCCCAGCGTGTCGCAGGGCTCTGCACACCCAGGAACCGCAGGACGCAGACCAGCCCGAAGCAGCTGCTGCCACGGAGCCCCAGCTCAGCGCGGAGAGGGGCTGCTCGGCAGCCAGACGGCCGTGCCGCTTGCGTGTCTTCCAGGGCTGGTGGAGGTGCGGGGCCTGGTGTTGAGGGAGCTGAGAAGGAGAGGAAGATTTGTTTCTTGTTGTTTCTTCTTTCTTGTGTTGTTTTTCTGTAAATAAATAGATTTGTTGATGCTCTGTTGGCCCCAGGCTGTCTGTCTGAGCTGGGGACCGAGAGCTACCCGACTCTGCTGCTGCTCTCCTGGGTCCCGCCACTGCCTGCACTCCCTCCATCCATCCCTCCATCCATTCTTCCCTCTGTCCATCCGTCCCTCCCTCCATCCCTGCCTCCATCCGTCTGCTGCGTGGCTCCAGCCGAGTGTGCATCCCCAGCCCTTAGCCATAGCTCCAGCCCTCAGGGCATATCCCAGGATGCCCTGCACGCCCACAGCCGGGGAGCGGGGCTGGTGGGAGCGGGCCCCCTCTGCCCCCACGAAAAGCTCCCCTGCACCCCCGGGGTTCAGGCCGTGACTCGCCCGTGGCCAGGCTGTCCCAGGGCCCAGCGCTGCAGGGAGCAGCTGCACCCGGCCTCCGGCTGGGTCCTGCTGCCCAAACCAAGCCTCCCCCCTTCCTCCCTCCCTCCCTCCCTCCCTCCCTGCTGAGACCCTTGGTGCTTCTGGCTGGAACTGGTCCCGCCCTTGGCTTTCGTGAGTGCAGAGCCAGTACCCGGAGCTGGAGGTGTTGCGAGGATGCCAACTTCAGGCCAAATGCCATCACAGCAAAGGGGCCGGGTACCCAGGGGTGGTGTTGGGTGGCCTTGGGGAAAGCAAAGGTGCAGAAGCAGTGAGGTGGGGGGGACAAGTGCAAGGTGGAAATAAAGTGTTTGTGGAGAGAACTGGAGGAAGCCGTGTGTCCCTAGCAGTGAGCTGTGGGAAGTGGAAAGGAGTTGCAAGGACCAGCAGACAGCAATGAAGGGAAAAGCCAGGTGGGTTGGGGTGGTGGCCAGTGGCAAGGGTAAGGGGAGGGCTGAGTGCCCTGTAATATACACATTGTTTGCCCAGGTGGCTTCTTGGTCTTAGAAAACAAGGGAGCTCGCAGGCCAGCACGTGCTGTGGTTGATGGCTGGAGGAGCGATTCCTCTGCTGGAACTCCCAGGGAAGGTTTGAGATGAGTTTTTTCACAGGCTGTGGGGCACTGGCCATCGCAGAACAGCGCCTGGGATCTTCCCTGTGCGCAGGGCTGTGGCTCTGCGGCCTCCGGGCCGTGCCAGCTGCTCCGGCCGGTCCCGCTGCATGGCGAGCCGGGCTGGTGCTGGCTGGAGGAAAAGGGTGATGATGTCCCAGCTTTCGGCCAGGAAGCGTTTCTGAATTATTGCCCCTTAACCCTCAGCCTTCTGTGCTGCCCTCTGCTTTGCTGGTGCCACGCTCCCCTCTCTGGAAGTGTGGGTGAGGGACCAACAAGGAAAGGCGCTCTGCTGCAGCTTGTACTAACAAAAAAGCAGGGACTGGTTGAGGATGTGGAGGCTGGAGGTAGACTTGGCTGTAGTGACCATGAAATGGTGGAGTTCAGGATCCTGCGTGGAGGAAGCAGGGTGACAAGTAGGATCAAAACCTTGGACCTCAGGAGGGCTAACTTTGGCCTCTTGAAGGAGCTACTGGGAGGAATCCCGTGGGCCAGGGCTCTCAAAGGCAGGGGGGTCCAAGAGTGCTGGTCGCTGTTTAAATGTCACTTCCTCCACGCTCAGGAGCGGTGCGTCCCCCTGAGAAAAGAAATCCAGCAAAGGAGGCAGGAAACCAGCATGGTTGAACAAGGAGGTTCTAGCAGAGCTCAGGTGGAAGAGAAAGGTCCGTGGAATGTGGAAAGAGGGACAGGCCACTAGGGAAGAATACAGGAATGTGGTCAGAGCACGCAGGGATGCAACGAGGAAGGCCAAGGCCCACCTGGAATTGAATGTGGCAAGGGATGTCAAAAACAACAAGAAGGGCTTCATCTACATCAGTAGCAAACGGAAGACGAGGGACAATGTGGGGCCGCTGCTGAATGAGGAGGGTGTCCTGGTGACGGAGGATGCAGAGAAGGCGGAGCTACTGAATGCCGCCTTTGCTTCAGTCTTCAGTGCCAAGGCAGGCCCTCAGGAACCCCAGGCCCCGGAGGTAAGAGAAGCAGCCTACAGAGAGGATGACTTTCCCTTGGTCGAGGAGGACTACATGAGGGATCGCTTAGGCAATCTGGACGCCCACAAATCCATGGG
The DNA here is from genome assembly GCF_030867145.1 of Opisthocomus hoazin. Lineage (NCBI taxonomy): Eukaryota > Metazoa > Chordata > Aves > Opisthocomiformes > Opisthocomidae > Opisthocomus > Opisthocomus hoazin. Next base: position 145,137,201 of record NC_134414.1, read on the forward strand.
CCCCGATGGAATGCACCCACGAGTGCTGAGGGAGCTGGCGGATGTCATTGCTGAGCCACTCTCCACCATCTTTGAGAGGTCCTGGAGGACAGGAGAGGTGCCCGAGGACTGGAGAAAGGGCAATGTCACTCCAGTCTTCAAAAAGGGCGAGAAGGAGGACCCAGGGAACTACAGGCCGGTCAGCCTCAGCTCCATCCCGGGAAGGGTGATGGAGCAGCTCATCCTGGAGGTCATCATCAAGCAAGCGGAGGAAAAGAAGGTTATCAGGAGTAGTCAGCATGGATTCACCACGGGGAAATCATGCTTGACCAATCTGATAGCTTTTTACGATGGCATGACCGGCTGGGTAGATGAGGGGAGAGCTGTGGATGTTGTCTACCTCGACTTCAGCAAGGCTTTCGACACTGTCTCCCATAACATCCTCCTAGGGAAGCTCAGGAAGAGTGCGCTGGATGAGTGGTCAGTGAGGTGGATTGAGAACTGGCTGAATGGCTGAACTCAGAGGGTTGTCATCAGCGGCGCTGGGTCTAGTTGGAGGCCTGTAACTAGTGGTGTCCCCCCGGGGTCAGTACTGGGCCCAGTCTTGTTGAACTTCTTCATCAGTGACCCGGATGAAGAGTTAGAGTGTACCCTCAGCAAGTTTGCTGAAGACACAGAACTGGGAGGAGTGGTGGATGCACCGACAGGCTGTGCTGCCATTCAGCGAGACCTGGACAGGCTGGAAAGTTGGGCAGAGAGGAACCTGATGAGGCTCAACAAGGGCAAGGGCAGTGTCCTGCACCTGGGGAAGAACAACCCCACGCACCAGTACGGGCTTGGGGCAGACCTGCTGGAGTGCAGCTCTGTGGAGAGGGACCTGGGAGTGCTGGTGGACGACAGGCTGACCATGAGCCAGCAGTGTGCCCTGGCTGCCAAGAAGGCTAATGGCATCCTGGGATGCATTAGGAGGAGGGTGGCCAGTAGGTCGAGGGAGGTTCTCCTTCCCCTCTACACTGCCCTAGTGAGGCCCCATCTGGAGTACTGTGTCCAGTTCTGGGCTCCCCAGTTCAAGAAAGATGAGGAGAGAGTCCAGCGGAGGGCTACGAGGATGGTGAGGGGACTGGAGCATCTGTCCTCGGAGGAAAGGCTGAGGGAGCTGGGCTTGTTCAGCCTGGAGAAGGCTGAGAGGGGACCTTATAAATGCTTATCAATATCTCAAGGGTGGGTGTCAGGAGGATGGGGCCAGACTCTTTTCAGTGGTGCCCAGCAACAGGACAAGGGGCAACGGGCACAAACTGAAGCAGAGGAAGTTCCGTCTGAACATGAGGAAGAACTTCTTTACTCTGAGCGTGACGGAGCCCTGGCACAGGCTACCCAGGGAGGTTGTGGGGTCTCCTTCTTTGCAGATATTCAAGGCCCTCCTGGACAAGTTCCTGTGCTGCCTGCTGTAGGTGACCCTGCTTTGGCAGGGGGGTTGGACTGGATGACCCACAGAGGTCCCTTCCAACCCGGAACGTTCTGTGGTTCTGTGATTCTGTGATTCTGTGATTCTGTTGCAGCCAGTGCCCGGCAACGAGCACAACAGCCCTGCTCCCCGGCTCCTGACACAGCCCTTCTGCCGGCGCAGCCCTGCTCCTCTGCTTCCAACGCGTTCTTTCTCCCTTTCTCCCGACCCAGCCTTTCTCCCCTGCTCCAGACGGTTCCTTTCTCCCAAGCCAGCCTTTCTCTCCGGCTCCCGACACATCCTTTCTCCCGACCCAGCCCTTCTCCCCTGATGCCAGCGCGTCGCTCCCCGTCTCGCCACTGCCATCTCGGTGCCATCATGGAGCACTGGCGGAAGACGATGTTTGTGCTGCCGCAGGTACAGCCCCGCTGCGGGGAGCTTGGCTCGCCCTGTCCAGCCAGCCCTGCGAGGCCCCAGGCTGGGAGAAGCCCTTCTGGCTGCTGCTGCCCTGCTGCAATGGAGCATCCCTGCCTGGGGGGACCCATCCCTGGGCTTGTGCCGCACGGATGCTCGGCGGGAGCAGCCGGGTGCTGTCCGGAGCCTGAGCCGGTGCCTCCTCTGCCCCTTCCCAGGCTGGAGTCATCGGAGCCAAGGCTCACCGGCCCAGCATCAAGATGCTGAAAAGCCGCCTGCACCGAGTAAGGAGCTGCTGGGCGCCGAGGCGTGCGCGGCACCGGGGTGTGTGGCCGGGGCCCGCGGGGCAGGGAGCGGGGCCGCTCACCCCTGCCCTCTCTGCTGCGGCAGGTCTGGAGGATGCTGCCGCTGCCGAAGCTGCTGAAGCGCATGAAGCGCAGGATCCTGCGGCTGCAGGCCATGGCCCGAGAGGACTGGTGGGTGCGGGTGGCGAGGGAGCTGCCCAGCTCCGGCCGGCTGCTGCTGGGGCCATGCCCAGGGGCCCCATGGCCCCACGGCTCTGTCTGGGCAGGGAGAGGGGCAGGGGTGCCGAGGCCCCCGTCCCATGGGTGCGCTCGGCTGGCCAGGGCAGGACCAATGCACTTCTCTGCTTGGCTCTCGGCGTAGGATGTACGACTTCATGCTGGAGGTGGTGGAGGAAGAGGAGGAGGATGAAGTGGAAGAGGGGTTGGAGGCTGGTGGAGAGGGCGAGATAGAGATGGGCATCGAGATGGCAATGGAGATGGACCCACCAGCAGTGGGACAGGCACGTGCTCCCCATCCACTGCCCGCAGTTGGGGGGTTCACCAGCTGCTGGGCTGGGTCTGGGGAAGGGTGGCCCCGCTGCAGGGACCCGGCACCCCATCCCCTCATCCTGGTGGCACAACTGCCAGCGCTGCGCTGCCCTGAGTACCCGTGTGGTGTTGGGGAGGGGGCGATTCTTTGGGGCCGGGCAACCACCGCCTGACCCCAAGCCCAGGGGGGCTCAGCGCTGCCGGCAGAGTCCTGCTCTGCCCAGCGTGTCGCAGGGCTCTGCACACCCAGGAACCGCAGGACGCAGACCAGCCCGAAGCAGCTGCTGCCACGGAGCCCCAGCTCAGCGCGGAGAGGGGCTGCTCGGTAGCCAGACGGCCGTGCCGCTTGCGTGTCTTCCAGGGCTGGTGGAGGTGCGGGGCCTGGTGTTGAGGGAGCTGAGAAGGAGAGGAAGATTTGTTTCTTGTTGTTTCTTCTTTCTTGTGTTGTTTTTCTGTAAATAAATAGATTTGTTGATGCTCTGTTGGCCCCAGGCTGTCTGTCTGAGCTGGGGACCGAGAGCTACCCGACTCTGCTGCTGCTCTCCTGGGTCCCGCCACTGCCTGCGCTCCCTCCATCCATCCCTCCATCCATTCTTCCCTCTGTCCATCCGTCCCTCCCTCCATCCCTGCCTCCATCCGTCTGCTGCGTGGCTCCAGCCGAGTGTGCATCCCCAGCCCTTAGCCATAGCTCCAGCCCTCAGGGCATATCCCAGGATGCCCTGCACGCCCACAGCTGGGGAGCGGGGCTGGTGGGAGCGGGCCCCCTCTGCCCCCACGAAAAGCTCCCCTGCACCCCCGGGGTTCAGGCCGTGACTCGCCCGTGGCCAGGCTGTCCCAGGGCCCAGTGCTGCAGGGAGCAGCTGCACCCGGCCTCCGGCTGGGTCCTGCTGCCCAAACCAAGCCTCCCCCCTTCCTCCCTCCCTCCCTCCCTCCCTCCCTGCTGAGACCCTTGGTGCTTCTGGCTGGAACTGGTCCCGCCCTTGGCTTTCGTGAGTGCAGAGCCAGTACCCGGAGCTGGAGGTGTTGCGAGGATGCCAACTTCAGGCCAAATGCCATCACAGCAAAGGGGCCGGGTACCCAGGGGTGGTGTTGGGTGGCCTTGGGGAAAGCAAAGGTGCAGAAGCAGTGAGGTGGGGGGGACAAGTGCAAGGTGGAAATAAAGTGTTTGTGGAGAGAACTGGAGGAAGCCGTGTGTCCCTAGCAGTGAGCTGTGGGAAGTGGAAAGGAGTTGCAAGGACCAGCAGACAGCAATGAAGGGAAAAGCCAGGTGGGTTGGGGTGGTGGCCAGTGGCAAGGGTAAGGGGAGGGCTGAGTGCCCTGTAATATACACATTGTTTGCCCAGGTGGCTTCTTGGTCTTAGAAAACAAGGGAGCTCGCAGGCCAGCACGTGCTGTGGTTGATGGCTGGAGGAGCGATTCCTCTGCTGGAACTCCCAGGGAAGGTTTGAGATGAGTTTTTTCACAGGCTGTGGGGCACTGGCCATCGCAGAACAGCGCCTGGGATCTTCCCTGTGCGCAGGGCTGTGGCTCTGCGGCCTCCGGGCCGTGCCAACTGCTCCGGCCGGTCCCGCTGCATGGCGAGCCGGGCTGGTGCTGGCTGGAGGAAAAGGGTGATGATGTCCCAGCTTTCGGCCAGGAAGCGTTTCTGAATTATTGCCCCTTAACCCTCAGCCTTCTGTGCTGCCCTCTGCTTTGCTGGTGCCACGCTCCCCTCTCTGGAAGTGCGGGTGAGGGACCAACAAGGAAAGGCGCTCTGCTGCACCTTGTACTAACAAAAAAGCAGGGACTGGTTGAGGATGTGGAGGCTGGAGGTAGACTTGGCTGTAGTGACCATGAAATGGTGGAGTTCAGGATCCTGCGTGGAGGAAGCAGGGTGACAAGTAGGATCAAAACCTTGGACCTCAGGAGGGCTAACTTTGGCCTCTTGAAGGAGCTACTGGGAGGAATCCCGTGGGCCAGGGCTCTCAAAGGCAGGGGGGTCCAAGAGTGCTGGTCGCTGTTTAAATGTCACTTCCTCCACGCTCAGGAGCGGTGCGTCCCCCTGAGAAAAGAAATCCAGCAAAGGAGGCAGGAAACCAGCATGGTTGAACAAGGAGGTTCTAGCAGAGCTCAGGTGGAAGAGAAAGGTCCGTGGAATGTGGAAAGAGGGACAGGCCACTAGGGAAGAATACAGGAATGTGGTCAGAGCACGCAGGGATGCAACGAGGAAGGCCAAGGCCCACCTGGAATTGAATGTGGCAAGGGATGTCAAAAACAACAAGAAGGGCTTCATCTACATCAGTAGCAAACGGAAGACGAGGGACAATGTGGGGCCGCTGCTGAATGAGGAGGGTGTCCTGGTGACGGAGGATGCAGAGAAGGCGGAGCTACTGAATGCCGCCTTTGCTTCAGTCTTCAGTGCCAAGGCAGGCCCTCAGGAACCCCAGGCCCCGGAGGTAAGAGAAGCAGCCTACAGAGAGGATGACTTTCCCTTGGTCGAGGAGGACTACATGAGGGATCGCTTAGGCAATCTGGACGCCCACAAATCCATGGGCCCCGATGGAATGCACCCACGAGTGCTGAGGGAGCTGGCGGATGTCATTGCTGAGCCACTCTCCACCATCTTTGAGAGGTCCTGGAGGACGGGAGAGGTGCCCGAGGACTGGAGAAAGGGCAATGTCACTCCAGTCTTCAAAAAGGGCGAGAAGGAGGACCCAGGGAACTACAGGCCGGTCAGCCTCAGCTCCATCCCGGGAAGGGTGATGGAGCAGCTCATCCTGGAGGTCATCATCAAGCAAGCGGAGGAAAAGAAGGTTATCAGGAGTAGTCAGCATGGATTCACCACGGGGAAATCATGCTTGACCAATCTGATAGCTTTTTACGATGGCATGACCGGCTGGGTAGATGAGGGGAGAGCTGTGGATGTTGTCTACCTCGACTTCAGCAAGGCTTTCGACACTGTCTCCCATAACATCCTCCTAGGGAAGCTCAGGAAGAGTGCGCTGGATGAGTGGTCAGTGAGGTGGATTGAGAACTGGCTGAATGGCTGAACTCAGAGGGTTGTCATCAGCGGCGCTGGGTCTAGTTGGAGGCCTGTAACTAGTGGTGTCCCCCCGGGGTCAGTACTGGGCCCAGTCTTGTTGAACTTCTTCATCAGTGACCCGGATGAAGAGTTAGAGTGTACCCTCAGCAAGTTTGCTGAAGACACAGAACTGGGAGGAGTGGTGGATGCACCGACAGGCTGTGCTGCCATTCAGCGAGACCTGGACAGGCTGGAAAGTTGGGCAGAGAGGAACCTGATGAGGCTCAACAAGGGCAAGGGCAGTGTCCTGCACCTGGGGAAGAACAACCCCACGCACCAGTACGGGCTTGGGGCAGACCTGCTGGAGTGCAGCTCTGTGGAGAGGGACCTGGGAGTGCTGGTGGACGACAGGCTGACCATGAGCCAGCAGTGTGCCCTGGCTGCCAAGAAGGCTAATGGCATCCTGGGATGCATTAGGAGGAGGGTGGCCAGTAGGTCGAGGGAGGTTCTCCTTCCCCTCTACACTGCCCTAGTGAGGCCCCATCTGGAGTACTGTGTCCAGTTCTGGGCTCCCCAGTTCAAGAAAGATGAGGAGAGAGTCCAGCGGAGGGCTACGAGGATGGTGAGGGGACTGGAGCATCTGTCCTCGGAGGAAAGGCTGAGGGAGCTGGGCTTGTTCAGCCTGGAGAAGGCTGAGAGGGGACCTTGTAAATGCTTATCAATATCTCAAGGGTGGGTGTCAGGAGGATGGGGCCAGACTCTTTTCAGTGGTGCCCAGCAACAGGACAAGGGGCAACGGGCACAAACTGAAGCAGAGGAAGTTCCGTCTGAACATGAGGAAGAACTTCTTTACTCTGAGCGTGACGGAGCCCTGGCACAGGCTACCCAGGGAGGTTGTGGGGTCTCCTTCTTTGCAGATATTCAAGGCCCTCCTGGACAAGTTCCTGTGCTGCCTGCTGTAGGTGACCCTGCTTTGGCAGGGGGGTTGGACTGGATGACCCACAGAGGTCCCTTCCAACCCGGAACGTTCTGTGGTTCTGTGATTCTGTGATTCTGTGATTCTGTTGCAGCCAGTGCCCGGCAACGAGCACAACAGCCCTGCTCCCCGGCTCCTGACACAGCCCTTCTGCCGGCGCAGCCCTGCTCCTCTGCTCCCAACGCGTTCTTTCTCCCTTTCTCCCGACCCAGCCCTTCTCCCCTGATGCCAGCGCGTCGCTCCCCGTCTCGCCACTGCCATCTCGGTGCCATCATGGAGCACTGGCGGAAGACGATGTTTGTGCTGCCGCAGGTACAGCCCCGCTGCGGGGAGCTTGGCTCGCCCTGTCCAGCCAGCCCTGCGAGGCCCCAGGCTGGGAGAAGCCCTTCTGGCTGCTGCTGCCCTGCTGCAATGGAGCATCCCTGCCTGGGGGGACCCATCCCTGGGCTTGTGCCGCACGGATGCTCGGCGGGAGCAGCCGGGTGCTGTCCGGAGCCTGAGCCGGTGCCTCCTCTGCCCCTTCCCAGGCTGGAGTCATCGGAGCCAAGGCTCACCGGCCCAGCATCAAGATGCTGAAAAGCCGCCTGCACCGAGTAAGGAGCTGCTGGGCGCCGAGGCGTGCGCGGCACCGGGGTGTGTGGCCGGGGCCCGCGGGGCAGGGAGCGGGGCCGCTCACCCCTGCCCTCTCTGCTGCGGCAGGTCTGGAGGATGCTGCCGCTGCCGAAGCTGCTGAAGCGCATGAAGCGCAGGATCCTGCGGCTGCAGGCCATGGCCCGAGAGGACTGGTGGGTGCGGGTGGCGAGGGAGCTGCCCAGCTCCGGCCGGCTGCTGCTGGGGCCATGCCCAGGGGCCCCATGGCCCCACGGCTCTGTCTGGGCAGGGAGAGGGGCAGGGGTGCCGAGGCCCCCGTCCCATGGGTGCGCTCGGCTGGCCAGGGCAGGACCAATGCACTTCTCTGCTTGGCTCTCGGCGTAGGATGTACGACTTCATGCTGGAGGTGGTGGAGGAAGAGGAGGAGGATGAAGTGGAAGAGGGGTTGGAGGCTGGTGGAGAGGGCGAGATAGAGATGGGCATCGAGATGGCAATGGAGATGGACCCACCAGCAGTGGGACAGGCACGTGCTCCCCATCCACTGCCCGCAGTTGGGGGGTTCACCAGCTGCTGGGCTGGGTCTGGGGAAGGGTGGCCCCGCTGCAGGGACCCGGCACCCCATCCCCTCATCCTGGTGGCACAACTGCCAGCGCTGCGCTGCCCTGAGTACCCGTGTGGTGTTGGGGAGGGGGCGATTCTTTGGGGCCGGGCAACCACCGCCTGACCCCAAGCCCAGGGGGGCTCAGCGCTGCCGGCAGAGTCCTGCTCTGCCCAGCGTGTCGCAGGGCTCTGCACACCCAGGAACCGCAGGACGCAGACCAGCCCGAAGCAGCTGCTGCCACGGAGCCCCAGCTCAGCGCGGAGAGGGGCTGCTCGGTAGCCAGACGGCCGTGCCGCTTGCGTGTCTTCCAGGGCTGGTGGAGGTGCGGGGCCTGGTGTTGAGGGAGCTGAGAAGGAGAGGAAGATTTGTTTCTTGTTGTTTCTTCTTTCTTGTGTTGTTTTTCTGTAAATAAATAGATTTGTTGATGCTCTGTTGGCCCCAGGCTGTCTGTCTGAGCTGGGGACCGAGAGCTACCCGACTCTGCTGCTGCTCTCCTGGGTCCCGCCACTGCCTGCGCTCCCTCCATCCATCCCTCCATCCATTCTTCCCTCTGTCCATCCGTCCCTCCCTCCATCCCTGCCTCCATCCGTCTGCTGCGTGGCTCCAGCCGAGTGTGCATCCCCAGCCCTTAGCCATAGCTCCAGCCCTCAGGGCATATCCCAGGATGCCCTGCACGCCCACAGCTGGGGAGCGGGGCTGGTGGGAGCGGGCCCCCTCTGCCCCCACGAAAAGCTCCCCTGCACCCCCGGGGTTCAGGCCGTGACTCGCCCGTGGCCAGGCTGTCCCAGGGCCCAGTGCTGCAGGGAGCAGCTGCACCCGGCCTCCGGCTGGGTCCTGCTGCCCAAACCAAGCCTCCCCCCTTCCTCCCTCCCTCCCTCCCTCCCTCCCTGCTGAGACCCTTGGTGCTTCTGGCTGGAACTGGTCCCGCCCTTGGCTTTCGTGAGTGCAGAGCCAGTACCCGGAGCTGGAGGTGTTGCGAGGATGCCAACTTCAGGCCAAATGCCATCACAGCAAAGGGGCCGGGTACCCAGGGGTGGTGTTGGGTGGCCTTGGGGAAAGCAAAGGTGCAGAAGCAGTGAGGTGGGGGGGACAAGTGCAAGGTGGAAATAAAGTGTTTGTGGAGAGAACTGGAGGAAGCCGTGTGTCCCTAGCAGTGAGCTGTGGGAAGTGGAAAGGAGTTGCAAGGACCAGCAGACAGCAATGAAGGGAAAAGCCAGGTGGGTTGGGGTGGTGGCCAGTGGCAAGGGTAAGGGGAGGGCTGAGTGCCCTGTAATATACACATTGTTTGCCCAGGTGGCTTCTTGGTCTTAGAAAACAAGGGAGCTCGCAGGCCAGCACGTGCTGTGGTTGATGGCTGGAGGAGCGATTCCTCTGCTGGAACTCCCAGGGAAGGTTTGAGATGAGTTTTTTCACAGGCTGTGGGGCACTGGCCATCGCAGAACAGCGCCTGGGATCTTCCCTGTGCGCAGGGCTGTGGCTCTGCGGCCTCCGGGCCGTGCCAACTGCTCCGGCCGGTCCCGCTGCATGGCGAGCCGGGCTGGTGCTGGCTGGAGGAAAAGGGTGATGATGTCCCAGCTTTCGGCCAGGAAGCGTTTCTGAATTATTGCCCCTTAACCCTCAGCCTTCTGTGCTGCCCTCTGCTTTGCTGGTGCCACGCTCCCCTCTCTGGAAGTGCGGGTGAGGGACCAACAAGGAAAGGCGCTCTGCTGCACCTTGTACTAACAAAAAAGCAGGGACTGGTTGAGGATGTGGAGGCTGGAGGTAGACTTGGCTGTAGTGACCATGAAATGGTGGAGTTCAGGATCCTGCGTGGAGGAAGCAGGGTGACAAGTAGGATCAAAACCTTGGACCTCAGGAGGGCTAACTTTGGCCTCTTGAAGGAGCTACTGGGAGGAATCCCGTGGGCCAGGGCTCTCAAAGGCAGGGGGGTCCAAGAGTGCTGGTCGCTGTTTAAATGTCACTTCCTCCACGCTCAGGAGCGGTGCGTCCCCCTGAGAAAAGAAATCCAGCAAAGGAGGCAGGAAACCAGCATGGTTGAACAAGGAGGTTCTAGCAGAGCTCAGGTGGAAGAGAAAGGTCCGTGGAATGTGGAAAGAGGGACAGGCCACTAGGGAAGAATACAGGAATGTGGTCAGAGCACGCAGGGATGCAACGAGGAAGGCCAAGGCCCACCTGGAATTGAATGTGGCAAGGGATGTCAAAAACAACAAGAAGGGCTTCATCTACATCAGTAGCAAACGGAAGACGAGGGACAATGTGGGGCCGCTGCTGAATGAGGAGGGTGTCCTGGTGACGGAGGATGCAGAGAAGGCGGAGCTACTGAATGCCGCCTTTGCTTCAGTCTTCAGTGCCAAGGCAGGCCCTCAGGAACCCCAGGCCCCGGAGGTAAGAGAAGCAGCCTACAGAGAGGATGACTTTCCCTTGGTCGAGGAGGACTACATGAGGGATCGCTTAGGCAATCTGGACGCCCACAAATCCATGGGCCCCGATGGAATGCACCCACGAGTGCTGAGGGAGCTGGCGGATGTCATTGCTGAGCCACTCTCCACCATCTTTGAGAGGTCCTGGAGGACGGGAGAGGTGCCCGAGGACTGGAGAAAGGGCAATGTCACTCCAGTCTTCAAAAAGGGCGAGAAGGAGGACCCAGGGAACTACAGGCCGGTCAGCCTCAGCTCCATCCCGGGAAGGGTGATGGAGCAGCTCATCCTGGAGGTCATCATCAAGCAAGCGGAGGAAAAGAAGGTTATCAGGAGTAGTCAGCATGGATTCACCACGGGGAAATCATGCTTGACCAATCTGATAGCTTTTTACGATGGCATGACCGGCTGGGTAGATGAGGGGAGAGCTGTGGATGTTGTCTACCTCGACTTCAGCAAGGCTTTCGACACTGTCTCCCATAACATCCTCCTAGGGAAGCTCAGGAAGAGTGCGCTGGATGAGTGGTCAGTGAGGTGGATTGAGAACTGGCTGAATGGCTGAACTCAGAGGGTTGTCATCAGCGGCGCTGGGTCTAGTTGGAGGCCTGTAACTAGTGGTGTCCCCCCGGGGTCAGTACTGGGCCCAGTCTTGTTGAACTTCTTCATCAGTGACCCGGATGAAGAGTTAGAGTGTACCCTCAGCAAGTTTGCTGAAGACACAGAACTGGGAGGAGTGGTGGATGCACCGACAGGCTGTGCTGCCATTCAGCGAGACCTGGACAGGCTGGAAAGTTGGGCAGAGAGGAACCTGATGAGGCTCAACAAGGGCAAGGGCAGTGTCCTGCACCTGGGGAAGAACAACCCCACGCACCAGTACGGGCTTGGGGCAGACCTGCTGGAGTGCAGCTCTGTGGAGAGGGACCTGGGAGTGCTGGTGGACGACAGGCTGACCATGAGCCAGCAGTGTGCCCTGGCTGCCAAGAAGGCTAATGGCATCCTGGGATGCATTAGGAGGAGGGTGGCCAGTAGGTCGAGGGAGGTTCTCCTTCCCCTCTACACTGCCCTAGTGAGGCCCCATCTGGAGTACTGTGTCCAGTTCTGGGCTCCCCAGTTCAAGAAAGATGAGGAGAGAGTCCAGCGGAGGGCTACGAGGATGGTGAGGGGACTGGAGCATCTGTCCTCGGAGGAAAGGCTGAGGGAGCTGGGCTTGTTCAGCCTGGAGAAGGCTGAGAGGGGACCTTGTAAATGCTTATCAATATCTCAAGGGTGGGTGTCAGGAGGATGGGGCCAGACTCTTTTCAGTGGTGCCCAGCAACAGGACAAGGGGCAACGGGCACAAACTGAAGCAGAGGAAGTTCCGTCTGAACATGAGGAAGAACTTCTTTACTCTGAGCGTGACGGAGCCCTGGCACAGGCTACCCAGGGAGGTTGTGGGGTCTCCTTCTTTGCAGATATTCAAGGCCCTCCTGGACAAGTTCCTGTGCTGCCTGCTGTAGGTGACCCTGCTTTGGCAGGGGGGTTGGACTGGATGACCCACAGAGGTCCCTTCCAACCCGGAACGTTCTGTGGTTCTGTGATTCTGTGATTCTGTGATTCTGTTGCAGCCAGTGCCCGGCAACGAGCACAACAGCCCTGCTCCCCGGCTCCTGACACAGCCCTTCTGCCGGCGCAGCCCTGCTCCTCTGCTCCCAACGCGTTCTTTCTCCCTTTCTCCCGACCCAGCCTTTCTCCCCTGCTCCAGACGGTTCCTTTCTCCCAAGCCAGCCTTTCTCTCCGGCTCCCGACACATCCTTTCTCCCGACCCAGCCCTTCTCCCCTGATGCCAGCGCGTCGCTCCCCGTCTCGCCACTGCCATCTCGGTGCCATCATGGAGCACTGGCGGAAGACGATGTTTGTGCTGCCGCAGGTACAGCCCCGCTGCGGGGAGCTTGGCTCGCCCTGTCCAGCCAGCCCTGCGAGGCCCCAGGCTGGGAGAAGCCCTTCTGGCTGCTGCTGCCCTGCTGCAATGGAGCATCCCTGCCTGGGGGGACCCATCCCTGGGCTTGTGCCGCACGGATGCTCGGCGGGAGCAGCCGGGTGCTGTCCGGAGCCTGAGCCGGTGCCTCCTCTGCCCCTTCCCAGGCTGGAGTCATCGGAGCCAAGGCTCACCGGCCCAGCATCAAGATGCTGAAAAGCCGCCTGCACCGAGTAAGGAGCTGCTGGGCGCCGAGGCGTGCGCGGCACCGGGGTGTGTGGCCGGGGCCCACGGGGCAGGGAGCGGGGCCGCTCACCCCTGCCCTCTCTGCTGCGGCAGGTCTGGAGGATGCTGCCGCTGCCGAAGCTGCTGAAGCGCATGAAGCGCAGGATCCTGCGGCTGCAGGCCATGGCCCGAGAGGACTGGTGGGTGCGGGTGGCGAGGGAGCTGCCCAGCTCCGGCCGGCTGCTGCTGGGGCCATGCCCAGGGGCCCCATGGCCCCACGGCTCTGTCTGGGCAGGGAGAGGGGCAGGGGTGCCGAGGCCCCCGTCCCATGGGTGCGCTCGGCTGGCCAGGGCAGGACCAATGCACTTCTCTGCTTGGCTCTCGGCGTAGGATGTACGACTTCATGCTGGAGGTGGTGGAGGAAGAGGAGGAGGATGAAGTGGAAGAGGGGTTGGAGGCTGATGGAGAGGGCGAGATAGAGATGGGCATCGAGATGGCAATGGAGATGGACCCACCAGCAGTGGGACAGGCACGTGCTCCCCATCCACTGCCCGCAGTTGGGGGGTTCACCAGCTGCTGGGCTGGGTCTGGGGAAGGGTGGCCCCGCTGCAGGGACCCGGCACCCCATCCCCTCATCCTGGTGGCACAACTGCCAGCGCTGCGCTGCCCTGAGTACCCGTGTGGTGTTGGGGAGGGGGCGATTCTTTGGGGCCGGGCAACCACCGCCTGACCCCAAGCCCAGGGGGGCTCAGCGCTGCCGGCAGAGTCCTGCTCTGCCCAGCGTGTCGCAGGGCTCTGCACACCCAGGAACCGCAGGACGCAGACCAGCCCGAAGCAGCTGCTGCCACGGAGCCCCAGCTCAGCGCGGAGAGGGGCTGCTCGGTAGCCAGACGGCCGTGCCGCTTGCGTGTCTTCCAGGGCTGGTGGAGGTGCGGGGCCTGGTGTTGAGGGAGCTGAGAAGGAGAGGAAGATTTGTTTCTTGTTGTTTCTTCTTTCTTGTGTTGTTTTTCTGTAAATAAATAGATTTGTTGATGCTCTGTTGGCCCCAGGCTGTCTGTCTGAGCTGGGGACCGAGAGCTACCCGACTCTGCTGCTGCTCTCCTGGGTCCCGCCACTGCCTGCGCTCCCTCCATCCATCCCTCCATCCATTCTTCCCTCTGTCCATCCGTCCCTCCCTCCATCCCTGCCTCCATCCGTCTGCTGCGTGGCTCCAGCCGAGTGTGCATCCCCAGCCCTTAGCCATAGCTCCAGCCCTCAGGGCATATCCCAGGATGCCCTGCACGCCCACAGCCGGGGAGCGGGGCTGGTGGGAGCGGGCCCCCTCTGCCCCCACGAAAAGCTCCCCTGCACCCCCGGGGTTCAGGCCGTGACTCGCCCGTGGCCAGGCTGTCCCAGGGCCCAGCGCTGCAGGGAGCAGCTGCACCCGGCCTCCGGCTGGGTCCTGCTGCCCAAACCAAGCCTCCCCCCTTCCTCCCTCCCTCCCTCCCTCCCTCCCTGCTGAGACCCTTGGTGCTTCTGGCTGGAACTGGTCCCGCCCTTGGCTTTCGTGAGTGCAGAGCCAGTACCCGGAGCTGGAGGTGTTGCGAGGATGCCAACTTCAGGCCAAATGCCATCACAGCAAAGGGGCCGGGTACCCAGGGGTGGTGTTGGGTGGCCTTGGGGAAAGCAAAGGTGCAGAAGCAGTGAGGTGGGGGGGACAAGTGCAAGGTGGAAATAAAGTGTTTGTGGAGAGAACTGGAGGAAGCCGTGTGTCCCTAGCAGTGAGCTGTGGGAAGTGGAAAGGAGTTGCAAGGACCAGCAGACAGCAATGAAGGGAAAAGCCAGGTGGGTTGGGGTGGTGGCCAGTGGCAAGGGTAAGGGGAGGGCTGAGTGCCCTGTAATATACACATTGTTTGCCCAGGTGGCTTCTTGGTCTTAGAAAACAAGGGAGCTCGCAGGCCAGCACGTGCTGTGGTTGATGGCTGGAGGAGCGATTCCTCTGCTGGAACTCCCAGGGGAGGTTTGAGATGAGTTTTTTCACAGGCTGTGGGGCACTGGCCATCGCAGAACAGCGCCTGGGATCTTCCCTGTGCGCAGGGCTGTGGCTCTGTGGCCTCCGGGCCGTGCCAGCTGCTCCGGCCGGTCCCGCTGCATGGCGAGCCGGGCTGGTGCTGGCTGGAGGAAAAGGGTGATGATGTCCCAGCTTTCGGCCAGGAAGCGTTTCTGAATTATTGCCCCTTAACCCTCAGCCTTCTGTGCTGCCCTCTGCTTTGCTGGTGCCACGCTCCCCTCTCTGGAAGTGCGGGTGAGGGACCAACAAGGAAAGGCGCTCTGCTGCACCTTGTACTAACAAAAAAGCAGGGACTGGTTGAGGATGTGGAGGCTGGAGGTAGACTTGGCTGTAGTGACCATGAAATGGTGGAGTTCAGGATCCTGCGTGGAGGAAGCAGGGTGACAAGTAGGATCAAAACCTTGGACCTCAGGAGGGCTAACTTTGGCCTCTTGAAGGAGCTACTGGGAGGAATCCCGTGGGCCAGGGCTCTCAAAGGCAGGGGGGTCCAAGAGTGCTGGTCGCTGTTTAAATGTCACTTCCTCCACGCTCAGGAGCGGTGCGTCCCCCTGAGAAAAGAAATCCAGCAAAGGAGGCAGGAAACCAGCATGGTTGAACAAGGAGGTTCTAGCAGAGCTCAGGTGGAAGAGAAAGGTCCGTGGAATGTGGAAAGAGGGACAGGCCACTAGGGAAGAATACAGGAATGTGGTCAGAGCACGCAGGGATGCAACGAGGAAGGCCAAGGCCCACCTGGAATTGAATGTGGCAAGGGATGTCAAAAACAACAAGAAGGGCTTCATCTACATCAGTAGCAAACGGAAGATGAGGGACAATGTGGGGCCGCTGCTGAATGAGGAGGGTGTCCTGGTGACGGAGGATGCAGAGAAGGCGGAGCTACTGAATGCCGCCTTTGCTTCAGTCTTCAGTGCCAAGGCAGGCCCTCAGGAATCCCAGGCCCCGGAGGTAAGAGAAGCAGCCTACAGAGAGGATGACTTTCCCTTGGTCGAGGAGGACTACATGAGGGATCGCTTAGGCAATCTGGACGCCCACAAATCCATGGGCCCCGATGGAATGCACCCATGAGTGCTGAGGGAGCTGGCGGATGTCATTGCTGAGCCACTCTCCACCATCTTTGAGAGGTCCTGGGGGACAGGAGAGGTGCCCGAGGACTGGAGAAAGGGCAATGTCACTCCAGTCTTCAAAAAGGGCAAGAAGGAGGACCCAGGGAACTACAGGCCGGTCAGCCTCAGCTCCATCCCGGGAAGGGTGATGGAGCAGCTCATCCTGGAGGTCATCATCAAGCAAGCGGAGGAAAAGAAGGTTATCAGGAGTAGTCAGCATGGATTCACCATGCGGAAATCATGCTTGACCAATCTGATAGCTTTTTACGATGGCATGACCGGCTGGGTAGATGAGGGGAGAGCTGTGGATGTTGTCTACCTCGACTTCAGCAAGGCTTTCGACACTGTCTCCCATAACATCCTCCTAGGGAAGCTCAGGAAGAGTGCGCTGGATGAGTGGTCAGTGAGGTGGATTGAGAACTGGCTGAATGGCTGAACTCAGAGGGTTGTCATCAGCGGCGCTGGGTCTAGTTGGAGGCCTGTAACTAGTGGTGTCCCCCCGGGGTCAGTACTGGGCCCAGTCTTGTTGAACTTCTTCATCAGTGACCCGGATGAAGAGTTAGAGTGTACCCTCAGCAAGTTTGCTGAAGACACAGAAATGGGAGGAGTGGTGGATACACCGGCAGGCTGTGCTGCCATTCAGCGAGACCTGGACAGGCTGGAAAGTTGGGCAGAGAGGAACCTGATGAGGTTCAACAAGGGCAAGGGCAGTGTCCTGCACCTGGGGAAGAACAACCCCACGCACCAGTACGGGCTTGGGGCAGACCTGCTGGAGTGCAGCTCTGTGGAGAGGGACCTGGGAGTGCTGGTGGACGACAGGCTGACCATGAGCCAGCAGTGTGCCCTGGCTGCCAAGAAGGCTAATGGCATCCTGGGATGCATTAGGAGGAGGGTGGCCAGTAGGTCGAGGGAGGTTCTCCTTCCCCTCTACACTGCCCTAGTGAGGCCCCATCTGGAGTACTGTGTCCAGTTCTGGGCTCCCCAGTTCAAGAAAGATGAGGAGAGAGTCCAGCGGAGGGCTACGAGGATGGTGAGGGGACTGGAGCATCTGTCCTCGGAGGAAAGGCTGAGGGAGCTGGGCTTGTTCAGCCTGGAGAAGGCTGAGAGGGGACCTTATAAATGCTTAGCAATATCTCAAGGGTGGGTGTCAGGAGGATGGGGCCAGACTCTTTTCAGTGGTGCCCAGCAACAGGACAAGGGGCAACGGGCACAAACTGAAGCAGAGGAAGTTCCGTCTGAACATGAGGAAGAACTTCTTTACTCTGAGCGTGACGGAGCCCTGGCACAGGCTACCCAGGGAGGTTGTGGGGTCTCCTTCTTTGCAGATATTCAAGGCCCTCCTGGACAAGTTCCTGTGCTGCCTGCTGTAGGTGACCCTGCTTTGGCAGGGGGGTTGGACTGGATGACCCACAGAGGTCCCTTCCAACCCGGAATGTTCTGTGGTTCTGTGATTCTGTGATTCTGTGATTCTGTTGCAGCCAGTGCCCGGCAACGAGCACAACAGCCCTGCTCCCCGGCTCCTGACACAGCCCTTCTGCCGGCGCAGCCCTGCTCCTCTGCTCCCAACGCGTTCTTTCTCCCTTTCTCCCGACCCAGCCTTTCTCCCCTGCTCCAGACGGTTCCTTTCTCCCAAGCCAGCCTTTCTCTCCGGCTCCCGACACATCCTTTCTCCCGACCCAGCCCTTCTCCCCTGATGCCAGCGCATCGCTCCCCGTCTCGCCACTGCCATCTCGGTGCCGTCATGGAGCACTGGCGGAAGACGATGTTTGTGCTGCCGCAGGTACAGCCCCGCTGCGGGGAGCTTGGCTCGCCCTGTCCAGCCAGCCCTGCGAGGCCCTGGGCTGGGAGAAGCCCTTCTGGCTGCTGCTGCCCTGCTGCAATGGAGCATCCCTGTCTGGGGGGAACCATCCCTGGGCTTGTGCCGCACGGATGCTCGGCAGGAGCAGCCGGGTGCTGCCCGGAGCCTGAGCCGGTGCCTCCTCTGCCCCTTCCCAGGCTGGAGTCATCGGAGCCAAGGCTCACCGGCCCAGCATCAAGATGCTGAAAAGCCGCCTGCACCGAGTAAGGAGCTGCTGGGCACCGAGGCGTGCGCGGCACCGGGGTGTGTGGCCGGGGCCCACGGGGCAGGGAGCGGGGCCGCTCACCCCTGCCCTCTCTGCTGCGGCAGGTCTGGAGGATGCTGCCGCTGCCGAAGCTGCTGAAGCGCATGAAGCGCAGGATCCTGCGGCTGCAGGCCATGGCCCGAGAGGACTGGTGGGTGCGGGTGGCGAGGGAGCTGCCCAGCTCCGGCCGGCTGCTGCTGGGGCCATGCCCAGGGGCCCCATGGCCCCACGGCTCTGTCTGGGCAGGGAGAGGGGCAGGGGTGCCGAGGCCCCCGTCCCATGGGTGCGCTCGGCTGGCCAGGGCAGGACCAATGCACTTCTCTGCTTGGCTCTCGGCGTAGGATGTACGACTTCATGCTGGAGGTGGTGGAGGAAGAGGAGGAGGATGAAGTGGAAGAGGGGTTGGAGGCTGATGGAGAGGGCGAGATAGCGATGGGCATCGAGATGGCAATGGAGATGGACCCACCAGCAGTGGGACAGGCACGTGCTCCCCATCCACTGCCCGCAGTTGGGGTGTTCACCAGCTGCTGGGCTGGGTCTGGGGAAGGGTGGCCCCGCTGCAGGGACCCGGCACCCCATCCCCTCATCCTAGTGGCACAACTGCCAGCGCTGCGCTGCCCTGAGTACCCGTGTGGTGTTGGGGAGGGGGCGATTCTTTGGGGCCGGGCAACCACCGCCTGACCCCAAGCCCAGGGGGGCTCAGCGCTGCCGGCAGAGTCCTGCTCTGCCCAGCGTGTCGCAGGGCTCTGCACACCCAGGAACCGCAGGACGCAGACCAGCCCGAAGCAGCTGCTGCCACGGAGCCCCAGCTCAGCGCGGAGAGGGGCTGCTCGGTAGCCAGACGGCCGTGCCGCTTGCGTGTCTTCCAGGGCTGGTGGAGGTGCGGGGCCTGGTGTTGAGGGAGCTGAGAAGGAGAGGAAGATTTGTTTCTTGTTGTTTCTTCTTTCTTGTGTTGTTTTTCTGTAAATAAATAGATTTGTTGATGCTCTGTTGGCCCCAGGCTGTCTGTCTGAGCTGGGGACCGAGAGCTACCTGACTCTGCTGCTGCTCTCCTGGGTCCCGCCACTGCCTGCGCTCCCTCCATCCATCCCTCCATCCATTCTTCCCTCTGTCCATCCGTCCCTCCCTCCATCCCTGCCTCCATCCGTCTGCTGCGTGGCTCCAGCCGAGTGTGCATCCCCAGCCCTTAGCCATAGCTCCAGCCCTCAGGGCATATCCCAGGATGCCCTGCACGCCCACAGCCGGGGAGCGGGGCTGGTGGGAGCGGGCCCCCTCTGCCCCCACGAAAAGCTCCCCTGCACCCCCGGGGTTCAGGCCGTGACTCGCCCGTGGCCAGGCTGTCCCAGGGCCCAGCGCTGCAGGGAGCAGCTGCACCCGGCCTCCGGCTGGGTCCTGCTGCCCAAACCAAGCCTCCCCCCTTCCTCCCTCCCTCCCTCCCTCCCTCCCTGCTGAGACCCTTGGTGCTTCTGGCTGGAACTGGTCCCGCCCTTGGCTTTCGTGAGTGCAGAGCCAGTACCCGGAGCTGGAGGTGTTGCGAGGATGCCAACTTCAGGCCAAATGCCATCACAGCAAAGGGGCCGGGTACCCAGGGGTGGTGTTGGGTGGCCTTGGGGAAAGCAAAGGTGCAGAAGCAGTGAGGTGGGGGGGACAAGTGCAAGGTGGAAATAAAGTGTTTGTGGAGAGAACTGGAGGAAGCCGTGTGTCCCTAGCAGTGAGCTGTGGGAAGTGGAAAGGAGTTGCAAGGACCAGCAGACAGCAATGAAGGGAAAAGCCAGGTGGGTTGGGGTGGTGGCCAGTGGCAAGGGTAAGGGGAGGGCTGAGTGCCCTGTAATATACACATTGTTTGCCCAGGTGGCTTCTTGGTCTTAGAAAACAAGGGAGCTCGCAGGCCAGCACGTGCTGTGGTTGATGGCTGGAGGAGCGATTCCTCTGCTGGAACTCCCAGGGAAGGTTTGAGATGAGTTTTTTCACAGGCTGTGGGGCACTGGCCATCGCAGAACAGCGCCTGGGATCTTCCCTGTGCGCAGGGCTGTGGCTCTGCGGCCTCCGGGCCGTGCCAGCTGCTCCGGCCGGTCCCGCTGCATGGCGAGCCGGGCTGGTGCTGGCTGGAGGAAAAGGGTGATGATGTCCCAGCTTTCGGCCAGGAAGCGTTTCTGAATTATTGCCCCTTAACCCTCAGCCTTCTGTGCTGCCCTCTGCTTTGCTGGTGCCACGCTCCCCTCTCTGGAAGTGTGGGTGAGGGACCAACAAGGAAAGGCGCTCTGCTGCAGCTTGTACTAACAAAAAAGCAGGGACTGGTTGAGGATGTGGAGGCTGGAGGTAGACTTGGCTGTAGTGACCATGAAATGGTGGAGTTCAGGATCCTGCGTGGAGGAAGCAGGGTGACAAGTAGGATCAAAACCTTGGACCTCAGGAGGGCTAACTTTGGCCTCTTGAAGGAGCTACTGGGAGGAATCCCGTGGGCCAGGGCTCTCAAAGGCAGGGGGGTCCAAGAGTGCTGGTCGCTGTTTAAATGTCACTTCCTCCACGCTCAGGAGCGGTGCGTCCCCCTGAGAAAAGAAATCCAGCAAAGGAGGCAGGAAACCAGCATGGTTGAACAAGGAGGTTCTAGCAGAGCTCAGGTGGAAGAGAAAGGTCCGTGGAATGTGGAAAGAGGGACAGGCCACTAGGGAAGAATACAGGAATGTGGTCAGAGCACGCAGGGATGCAACGAGGAAGGCCAAGGCCCACCTGGAATTGAATGTGGCAAGGGATGTCAAAAACAACAAGAAGGGCTTCATCTACATCAGTAGCAAACGGAAGACGAGGGACAATGTGGGGCCGCTGCTGAATGAGGAGGGTGTCCTGGTGACGGAGGATGCAGAGAAGGCGGAGCTACTGAATGCCGCCTTTGCTTCAGTCTTCAGTGCCAAGGCAGGCCCTCAGGAACCCCAGGCCCCGGAGGTAAGAGAAGCAGCCTACAGAGAGGATGACTTTCCCTTGGTCGAGGAGGACTACATGAGGGATCGCTTAGGCAATCTGGACGCCCACAAATCCATGGGCCCCGATGGAATGCACCCACGAGTGCTGAGGGAGCTGGCGGATGTCATTGCTGAGCCACTCTCCACCATCTTTGAGAGGTCCTGGAGGACAGGAGAGGTGCCCGAGGACTGGAGAAAGGGCAATGTCACTCCAGTCTTCAAAAAGGGCGAGAAGGAGGACCCAGGGAACTACAGGCCGGTCAGCCTCAGCTCCATCCCGGGAAGGGTGATGGAGCAGCTCATCCTGGAGGTCATCATCAAGCAAGCGGAGGAAAAGAAGGTTATCAGGAGTAGTCAGCATGGATTCACCACGGGGAAATCATGCTTGACCAATCTGATAGCTTTTTACGATGGCATGACCGGCTGGGTAGATGAGGGGAGAGCTGTGGATGTTGTCTACCTCGACTTCAGCAAGGCTTTCGACACTGTCTCCCATAACATCCTCCTAGGGAAGCTCAGGAAGAGTGCGCTGGATGAGTGGTCAGTGAGGTGGATTGAGAACTGGCTGAATGGCTGAACTCAGAGGGTTGTCATCAGCGGCGCTGGGTCTAGTTGGAGGCCTGTAACTAGTGGTGTCCCCCCGGGGTCAGTACTGGGCCCAGTCTTGTTGAACTTCTTCATCAGTGACCCGGATGAAGAGTTAGAGTGTACCCTCAGCAAGTTTGCTGAAGACACAGAACTGGGAGGAGTGGTGGATGCACCGACAGGCTGTGCTGCCATTCAGCGAGACCTGGACAGGCTGGAAAGTTGGGCAGAGAGGAACCTGATGAGGCTCAACAAGGGCAAGGGCAGTGTCCTGCACCTGGGGAAGAACAACCCCACGCACCAGTACGGGCTTGGGGCAGACCTGCTGGAGTGCAGCTCTGTGGAGAGGGACCTGGGAGTGCTGGTGGACGACAGGCTGACCATGAGCCAGCAGTGTGCCCTGGCTGCCAAGAAGGCTAATGGCATCCTGGGATGCATTAGGAGGAGGGTGGCCAGTAGGTCGAGGGAGGTTCTCCTTCCCCTCTACACTGCCCTAGTGAGGCCCCATCTGGAGTACTGTGTCCAGTTCTGGGCTCCCCAGTTCAAGAAAGATGAGGAGAGAGTCCAGCGGAGGGCTACGAGGATGGTGAGGGGACTGGAGCATCTGTCCTCGGAGGAAAGGCTGAGGGAGCTGGGCTTGTTCAGCCTGGAGAAGGCTGAGAGGGGACCTTATAAATGCTTATCAATATCTCAAGGGTGGGTGTCAGGAGGATGGGGCCAGACTCTTTTCAGTGGTGCCCAGCAACAGGACAAGGGGCAACGGGCACAAACTGAAGCAGAGGAAGTTCCGTCTGAACATGAGGAAGAACTTCTTTACTCTGAGCGTGACGGAGCCCTGGCACAGGCTACCCAGGGAGGTTGTGGGGTCTCCTTCTTTGCAGATATTCAAGGCCCTCCTGGACAAGTTCCTGTGCTGCCTGCTGTAGGTGACCCTGCTTTGGCAGGGGGGTTGGACTGGATGACCCACAGAGGTCCCTTCCAACCCGGAACGTTCTGTGGTTCTGTGATTCTGTGATTCTGTGATTCTGTTGCAGCCAGTGCCCGGCAACGAGCACAACAGCCCTGCTCCCCGGCTCCTGACACAGCCCTTCTGCCGGCGCAGCCCTGCTCCTCTGCTTCCAACGCGTTCTTTCTCCCTTTCTCCCGACCCAGCCTTTCTCCCCTGCTCCAGACGGTTCCTTTCTCCCAAGCCAGCCTTTCTCTCCGGCTCCTGACACATCCTTTCTCCCGACCCAGCCCTTCTCCCCTGATGCCAGCGCGTCGCTCCCCGTCTCGCCACTGCCATCTCGGTGCCATCATGGAGCACTGGCGGAAGACGATGTTTGTGCTGCCGCAGGTACAGCCCCGCTGCGGGGAGCTTGGCTCGCCCTGTCCAGCCAGCCCTGCGAGGCCCCAGGCTGGGAGAAGCCCTTCTGGCTGCTGCTGCCCTGCTGCAATGGAGCATCCCTGCCTGGGGGGACCCATCCCTGGGCTTGTGCCGCACGGATGCTCGGCGGGAGCAGCCGGGTGCTGTCCGGAGCCTGAGCCGGTGCCTCCTCTGCCCCTTCCCAGGCTGGAGTCATCGGAGCCAAGGCTCACCGGCCCAGCATCAAGATGCTGAAAAGCCGCCTGCACCGAGTAAGGAGCTGCTGGGCGCCGAGGCGTGCGCGGCACCGGGGTGTGTGGCCGGGGCCCGCGGGGCAGGGAGCGGGGCCGCTCACCCCTGCCCTCTCTGCTGCGGCAGGTCTGGAGGATGCTGCCGCTGCCGAAGCTGCTGAAGCGCATGAAGCGCAGGATCCTGCGGCTGCAGGCCATGGCCCGAGAGGACTGGTGGGTGCGGGTGGCGAGGGAGCTGCCCAGCTCCGGCCGGCTGCTGCTGGGGCCATGCCCAGGGGCCCCATGGCCCCACGGCTCTGTCTGGGCAGGGAGAGGGGCAGGGGTGCCGAGGCCCCCGTCCCATGGGTGCGCTCGGCTGGCCAGGGCAGGACCAATGCACTTCTCTGCTTGGCTCTCGGCGTAGGATGTACGACTTCATGCTGGAGGTGGTGGAGGAAGAGGAGGAGGATGAAGTGGAAGAGGGGTTGGAGGCTGGTGGAGAGGGCGAGATAGAGATGGGCATCGAGATGGCAATGGAGATGGACCCACCAGCAGTGGGACAGGCACGTGCTCCCCATCCACTGCCCGCAGTTGGGGGGTTCACCAGCTGCTGGGCTGGGTCTGGGGAAGGGTGGCCCCGCTGCAGGGACCCGGCACCCCATCCCCTCATCCTGGTGGCACAACTGCCAGCGCTGCGCTGCCCTGAGTACCCGTGTGGTGTTGGGGAGGGGGCGATTCTTTGGGGCCGGGCAACCACCGCCTGACCCCAAGCCCAGGGGGGCTCAGCGCTGCCGGCAGAGTCCTGCTCTGCCCAGCGTGTCGCAGGGCTCTGCACACCCAGGAACCGCAGGACGCAGACCAGCCCGAAGCAGCTGCTGCCACGGAGCCCCAGCTCAGCGCGGAGAGGGGCTGCTCGGTAGCCAGACGGCCGTGCCGCTTGCGTGTCTTCCAGGGCTGGTGGAGGTGCGGGGCCTGGTGTTGAGGGAGCTGAGAAGGAGAGGAAGATTTGTTTCTTGTTGTTTCTTCTTTCTTGTGTTGTTTTTCTGTAAATAAATAGATTTGTTGATGCTCTGTTGGCCCCAGGCTGTCTGTCTGAGCTGGGGACCGAGAGCTACCCGACTCTGCTGCTGCTCTCCTGGGTCCCGCCACTGCCTGCGCTCCCTCCATCCATCCCTCCATCCATTCTTCCCTCTGTCCATCCGTCCCTCCCTCCATCCCTGCCTCCATCCGTCTGCTGCGTGGCTCCAGCCGAGTGTGCATCCCCAGCCCTTAGCCATAGCTCCAGCCCTCAGGGCATATCCCAGGATGCCCTGCACGCCCACAGCCGGGGAGCGGGGCTGGTGGGAGCGGGCCCCCTCTGCCCCCACGAAAAGCTCCCCTGCACCCCCGGGGTTCAGGCCGTGACTCGCCCGTGGCCAGGCTGTCCCAGGGCCCAGCGCTGCAGGGAGCAGCTGCACCCGGCCTCCGGCTGGGTCCTGCTGCCCAAACCAAGCCTCCCCCCTTCCTCCCTCCCTCCCTCCCTCCCTCCCTGCTGAGACCCTTGGTGCTTCTGGCTGGAACTGGTCCCGCCCTTGGCTTTCGTGAGTGCAGAGCCAGTACCCGGAGCTGGAGGTGTTGCGAGGATGCCAACTTCAGGCCAAATGCCATCACAGCAAAGGGGCCGGGTACCCAGGGGTGGTGTTGGGTGGCCTTGGGGAAAGCAAAGGTGCAGAAGCAGTGAGGTGGGGGGGACAAGTGCAAGGTGGAAATAAAGTGTTTGTGGAGAGAACTGGAGGAAGCCGTGTGTCCCTAGCAGTGAGCTGTGGGAAGTGGAAAGGAGTTGCAAGGACCAGCAGACAGCAATGAAGGGAAAAGCCAGGTGGGTTGGGGTGGTGGCCAGTGGCAAGGGTAAGGGGAGGGCTGAGTGCCCTGTAATATACACATTGTTTGCCCAGGTGGCTTCTTGGTCTTAGAAAACAAGGGAGCTCGCAGGCCAGCACGTGCTGTGGTTGATGGCTGGAGGAGCGATTCCTCTGCTGGAACTCCCAGGGAAGGTTTGAGATGAGTTTTTTCACAGGCTGTGGGGCACTGGCCATCGCAGAACAGCGCCTGGGATCTTCCCTGTGCGCAGGGCTGTGGCTCTGCGGCCTCCGGGCCGTGCCAGCTGCTCCGGCCGGTCCCGCTGCATGGCGAGCCGGGCTGGTGCTGGCTGGAGGAAAAGGGTGATGATGTCCCAGCTTTCGGCCAGGAAGCGTTTCTGAATTATTGCCCCTTAACCCTCAGCCTTCTGTGCTGCCCTCTGCTTTGCTGGTGCCACGCTCCCCTCTCTGGAAGTGTGGGTGAGGGACCAACAAGGAAAGGCGCTCTGCTGCAGCTTGTACTAACAAAAAAGCAGGGACTGGTTGAGGATGTGGAGGCTGGAGGTAGACTTGGCTGTAGTGACCATGAAATGGTGGAGTTCAGGATCCTGCGTGGAGGAAGCAGGGTGACAAGTAGGATCAAAACCTTGGACCTCAGGAGGGCTAACTTTGGCCTCTTGAAGGAGCTACTGGGAGGAATCCCGTGGGCCAGGGCTCTCAAAGGCAGGGGGGTCCAAGAGTGCTGGTCGCTGTTTAAATGTCACTTCCTCCACGCTCAGGAGCGGTGCGTCCCCCTGAGAAAAGAAATCCAGCAAAGGAGGCAGGAAACCAGCATGGTTGAACAAGGAGGTTCTAGCAGAGCTCAGGTGGAAGAGAAAGGTCCGTGGAATGTGGAAAGAGGGACAGGCCACTAGGGAAGAATACAGGAATGTGGTCAGAGCACGCAGGGATGCAACGAGGAAGGCCAAGGCCCACCTGGAATTGAATGTGGCAAGGGATGTCAAAAACAACAAGAAGGGCTTCATCTACATCAGTAGCAAACGGAAGACGAGGGACAATGTGGGGCCGCTGCTGAATGAGGAGGGTGTCCTGGTGACGGAGGATGCAGAGAAGGCGGAGCTACTGAATGCCGCCTTTGCTTCAGTCTTCAGTGCCAAGGCAGGCCCTCAGGAACCCCAGGCCCCGGAGGTAAGAGAAGCAGCCTACAGAGAGGATGACTTTCCCTTGGTCGAGGAGGACTACATGAGGGATCGCTTAGGCAATCTGGACGCCCACAAATCCATGGGCCCCGATGGAATGCACCCACGAGTGCTGAGGGAGCTGGCGGATGTCATTGCTGAGCCACTCTCCACCATCTTTGAGAGGTCCTGGAGGACAGGAGAGGTGCCCGAGGACTGGAGAAAGGGCAATGTCACTCCAGTCTTCAAAAAGGGCGAGAAGGAGGACCCAGGGAACTACAGGCCGGTCAGCCTCAGCTCCATCCCGGGAAGGGTGATGGAGCAGCTCATCCTGGAGGTCATCATCAAGCAAGCGGAGGAAAAGAAGGTTATCAGGAGTAGTCAGCATGGATTCACCACGGGGAAATCATGCTTGACCAATCTGATAGCTTTTTACGATGGCATGACCGGCTGGGTAGATGAGGGGAGAGCTGTGGATGTTGTCTACCTCGACTTCAGCAAGGCTTTCGACACTGTCTCCCATAACATCCTCCTAGGGAAGCTCAGGAAGAGTGCGCTGGATGAGTGGTCAGTGAGGTGGATTGAGAACTGGCTGAATGGCTGAACTCAGAGGGTTGTCATCAGCGGCGCTGGGTCTAGTTGGAGGCCTGTAACTAGTGGTGTCCCCCCGGGGTCAGTACTGGGCCCAGTCTTGTTGAACTTCTTCATCAGTGACCCGGATGAAGAGTTAGAGTGTACCCTCAGCAAGTTTGCTGAAGACACAGAACTGGGAGGAGTGGTGGATGCACCGACAGGCTGTGCTGCCATTCAGCGAGACCTGGACAGGCTGGAAAGTTGGGCAGAGAGGAACCTGATGAGGCTCAACAAGGGCAAGGGCAGTGTCCTGCACCTGGGGAAGAACAACCCCACGCACCAGTACGGGCTTGGGGCAGACCTGCTGGAGTGCAGCTCTGTGGAGAGGGACCTGGGAGTGCTGGTGGACGACAGGCTGACCATGAGCCAGCAGTGTGCCCTGGCTGCCAAGAAGGCTAATGGCATCCTGGGATGCATTAGGAGGAGGGTGGCCAGTAGGTCGAGGGAGGTTCTCCTTCCCCTCTACACTGCCCTAGTGAGGCCCCATCTGGAGTACTGTGTCCAGTTCTGGGCTCCCCAGTTCAAGAAAGATGAGGAGAGAGTCCAGCGGAGGGCTACGAGGATGGTGAGGGGACTGGAGCATCTGTCCTCGGAGGAAAGGCTGAGGGAGCTGGGCTTGTTCAGCCTGGAGAAGGCTGAGAGGGGACCTTATAAATGCTTATCAATATCTCAAGGGTGGGTGTCAGGAGGATGGGGCCAGACTCTTTTCAGTGGTGCCCAGCAACAGGACAAGGGGCAACGGGCACAAACTGAAGCAGAGGAAGTTCCGTCTGAACATGAGGAAGAACTTCTTTACTCTGAGCGTGACGGAGCCCTGGCACAGGCTACCCAGGGAGGTTGTGGGGTCTCCTTCTTTGCAGATATTCAAGGCCCTCCTGGACAAGTTCCTGTGCTGCCTGCTGTAGGTGACCCTGCTTTGGCAGGGGGGTTGGACTGGATGACCCACAGAGGTCCCTTCCAACCCGGAACGTTCTGTGGTTCTGTGATTCTGTGATTCTGTGATTCTGTTGCAGCCAGTGCCCGGCAACGAGCACAACAGCCCTGCTCCCCGGCTCCTGACACAGCCCTTCTGCCGGCGCAGCCCTGCTCCTCTGCTTCCAACGCGTTCTTTCTCCCTTTCTCCCGACCCAGCCTTTCTCCCCTGCTCCAGACGGTTCCTTTCTCCCAAGCCAGCCTTTCTCTCCGGCTCCCGACACATCCTTTCTCCCGACCCAGCCCTTCTCCCCTGATGCCAGCGCGTCGCTCCCCGTCTCGCCACTGCCATCTCGGTGCCATCATGGAGCACTGGCGGAAGACGATGTTTGTGCTGCCGCAGGTACAGCCCCGCTGCGGGGAGCTTGGCTCGCCCTGTCCAGCCAGCCCTGCGAGGCCCCAGGCTGGGAGAAGCCCTTCTGGCTGCTGCTGCCCTGCTGCAATGGAGCATCCCTGCCTGGGGGGACCCATCCCTGGGCTTGTGCCGCACGGATGCTCGGCGGGAGCAGCCGGGTGCTGTCCGGAGCCTGAGCCGGTGCCTCCTCTGCCCCTTCCCAGGCTGGAGTCATCGGAGCCAAGGCTCACCGGCCCAGCATCAAGATGCTGAAAAGCCGCCTGCACCGAGTAAGGAGCTGCTGGGCGCCGAGGCGTGCGCGGCACCGGGGTGTGTGGCCGGGGCCCGCGGGGCAGGGAGCGGGGCCGCTCACCCCTGCCCTCTCTGCTGCGGCAGGTCTGGAGGATGCTGCCGCTGCCGAAGCTGCTGAAGCGCATGAAGCGCAGGATCCTGCGGCTGCAGGCCATGGCCCGAGAGGACTGGTGGGTGCGGGTGGCGAGGGAGCTGCCCAGCTCCGGCCGGCTGCTGCTGGGGCCATGCCCAGGGGCCCCATGGCCCCACGGCTCTGTCTGGGCAGGGAGAGGGGCAGGGGTGCCGAGGCCCCCGTCTCATGGGTGCGCTCGGCTGGCCAGGGCAGGACCAATGCACTTCTCTGCTTGGCTCTCGGCGTAGGATGTACGACTTCATGCTGGAGGTGGTAGAGGAAGAGGAGGAGGATGAAGTGGAAGAGGGGTTGGAGGCTGGTGGAGAGGGCGAGATAGAGATGGGCATCGAGATGGCAATGGAGATGGACCCACCAGCAGTGGGACAGGCACGTGCTCCCCATCCACTGCCCGCAGTTGGGGGGTTCACCAGCTGCTGGGCTGGGTCTGGGGAAGGGTGGCCCCGCTGCAGGGACCCGGCACCCCATCCCCTCATCCTGGTGGCACAACTGCCAGCGCTGCGCTGCCCTGAGTACCCGTGTGGTGTTGGGGAGGGGGCGATTCTTTGGGGCCGGGCAACCACCGCCTGACCCCAAGCCCAGGGGGGCTCAGCGCTGCCGGCAGAGTCCTGCTCTGCCCAGCGTGTCGCAGGGCTCTGCACACCCAGGAACCGCAGGACGCAGACCAGCCCGAAGCAGCTGCTGCCACGGAGCCCCAGCTCAGCGCGGAGAGGGGCTGCTCGGTAGCCAGACGGCCGTGCCGCTTGCGTGTCTTCCAGGGCTGGTGGAGGTGCGGGGCCTGGTGTTGAGGGAGCTGAGAAGGAGAGGAAGATTTGTTTCTTGTTGTTTCTTCTTTCTTGTGTTGTTTTTCTGTAAATAAATAGATTTGTTGATGCTCTGTTGGCCCCAGGCTGTCTGTCTGAGCTGGGGACCGAGAGCTACCCGACTCTGCTGCTGCTCTCCTGGGTCCCGCCACTGCCTGCGCTCCCTCCATCCATCCCTCCATCCATTCTTCCCTCTGTCCATCCGTCCCTCCCTCCATCCCTGCCTCCATCCGTCTGCTGCGTGGCTCCAGCCGAGTGTGCATCCCCAGCCCTTAGCCATAGCTCCAGCCCTCAGGGCATATCCCAGGATGCCCTGCACGCCCACAGCCGGGGAGCGGGGCTGGTGGGAGCGGGCCCCCTCTGCCCCCACGAAAAGCTCCCCTGCACCCCCGGGGTTCAGGCCGTGACTCGCCCGTGGCCAGGCTGTCCCAGGGCCCAGCGCTGCAGGGAGCAGCTGCACCCGGCCTCCGGCTGGGTCCTGCTGCCCAAACCAAGCCTCCCCCCTTCCTCCCTCCCTCCCTCCCTCCCTCCCTGCTGAGACCCTTGGTGCTTCTGGCTGGAACTGGTCCCGCCCTTGGCTTTCGTGAGTGCAGAGCCAGTACCCGGAGCTGGAGGTGTTGCGAGGATGCCAACTTCAGGCCAAATGCCATCACAGCAAAGGGGCCGGGTACCCAGGGGTGGTGTTGGGTGGCCTTGGGGAAAGCAAAGGTGCAGAAGCAGTGAGGTGGGGGGGACAAGTGCAAGGTGGAAATAAAGTGTTTGTGGAGAGAACTGGAGGAAGCCGTGTGTCCCTAGCAGTGAGCTGTGGGAAGTGGAAAGGAGTTGCAAGGACCAGCAGACAGCAATGAAGGGAAAAGCCAGGTGGGTTGGGGTGGTGGCCAGTGGCAAGGGTAAGGGGAGGGCTGAGTGCCCTGTAATATACACATTGTTTGCCCAGGTGGCTTCTTGGTCTTAGAAAACAAGGGAGCTCGCAGGCCAGCACGTGCTGTGGTTGATGGCTGGAGGAGCGATTCCTCTGCTGGAACTCCCAGGGGAGGTTTGAGATGAGTTTTTTCACAGGCTGTGGGGCACTGGCCATCGCAGAACAGCGCCTGGGATCTTCCCTGTGCGCAGGGCTGTGGCTCTGTGGCCTCCGGGCCGTGCCAGCTGCTCCGGCCGGTCCCGCTGCATGGCGAGCCGGGCTGGTGCTGGATGGAGGAAAAGGGTGATGATGTCCCAGCTTTCGGCCAGGAAGCGTTTCTGAATTATTGCCCCTTAACCCTCAGCCTTCTGTGCTGCCCTCTGCTTTGCTGGTGCCACGCTCCCCTCTCTGGAAGTGCGGGTGAGGGACCAACAAGGAAAGGCGCTCTGCTGCACCTTGTACTAACAAAAAAGCAGGGACTGGTTGAGGATGTGGAGGCTGGAGGTAGACTTGGCTGTAGTGACCATGAAATGGTGGAGTTCAGGATCCTGCGTGGAGGAAGCAGGGTGACAAGTAGGATCAAAACCTTGGACCTCAGGAGGGCTAACTTTGGCCTCTTGAAGGAGCTACTGGGAGGAATCCCGTGGGCCAGGGCTCTCAAAGGCAGGGGGGTCCAAGAGTGCTGGTCGCTGTTTAAATGTCACTTCCTCCACGCTCAGGAGCGGTGCGTCCCCCTGAGAAAAGAAATCCAGCAAAGGAGGCAGGAAACCAGCATGGTTGAACAAGGAGGTTCTAGCAGAGCTCAGGTGGAAGAGAAAGGTCCGTGGAATGTGGAAAGAGGGACAGGCCACTAGGGAAGAATACAGGAATGTGGTCAGAGCACGCAGGGATGCAACGAGGAAGGCCAAGGCCCACCTGGAATTGAATGTGGCAAGGGATGTCAAAAACAACAAGAAGGGCTTCATCTACATCAGTAGCAAACGGAAGACGAGGGACAATGTGGGGCCGCTGCTGAATGAGGAGGGTGTCCTGGTGACGGAGGATGCAGAGAAGGCGGAGCTACTGAATGCCGCCTTTGCTTCAGTCTTCAGTGCCAAGGCAGGCCCTCAGGAATCCCAGGCCCCGGAGGTAAGAGAAGCAGCCTACAGAGAGGATGACTTTCCCTTGGTCGAGGAGGACTACATGAGGGATCGCTTAGGCAATCTGGACGCCCACAAATCCATGGGCCCCGATGGAATGCACCCACGAGTGCTGAGGGAGCTGGCGGATGTCATTGCTGAGCCACTCTCCATCATCTTTGAGAGGTCCTGGAGGACGGGAGAGGTGCCCGAGGACTGGAGAAAGGGCAATGTCACTCCAGTCTTCAAAAAGGGCGAGAAGGAGGACCCAGGGAACTACAGGCCGGTCAGCCTCAGCTCCATCCCGGGAAGGGTGATGGAGCAGCTCATCCTGGAGGTCATCATCAAGCAAGCGGAGGAAAAGAAGGTTATCAGGAGTAGTCAGCATGGATTCACCATGCGGAAATCATGCTTGACCAATCTGATAGCTTTTTACGATGGCATGACCGGCTGGGTAGATGAGGGGAGAGCTGTGGATGTTGTCTGCCTCGACTTCAGCAAGGCTTTCGACACTGTCTCCCATAACATCCTCCTAGGGAAGCTCAGGAAGAGTGCGCTGGATGAGTGGTCAGTGAGGTGAATTGAGAACTGGCTGAATGGCTGAACTCAGAGTGTTGTCATCAGTGGCGCTGGGTCTAGTTGGAGGCCTGTAACTAGTGGTGTCCCCCCGGGGTCAGTACTGGGCCCAGTCTTGTTGAACTTCTTCATCAGTGACCCGGATGAAGAGTTAGAGTGTACCCTCAGCAAGTTTGCTGAAGACACAGAACTGGGAGGAGTGGTGGATGCACCGGCAGGCTGTGCTGCCATTCAGCGAGACCTGGACAGGCTGGAAAGTTGGGCAGAGAGGAACCTGATGAGGCTCAACAAGGGCAAGGGCAGTGTCCTGCACCTGGGGAAGAACAACCCCACGCACCAGTACGGGCTTGGGGCAGACCTGCTGGAGTGCAGCTCTGTGGAGAGGGACCTGGGAGTGCTGGTGGACGACAGGCTGACCATGAGCCAGCAGTGTGCCCTGGCTGCCAAGAAGGCTAATGGCATCCTGGGATGCATTAGGAGGAGGGTGGCCAGTAGGTCGAGGGAGGTTCTCCTTCCCCTCTACACTGCCCTAGTGAGGCCCCATCTGGAGTACTGTGTCCAGTTCTGGGCTCCCCAGTTCAAGAAAGATGAGGAGAGAGTCCAGCGGAGGGCTACGAGGATGGTGAGGGGACTGGAGCATCTGTCCTCGGAGGAAAGGCTGAGGGAGCTGGGCTTGTTCAGCCTGGAGAAGGCTGAGAGGGGACCTTGTAAATGCTTATCAATATCTCAAGGGTGGGTGTCAGGAGGATGGGGCCAGACTCTTTTCAGTGGTGCCCAGCAACAGGACAAGGGGCAACGGGCACAAACTGAAGCAGAGGAAGTTCCGTCTGAACATGAGGAAGAACTTCTTTACTCTGAGCGTGACGGAGCCCTGGCACAGGCTACCCAGGGAGGTTGTGGGGTCTCCTTCTTTGCAGATATTCAAGGCCCTCCTGGACAAGTTCCTGTGCTGCCTGCTGTAGGTGACCCTGCTTTGGCAGGGGGGTTGGACTGGATGACCCACAGAGGTCCCTTCCAACCCGGAACGTTCTGTGGTTCTGTGATTCTGTGATTCTGTGATTCTGTTGCAGCCAGTGCCCGGCAACGAGCACAACAGCCCTGCTCCCCGGCTCCTGACACAGCCCTTCTGCCGGCGCAGCCCTGCTCCTCTGCTTCCAACGCGTTCTTTCTCCCTTTCTCCCGACCCAGCCTTTCTCCCCTGCTCCAGACGGTTCCTTTCTCCCAAGCCAGCCTTTCTCTCCGGCTCCCGACACATCCTTTCTCCCGACCCAGCCCTTCTCCCCTGATGCCAGCGCGTCGCTCCCCGTCTCGCCACTGCCATCTCGGTGCCATCATGGAGCACTGGCGGAAGACGATGTTTGTGCTGCCGCAGGTACAGCCCCGCTGCGGGGAGCTTGGCTCGCCCTGTCCAGCCAGCCCTGCGAGGCCCCAGGCTGGGAGAAGCCCTTCTGGCTGCTGCTGCCCTGCTGCAATGGAGCATCCCTGCCTGGGGGGACCCATCCCTGGGCTTGTGCCGCACGGATGCTCGGCAGGAGCAGCCGGGTGCTGCCCGGAGCCTGAGCCGGTGCCTCCTCTGCCCCTTCCCAGGCTGGAGTCATCGGAGCCAAGGCTCACCGGCCCAGCATCAAGATGCTGAAAAGCCGCCTGCACCGAGTAAGGAGCTGCTGGGCGCCGAGGCGTGCGCGGCACCGGGGTGTGTGGCCGGGGCCCACGGGGCAGGGAGCGGGGCCGCTCACCCCTGCCCTCTCTGCTGCGGCAGGTCTGGAGGATGCTGCCGCTGCCGAAGCTGCTGAAGCGCATGAAGCGCAGGATCCTGCGGCTGCAGGCCATGGCCCGAGAGGACTGGTGGGTGCGGGTGGCGAGGGAGCTGCCCAGCTCCGGCTGGCTGCTGCTGGGGCCATGCCCAGGGGCCCCATGGCCCCACGGCTCTGTCTGGGCAGGGAGAGGGGCAGGGGTGCCGAGGCCCCCGTCCCATGGGTGCGCTCGGCTGGCCAGGGCAGGACCAATGCACTTCTCTGCTTGGCTCTCGGCGTAGGATGTACGACTTCATGCTGGAGGTGGTGGAGGAAGAGGAGGAGGATGAAGTGGAAGAGGGGTTGGAGGCTGATGGAGAGGGCGAGATAGAGATGGGCATCGAGATGGCAATGGAGATGGACCCACCAGCAGTGGGACAGGCACGTGCTCCCCATCCACTGCCCGCAGTTGGGGGGTTCACCAGCTGCTGGGCTGGGTCTGGGGAAGGGTGGCCCCGCTGCAGGGACCCGGCACCCCATCCCCTCATCCTGGTGGCACAACTGCCAGCGCTGCGCTGCCCTGAGTACCCGTGTGGTGTTGGGGAGGGGGCGATTCTTTGGGGCCGGGCAACCACCGCCTGACCCCAAGCCCAGGGGGGCTCAGCGCTGCCGGCAGAGTCCTGCTCTGCCCAGCGTGTCGCAGGGCTCTGCACACCCAGGAACCGCAGGACGCAGACCAGCCCGAAGCAGCTGCTGCCACGGAGCCCCAGCTCAGCGCGGAGAGGGGCTGCTCGGTAGCCAGACGGCCGTGCCGCTTGCGTGTCTTCCAGGGCTGGTGGAGGTGCGGGGCCTGGTGTTGAGGGAGCTGAGAAGGAGAGGAAGATTTGTTTCTTGTTGTTTCTTCTTTCTTGTGTTGTTTTTCTGTAAATAAATAGATTTGTTGATGCTCTGTTGGCCCCAGGCTGTCTGTCTGAGCTGGGGACCGAGAGCTACCCGACTCTGCTGCTGCTCTCCTGGGTCCCGCCACTGCCTGCGCTCCCTCCATCCATCCCTCCATCCATTCTTCCCTCTGTCCATCCGTCCCTCCCTCCATCCCTGCCTCCATCCGTCTGCTGCGTGGCTCCAGCCGAGTGTGCATCCCCAGCCCTTAGCCATAGCTCCAGCCCTCAGGGCATATCCCAGGATGCCCTGCACGCCCACAGCCGGGGAGCGGGGCTGGTGGGAGCGGGCCCCCTCTGCCCCCACGAAAAGCTCCCCTGCACCCCCGGGGTTCAGGCCGTGACTCGCCCGTGGCCAGGCTGTCCCAGGGCCCAGCGCTGCAGGGAGCAGCTGCACCCGGCCTCCGGCTGGGTCCTGCTGCCCAAACCAAGCCTCCCCCCTTCCTCCCTCCCTCCCTCCCTCCCTCCCTGCTGAGACCCTTGGTGCTTCTGGCTGGAACTGGTCCCGCCCTTGGCTTTCGTGAGTGCAGAGCCAGTACCCGGAGCTGGAGGTGTTGCGAGGATGCCAACTTCAGGCCAAATGCCATCACAGCAAAGGGGCCGGGTACCCAGGGGTGGTGTTGGGTGGCCTTGGGGAAAGCAAAGGTGCAGAAGCAGTGAGGTGGGGGGGACAAGTGCAAGGTGGAAATAAAGTGTTTGTGGAGAGAACTGGAGGAAGCCGTGTGTCCCTAGCAGTGAGCTGTGGGAAGTGGAAAGGAGTTGCAAGGACCAGCAGACAGCAATGAAGGGAAAAGCCAGGTGGGTTGGGGTGGTGGCCAGTGGCAAGGGTAAGGGGAGGGCTGAGTGCCCTGTAATATACACATTGTTTGCCCAGGTGGCTTCTTGGTCTTAGAAAACAAGGGAGCTCGCAGGCCAGCACGTGCTGTGGTTGATGGCTGGAGGAGCGATTCCTCTGCTGGAACTCCCAGGGAAGGTTTGAGATGAGTTTTTTCACAGGCTGTGGGGCACTGGCCATCGCAGAACAGCGCCTGGGATCTTCCCTGTGCGCAGGGCTGTGGCTCTGCGGCCTCCGGGCCGTGCCAACTGCTCCGGCCGGTCCCGCTGCATGGCGAGCCGGGCTGGTGCTGGCTGGAGGAAAAGGGTGATGATGTCCCAGCTTTCGGCCAGGAAGCGTTTCTGAATTATTGCCCCTTAACCCTCAGCCTTCTGTGCTGCCCTCTGCTTTGCTGGTGCCACGCTCCCCTCTCTGGAAGTGCGGGTGAGGGACCAACAAGGAAAGGCGCTCTGCTGCACCTTGTACTAACAAAAAAGCAGGGACTGGTTGAGGATGTGGAGGCTGGAGGTAGACTTGGCTGTAGTGACCATGAAATGGTGGAGTTCAGGATCCTGCGTGGAGGAAGCAGGGTGACAAGTAGGATCAAAACCTTGGACCTCAGGAGGGCTAACTTTGGCCTCTTGAAGGAGCTACTGGGAGGAATCCCGTGGGCCAGGGCTCTCAAAGGCAGGGGGGTCCAAGAGTGCTGGTCGCTGTTTAAATGTCACTTCCTCCACGCTCAGGAGCGGTGCGTCCCCCTGAGAAAAGAAATCCAGCAAAGGAGGCAGGAAACCAGCATGGTTGAACAAGGAGGTTCTAGCAGAGCTCAGGTGGAAGAGAAAGGTCCGTGGAATGTGGAAAGAGGGACAGGCCACTAGGGAAGAATACAGGAATGTGGTCAGAGCACGCAGGGATGCAACGAGGAAGGCCAAGGCCCACCTGGAATTGAATGTGGCAAGGGATGTCAAAAACAACAAGAAGGGCTTCATCTACATCAGTAGCAAACGGAAGACGAGGGACAATGTGGGGCCGCTGCTGAATGAGGAGGGTGTCCTGGTGACGGAGGATGCAGAGAAGGCGGAGCTACTGAATGCCTTCTTTGCTTCAGTCTTCAGTGCCAAGGCAGGCCCTCAGGAATCCCAGGCCCCGGAGGTAAGAGAAGCAGCCTACAGAGAGGATGACTTTCCCTTGGTCGAGGAGGACTACATGAGGGATCGCTTAGGCAATCTGGACGCCCACAAATCCATGGGCCCCGATGGAATGCACCCACGAGTGCTGAGGGAGCTGGCGGATGTCATTGCTGAGCCACTCTCCACCATCTTTGAGAGGTCCTGGAGGACAGGAGAGGTGCCCGAGGACTGGAGAAAGGGCAATGTCACTCCAGTCTTCAAAAAGGGCGAGAAGGAGGACCCAGGGAACTACAGGCCGGTCAGCCTCAGCTCCATCCCGGGAAGGGTGATGGAGCAGCTCATCCTGGAGGTCATCATCAAGCAAGCGGAGGAAAAGAAGGTTATCAGGAGTAGTCAGCATGGATTCACCACGGGGAAATCATGCTTGACCAATCTGATAGCTTTTTACGATGGCATGACCGGCTGGGTAGATGAGGGGAGAGCTGTGGATGTTGTCTACCTCGACTTCAGCAAGGCTTTCGACACTGTCTCCCATAACATCCTCCTAGGGAAGCTCAGGAAGAGTGCGCTGGATGAGTGGTCAGTGAGGTGGATTGAGAACTGGCTGAATGGCTGAACTCAGAGGGTTGTCATCAGCGGCGCTGGGTCTAGTTGGAGGCCTGTAACTAGTGGTGTCCCCCCGGGGTCAGTACTGGGCCCAGTCTTGTTGAACTTCTTCATCAGTGACCCGGATGAAGAGTTAGAGTGTACCCTCAGCAAGTTTGCTGAAGACACAGAACTGGGAGGAGTGGTGGATGCACCGACAGGCTGTGCTGCCATTCAGCGAGACCTGGACAGGCTGGAAAGTTGGGCAGAGAGGAACCTGATGAGGCTCAACAAGGGCAAGGGCAGTGTCCTGCACCTGGGGAAGAACAACCCCACGCACCAGTACGGGCTTGGGGCAGACCTGCTGGAGTGCAGCTCTGTGGAGAGGGACCTGGGAGTGCTGGTGGACGACAGGCTGACCATGAGCCAGCAGTGTGCCCTGGCTGCCAAGAAGGCTAATGGCATCCTGGGATGCATTAGGAGGAGGGTGGCCAGTAGGTCGAGGGAGGTTCTCCTTCCCCTCTACACTGCCCTAGTGAGGCCCCATCTGGAGTACTGTGTCCAGTTCTGGGCTCCCCAGTTCAAGAAAGATGAGGAGAGAGTCCAGCGGAGGGCTACGAGGATGGTGAGGGGACTGGAGCATCTGTCCTCGGAGGAAAGGCTGAGGGAGCTGGGCTTGTTCAGCCTGGAGAAGGCTGAGAGGGGACCTTATAAATGCTTATCAATATCTCAAGGGTGGGTGTCAGGAGGATGGGGCCAGACTCTTTTCAGTGGTGCCCAGCAACAGGACAAGGGGCAACGGGCACAAACTGAAGCAGAGGAAGTTCCGTCTGAACATGAGGAAGAACTTCTTTACTCTGAGCGTGACGGAGCCCTGGCACAGGCTACCCAGGGAGGTTGTGGGGTCTCCTTCTTTGCAGATATTCAAGGCCCTCCTGGACAAGTTCCTGTGCTGCCTGCTGTAGGTGACCCTGCTTTGGCAGGGGGGTTGGACTGGATGACCCACAGAGGTCCCTTCCAACCCGGAACGTTCTGTGGTTCTGTGATTCTGTGATTCTGTGATTCTGTTGCAGCCAGTGCCCGGCAACGAGCACAACAGCCCTGCTCCCCGGCTCCTGACACAGCCCTTCTGCCGGCGCAGCCCTGCTCCTCTGCTTCCAACGCGTTCTTTCTCCCTTTCTCCCGACCCAGCCTTTCTCCCCTGCTCCAGACGGTTCCTTTCTCCCAAGCCAGCCTTTCTCTCCGGCTCCCGACACATCCTTTCTCCCGACCCAGCCCTTCTCCCCTGATGCCAGCGCGTCGCTCCCCGTCTCGCCACTGCCATCTCGGTGCCATCATGGAGCACTGGCGGAAGACGATGTTTGTGCTGCCGCAGGTACAGCCCCGCTGCGGGGAGCTTGGCTCGCCCTGTCCAGCCAGCCCTGCGAGGCCCCAGGCTGGGAGAAGCCCTTCTGGCTGCTGCTGCCCTGCTGCAATGGAGCATCCCTGCCTGGGGGGACCCATCCCTGGGCTTGTGCCGCACGGATGCTCGGCGGGAGCAGCCGGGTGCTGTCCGGAGCCTGAGCCGGTGCCTCCTCTGCCCCTTCCCAGGCTGGAGTCATCGGAGCCAAGGCTCACCGGCCCAGCATCAAGATGCTGAAAAGCCGCCTGCACCGAGTAAGGAGCTGCTGGGCGCCGAGGCGTGCGCGGCACCGGGGTGTGTGGCCGGGGCCCGCGGGGCAGGGAGCGGGGCCGCTCACCCCTGCCCTCTCTGCTGCGGCAGGTCTGGAGGATGCTGCCGCTGCCGAAGCTGCTGAAGCGCATGAAGCGCAGGATCCTGCGGCTGCAGGCCATGGCCCGAGAGGACTGGTGGGTGCGGGTGGCGAGGGAGCTGCCCAGCTCCGGCCGGCTGCTGCTGGGGCCATGCCCAGGGGCCCCATGGCCCCACGGCTCTGTCTGGGCAGGGAGAGGGGCAGGGGTGCCGAGGCCCCCGTCTCATGGGTGCGCTCGGCTGGCCAGGGCAGGACCAATGCACTTCTCTGCTTGGCTCTCGGCGTAGGATGTACGACTTCATGCTGGAGGTGGTAGAGGAAGAGGAGGAGGATGAAGTGGAAGAGGGGTTGGAGGCTGGTGGAGAGGGCGAGATAGAGATGGGCATCGAGATGGCAATGGAGATGGACCCACCAGCAGTGGGACAGGCACGTGCTCCCCATCCACTGCCCGCAGTTGGGGGGTTCACCAGCTGCTGGGCTGGGTCTGGGGAAGGGTGGCCCCGCTGCAGGGACCCGGCACCCCATCCCCTCATCCTGGTGGCACAACTGCCAGCGCTGCGCTGCCCTGAGTACCCGTGTGGTGTTGGGGAGGGGGCGATTCTTTGGGGCCGGGCAACCACCGCCTGACCCCAAGCCCAGGGGGGCTCAGCGCTGCCGGCAGAGTCCTGCTCTGCCCAGCGTGTCGCAGGGCTCTGCACACCCAGGAACCGCAGGACGCAGACCAGCCCGAAGCAGCTGCTGCCACGGAGCCCCAGCTCAGCGCGGAGAGGGGCTGCTCGGTAGCCAGACGGCCGTGCCGCTTGCGTGTCTTCCAGGGCTGGTGGAGGTGCGGGGCCTGGTGTTGAGGGAGCTGAGAAGGAGAGGAAGATTTGTTTCTTGTTGTTTCTTCTTTCTTGTGTTGTTTTTCTGTAAATAAATAGATTTGTTGATGCTCTGTTGGCCCCAGGCTGTCTGTCTGAGCTGGGGACCGAGAGCTACCCGACTCTGCTGCTGCTCTCCTGGGTCCCGCCACTGCCTGCGCTCCCTCCATCCATCCCTCCATCCATTCTTCCCTCTGTCCATCCGTCCCTCCCTCCATCCCTGCCTCCATCCGTCTGCTGCGTGGCTCCAGCCGAGTGTGCATCCCCAGCCCTTAGCCATAGCTCCAGCCCTCAGGGCATATCCCAGGATGCCCTGCACGCCCACAGCCGGGGAGCGGGGCTGGTGGGAGCGGGCCCCCTCTGCCCCCACGAAAAGCTCCCCTGCACCCCCGGGGTTCAGGCCGTGACTCGCCCGTGGCCAGGCTGTCCCAGGGCCCAGCGCTGCAGGGAGCAGCTGCACCCGGCCTCCGGCTGGGTCCTGCTGCCCAAACCAAGCCTCCCCCCTTCCTCCCTCCCTCCCTCCCTCCCTCCCTGCTGAGACCCTTGGTGCTTCTGGCTGGAACTGGTCCCGCCCTTGGCTTTCGTGAGTGCAGAGCCAGTACCCGGAGCTGGAGGTGTTGCGAGGATGCCAACTTCAGGCCAAATGCCATCACAGCAAAGGGGCCGGGTACCCAGGGGTGGTGTTGGGTGGCCTTGGGGAAAGCAAAGGTGCAGAAGCAGTGAGGTGGGGGGGACAAGTGCAAGGTGGAAATAAA
This sequence comes from Opisthocomus hoazin, assembly GCF_030867145.1. Lineage (NCBI taxonomy): Eukaryota > Metazoa > Chordata > Aves > Opisthocomiformes > Opisthocomidae > Opisthocomus > Opisthocomus hoazin. Next base: position 145,177,369 of record NC_134414.1, read on the forward strand.
GTGTTTGTGGAGAGAACTGGAGGAAGCCGTGTGTCCCTAGCAGTGAGCTGTGGGAAGTGGAAAGGAGTTGCAAGGACCAGCAGACAGCAATGAAGGGAAAAGCCAGGTGGGTTGGGGTGGTGGCCAGTGGCAAGGGTAAGGGGAGGGCTGAGTGCCCTGTAATATACACATTGTTTGCCCAGGTGGCTTCTTGGTCTTAGAAAACAAGGGAGCTCGCAGGCCAGCACGTGCTGTGGTTGATGGCTGGAGGAGCGATTCCTCTGCTGGAACTCCCAGGGGAGGTTTGAGATGAGTTTTTTCACAGGCTGTGGGGCACTGGCCATCGCAGAACAGCGCCTGGGATCTTCCCTGTGCGCAGGGCTGTGGCTCTGTGGCCTCCGGGCCGTGCCAGCTGCTCCGGCCGGTCCCGCTGCATGGCGAGCCGGGCTGGTGCTGGATGGAGGAAAAGGGTGATGATGTCCCAGCTTTCGGCCAGGAAGCGTTTCTGAATTATTGCCCCTTAACCCTCAGCCTTCTGTGCTGCCCTCTGCTTTGCTGGTGCCACGCTCCCCTCTCTGGAAGTGCGGGTGAGGGACCAACAAGGAAAGGCGCTCTGCTGCACCTTGTACTAACAAAAAAGCAGGGACTGGTTGAGGATGTGGAGGCTGGAGGTAGACTTGGCTGTAGTGACCATGAAATGGTGGAGTTCAGGATCCTGCGTGGAGGAAGCAGGGTGACAAGTAGGATCAAAACCTTGGACCTCAGGAGGGCTAACTTTGGCCTCTTGAAGGAGCTACTGGGAGGAATCCCGTGGGCCAGGGCTCTCAAAGGCAGGGGGGTCCAAGAGTGCTGGTCGCTGTTTAAATGTCACTTCCTCCACGCTCAGGAGCGGTGCGTCCCCCTGAGAAAAGAAATCCAGCAAAGGAGGCAGGAAACCAGCATGGTTGAACAAGGAGGTTCTAGCAGAGCTCAGGTGGAAGAGAAAGGTCCGTGGAATGTGGAAAGAGGGACAGGCCACTAGGGAAGAATACAGGAATGTGGTCAGAGCACGCAGGGATGCAACGAGGAAGGCCAAGGCCCACCTGGAATTGAATGTGGCAAGGGATGTCAAAAACAACAAGAAGGGCTTCATCTACATCAGTAGCAAACGGAAGACGAGGGACAATGTGGGGCCGCTGCTGAATGAGGAGGGTGTCCTGGTGACGGAGGATGCAGAGAAGGCGGAGCTACTGAATGCCGCCTTTGCTTCAGTCTTCAGTGCCAAGGCAGGCCCTCAGGAATCCCAGGCCCCGGAGGTAAGAGAAGCAGCCTACAGAGAGGATGACTTTCCCTTGGTCGAGGAGGACTACATGAGGGATCGCTTAGGCAATCTGGACGCCCACAAATCCATGGGCCCCGATGGAATGCACCCACGAGTGCTGAGGGAGCTGGCGGATGTCATTGCTGAGCCACTCTCCATCATCTTTGAGAGGTCCTGGAGGACGGGAGAGGTGCCCGAGGACTGGAGAAAGGGCAATGTCACTCCAGTCTTCAAAAAGGGCGAGAAGGAGGACCCAGGGAACTACAGGCCGGTCAGCCTCAGCTCCATCCCGGGAAGGGTGATGGAGCAGCTCATCCTGGAGGTCATCATCAAGCAAGCGGAGGAAAAGAAGGTTATCAGGAGTAGTCAGCATGGATTCACCATGCGGAAATCATGCTTGACCAATCTGATAGCTTTTTACGATGGCATGACCGGCTGGGTAGATGAGGGGAGAGCTGTGGATGTTGTCTGCCTCGACTTCAGCAAGGCTTTCGACACTGTCTCCCATAACATCCTCCTAGGGAAGCTCAGGAAGAGTGCGCTGGATGAGTGGTCAGTGAGGTGAATTGAGAACTGGCTGAATGGCTGAACTCAGAGTGTTGTCATCAGTGGCGCTGGGTCTAGTTGGAGGCCTGTAACTAGTGGTGTCCCCCCGGGGTCAGTACTGGGCCCAGTCTTGTTGAACTTCTTCATCAGTGACCCGGATGAAGAGTTAGAGTGTACCCTCAGCAAGTTTGCTGAAGACACAGAACTGGGAGGAGTGGTGGATGCACCGGCAGGCTGTGCTGCCATTCAGCGAGACCTGGACAGGCTGGAAAGTTGGGCAGAGAGGAACCTGATGAGGCTCAACAAGGGCAAGGGCAGTGTCCTGCACCTGGGGAAGAACAACCCCACGCACCAGTACGGGCTTGGGGCAGACCTGCTGGAGTGCAGCTCTGTGGAGAGGGACCTGGGAGTGCTGGTGGACGACAGGCTGACCATGAGCCAGCAGTGTGCCCTGGCTGCCAAGAAGGCTAATGGCATCCTGGGATGCATTAGGAGGAGGGTGGCCAGTAGGTCGAGGGAGGTTCTCCTTCCCCTCTACACTGCCCTAGTGAGGCCCCATCTGGAGTACTGTGTCCAGTTCTGGGCTCCCCAGTTCAAGAAAGATGAGGAGAGAGTCCAGCGGAGGGCTACGAGGATGGTGAGGGGACTGGAGCATCTGTCCTCGGAGGAAAGGCTGAGGGAGCTGGGCTTGTTCAGCCTGGAGAAGGCTGAGAGGGGACCTTGTAAATGCTTATCAATATCTCAAGGGTGGGTGTCAGGAGGATGGGGCCAGACTCTTTTCAGTGGTGCCCAGCAACAGGACAAGGGGCAACGGGCACAAACTGAAGCAGAGGAAGTTCCGTCTGAACATGAGGAAGAACTTCTTTACTCTGAGCGTGACGGAGCCCTGGCACAGGCTACCCAGGGAGGTTGTGGGGTCTCCTTCTTTGCAGATATTCAAGGCCCTCCTGGACAAGTTCCTGTGCTGCCTGCTGTAGGTGACCCTGCTTTGGCAGGGGGGTTGGACTGGATGACCCACAGAGGTCCCTTCCAACCCGGAACGTTCTGTGGTTCTGTGATTCTGTGATTCTGTGATTCTGTTGCAGCCAGTGCCCGGCAACGAGCACAACAGCCCTGCTCCCCGGCTCCTGACACAGCCCTTCTGCCGGCGCAGCCCTGCTCCTCTGCTTCCAACGCGTTCTTTCTCCCTTTCTCCCGACCCAGCCTTTCTCCCCTGCTCCAGACGGTTCCTTTCTCCCAAGCCAGCCTTTCTCTCCGGCTCCCGACACATCCTTTCTCCCGACCCAGCCCTTCTCCCCTGATGCCAGCGCGTCGCTCCCCGTCTCGCCACTGCCATCTCGGTGCCATCATGGAGCACTGGCGGAAGACGATGTTTGTGCTGCCGCAGGTACAGCCCCGCTGCGGGGAGCTTGGCTCGCCCTGTCCAGCCAGCCCTGCGAGGCCCCAGGCTGGGAGAAGCCCTTCTGGCTGCTGCTGCCCTGCTGCAATGGAGCATCCCTGCCTGGGGGGACCCATCCCTGGGCTTGTGCCGCACGGATGCTCGGCAGGAGCAGCCGGGTGCTGCCCGGAGCCTGAGCCGGTGCCTCCTCTGCCCCTTCCCAGGCTGGAGTCATCGGAGCCAAGGCTCACCGGCCCAGCATCAAGATGCTGAAAAGCCGCCTGCACCGAGTAAGGAGCTGCTGGGCGCCGAGGCGTGCGCGGCACCGGGGTGTGTGGCCGGGGCCCACGGGGCAGGGAGCGGGGCCGCTCACCCCTGCCCTCTCTGCTGCGGCAGGTCTGGAGGATGCTGCCGCTGCCGAAGCTGCTGAAGCGCATGAAGCGCAGGATCCTGCGGCTGCAGGCCATGGCCCGAGAGGACTGGTGGGTGCGGGTGGCGAGGGAGCTGCCCAGCTCCGGCTGGCTGCTGCTGGGGCCATGCCCAGGGGCCCCATGGCCCCACGGCTCTGTCTGGGCAGGGAGAGGGGCAGGGGTGCCGAGGCCCCCGTCCCATGGGTGCGCTCGGCTGGCCAGGGCAGGACCAATGCACTTCTCTGCTTGGCTCTCGGCGTAGGATGTACGACTTCATGCTGGAGGTGGTGGAGGAAGAGGAGGAGGATGAAGTGGAAGAGGGGTTGGAGGCTGATGGAGAGGGCGAGATAGAGATGGGCATCGAGATGGCAATGGAGATGGACCCACCAGCAGTGGGACAGGCACGTGCTCCCCATCCACTGCCCGCAGTTGGGGGGTTCACCAGCTGCTGGGCTGGGTCTGGGGAAGGGTGGCCCCGCTGCAGGGACCCGGCACCCCATCCCCTCATCCTGGTGGCACAACTGCCAGCGCTGCGCTGCCCTGAGTACCCGTGTGGTGTTGGGGAGGGGGCGATTCTTTGGGGCCGGGCAACCACCGCCTGACCCCAAGCCCAGGGGGGCTCAGCGCTGCCGGCAGAGTCCTGCTCTGCCCAGCGTGTCGCAGGGCTCTGCACACCCAGGAACCGCAGGACGCAGACCAGCCCGAAGCAGCTGCTGCCACGGAGCCCCAGCTCAGCGCGGAGAGGGGCTGCTCGGTAGCCAGACGGCCGTGCCGCTTGCGTGTCTTCCAGGGCTGGTGGAGGTGCGGGGCCTGGTGTTGAGGGAGCTGAGAAGGAGAGGAAGATTTGTTTCTTGTTGTTTCTTCTTTCTTGTGTTGTTTTTCTGTAAATAAATAGATTTGTTGATGCTCTGTTGGCCCCAGGCTGTCTGTCTGAGCTGGGGACCGAGAGCTACCCGACTCTGCTGCTGCTCTCCTGGGTCCCGCCACTGCCTGCGCTCCCTCCATCCATCCCTCCATCCATTCTTCCCTCTGTCCATCCGTCCCTCCCTCCATCCCTGCCTCCATCCGTCTGCTGCGTGGCTCCAGCCGAGTGTGCATCCCCAGCCCTTAGCCATAGCTCCAGCCCTCAGGGCATATCCCAGGATGCCCTGCACGCCCACAGCCGGGGAGCGGGGCTGGTGGGAGCGGGCCCCCTCTGCCCCCACGAAAAGCTCCCCTGCACCCCCGGGGTTCAGGCCGTGACTCGCCCGTGGCCAGGCTGTCCCAGGGCCCAGCGCTGCAGGGAGCAGCTGCACCCGGCCTCCGGCTGGGTCCTGCTGCCCAAACCAAGCCTCCCCCCTTCCTCCCTCCCTCCCTCCCTCCCTCCCTGCTGAGACCCTTGGTGCTTCTGGCTGGAACTGGTCCCGCCCTTGGCTTTCGTGAGTGCAGAGCCAGTACCCGGAGCTGGAGGTGTTGCGAGGATGCCAACTTCAGGCCAAATGCCATCACAGCAAAGGGGCCGGGTACCCAGGGGTGGTGTTGGGTGGCCTTGGGGAAAGCAAAGGTGCAGAAGCAGTGAGGTGGGGGGGACAAGTGCAAGGTGGAAATAAAGTGTTTGTGGAGAGAACTGGAGGAAGCCGTGTGTCCCTAGCAGTGAGCTGTGGGAAGTGGAAAGGAGTTGCAAGGACCAGCAGACAGCAATGAAGGGAAAAGCCAGGTGGGTTGGGGTGGTGGCCAGTGGCAAGGGTAAGGGGAGGGCTGAGTGCCCTGTAATATACACATTGTTTGCCCAGGTGGCTTCTTGGTCTTAGAAAACAAGGGAGCTCGCAGGCCAGCACGTGCTGTGGTTGATGGCTGGAGGAGCGATTCCTCTGCTGGAACTCCCAGGGAAGGTTTGAGATGAGTTTTTTCACAGGCTGTGGGGCACTGGCCATCGCAGAACAGCGCCTGGGATCTTCCCTGTGCGCAGGGCTGTGGCTCTGCGGCCTCCGGGCCGTGCCAACTGCTCCGGCCGGTCCCGCTGCATGGCGAGCCGGGCTGGTGCTGGCTGGAGGAAAAGGGTGATGATGTCCCAGCTTTCGGCCAGGAAGCGTTTCTGAATTATTGCCCCTTAACCCTCAGCCTTCTGTGCTGCCCTCTGCTTTGCTGGTGCCACGCTCCCCTCTCTGGAAGTGCGGGTGAGGGACCAACAAGGAAAGGCGCTCTGCTGCACCTTGTACTAACAAAAAAGCAGGGACTGGTTGAGGATGTGGAGGCTGGAGGTAGACTTGGCTGTAGTGACCATGAAATGGTGGAGTTCAGGATCCTGCGTGGAGGAAGCAGGGTGACAAGTAGGATCAAAACCTTGGACCTCAGGAGGGCTAACTTTGGCCTCTTGAAGGAGCTACTGGGAGGAATCCCGTGGGCCAGGGCTCTCAAAGGCAGGGGGGTCCAAGAGTGCTGGTCGCTGTTTAAATGTCACTTCCTCCACGCTCAGGAGCGGTGCGTCCCCCTGAGAAAAGAAATCCAGCAAAGGAGGCAGGAAACCAGCATGGTTGAACAAGGAGGTTCTAGCAGAGCTCAGGTGGAAGAGAAAGGTCCGTGGAATGTGGAAAGAGGGACAGGCCACTAGGGAAGAATACAGGAATGTGGTCAGAGCACGCAGGGATGCAACGAGGAAGGCCAAGGCCCACCTGGAATTGAATGTGGCAAGGGATGTCAAAAACAACAAGAAGGGCTTCATCTACATCAGTAGCAAACGGAAGACGAGGGACAATGTGGGGCCGCTGCTGAATGAGGAGGGTGTCCTGGTGACGGAGGATGCAGAGAAGGCGGAGCTACTGAATGCCTTCTTTGCTTCAGTCTTCAGTGCCAAGGCAGGCCCTCAGGAATCCCAGGCCCCGGAGGTAAGAGAAGCAGCCTACAGAGAGGATGACTTTCCCTTGGTCGAGGAGGACTACATGAGGGATCGCTTAGGCAATCTGGACGCCCACAAATCCATGGGCCCCGATGGAATGCACCCACGAGTGCTGAGGGAGCTGGCGGATGTCATTGCTGAGCCACTCTCCATCATCTTTGAGAGGTCCTGGAGGACGGGAGAGGTGCCCGAGGACTGGAGAAAGGGCAATGTCACTCCAGTCTTCAAAAAGGGCGAGAAGGAGGACCCAGGGAACTACAGGCCGGTCAGCCTCAGCTCCATCCCGGGAAGGGTGATGGAGCAGCTCATCCTGGAGGTCATCATCAAGCAAGCGGAGGAAAAGAAGGTTATCAGGAGTAGTCAGCATGGATTCACCATGCGGAAATCATGCTTGACCAATCTGATAGCTTTTTACGATGGCATGACCGGCTGGGTAGATGAGGGGAGAGCTGTGGATGTTGTCTGCCTCGACTTCAGCAAGGCTTTCGACACTGTCTCCCATAACATCCTCCTAGGGAAGCTCAGGAAGAGTGCGCTGGATGAGTGGTCAGTGAGGTGGATTGAGAACTGGCTGAATGGCTGAACTCAGAGGGTTGTCATCAGCGGCGCTGGGTCTAGTTGGAGGCCTGTAACTAGTGGTGTCCCCCCGGGGTCAGTACTGGGCCCAGTCTTGTTGAACTTCTTCATCAGTGACCTGGATGAAGAGTTAGAGTGTACCCTCAGCAAGTTTGCTGAAGACACAGAACTGGGAGGAGTGGTGGATGCACCGGCAGGCTGTGCTGCCATTCAGCGAGACCTGGACAGGCTGGAAAGTTGGGCAGAGAGGAACCTGATGAGGCTCAACAAGGGCAAGGGCAGTGTCCTGCACCTGGGGAAGAACAACCCCACGCACCAGTACGGGCTTGGGGCAGACCTGCTGGAGTGCAGCTCTGTGGAGAGGGACCTGGGAGTGCTGGTGGACGACAGGCTGACCATGAGCCAGCAGTGTGCCCTGGCTGCCAAGAAGGCTAATGGCATCCTGGGATGCATTAGGAGGAGGGTGGCCAGTAGGTCGAGGGAGGTTCTCCTTCCCCTCTACACTGCCCTAGTGAGGCCCCATCTGGAGTACTGTGTCCAGTTCTGGGCTCCCCAGTTCAAGAAAGATGAGGAGAGAGTCCAGCGGAGGGCTACGAGGATGGTGAGGGGACTGGAGCATCTGTCCTCGGAGGAAAGGCTGAGGGAGCTGGGCTTGTTCAGCCTGGAGAAGGCTGAGAGGGGACCTTGTAAATGCTTATCAATATCTCAAGGGTGGGTGTCAGGAGGATGGGGCCAGACTCTTTTCAGTGGTGCCCAGCAACAGGACAAGGGGCAACGGGCACAAACTGAAGCAGAGGAAGTTCCGTCTGAACATGAGGAAGAACTTCTTTACTCTGAGCGTGACGGAGCCCTGGCACAGGCTACCCAGGGAGGTTGTGGGGTCTCCTTCTTTGCAGATATTCAAGGCCCTCCTGGACAAGTTCCTGTGCTGCCTGCTGTAGGTGACCCTGCTTTGGCAGGGGGGTTGGACTGGATGACCCACAGAGGTCCCTTCCAACCCGGAACGTTCTGTGGTTCTGTGATTCTGTGATTCTGTGATTCTGTTGCAGCCAGTGCCCGGCAACGAGCACAACAGCCCTGCTCCCCGGCTCCTGACACAGCCCTTCTGCCGGTGCAGCCCTGCTCCTCTGCTCCCAACGCGTTCTTTCTCCCTTTCTCCCGACCCAGCCTTTCTCCCCTGCTCCAGACGGTTCCTTTCTCCCAAGCCAGCCTTTCTCTCCGGCTCCCGACACATCCTTTCTCCCGACCCAGCCCTTCTCCCCTGATGCCAGCGCGTCGCTCCCCGTCTCGCCACTGCCATCTCGGTGCCATCATGGAGCACTGGCGGAAGACGATGTTTGTGCTGCCGCAGGTACAGCCCCGCTGCGGGGAGCTTGGCTCGCCCTGTCCAGCCAGCCCTGCGAGGCCCCAGGCTGGGAGAAGCCCTTCTGGCTGCTGCTGCCCTGCTGCAATGGAGCATCCCTGCCTGGGGGGACCCATCCCTGGGCTTGTGCCGCACGGATGCTCGGCAGGAGCAGCCGGGTGCTGCCCGGAGCCTGAGCCGGTGCCTCCTCTGCCCCTTCCCAGGCTGGAGTCATCGGAGCCAAGGCTCACCGGCCCAGCATCAAGATGCTGAAAAGCCGCCTGCACCGAGTAAGGAGCTGCTGGGCGCCGAGGCGTGCGCGGCACCGGGGTGTGTGGCCGGGGCCCACGGGGCAGGGAGCGGGGCCGCTCACCCCTGCCCTCTCTGCTGCGGCAGGTCTGGAGGATGCTGCCGCTGCCGAAGCTGCTGAAGCGCATGAAGCGCAGGATCCTGCGGCTGCAGGCCATGGCCCGAGAGGACTGGTGGGTGCGGGTGGCGAGGGAGCTGCCCAGCTCCGGCTGGCTGCTGCTGGGGCCATGCCCAGGGGCCCCATGGCCCCACGGCTCTGTCTGGGCAGGGAGAGGGGCAGGGGTGCCAAGGCCCCCGTCCCATGGGTGCGCTCGGCTGGCCAGGGCAGGACCAATGCACTTCTCTGCTTGGCTCTCGGCGTAGGATGTACGACTTCATGCTGGAGGTGGTGGAGGAAGAGGAGGAGGATGAAGTGGAAGAGGGGTTGGAGGCTGATGGAGAGGGCGAGATAGAGATGGGCATCGAGATGGCAATGGAGATGGACCCACCAGCAGTGGGACAGGCACGTGCTCCCCATCCACTGCCCGCAGTTGGGGGGTTCACCAGCTGCTGGGCTGGGTCTGGGGAAGGGTGGCCCCGCTGCAGGGACCCGGCACCCCATCCCCTCATCCTGGTGGCACAACTGCCAGCGCTGCGCTGCCCTGAGTACCCGTGTGGTGTTGGGGAGGGGGCGATTCTTTGGGGCCGGGCAACCACCGCCTGACCCCAAGCCCAGGGGGGCTCAGCGCTGCCGGCAGAGTCCTGCTCTGCCCAGCGTGTCGCAGGGCTCTGCACACCCAGGAACCGCAGGACGCAGACCAGCCCGAAGCAGCTGCTGCCACGGAGCCCCAGCTCAGCGCGGAGAGGGGCTGCTCGGTAGCCAGACGGCCGTGCCGCTTGCGTGTCTTCCAGGGCTGGTGGAGGTGCGGGGCCTGGTGTTGAGGGAGCTGAGAAGGAGAGGAAGATTTGTTTCTTGTTGTTTCTTCTTTCTTGTGTTGTTTTTCTGTAAATAAATAGATTTGTTGATGCTCTGTTGGCCCCAGGCTGTCTGTCTGAGCTGGGGACCGAGAGCTACCCGACTCTGCTGCTGCTCTCCTGGGTCCCGCCACTGCCTGCGCTCCCTCCATCCATCCCTCCATCCATTCTTCCCTCTGTCCATCCGTCCCTCCCTCCATCCCTGCCTCCATCCGTCTGCTGCGTGGCTCCAGCCGAGTGTGCATCCCCAGCCCTTAGCCATAGCTCCAGCCCTCAGGGCATATCCCAGGATGCCCTGCACGCCCACAGCCGGGGAGCGGGGCTGGTGGGAGCGGGCCCCCTCTGCCCCCACGAAAAGCTCCCCTGCACCCCCGGGGTTCAGGCCGTGACTCGCCCGTGGCCAGGCTGTCCCAGGGCCCAGCGCTGCAGGGAGCAGCTGCACCCGGCCTCCGGCTGGGTCCTGCTGCCCAAACCAAGCCTCCCCCCTTCCTCCCTCCCTCCCTCCCTCCCTCCCTGCTGAGACCCTTGGTGCTTCTGGCTGGAACTGGTCCCGCCCTTGGCTTTCGTGAGTGCAGAGCCAGTACCCGGAGCTGGAGGTGTTGCGAGGATGCCAACTTCAGGCCAAATGCCATCACAGCAAAGGGGCCGGGTACCCAGGGGTGGTGTTGGGTGGCCTTGGGGAAAGCAAAGGTGCAGAAGCAGTGAGGTGGGGGGGACAAGTGCAAGGTGGAAATAAAGTGTTTGTGGAGAGAACTGGAGGAAGCCGTGTGTCCCTAGCAGTGAGCTGTGGGAAGTGGAAAGGAGTTGCAAGGACCAGCAGACAGCAATGAAGGGAAAAGCCAGGTGGGTTGGGGTGGTGGCCAGTGGCAAGGGTAAGGGGAGGGCTGAGTGCCCTGTAATATACACATTGTTTGCCCAGGTGGCTTCTTGGTCTTAGAAAACAAGGGAGCTCGCAGGCCAGCACGTGCTGTGGTTGATGGCTGGAGGAGCGATTCCTCTGCTGGAACTCCCAGGGAAGGTTTGAGATGAGTTTTTTCACAGGCTGTGGGGCACTGGCCATCGCAGAACAGCGCCTGGGATCTTCCCTGTGCGCAGGGCTGTGGCTCTGCGGCCTCCGGGCTGTGCCAACTGCTCCGGCCGGTCCCGCTGCATGGCGAGCCGGGCTGGTGCTGGCTGGAGGAAAAGGGTGATGATGTCCCAGCTTTCGGCCAGGAAGCGTTTCTGAATTATTGCCCCTTAACCCTCAGCCTTCTGTGCTGCCCTCTGCTTTGCTGGTGCCACGCTCCCCTCTCTGGAAGTGCGGGTGAGGGACCAACAAGGAAAGGCGCTCTGCTGCACCTTGTACTAACAAAAAAGCAGGGACTGGTTGAGGATGTGGAGGCTGGAGGTAGACTTGGCTGTAGTGACCATGAAATGGTGGAGTTCAGGATCCTGCGTGGAGGAAGCAGGGTGACAAGTAGGATCAAAACCTTGGACCTCAGGAGGGCTAACTTTGGCCTCTTGAAGGAGCTACTGGGAGGAATCCCGTGGGCCAGGGCTCTCAAAGGCAGGGGGGTCCAAGAGTGCTGGTCGCTGTTTAAATGTCACTTCCTCCACGCTCAGGAGCGGTGCGTCCCCCTGAGAAAAGAAATCCAGCAAAGGAGGCAGGAAACCAGCATGGTTGAACAAGGAGGTTCTAGCAGAGCTCAGGTGGAAGAGAAAGGTCCGTGGAATGTGGAAAGAGGGACAGGCCACTAGGGAAGAATACAGGAATGTGGTCAGAGCACGCAGGGATGCAACGAGGAAGGCCAAGGCCCACCTGGAATTGAATGTGGCAAGGGATGTCAAAAACAACAAGAAGGGCTTCATCTACATCAGTAGCAAACGGAAGACGAGGGACAATGTGGGGCCGCTGCTGAATGAGGAGGGTGTCCTGGTGACGGAGGATGCAGAGAAGGCGGAGCTACTGAATGCCTTCTTTGCTTCAGTCTTCAGTGCCAAGGCAGGCCCTCAGGAATCCCAGGCCCCGGAGGTAAGAGAAGCAGCCTACAGAGAGGATGACTTTCCCTTGGTCGAGGAGGACTACATGAGGGATCGCTTAGGCAATCTGGACGCCCACAAATCCATGGGCCCCGATGGAATGCACCCACGAGTGCTGAGGGAGCTGGCGGATGTCATTGCTGAGCCACTCTCCATCATCTTTGAGAGGTCCTGGAGGACGGGAGAGGTGCCCGAGGACTGGAGAAAGGGCAATGTCACTCCAGTCTTCAAAAAGGGCGAGAAGGAGGACCCAGGGAACTACAGGCCGGTCAGCCTCAGCTCCATCCCGGGAAGGGTGATGGAGCAGCTCATCCTGGAGGTCATCATCAAGCAAGCGGAGGAAAAGAAGGTTATCAGGAGTAGTCAGCATGGATTCACCATGCGGAAATCATGCTTGACCAATCTGATAGCTTTTTACGATGGCATGACCGGCTGGGTAGATGAGGGGAGAGCTGTGGATGTTGTCTACCTCGACTTCAGCAAGGCTTTCGACACTGTCTCCCATAACATCCTCCTAGGGAAGCTCAGGAAGAGTGCGCTGGATGAGTGGTCAGTGAGGTGAATTGAGAACTGGCTGAATGGCTGAACTCAGAGGGTTGTCATCAGCGGCGCTGGGTCTAGTTGGAGGCCTGTAACTAGTGGTGTCCCCCCGGGGTCAGTACTGGGCCCAGTCTTGTTGAACTTCTTCATCAGTGACCCGGATGAAGAGTTAGAGTGTACCCTCAGCAAGTTTGCTGAAGACACAGAACTGGGAGGAGTGGTGGATGCACCGGCAGGCTGTGCTGCCATTCAGCGAGACCTGGACAGGCTGGAAAGTTGGGCAGAGAGGAACCTGATGAGGCTCAACAAGGGCAAGGGCAGTGTCCTGCACCTGGGGAAGAACAACCCCACGCACCAGTACGGGCTTGGGGCAGACCTGCTGGAGTGCAGCTCTGTGGAGAGGGACCTGGGAGTGCTGGTGGACGACAGGCTGACCATGAGCCAGCAGTGTGCCCTGGCTGCCAAGAAGGCTAATGGCATCCTGGGATGCATTAGGAGGAGGGTGGCCAGTAGGTCGAGGGAGGTTCTCCTTCCCTTCTACACTGCCCTAGTGAGGCCCCATCTGGAGTACTGTGTCCAGTTCTGGGCTCCCCAGTTCAAGAAAGATGAGGAGAGAGTCCAGCGGAGGGCTACGAGGATGGTGAGGGGACTGGAGCATCTGTCCTCGGAGGAAAGGCTGAGGGAGCTGGGCTTGTTCAGCCTGGAGAAGGCTGAGAGGGGACCTTATAAATGCTTATCAATATCTCAAGGGTGGGTGTCAGGAGGATGGGGCCAGACTCTTTTCAGTGGTGCCCAGCAACAGGACAAGGGGCAACGGGCACAAACTGAAGCAGAGGAAGTTCCGTCTGAACATGAGGAAGAACTTCTTTACTCTGAGCGTGACGGAGCCCTGGCACAGGCTACCCAGGGAGGTTGTGGGGTCTCCTTCTTTGCAGATATTCAAGGCCCTCCTGGACAAGTTCCTGTGCTGCCTGCTGTAGGTGACCCTGCTTTGGCAGGGGGGTTGGACTGGATGACCCACAGAGGTCCCTTCCAACCCGGAACGTTCTGTGGTTCTGTGATTCTGTGATTCTGTGATTCTGTTGCAGCCAGTGCCCGGCAACGAGCACAACAGCCCTGCTCCCCGGCTCCTGACACAGCCCTTCTGCCGGCGCAGCCCTGCTCCTCTGCTCCCAACGCGTTCTTTCTCCCTTTCTCCCGACCCAGCCTTTCTCCCCTGCTCCAGACGGTTCCTTTCTCCCAAGCCAGCCTTTCTCTCCGGCTCCCGACACATCCTTTCTCCTGACACAGCCCTTCTCCCCTGATGCCAGCGCATCGCTCCCCGTCTCGCCACTGCCATCTCGGTGCCGTCATGGAGCACTGGCGGAAGACGATGTTCGTGCTACCGCAGGTACAGCCCCGCTGCGGGGAGCTTGGCTCGCCCTGTCCAGCCAGCCCTGCGAGGCCCCAGGCTGGGAGAAGCCCTTCTGGCTGCTGCTGCCCTGCTGCAATGGAGCATCCCTGCCTGGGGGGACCCATCCCTGGGCTTGTGCCGCACGGATGCTCGGCGGGAGCAGCCGGGTGCTGCCCGGAGCCTGAGCCGGTGCCTCCTCTGCCCCTTCCCAGGCTGGAGTCATCGGAGCCAAGGCTCACCGGCCCAGCATCAAGATGCTGAAAAGCCGCCTGCACCGAGTAAGGAGCTGCTGGGCGCCGAGGCGTGCGCGGCACCGGGGTGTGTGGCCGGGGCCCACGGGGCAGGGAGCGGGGCCGCTCACCCCTGCCCTCTCTGCTGCGGCAGGTCTGGAGGATGCTGCCGCTGCCGAAGCTGCTGAAGCGCATGAAGCGCAGGATCCTGCGGCTGCAGGCCATGGCCCGAGAGGACTGGTGGGTGCGGGTGGCGAGGGAGCTGCCCAGCTCCGGCTGGCTGCTGCTGGGGCCATGCCCAGGGGCCCCATGGCCCCACGGCTCTGTCTGGGCAGGGAGAGGGGCAGGGGTGCCGAGGCCCCCGTCCCATGGGTGCGCTCGGCTGGCCAGGGCAGGACCAATGCACTTCTCTGCTTGGCTCTCGGCGTAGGATGTACGACTTCATGCTGGAGGTGGTGGAGGAAGAGGAGGAGGATGAAGTGGAAGAGGGGTTGGAGGCTGATGGAGAGGGCGAGATAGAGATGGGCATCGAGATGGCAATGGAGATGGACCCACCAGCAGTGGGACAGGCACGTGCTCCCCATCCACTGCCCGCAGTTGGGGGGTTCACCAGCTGCTGGGCTGGGTCTGGGGAAGGGTGGCCCCGCTGCTGGGACCCGGCACCCCATCCCCTCATCCTGGTGGCACAACTGCCAGCGCTGCGCTGCCCTGAGTACTCGTGTGGTGTTGGGGAGGGGGCGATTCTTTGGGGCCGGGCAACCACCGCCTGACCCCAAGCCCAGGGGGGCTCAGCGCTGCCGGCAGAGTCCTGCTCTGCCCAGCGTGTCGCAGGGCTCTGCACACCCAGGAACCGCAGGACGCAGACCAGCCCGAAGCAGCTGCTGCCACGGAGCCCCAGCTCAGCGCGGAGAGGGGCTGCTCGGTAGCCAGACGGCCGTGCCGCTTGCGTGTCTTCCAGGGCTGGTGGAGGTGCGGGGCCTGGTGTTGAGGGAGCTGAGAAGGAGAGGAAGATTTGTTTCTTGTTGTTTCTTCTTTCTTGTGTTGTTTTTCTGTAAATAAATAGATTTGTTGATGCTCTGTTGGCCCCAGGCTGTCTCTCTGAGCTGGGGACCGAGAGCTACCTGACTCTGCTGCTGCTCTCCTGGGTCCCGCCACTGCCTGCGCTCCCTCCATCCATCCCTCCATCCATTCTTCCCTCTGTCCATCCGTCCCTCCCTCCATCCCTGCCTCCATCCGTCTGCTGCGTGGCTCCAGCCGAGTGTGCATCCCCAGCCCTTAGCCATAGCTCCAGCCCTCAGGGCATATCCCAGGATGCCCTGCACGCCCACAGCCGGGGAGCGGGGCTGGTGGGAGCGGGCCCCCTCTGCCCCCACGAAAAGCTCCCCTGCACCCCCGGGGTTCAGGCCGTGACTCGCCCGTGGCCAGGCTGTCCCAGGGCCCAGCGCTGCAGGGAGCAGCTGCACCCGGCCTCCGGCTGGGTCCTGCTGCCCAAACCAAGCCTCCCCCCTTCCTCCCTCCCTCCCTCCCTCCCTCCCTGCTGAGACCCTTGGTGCTTCTGGCTGGAACTGGTCCCGCCCTTGGCTTTCGTGAGTGCAGAGCCAGTACCCGGAGCTGGAGGTGTTGCGAGGATGCCAACTTCAGGCCAAATGCCATCACAGCAAAGGGGCCGGGTACCCAGGGGTGGTGTTGGGTGGCCTTGGGGAAAGCAAAGGTGCAGAAGCAGTGAGGTGGGGGGGACAAGTGCAAGGTGGAAATAAAGTGTTTGTGGAGAGAACTGGAGGAAGCCGTGTGTCCCTAGCAGTGAGCTGTGGGAAGTGGAAAGGAGTTGCAAGGACCAGCAGACAGCAATGAAGGGAAAAGCCAGGTGGGTTGGGGTGGTGGCCAGTGGCAAGGGTAAGGGGAGGGCTGAGTGCCCTGTAATATACACATTGTTTGCCCAGGTGGCTTCTTGGTCTTAGAAAACAAGGGAGCTCGCAGGCCAGCACGTGCTGTGGTTGATGGCTGGAGGAGCGATTCCTCTGCTGGAACTCCCAGGGAAGGTTTGAGATGAGTTTTTTCACAGGCTGTGGGGCACTGGCCATCGCAGAACAGCGCCTGGGATCTTCCCTGTGCGCAGGGCTGTGGCTCTGCGGCCTCCGGGCCGTGCCAGCTGCTCCAGCCGGTCCCGCTGCATGGCGAGCCGGGCTGGTGCTGGCTGGAGGAAAAGGGTGATGATGTCCCAGCTTTCGGCCAGGAAGCGTTTCTGAATTATTGCCCCTTAACCCTCAGCCTTCTGTGCTGCCCTCTGCTTTGCTGGTGCCACGCTCCCCTCTCTGGAAGTGCGGGTGAGGGACCAACAAGGAAAGGCGCTCTGCTGCACCTTGTACTAACAAAAAAGCAGGGACTGGTTGAGGATGTGGAGGCTGGAGGTAGACTTGGCTGTAGTGACCATGAAATGGTGGAGTTCAGGATCCTGCGTGGAGGAAGCAGGGTGACAAGTAGGATCAAAACCTTGGACCTCAGGAGGGCTAACTTTGGCCTCTTGAAGGAGCTACTGGGAGGAATCCCGTGGGCCAGGGCTCTCAAAGGCAGGGGGGTCCAAGAGTGCTGGTCGCTGTTTAAATGTCACTTCCTCCACGCTCAGGAGCGGTGCGTCCCCCTGAGAAAAGAAATCCAGCAAAGGAGGCAGGAAACCAGCATGGTTGAACAAGGAGGTTCTAGCAGAGCTCAGGTGGAAGAGAAAGGTCCGTGAAATGTGGAAAGAGGGACAGGCCACTAGGGAAGAATACAGGAATGTGGTCAGAGCACGCAGGGATGCAACGAGGAAGGCCAAGGCCCACCTGGAATTGAATGTGGCAAGGGATGTCAAAAACAACAAGAAGGGCTTCATCTACATCAGTAGCAAATGGAAGACGAGGGACAATGTGGGGCCGCTGCTGAATGAGGAGGGTGTCCTGGTGACGGAGGATGCAGAGAAGGCGGAGCTACTGAATGCCTTCTTTGCTTCAGTCTTCAGTGCCAAGGCAGGCCCTCAGGAATCCCAGGCCCCGGAGGTAAGAGAAGCAGCCTACAGAGAGGATGACTTTCCCTTGGTCGAGGAGGACTACATGAGGGATCGCTTAGGCAATCTGGACGCCCACAAATCCATGGGCCCCGATGGAATGCACCCACGAGTGCT
Organism: Opisthocomus hoazin; assembly: GCF_030867145.1. Classification (NCBI taxonomy): domain Eukaryota; kingdom Metazoa; phylum Chordata; class Aves; order Opisthocomiformes; family Opisthocomidae; genus Opisthocomus; species Opisthocomus hoazin. Next base: position 145,194,377 of record NC_134414.1, read on the forward strand.
GAGGGAGCTGGCGGATGTCATTGCTGAGCCACTCTCCACCATCTCTGAGAGGTCCTGGAGGACAGGAGAGGTGCCCGAGGACTGGAGAAAGGGCAATGTCACTCCAGTCTTCAAAAAGGGCGAGAAGGAGGACCCAGGGAACTACAGGCCGGTCAGCCTCAGCTCCATCCCGGGAAGGGTGATGGAGCAGCTCATCCTGGAGGTCATCATCAAGCAAGCGGAGGAAAAGAAGGTTATCAGGAGTAGTCAGCATGGATTCACCACGCGGAAATCATGCTTGACCAATCTGATAGCTTTTTACGATGGCATGACCGGCTGGGTAGATGAGGGGAGAGCTGTGGATGTTGTCTACCTCGACTTCAGCAAGGCTTTCGACACTGTCTCCCATAACATCCTCCTAGGGAAGCTCAGGAAGAGTGCGCTGGATGAGTGGTCAGTGAGGTGGATTGAGAACTGGCTGAATGGCTGAACTCAGAGGGTTGTCATCAGCGGCGCTGGGTCTAGTTGGAGGCCTGTAACTAGTGGTGTCCCCCCGGGGTCAGTACTGGGCCCAGTCTTGTCACCCATCAGTGACCTGGATGAAGAGTTAGAGTGTACCCTCAGCAAGTTTGCTGAAGACACAGAACTGGGAGGAGTGGTGGATGCACCGGCAGGCTGTGCTGCCATTCAGCGAGACCTGGACAGGCTGGAAAGTTGGGCAGAGAGGAACCTGATGAGGCTCAACAAGGGCAAGGGCAGTGTCCTGCACCTGGGGAAGAACAACCCCACGCACCAGTACGGGCTTGGGGCAGACCTGCTGGAGTGCAGCTCTGTGGAGAGGGACCTGGGAGTGCTGGTGGACGACAGGCTGACCATGAGCCAGCAGTGTGCCCTGGCTGCCAAGAAGGCTAATGGCATCCTGGGATGCATTAGGAGGAGGGTGGCCAGTAGGTCGAGGGAGGTTCTCCTTCCCCTCTACACTGCCCTAGTGAGGCCCCATCTGGAGTACTGTGTCCAGTTCTGGGCTCCCCAGTTCAAGAAAGATGAGGAGAGAGTCCAGCGGAGGGCTACGAGGATGGTGAGGGGACTGGAGCATCTGTCCTCGGAGGAAAGGCTGAGGGAGCTGGGCTTGTTCAGCCTGGAGAAGGCTGAGAGGGGACCTTATAAATGCTTATCAATATCTCAAGGGTGGGTGTCAGGAGGATGGGGCCAGACTCTTTTCAGTGGTGCCCAGCAACAGGACAAGGGGCAACGGGCACAAACTGAAGCAGAGGAAGTTCCGTCTGAACATGAGGAAGAACTTCTTTACTCTGAGCGTGACGGAGCCCTGGCACAGGCTACCCAGGGAGGTTGTGGGGTCTCCTTCTTTGCAGATATTCAAGGCCCTCCTGGACAAGTTCCTGTGCTGCCTGCTGTAGGTGACCCTGCTTTGGCAGGGGGGTTGGACTGGATGACCCACAGAGGTCCCTTCCAACCCGGAACGTTCTGTGGTTCTGTGATTCTGTGATTCTGTGATTCTGTTGCAGCCGGTGCCCGGCAACGAGCACAACAGCCCTGCTCCCCGGCTCCTGACACAGCCCTTCTGCCGGCGCAGCCCTGCTCCTCTGCTCCCAACGCGTTCTTTCTCCCTTTCTCCCGACCCAGCCTTTCTCCCCTGCTCCAGACGGTTCCTTTCTCCCAAGCCAGTCTTTCTCCCCTGCTCCCGACACATCCTGTCTCCCGACCCAGCCCTTCTCCCCTGATGCCAGCGCGTCGCTCCCCGTCTCGCCACTGCCATCTCGGTGCCGTCATGGAGCACTGGCGGAAGACGATGTTTGTGCTGCCGCAGGTACAGCCCCGCTGCGGGGAGCTTGGCTCGCCCTGTCCAGCCAGCCCTGCGAGGCCCCGGGCTGGGAGAAGCCCTTCTGGCTGCTGCTGCCCTGCTGCAATGGAGCATCCCTGCCTGGGGGGACCCATCCCTGGGCTTGTGCCGCACGGATGCTCGGCGGGAGCAGCCGGGTGCTGCCCGGAGCCTGAGCCGGTGCCTCCTCTGCCCCTTCCCAGGCTGGAGTCATCGGAGCCAAGGCTCACCGGCCCAGCATCAAGATGCTGAAAAGCCGCCTGCACCGAGTAAGGAGCTGCTGGGCGCCGAGGCGTGCGCGGCACCGGGGTGTGTGGCCGGGGCCCACGGGGCAGGGAGCGGGGCCGCTCACCCCTGCCCTCTCTGCTGCGGCAGGTCTGGAGGATGCTGCCGCTGCCGAAGCTGCTGAAGCGCATGAAGCGCAGGATCCTGCGGCTGCAGGCCATGGCCCGAGAGGACTGGTGGGTGCGGGTGGCGAGGGAGCTGCCCAGCTCCGGCCGGCTGCTGCTGGGGCCATGCCCAGGGGCCCCATGGCCCCACGGCTCTGTCTGGGCAGGGAGAGGGGCAGGGGCGCCGAGGCCCCCGTCCCATGGGTGCACTCGGCTGGCCAGGGCAGGACCAATGCACTTCTCTGCTTGGCTCTCGGCGTAGGATGTACGACTTCATGCTGGAGGTGGTGGAGGAAGAGGAGGAGGATGAAGTGGAAGAGGGGTTGGAGGCTGATGGAGAGGGCGAGATAGAGATGGGCATCGAGATGGCAATGGAGATGGACCCACCAGCAGTGGGACAGGCACGTGCTCCCCATCCACTGCCCGCAGTTGGGGGGTTCACCAGCTGCTGGGCTGGGTCTGGGGAAGGGTGGCCCCGCTGCAGGGACCCGGCACCCCATCCCCTCATCCTGGTGGCACAACTGCCAGCGCTGCGCTGCCCTGAGTACCCGTGTGGTGTTGGGGAGGGGGCGATTCTTTGGGGCCAGGCAACCACCGCCTGACCCCAAGCCCAGGGGGGCTCAGCGCTGCCGGCAGAGTCCTGCTCTGCCCAGCGTGTCGCAGGGCTCTGCACACCCAGGAACCGCAGGACGCAGACCAGCCCGAAGCAGCTGCTGCCACGGAGCCCCAGCTCAGCGCGGAGAGGGGCTGCTCGGTAGCCAGACGGCCGTGCCGCTTGCGTGTCTTCCAGGGCTGGTGGAGGTGCGGGGCCTGGTGTTGAGGGAGCTGAGAAGGAGAGGAAGATTTGTTTCTTGTTGTTTCTTCTTTCTTGTGTTGTTTTTCTGTAAATAAATAGATTTGTTGATGCTCTGTTGGCCCCAGGCTGTCTGTCTGAGCTGGGGACCGAGAGCTACCCGACTCTGCTGCTGCTCTCCTGGGTCCCGCCACTGCCTGCGCTCCCTCCATCCATCCCTCCATCCATTCTTCCCTCTGTCCATCCGTCCCTCCCTCCATCCCTGCCTCCATCCGTCTGCTGCGTGGCTCCAGCCGAGTGTGCATCCCCAGCCCTTAGCCATAGCTCCAGCCCTCAGGGCATATCCCAGGATGCCCTGCACGCCCACAGCCGGGGAGCGGGGCTGGTGGGAGCGGGCCCCCTCTGCCCCCACGAAAAGCTCCCCTGCACCCCCGGGGTTCAGGCCGTGACTCGCCCGTGGCCAGGCTGTCCCAGGGCCCAGCGCTGCAGGGAGCAGCTGCACCCGGCCTCCGGCTGGGTCCTGCTGCCCAAACCAAGCCTCCCCCCTTCCTCCCTCCCTCCCTCCCTCCCTCCCTGCTGAGACCCTTGGTGCTTCTGGCTGGAACTGGTCCCGCCCTTGGCTTTCGTGAGTGCAGAGCCAGTACCCGGAGCTGGAGGTGTTGCGAGGATGCCAACTTCAGGCCAAATGCCATCACAGCAAAGGGGCCGGGTACCCAGGGGTGGTGTTGGGTGGCCTTGGGGAAAGCAAAGGTGCAGAAGCAGTGAGGTGGGGGGGACAAGTGCAAGGTGGAAATAAAGTGTTTGTGGAGAGAACTGGAGGAAGCCGTGTGTCCCTAGCAGTGAGCTGTGGGAAGTGGAAAGGAGTTGCAAGGACCAGCAGACAGCAATGAAGGGAAAAGCCAGGTGGGTTGGGGTGGTGGCCAGTGGCAAGGGTAAGGGGAGGGCTGAGTGCCCTGTAATATACACATTGTTTGCCCAGGTGGCTTCTTGGTCTTAGAAAACAAGGGAGCTCGCAGGCCAGCACGTGCTGTGGTTGATGGCTGGAGGAGCGATTCCTCTGCTGGAACTCCCAGGGAAGGTTTGAGATGAGTTTTTTCACAGGCTGTGGGGCACTGGCCATCGCAGAACAGCGCCTGGGATCTTCCCTGTGCGCAGGGCTGTGGCTCTGCGGCCTCCGGGCCGTGCCAGCTGCTCCAGCCGGTCCCGCTGCATGGCGAGCCGGGCTGGTGCTGGCTGGAGGAAAAGGGTGATGATGTCCCAGCTTTCGGCCAGGAAGCGTTTCTGAATTATTGCCCCTTAACCCTCAGCCTTCTGTGCTGCCCTCTGCTTTGCTGGTGCCACGCTCCCCTCTCTGGAAGTGCGGGTGAGGGACCAACAAGGAAAGGCGCTCTGCTGCAGCTTGTACTAACAAAAAAGCAGGGACTGGTTGAGGATGTGGAGGCTGGAGGTAGACTTGGCTGTAGTGACCATGAAATGGTGGAGTTCAGGATCCTGCGTGGAGGAAGCAGGGTGACAAGTAGGATCAAAACCTTGGACCTCAGGAGGGCTAACTTTGGCCTCTTGAAGGAGCTACTGGGAGGAATCCCGTGGGCCAGGGCTCTCAAAGGCAGGGGGGTCCAAGAGTGCTGGTCGCTGTTTAAATGTCACTTCCTCCACGCTCAGGAGCGGTGCGTCCCCCTGAGAAAAGAAATCCAGCAAAGGAGGCAGGAAACCAGCATGGTTGAACAAGGAGGTTCTAGCAGAGCTCAGGTGGAAGAGAAGGGTCCGTGGAATGTGGAAAGAGGGACAGGCCACTAGGGAAGAATACAGGAATGTGGTCAGAGCACGCAGGGATGCAACGAGGAAGGCCAAGGCCCACCTGGAATTGAATGTGGCAAGGGATGTCAAAAACAACAAGAAGGGCTTCATCTACATCAGTAGCAAACGGAAGACGAGGGACAATGTGGGGCCGCTGCTGAATGAGGAGGGTGTCCTGGTGACGGAGGATGCAGAGAAGGCGGAGCTACTGAATGCCGCCTTTGCTTCAGTCTTCAGTGCCAAGGCAGGCCCTCAGGAATCCCAGGCCCCGGAGGTAAGAGAAGCAGCCTACAGAGAGGATGACTTTCCCTTGGTCGAGGAGGACTACATGAGGGATCGCTTAGGCAATCTGGACGCCCACAAATCCATGGGCCCCGATGGAATGCACCCACGAGTGCTGAGGGAGCTGGTGGATGTCATTGCTGAGCCACTCTCCACCATCTTTGAGAGGTCCTGGAGGACAGGAGAGGTGCCCGAGGACTGGAGAAAGGGCAATGTCACTCCAGTCTTCAAAAAGGGTGAGAAGGAGGACCCAGGGAACTACAGGCCGGTCAGCCTCAGCTCCATCCCGGGAAGGGTGATGGAGCAGCTCATCCTGGAGGTCATCATCAAGCAAGCGGAGGAAAAGAAGGTTATCAGGAGTAGTCAGCATGGATTCACCACGCGGAAATCATGCTTGACCAATCTGATAGCTTTTTACGATGGCATGACCGGCTGGGTAGATGAGGGGAGAGCTGTGGATGTTGTCTACCTCGACTTCAGCAAGGCTTTCGACACTGTCTCCCATAACATCCTCCTAGGGAAGCTCAGGAAGAGTGCGCTGGATGAGTGGTCAGTGAGGTGGATTGAGAACTGGCTGAATGGCTGAACTCAGAGGGTTGTCATCAGCGGCGCTGGGTCTAGTTGGAGGCCTGTAACTAGTGGTGTCCCCCCGGGGTCAGTACTGGGCCCAGTCTTGTTGAACTTCTTCATCAGTGACCCGGATGAAGAGTTAGAGTGTACCCTCAGCAAGTTTGCTGAAGACACAGAACTGGGAGGAGTGGTGGATGCACCGGCAGGCTGTGCTGCCATTCAGCGAGACCTGGACAGGCTGGAAAGTTGGGCAGAGAGGAACCTGATGAGGCTCAACAAGGGCAAGGGCAGTGTCCTGCACCTGGGGAAGAACAACCCCACGCACCAGTACGGGCTTGGGGCAGACCTGCTGGAGTGCAGCTCTGTGGAGAGGGACCTGGGAGTGCTGGTGGACGACAGGCTGACCATGAGCCAGCAGTGTGCCCTGGCTGCCAAGAAGGCTAATGGCATCCTGGGATGCATTAGGAGGAGGGTGGCCAGTAGGTCGAGGGAGGTTCTCCTTCCCCTCTACACTGCCCTAGTGAGGCCCCATCTGGAGTACTGTGTCCAGTTCTGGGCTCCCCAGTTCAAGAAAGATGAGGAGAGAGTCCAGCGGAGGGCTACGAGGATGGTGAGGGGACTGGAGCATCTGTCCTCGGAGGAAAGGCTTAGGGAGCTGGGCTTGTTCAGCCTGGAGAAGGCTGAGAGGGGACCTTATAAATGCTTATCAATATCTCAAGGGTGGGTGTCAGGAGGATGGGGCCAGACTCTTTTCAGTGGTGCCCAGCAACAGGACAAGGGGCAACGGGCACAAACTGAAGCAGAGGAAGTTCCGTCTGAACATGAGGAAGAACTTCTTTACTCTGAGCGTGACGGAGCCCTGGCACAGGCTACCCAGGGAGGTTGTGGGGTCTCCTTCTTTGCAGATATTCAAGGCCCTCCTGGACAAGTTCCTGTGCTGCCTGCTGTAGGTGACCCTGCTTTGGCAGGGGGGTTGGACTGGATGACCCACAGAGGTCCCTTCCAACCCGGAACGTTCTGTGGTTCTGTGATTCTGTGATTCTGTGATTCTGTTGCAGCCAGTGCCCGGCAACGAGCACAACAGCCCTGCTCCCCGGCTCCTGACACAGCCCTTCTGCCGGCGCAGCCCTGCTCCTCTGCTCCCAACGCGTTCTTTCTCCCTTTCTCCCGACCCAGCCTTTCTCCCCTGCTCCAGACGGTTCCTTTCTCCCAAGCCAGCCTTTCTCTCCGGCTCCCGACACATCCTTTCTCCCGACCCAGCCCTTCTCCCCTGATGCCAGCGCGTCGCTCCCCGTCTCGCCACTGCCATCTCGGTGCCGTCATGGAGCACTGGCGGAAGACGATGTTTGTGCTGCCGCAGGTACAGCCCCGCTGCGGGGAGCTTGGCTCGCCCTGTCCAGCCAGCCCTGCGAGGCCCCGGGCTGGGAGAAGCCCTTCTGGCTGCTGCTGCCCTGCTGCAATGGAGCATCCCTGCCTGGGGGGACCCATCCCTGGGCTTGTGCCGCACGGATGCTCGGCGGGAGCAGCCGGGTGCTGCCCGGAGCCTGAGCCGGTGCCTCCTCTGCCCCTTCCCAGGCTGGAGTCATCGGAGCCAAGGCTCACCGGCCCAGCATCAAGATGCTGAAAAGCCGCCTGCACCGAGTAAGGAGCTGCTGGGCGCCGAGGCGTGCGCGGCACCGGGGTGTGTGGCCGGGGCCCACGGGGCAGGGAGCGGGGCCGCTCACCCCTGCCCTCTCTGCTGCGGCAGGTCTGGAGGATGCTGCCGCTGCCGAAGCTGCTGAAGCGCATGAAGCGCAGGATCCTGCGGCTGCAGGCCATGGCCCGAGAGGACTGGTGGGTGCGGGTGGCGAGGGAGCTGCCCAGCTCCGGCCGGCTGCTGCTGGGGCCATGCCCAGGGGCCCCATGGCCCCACGGCTCTGTCTGGGCAGGGAGAGGGGCAGGGGTGCCGAGGCCCCCGTCCCATGGGTGCGCTCGGCTGGCCAGGGCAGGACCAATGCACTTCTCTGCTTGGCTCTCGGCGTAGGATGTACGACTTCATGCTGGAGGTGGTGGAGGAAGAGGAGGAGGATGAAGTGGAAGAGGGGTTGGAGGCTGATGGAGAGGGTGAGATAGAGATGGGCATCGAGATGGCAATGGAGATGGACCCACCAGCAGTGGGACAGGCACGTGCTCCCCATCCACTGCCCGCAGTTGGGGGGTTCACCAGCTGCTGGGCTGGGTCTGGGGAAGGGTGGCCCCGCTGCAGGGACCCGGCACCCCATCCCCTCATCCTGGTGGCACAACTGCCAGCGCTGCGCTGCCCTGAGTACCCGTGTGGTGTTGGGGAGGGGGCGATTCTTTGGGGCCGGGCAACCACCGCCTGACCCCAAGCCCAGGGGGGCTCAGCGCTGGCGGCAGAGTCCTGCTCTGCCCAGCGTGTCGCAGGGCTCTGCACACCCAGGAACCGCAGGACGCAGACCAGCCCGAAGCAGCTGCTGCCACGGAGCCCCAGCTCAGCGCGGAGAGGGGCTGCTCGGTAGCCAGACGGCCGTGCCGCTTGCGTGTCTTCCAGGGCTGGTGGAGGTGCGGGGCCTGGTGTTGAGGGAGCTGAGAAGGAGAGGAAGATTTGTTTCTTGTTGTTTCTTCTTTCTTGTGTTGTTTTTCTGTAAATAAATAGATTTGTTGATGCTCTGTTGGCCCCAGGCTGTCTGTCTGAGCTGGGGACCGAGAGCTACCCGACTCTGCTGCTGCTCTCCTGGGTCCCGCCACTGCCTGCGCTCCCTCCATCCATCCCTCCATCCATTCTTCCCTCTGTCCATCCGTCCCTCCCTCCATCCCTGCCTCCATCCGTCTGCTGCGTGGCTCCAGCCGAGTGTGCATCCCCAGCCCTTAGCCATAGCTCCAGCCCTCAGGGCATATCCCAGGATGCCCTGCACGCCCACAGCCGGGGAGCGGGGCTGGTGGGAGCGGGCCCCCTCTGCCCCCACGAAAAGCTCCCCTGCACCCCCGGGGTTCAGGCCGTGACTCGCCCGTGGCCAGGCTGTCCCAGGGCCCAGCGCTGCAGGGAGCAGCTGCACCCGGCCTCCGGCTGGGTCCTGCTGCCCAAACCAAGCCTCCCCCCTTCCTCCCTCCCTCCCTCCCTCCCTCCCTGCTGAGACCCTTGGTGCTTCTGGCTGGAACTGGTCCCGCCCTTGGCTTTCGTGAGTGCAGAGCCAGTACCCGGAGCTGGAGGTGTTGCGAGGATGCCAACTTCAGGCCAAATGCCATCACAGCAAAGGGGCCGGGTACCCAGGGGTGGTGTTGGGTGGCCTTGGGGAAAGCAAAGGTGCAGAAGCAGTGAGGTGGGGGGGACAAGTGCAAGGTGGAAATAAAGTGTTTGTGGAGAGAACTGGAGGAAGCCGTGTGTCCCTAGCAGTGAGCTGTGGGAAGTGGAAAGGAGTTGCAAGGACCAGCAGACAGCAATGAAGGGAAAAGCCAGGTGGGTTGGGGTGGTGGCCAGTGGCAAGGGTAAGGGGAGGGCTGAGTGCCCTGTAATATACACATTGTTTGCCCAGGTGGCTTCTTGGTCTTAGAAAACAAGGGAGCTCGCAGGCCAGCACGTGCTGTGGTTGATGGCTGGAGGAGCGATTCCTCTGCTGGAACTCCCAGGGAAGGTTTGAGATGAGTTTTTTCACAGGCTGTGGGGCACTGGCCATCGCAGAACAGCGCCTGGGATCTTCCCTGTGCGCAGGGCTGTGGCTCTGCGGCCTCCGGGCTGTGCCAGCTGCTCCGGCCGGTCCCGCTGCATGGCGAGCCGGGCTGGTGCTGGCTGGAGGAAAAGGGTGATGATGTCCCAGCTTTCGGCCAGGAAGCGTTTCTGAATTATTGCCCCTTAACCCTCAGCCTTCTGTGCTGCCCTCTGCTTTGCTGGTGCCACGCTCCCCTCTCTGGAAGTGCGGGTGAGGGACCAACAAGGAAAGGCGCTCTGCTGCACCTTGTACTAACAAAAAAGCAGGGACTGGTTGAGGATGTGGAGGCTGGAGGTAGACTTGGCTGTAGTGACCATGAAATGGTGGAGTTCAGGATCCTGCGTGGAGGAAGCAGGGTGACAAGTAGGATCAAAACCTTGGACCTCAGGAGGGCTAACTTTGGCCTCTTGAAGGAGCTACTGGGAGGAATCCCGTGGGCCAGGGCTCTCAAAGGCAGGGGGGTCCAAGAGTGCTGGTCGCTGTTTAAATGTCACTTCCTCCACGCTCAGGAGCGGTGCGTCCCCCTGAGAAAAGAAATCCAGCAAAGGAGGCAGGAAACCAGCATGGTTGAACAAGGAGGTTCTAGCAGAGCTCAGGTGGAAGAGAAAGGTCCGTGGAATGTGGAAAGAGGGACAGGCCACTAGGGAAGAATACAGGAATGTGGTCAGAGCACGCAGGGATGCAACGAGGAAGGCCAAGGCCCACCTGGAATTGAATGTGGCAAGGGATGTCAAAAACAACAAGAAGGGCTTCATCTACATCAGTAGCAAACGGAAGACGAGGGACAATGTGGGGCCGCTGCTGAATGAGGAGGGTGTCCTGGTGACGGAGGATGCAGAGAAGGCGGAGCTACTGAATGCCTTCTTTGCTTCAGTCTTCAGTGCCAAGGCAGGCCCTCAGGAATCCCAGGCCCCGGAGGTAAGAGAAGCAGCCTACAGAGAGGATGACTTTCCCTTGGTCGAGGAGGACTACATGAGGGATCGCTTAGGCAATCTGGACGCCCACAAATCCATGGGCCCCGATGGAATGCACCCACGAGTGCTGAGGGAGCTGGCGGATGTCATTGCTGAGCCACTCTCCATCATCTTTCAGAGGTCCTGGAGGACGGGAGAGGTGCCCGAGGACTGGAGAAAGGGCAATGTCACTCCAGTCTTCAAAAAGGGCAAGAAGGAGGACCCAGGGAACTACAGGCCGGTCAGCCTCAGCTCCATCCCGGGAAGGGTGATGGAGCAGCTCATCCTGGAGGTCATCATCAAGCAAGCGGAGGAAAAGAAGGTTATCAGGAGTAGTCAGCATGGATTCACCACGCGGAAATCATGCTTGACCAATCTGATAGCTTTTTACGATGGCATGACCGGCTGGGTAGATGAGGGGAGAGCTGTGGATGTTGTCTACCTCGACTTCAGCAAGGCTTTCGACACTGTCTCCCATAACATCCTCCTAGGGAAGCTCAGGAAGAGTGCGCTGGATGAGTGGTCAGTGAGGTGGATTGAGAACTGGCTGAATGGCTGAACTCAGAGGGTTGTCATCAGCGGCGCTGGGTCTAGTTGGAGGCCTGTAACTAGTGGTGTCCCCCCGGGGTCAGTACTGGGCCCAGTCTTGTTGAACTTCTTCATCAGTGACCTGGATGAAGAGTTAGAGTGTACCCTCAGCAAGTTTGCTGAAGACACAGAACTGGGAGGAGTGCTGGATACACCGGCAGGCTGTGCTGCCATTCAGCGAGACCTGGACAGGCTGGAAAGTTGGGCAGAGAGGAACCTGATGAGGTTCAACAAGGGCAAGGGCAGTGTCCTGCACCTGGGGAAGAACAACCCCACGCACCAGTACGGGCTTGGGGCAGACCTGCTGGAGTGCAGCTCTGTGGAGAGGGACCTGGGAGTGCTGGTGGACGACAGGCTGACCATGAGCCAGCAGTGTGCCCTGGCTGCCAAGAAGGCTAATGGCATCCTGGGATGCATTAGGAGGAGGGTGGCCAGTAGGTCGAGGGAGGTTCTCCTTCCCCTCTACACTGCCCTAGTGAGGCCCCATCTGGAGTACTGTGTCCAGTTCTGGGCTCCCCAGTTCAAGAAAGATGAGGAGAGAGTCCAGCGGAGGGCTACGAGGATGGTGAGGGGACTGGAGCATCTGTCCTCGGAGGAAAGGCTGAGGGAGCTGGGCTTGTTCAGCCTGGAGAAGGCTGAGAGGGGACCTTATAAATGCTTATCAATATCTCAAGGGTGGGTGTCAGGAGGATGGGGCCAGACTCTTTTCAGTGGTGCCCAGCAACAGGACAAGGGGCAACGGGCACAAACTGAAGCAGAGGAAGTTCCGTCTGAACATGAGGAAGAACTTCTTTACTCTGAGCGTGACGGAGCCCTGGCACAGGCTACCCAGGGAGGTTGTGGGGTCTCCTTCTTTGCAGATATTCAAGGCCCTCCTGGACAAGTTCCTGTGCTGCCTGCTGTAGGTGACCCTGCTTTGGCAGGGGGGTTGGACTGGATGACCCACAGAGGTCCCTTCCAACCCGGAACGTTCTGTGGTTCTGTGATTCTGTGATTCTGTGATTCTGTTGCAGCCAGTGCCCGGCAACGAGCACAACAGCCCTGCTCCCCGGCTCCTGACACAGCCCTTCTGCCGGCGCAGCCCTGCTCCTCTGCTCCCAACGCGTTCTTTCTCCCTTTCTCCCGACCCAGCCTTTCTCCCCTGCTCCAGACGGTTCCTTTCTCCCAAGCCAGTCTTTCTCCCCTGCTCCCGACACATCCTTTCTCCCGACCCAGCCCTTCTCCCCTGATGCCAGCGCGTCGCTCCCCGTCTCGCCACTGCCATCTCGGTGCCGTCATGGAGCACTGGCGGAAGACGATGTTTGTGCTGCCGCAGGTACAGCCCCGCTGCGGGGAGCTTGGCTCGCCCTGTCCAGCCAGCCCTGCGAGGCCCCGGGCTGGGAGAAGCCCTTCTGGCTGCTGCTGCCCTGCTGCAATGGAGCATCCCTGCCTGGGGGGACCCATCCCTGGGCTTGTGCCGCACGGATGCTCGGCGGGAGCAGCCGGGTGCTGCCCGGAGCCTGAGCCGGTGCCTCCTCTGCCCCTTCCCAGGCTGGAGTCATCGGAGCCAAGGCTCACCGGCCCAGCATCAAGATGCTGAAAAGCCGCCTGCACCGAGTAAGGAGCTGCTGGGCGCCGAGGCGTGCGCGGCACCGGGGTGTGTGGCCGGGGCCCACGGGGCAGGGAGCGGGGCCGCTCACCCCTGCCCTCTCTGCTGCGGCAGGTCTGGAGGATGCTGCCGCTGCCGAAGCTGCTGAAGCGCATGAAGCGCAGGATCCTGCGGCTGCAGGCCATGGCCCGAGAGGACTGGTGGGTGCGGGTGGCGAGGGAGCTGCCCAGCTCCGGCCGGCTGCTGCTGGGGCCATGCCCAGGGGCCCCATGGCCCCACGGCTCTGTCTGGGCAGGGAGAGGGGCAGGGGTGCCGAGGCCCCCGTCCCATGGGTGCGCTCGGCTGGCCAGGGCAGGACCAATGCACTTCTCTGCTTGGCTCTCGGCGTAGGATGTACGACTTCATGCTGGAGGTGGTGGAGGAAGAGGAGGAGGATGAAGTGGAAGAGGGGTTGGAGGCTGATGGAGAGGGCGAGATAGAGATGGGCATCGAGATGGCAATGGAGATGGACCCACCAGCAGTGGGACAGGCACGTGCTCCCCATCCACTGCCCGCAGTTGGGGGGTTCACCAGCTGCTGGGCTGGGTCTGGGGAAGGGTGGCCCCGCTGCAGGGACCCGGCACCCCATCCCCTCATCCTGGTGGCACAACTGCCAGCGCTGCGCTGCCCTGAGTACCCGTGTGGTGTTGGGGAGGGGGCGATTCTTTGGGGCCGGGCAACCACCGCCTGACCCCAAGCCCAGGGGGGCTCAGCGCTGCCGGCAGAGTCCTGCTCTGCCCAGCGTGTCGCAGGGCTCTGCACACCCAGGAACCGCAGGACGCAGACCAGCCCGAAGCAGCTGCTGCCACGGAGCCCCAGCTCAGCGCGGAGAGGGGCTGCTCGGTAGCCAGACGGCCGTGCCGCTTGCGTGTCTTCCAGGGCTGGTGGAGGTGCGGGGCCTGGTGTTGAGGGAGCTGAGAAGGAGAGGAAGATTTGTTTCTTGTTGTTTCTTCTTTCTTGTGTTGTTTTTCTGTAAATAAATAGATTTGTTGATGCTCTGTTGGCCCCAGGCTGTCTGTCTGAGCTGGGGACCGAGAGCTACCCGACTCTGCTGCTGCTCTCCTGGGTCCCGCCACTGCCTGCGCTCCCTCCATCCATCCCTCCATCCATTCTTCCCTCTGTCCATCCGTCCCTCCCTCCATCCCTGCCTCCATCCGTCTGCTGCGTGGCTCCAGCCGAGTGTGCATCCCCAGCCCTTAGCCATAGCTCCAGCCCTCAGGGCATATCCCAGGATGCCCTGCACGCCCACAGCCGGGGAGCGGGGCTGGTGGGAGCGGGCCCCCTCTGCCCCCACGAAAAGCTCCCCTGCACCCCCGGGGTTCAGGCCGTGACTCGCCCGTGGCCAGGCTGTCCCAGGGCCCAGCGCTGCAGGGAGCAGCTGCACCCGGCCTCCGGCTGGGTCCTGCTGCCCAAACCAAGCCTCCCCCCTTCCTCCCTCCCTCCCTCCCTCCCTCCCTGCTGAGACCCTTGGTGCTTCTGGCTGGAACTGGTCCCGCCCTTGGCTTTCGTGAGTGCAGAGCCAGTACCCGGAGCTGGAGGTGTTGCGAGGATGCCAACTTCAGGCCAAATGCCATCACAGCAAAGGGGCCGGGTACCCAGGGGTGGTGTTGGGTGGCCTTGGGGAAAGCAAAGGTGCAGAAGCAGTGAGGTGGGGGGGACAAGTGCAAGGTGGAAATAAAGTGTTTGTGGAGAGAACTGGAGGAAGCCGTGTGTCCCTAGCAGTGAGCTGTGGGAAGTGGAAAGGAGTTGCAAGGACCAGCAGACAGCAATGAAGGGAAAAGCCAGGTGGGTTGGGGTGGTGGCCAGTGGCAAGGGTAAGGGGAGGGCTGAGTGCCCTGTAATATACACATTGTTTGCCCAGGTGGCTTCTTGGTCTTAGAAAACAAGGGAGCTCGCAGGCCAGCACGTGCTGTGGTTGATGGCTGGAGGAGCGATTCCTCTGCTGGAACTCCCAGGGAAGGTTTGAGATGAGTTTTTTCACAGGCTGTGGGGCACTGGCCATCGCAGAACAGCGCCTGGGATCTTCCCTGTGCGCAGGGCTGTGGCTCTGCGGCCTCCGGGCTGTGCCAGCTGCTCCGGCCGGTCCCGCTGCATGGCGAGCCGGGCTGGTGCTGGCTGGAGGAAAAGGGTGATGATGTCCCAGCTTTCGGCCAGGAAGCGTTTCTGAATTATTGCCCCTTAACCCTCAGCCTTCTGTGCTGCCCTCTGCTTTGCTGGTGCCACGCTCCCCTCTCTGGAAGTGCGGGTGAGGGACCAACAAGGAAAGGCGCTCTGCTGCACCTTGTACTAACAAAAAAGCAGGGACTGGTTGAGGATGTGGAGGCTGGAGGTAGACTTGGCTGTAGTGACCATGAAATGGTGGAGTTCAGGATCCTGCGTGGAGGAAGCAGGGTGACAAGTAGGATCAAAACCTTGGACCTCAGGAAGGCTAACTTTGGCCTCTTGAAGGAGCTACTGGGAGGAATCCCGTGGGCCAGGGCTCTCAAAGGCAGGGGGGTCCAAGAGTGCTGGTCGCTGTTTAAATGTCACTTCCTCCACGCTCAGGAGCGGTGCGTCCCCCTGAGAAAAGAAATCCAGCAAAGGAGGCAGGAAACCAGCATGGTTGAACAAGGAGGTTCTAGCAGAGCTCAGGTGGAAGAGAAAGGTCCTTGGAATGTGGAAAGAGGGACAGGCCACTAGGGAAGAATACAGGAATGTGGTCAGAGCACGCAGGGATGCAACGAGGAAGGCCAAGGCCCACCTGGAATTGAATGTGGCAAGGGATGTCAAAAACAACAAGAAGGGCTTCATCTACATCAGTAGCAAACGGAAGACGAGGGACAATGTGGGGCCGCTGCTGAATGAGGAGGGTGTCCTGGTGACGGAGGATGCAGAGAAGGCGGAGCTACTGAATGCCGCCTTTGCTTCAGTCTTCAGTGCCAAGGCAGGCCCTCAGGAATCCCAGGCCCCGGAGGTAAGAGAAGCAGCCTACAGAGAGGATGACTTTCCCTTGGTCGAGGAGGACTACATGAGGGATCGCTTAGGCAATCTGGACGCCCACAAATCCATGGGCCCCGATGGAATGCACCCACGAGTGCTGAGGGAGCTGGCGGATGTCATTGCTGAGCCACTCTCCATCATCTTTGAGAGGTCCTGGAGGACAGGAGAGGTGCCCGAGGACTGGAGAAAGGGCAATGTCACTCCAGTCTTCAAAAAGGGCAAGAAGGAGGACCCAGGGAACTACAGGCCGGTCAGCCTCAGCTCCATCCCGGGAAGGGTGATGGAGCAGCTCATCCTGGAGGTCATCATCAAGCAAGCGGAGGAAAAGAAGGTTATCAGGAGTAGTCAGCATGGATTCACCACGCGGAAATCATGCTTGACCAATCTGATAGCTTTTTACGATGGCATGACCGGCTGGGTAGATGAGGGGAGAGCTGTGGATGTTGTCTACCTCGACTTCAGCAAGGCTTTCGACACTGTCTCCCATAACATCCTCCTAGGGAAGCTCAGGAAGAGTGCGCTGGATGAGTGGTCAGTGAGGTGGATTGAGAACTGGCTGAATGGCTGAACTCAGAGGGTTGTCATCAGCGGCGCTGGGTCTAGTTGGAGGCCTGTAACTAGTGGTGTCCCCCCGGGGTCAGTACTGGGCCCAGTCTTGTTGAACTTCTTCATCAGTGACCTGGATGAAGAGTTAGAGTGTACCCTCAGCAAGTTTGCTGAAGACACAGAACTGGGAGGAGTGCTGGATACACCGGCAGGCTGTGCTGCCATTCAGCGAGACCTGGACAGGCTGGAAAGTTGGGCAGAGAGGAACCTGATGAGGTTCAACAAGGGCAAGGGCAGTGTCCTGCACCTGGGGAAGAACAACCCCACGCACCAGTACGGGCTTGGGGCAGACCTGCTGGAGTGCAGCTCTGTGGAGAGGGACCTGGGAGTGCTGGTGGACGACAGGCTGACCATGAGCCAGCAGTGTGCCCTGGCTGCCAAGAAGGCTAATGGCATCCTGGGATGCATTAGGAGGAGGGTGGCCAGTAGGTCGAGGGAGGTTCTCCTTCCCCTCTACACTGCCCTAGTGAGGCCCCATCTGGAGTACTGTGTCCAGTTCTGGGCTCCCCAGTTCAAGAAAGATGAGGAGAGAGTCCAGCGGAGGGCTACGAGGATGGTGAGGGGACTGGAGCATCTGTCCTCGGAGGAAAGGCTGAGGGAGCTGGGCTTGTTCAGCCTGGAGAAGGCTGAGAGGGGACCTTGTAAATGCTTATCAATATCTCAAGGGTGGGTGTCAGGAGGATGGGGCCAGACTCTTTTCAGTGGTGCCCAGCAACAGGACAAGGGGCAACGGGCACAAACTGAAGCAGAGGAAGTTCCGTCTGAACATGAGGAAGAACTTCTTTACTCTGAGCGTGACGGAGCCCTGGCACAGGCTACCCAGGGAGGTTGTGGGGTCTCCTTCTTTGCAGATATTCAAGGCCCTCCTGGACAAGTTCCTGTGCTGCCTGCTGTAGGTGACCCTGCTTTGGCAGGGGGGTTGGACTGGATGACCCACAGAGGTCCCTTCCAACCCGGAACGTTCTGTGGTTCTGTGATTCTGTGATTCTGTGATTCTGTTGCAGCCAGTGCCCGGCAACGAGCACAACAGCCCTGCTCCCCGGCTTCTGACACAGCCCTTCTGCCGGCGCAGCCCTGCTCCTCTGCTCCCAACGCGTTCTTTCTCCCTTTCTCCCGACCCAGCCTTTCTCCCCTGCTCCAGACGGTTCCTTTCTCCCAAGCCAGCCTTTCTCTCCGGCTCCCGACACATCCTTTCTCCCGACCCAGCCCTTCTCCCCTGATGCCAGCGCGTCGCTCCCTGTCTCGCCACTGCCATCTCGGTGCCGTCATGGAGCACTGGCGGAAGACGATGTTTGTGCTGCCGCAGGTACAGCCCCGCTGCGGGGAGCTTGGCTCGCCCTGTCCAGCCAGCCCTGCGAGGCCCCGGGCTGGGAGAAGCCCTTCTGGCTGCTGCTGCCCTGCTGCAATGGAGCATCCCTGCCTGGGGGGACCCATCCCTGGGCTTGTGCCGCACGGATGCTCGGCGGGAGCAGCCGGGTGCTGCCCGGAGCCTGAGCCGGTGCCTCCTCTGCCCCTTCCCAGGCTGGAGTCATCGGAGCCAAGGCTCACCGGCCCAGCATCAAGATGCTGAAAAGCCGCCTGCACCGAGTAAGGAGCTGCTGGGCGCCGAGGCGTGCGCGGCACCGGGGTGTGTGGCCGGGGCCCACGGGGCAGGGAGCGGGGCCGCTCACCCCTGCCCTCTCTGCTGCGGCAGGTCTGGAGGATGCTGCCGCTGCCGAAGCTGCTGAAGCGCATGAAGCGCAGGATCCTGCGGCTGCAGGCCATGGCCCGAGAGGACTGGTGGGTGCGGGTGGCGAGGGAGCTGCCCAGCTCCGGCCGGCTGCTGCTGGGGCCATGCCCAGGGGCCCCATGGCCCCACGGCTCTGTCTGGGCAGGGAGAGGGGCAGGGGTGCCGAGGCCCCCGTCCCATGGGTGCGCTCGGCTGGCCAGGGCAGGACCAATGCACTTCTCTGCTTGGCTCTCGGCGTAGGATGTACGACTTCATGCTGGAGGTGGTGGAGGAAGAGGAGGAGGATGAAGTGGAAGAGGGGTTGGAGGCTGATGGAGAGGGCGAGATAGAGATGGCCATCGAGATGGCAATGGAGATGGACCCACCAGCAGTGGGACAGGCACGTGCTCCCCATCCACTGCCCGCAGTTGGGGGGTTCACCAGCTGCTGGGCTGGGTCTGGGGAAGGGTGGCCCCGCTGCTGGGACCCGGCACCCCATCCCCTCATCCTGGTGGCACAACTGCCAGCGCTGCGCTGCCCTGAGTACTCGTGTGGTGTTGGGGAGGGGGCGATTCTTTGGGGCCGGGCAACCACCGCCTGACCCCAAGCCCAGGGGGGCTCAGCGCTGCCGGCAGAGTCCTGCTCTGCCCAGCGTGTCGCAGGGCTCTGCACACCCAGGAACCGCAGGACGCAGACCAGCCCGAAGCAGCTGCTGCCACGGAGCCCCAGCTCAGCGCGGAGAGGGGCTGCTCGGTAGCCAGACGGCCGTGCCGCTTGCGTGTCTTCCAGGGCTGGTGGAGGTGCGGGGCCTGGTGTTGAGGGAGCTGAGAAGGAGAGGAAGATTTGTTTCTTGTTGTTTCTTCTTTCTTGTGTTGTTTTTCTGTAAATAAATAGATTTGTTGATGCTCTGTTGGCCCCAGGCTGTCTGTCTGAGCTGGGGACCGAGAGCTACCCGACTCTGCTGCTGCTCTCCTGGGTCCCGCCACTGCCTGCGCTCCCTCCATCCATCCCTCCATCCATTCTTCCCTCTGTCCATCCGTCCCTCCCTCCATCCCTGCCTCCATCCGTCTGCTGCGTGGCTCCAGCCGAGTGTGCATCCCCAGCCCTTAGCCATAGCTCCAGCCCTCAGGGCATATCCCAGGATGCCCTGCACGCCCACAGCCGGGGAGCGGGGCTGGTGGGAGCGGGCCCCCTCTGCCCCCACGAAAAGCTCCCCTGCACCCCCGGGGTTCAGGCCGTGACTCGCCCGTGGCCAGGCTGTCCCAGGGCCCAGCGCTGCAGGGAGCAGCTGCACCCGGCCTCCGGCTGGGTCCTGCTGCCCAAACCAAGCCTCCCCCCTTCCTCCCTCCCTCCCTCCCTCCCTCCCTGCTGAGACCCTTGGTGCTTCTGGCTGGAACTGGTCCCGCCCTTGGCTTTCGTGAGTGCAGAGCCAGTACCCGGAGCTGGAGGTGTTGCGAGGATGCCAACTTCAGGCCAAATGCCATCACAGCAAAGGGGCCGGGTACCCAGGGGTGGTGTTGGGTGGCCTTGGGGAAAGCAAAGGTGCAGAAGCAGTGAGGTGGGGGGGACAAGTGCAAGGTGGAAATAAAGTGTTTGTGGAGAGAACTGGAGGAAGCCGTGTGTCCCTAGCAGTGAGCTGTGGGAAGTGGAAAGGAGTTGCAAGGACCAGCAGACAGCAATGAAGGGAAAAGCCAGGTGGGTTGGGGTGGTGGCCAGTGGCAAGGGTAAGGGGAGGGCTGAGTGCCCTGTAATATACACATTGTTTGCCCAGGTGGCTTCTTGGTCTTAGAAAACAAGGGAGCTCGCAGGCCAGCACGTGCTGTGGTTGATGGCTGGAGGAGCGATTCCTCTGCTGGAACTCCCAGGGAAGGTTTGAGATGAGTTTTTTCACAGGCTGTGGGGCACTGGCCATCGCAGAACAGCGCCTGGGATCTTCCCTGTGCGCAGGGCTGTGGCTCTGCGGCCTCCGGGCTGTGCCAGCTGCTCCGGCCGGTCCCGCTGCATGGCGAGCCGGGCTGGTGCTGGCTGGAGGAAAAGGGTGATGATGTCCCAGCTTTCGGCCAGGAAGCGTTTCTGAATTATTGCCCCTTAACCCTCAGCCTTCTGTGCTGCCCTCTGCTTTGCTGGTGCCACGCTCCCCTCTCTGGAAGTGCGGGTGAGGGACCAACAAGGAAAGGCGCTCTGCTGCACCTTGTACTAACAAAAAAGCAGGGACTGGTTGAGGATGTGGAGGCTGGAGGTAGACTTGGCTGTAGTGACCATGAAATGGTGGAGTTCAGGATCCTGCGTGGAGGAAGCAGGGTGACAAGTAGGATCAAAACCTTGGACCTCAGGAGGGCTAACTTTGGCCTCTTGAAGGAGCTACTGGGAGGAATCCCGTGGGCCAGGGCTCTCAAAGGCAGGGGGGTCCAAGAGTGCTGGTCGCTGTTTAAATGTCACTTCCTCCACGCTCAGGAGCGGTGCGTCCCCCTGAGAAAAGAAATCCAGCAAAGGAGGCAGGAAACCAGCATGGTTGAACAAGGAGGTTCTAGCAGAGCTCAGGTGGAAGAGAAAGGTCCGTGGAATGTGGAAAGAGGGACAGGCCACTAGGGAAGAATACAGGAATGTGGTCAGAGCACGCAGGGATGCAACGAGGAAGGCCAAGGCCCACCTGGAATTGAATGTGGCAAGGGATGTCAAAAACAACAAGAAGGGCTTCATCTACATCAGTAGCAAACGGAAGACGAGGGACAATGTGGGGCCGCTGCTGAATGAGGAGGGTGTCCTGGTGACGGAGGATGCAGAGAAGGCGGAGCTACTGAATGCCGCCTTTGCTTCAGTCTTCAGTGCCAAGGCAGGCCCTCAGGAATCCCAGGCCCCGGAGGTAAGAGAAGCAGCCTACAGAGAGGATGACTTTCCCTTGGTCGAGGAGGACTACATGAGGGATCGCTTAGGCAATCTGGACGCCCACAAATCCATGGGCCCCGATGGAATGCACCCACGAGTGCTGAGGGAGCTGGCGGATGTCATTGCTGAGCCACTCTCCATCATCTTTGAGAGGTCCTGGAGGACAGGAGAGGTGCCCGAGGACTGGAGAAAGGGCAATGTCACTCCAGTCTTCAAAAAGGGCAAGAAGGAGGACCCAGGGAACTACAGGCCGGTCAGCCTCAGCTCCATCCCGGGAAGGGTGATGGAGCAGCTCATCCTGGAGGTCATCATCAAGCAAGCGGAGGAAAAGAAGGTTATCAGGAGTAGTCAGCATGGATTCACCACGCAGAAATCATGCTTGACCAATCTGATAGCTTTTTACGATGGCATGACCGGCTGGGTAGATGAGGGGAGAGCTGTGGATGTTGTCTACCTCGACTTCAGCAAGGCTTTCGACACTGTCTCCCATAACATCCTCCTAGGGAAGCTCAGGAAGAGTGCGCTGGATGAGTGGTCAGTGAGGTGGATTGAGAACTGGCTGAATGGCTGAACTCAGAGGGTTGTCATCAGCGGCGCTGGGTCTAGTTGGAGGCCTGTAACTAGTGGTGTCCCCCCGGGGTCAGTACTGGGCCCAGTCTTGTTGAACTTCTTCATCAGTGACCCGGATGAAGAGTTAGAGTGTACCCTCAGCAAGTTTGCTGAAGACACAGAACTGGGAGGAGTGCTGGATACACCGGCAGGCTGTGCTGCCATTCAGCGAGACCTGGACAGGCTGGAAAGTTGGGCAGAGAGGAACCTGATGAGGTTCAACAAGGGCAAGGGCAGTGTCCTGCACCTGGGGAAGAACAACCCCACGCACCAGTACGGGCTTGGGGCAGACCTGCTGGAGTGCAGCTCTGTGGAGAGGGACCTGGGAGTGCTGGTGGACGACAGGCTGACCATGAGCCAGCAGTGTGCCCTGGCTGCCAAGAAGGCTAATGGCATCCTGGGATGCATTAGGAGGAGGGTGGCCAGTAGGTCGAGGGAGGTTCTCCTTCCCCTCTACACTGCCCTAGTGAGGCCCCATCTGGAGTACTGTGTCCAGTTCTGGGCTCCCCAGTTCAAGAAAGATGAGGAGAGAGTCCAGCGGAGGGCTACGAGGATGGTGAGGGGACTGGAGCATCTGTCCTCGGAGGAAAGGCTGAGGGAGCTGGGCTTGTTCAGCCTGGAGAAGGCTGAGAGGGGACCTTGTAAATGCTTATCAATATCTCAAGGGTGGGTGTCAGGAGGATGGGGCCAGACTCTTTTCAGTGGTGCCCAGCAACAGGACAAGGGGCAACGGGCACAAACTGAAGCAGAGGAAGTTCCGTCTGAACATGAGGAAGAACTTCTTTACTCTGAGCGTGACGGAGCCCTGGCACAGGCTACCCAGGGAGGTTGTGGGGTCTCCTTCTTTGCAGATATTCAAGGCCCTCCTGGACAAGTTCCTGTGCTGCCTGCTGTAGGTGACCCTGCTTTGGCAGGGGGGTTGGACTGGATGACCCACAGAGGTCCCTTCCAACCCGGAACGTTCTGTGGTTCTGTGATTCTGTGATTCTGTGATTCTGTTGCAGCCAGTGCCCGGCAACGAGCACAACAGCCCTGCTCCCCGGCTTCTGACACAGCCCTTCTGCCGGCGCAGCCCTGCTCCTCTGCTCCCAACGCGTTCTTTCTCCCTTTCTCCCGACCCAGCCTTTCTCCCCTGCTCCAGACGGTTCCTTTCTCCCAAGCCAGCCTTTCTCTCCGGCTCCCGGCACATCCTTTCTCCCGACCCAGCCCTTCTCCCCTGATGCCAGCGCGTCGCTCCCTGTCTCGCCACTGCCATCTCGGTGCCGTCATGGAGCACTGGCGGAAGACGATGTTCGTGCTACCGCAGGTACAGCCCCGCTGCGGGGAGCTTGGCTCGCCCTGTCCAGCCAGCCCTGCGAGGCCCCGGGCTGGGAGAAGCCCTTCTGGCTGCTGCTGCCCTGCTGCAATGGAGCATCCCTGCCTGGGGGGACCCATCCCTGGGCTTGTGCCGCACGGATGCTCGGCGGGAGCAGCCGGGTGCTGCCCGGAGCCTGAGCCGGTGCCTCCTCTGCCCCTTCCCAGGCTGGAGTCATCGGAGCCAAGGCTCACCGGCCCAGCATCAAGATGCTGAAAAGCCGCCTGCACCGAGTAAGGAGCTGCTGGGCGCCGAGGCGTGCGCGGCACCGGGGTGTGTGGCCGGGGCCCACGGGGCAGGGAGCGGGGCCGCTCACCCCTGCCCTCTCTGCTGCGGCAGGTCTGGAGGATGCTGCCGCTGCCGAAGCTGCTGAAGCGCATGAAGCGCAGGATCCTGCGGCTGCAGGCCATGGCCCGAGAGGACTGGTGGGTGCGGGTGGCGAGGGAGCTGCCCAGCTCCGGCCGGCTGCTGCTGGGGCCATGCCCAGGGGCCCCATGGCCCCACGGCTCTGTCTGGGCAGGGAGAGGGGCAGGGGTGCCGAGGCCCCCGTCCCATGGGTGCGCTCGGCTGGCCAGGGCAGGACCAATGCACTTCTCTGCTTGGCTCTCGGCGTAGGATGTACGACTTCATGCTGGAGGTGGTGGAGGAAGAGGAGGAGGATGAAGTGGAAGAGGGGTTGGAGGCTGATGGAGAGGGCGAGATAGAGATGGCCATCGAGATGGCAATGGAGATGGACCCACCAGCAGTGGGACAGGCACGTGCTCCCCATCCACTGCCCGCAGTTGGGGGGTTCACCAGCTGCTGGGCTGGGTCTGGGGAAGGGTGGCCCCGCTGCTGGGACCCGGCACCCCATCCCCTCATCCTGGTGGCACAACTGCCAGCGCTGCGCTGCCCTGAGTACTCGTGTGGTGTTGGGGAGGGGGCGATTCTTTGGGGCCGGGCAACCACCGCCTGACCCCAAGCCCAGGGGGGCTCAGCGCTGCCGGCAGAGTCCTGCTCTGCCCAGCGTGTCGCAGGGCTCTGCACACCCAGGAACCGCAGGACGCAGACCAGCCCGAAGCAGCTGCTGCCACGGAGCCCCAGCTCAGCGCGGAGAGGGGCTGCTCGGTAGCCAGACGGCCGTGCCGCTTGCGTGTCTTCCAGGGCTGGTGGAGGTGCGGGGCCTGGTGTTGAGGGAGCTGAGAAGGAGAGGAAGATTTGTTTCTTGTTGTTTCTTCTTTCTTGTGTTGTTTTTCTGTAAATAAATAGATTTGTTGATGCTCTGTTGGCCCCAGGCTGTCTGTCTGAGCTGGGGACCGAGAGCTACCCGACTCTGCTGCTGCTCTCCTGGGTCCCGCCACTGCCTGCGCTCCCTCCATCCATCCCTCCATCCATTCTTCCCTCTGTCCATCCGTCCCTCCCTCCATCCCTGCCTCCATCCGTCTGCTGCGTGGCTCCAGCCGAGTGTGCATCCCCAGCCCTTAGCCATAGCTCCAGCCCTCAGGGCATATCCCAGGATGCCCTGCACGCCCACAGCCGGGGAGCGGGGCTGGTGGGAGCGGGCCCCCTCTGCCCCCACGAAAAGCTCCCCTGCACCCCCGGGGTTCAGGCCGTGACTCGCCCGTGGCCAGGCTGTCCCAGGGCCCAGCGCTGCAGGGAGCAGCTGCACCCGGCCTCCGGCTGGGTCCTGCTGCCCAAACCAAGCCTCCCCCCTTCCTCCCTCCCTCCCTCCCTCCCTCCCTGCTGAGACCCTTGGTGCTTCTGGCTGGAACTGGTCCCGCCCTTGGCTTTCGTGAGTGCAGAGCCAGTACCCGGAGCTGGAGGTGTTGCGAGGATGCCAACTTCAGGCCAAATGCCATCACAGCAAAGGGGCCGGGTACCCAGGGGTGGTGTTGGGTGGCCTTGGGGAAAGCAAAGGTGCAGAAGCAGTGAGGTGGGGGGGACAAGTGCAAGGTGGAAATAAAGTGTTTGTGGAGAGAACTGGAGGAAGCCGTGTGTCCCTAGCAGTGAGCTGTGGGAAGTGGAAAGGAGTTGCAAGGACCAGCAGACAGCAATGAAGGGAAAAGCCAGGTGGGTTGGGGTGGTGGCCAGTGGCAAGGGTAAGGGGAGGGCTGAGTGCCCTGTAATATACACATTGTTTGCCCAGGTGGCTTCTTGGTCTTAGAAAACAAGGGAGCTCGCAGGCCAGCACGTGCTGTGGTTGATGGCTGGAGGAGCGATTCCTCTGCTGGAACTCCCAGGGAAGGTTTGAGATGAGTTTTTTCACAGGCTGTGGGGCACTGGCCATCGCAGAACAGCGCCTGGGATCTTCCCTGTGCGCAGGGCTGTGGCTCTGCGGCCTCCGGGCTGTGCCAGCTGCTCCGGCCGGTCCCGCTGCATGGCGAGCCGGGCTGGTGCTGGCTGGAGGAAAAGGGTGATGATGTCCCAGCTTTCGGCCAGGAAGCGTTTCTGAATTATTGCCCCTTAACCCTCAGCCTTCTGTGCTGCCCTCTGCTTTGCTGGTGCCACGCTCCCCTCTCTGGAAGTGCGGGTGAGGGACCAACAAGGAAAGGCGCTCTGCTGCACCTTGTACTAACAAAAAAGCAGGGACTGGTTGAGGATGTGGAGGCTGGAGGTAGACTTGGCTGTAGTGACCATGAAATGGTGGAGTTCAGGATCCTGCGTGGAGGAAGCAGGGTGACAAGTAGGATCAAAACCTTGGACCTCAGGAGGGCTAACTTTGGCCTCTTGAAGGAGCTACTGGGAGGAATCCCGTGGGCCAGGGCTCTCAAAGGCAGGGGGGTCCAAGAGTGCTGGTCGCTGTTTAAATGTCACTTCCTCCACGCTCAGGAGCGGTGCGTCCCCCTGAGAAAAGAAATCCAGCAAAGGAGGCAGGAAACCAGCATGGTTGAACAAGGAGGTTCTAGCAGAGCTCAGGTGGAAGAGAAAGGTCCGTGGAATGT
This sequence comes from Opisthocomus hoazin, assembly GCF_030867145.1. NCBI lineage: Eukaryota > Metazoa > Chordata > Aves > Opisthocomiformes > Opisthocomidae > Opisthocomus > Opisthocomus hoazin. The sequence continues at coordinate 145,219,965 of NC_134414.1, forward strand.
GGAAAGAGGGACAGGCCACTAGGGAAGAATACAGGAATGTGGTCAGAGCACGCAGGGATGCAACGAGGAAGGCCAAGGCCCACCTGGAATTGAATGTGGCAAGGGATGTCAAAAACAACAAGAAGGGCTTCATCTACATCAGTAGCAAACGGAAGACGAGGGACAATGTGGGGCCGCTGCTGAATGAGGAGGGTGTCCTGGTGACGGAGGATGCAGAGAAGGCGGAGCTACTGAATGCCGCCTTTGCTTCAGTCTTCAGTGCCAAGGCAGGCCCTCAGGAATCCCAGGCCCCGGAGGTAAGAGAAGCAGCCTACAGAGAGGATGACTTTCCCTTGGTCGAGGAGGACTACATGAGGGATCGCTTAGGCAATCTGGACGCCCACAAATCCATGGGCCCCGATGGAATGCACCCACGAGTGCTGAGGGAGCTGGCGGATGTCATTGCTGAGCCACTCTCCACCATCTTTGAGAGGTCCTGGAGGACAGGAGAGGTGCCCGAGGACTGGAGAAAGGGCAATGTCACTCCAGTCTTCAAAAAGGGCAAGAAGGAGGACCCAGGGAACTACAGGCCGGTCAGCCTCAGCTCCATCCCCGGAAGGGTGATGGAGCAGCTCATCCTGGAGGTCATCATCAAGCAAGCGGAGGAAAAGAAGGTTATCAGGAGTAGTCAGCATGGATTCACCACGCGGAAATCATGCTTGACCAATCTGATAGCTTTTTACGATGGCATGACCGGCTGGGTAGATGAGGGGAGAGCTGTGGATGTTGTCTACCTCGACTTCAGCAAGGCTTTCGACACTGTCTCCCATAACATCCTCCTAGGGAAGCTCAGGAAGAGTGCGCTGGATGAGTGGTCAGTGAGGTGGATTGAGAACTGGCTGAATGGCTGAACTCAGAGGGTTGTCATCAGCGGCGCTGGGTCTAGTTGGAGGCCTGTAACTAGTGGTGTCCCCCCGGGGTCAGTACTGGGCCCAGTCTTGTTGAACTTCTTCATCAGTGACCCGGATGAAGAGTTAGAGTGTACCCTCAGCAAGTTTGCTGAAGACACAGAACTGGGAGGAGTGCTGGATACACCGGCAGGCTGTGCTGCCATTCAGCGAGACCTGGACAGGCTGGAAAGTTGGGCAGAGAGGAACCTGATGAGGTTCAACAAGGGCAAGGGCAGTGTCCTGCACCTGGGGAAGAACAACCCCACGCACCAGTACGGGCTTGGGGCAGACCTGCTGGAGTGCAGCTCTGTGGAGAGGGACCTGGGAGTGCTGGTGGACGACAGGCTGACCATGAGCCAGCAGTGTGCCCTGGCTGCCAAGAAGGCTAATGGCATCCTGGGATGCATTAGGAGGAGGGTGGCCAGTAGGTCGAGGGAGGTTCTCCTTCCCCTCTACACTGCCCTAGTGAGGCCCCATCTGGAGTACTGTGTCCAGTTCTGGGCTCCCCAGTTCAAGAAAGATGAGGAGAGAGTCCAGCGGAGGGCTACGAGGATGGTGAGGGGACTGGAGCATCTGTCCTCGGAGGAAAGGCTGAGGGAGCTGGGCTTGTTCAGCCTGGAGAAGGCTGAGAGGGGACCTTGTAAATGCTTATCAATATCTCAAGGGTGGGTGTCAGGAGGATGGGGCCAGACTCTTTTCAGTGGTGCCCAGCAACAGGACAAGGGGCAACGGGCACAAACTGAAGCAGAGGAAGTTCCGTCTGAACATGAGGAAGAACTTCTTTACTCTGAGCGTGACGGAGCCCTGGCACAGGCTACCCAGGGAGGTTGTGGGGTCTCCTTCTTTGCAGATATTCAAGGCCCTCCTGGACAAGTTCCTGTGCTGCCTGCTGTAGGTGACCCTGCTTTGGCAGGGGGGTTGGACTGGATGACCCACAGAGGTCCCTTCCAACCCGGAACGTTCTGTGGTTCTGTGATTCTGTGATTCTGTGATTCTGTTGCAGCCAGTGCCCGGCAACGAGCACAACAGCCCTGCTCCCCGGCTTCTGACACAGCCCTTCTGCCGGCGCAGCCCTGCTCCTCTGCTCCCAACGCGTTCTTTCTCCCTTTCTCCCGACCCAGCCTTTCTCCCCTGCTCCAGACGGTTCCTTTCTCCCAAGCCAGCCTTTCTCTCCGGCTCCCGACACATCCTTTCTCCCGACCCAGCCCTTCTCCCCTGATGCCAGCGCGTCGCTCCCTGTCTCGCCACTGCCATCTCGGTGCCGTCATGGAGCACTGGCGGAAGACGATGTTTGTGCTGCCGCAGGTACAGCCCCGCTGCGGGGAGCTTGGCTCGCCCTGTCCAGCCAGCCCTGCGAGGCCCCGGGCTGGGAGAAGCCCTTCTGGCTGCTGCTGCCCTGCTGCAATGGAGCATCCCTGCCTGGGGGGACCCATCCCTGGGCTTGTGCCGCACGGATGCTCGGCGGGAGCAGCCGGGTGCTGCCCGGAGCCTGAGCCGGTGCCTCCTCTGCCCCTTCCCAGGCTGGAGTCATCGGAGCCAAGGCTCACCGGCCCAGCATCAAGATGCTGAAAAGCCGCCTGCACCGAGTAAGGAGCTGCTGGGCGCCGAGGCGTGCGCGGCACCGGGGTGTGTGGCCGGGGCCCACGGGGCAGGGAGCGGGGCCGCTCACCCCTGCCCTCTCTGCTGCGGCAGGTCTGGAGGATGCTGCCGCTGCCGAAGCTGCTGAAGCGCATGAAGCGCAGGATCCTGCGGCTGCAGGCCATGGCCCGAGAGGACTGGTGGGTGCGGGTGGCGAGGGAGCTGCCCAGCTCCGGCCGGCTGCTGCTGGGGCCATGCCCAGGGGCCCCATGGCCCCACGGCTCTGTCTGGGCAGGGAGAGGGGCAGGGGTGCCGAGGCCCCCGTCCCATGGGTGCGCTCGGCTGGCCAGGGCAGGACCAATGCACTTCTCTGCTTGGCTCTCGGCGTAGGATGTACGACTTCATGCTGGAGGTGGTGGAGGAAGAGGAGGAGGATGAAGTGGAAGAGGGGTTGGAGGCTGATGGAGAGGGCGAGATAGAGATGGGCATCGAGATGGCAATGGAGATGGACCCACCAGCAGTGGGACAGGCACGTGCTCCCCATCCACTGCCCGCAGTTGGGGGGTTCACCAGCTGCTGGGCTGGGTCTGGGGAAGGGTGGCCCCGCTGCTGGGACCCGGCACCCCATCCCCTCATCCTGGTGGCACAACTGCCAGCGCTGCGCTGCCCTGAGTACCCGTGTGGTGTTGGGGAGGGGGCGATTCTTTGGGGCCGGGCAACCACCGCCTGACCCCAAGCCCAGGGGGGCTCAGCGCTGCCGGCAGAGTCCTGCTCTGCCCAGCGTGTCGCAGGGCTCTGCACACCCAGGAACCGCAGGACGCAGACCAGCCCGAAGCAGCTGCTGCCACGGAGCCCCAGCTCAGCGCGGAGAGGGGCTGCTCGGTAGCCAGACGGCCGTGCCGCTTGCGTGTCTTCCAGGGCTGGTGGAGGTGCGGGGCCTGGTGTTGAGGGAGCTGAGAAGGAGAGGAAGATTTGTTTCTTGTTGTTTCTTCTTTCTTGTGTTGTTTTTCTGTAAATAAATAGATTTGTTGATGCTCTGTTGGCCCCAGGCTGTCTGTCTGAGCTGGGGACCGAGAGCTACCCGACTCTGCTGCTGCTCTCCTGGGTCCCGCCACTGCCTGCGCTCCCTCCATCCATCCCTCCATCCATTCTTCCCTCTGTCCATCCGTCCCTCCCTCCATCCCTGCCTCCATCCGTCTGCTGCGTGGCTCCAGCCGAGTGTGCATCCCCAGCCCTTAGCCATAGCTCCAGCCCTCAGGGCATATCCCAGGATCCCCTGCACGCCCACAGCCGGGGAGCGGGGCTGGTGGGAGCGGGCCCCCTCTGCCCCCACGAAAAGCTCCCCTGCACCCCCGGGGTTCAGGCCGTGACTCGCCCGTGGCCAGGCTGTCCCAGGGCCCAGCGCTGCAGGGAGCAGCTGCACCCGGCCTCCGGCTGGGTCCTGCTGCCCAAACCAAGCCTCCCCCCTTCCTCCCTCCCTCCCTCCCTCCCTCCCTGCTGAGACCCTTGGTGCTTCTGGCTGGAACTGGTCCCGCCCTTGGCTTTCGTGAGTGCAGAGCCAGTACCCGGAGCTGGAGGTGTTGCGAGGATGCCAACTTCAGGCCAAATGCCATCACAGCAAAGGGGCCGGGTACCCAGGGGTGGTGTTGGGTGGCCTTGGGGAAAGCAAAGGTGCAGAAGCAGTGAGGTGCGGGGGACAAGTGCAAGGTGGAAATAAAGTGTTTGTGGAGAGAACTGGAGGAAGCCGTGTGTCCCTAGCAGTGAGCTGTGGGAAGTGGAAAGGAGTTGCAAGAACCAGCAGACAGCAATGAAGGGAAAAGCCAGGTGGGTTGGGGTGGTGGCCAGTGGCAAGGGTAAGGGGAGGGCTGAGTGCCCTGTAATATACACATTGTTTGCCCAGGTGGCTTCTTGGTCTTAGAAAACAAGGGAGCTCGCAGGCCAGCACGTGCTGTGGTTGATGGCTGGAGGAGCGATTCCTCTGCTGGAACTCCCAGGGGAGGTTTGAGATGAGTTTTTTCACAGGCTGTGGGGCACTGGCCATCGCAGAACAGCGCCTGGGATCTTCCCTGTGCGCAGGGCTGTGGCTCTGTGGCCTCCGGGCTGTGCCAGCTGCTCCGGCCGGTCCCGCTGCATGGCGAGCCGGGCTGGTGCTGGCTGGAGGAAAAGGGTGATGATGTCCCAGCTTTCGGCCAGGAAGCGTTTCTGAATTATTGCCCCTTAACCCTCAGCCTTCTGTGCTGCCCTCTGCTTTGCTGGTGCCACGCTCCCCTCTCTGGAAGTGCGGGTGAGGGACCAACAAGGAAAGGCGCTCTGCTGCACCTTGTACTAACAAAAAAGCAGGGACTGGTTGAGGATGTGGAGGCTGGAGGTAGACTTGGCTGTAGTGACCATGAAATGGTGGAGTTCAGGATCCTGCGTGGAGGAAGCAGGGTGACAAGTAGGATCAAAACCTTGGACCTCAGGAGGGCTAACTTTGGCCTCTTGAAGGAGCTACTGGGAGGAATCCCGTGGGCCAGGGCTCTCAAAGGCAGGGGGGTCCAAGAGTGCTGGTCGCTGTTTAAATGTCACTTCCTCCACGCTCAGGAGCGGTGCGTCCCCCTGAGAAAAGAAATCCAGCAAAGGAGGCAGGAAACCAGCATGGTTGAACAAGGAGGTTCTAGCAGAGCTCAGGTGGAAGAGAAAGGTCCGTGGAATGTGGAAAGAGGGACAGGCCACTAGGGAAGAATACAGGAATGTGGTCAGAGCACGCAGGGATGCAACGAGGAAGGCCAAGGCCCACCTGGAATTGAATGTGGCAAGGGATGTCAAAAACAACAAGAAGGGCTTCATCTACATCAGTAGCAAACGGAAGACGAGGGACAATGTGGGGCCGCTGCTGAATGAGGAGGGTGTCCTGGTGACGGAGGATGCAGAGAAGGCGGAGCTACTGAATGCCGCCTTTGCTTCAGTCTTCAGTGCCAAGGCAGGCCCTCAGGAATCCCAGGCCCCGGAGGTAAGAGAAGCAGCCTACAGAGAGGATGACTTTCCCTTGGTCGAGGAGGACTACATGAGGGATCGCTTAGGCAATCTGGACGCCCACAAATCCATGGGCCCCGATGGAATGCACCCACGAGTGCTGAGGGAGCTGGCGGATGTCATTGCTGAGCCACTCTCCATCATCTTTGAGAGGTCCTGGAGGACAGGAGAGGTGCCCGAGGACTGGAGAAAGGGCAATGTCACTCCAGTCTTCAAAAAGGGCAAGAAGGAGGACCCAGGGAACTACAGGCCGGTCAGCCTCAGCTCCATCCCGGGAAGGGTGATGGAGCAGCTCATCCTGGAGGTCATCATCAAGCAAGCGGAGGAAAAGAAGGTTATCAGGAGTAGTCAGCATGGATTCACCACGCGGAAATCATGCTTGACCAATCTGATAGCTTTTTACGATGGCATGACCGGCTGGGTAGATGAGGGGAGAGCTGTGGATGTTGTCTACCTCGACTTCAGCAAGGCTTTCGACACTGTCTCCCATAACATCCTCCTAGGGAAGCTCAGGAAGAGTGCGCTGGATGAGTGGTCAGTGAGGTGGATTGAGAACTGGCTGAATGGCTGAACTCAGAGGGTTGTCATCAGCGGCGCTGGGTCTAGTTGGAGGCCTGTAACTAGTGGTGTCCCCCCGGGGTCAGTACTGGGCCCAGTCTTGTTGAACTTCTTCATCAGTGACCTGGATGAAGAGTTAGAGTGTACCCTCAGCAAGTTTGCTGAAGACACAGAACTGGGAGGAGTGGTGGATACACCGGCAGGCTGTGCTGCCATTCAGCGAGACCTGGACAGGCTGGAAAGTTGGGCAGAGAGGAACCTGATGAGGTTCAACAAGGGCAAGGGCAGTGTCCTGCACCTGGGGAAGAACAACCCCACGCACCAGTACGGGCTTGGGGCAGACCTGCTGGAGTGCAGCTCTGTGGAGAGGGACCTGGGAGTGCTGGTGGACGACAGGCTGACCATGAGCCAGCAGTGTGCCCTGGCTGCCAAGAAGGCTAATGGCATCCTGGGATGCATTAGGAGGAGGGTGGCCAGTAGGTCGAGGGAGGTTCTCCTTCCCCTCTACACTGCCCTAGTGAGGCCCCATCTGGAGTACTGTGTCCAGTTCTGGGCTCCCCAGTTCAAGAAAGATGAGGAGAGAGTCCAGCGGAGGGCTACGAGGATGGTGAGGGGACTGGAGCATCTGTCCTCGGAGGAAAGGCTGAGGGAGCTGGGCTTGTTCAGCCTGGAGAAGGCTGAGAGGGGACCTTGTAAATGCTTATCAATATCTCAAGGGTGGGTGTCAGGAGGATGGGGCCAGACTCTTTTCAGTAGTGCCCAGCAACAGGACAAGGGGCAACGGGCACAAACTGAAGCAGAGGAAGTTCCGTCTGAACATGAGGAAGAACTTCTTTACTCTGAGCGTGACGGAGCCCTGGCACAGGCTACCCAGGGAGGTTGTGGGGTCTCCTTCTTTGCAGATATTCAAGGCCCTCCTGGACAAGTTCCTGTGCTGCCTGCTGTAGGTGACCCTGCTTTGGCAGGGGGGTTGGACTGGATGACCCACAGAGGTCCCTTCCAACCCGGAACGTTCTGTGGTTCTGTGATTCTGTGATTCTGTGATTCTGTTGCAGCCAGTGCCCAGCAACGAGCACAACAGCCCTGCTCCCCGGCTCCTGACACAGCCCTTCTGCCGGCGCAGCCCTGCTCCTCTGCTCCCAACGCGTTCTTTCTCCCTTTCTCCCGACCCAGCCTTTCTCCCCTGCTCCAGACGGTTCCTTTCTCCCAAGCCAGCCTTTCTCTCCGGCTCCCGACACATCCTTTCTCCCGACCCAGCCCTTCTCCCCTGATGCCAGCGCGTCGCTCCCTGTCTCGCCACTGCCATCTCGGTGCCGTCATGGAGCACTGGCGGAAGACGATGTTTGTGCTGCCGCAGGTACAGCCCCGCTGCGGGGAGCTTGGCTCGCCCTGTCCAGCCAGCCCTGCGAGGCCCCGGGCTGGGAGAAGCCCTTCTGGCTGCTGCTGCCCTGCTGCAATGGAGCATCCCTGCCTGGGGGGACCCATCCCTGGGCTTGTGCCGCACGGATGCTCGGCGGGAGCAGCCGGGTGCTGCCCGGAGCCTGAGCCGGTGCCTCCTCTGCCCCTTCCCAGGCTGGAGTCATCGGAGCCAAGGCTCACCGGCCCAGCATCAAGATGCTGAAAAGCCGCCTGCACCGAGTAAGGAGCTGCTGGGCGCCGAGGCGTGCGCGGCACCGGGGTGTGTGGCCGGGGCCCACGGGGCAGGGAGCGGGGCCGCTCACCCCTGCCCTCTCTGCTGCGGCAGGTCTGGAGGATGCTGCCGCTGCTGAAGCTGCTGAAGCGCATGAAGCGCAGGATCCTGCGGCTGCAGGCCATGGCCCGAGAGGACTGGTGGGTGCGGGTGGCGAGGGAGCTGCCCAGCTCCGGCCGGCTGCTGCTGGGGCCATGCCCAGGGGCCCCATGGCCCCACGGCTCTGTCTGGGCAGGGAGAGGGGCAGGGGTGCCGAGGCCCCCGTCCCATGGGTGCGCTCGGCTGGC